>NC_051310.1:102105770-103355770 GCF_015220235.1 Choloepus didactylus | reverse complement strand
AGAAGTACACATCTGATGGGTGGAGAATCAGAGACCCAGAAGGAACAGCGATGGGTCAAGGTGGAGGAGCCAGTTGAGAGCTGGGCCTCCTTGCCCTGGGCTCCTGCCCACACTCTCAGTGGAGCCCTTAGCTGCTGAATGGGTCCTGTTTATGGGTCCTTCTCCCCCTCCGTGCATTATGTGCCTGGGCAGGCTGCTGTGGCCTTCACTCAGAGGCCCGCACAGTTCTCTATGAGGCAGTCCCTTTGCTGCCCATTGTGGGCTGATCTGGGTCCCTGGAATTGACCAGAGGCTCAATTTCCAGTCTAGAGCATGTCCCCCCACCATGAAGGTGGCAGGGAGCCCACAATCCAGTCTGTGGCAGATGGGGGTAAGGTCTCCAACCTCAGGGCCCTGTCCCTCAATGCCAAGGCCCTGCCAGACCCACCTCGATAACCCGGTTGCTACGTATCTTCTCTTCCAGCTCCGAGAACGACTTGGAGGCAAAGGGGGGCTGCCCGAAGAGGGCTTCTGTGGAAGGGAGGCAGAGGAGGGGCCGGGAGGGATGGCGTCAAGCCTGGCCTGGCCACTCCTGGGGAGGAGGCCAGGTGCCTGTCAGAGCAGGGGCCCCGGGGAGGTAGAACCCTTCAGGAGTGGCCCAGAGAGGTCCTGCCTGAGGATACACAGTGCAGCCCCTGGGGTGGAGCAGGGGATACAGTGCTCACCGTAAAGGATGACCCCCACGGACCAGAGGTCCACGCGGGCATCGTACTGTCGCTGACACACCATCTCGGGGGCCATATAGAGCGGAGAACCGCGGAGCACGTGCTTCTCATCCCATGGGGACATGTGCTGCGCAAAGCCGAAGTCTGCAGGTGAGAGGCCAGGCAGCAGGGCTCACATTCCAGCTGCTTCGGCTCCTGGCCTGTGAAGCCTCTCCTTAGGGCTCTGGCTGCAGGGTTCCTCTCCACCCTCCAGACTCACCAGGATCAAGCCTACTTCCCAGTCTCTGCCCATGCCGTTTCTATTGCGTTCAGCTTGGAATACTCTCCTACATTTTCCTCGGGGGGCGTACCTCTCACCTTGCACAGTATCCCCAGGTACTTTTTTCCTAGGAAGTCCACCTTGATCATACCAGCTACGCGGATAAGGCCCCACTAGGGGTTAGAACCCTACCTTACTGCTCCACCAAGCTTCGGTTATATCACATTCTCCGGCCTCTAGTCTCAAGTCGAATCTTGTCAGGAGCCACCACAAGCACAGCCTCCCTCCTCCCCTTGTGCCCTCCTACGCTGCCACAGACTGAGTCACACAGTCTGAGCCCCAATCCTGGGGAGAGACTTAGCCCTGATCCCAGTCACAGACCAAGTCCTGACCCTCACCCCTGACTGAGCCCTGATTCACCCCCATTACACTACTGGAGATGAGTATGAGTGGCCTAAGAAAAGTCCGAACTTCTGGTATTGGGGCCACCCCTGGATCAACCAGCCTGTCGCTGTTTGATGACTCAATAGAGGGTTCCATGAGAACCAGGGGTGCTGAATGAGTCCAGGCAGAGGGAGGCCTCTGCACAGCCACGCTCCAAACCTCTTCCCTTCTGTTCCAGACTCAGACCTGCCAATTTGAGGTAGGGCTTCTCCAAGGAGCTCAGCAGAATGTTCTGGGGCTTCAAATCCAGGTGAGAGATGTTCCGTTCGTGCAGGAACTGCAGGGCACTAGCTGAGGGGAGGGAGCCACACAGACAGGTCAGAGAAGCCCATCTCACATCTGCCTCTCACCTCCCCAGGCTTACAGCTGCCTTTCGAGCCGCACTAATCTCATTCAGGCCTGTTTGGTCTACTGAATGCTTCACATACAAGCGCCAGGCTCCTGTCACTTCTTAGAATTTGCCCCCTGCCCAGAGTAACCTTCCTCCACTCTCAGAGGCTCTCCTGGATGCCCCAGCCCTTTAAGATCCTGTTCTTTTCCTTGGCAAAGCACTTGGGTCTTACCCACTCAGCCCTGGAATGTTTTAAGGTCCTTAAATTATGTTTCACATGTGGAAACCTGGACTCCCCACAGATGCGGGCTCCTTCTCCCTCCCACCTTCTCCCTGGCATCCTTGAGCCAGGGCTGGGCAAATGAGAAAGATCGGGTCCTAACAACCCAAGCTGAGGCAGGGCAACTGCAAAGCCTGGGGCAGGAGTGAGGTGGGAGGGCAAACATGGGAAGGGGTGTCAGGCTGGGGGTCAGAGGCTTTTACCCAACTGCTGCATGAAGACACGAGCCACCTTCTCAGGCAGAATCCTGCGGGTATGGATGAAACGAGACAGGTCGCCCCCTGCACAGAACTCCATGATGAGGTAGATGTTGTCACTGTCCCACTGTGGTTAGAAGCAGAGAAGCCGCTTGAAGAGGGTGCTCCTCCTCCAGTCCTTTTGGAAATGGTCCCACCCCAGGCCCGCACCTGGAAGTCCTTGAGCTGCACGATGTGGTGGTGTTGGATGCCCTTGAGGATCTCAATTTCTGTCAGGAGGTTTTCCACAGATGCCTTGTTCAGACTTTTCTTGGCTACACACTTTATGGCTACCACCTCGCGAGTGTCCTTCTAGGGGGATAGGAGATTTGGGGCCTTGCCTTGAAGGGGCTGGTTTGCCCTGCCCACACACACAACCCCTGAATGGGCAGACCAGCATCCCAGCTTCCCTTTTTCTGGCCAAGGGAACAGATTCTGGAATCCCAGCCTCCCAAGCCAACCTGCCCTCAAAGTCTCTTCACTGCATTCTAGAATGTCCCACCAAGGCATGTCACTCAGTAGTCTAGAACTACTGACTCCTCCTAACTGGGTCCAGCCTTCTAGAACAGGGTTCCAGACTCCTCCCAGCCCACAGGTAATCCTTCCTGTATTTGCCTGTTTCTCAGCCACTCACACCCACGCTCCAATCTTGCAAGGATCTCACCTACCTCCCAGACAAAACACGGGGTGTTTGTTTTTAAGACCTGTAGATGGCAGTCGGCTGGAGGGTCAGACTGAGGGAGACAGGCGGCCCGCCCCACTGTTCTCACGCTGTCTCTAGCCTGTCCCAGTTTCCCCACCTGGTACTCGGATGGGTTTGCGCAGGGCTTGGCAGGCACAGGAGCTAGGCCCTCAGGAAGTTCGCGTGCCCCCAATGCCTGCCCGGCCCAGGGCGTCCCGGCCGGCAGTCCCGCCGCCTGCCCCCGCGCCCCGCCCCCACACCCACCTTGGCGTAGGCCTTGTACACCGTGGCGTACGTGCCACTGCCCAGCCGCTCCGTCAGGATGAAGCCGTCCAGCCGCGGGGGGCCCCAGCCGGGCGCCGCCATGCCCGCTGCCCCGCGCTCGCCGCCAGGTGCTTCCTGGTTCCCGGCGTCGCGTTCCGGCCCAGAGCGGAGCGGGAGGCCGGCCGGGGCTCCACGCTGCCCCCAGCGCCGGCCGCCGGAAGTGCAGCGCGGCGGCTCCCCCCGCCAGCTCCCCGGGGCCCAGCCTCGCGCTCCCGGCTGCCTCCCGCCCTCCCTGGCTATCACACGATCTGTCGGGGCCCCCGCGGGCTGAACAGAAGTGACCCGAGGACGGCAGTCGAGGCCACCCACCCAGGAACCTCACCGAGGCGCGAGAGGTGCAGATGGCATCACAGAGGTGAGGACCGTAGAGATGAGGTTGCCAAGAGGTGAAAAGCTCCCCGAGGCGTGTGGGGTGAAGAGGAGCCAGGGAGGTCCCCCAGGATCTCCTCTACCCCAACGACCTGCACCTCTAAAAGTGGAAGTACTGGGCTAAGAAAGGGCCTTTGAAAGAGACCAAGTTGCCTTCCCTGGGGTTCCCTTCGTCATTTGTTCAGTGGAGTGAGGGGCTGGACCTCCTGTTGCAGGCTGGTCAGGGAGCCGCGGGCCGGCGGCAGCAGCACCTAGACCACCTCCCTCAACTGTCACTAGCGCGCCTCAGCTCCTACGCCTTGGGCCACCCCCATCCTTCCAAGTCCACCAGGCATTAGGACCAGTGTCATCCAAAATGTCATTTTTATTTAAGCACAAAAATTGAGACATAACATTTACATTTGTACATGGAGGGGGGGAATACCAGAAAGGGTTTACAAGACCCTGGCCATTGCCACTATCATTCAGTGGCTCTGGGGCCGGGCAGGCTGGGCCCCAGGTCCCCGAGGCAGGAGGCCGGCCAGGTATTGGGAAGTCCTCTCAGTCTACACACCCACTCCTGGGAGGGCAGGGTGTAAGTTCTAACTGTGGAATCCCAGGTGCCCATCACAGTGCACACCTCCTGGGGAATCCCCAGGATGAGAGCAAGGAGGCCTAGACTCTACCAGGGGCATATGTGGGTGGGTGGGGGACCCTGGGGATTAGCTTCAGGGTTCAAAGGTGGCTCATCAGTCCAACCTGAAGAATGTAGTTCTGGAATTCTTGCCCCTGCCCTCCCCAAGAAAGGCTGGATATTGCTGATGGCGGGGGGAGGGCAGCTGGGTAGTGCAGAATCTGAGGCTAAGGCAAATGACAGGTATTCCTCATGAAGAGAGAAAGTCAAAACAAACAGGGCCAAACCAACCATACCATGACATTCAGACCCCACCCTTCTAGAAACTGCCAAAGCCTTGGGCAGGACAACCTGGGGTCAGTGTCCTCTATATCCCACCTCTTCCCACCCTCCAAATCTCAACCAACCCCACTGCACACTGAGTTAAGTCTGATGCAGAAAAGGCCCCATAGGGCTCTGTAGGGCACAAGGTGCTGCCCACACCAGATGCAGGAGGCCTAAAGGCTATGAAACTGTTTGTGAGCAACATGGGACAGAGAACCTGCGGTGGCCAGGCCAGAAGCTCTGGCAGCCCAGAGACTAGCCCAGAGCTACCTGGGGAACAGAGGTGCCTACCCATCCAGCCTGCAGCTCCTCTAATGTGGAGCCCTTGGGAGGCTACCACAGCCTGGGCAGGAAGGCAGGACTGTGGCGGCCATGGGCTGGGTCTAGGAAGTCAGATTCAGGTCAGGCCAGCTGGGGGAGGAGTGGAGTCCTAGGACCCTGCTGGAAACAAAGCTCCAGGTGGGGTTGGCCCAGTCAGTCAATGCACCACAGTGTGTGTGTTTTGGGAGTGAAGTGGGGAGAACGTCATTCCCATTGCTTCCAGAAAGAGAAAAGAATCCTACCAAACTGTCACCAGAGAAAGAAAGACAGTTTTGAGTTTTTTTCTTTTCTCTTGTGTGGGAAAAAAAAAAAAAAAAAATCCCTGTCCCTCCCCTTCGGTGGAAAGATAAGCTGGTTGCTGAGGAAGGAGGAAGAGCCACAGCAAGACCCTCCTCAGGTCTGTGCTAGGCACAACCACCTCATAAGGCACCCACGGAAAGTGCAGTTCAGAAGGCAGGTGAGAGAAAAGGCTGGGGCAGAGGGAGGAGAGAGAGTCGGGAGGGCTAATTCCCCTGGAAGGCTCCTCGGGCAGCAGATGAGGCAGTGTTGCGGAAGGTCCTGTTATTGAAGATGCCCTGGGAAAACTCTTCCTGGGCCTGCTGGAAGCTGGCCCCTGTCCGGCGGTACAGGGAGTGCACCTGAGAAGAGAGGCTGGGGTGAGAGGAATCCGGCCTTTGGGCCCACCAGGAACCGAAACATTGGGGTTGTACTCCCAAAGGGACAGCCAGGGACCCAAGCCTCCCTGATCCCCACCCAGAGCCTTGGAGAGAGTTGCTGAGCCTTTGGGAGTCCAGAAGGCCCGACTGCAGTGGTGAAGAACATCCTCAAGGTGAAGGAAGGAGCCAGGTGGTTTGCTGTTGGCCCAGTCCCACCACTCACCCGCTTCAGGAGGAAGAGTGAGAGCACGGCACAGAGGGTAAAGAAGCCAGCCACCACCATCATGATGACCGCCACAGCCAAGGAGTCTTGCTTCAGTGCAGACAGGGCTGCAATCCAACCACTACAAAGGGAGGAAGAGGCCAGAGCGGGCATAAGTGGGAGTGGGCCCAGAGGCCGCTGTGCCGGTTTGAGTCTATTGTGTTCCCCAAATGCCATTATCTTTGTGGTCTTGTGTGGGGCAGGCGTTTTGGTGATGGTTGGATTTGCTTGGAATGTGCCCCACCCTGCTGTGGGCAATGATTCTGATGAGATGTTCCCATGGAGGCGTGGCCCCGCCCATTCAGGGTGGGCCCTTATCGGTGGAGCTATATAAATGAGCTGACTCGGGGGGGAAGAAAGAGAGTGCAGCTGGGAGTGATGTTTTGAAGAGGAGCAAGCTTGCTAGAGAGGAACGTCCTGGGAGAAAGCCGTTTTGAGGCCGGAGCTTTGGAGCAGATGCCAGCTGCCTTCCTAGCTAACAGAGGTTTTCCGGAGGCCATTGGCCATCCTCCGGTGAGGGTACCCGATTGCTGATGTGTTGCCTTGGACGCTTTGTGGCCTTAAGACTGTAACTGTGTAGTGAAATAAATCCCCGTTTTATAAAAGCCAATCCATCTCTGGTGTTTTGCATTCTGCAGCATTAGCAGACTAGAACAGCCGCCATGAGGGGCTCTTCTCCAAGCGGCTGCTGTGTCCTGACAACTGTCTGGGGAATCTCCCTGAAGCACAGGGCTCTGTGGCCCAGAAGCCCATGGCCTGTGAGATGCCAGGCTCCTGGGAAGGCTGACAGGCCCCACACTGCCAGAGATGGATTCACCTGGGAATCTAGGGGCCATGTGACATCTGGGAGGGAGGATGTGGCTGCTGCCTCCACAATGTAGCACTTGGCTGCGCCTTCTCCTGCTGCCGCAGGGTGGGTTGGGGACATGGGAAGCCTGGCTATGCTCTCCTGAGGGCCTGCCCTTTGGGAAGGATACCACTGGCCAACTTCCCAGCTGGGCCCAGGGATAGCCCTCATCCTTCCTCCCCCAGCTCTGCCTTCAGTCAGTTATGTCACCTCCTTAAGCCCCAGTGTCCTCATCTGTAAAAGGGGATAATATAATATCCTCACACTTCTTGATTTCAAAACTTTGCACAAAGCTACAGTAATCAAGTGTGGTACCACAAGGTGTGCACAATGGGGGGAGGGGGCGGGTTTCTATGGGAACTCTGTATTTTCTGCATGATTTTTCTGTAAGCCTACAACTTCTCTAAAAAAAAAAAAAACAAAACAAACAAAAAAACTGTGGTACTGGCATAAGAACATAGAGACCAATGGGATAAAATTGAGAAATCAAAAATAAACCCACACATTTATGGCCAATTGATTCTGACAAGGGTGCCAAGATCATTCAATGGGGAGAGAATGGCCTCTTCAACAAATGGTGCTGGGACAACTGGATATCCACATGCACGAGAATGAAGTTGAACTCCTACCTCACACCATATACAAAAATTAACTCAAAATGGGTCAAAGATCCTTGAAGAGCTAAAACTATAAAACACTTAGAAGAAAACATAAGGGGAAATCTTCATGATCTTGGATTTGACAATTGTTAGGACACCAAAAGCACAAATGACAACAAAAAATAAACTGGACTTGATCAAAATTAAAAACTTTTATAAACCAAAAGACACTATTCAAGACAGTGAAAAGACTATACAGAATGGGAGAAAATATTTGCAAATCATTTATCTACTAGGGGATTTGTATCTAGAATATATAAAGAACTCTTACAACTCAACAACAATAAACAACCTAATTAATAAATAAGCAAAAGATTTGAACAGACATTTCTCCAAAGAAGATAAACAAATGGCCAAAAAGCACATGAAAAGATGTTCAATGTCATTAGTTATTGAAGAAATGCAAATTCAAACCACAATGAGATATCACTTCACACCCACTAGTATGGCTAAAAGAAAAATAAACAGAAAATAACACATATTGGTGACAATGTAGAGAAATGAAAACCCTTGGTCATTTCTGATGGGAATATAAATGGTGCAGCTGCTGTGAAAAAGTCTGGTGGTACCTCAACAAGTTAAACATAGAATTACCCTATAATCTGGCAATTCCACTTTAGATATGCACCCCAAATAATTAAAAACAGGTGTTCCAAAAACCAAAAACTGAACGAAAGTTCATTCACAATAGATAAAAAGTGGAAACAACCCAAATGTCCATCAACAGATGAATGGATAAATAAAATGTGGTATATCCATAAAATGGAATACTATTCAGCCATAAAAAGAAATGAAGTTCTGATAGATGTGACACATGAATGAATCTTGAAAACATTATGCTAAGTTAAAGAAGTCAGAAGTAAAAGGCCACCTATTGTATGATTCCATTTATATAAAATATTGAGAATAAGCAAATTCATAGAGAAAGAAAGTAGATTAGTGGTTGCCAGGAACTGGGAGAAGAGAGTCTAATGGGGAGTGACTGTGTAACGTTCTGGACCTAGACAGCGGCGATGGTTACACAACACTGTGAATAAATGCCACTGATTTGTATACTTTAAAATGGCTAAAATGGTAAATTTTACATTATGCATATTTACTGCAATTTAATTACTATAACTGATAACAAAAAAGGGGAGGAGGGGATAATAACATTGTGAAAATGGTTACGGAAGGGCTTCAGAAGGCATCAGGAAGGTGGACTCTGCAGAGCTCAGCTAGTCCAGCCTCGCACCAGTCAGGTTAGCGAGGGCAGAGCCAGGCCAGAGCCCAAGCTTTCTGACTCCCGGCCAAGGGTGCAAAGAGTAGCAGTTACTAATCACAGCCTTTCTACCGGGATCCCGCTTAGGGTTAACGAGCAATGAAACCAGGACACTGATGAAGGAGAAAAGGGGCCACATTAGAAACAGCAAGGTGAGGTGGAAGAAGAAGTTGGTGGGAGGTGCGTGCACTTGCTGCGAGGGCAAGGTGAGTCAGTCCTCTCCCCACTGCCCTGGACCTGCTGGCTCTGCTTGGGGAGGGGACCAAAACAGCACAGCCCTTGCAGGCTCAGGCTTTCCGCCAAGGGCCCGCCTGACCTCTCTGCCATGCTCCCTGTGTATTGGGGCAGAAAGGAAAACATCAGCCATCAGCTTGTCTTTTTGAGATTAATTCTGAGCTAAGGACTGCAGTATCCAGGGAACTCAAGCCAGCTTATCTGGGGGAGGCTTCGTCCCCAAATCCTGAAGTTATAGGGTCTCTGGAAAAAGTCACAGCTCAGGGTGTTGGTTAAATAACAGGGCCAGAGCAGCTCACTGAACAACAACAACAACAACAAAAATCCTCAACAGTGTTTAGTATAAAATTGTCCAAAAGAGTTTTTAGGTAAATCAATGAAGTATAAAAATGGGAAATAGTCATCTAATATGGTATTTAATATGATAGGTACTGCATACTCTACCAAGTTTATCTTTAACATTTACGCCTTATTTTGACTCTAACAAATAACAGTGAGTCAGAAAATGGGCACTGCCTTCATCAGGGTCCATGCTGTGGACATTCCTGGAGAAAACCTGAAAGTCATCTCTATGGAATCCTCAAGACTATCTGAGAAAATAAGCCAGGAAGAGCTGGCTACAATTAGCTCACTACAAATTTCTCTGAAATAAACTTAAAAATTAGAGGTCTAAAAACAAACAATCAAACAAAAAAGGCCAGGGCATCCACCAGCAGCTGCCCAAGCCCAAAGGCTTGTGTGAGGCCCGTGGATGTGGCACCAGCCTCTAGGAGGGCAGGCAGAGAAGAGGGAGGCTACAATCCAGTGCAGGACACAGGCCTGTGGTCTAGAGATTCAGGCCAGGTTCACCTCAATATCCCAGACAGTGGAGAGCAAGGCAAGACAGGGAGATCCTTGCCTGGCTTATAACCAAGCTGGCCAACTCACCCCTCTCCCAGAGGAAGGAGGGTCATCTGTGGGGCCCTCTGGGAGCTGGGAAACAAGGCAAGAAAGGCTGAGCCCCATGTCCAAAGCACCATTCCCTCTCTGCTGCCCCAGACCTCACCTGTCCCCCAGGCCAGGGATGCCGACCAACTGGATGATGTAGATCCCTATTTGACAAAAAAATACAAAGAAGAACACGAAGAAGCTGAAAGAGTTGTCAGACCTGTGGAGAGAGGGGGAAAGAAGTCAGTAGAGGGCTCACTAGTACGGTATCTGTAGGACTGGGCGGCAGGTGGCAGGATGGGAGAGTGGACAGACCTCCAGAGGACCAGCCACAGCGTCCACAGAGGCACACACACTCAGACACCCCCACCACAGTCAAGGAGGGCTCGCCTTCTACTGCCTTGCAATTTAAGAGGGCAGTGCCTGGCCCCTCTTCCTAAAAGAGCTGATAAAGTTGCTCTCCCCCAAGGACAATAAAAAAACCTTAAGGCTCTATCTCCTGAAGTATTTACGTGCATTTTGTAACAGACCCTAAAATTTAGCCAAAGGGATAAATCTCTAACAACAGAACTATAGAGTTGGGTGGAACAAAAAGGTATGTGGGGAGTAGAGAACACCAGACAAAACCCTAACAGCCTCCACCTCTGCCCCTGAGGCCCAGAATTCAGTGAGGGTTTGGTCCTGTCTGCTAGACACATGGGATGGTGCAGCCGCTGCCCCACCCCCTCTCCCAGAGGCTTGCTGGGCTCCCAGCCCTGGAAGTATCAGCTCTGAGATACAATTCTAGAACCCCGAGGGGTCTGTAAGGTGGAGCCATTAATGTGGGGAGCTGGGGAAGTAGGGGAGGGGGAAGTATAACTAACTGTAGAGAGAGAAGCCATTGACAGCACCTGTCCAACTCTGCTGGGGCACACTCTAGAGCCTCCGAAGGGAGGACCCTAAGAAGGGTCTCTTCCCTCTTCCCCGTGACTGAAATCCCACCCCACCAGACAGACTGGGAGCAAGGGGAGGCAGGTGAGGCTCCTGATCCCCCTCTGCAGGTCTCCAGTGCTTAGTCCAAGGACAGGGCCCCAACCACTGAAGAAAACATCTGCTCTGGCTCTTGATGGGAATGGGAAAGTAAATTTCCCACCATTCTATTCTGCTCCAGGAACAAGATAGGGCCACAGGGTTATGAGAGTAGACCTGCTACCTGAGATGCCAGACATACACTCATGCCTTTCCCCAGCACTACTCACCTAAAGGCCTTATAGGTGGGTCGATACCAACAAATGAAAGCACAGGGGGTGAAGATCAGAAACCACAGGATCGAGAGGCCAAAGTCCACTCCCTTGGTGCTGTCAGCTGAGAACCAGGCCAGGCAGGCAAGCAGGTTCAGAAACAGAGTCACTGAATGCACTGGGAGGGGAGAGAGATATGGGCTTGCACCAGGGTGGCTCAAGGGCTCCCCAACATGGCAAACCACTCCCTGGGAGAGAAGGGGAGTCCATGTTGTGAGGACAGCTGCAGAAATAGCTGAGGGCTTTGGTCTGGATGACTTAGGCAGGGTCAGCTCCCATATTTTAGTTTTCTGGGATTGCGAATCCAGGGACCAAACTAAGCTCCTAAAAGGTGATGGGAGAAGCCAGGTATTGGGGGTGAGGGCAGTGGGGTTTGAAGTCCTTCTCTCAATAACTCTTTCCCCTGGCAATGGATGCCTGGATGGCCCATAATGGAGGTACAGGAAAAGTCTTTTTTCCTCACCCCTAGGAGCTGAGGGGGCCATGGGGAAGAACAGGGCTTCACCTGAGGAGGGCATTTTAGCATAAAGAGCTCTCTAGGAACTGGGAGCCTCTGGCTGGTCCTACTGGATCTGTGATCTGGGCTGCCCTTTGCAGGGAGGCTCCCAGGACAGGCTGAGAAGGGCCAATTAAGGGAGCAGAAGGCCTTTCCCCAGCCCAGCCAAGGCACCAAGGATAGCTAGAGTCCGCAGAAAGCATTTACTCCAGGGAGTAGTGGCCAGAGGGTGGACAAGGCTCTTGGGTCCCACCTCTTTTCACCCTGGGCTCAGGGGACAGGTGCAGGACTCACACATCCACAGGTAGTAGAGCATCTTGCATGTCCGCTGGTAGTCAGCAGGGATCTCGGTGGAGAAATCCTGGTAGAAGCAGGGTTTGATGGGACACCATGAGGGCAGAGGCGGCCAGTTGTTCTCTCTCACTGTGTAGAAAGAGAAAGAGTGATGAGCAAGGGCCCAGCCTCAGAGGTAGGGCTACCAGAGGGGCTCCAACACCAGGGCTCGGGGACTTTAGGGAGCATGGGGTGGGATGAGAGGAGGGTGATGGGACAGACACAGAAACTGACTCCAAGAAAATGGGCTCCCTGAAAGCACTGGGAAAAACAGAGAGCTAAACGCATAAGTGATTATTTTTATTAACCACCAACCAAAAGCATGACAACAGGGATATTCATCATAGCAAGGAATTTGGGACCAGTGCCCCCACTGCACCGAAGAATCTTAGAGTTGGGAAGGAGCTCAGAAACAATCTATATCCTCTGACACTCAACTGTAGGTCCCCTATACTTCTAACTCTTCCTGCTCTTTCCCAAGACCGGCACCATTCTAAGGTGATCAAGAGATCAGCCAAACCTCCCAGGAACAAGGTGGCACTGGGAGAGTCCTCCTGCAGGACTCAGGAAACTCTCCTGCCCCAAGCAGGCCAGCCCTGGGCCCCAAGCAGCCTTCCTTCCTCACCGTGTAAGTTGGCCACAGTATTCTGCAGCTCCCGCTCCTTGCGTTCCAGCTCGGCAGCTTTCCTGTCCAGTTCTTCCTGCTGCCGAAGCAGGCCAGCCTGGGCTGCAGAGGCCACGGCCTGGAGGGAATGGGGGTGGCAGGGTGGAGCAGCCGGACACAAAAGACAGAGGGATGGTGTCAGCTTGGCAGAAAAAGTCAGAGTGGCTTGTCCCAGGCAGGGAGAGCCAGCAGGGAGTCCCAAAGGCAGCCCCAGCCCCCAAGAGTGTCTTGGGTACCAGGGTCTGCCAAAGAGAAGCCAAGATGACCTGCCTCCTACAGCCCTCACACCACCCCTGGCCCTCAGCTGTCACCAAGGCACTTCTCTCCCCTTCATCCCTGAGCATGCAATAGGAAGACCATCCCAAGTGACTTCCTCCCTTCTCCCCCAGACTGGAAACTCCAGGCAAAGTTCAGTTATAGAGACCTTTGGGGATAAAAGCAAAAGAATAGACTGCACAAGGGACTAGCCCATAGCCAGAAACCAAGACCCAAGCCTCATCTGAAGAGTCTGCAGGGGTATATGTGTGAAGGCGGGACAGCAAATCTGCTGGCAGCAAGCAGGGAGGGAAGACACTTGTGGGCGGGCAGTCTGTGTACCCGGCCTCAGGGATTTGTGTTTAAGCCCCAGTAGTTCCACCTGGATAGAAGTGATCACCTGAACTGTGACTGACCACAACCCAGGACAGCCCCTTCGGCTTGAATTTCACCACTTGGCACAGTCCAAGCTTTACCCCCTTTCAGGCTGAGAGGAGCCCCTGGGAGAGGCAGCCAGGGGACTGGAAGTGAGGCTGAGCACAACTGATCGCAGGGCTTGGGTGCTCCAGGCCAGGGCCCCGCTCCTGCAGGGTCTGCAGCACATTTGGGCCAGTCCTAAAGAGTGACTCTACAGTTCTTTTTAGGGAGCAGATATCAAACTGGTCATCTCACGGGATTTCAGGCCAGGCATACACACCTGTAGATGTGTACACACACACGTTCTCTGTTTCCCTCCCTCCAAAAGCAGTTCTCCAAAGAGTTAAGGCTGCCTTCAAGAGGTAAACTGCAAGCACTGGAGGCAGAAGCAGGACTAGAATTGACCACACCAAACTACCCTGAGGGTCTCAGCCCCCTCTCCTTAAGACTATGGTTTAGTTGAACAGGAGCCAGGGCCCTGCAGCCCACCACCCAGCTGAACAAGACTCGCCACCCTGCATCGAAGCCCTGGGAGGCCCACGGGATGGACACGGGCTCCAGGGCAGGGGCAGCACTTTCAGAACCCGGCCAGGCCATGGAAGCAGCCTGGGGCCCGTGGGGGTCCAAAGCCCAGCTTGGGCAGGCTCCAGGCGCCTTGCCTTCACTCTTGCTCATCTACACTTTGCCTACCTTCGGAAGATTTCGCATGTAGGTATCTCTGAGAATACTATCTCCTCCTAGCAGCATCTGCCTCTCTGAGAGCTCACTCACTGCCACGAACCTGGTAGGCAGGAACTTGCTGGCCTGTCTAAGCAGGAGCTGCAACACATAACTCCACTGTGGGCCACGCTCATCAGGAAGAGCAAGGAGCATGGGACAGGGCAGTGGGGTGACAGAGCCGAGTGCCAGGTGCAAGGCAGACAAGATTTGCCATGTTTGGAAGGGACAAGGGAAAACGGGCAGGAAGGCAGGAACAAACGAGGTTAAGGAAGCAAGAGATTCTGGGCCCAAGGAATTCTGGAGTGGCACGGCAAGGGCAAACGCTCTCCTGGAAGACACCAGGGATGCCAGCTTGGTGAGTCAAGCTATTTTTTTTTGTGGTGGTAGTAGTGGGTGATATGGGGGAGGGAATGTCAGCTGGTAAGACAGTCCCTCCACCTGCAAGGGTTGAAGTGGCCAGCTCCAAAGAAATTAGCAAGAGCTCCTTGAAGGGGAACTAGGGATATTAAGGCCCTCTGCCTGTCCCCCAAACTCAGGGCTCAGCTACTGGTCTGGGTGCACCCCTCTCTGCAGAGGAAAAGCCAAAGGGTTCTCTGTCACCAGTACCTGGGGGGTTGGCTGGGCTGGTTCTACTGAGGGCTGGAGAACTGCCGGCTGCGAGGGCCCAGGGAACTGTGTGACTGGAACCGTTGTCGCTGCATTTGTCTGCGTGGGACAGAGCAAAGCAGGGAAGTGAGTGCCACAAGTCTGGGCTATGGGGCAAACCCACAGCAGGGTCGGATGCCCAGGAGCACCCAGGTGGCTTGGGCCCCGGCCTGTGAGGCCCCCAGCACAGGGCAATCTGGTGCCTAACCCACATCCCTGGGCCTCACTCCTGCACTGCCCTACCCTCTTCAGGTAGGGCCCACATCATGGATCCCAAGGGGAGGATTTCAGAGAGCCTCGAGTGACCTCTCCCTCCTCCCCCCACCCCTTGGAGGACTGCAGCATCTCAGAGCTGTCTCCGTCTCTGCAAGACCCCTTGTCCCCAAGACCCCAACACCACGCTGAAGATCAGAGGACTCAGTATGTTCACCAACCTCTGAGAAGGGGTTGAATTCCGCCAGGCCACCCTGAGGGGCATTGGTCAGCTGGGTCACTGAGGGGTCCTGAGAATGCAAATGAGAGCCATTCAGACACTGGGGAGGGGAAAGAGCCTGCGGGGGGCGGGAATCACCACCTCTCGGCCCCTGCCAGGGCCAACAGCCCATTCCTGTTATACCTGGCTGAAGCGAGCCTACTGAAGACCCTTCCTAGTGCCCCGACAAGCCTCTCCTGAGGGCCCCTGAGCTCAGCTCCAGCCACCCCAGAGCTGCAATCTCTTCTCCCTTCCTGGAGAAGGAGAGGTTCAGTCCAGCAGACTTCCCAGAAGAGATCTAGGGCAAGCTTGACACCCCAAGGCCTGGGAATGGCCCTTCGTGTTCTTGTTAGTGTCCTTTGCAGATCTAAAACTGCTCACAGTATTTATCCCTAGGGAGTGGGGGTCTTGGAGGGTGGGGAGGGCAGGATAAGTGGGGTGGTTGGGTGGAGACTGACTTTTCACTTTGTAACTTTTTTATACTGTTTTATTACTTTACAGAGAGCTTTTATTTCCGCTGTCAGTGCTTTCCTCATAACATCAGGCACACTTGCTATGAATACAAATATATATGAAGGGCTCAGAGATAGAAATCCAGGAAAATGTTTTTGGTTTATTTTTTTCCTAGATTCTTTCCAAAAAAATGTAAAACTGCCCTCAGAACACAGCCTTTCCCTTGAGTTTTCAATCCTCCCTTCCCCGCCTGATCTCCGCTAGAGGCCAGCCCTTCCACCCAGGGCCTGCAGGGGCCTCTGCCATACTCTTTGAACGCCTCGTGGCCTCCCTGCTGCCAGGGGCTGGCCTAACTTCATCCTTTCCCTCCCCTTGCCATCATAGGAATGGGGCTTGGGTTCAGCTCAGCAGCAATGCCTTGGCTCTGGAGGAACAGCTGGGAAAGGCGACGGCCTGCCACTGGCCTCCGCCAAGGCCCCGACTATCCTCCGGGGCCTGGAAGAGTATGTGCCCTGCCTTCAGCACCTCACACCCCCGCTCCCTCTCCACTCATCCAGATGCTCCTGTCCTTCAGAGCCAGCCTCGCCTCCACCAGGAAGTCTCCTCAGACTGAACTCTTAAAATACAGTGTTTCAGATATCAATCCCTTCAATTTATTGCTAGGAAAACTGACACTGGCCATGGTGAAGTAACTCGTTGGAGGTCTCAACATGGGGGCTCTTTCCCTTCCCTGAACATTTATAGAGCCGAGGGTCAACACTGCATGTGTTCTCTGACATTTTCCCACTTCCTGACTTCTCTTTCCATCTGGACCACTAGTTCCTAGAGCATGAAACTGTGTCCAACCCTTCTTCAGGCTGACTCAGACTGGTGTTTCTGGACGAGAGCAGAGCCATGCCCTCTTGTAGCCCCTACTTCCCCCGAGCCAAACCTCCTCTGCATGTCCTTTCTGCTGGACACCACCCCTGCAACCTGGCCAAAGTGGCCAAGGAGGCCGCTTGGGCAAAGAGGACGGCAGGGAGCCCTGAGATTATCTGTTGGCTGAACAACTGACAGTTTTATCCCAGAATTACTGGGTTGGCCTCCAGTAAGGAAGACTTGGGGCTCAGTATCTGTTCTCCTTTCAGACTCAGCAGACACCAGGCCATAGCTGAGAGAGTGAGCCGAAGCCAATGAAATCAGATCACCACCCAAGGAACTGGTTACTCAAGTCTGAGCCACTACAGGATGGGGCAGCAGTTTCAGGTGCTGGCATACATACACCTGGCCAAGGAACATATGTTGAATAAGCATCCACCCGGCCCAGAGAGAGCTGTCATTTCCTTTATCGATGTCAGCCAGTCTGGGATGGAGCAAGGGATCGGAGGCTGACTACCCTGGTCCACACTGATCCCTCCTCCTTTTTCTAAAGTCTTCTAGATTCAGCCCTTGGACCCCTCACTGGGCTCACCATGAACAAATCCTGCCTCCACTAGCAGGCTGTAAACTCTGCAGCCAGGTGCTTCTGTGCCTGATTCACCCTTCTAGCTCCCTGGTGCTTGGTGAACTGCCTGATGGAGAGCACAAGCTCAGCGAGTGCTTGAGAATAAATGCCTGCATGCTGTAGCTCCTCTACCCTCCCTAGGAGGCGCTGCCCAAATGTCAGGGCATAGAGAAAGGAAGGGCACCTGCATCACAGCGGCAAACCAGGAGCAACTCGCCTGGAAAAGGAGCCTAGAACACACCGTGTTCTCATGGGAGGAAACCTGGGTTCGTCCTCCAAGATACGAGTGGCTTCAAGAGAAGCTAAGGCCTGAGGGGAGAGCAGGGAAAGGGGGGTACTGCAAGAAGGAGCTGGCATTTACTAAGTATCTACTATAGTGAAGTGCCAGTCACCCTGAGCTGCCACTACTGTCAAGCTGTCAGAAAAGAAGGCTCTACAGAGTTTCTATTCAGGGTGATGGGAAAGTTTTGGTAATGAATGGTGGTGATGGTGGCACATTGAGCATGTAATTAACACCACTGAATTGTATACTTGAAAGTGGTCTAAATGGGGAGTGTTTTGTACATATGTTACCATAATAAAAATAAATGAAAAAGAAAGAAAGAAAAGAAGCCTCTACTAGGCTTTCTCAACCTGCTTCTCAAGAGAATTAAGCCCCACTGTGCTGCGGCACCCACCACCTGTAAGGGCTTAACTTCTCTCCTGTGCTTCGAGTACTCGTTCTGTTCCATCCCTGAGAGAACTCAGCAAAGGCACGTCCATCAGTTTCTGTGTTCTGGGGCTCAGATGAGGAACCCTGGCTGAGACAGGCTACAGCACACTTCCTCAGTTAACCTTCACTGCCACCCTGTAAGGGAGGCTTAGTTATATTTTTACAGCTAGAAGAAAAGCCCAAGCTCAGAGAGGAGAAAAAACTTATCCAGGATCTTGGCATCTGTCTCAGCCAGATTCTGAATCCAAGTTTGTCTGTCTCCCAAAACACAAGACTGCCCATCTGAGAGGTCTGCTTGGGTACCAGTGCATCCTGAGCCTAGTAAGGTGCCAAGAATCTGTGGTTGAGTGAATGAACCCCACTCCGCAGGGACATTGGCAAGGGCACTTTGAGTGGCCAGGAGATGGCTTCTCCCCATTTATTCCTAACCTTCAAAGAGCCGGTTCTTGGAGCACACCCTTGGTAAAGCCCATGGAGAGAGAGCCTTGCAAACAGGGACTACACCTAATGGCCTCGGCAGGACCAGCAGCTTTCACTCTGAGTCACGAATAGAAAGTCAACAGCATCAACCTTCCTTCCCCCTCACCAAGCATCAGCTGCCTCTGAAGTGGGTCAAGCAGTTATTTAAAAGGATGGCAAGAACTAAGTTTCACCTACAAAGGAGAAGTAATCTAAAACCTCCGTCAGTGGCCAACGGACTCAGACTGCCCAGTGGCCTTTACTGAATCTACAACAAAGCAGCAGCTCCTAAACTCGGTTCTTTTCATTCAGCAACAGCTACAAACAGTTGTTTGGGACACGTCAAGGTAAACAGCGCCCAGCTCTTGGCCTTCTGGAGTCCACAGTCTGGTGGCTGCAACAAGCATGCACACGAGGCTGTGCTGGGACTGCGGTGAGGTGTGTGACCCAGTGGTGACAGAGGGAGGGAGGAGACACTGCGGAGCACCTCAAGGAAGGCAGGATTCCAAGAGGAAGGAAGGAGGTGAGCAAGGGCCCGGGGGCAGGGAAACATTGCTGTCTAACAAGGCTGTGAAATCACTGAGAGGAAAAAGGCAGGCAGGCTGGTGCTCTGCCAAGAAGGGCCATGAAAAGCACACTTGTTTCTATGGGTCTGGAAATCTCTTTCCACATGTTTCACAGGTCCTGGCTATGCCTGAGCTCACTGTTGACTTTTCCTTGCTTTCCCCATCCTGTGCTCCACTAATGTTCCCAGTGTGGGGTTTATTTCAAGCCCCAAATAAACACTTATTGAATATCTCATGGACTAAAATAATCCAGGGTCTCTGGGAGGCAAAGAGTCACCAATACTTTGGAACTTCTGTGAGTCTAATTTTCTTTGGAGATGAGACTGTGTATCAAAGGACAAGAAGAAAGGGCCATTGTCCCCAGAGTGACTGGCTGGGTCCCAAGCACACAAAAAGCCACAATTAACCTTGATGCTCTGTGACCCGGAACCTGAGAATCCATCCTAAGGAAATATGACAAAAACACAAAAAAAACCTGTATCTGCGAAGATGTTTACTGCACTGTTATTTATAAAAGGGGAAAAAGCAGGAAACAACTTAAATATCCAACAGAGAACACAAGTAGGTTTTAATGCACATCCCCTCAATATTTTAAACAGCCACCAAAAATGACAGCTATGAAGACAGGGCAGCAATCAGAAAAAGCTTTGTTACATGAATACCAAATTGTAATTTCATAAAAAGTGCACACATGAAAAAAGACTGGCAGGAACAACTAGACCAAACAGGCATATATAGAACACTTCACCCAACAGCAGCAGAACACATTCTTCTCTACTGCACATGGATCATTCTCCAGGATAGGCCATCTGATAGATCACAAAACAAGTCTCAATAAACTCAAAACCAAAGAAGTCATACAATGTATCTTCTCAGATCACAAGGGAATGAAGGAGGAGATCAATAATGGGGGTGTGGGGGGAATTTCAACAACACATTCTTAACCAACGGGTCGAAGAAGAAATCACAAGGGTAATTAGGTAATATCTCGAGGCGAATAAAAACCAACACACAACATACCAAAACTTATGGGATGCAGCAAAGGCAGTGGTGAGAGGGAAATTCATACCTCTAAATACTTACATTAACAAAGAAGAAAGATCTCATTTCAGAGACCTAACCTCAAAACTGGAGGATCTAGAAAAAGAAGAGCAAACTAAACCCAAAGTGAGAAGGAAGGAAATAAAGATTAGAGCAGAGATAAATGAAGCAGAGGGAAAAAAGAGAGAAAATCAACAAAACAAAAAGTTTGTTCTTTGAAAAGATCAGTAAAATTGACAAACATGTAGCTAGACTGGCAAAGAAAAAAAGAGAGAGAATACAAATAACTAAAATCAGAAATGAAAAGGGGGGCATTACTACCAACCTCACAGAAATAAAAATCCTATAAGAGGATACTATGAAAAACTGCATGCCAACATATTAGACAACCTAGACGAAATGAACAAATTCTTAAAAATAAACAATGTACCTACACTGACTCAAGAAGAAATAGAAGACCAATAACAAATAAAGAGATTGAATAAAAAACCTCCCAACAAAGAAAAGCCCACAACCAGATGTCTTCCCAAAGGAATTTTATCAAACACTCGAAGAATTAACACCAATCCCGCACAAATTCTTCCAAAAAATTGAAGAGGAGGAAACATTCCCTAACTCATTTTATGAGGCCAATATCACCCTCATACCAAAGCCAGAGAAAGATATCATAAGAAAAAATTACAGCCCAATATCCCTTATGAATATAGAAGCAAAAATCCTCAGCAAAATACTAGCAAACTGAATCCAACAGCATGTTAAAAAAAATTATACATCATGATCAAATGGAATTTATCCCAGGTATGCAAGGGTGGTTCAACATAAGAAAATCAATTTATGTAATACACCACATTAAAAAAACAAAGGAAAAAAAAAAACACATGATCATCTCAAGTGATGCAGAAAGGCATTTGACAAAGTCCACCAGCCCTTCTTGAAAAAAACAACACTTAGAAAAGTAGGACTAGAAGGAACTTCCTCAACATGATGAAGGGCATGACAACTAAAATCACTCAATGGTGAAAGACTGAAGGCTTTCCCTCTAAAATCAAGGAAGCCCACTGTCACCAGTGCTACTCAACGTTGTTCTGGAAGTTCTAGCCAGAGGAATTAAGCAATAAAAAGAAAGAGAGGGCATCTAAATTGGAAAGAAAGAAGTAAAACTTTCCCTATTTGCAGATGACATGATCCTATATATAGAAAATCGTGAAATCCACAACAAAACTTCTAGAATTAATCAGTGAAATCAGGAAAGATGGTGTGTCGGTTTGAATGTATTATGTCCCCTAGAAAAAGCCATATTCTTTGATGCAATCTTGTGGGGCAGACATTTTAGTGCTGATTAGATTGGAATTCTTTGAATGTTTCCATGGAGATGAGCCCCACCCAACTGTAGGTGATGACTCTGATGAGATCATTTCCATGGATGTGTGGCTCCGCCCATTCAGCCTGGGCCCTGATTACTGGAGCAGTATATAAGCTCAGACAGAAGGAGCCAGCTTGCTACAGCCAAGAGGGACACTTTGAAGAAAGTATAGGCAGCTGCAGATGAGAGACATTTTGAAGACAGCCATTGAAAGCAGACTCTTGTTCTGGAGAAACTAAGAGAAGACAAATACCCCAAGTGCAACTAAGAGTGACATTTTTGAGGAACTGCAGCCTAGAGAGGAATGTCTTGGGAGAAAGCCATTTTGAAACCAGAACTTTGGAACAGATGTCAGCCACGTGCCTTCCCAGCTGACAGAGATTTTCTGGACACCACTGGCCATCCTCCAGTGAAGATACCCGATGGCTGATGTGTTACCTCAGACACTTTATGGCCTTAAGACTGTAACTGTGTAACGATATAACCCCCCTTTTATAAAAGCCAATCCATCTCTGGTGTTTTGCATTCTGGCAGCGTTAGCAAACTAGAACAGATTTTGGTACCAGAGAAGTGGGGTGCTTTTGCTGTTGAATTTGTAAATACCAAACATGTTGGAATGGCTTTTTAAATGGATAAGGGGAAGACTCAGGAAGAACTGTGAGGAGCTTGATAGAAAAGGCCTAAACTGCTTCGAAGAGACTGTTTGTGGAAATATGGACTCTAAAGATACTTCTGACGAGGCCTTGAACAGAAATGATGACTCTATTCTTGTGAACTGGAAGAAAGGCGATCCTTGTTTTAAAGTGGCAGAGAATTTGGCAAAATTGAGTCCTTGTGTCAGATGGTAGGAAGAATTTGAAAGCGACCACCTGGAATACTTAGCTGAAGAGATCTCCAGACTACGTGTGGAGGGTGCACCCTGGCTTCTCCTTGCAGCTTATAGTAAAATGCGAGCAGAGAGAGATAAACTTAGAACTGAACTCTTGGATTCAAAGAAACAACCAGAAGCTGATGGCTTGGAAAATTACGGGCTTCCAGGGGGTGGAATCCTAGAAGCTACAACCCAACATGAGGAAGTAACCAAACATGGAACCCAGCCGCCATGGGTTAAGAGAAAGGATTTGTGGAAAGTCCTATTGTCTGACGGCTTTGACCCCGTGTGCTTCATGCAAAGCCAACAGAATTTTTGCGAGATCTTTATAGACAGAGCCACGGCCGGCTGGTCTGGACTGGAGGAGACAGACGAGGAACAAATTGAAGAAAAGATTTCTTCAAAGACAGAGCCATGGAGGTTGAGGTCTGGAGTCAAGAGGTCTCAGGCTGGGAGAGTGGAGTGGCCCACACACATGGAAAGGGTGAGTTTGCCCCGGAGGTCGAGGGCGGGCCTTCCGCCTCGATGCTGAGGAAATGTCCTGCCACCCCAAGCCCCAAAGAGGCTGGAGCACATTCCCAGGGAACTGGGGAGAGCCTGGCTGCCACCACACTGTTCTGAAGGGGTTAAGCGTGTGCCCTGGAGATGGAAGGGAATCCGGGTGCTGCCCCGATGTTTGAGGAGGGTGGGGCCGAGTAGGTGGTCTCCCCAATGTGTGGATATGTTGGAGAACTCACCCCAGCGTTTGGAGAGGAAAGGGCAACCGCAAATGCCCTTAGGAAGGGTTAGACTCCCGATCTCTCAAGCCCCAAGGATGCAACATCGTTCTGTAAATGACTCTCAGACTTTGAAATCTAATGGAGTTTGTCCTGCGGGTTTTAGGAACTGTTTTGGTCTTGTTAACCCTGTTTTCCTTACTCTTTCTCCTTATGGCAGTGGGAATGTTTATCCTATGAATGTCCCTCCTTTGTGTTTTAGAAGCACATAACTTGTTCTAAGTTCACAGATCCACAGCTAAAGGAAAATTATGCCTTAGGACTGACCACGCCTATAATTGATTTTGATGGAATCTTGTATTTAACTATTGTTACTGAAATGATTTAAGTTTCTGTGATATTGTTGTGGGATGAATGTATTTTGTATATGGACAGTTAATGTCATTTTGGGGTCCAGGGGGTGGAACATGCCAGTTTGAATGTATTAAGTACCCCCAAGCGCCATTATCTTTGATGCAATCTTGTGTGGGCAGACCTATCAGTGTTAATTAGATTGTAATTCTTTGAGTGTTTCCATGGAGATGCGCCCCACCCAACAGTGGGTGATGACTCTGATTGGATAATTTCCATGGAGGTGTTGGCCCGCCCATTGGGTGCACTATATAAGATCAGACAGAAGGAGCAAGCTTGCTATAGCCAAGAGAGACACTTTGAGGAAAGCACAGGAGCTGCAAATGAGAGACAGTTTGAAGATAGCTGTTGAAAGCAGATGCGTGCTCCAGAGAAGCTGAGAGAGGACAAATATTCCAAGTGCAACTAAGAGTGACATTTTGAGGAACTGCAGCCTAGAGGGGAACGTCCTAGGAGATAGCCATTTTGAAACCAGAACTTTGGAACAGACGCCAGTCACGTGCCTTCCCATCTAACAGAGGTTTTCCGGACACCATTGGCCATTCTCCAGTGAAGGTACCCGATTGCTGATGTGTTACCTTGGACACTTTATGGCCTTAAGAATGTGACTGTGTAACCAAATAAACCCCTTTTATAAAAGCCAATCCATCTCTGGTGTTTTGCATTCTGGCAGCATTAGCAAACTAGAACAGATGGCATCATACAAGATCAACACACAAAAATCAGTAGTGTTTCTATACACTAGTAATGAAAAATCTGAAGAGGAGATCAAGAAAAAAATCCCATTTACAACAGCAACTAAGAGAATCAAATATCTGAGAATAAATTTATCCAAGGAAGTAAAGGACTTGTACATAGAAAACTACCAAACATCACTAAAAGAAATAAAAAAAAGGCCTAAAAGAATGGAATGACATTCTGAGTTCATGGAATGGAAGACTAAATATTGTTATGCTGTCAATTCTACCCAAAACAATTTACAGATTCAACCCAATCCCAATCAAAATTCCAATAGCCCTCTTTGCAAAAATGGAAAAGCCAATCATCAAATTCACATGGAAGGGTAAGGGGCCACAAATACCTAAAACCTTCTTGAAAAAGAAAGAAGTTAGTTGACTCATGCATCCTGTTTGTAAAACGTACTACAAAGCCACAGTAATCAAAATGCACAGTACTGGCACAAAGACAGACATCTAGACCAGTGGAATCAAACTTCGAGTTCAGAAGTAGACCCTCATATCTATGGCCAATTGATTTTTGACAAGGGTGCCAAGTCCATTCAACTAGGAAATAACAGTCTCTCCAACAAATGGTGCTGAGAAAACTGGATATCCAGATGCAAAAGAATGAAGACAGACCTCTACTTCACACCTTATACAAAAATTAACTCATAACAGATCAAAGACCTAAATATAAGAATCAAAACTATAAAATTCCTAGAAGGACACATAGGGAAGCATCTTGAAGACCTGTATTGGGCAACAATTTCTTAGACTTTACACAAAAGCACACACAAAAAAATTGATCAATGGTACTTCATCAAAATTAAAATCTTTTGTGCATCAAAGGACTTCATCATGAAAGTAAAAAGACAATGTACAGAATGGGAGATATTAAACCTATATCTGATAAAGGTTTAATATCCAGAATCTATTTAAAAATACTTTAACTCAACAACAAAAAAACACAACCCAATTAAAAAATGGCCAAAAGACTTGAATAGACATTTTTCCAAAGAAGATATCCAAAGGGCCAAAAGCACATAAAAAGATGCTCCACATCATTAGCCATTACAGAAATGCAAATCATAAACGCAATGAGATACCATTTCACACCCACTAGAATGGCTACTATTAAAAAACGGAAAATAATTAGTGTTGGTAGGAATGTAAAATGGTGCAACCACTGTGAAAGACAGTTTGGTGGTTCCTCAAAAAGTTAAGTATAGAATTACCCTATGACCCAGCAACTCCACTTCTGGGTATATACCCCAAAGAATTGAAAGCAGGGACTCAAACAGATGTTTGCACACCTAGTGGCATTATTCACAAGTGCCAAAAGACAGAAGCTCCCCAAATGATCATCAACAGATGAATGGATAAACAAATTGTGGTATATACATATAATGAAATGTTCAGTCATAAAAAGGAATGACGTTCCAATATATGCGACCACATGGATGAATCATGAAGACAATATACTGAGTGAAAGAAGCCAGACACAAAAGGACAAATATTGTATGATCTCACTGATATGAAATAATTAGGATAAGCAAATTCACAGAGTCAAAAACCAGAATACAGGTTGCCAGGAGCCGGGGTGACAAAAGGGAGTAGGGAATTAATGCTTAATTGGTACAGAATTTTGTTTGGGGTGTGGGAAAAGTTCTGGTAATGGATGTTAGTGATGGTAGAACAACATTATGAACCTAGTTAACAACAATGAAGTGTGTATTTGAATGTGGTTGAAAGGGGAAATTTTAGGTTGCAAATATGTTACTAGAATAAAAAACAAAAAAAACACATAGGATTGTACAATAGTGAACCCTAACGTAAACTATGAAGTACAGCTAATAGAACATTTATAATAATATTCTTTCATCAATTATAACAAAGGCACCACACTAATATAAAATGTTAATAACAAGGGGGTGATGGTAGTTTGAAGCAGTATGTACTCCAGAAAAACATGTTCTTAAATTTAACCCATATCTGTGGGTATGAACCCATTGTAAGTGGACCTTCTGATGAGGTTACTTCAGTTAAGGTGTGGCCCATCTCAATCAGGATGGGTTTTAACCCCATTACTGGAGTCCTTTAGAAGTGGAATGAAATTCAGAAAGAGAGAGAGAGCGAGCACCAGAGGGAGTGGCTAGAAGCCAAACATCAAGGGAACCCGGAAGAGAAGGAGAAACCAGGACACACCACCATGCGCCTTGCCATGTGACAAACTAAGAACCAAGGATCACTGGCAGCCAGCCCCAGAATACCAGTCTTTGGGGAGAAAGCATTGCCTTGATGGTGCCTTGATTTGGACATTTTCCCAGCCTCGAAATTGTGAGCTAATAAATTCCCACTGTTTAAACAGACCTATTTCATGGTATTTGCTTGAGCTGGCTAGGAAACAAAAACAGAGGGCATCTCCCCGCTACGTGGGACCCAACTCCCAGGGTTGTAAATCTCCCTGGCAACGCAGAGAATGACTCCCGGGGATGAATGTGGACCCGGCATCGTGGGACTGAGAGTATCTTCTTGACCAAAAGGGGGATGCAAAATGAGACGAAATAGTTTCAGTGGCTGAGAGATTCCAAATGGAGTCGAGAGGTCACTCTGGTGGACATTCTTATGCACTATATAGATAACACCTCTTAGGCTTTACTGTATTGGAATAGCTAGAAGTAAATACCTGAAACTACCAAACTCCAACCCAGCAGTCTGGACTCCTGAAGACAATTATATAATAATGTAGATTACAAGGGGTGACAGTGTGATTGTGAAGACCTTGTGGATCACACCCCCTTTATCTAGTGTATGGATGAGTGGAGGAATGGGGATAAAAACTAAAGGACAAATGGGGTGGGATGGGGGGATGATTTGGGTGTTTTTTTCACTTTTATTTTTTATTCTTGTTCTGGTTCTTTCTGATGTAAGGAAAATGTTCAGAGATAGACTGTGGTGATGAACGCATAACTATGTTATCATACTGTGGACAGTGGATTGTATATCATGGATGATTGTATGGTGTGTGAATGTATTTCAATAAAACTGAATTTAATAAAAAAAAAAAATTGAATATAAAAAAACAAAAAAACAAAAAAACAGAGGGCATATGGGAACTCTATTTTCCATGACATTTTCCTGTAAACCTACAACTTCATTAAAAAAGAAAAACAAACAAAAAGACGGTCAGGAAAGCACATCAAGATAACCATGGTTGCAAAAGACCAGTAGACATGTGGATGATTTATTTTCTGCTTTCCAAATTTCTATGTGGTTATGCTGCTTTTATTTTAAACACATGTATGCACACACACGCGCGCGCACGCGTGCACATTTAAGAGAGCCTGAGAACCCAACAAAAGAGCAAGGCCAAGGGCAGTGGTGTGCAAATTGTTCAGGAAATTAAATCCAAACTACTTGGCCTCGCGTTTGACACCTTTCATGACCTGGCACCAGGAGTCCCTATCCTCAAACCGAGCCTCTTGCCATCTCCTCTGATCTGATGACTCCCTAAACAAACCATTCCACACAAAGCAGTGGGCTAGTGGCACCAAGCAAAAGTCTTGCTTCCTGCCCTCAAGAGAGTACGGAGAATAAAACCGAAGCCAGGGTGAGAAGCGGTAGCTCCCAATGCTGAAATGGGCTGCGGGCAAAGGCAACAGGATCCCAGAGGAGGGAGTGACCGAAGCTGTCTGGAGACTTGGGGAAGACATTACTGAGTAATGTAGTAAAGAGGAAGTAGTAAAGTAGTAAAGAGAAAGATGAGAATGACCTTTGCAAAGACACATAATCTTTTTAAAGAGAGCTTGCATGTGTTTCAGGAATGAGAGGTCATGGAGGCTGTGGAGCTGCATGTGTGCAGAGGGAGAACCAGGAGTGTCAGGGACCCAGCCTGGAGAAGAGGTCGGGTCCGACTGGAGGAGTCTGGACTTTACTCTATGGGCATGGGGAACAATCAGGGATTTGTAAGCAGGGAGTACCATGACCGTCTCTGCCAGCAGTGAGGAGAGTGCTAGGAGTGGAGGACAGAGGATAGCAGCAAGCCAGGCCAGAGACAACAGTCCATGTGGGTGAAAGTGAGGAGTAAGGCATGGCAGCTGGGGACGGAGAAGAGGGGAGGATGCCACAGACCCTCCTCAGGTAGATGCCACAGACTTGTGGCAAGTCTTTGTGTTGGGAGGGGAATGGAGGGGCTCCAGGGCAAGAAAGGGGGGAAAGGCAAAGGAAAGAAAGGAGTTGAAAGACTGGGTTGCTGCCTTGGTGATTGGTGCACAGGGCCACCATTAAGCAAGATAAGTGATCAGGGGAGGAGGAGCAGGTTCTATCAGGGGTGGGTGTGAGGCAGTAGGGAAAGGGTCTGAGAAGATACTAGGGTCAGATTGGAAGTGGAGTATGCCTGGCTGGATGTTTCTAGCTTTGAGTTGGAAATACTGGTTTGAAGCTCAGGAGAAAGGCAAGGGCTAGGGACTAGATCTAGGGATTGCTGGTATGTGGATGCTACTCAGAGGCCACAGGAATGGAAGAGATTACTCAGAGGAATCAAGCGAGAAAACTGCCATGGACAGACCTCAAGGACACCCCAAGTGTATGAGATAGGAAGTGAAAACAGGCGGAGGTAGGTAAGAATTATCACCTGTCAAAGGAGACAGGGATGGAGAGAATTTCAAGAGAGACTGGTCAAATGAGCATTTGTCGCTGGCAGCAGGTGGATCTCAGGCTCCTGGCCCCCAAGAGCACTGGATCTGGGAGTGAAGAGGTGCCTGGGGCTGCAGCGTGGCCTGTGGGGGTGACCGGTACAACATGGAAGCACAGGGATAACAGCAGGCAGAAGCGACTTTTGTTTCTTAGTGCTCCTTCACTAGAAACACCCTCTCTTTCCATCTGCTAGGCTCTCGGCTCTCAGCCCGAGCCCTTCCTCCTCAGATCCCTCACAGGTCTTTTAGGCAAGTTTTGACTGCCCTTATCTTCCCCACAGTGTGTTGTCATTATCAGTGAGCATTTCTTAGCTCTCCAGCCAGATTAGAAGCTACTGAGCTCATCCTATGCCTGCTGGCCCTGATCTCCCACCCAGCCCCAAAGAGCAGGTATCAGTGCTGTGAATTAAAAGTGAGCAGCTCAAAAAGGGTGTTTGCTGGATGGCTCACACCCTGGGAATGCAACCTGCACAGAACTCTTCTCTGAATGGATCACAAGTACCCCATTTGCACTGGTTAAATATTACCATTTCTCTGAACACAGGATTATCCTACACCAAGTGGCTCCAAATAAAACTTAATGGAAGGGTACAGTCAAAGTTCATCTGTCTCTGGTCAAGTGCTTCCTAACTGCCTGCCTGGTTTTGGGCACCAACCCCAACAACTCCACCTGATGAAGGGGGCTAAAGCAGGAAGATCCCCATCTGGGCAGCTGTGTGTAGTCAGAGTTAAACTAGTAGGAATGTTGCTGTTTTCAAATTTCTTGAAGTTTGAAATCATCTGGTAGTTTGGAGAATTCTCAAAGATTCAGTCAGCTGGAGCCCACCCTCTTTGAGAAACGGTGAGGCCCTCAGTGTCCGCGCAGGGAACTTCATGCAACTCTGTTCACACCCAAATCACATTTCTGCCACTCCTTTCTCCTCCCACAGGAGAGAAATCTTCTAAATCTTTGAGAAGCAGCCACACCACTGAGATTATCTTTTAACTGCAAGGAGGCAATGTGTGAAAATGATAGTGTGTGATTTGGCAACCCATGAATGCTGAAAGGCTCAGCACCAACTCCTAGCCCCTTCTCTCCTTGAGCTCAGTGCCTTCTGCTGGGGATAGTCTGACAGAAAGGCCAAGTAAGAATGCAGCCCAGGCATTTGCCTGAGGGGTGTAATTTTTAGTGGACTACTGAAAAACAAAATGTATAGTGCGACCCCTACCCTTAGCCCCTCCATCCCTTCAACCACCTGACAAGACTTAATGAAAACCTTTGGGGGAAGACACCCTGGAATCAGCCCAAAGCAGGGACCCTTGTATACAGAAGGTACAAAGTGGATGTGCCATAATTAACACAGGGATTAGGGTGTGCCGACGGAGGTTGTGAAATCAGCAGCACTCAACTCAGCTCTCCACTTCCTGCTTCCTTGTCGGAGTTTGGTAAACCTCTGCTCTCTCATGACTTGGCTCTCCATTCACAACTCTCTGACTTTGCAGGAAGTTTTCTAATACTCACAGTTATACCTATACCCAAGGAAGAGATCATAAAAGCAAGGCGGTGGGGAAGGGTAGAGTACAGAAGGGGGCAGGTAAAGAACATGGATAAGGAAGTAGACTTAAAGAAACACACTGTGAGTTTTATGGAATATTGTAAAAGTTAGGAGAAAAAGAGTTCCATGGTTGAATAACTCTGAGAAATGCTGGGTCAAATAAAGTTGAACAAACGTGTTTATTGTAGGATTTCACAGAGCCTTTAACAAAACTCATAGGCCTTGTCAGTCTTCAAGAAAAATGGCCAAATTCATTTAGCCACAGAACCTTGAGCACCATTAAAGGACTGGTATTACTCAGATTATAATTTGGTATATGTTGCTTTAAAGTACTGTCTTAAAAAGCACAATAAATGTGGCTCCCACTCCCTTTATCCAGTGTATGGACAGATGAGTAGAAAAATGAGGGCAAAAAGTAAATGAATATTAGGGAGGGATGGGGGGTATGGGATGTTTTGGGTGTTCTTTTTTACTTTAATTTTTATTCTTATTCTTTTTTGTGTGGTAATGAGAATGTTCAAAAATCGTGGTGATGAATGCACAACTATATAACGGTACTGTGAACAACTGATTATATACTGTGGATGATTGCATGGTTTGTGAATATATCTCAATAAAATTGAATTAAAAAAAAAAGCACTATAAAATCTGTATTATCCCATCCCTAAATAATGGGGAAAAATAGTTTAGCTAATACTAATTTGTTACTTTCACCACCACCAGTACTCTCATTTCAAGAATGGTGGCAATGAGGATGATGCTACATTCTTTCCTTAGTTGACCTATAGCCTGAGGTAATTTAATAGCAATATCTGAGCTTCAAAAACCTGGGAATGTGGAGACTAGGTCTGGGCTCCTTCCTGCTGCTAATTGGCTGGAGACTTTAGCATGTCCCATCCTCACTGGGGTCTCCGGTTTCCTCACCTCTAAACTGAAGGGGTTGGAACAGATTTCTGAGGACGCCCCAACTCTGTCAACCATGGACTCTGAACGCTGTTATGTTCTATTTTTCCTAACCTCCAATTACATGGAGTGAAGGAAAAACAACTTTACTTTGAAAGGCTAACTCAGTGTGCCAGTTTTTAAGTCTATCACTTCTCCACTGCCTTCTCCTGTGCCAACACCCTTGGTAAATGAGGCTGGGTTCACACCCAGTCAACCAAGGGCTGCACCCTCCCAAGTCTCAGCCCTGGCAGTCAGGGAAGCAGATGCTGCCATTGCCAGGACAGGGAGGGCAGCTCTGATCAAGAGAAGATGCTCAGGGGCTTCCAAGCTGCTTCTCCCTACACAACTGTGTGCCAAGAGGGAAAAAAAACAGCCTGGGATGAGATGGAGAAGAATTGCAGCCAGCCAGCTCTCTTCCGCCTGCACAGGATTCCCCACCAGATGCTGCTGTTTACAGGACTACAGCTGCTTCCTGTCCTGCCATATCCTGGGGCTGCCTGATAGACAGACAGTCTTACTTGAATGCAGAAGTTATGTCTACCATAGTTTGCACAATCATTTCTGGGGCTAGAGATGTGGTTTGACTTTCAGGCAGATGTTAATATAGGGCAGAACTCAGTTCAACTATCTTGCCCACTGCCAGGGCTGGGGACAAGCTCTCTGCATTTGTGAACAGCTGACAGCTTAACTGTTAGCACCGGCACTTTATTTCTGATTCTGACAGGGGGGAATAATACAAATTGTCACACACCACACACACCACAAGGTTACCTAGATCCTTACTAAAACCCAAACTCCAGTATTATCTAACAATTTCATAATTAAAGCAAAAATAATTACCATAAAACACTGGCAGAAAAAAACATTCTTTCTTTCATCAGCTAATAGAGATTACTGTTTGTCTTATGTAAGAAACAAGGTCCTTGCAAAGGTTCTGTCAAGTAGCATTAAGCTACAAGAGAAATGCTCGGAATTCCCTGATGTTACAAGGAAGAGGCCCAAAAATTGCCTTGAGGACTCCAGTTGGCTAAGCCACCTTGAGGACAAGAAAAGAACATAAAACTTTCACTTTCCTAACAGAATATAATTACTTAATTTTCAAGCTTCCTTTATCTTTGATCAGGAAGGTTATGCTCTGACCCTTGGAGGTCAGCACAGGCTGAGTCACAGGAAGGCCCCCTCCAAGGACCTCCCCTACACTTGCAGGAAACTTTGAAGCTGCCATCCAGCCACATGAAGTACAAGCAGGATGAGTTAACATGCCTGGTGACATCCTGACAGAGCAAAAACATCAGGACTCATAAACTGCCGGTCAGCACAAGTGAGCTTCCTTAGAACTGGTTTGAAGCAGTGAAACAAGAGGCACGAGGAGCTTTGGGGGCTAACAGAAGTCCCAGTCTTTCATCATGGAAAGAAACATTCCAGTGCTCTCAACTCAAAGGCAGAACAGCTTTTGCTTTAAGCAGGAAGAATGATTGTTTCTCCATTGGTTGCTCAAAAGGTCAGATCAGCTCGTAGTCGGTGCATCTCAACTACCCTGCCATCACACCTAAGTCGTCAGACCAACAGTCCCTGTGCTTCAAGACGCCCAAAGCCCCCTCACTGCTCGTCCCTCCCTAACCTGGGTTATTCCTGGTTCAAACTCACTCCAAACTAGATCCATGCTCAAGTGTGGAATTCTTATCAAGGTTGTTTGGGCTACCTTCCCACCCTCTCCCAGCCTTCCTCCCTGACAAATCTTTGGGGTTCTCCTATATGTTATTCGTTAGTTTTGGGAGGCTCTTGGGCCTTTCCCACGTTTCTCCATTTCACTGCGTGGCTGTGACCCCCCTCTCCTAAACTGACTCGGCAGGTGTCTCCCCTAGACTGCGAGGTGCCGTAGCCACATTTCTCCAGCAGGCAGGGTCGGGGTCGCTTCTCTCCCGGACACTGAGGGATCTCTCCGAGGGTCCGACCGTGCCCGCTCCGGTCCCCTTTCCCAGCAGCTCCCAGAGAGACTACGTCAGGGTTGCTAGAAGACCCCACCTCTGACATGGCTACAGCGCCCCGCCCCCTTGCTGTTCCACCTGCTGCTAGTCCCGCCCCCCAGGCGCCACGATAGGCCAGCCCTGAGAGCCCTCTCTCCCATTGGGCAGATTGCCCGTCCCTCCTACGCCACGTCTCTGGGCTCGAGCGAAAGAGGCCCGGGCGGCGGCCCTTGGCCCTTAAGAGAGCTGTGAGTTAGAAACTCTACCTGAAAGGGGTTTATGTCCACTGGGTCCGCGAAGGGGTTGGTGTCGAAGGCCGACATGGCGATCGGGGGCCGACAGGCGAGCTCCGGGAGCGCTGCTGCCTCCCAGCACCCAGAGCCAGCGGCGCTCTCCGCACAGACCCTCCACTTCCGGGAGCGAGGCAGCCGTTCTGGCGCAAGCGCGGCGCCCTCCCTGAGTGTCATGGTCCTGTGACGTCACAGAGGGCCGCTCCGCCCCCTGCCCAACCTACTCCAGAGGCGCCCCAGGCTGTGGGCTCTTAGGGGTTCTTCTTCTTCCACTGCTCTTTCCCTCTAAGCTGTGCTTCAGGGGTCGGAGAGCCACCGAAGGACCAGGGAGCCAGAGGCGGGGCCGTTCCCAACTGCATCTGGAGCTGATAGCTTCAAACTTTGTGTTTCTAAAGTAGACTCCCCAGAGTGGAGCAGGAAACCACTTCCCTGGAGTTCAAGGTCGGGAAGTCTGCACTGGTCCCAGGATGGGGACTGGAGTGTGACCCTATTCCGGCGGGAGTGCGGACTGGAGTTCCTGACCCCAGAGGCCTTCGCAGATCTAGAAGAGGGGTTTGGCGGTGGGGGGCGAGCAAGAGGGGTCTCGGAAGCTCCCGGCTCTGAGACAGAAGCACGAGGAGCATGCAGCTATCCCCAACACGAGCAGAGCCCCGCTTCTTTTAGGGCCCGCTAATGTCAGGAAGTTCCCCCGTTTTAGGGCAAATGATACTTGGACCTAGACAAATTTAGGACCAGAGCTAGTATTTGAACCCGGCCATCAAGCATTTAATAAGCAAATGAAGGAGTGAAGCAGCCTTGGGGAATGTGGCTGATTCACTCCCCACAAACTCACATTTATTCATATGTCGCCGGCTTTATTCATCTTTGCTGCCATGAATCCAGCCACTGTCATTTCTTACCCTGGACTAGTACAGGGCTGCTAACTGGTTTCTCTTCTTCCTCTTTTATCACCTTATATGATCTGTTTTGTTTTGTTTTACTGTGGTAACATATGTATATACAACATAACATTTCTCATCAGTCTATTGTTTTAATGTTGTAATCAGAGATCTGTTTAAAGGGGACAAAATTACCATGGAACTTTCTGTTTAGAATCCTTCAATTACTTTCCATAGAGGTCCAAATTCCGGCCACCCACCCATCTCTCCTTCCCACCTCTCCTGAATTCCAGCCTCCCTGGTAGCTTTTCAGTCCCTCCAACTTCCCATGTTCCCTCCTGCCTCAGGACTTTTGCACATGCTGTTTCTGCTACCTAGTGTGCTTTTAACCCATGCCTCCCTTCTTCCCCTAATTAACTCTTCCTGTTTATCCTTCAAATCCAAGCTCATCTGTCCCTTCCCAGGGGCAACCTCTCCTCACTCCCTAGATTAGATCAGGCCCCCAATCATAAGCTCTCATACTACCCCAAACTTTTCTGTCATCATGCCTATTGCAGATTGTATTTGCACACTTGTATAGATGGTTATTTGTTTCTCTCTTCCCCCACTAGACTGTAAGCTTCATAAGGACAGTGACAGGGTCTATTTTGCTCACAGTTGTATTTCTGGTACTCACATAGTACCAAGCACACAATAGGCATTTAGTAAATATTTACTGTTTCCCCCATCCAGGTCTCTTACCTTCCTTTCCCCTATCTAGGACCCAGCTATCCTTTAGGGTCCACTTCAACTTTTCTCCAGGAAATATCCCTAGGTGAGAGAAGGGGAAGGGATTGTGTGTGTGTTTCCTTAAAAAATTCCTCACCCCAAAGCCCCCCACAGCCACCCTTCCAAGGGCAGCATATGGAGATCTCTGCTGTCTGAAGCCTGAGAAGAGGATAGACAGAGACATGTGATAAGAGTCTGTCCTGCCTCCTCATTGTTCTAGCCTATTCCAGTACTGGGCTGGTGAATAAAGAATGGTGCTTAACTGTCACTTACCTGGAGCCTACCTACCCATCTGTTTCTGAAGATCCCCTTGGGTCTGTCCACTTCCCTGTGACAGAGGCACCATTCATGTATTTATTCATTCACTCAGTAAGAGAGGAGGTATTGCAGAAAGGAAATCTAAGCCTGTGGACCAGTTCATTCTCTTCTCTGAGACTCCTTTTTGTCTTCTCCAAAGTGGGGCTAATGCCAGTTATTAGCCCCATTGAGAATGAAGTGAGAGAATTCTTGAAAAGTGCTTAGCATAGTATCCAGTTCATAACAAACAAATGTTAGCTGCTGTTCTAGCTTGAGCTCTCAGCCAGGCATTGACAGAAGTATGAAGCTGAATTAGACATAGGGTCTAATAAGTGTAATAGAAGCAGATGATTACTAGATAATAAAGTATGATCAGTTCTACTTGAGAGAGAGGAGCCAGAGTTAAAGTCAAAGATTCTAGGTTCTCCAAATACCCTAGTTTCCTTAAAGTTATTTCTATTTGGGGTGGCAGGGCTGGGGGTGTGGTAGTCAGTCTGTTCCTCTGTCAATCTGAGCTCTTTCTTCCCTGTGCAGGGATACTATGTGGAAATGATCTGACTTCAGTGGTGATGGTGGTAGTAAGGGAGCTCTGAGAATCTCTTTTACCTGGATTCATTCTTCTCCCAAAAAGTTTATATGGCCAGGATAGGGGGGATAAGGAGAAGGAGAGATAGTCCAAGGTAGAAGACATGTAGGCTGCATTGCTTGAGTGATTCTTCTGTTTTCCATTTTGTTATCCTTTAGTGTATTGTGAAGCTTCTTTTGAAATGCAGGCTGATTTATCTGAGCCAGGGCACTCCAGGGGATGTCGATGTCCATACCTGGGTGGAACATTACAGAGAAAACCCAGGGCATGTATGGTAGAGGCTGTGGGGATCAGTGTGTATGGGGTGGGGGTGGGGTAATGTGGGGAACCAAGTCAGGACTGCAGACCCTCACTCCAGGTTCCCTGGAGCTTTGGCTCCTGTGTTCCTGGGCCCCTCCAGCTGTTGCCTGAGAAGGTCGAGATGTCAGAGCCTTTCTGCACAGGATAAACCAAAATTACTCCATAGCCAAGGCTCAGCCTGCATCTTCCCGATCCCCAGGGCTCCTGATGTCTATGTGCTACTTGTGAGCAGCTCAGCCTGAGAGGCCAGGGTTATAAGTTCCTACAACACTTAGGGCTGGGAGGATCTAGGCTCCACCTGCCTGGTAGGCATCCCATATTGTTCTGTCTGACCTTCAAACAAGCCTGTAAGGCCAGCATCCTTAGCCTCATTTTCAGAGGAAGAAACCTAAGCTCAGAGAGGTTAAGGGCCTTGCATACGACATTTGCAATCAGCCATCAAGCATTGTGAATTCCTACTTAGATCGCAGCAGTCCTTTGCTCCAACCTTCTAATGCCTGAGATTCTCAGAGTAATACCCCAAGTCCTCACAATAGCCTACAAAACTTTGCCTACTGCCTTTGGTCTCTGACTTCCTCACTCAACCCTTGTCCTGCTCATTCTGCTCCAGCCACACAGGCCTCAATGTCCCACCTTAGGGTCTTTGCCCTAGCTGTTTCCTCTTCCTGGAACACTCCTTCCTCATTCCTCACCTTCTCAGAGAGGCTTACACAGACCACGTTTTTAATTCTACATACTGCCTTCCACGACCAATCCCTCTTTTTATAGCGCTTATTAACTTTCAACGTACTATAATTTACTTATCATACTTTTTTATCTGTCTCCCCTCACCAAAATGTTAGCTCCACAAAGACAAAGGGATCGTTATCTTGCTTTCTGAAGTTATCTCCAACTCTTAGACCTTATTAGGTGCTCAATAAATGTGCTGAGCGAAGGAATGAAAGAAAAAATACTGATACCCAAGATTGCGGGCTGGAACCCCCGGGCTGGCGGAGGGTGGGATGTGAACCCGGCGTTCAGAAAGCGAGGCGGCGCTCGAGGAACTACATTTCCCGTGAAGCTCTGAGCACAGAGGGCCGCGGGTGCTGCCGGGAAGGGCATACGAGTGGGTAGCCAGGTCCGGGACAGCCAGGATGGCGGCTCAACGAGGTGAGCTGTCCGCTGAGGGGCCGGCGAGATTGGGTTTGGGTCGTTTCCTGGAAACTCTTCCCGGCCTCGTCTGCCGGGTCGGTCCCACCCCTAGGGCTCCGCGGAAAGGATGGGCACAAGGGAGGAGGCACCTGCGACCGAGATGGAGCAGTTAGTGCCGTCCTCAAGGGAATGTCTCGAGGACAGGGAGCTTCGCTCTCCTCGGCAGCGAGTGGGTCACTTAGAGAAGGCGTGCGGTGGTATGGGCATCTCCCACTCCCTCCCGGTCCCTTCAAGGCAGCTATCTGCTTCGCGTCAGCAGGAGATCCTTAATGCCCGTTTTACAGATGGGAATATTGAAGCCTGCAGAGAAGTCTCAACTACCAATCTGCGAGCCCCTTATTTGACTCTTTCCCAAGTCAAAACCCTTAGCTCCTGCCTGATCTCCCTGGGCCGTTAGGGTCAGGACCGAGGAGGGGAGTTGAGCTGTCCTCTGTCTGTGTGTCCCTAGTATTCCCACTTTCCTGTGTGGTGCAGCAGTATACCTGGGGGAAGATGGGTTCCAACAGCGAAGTGGCCCAGCTGCTGGCCAGCAGTGACCCACAGATTCGGATCTCTGAGGATAAGCCATATGCAGAGGTGAGACCGGGGCTGTATTTCAACCCACGCCATGCGCAGGAGGTACCCAGGGACCCCTCCACTCAAAGGACCAAGGACCTCTGGCAAGTCATATGGAGCAACTGGGAGGGGTGTGACAACAAGGAGGTCAGAGGTCTTCTTTGGTCTTCAGATCATTGCAGGTTGATGGACCCAGATGGTGGATTTCCAGTACCCTCCTTCCTCTAAGAACTCTCAGCACTTACTGAATTTTAATTCAGCCTTGGGGGACCCTCTTTACCAATTAGAGTTTTTATTTTGACTAATGTTTGCATTTTTTCCCCCTGCTCATTTGTAGAAAAAAGCCAAAGCATAGGAAGGCTTTAGCCTCTGCTTCTGGTACTGGAATAAATGAGTGTTAACTACTCACAGAACCATTTGAGAGTCACAACTCTTCAGTGACCTTGACATTGCAGGTGGTATTTCCTCATTGCACAGATGAGGAAACAGATTCAGAGAAGGGAAATAACTAGCCCAAGGCCCTGCAGCTGGTTAGAGGCAGAGCCTGAACTAGAACCTGGATCCCCTGACTCCTTGTGGTTCTGGAGTCTGCCTGCTGCCTCCCCATAAGCTGGTGATGGTGTGAGCATGTCGTAGACTCAGCTGCCCTGTTGGAGAGTACAGGGTAACTGGGATTGGGGTGGGCAGACTAGTGGTGCCAGGTTCTTCCCCCTTACCTCCCAAGTTTCCTGTTTTTCCAGTTATGGATGGGGACCCACCCCCGGGGAGATGCCAAGATCCTGGACAACACCATTCCACAGAAGACCCTAGGCCAGTGGATTGCTGAGAACCAGGACTGCTTGGGGTCAAAGGTCAAGGATACCTTTAATGGCCAGCTGCCCTTCCTCTTCAAAGTGCTCTCAGTTGAAACAGCTCTGTCCATCCAGGCACATCCTAACAAGGTACAGGATTAGCAGGTGCAGAGGTCAGAATAGAGAAGGGCTTATGTCAAGGCCCTCCCTGGACATTCACTGCTGCTTTTACCCTGCCCATGCCAGACTCCAGCTCAAAGCTAAATCCAGGCCTGACAACTCCTGATTTAGCTCTGCAAGGCCTGACGCTGGGTGACACATGCTGGATAGCTAGGTCGAAGTAGACAGCTGACCAGCCTGTTTCAGGGTAGCTTCTCCAAGCCCATTCCTGGATATCTTGTTCCTGGGCTTCCCTAACCCCACCCAGTTTTGTTCATATCTGCCAACTTCCTACCTGGGTCTTTGACAGAGTTCACCTTCTGGGGCATGGCAGGTTCTCTAGCTGTTGCCTCAGCCCCACACCCATTGAGTCTTCCTGCACAAACCCCTGAGTCATAGCCTGAGCAATCATTTGTCCAAACCTCTCATTCTTGATGGGTAAAGTAGGACCCAGAGAGAGGAGGGATTTGCCCAAAGTTATACAGTGTGGTCTGTGTCTTGTCAGAGCTTGGTCTGGTGTCTGGGTTTCCTGATTTGCAGGCCAGGCCTCTTAAAGTCTGCCCCAGCTCTCCCCTAAGTTTGGCTCCTCTCCACAAGTTTCTACATTGTACCTTGATTAAGCTTGGGTTTGATGCCAAGGGCAGGAAGTCACTGCCATCTGACATCTGGGGAGGGTGGAGAACAGGGGCTGGTTGGGTGTGGTGTTTCTGCTAGCTTATGGCTGTGCCCTGGCCATCCTCCTCGTTCCTTGGCTACCCCACAGGAGCTGGCAGAGAAGCTGCACCGCCAGGCTCCAGAGCACTACCCCGATGCCAACCACAAGCCAGAGATAGCCATTGCCCTCACCTCCTTCCAGGGCTTGTGTGGCTTCCGGCCGATTGAGGAGATTGTGGCCTTTCTGAAGAGTAAGGTTGGGCAAAATGCTCAGGGCATGTATACTGGGCATAGGATGCCTGGGGAATCTGGGTCAGAGCGGGAATGATGGCAGAGGACAGAGGCTGAATGTCACAGGAATTGAGGGGCTGGTTGGCCTCCTGAAGCAGTTCTTGGAATCAGCAGGACAGGCCTATGGGAGCAGGCTCAGGTGTGGTCGCTAGGGCCGGTAGTTAGGGGTGGGTTTTCACTGCAAAGTTTCCTTAGCATTGCCTGACTCCTTGGTTAGAGATGGGATGAGGAGGCCTCCTCTAACTCCCCAATTCTGCCCTTTCTATCTTGCCTTTCCTGATATGGGCCCTGGACTGGCCTTCCTGCAGAGGTGCCTGAGTTCCAGTTTCTGATTGGAGAAAATGCAGCAACACAGCTGAAGCACAGCATAGGTCGCGACTCACACGTGGTGGCCTCTGCTCTGAAGACCTGTTTCTCCCACCTTATGAAGACTGAGAAAAAGGTGGTGGTGGAGCAGCTCAACCTGTTGGTGAAGCGGATCTCCCAGGAAGGTGGGCATGTTTGTAGATCTGGGTGGGTGCAATTTCCCAATCTGGGCTCCCTTGTGCAGCAGTAGGCTTTGGGAACAGGGTTCTCAATCCTTTTGCCCAAGCAGAACACCAAAAAGGGCCCAACTTAGATGGCCTGTTAACAACTTAGTATTTCTTTCCCAGTCTTTGTGGAGCAGGGTCTTAGATTGAGTGCCATTTCCTAACTGATCATCTTCTCTAGATGGTTGGAGGCAGACTGACCTAGAAGACTCTTAGGATGCCCTATAGCTGCTCACTTGCATGGACTTGCATTAGGGAACTAGAGAGTATGAAGTGGACAAAAGGGTCCTCCCTCTCTTCCAAAGGCCTGAGGCCCAGAGCTCTCAATCATTAGGTCTTTCCTTGAATACCTACTCTTGATTGCTCTTGTGCTAACTAAGGAGAGTTCAGGAAATGACTATGATGAGTGTGGTAACGTCACATTGGGGCCAGGGAGTGAAAAACACAAAGCAGAATGGACTCTCAGTTATGAGATGATGTGGTTCAAGGGGTACAGTCTCAGCTCCTTAGCCTGGCAGCCCTAGACCCTTCTCCAGGTGGCCCTAGAGCTCTCTTCTGGTTCCATCTCTACGTGTTTCCCCCACCACCTTTCAGCCTCAATGCACTGGTCATTTTACCCAAGCATATGCTTGATGTTTATTTTTTATAGTTTTTCTGCTTGCATGCTTCTCCCTTTAGGGTTTCTTGCACTCACAGCAGAACTGATTACTCCTGCCTTGAGCCCCCATAACACCCTGTTCATAATCACTTTAATGCTTGGTTCCTATGCGTTTATGTTGTCATGTGCATACTTGTTAAAACTGGGGGTTTCTCCAAGCCATCTCCTTGATCTTTGTGTGGGTCCCCAGTGTTTAGCACAGAGTAGGCATCAGCAAGTCTCTTCACTGTGCCTCTTACACAGTCTCCTCTTCTCTGCACATTCAGGATGACCCAGCTCATACTTGCCCCCCATCCCTACCCCTTCTCCAAGAAGCCTTCCCTCACCACTCTATCCCAGGCTGACTTCATCCTCCCCAGTCAGTCTCCTGGACATATTTTGGCCATGGGCGCAATCTGCCTCATGCCATCTGGTGTGACCAACCATCCCAGTTTTCCTAGAACTGAGGGATTTCCTGAGAGGTAGGACATTCAGTGCTAAAACCAGGAAAGTTGTGTGCTAACCAGGACAGTTGGTCACCCTACATGGAACTCTTTTGTATTATTTCCCTAACTAGATTTTGAGCTCCTAGGGTAATGGTTCTCAACTAGGGGATTTTTGTCCTCTTGGGGACATTTGGCAAGTGCTTGGAGACATTTTGGGTTGTCAAAACCGGGATGGGGAGGCACTACTGGTATCTTGTGGATAGAGGCCAGGATGCTGTTAAACATCCTACAATGCACAGGACAGCCCCACCCCCACCCCCAACAAAGAATTATGCAGCCCAAAATGTCAGTAGTGTGAGATGAGAAACTCTGTCCTAGAAGGACAACACTTGAGCCTTTTAGTGCCCAGTAGAGTGCTGGGCACGTAGCCAGTAAACATGTGGTGGATAAGTGACATCCTTGTGGACTGGAATATCAAAGGGCTGGACTTCAAAGGGCCAGGGATGTGACTAGGATGACAGGTCCATCACAATACTTGGCTCTGTGTGGGCAGGCACCCTTCCCTAGGGTCCCTGGCCAAGGGAGACTGAAGTGGCTTTGGGGGTACTTTGTGACCCTCAGTGGCTGCTGGAAACAAGACGGAGAGCATCTATGGAGAGCTCTTGCTGCAGCTGCACCAGCAGTACCCGGGTGATATCGGCTGCTTTGCCATCTACTTCCTGAACCTGCTTACCCTGAAGCCTGGGGAGGCCATGTTTTTGGAGGCCAATGTGCCCCACGCGTACTTGAAAGGAGGTGAGTCACATTTTAGTAGTAAGCTTCACTCCCATCCTCCTCAGGCTTTGTTTCCCCACCCGGACAAAAGGGGAGGAGGGTGGTCAAGGAGACCTCTAAGGGTCCACACCAACCCTATGAAGTCATGATATTTGATGTTAAACCCTGCTAGTAAGTATGGGAACCACAATTTGAACTTAGGCTATATCAGATCCAAGGCTGGTATTTTTTCCCCTGCATCACATTGCCTTTGCAGGTCTGTCCTATCTACCCAGAGATTTTTATATTAAAATATGTCCATTGCCACAGAAGGGTGTCACATTTTGATTTTGTGCTTACTCACCCATGCATAGGATTCTATGGTTTAAGTGAGAGAATACAAAATCTGTGGAGGGTTTGGGCTCTGCCAGGGGTTAACAGAAAGAATGCAATTCACACAGCATTTTTACCTAACTCTTCAGGGGGTTCACAGAGCTTAGGAGGCCCAGCTTTGGAGAGCCAAGTTCCAAGGCATACTTCATCAGCTAAGCACATGCCAACTGTCTGTCCCCAGACTGCGTGGAGTGCATGGCGTGTTCAGACAACACAGTGCGCGCTGGCCTGACACCCAAGTTCATCGATGTCCCAACCCTGTGTGAAATGCTCGACTATACCGCCACCCCCAGCAAGGACAGGCTCTTTCTCCCAAAACCAAGCCAAGAGGACCCCTACCTCTCCATCTATGACCCCCCTGTGCCAGATTTCACTGTTATGAAGATTGAGGTGAGTGGAGGGACAGGGTGGGTGTCCTTTGTGTGGCATGAGGAAGAACCCTGGCAAGGGCCACTATGGGGGGTCCCTCGGGGCTGGCAACAACCTGTGGCTGGGTTTCCTTTCTGTCAAGCTCAAGGGGTGGGGGGAAAGCCACAGGGCCTGCCCACTCTTTTCTGCTGACAGGAGTCTGAGCAGTGGGGAGAAGGCAGCAGAGCTTTCCCTTAGTGCCTTTGAGCTGGAGGTAGAATCTGTGCTGCACTGACCTACTGTTTCTTTCCATCCAGGTCCCTGGTTCGGTCCCTGAATATGAGGTCTTGGCCCTGGACTCTGCTAGCATCCTCCTGATGTTGCAGGGATCAGTGACAGCCAGCACACCCACAGCCGAGAAAGCCATCCCCCTGCAGCGTGGTGGGGTCCTCTTCATTGGGGCCAGTGAAAATGTCTCACTGAAGCTTACTGCACCTAAGGATCTACTGATATTCCGGGCTTGCTGTCTGCTGTAGAGGTCACAGCCTCTCCAGCTTTCCTTGCCAGGAGCTCTGAATCCTCGCCAGCCTCATCTCCTCAGGCCCACCCTAAGCTTAGACTCCTTAGGTATACCCTGGAAGAGCTGGGAAGAGAATGCTCATGTAGAGGGGTGAGCTAGAAGGTCATAACTCTGGATAGCACCTAGGTTAAACCTTCCTCTTCTAAGAAGGGCCAACATGAAGACTAAGGGCTGACATGCCCCTGTATTCTCCCTCACCTCTCTGCAGTTCTGCCCCAGCCTACAGCATTAGACTACCTGGTGACATCTATGGCTAGTATTAGGCCGGCATCAGTCAGTAAGAGGCTAGGTCATTCATATTTGCAAACGGTTCTGCCTGTTTCCTCTGCTGCAGGGGAGGAGGGGAAAGATTGGCCTGTGGACTAAGCGTTGCTCATCCTCTCTCCTGCTGGATCAAAGTGATTAAAGATCATTTATGTTGAGGTCATGGGGTGAAGAACTGTCTCTGCATTCCAGTCCCTGAAGTGAGCTAAAAGAACCCCTCATGGATGTTGTCCAGTTTTTGCTTTATTCCTGCTTCAAACAACTCCCTTGGGGTGGGCAGGCTGGACTGTGGAGTTCTTTTACTGGGGAGTGGGAGGAGGCCAGCTTCAGCCTCAGATGTGGAGCTTGCAGGCAAGCCTTGGGTCCTCTGGCTCTGCAGATAGGAAGTTGGGTCTAAGGATATACTTGTTATCAGTGCAAAATTATTCTCTCCTGTCTCAGCTGGCCTTAAAACAGGCTGGCAAACTAAGGCCAAATCTGGCCATGCCCACTCATTTACTTACTTCTGGCTGCTTTCAGGCTGCAGTGGCAAAGTTGGGTAGTTGTGCCAGCGACCTTTTGGCCTGCAAAGGCAAAACTACTGCCTATCTGGCCCTTTACAGAAAAAGTTTGCTGCACAATCATTATCTATTATGGGGATGTAGGGACAAGATGATCGAATCTGCGTTATTTTGCATTATGAGGACAACTCTATCTACCTTTTCTGAGCTGGCAAGAGGTTCCTGGAAAGTAATCTATTCTTTCAGTTGCCTACCTTCTAGGGGTGGGACACACTGCTGCAAGAGGCTGCATGGATGCGAAGGCTGCTGTTCAGGTTTCTGACCTGCAATCTTAGATCGTTTCACCTCAGACTGAGCAGAGACCCAGAATCAGCTCCTTCCTGAGGGTAAGGGTTTTGACATACACAGAAAAAACTTTCTGGGATGTTGCCACAGTAGAACCCTCTTAACAATGGCATGCCAAGAAACCACCTTCAGAAAAGTTTTGTCCAGTCTGTTCTGTTTTTTTTTTTTTCTCCTTTTTTAGCTGAAGAGAATGATGAAGACCTGGGAAGAAAAGGTCTGCTAAAGGGAACCCATTCTAAAGAGAGGTGATGTTTAAGGGCCTATTCCCATAGTCCCCTATGAAGCAGGCCTGGACATGATGCATTGGTAACAGCTACAAAAAGGGGGCTTCTAGGATGTAGGGCCACACCTGGGGCTTTTAGCCAATTTTTCTCATCTCAGAATCCAGAGGGGACAATGACTAGAATATAGGCATTTTGTAAAAAAGTCTTACTGCAACACAATACACAGCTCATCTAGCATGATGGCATTTATTCTTATAAACTTACAGAGCTGTAGAAGGGTAAGCCATAGAGTTCTGTGGAGTACTGTGTCAACACCATCTGGTGCCACCCTCAACTGTGAAGCAAGCCAGGTACTATTCCAGGGGACTCACCTGCATAACACCCAGCACCCTGAATTAAGGCAGTTTGGCTCTGGGCACCTTGGTGCCTTTATTGGTGGTATTTTGGCCATAGCTGCTGATCCCAAACAGCTGCTGATAACCTGCTTTGCTGCACACCGTCCCCTGCTTCAGGCCCCTGCAGCTTTTTCCACAAAGGAAATGCCTCCCACATAGGGTCATCTGGCTCTGGAATATCCTCTTCAGGGACAGCTGTAGCCAAGCATCCCAGTGTCGATTACAGAAGGCCTTGGTCTTGGGGTCCTGCTGCCATCTTCACCCCCAGCAGCTATCAAATGCCCCAGCTATTCTGTCCTACCCAAGGCCACCCCCACCCCCTGAAATGTGGTTCCACACTTGGCTTCCATAGCCACCTTCTGGCCCTGCTGGGTTCTTTTCTCCCTACACATCTGACATACCTGAGCCCTTTCTTTGTCTGTACTTCTCCACCTTCACAGAAATCAGAAAGGCCTGGTCACAGTCCCTGGATGGGTGAAGGGGTTGTGAAGGAAGATGTTCTCCCTTTCTGCAGGCATTTGCACAAAATGCTCAGAACACTGGGCACCTCGGTAGAGCAGCAGAGTCCCATTCCAGAACAGAATAACCATCTACCTCCCCAGTTCCTCATGCCCCAAGTTGATTCCCTGCTGCGCAGCTGCAAGCCATAGAATAAAACTCAGCTACAGCCCCCCCGGGAACCATATATTCCCCTCAACCTTCCATGATTTGAGAAAAGCACAAAGATAGATGCCAGTCAAGCTCTGATGGGATCGCTCTCATGAGGAAGTTGTCTGGCAAATGACAAATAAGGCCTTATCTTTTTATCTGACTTCCCAGTCTTCCAATCACCTCCTGCAGACGAGGAAGAAGAGCCATGTGCCTCTAGCAGTTACAGGACATTAAGTGAAGCAACAGACTGGCATTTTCCCATCTGGGGTCCTAACCTCAATCCTGACTGCTATGCCCCTTGGGCTGGAAACCCTGTCTACCCCCATTCAATCCATACTCCTGGGTGAAGCAAAAACTAAATTCGAGAGTCTGGTGCAGCAAGGGATGCTGTCTAATGGGGATCACAAGGGAAATGTGGCCTGTCTCTACTGTGTTCAGGCTGGGGGCAAAGAGAGGCTGCAGTGCTCCTGGAGGCTTGTTGTAATGCTCAGTCCTGAACCAGTACCTGCTATGAGGCCCATGCTGTGGTCAGAGGAAAATGGAGGGCTGGAAAGCAATAGGAATGGCCCATGCTGGGGTGAGGGGAGGTTCTCTGCACTAACAGATTGGTCTCCTCAGGCAGGGACCTCGTGAGCTGGCTTAAGGTCCCCTCTTTCCCATCATATCTGTGAGCCTCAGTCTCAGCCAAATCCCACACAGCTGCCCCACTGCTACTTGTCCAAGTTTAGAAAGCAAAACAAACAGAAGGCACCGGAGTGCTCCCTGCAGCTCCCTCTGCTGGTAACCACAAAAACCGCAGGCTTCTGGGGCCAGCCTCAGTCCCCTCTCCCAGCCCTGAGCTCAAAGACTGGGTGGTGAAACTAGCCAAGACCAAGGTTAAAAATGGAACCTAAGGAAATATAAATACATAAATAAGTACATGATGTAGCAGTTTTTCTCTAACTAGGGAAGGGCTGACTAGAATCACTAAACTCACCCATACAGTTTGGACCACTTGGTGATGCACCAGATCCAGGGATTCTGGAAGCCATGATCCTGCCATGTCAGCCATGTCATTAAGCAACCTGTTATAATCCCTGCCACAGTAACACTCACAGGTGCAAGGCCAAAGGGCCCTGCTTTATGCCTCTTGAAGGCCAAACCTATCACCCGTCTTAGAGCTGGGGAGAGGTGGAGACCATATGGAATTTCTTGAACTGGTCCCAAATGGTTAGGTCGTCTGTCAATATTCCCAGCTACAAGCCATAAAGTGCTATTTTCTGCCTCTAATATTATCCAGCACAGAGTGGGCACAAAAGCTTTTTCCCTCCCATAGTGCATGATGACAAATACCAATCAAGATGTCTGCAAGTGTTTTTCTTAGCCAACTTTGTCACCCACTGTCAGAAGCAAAATTCCGGTTATCTGTTCTTATTAAAGTGGTTTCTCCACACTGCTCCAACAATAGAGAAAAACTGCAGAATTCCACCTATCATCCCACAGTCCAGATGGGGGCTTCTGGCCTGAGAAGCAACAGTAAGGGCTACCTGCAGGTCACTGACCTTCCCAGTGGGTCAGTGCCCCCAGTGATTCCAGGGCTGACAGCAGCTCCCACTGCACTGTAACTATGAAGGGCCAATGGGACTCTGCTGACCTCATGGTGAGCAGGTTTCCTATCTTGGTGCGTCCACCTGGGGTTACGTCTACTGGAGGGTGCAGGAGGATGAGTCCCCAGGACAGCACCAGCAGCAAGAGCATGTTGAGGAGGCCATGGGCTTGGGGGGAATGAGGTCCAAGTCCTCATCATCTGGAATCTCATCCAGGTGATACCCATCCTGCAGTAGCTGCCGGCTCACATCCTGGTTTACCTGCTAAGAGTAGAAGAGGAGGGAACAGTAAGCCTGGCTGCAAAGCAAAAATAACTGCTGTCTTAAAGGCAGGCCCACATTTTCTTACCAGGGTTTCCTGTCTCTGCTCCACACCAGGCCAGGCCCATACATCCCTGAACTACAAGAAGAGGAAGTGCTGCCTTTCCCTAGGTGTGCCTCACCCAGCAGTAAGGGGCACCCAGCAACCTTAGCCAGCATGTCCAGGCTGTGCTGTCACTGTACCCCTCCAACTAAAGAACCCTGAGGGACTGACAAAAATGATCAGATTCCAGATAATTGTTGAAAGTCATTATCTATACTGTTTCCACTGGGAACCCAGATTGGTCCCTATCAAGGCTGAAGAATATGGGTTACAGGGGAACAGGGTAGGAAGCAGCTTTGTCTGCACTGCTGGTTAGACAGGTTCTCCTTCAAGCACAACTGGGTCCCTCCCTGCAAAGTAGAACCTGTTGGCCAGGCTTCACCAGTTCTACTGAGCAGAAGGAAAATAAATGAGACTGGGAACGCTGTAGGACTTCCTCTGGTTCATGGTTAGTTTTAACAATCTTAGACTCGCAGTCATTCAAGGAAGACACAATTAAAATACTTCCTCTGTTCTTTTTGGCAGAAACTCAGAGGGTGGCCAAGGGTTTCCAGGAGAATAGGGAAGAAATACCAGCAGTATAGTCATGTCCCCAGCAGTTCACTTCTGTCAAATGCAGTAAGCTACACGTACCAGTTTTACATCCCAGCTTTACATTTCTGTCTAGGACAATCAGAATGTTCACTCTGGAAACATGTCCACAAGGGCAGTCCAGGAGTATCTTGGTGTGTTTCCATAATGGAACAACTGAAGGAACAGAAGATGTATGCCCTGGAAACAAGCTTGGTGGAGAATGGGTCAGCATTTACAGGAATGCTGACCTCAGGTAAAGGACAACCAAAAGAAGGGAGATTAGAGTCATTGTGTGACACCAGGCTGCAGGAGACATTTCAAATCAATATTTGTCTAAAACCTGCCCAAAGAAGGAATTGTGTGTGACTGTGTGAGGTATATTTTTTGGGGGGAGTGGGGTAGGGGGTGGATTGGGGTCGATTGGGGTGGGGGGTAGAGATGGAGTGGGGAAGGAGGCTGGCCAGCAAGGATTCTTGGAGGTAGTGAGAAGCATTCAAGGAAGCAGAGGCTAGTAAACACTTAGCTGGGATTTATCTAAAGGATTTCTTTTCTAAGTGGTAGTCTAGACTAGAAGTTCTTGGAGGTCATTTCCAACCCTGAGGATCTATGATTTCCTGGACTCTGAACAGCCCTCCTTGAACACTTATACTTCTGCTGGGGGAAGAGGGCAGAGCAGAAGATAGAAGAACAGATCAGAAGCCTGGCACAATGCTACCCACACAGCAGGCATCAAACAATGGTGGCAATGCTGCCTGTGGCCTGGCCCCACACAGAAAGGTGCTCTGGACTTGCCTCTGCAGAGGAATACCCAGAGGAGTATCTGGATTCCAGCTCCCCATCACTAGGAAAAGAAAAAGACAGTCAATTCAGGGGGGTGCTGGTGGAGCAGAGCTGCAAATGCAAGGTGGCAAGCATGCAAGGGGGTCTGGGGAATTTGGGGAGCAAAGACCACCCACCGTAGAACTCAGGCCATGAATGTGCTGTGAATATAAATGGCTCCCTTAATTGGTCCTGGCAGGGACAGGGCCACTCTCACTACCAGTGCACACATAAGAGGGCAGGATGATTCCCCTACACCCATATTGTTCCAAATCTGAGAGTAGCATAATCATCTACGAGTCCCCTAACCAAGCCATCATAGGAAGGGCTGGTGCTCAGAAAAGGACAGCCCTGGGATGTGCATGAAGGGCCTTGGAGGAGGCAGGGGACAAGTGAAGGACACCAAGTGACCTGCAGTTCTTTCCAAGGGCAGCACTCACCTGTCAGAGTCGAGGGACACCAGGTTTTCATCTGCACTCTGGCTAAGAGCAGTATAGCCCTTGTTAAACTTCACTGACCTGAGGGGAGATGGTGGAGAAATCAAGCATAGGTGAAAGTATTGGCCTTCCATAGGGAAAGCCAGAGTCTCCTCTTCCACTCCTGACTTGCCTTCTACCCCATCACTTGCCTGCCTTCTACCAGGTCACACAGCCACCACTGCCTGCAGCTCTACGGATCTGGCTATTGCTCCTGGGGAAAAGCACACTTCCCTTTTTGTACACTTCCCTATTTGTGAGTCTGGAAAAGTCACCCCTAGGGACCATAAGCCCCTTATTTAACCAGAGAACAGAAAACTACAAGTCTTTGGGTAAATCCCTTCACCTCTTTGTTTCAGCTCTTATCTGTAAAAGGAAGCAGTAGATAAAGTCTTACCCAGCTCTGAGAGGCCACCATTCTGTTAAACAAATCAAAACAAAAAACTGCAAAGCTGTTCCCATACTGCTCTCCATCCTCACTCCTGGGGACCCCAGCAGCTATGCTTGTCCATAAATTAGAGTCTAAGATGCACGAATGATCCCATGCACCGAAAGAACTCCTTTATTCCAAAGCCCTTTCCCTGATACTGTCATATCCTTAAAAGGAAAGGAAAGGTTGTTCTCATTTTAAGGATAGTGAACCAGACTGATTGCCTTTAGGGGAATCACTAGCTCGGCTTTAAACGTGAACCCCGTGTCTCCCAGCCCGAGGACTAAAGCCTTCTTTGAACGCTGTCGGGCACAGAGGAGGTGGCGCCTGCTGAGACCTTTTCCCTGAAGAATCGGGGCGATTCGGCGAGGCCCCCAGCATGACTTTTCTCCGCAGAATGGCCTTGGCCAGGTCCCGGTGCTTCTCTGGAAGTCAAAGGGCCCGGGTCAGCGGGGTCTTCCCCTCCACCGAGTCTCCCGAATGCCGGGAGGCAGCTCTCTCCGAACACAATTTCGGGGGCGGGAGTGGGGTGCACCTAACCCGTTTCTTCCGGGAGCGAGGCCCAGCGGGGATCCCGGAGCCCGCCCAGGAAACGCGACACCCCGCCGGGGCAGAGACCCTCCATCGGGCCGCACTCACGCAGCTTGGCTTGAATGGAAGGCGCGCGCGTCACCATGTACGGCCCCCGCTTCTCCACGGCGGGGGTCCGCCCCCCCAACCGGGGAATTTCGCCGCCGCTTCGCCCAGAGGGCTGGGCCGCAGCTCCTGCCGCGCGGTCCGGGACCCCGCCGGACCGGGTTCTCGGGGCAGACGCCCGCGCCGCGCGCCCGCCAGGCTCCGCGGCAGCCATGGCCTGGTCACGCCCCGTGCTTCATCACTAACGAGCCGCCCGCGCCAGGGAAGCGAACTCTCCTTTAGCAAGATGGCTATGCGCAAGCGTCGATCGTGCAGGCCCGGGGTTTCCGGTCTCCTCTGCTATGGGGTTGGCCCAACCGTTCCGCCCTTCACTAGGGTAGAGTAGTTTCGGTCCCTCCTTTCGGGCGCACTGCGGATCTTGTAGTCTGTCCGAGTATGGAGATGTCTAGGTCCAGTTCTCATTCTATTCAAAATTAAATATTGATATTTATGGACGGCGGCGCCTGTGAGCCAGGAGGACGCGAGCCCTTTACGCCCTGGCGCGCGCGCGTGCTCTGCGCTCTCCTCGCAGTGTCCTCTGGGGAGTCGTCTACCTACAAAAGGGCTCGAGGGGGACCGGGGGAGAGCCTGGGTTGAGCTGAAAACCGCTGGACCAGGAGGGGAGGTATCAGCGCTTCAGAAATGGAAATAGGCCTGAGAGGTTCAAGGACCTTACGGAGGTGACAACTAGAGGCTGTGCCTGGGCCGATGGATCTGACGCCAACACCATGTGTCTGGGACCGTGGAGAGGCTTGATTTTCCTTAGGCCTCAGTTTGCACATTTTAAAATGGAACCAATGCTACTACCTTTCCTACAGTGACAAACAAGGGAAAAATAGGCCGTGGAAAGAAGGATGAAAGTGCGCTGAATCTGTGTGTGGCAGGGCATGGAGCTGTGTCAAGACTCTTGACTTCTCTGGCCCCCAAGGGATGTGCTTGTGGCTGGCTGGAAAGAAGCCCCGGATCCTTGTAGGAACTGCCAAATCTCATGAGCTGTCCAAGGCTTATTTATTAGCCTCCACAGGGTAGATCAACAGTGTGCAACTCAGGGCCACCCACACTGTTGGGCGAAACTATGCCTTAGGCAGGATAGGAGAAAAGGAAGAATTTAAAGTTGTAGTTTTTGAAAAATCAGGAGCATAAAGTAATCATTTTGATAGATCCCACTGGTGCATAATCTGTCGACATGTATTTGACCTTCAGAAACAGCTATTTCAAAGGCTCGATTTAGTATTTAATCTCACAACCTTCCAATGCAGTGGTTATTCCTGTTATACAAACAAGTCTGAGACTTAGTTAAACTCACCAGTTAAGGATAAATCTGGAATTTGAACACAAGTCCCGCCCTCCTCTGGCCATGCTGCCTGTTAAACTGATGGGGACGTCACCAAGGGTCAAAGCAAATGTGATCAAAACCCACTTGATGTCACAAAATCACCAGGAACTTGTAATATTCTGAGCACCTTCATATGTGACCTTCCCCGATGTCCCATGAGAAATGTGTTGTTAATTCTTTGTGATTGAATGTGGACACTGAAGCCAGATTATCTAGGACTAAATCACATTCTGCCACTTACTGGCTAATTATTTAACCTCTTTAAGTGTCAGTTTCTTTAGGTGAAAAATGGGGATAGTAATAGCATTCATCTAATAGAATTATTTTGAAGTTAAATAGTAAAGTTCTTAGAATGGTACCCAGTATATAGTAAGTGCTCAAGAAATGAAACCTACTATTACAAACCTTTCAGAGCATTCTAGGGATTTAATGTCTATTCTCTCCCTTGACTTTGCATTTACCAAATCAGACTGCCTTATTCATTTTGTATCCCTTGTTTCTAGCATGTCATAGTAATTAATATTTGTTGAATGAATGCCCTTTTTCCCCTTAACTTTTAGTTAACTTGAAATAATGGAATTTGGGGAATGGGAGGGATCTCAGAGATTATGTAGTCTAAATTCATTTTATTAATGAAGAAATTCTGATTGCCCAACTATCCTGGCCTGGTATGGGCAGTTCCCTTTGCCACTTAAGATACTATAATCACTAGGAACCTAATAAAAACAATCTCACATATACCCTCCAAAAAAAAAAAAAAACAAAAAACAAACAAACAAAAAACCCAAAAATCTAGGTTCTAAGGGGATAAAGCTTCAAGCAAGAACTGCCACAGTATACAGAGCACAGAGCCCTCCTCACTCTTTCTTTGCAGATCCTAACGAGAAACTGCTCCCTGCTGGGTCTGAGGATCTCCAGCTTCTCCATTCAGCAAAGCTTTCTCCTATTTTGCGACAGGTGCTGTGCTAGGCCCTGCAGACCTAATGATAAACAGGACTCCCCCCCCCCCCCCCCCCCCCCCCCCCCCCCCGCCGACTCCCAGTCTTGTTTTTTTAGTTTTCTGGTGGGGGTTATGGGTTCTTTGGGGAAAAGGTCTTGGCTATTAGGAGCAAAGGATTTCACCCTGGCTTTCAGGCTCTTCAAGCACACAAGTATCTGGAGTCAGGCATGGGAAGGGATTGGGGGCAGCAGTGATTTTGTTATCCTGCCACTTTCCTCTGAGGCTCTCTCCTCCCATCTCAGCAGTCCTTCTCTTACCAAGTTCCAGACTCCAGCCCAAGGAACCTTCATCTTCTCCCATTTTTAGTAGAACACAATTAACTCACAGATGAAGCCCATGAATTGACATATCCATCTAGTTTTCCAGGTTACTATTCACCTTTATTTCCACATTAATTCAGGTCATCTCCCTCTAGGGAAGTTATTTTTGAATCCTCACAACATCCTTATATAGCACTGTTATATCCACTTCACATACGGGGAAACTCAGGGGTTAACTGAGGATCCCAGGGGTTAAATGACTTGCCTAAGACCACAAAGTTGTAGAGATGAGAGTTGAACCCGTGTCTGACTCAAAAGCCTGTCCTCTTTGTATACATCAGATGTGTCTTGAATGACATGTGGAATCTACTTCCAGCATAGAACTTGCTCTAACAAGGTAATTTTAGGATTAAAATGCTGGGCAGAAAACCAGTTCATGTGCAAAGACATAGCCACAGCTGTGGAACCAAGCCCAGCACAGAGTATCACTTGTCACTTGTCTGTGTCCAACCAAACTTCCCAAATGCAGGAAAATGACTCAAAACAGGGCAAATTAAACAATGCTGCTGCAAAATATGAAGATGGACTCCTTGTGCCACTAAAGACAAGCCCCTGGTGTCAAGTAAGCAGGAAAAACTGGAATGGCAACTAGGGAAGCTTAGGAAAGAATGGCCCAGGCCTAAGCCATTTTCCAAAGCACAGCCATAAAAAATTATTGAAATAAATAATACATGGTCTTACTAATCATTCAATCCCATTATAACCCTGCAAGATGGCTCCCATTTTCAGATAAGAAAAGTGGAGCACAAGCAGGGTAGGTAATTTAACCACAGTCAAATGAATGCTATGTAGAAGTGGGATTTGAACACTTTGAACACCTGATGCCTTAATGTGGACATTTTCACAGCCTAAGAGCTGACAGACTGACCTCATGTGCCTCCAAAGGGGATGTAATTGGAAGTTCCCATCATTTATTTTTGCCAAAAATTACTAACCAGATTCTAATAAAGAGGAAACAACCAGGCTTTGAGGAAGCTCGGACACCTCTTTCTCTAGCTAAGCCAACTTGGCCGGTGAAATCACTGCCCTCCCCACTACGTGGGGCTCAGACACCCAGGGGAGTGAATCTCCCTGGCAACGTGGAATATGACTCCCGGGGAGGAATGTAGACCTGGCATCGTGGGACGGAGAACATCTTCTTGACCAAAAGGGGGATGTGAAAGGAAATGAAATAAGCTTCAGTGGCAGAGAGATTCCAAAACGAGCCGAGAGGTCACTCTGGTGGGCACTCTTACGCACACTTTAGACAACCCTTTTTAGGTTCTAAAGAATTGGGGTAGCTGGTGGTGGATACCTGAAACTATCAAACCACAACCCAGAACCCATGAATCTCAAAGAAGTTGTATAAAAATGTAGCTTATGAGGGGTGACAATGGGATTGGGAAAGCCATAAGGACCACACTCCACTTTGTCTAGTTTATGGATGGATGAGTAGAAAAATGGGGGAAGGAAAAAAACAAAGGCACCCAGTTTTCTTTTTTACTTTAATTGCTCTTTTTCACTTTAATTATTATTCTTGTTATTTTTGTGTGTGTGGTAATGAAGGTGTCAAGGATTGATTTTGGTGATGAATGAACAACTATGTAATGGTACTGTGAACAACTGAATGTACGATTTGTTTTGTATGACTGCGTGGTATGTGAATATAGCTCAATAAAATGAATTAAAAAAAAAAAAAAAAAAGCTAGGACAAACTGATCTCATGTGCCTCCAAAGGGGATGTAATTGGAAGTTCCCATCATTTATTTTTGTCAAAAATTATTAACCAGATTCTAATAAAGAGGAAACAACCAGGCAGATTCAGATGTGCTGCAGGACATTTGTGGTGGTTTGACGCTGTTATATCCCCCAGAAAAGGCCATGTTCTTTTAATCCATTCCTGTGGGTGCAGGCCTATTATAGGTGGGACCTTTTGATTAGATTGTTTCAATTAAGGAATTGCCCCAAGGTGGGTCTTAATCCTTTTACTGGAGTACTGTATAAGAGATGAAACTCGAAGAGCTCAGAGATGAAATTCAGAGAAACTCATAGAGAAAAGCCCCATAAAGCTAGGAGAGGACCCAGAGAAGCTGAGAGAGGATGCCACTGAAGCCAGAAGCTGAAAGCAGTGAAACCCAGAAGGACCAGCAGATGCCGGCCATGTGCCTTTCCCTGTGACAGAGGTGTCCCAGATGCCAGCAGTCTTTCTTCAGACTCCAGGTATCATCTTGATGCCTTAATGTGGACATTTTCACAGCCTAAGAGCTGTAAATTTTAAGCTAATAAATTCCCATTGTAAAAGCCAACCCATTTCTGGTATATTGCATTCCTGCAGCTTTAGCAGACTGGAACAGTGTTCTACAACACAAGTGGCCTGAACTCAAACATCAATGTTCAATTGGGGAGATTTGAATGCAAACTATTTACTTAATGTCAAACTTCTTGAAGTATAATGGTATTGTAACTGTATATAGGAGAAAGTCCTTATTCTTAGATGTCTGAAGTATTTAGGGGTGGTGTGTCATACCTGCAACTTACTTTCAAATAGTTGAAAAAAGAGAAGTGTACATATACTGTGTTTAAAGCAAATGTGGCAAACCCATTAACTAGTTTGAAATTTTTCAAAATAAAGAGTAGGAAAAGAAAAAGCTAGAGACCCCATTCTTTTAGGGTACAAACCCTGCACACCCAAGTCAAACTGTGGAAGGATCCTCTTCTCTAAAGCAACAATATTTACCATCTACTTCTTTTAGGTGGAGTCAGAATCCATCAAGCTAAAAGATTATCTACTTCCTCTAGCACAGCAGTGTATGTGGGGAGGGGGAGGGAGTGGCAGAGTGGGGCAGAGATAGGGCACAGTCCACATTTGATGGGGCAAGAAATTCATCTGTAGGTTTACTGTCTCTTACTAACAGTCCTTGTGACTTAGAATTTTGCTTCGTTTGAAATCAGATTATATTACAGTAGGTTTTGTTTTTTAAAAAATTTTTACTATAGAAAAATTCAAAGATGCATAAAAATTGTAATAAAATAAACTGTTTCAACAATTATCAACATTTTATGTCATTTCATCTATTCTCACACTCCCAAGTCTGTTTATTTGCTATTAAATTTTAAAGAAAATTTGAATGCTTTGAAGCAGAGCCAACAGGATTTGCTGAGACTGAATTTGGAGTGAGAGAGGAGTCCAGATGCTCAAAGGTTTAGAGCCCAAGCAACAGGGAGAACGGAGTGGTTCCTGTCTTGCAGTGGCCTTAAGGCAGGAAACCTCATCTACAAGTTACAGGTGCTAATGGTGGTCCAGGCAGTGTTTCTTAATGGGTAGTCCCCAGAGGTGCCTTAGAGTGCTGGTTTATAAGACAGATTCCTGGGACCTACCCTAAGGAACCAGAATGTCTGGTGGGTAGTGCCAAGGAATCTGCATTTTCACAAGCACCAGACCTACTTTAAATTGTGATCCTTGGAGCAGCAATATCAGCATCACCTGGGAGCTTGTTAGAACTGCAGAATAGAGGTTTTTCTGTAAAGGGCCAAATTTTTCACTCTGTGGACCATGTGGTCTCTGTCCCAATTATTCAATTCTGCCACTCTAGTGCAAAAGCAGCTATAGACAATACTTGAATAAGTGTGGCTGTGTTTGAATAAATATTTATGGACACTGAACTGGCAATTTCATATACTTTTCATGTGTCAGGAAATATTCATTTATTGATTTTTCAACCTTTTAAAAATCAATTCTTAACCTGAAATCCATACAAAAATAGTCAGTAGGCTGGATTTGGCCCACAGGCCATCCTTGACTTAAAGTAAAAGGAGATATACAGTGAGTAGCTTAAAAGCTAGTGCTTATTTTTGTAGTCTAAGGTGCAACTTAAAGCCCTTAAGGGATTTAAAAGTCAGCATTTACAAAAAGCTTACAACACTTGCCTATTTCTAATAGCTCAAATGGCTGACTCAGGCAAAAAAAAAAATTTAGAAATCTCAATAAAAGATGCAAAGGAAACAGTAACCACCATCTTCTAGCTACCAGTTCTATCTAGTCACATATTAAACCTGCAGTAAGAGGAATGTCAATGTCTTCTTCAGCCATCACCATCTTTCAAGTCACCTTCATGGGATTTCATCTTTTCTCAGGATTCTCCTCCCTCATTGCTACAGTCATTCCTCAACCTTCTGCAAAATTTATTCTCAACTTCCCTCAATTCTACTGACAGCAGCTAACTACTTCACTTAATCTCATTTCATCCGCACACAATGGCTTTTAAAAGTCCTCCAAATGATGGACTAGTTAGTAGTACAATTATAAAAATATTCTTTCATGATTTGTAACAAATGTACCACACTAATGCAAGGTGTTAATAGAGTAGTATACGGGAACTCTGTATTTTATGCATGATTTTTCTGTAAACTTAACTTCTCGAATAAAAAAAAGTCTTCAATCCATGATTTCACGTGTATATGTAAAAGTCCAAGCTGTACACTTTAAGATTTGCACACTTGACTGTATGTTTCACCTTAATAATGAGGTTGTTATAAAAGCCATCACCCAATTTGAACACCCAATGGAATGTTTTGCCCCAGTTGAAAGCAGGAGATGGGATTTATCAATATAGAAAGCTGTCCACAATAACTATCTTGGTTTAGCAAAAGGGAGAAATACAGGTTTGTAAAATAGCATGCAAGCAAACTATATCCACATGTACATAAAAAATGTTTGGAAGGATGGTCACCAAAATACTATTAGTAGCTATAACTGAGTGGTGGAATTTCCAGTTGCTTTTACATTCTTGTATTTTTCTCCATTTTTTTTCCATGAACATGTATTACTTTTTACACTAAAAAAAAAAAAAGTATGGATATTTTTATTTGTAGGAGAAAAGGCCACCATCAAAACTTTAAAAAAATTTTTTTAAACAAGTTCAACAATCCTTCTTTATTGTGGCTGTTTAAAAAAGAAAAAAATATATATATACTTTGGGTGGGCATATAGATGAAAAAAGATTGGCTACGATTTGATAATTGGTTAAGTGATAGGTACATGGGAATTTATACTATTCTACTTTTGTAAATGTTTGAAATAACAAATTGAATGAGGAAAAATTAAAGTCTTTCCTTAACTGTTATCCATTTGACCTCTTCCTTGCACTCTCCTCTTTCCCTATCAAGGTACTGCTCTCACAATTTTAGCCTTTGGTCTACTTCACATATCCCTCCACCTTGGAAATCTCACCCTTCACTGTTTCAAACCTTAAATTCGTCTAATTTCAGTCTCTTTTCAGAGTACTAGGCCTACACTGCTCACTGATATCTGAAAATTCAACAGGCCCAGAATCAAATGCAGTACCATCTCCACCCTGCACCAAGCTCCTCTTCTTGCTGACTCCTACTTGCCTATGCATGGCACCAACAGTCAATTCTGTAAAATGGGTCTTAACCAGAGTTCTTGCTCCTCCTCACCTAATTAGTTACTAACTACATCTCAACAGTGTATCTCTAAAAATTCATCTCCTCTTTCCATTTCTACTGCAACCACCCTAGTTCAAAATCCTCATTAAGCTATAACTACTTTCTACAACTACTAACTTGTGTCCCTACCTCCGGTTTCTCCTGGCTCCAACTGTCTCTCTTGTTCAATGTTGTATTTTCAGTGCCTGCAACGATGCTTAGTACACAGTAGGTGTCCAATAAATGTTTGTGGCATGAAGATCTCACAGACAGTATGATCTGTAGGCAGCTGTGAACCTGTGTTCTCTCCTCACTCCCTCTCTCATGCCCTTGAGAACAGAGACAATTTTGTTTTGCATTCTCTTTCAGCTAGTTATGTAAGTCTTTTTTTTAGATCTTGGTAAGTTAAGAAGCAGATTTAAATGTGATTATGTATGTACATGTAGGATCTGTCAAAATAAACAAACAAACAAACAAAACAAACCCTCCTTCCCATCCCAGTGGTACAAAGGCCAAACACGTCACCCAATAATTACCTTTTGGAAAAAAGGTATTAATAAACCATCTGCAATCTTCTAGGCTTCAACTTAAAAGTCATTTCCTCAGAAATCTTTATTCTCATTGTACCCGTATGTATGTTCGCAGAACTTGTGAAGTCTGCCATGACATATTTATACATGCAATTACTCCATTTAGACTCTGCCCCCAGGATTTATGAGGGCAAGACTATGTTGAAGTTCTTCTCTAGGGGGAAGCAACATGAAGAGAATCTGGAGGAAAAATAAAGAGCAGGGACGACTGCATCACCATACTACATGGGAATAAGGGGTAAAGGACCAGCTCACAGAGAACCAAATTTAAGAACCATGGGTTACCAACCACCCATTAAATAAACCTATCTGGCTGTTCATTTCAAATTTCTACTTCTTAAAAAGGAAAGGGGGAAGGGGACTTTTGTGGGTAAGGGATCAGCTTTTTAGAAAAGGTCACTGGCATTAAAACCTTCATGAAACTGATTTTACTAACAATTCCTTACATGCTTTGGGCAAGAAGACATCTAAATTTCAACCTAAAATTAATCCCATCCCCGACAGTGCAATCTGAATTGGCTATATGAGAAGTCACTCATATCTAGAACACACACTCTATCTAACAGCTGTTTTCCAGTATCATGGGGCTTCTAAAGTAAAATGGGATTTCTGTGTTTTATTAATTCTCTCAAGAAATAAACCCATTTACTCAGTTATTTAATCAGAATACCTCCAAGTCTACCCCAGAAAATGCTGTGATGTCCAGTGATAATACTGCTTGTTAACAAAGAACAGGCAGGAAAGAGAAGGGGTACTAAGAGAGGGATACAGGCAGAGAGCAGCTGGCTACCACACAGCACATCCTCAAGACTATCTCAAGGACCACTCTAGCCACTTTTAAACTTTATTTCACCTGTTTTGAGAAGATACACAATTTGATCTATCCCCACAGATAACCAGTCCCCTAAGTCCAGGAGACTAGTTATATAAATAACTTTAAATCTTCATCTAAAGCACCCAAAATATGTTTATGTAGCTGACTTACATGTCAGATGACTTCCAGAGAGTTAAAGCAGTCTCTCAGCCCACAAGAAGGCAATGACCCTACACCATTTCATGTTATGCTTCTCAATACAAACACATGGAACAATACCTAATTTCAGTTCAGACTTGTTTCCCTTTTATTAAGGTCCAAGTTACCATGACATGGTTTGGTTCTCAATAAAGGAAAACTTGTTTGAATAAGGTAATATGTTATCATTAATATTTCCAGGCAACAGTTTACAATCAAGTAGCAACACTAGTAAGTCCATGGACACCCACCTGTAAGAGAAAACACAAAGAATTAGCCAGAAAGGAATAAAGAAAAGGCAGAAATCTTACTGGCAAAGTCACGGCAGAGGAAAATCACTGTCTCTTAACAGAATTTTCTGCTCTTAACTTAATCCTTCCTTCAGTCAGCTGGCTTTGTGGCTTTTTTAACATTTAGACTTACTAAGGTAGTCTTCCTTACCAATCAGAAAAGCATTAGGAAGCTGCCCTTCTTTTTTTTTTTTTTCTTTTTAAAGAAATATAATGTTACTGCAGCTAGAATACATCTTATATAATGAAGATGTTCTGGACCCTTTGGAATAATACTTGATAAAATTAAAATTAATCTCAAGAGTTCAGACAGCCTATTAAGAGCCCATATATGAACCATAGGCAAGAGCTTCAAAAATATAACCAGGAAATCCTAGTTTTGTCCAAGTACTCACAGAAATCTTTAATAACACATATACAAAAATCTTTCCATCTATTAAAAAAGTGAGGTGACTGCAGTAACATGACGGTGGTGGGGTGGTCAAAGACAAAATGAAAAGACCACTCCTCCAAAGCAAGCTTTAAAAAGTGATCCTAAATGTGATTACAAAACCTCAGGCATTTTCTGCTCTGTTTTTCTAACACAATTAAGACTGAACATAGGGATTCTTTGAGTTCTGAGTTTTTTTAAATAAACGTATCAATAGGTGTTCACTAATGATATCCTAACAAGGCTCACTGGTTCTTCATCTTGTGAGGGATTTGATATTAGCTTCTTAAATATTATTTTGGAACCACTTTTTGTTGAAGCCTTATAGTTTAGCTCCACCTTTTAAAAATAAACTTCATCTTCTTCGGAAACAAATCCTCTATTTAAGCCTCATTATTTAACTCTGAGAAATAGAGGAGTATGATCTTAGCAAATGCCTCATAACTAAATGCCTAAACAGGAAGAACAACACATGAGTAAGAGCAATGGACTCTGGAGCCAGACTAGCTGTGTAAACTTGGACAAACTGCCTCAGTTTTCTCATCAGTAAAATGGGAATAATTATAATACAAGCAACTACTTCATAGGGCTGTTGTGAGAATTAAATGAATTAATATTTAAAAGAGTTCTTAAAACAGTGTCTGGCATATAGTAAGAGTTACAAAAACTATTTAAGTGTTTCTTAAATAAAATAAGAATATTAGCTACTACTTATACATTATCTGTTTTACAAAAGATTTTTTGCATACTGCTTACTGCCTGTCCTAGTCAATCCTGTGACTGTTTTCATTATCTAATTTATCTTTCCACAGAGCACAAGGCATCAAATAAGTTTTTACTACTATCCAATAGCAGATATTTACTGTACTATTAAATGTTAACTTGGGCACACAAGAACAACAGCATCGAATCAATATAACCTTGATGTTAAAAATAAGTAAGTATAAAAAGCATGCATGATGCCTCATATACAGTGAGGTTGGGAGACATTAAGGGATTGGAATTAGGAAAAGGTATACAGCTCTAGTTGAAACGAGTCATTTCTTAGGGGGAAAAAACCTAAAACAAATATGGCAAAATAATCATATCTGAAACATGGGTCTGGGTTCATGGGTTCATTATATTATTCTCTATACTACTCTTTATGGATGAAAACTTTTTTTTTTTTTTTTTAATTAATGAAGCTTTTATTTGCCTTTACACCAATAGGAAGACAATTACAGCAACAAAATGACAATTCTTGTTCCTTAAATTCATCATCACTGGTACTCTCTCTTTACACTCATGACTACTATTTCCAACAAGGACATGAAAAGGTCCTACTCCATATATGACAGCATAGAAATGTCTCCCACCCATCATCCCTTGATTCCTCTCCTGCCTTATTCAGTGGTACATCCTTGGTTCTGCTTGCTTACCCATGGGAGTTTATACTTTGTCAAGACCCAGTTCTTCTGGAGTGGAGATTCCCAATTCATTTAAAGTTGGTCTAAGTTCCTGGATGACATAGGGGTAGATTTCCTTATGAGGTCCTGCTTTGTCCTGATGGCAAAAAGGATATTCACATTTAGCTCTCTGAGAAGCTGTCTCTATTAACAAAATGAATTTGAAAATGCTTTAATCACATATGCAGAGGCCAGTAGCATAGAATCAATACAGGTCACCTACTTTTAAGTTAACATGTTTGTTCAACGAAGAGGGCAACTTAGGCACTAATTACAGTAGGCTTTTAATACACCTTAAGAATAACTAAGAATAACTAAGACTAAATCCAGAAAAACATTTTAAAGCTTTGAATTACTAGAAAAGAAGGTGGTGATGACAGAATTTTGTGAAGGTAATTAAACGTACCCAGCAGGCAAAAAGAATAATCAAATTAACACAGGAAAAGTTTTTTAATTTGCCTCCAATTTGAGAGCCTAACTGAATTAACTACTGGTGCTGAATGGATTGATAGCCCACAGAACCCTTAATTACCTTACCCCTTGCAGATAAAGTAATGTCACACTTTCCCCCTCACAGACTTTGAATTTCCCATGCCATGGTTTTTCATGGAGAACTGCACTTAGAGAGGTTTGATAACTACCCACCGTAATATATAATTATACCTGTATTGTCGCAAGGTTCCTCAGGGGTAACTCTTAAAATACAAATGGACTAAGGAAGTGCCAATCTGCTATTCTTCTGCCTTTAGCAAATTCTAGGTCTTCTTAATTGTACTTTTAAAAATTAAAAATTCTTATTTTAAGCACAATGTATCTGTTCATTACAGGAAAATCATAAATTACAATACACTAAGGGAAGAGGAACTGGTATACATCCTCTTACATTTTCATATATACATACATATATATTTTGATAAGATAGATGTAGTCATACCACAAAAACTGCTTCACAACTTTCTCCAGTTAATATACCAACAATATTTTTAATACCAAACACATTTCTATAACATTAAGTTATATAGTAATAACTTGTTCTGGGAAGTCCCATCTTAAGAAAGCATTAACATTTTATCTTAAATGCCACAAAGATGAATATCCTTGTAGTTAAACCTACGTACATCCTTAATTATTTCCTTAGGTCAAATCTGAAATGGTATTGCTGAGCAAAAGGGTATGCACAATATTTAAGGCCTTTGATAAATCCTGCCAAATTGCCTTCCAGAAAAATTGGAACTACAATGTACATTCCTATTTCAGGTGTTTAACAGAATAGGTGTTTATACAGAATATACTGATACCTGATCAACAGCCCACCTACTTTCAGAATAACTCTAGTATTGTTACTTCACTGACCTTAACAACCTCTAGGATGCGTACTGCACTAGCAAAATCATTTAACCGTCTGCATGCCCGCAAAGCAGCATCAATGATTTTGGGTTCTGGAACCAGATCATAGCCAACAAGCGTGTTCATCCCTGTCAGATTAAAAAGAAGGACCATGTCAACCTGGAATATCCTCACTTAAACTGAAATTTAATTAGCTACACTTGTACTACATCATGGACATGTGATCTTTTCTTGCTTGGGTTTCTACTCCCTTATCTACAAGAGAATCTGTCTTGAGCAGTATAGTGGAAAGAACTACACAGCAGCATGCAAATGAAGGAAAAAACAAAGACTTTTCTTAAATGTAAACACTATTTTCATAACAATTAACTGATTTCTATTCATACAATAGAATTTTCAATTCATATCTTTAAATCTTAGTACAATATATGTACTGTGGTGCTTTAAAACAGCATCCATTAGAAAATTATCTAAAACCAGAGAAAAGATTGAGGAGAGTTAATTAAACCCAAATGAAGACATTAAGGAGATATTATAGAGAAACAGTGCACAGACTCATAAACATTCAACCAGAAAATGACTGGGCCTGATTACTTTCAGCTCTGCACAAAATGACACATCATAAAATTTAAGATTCTTTTAATGGGAACACAGAATTGCTGTTCTCGTGAATTCCACTTGAGATTATTCAATAAGAATTTCCCTGGTTGCAGCAAAGTGGGGTCATTACATTTCCTGAAGAGAAGTCTGAAGCACTTAGGCTTCTTGCCTCTACTTATTTTAATACATACAACAAAGGACAATAATGAATGAACACAATGCTAGGATTCAGTCACAGAGACTGAATTCTTAATCTGAAATAAAGTACCCTACACTCACAATTAGTGATTAGTTACTAATGTTACTTACCTATGTTGTGTATATCTATAATTTAAGAAAAACAAGTCATAATCTACTACACTGGACACTTATTCAAGGCAAGACAAATCACAAACGAGAATTAAAAAAACACAAAAAACCCAAATCATTACCCAGAGGGGAAGAGAACCAAATAATCACTTTTGTAAATTATCCAAAAGGTACAAAACTGTTAACTCTTGTTCATTTTGACATATCATTATAGCAGCGGTTCTCAACCAGGGGTGATTTTGTCCCCCAGAGAACTTGCAGCAATGTCTGGAAATACTTTTGGTTGTCTCAACTGGGGGTAGAGGTTGGGTGTTACTGGCATCTAGTGGCATCTAGCCAGGGATGCTGCTAAACATCCTACAATGCTCAGGACAGTGCCCCTTCTCCCTGCAACAAAAAATTCTCTGGCCCAAAATGTCAATAGTGCTGGCTTTCTCTCTCTAGCTAAGCCAACTTGGCAGGTGAAATCACTGCCCTCCCCACTACGTGGGATCTGACACTCAGGGGAGTAAATCTCCCTGGAAACGTGGAATATGACTTCCAGGGAGGAATCTAGACCCGGCATCGTGGGATGAAGAACATCTTCTTGACCAAAAGGGGGATGTGAAAGGAAATGAAATTAGCTTCAGTGGCAGAGAGATTCCAAAAGGAGCCAAGAGGTCACTCTGGTGGGCACTCTTACGCACAATATAGACAACCTTTTTAGGTTCTAATGAATTGGAATAGCTAGCAGTAAATACCTGAAACTATCAAACTACAACCCAGAACCCTTGAATCTTGAAGACAACTGTATAAAAATGTAGCTTATGAGGGGTGACAGTGTGATTGGGAAAGCCATGTGGATCACACTCCCCTTTGTCCAGTGTATGGATGGATGAGTAGAAAAACGGGGGGCAAAAAAAAAAAAAAAGCACCTAATGTTCTTTTTCACTTTAATTTTTATTCTTATTATTTTTGTGTATGTGGTAATGAAAATGTTCGAGAATTAATTTTGGTAATGAATGCACAACTATGTGGTGGTGCTGTGAATAATCGAGTGTGCACATGGTATGTGACTATATCTCAAAAAAACCGAATTTAAAAAAAGGAAAAAAAATAGTGCTGGATTTAACATCATGCTTTTTAAGAAATACTGGGGAAGCTATAAACTTGCCTGACTGGAAGTTGCACGGTGGTAACCAGTTTACATGAAGCATGTTTACAAAATAGTTGCTATCAACAAAGTGGCAGAAGACTACACACTAGTTTATATTTCCACACCAAGATAAACAACTATGCCCATGTTCCAATTACCTTTACGCAATTCCCAGGCATCGATATCTGGCTTGTTGAAGTATGTCACCCAGCGAGCATCAAACTCCTCATCTGTCTCATGTGACCCATGGGAGTAGCAGCAAACTGACTGGACAGCTATAATGGAGAAAGGGCAATAATGTCAATGCAAAAAATAGTACTTGGCATATCTTGTCTAATGCATTAAGTTTTTAATCAACTATACGTTGTGGCAGGAAAATTATTCAGCAGGTCAAATGAAATAAATTTTATATACTGGTATGGAAAGATATCTTAAAAACTTAGCAAAGAAAAGCAAATAAAACAAAATATTATGTATGTATGTTTATGACCTGTTTCCCTAGCTTGAAATTATTAACAGTGGCTCCCTTCGGGAGGAGGGTCTTTTTTAAAAAAATTGTTGGAGAGAACCTAAGATGGCGGCTAGATGAGACAGGGCAAAAAAAACACCTCCGTGAAAAACACTAGATAAAAACCAGAAAGTGACCCAGAACACCGGTTACAACGATGCACCAGTTGGACGAGGTCTGCTAGTACCACAGGGGTCGTATACTTGGTGAAACCGGGAGTCTGCATTCTGAAATGAGTGAGTAGGCTGGCTGGAAGACCCATAGCCATGCGGCAGTGTGAGGAAGCCAGGGGTTGGCATTTGGACTGATTCTTTTTTTTAAAAAAAAAAAAAAAAGGAAAAACCCAGGAGCGGCTGCAGTTGTGACAGTGGGAAACACACAGTAAAACACAGCAGGAGAGGGCTGAGCAGGCCTCTTGGTATCTGTCCTGGAGGATAGCCCACTGCAGATACCCTCAGGGCCAGGGGAGCGGAGGGGAGAGCCGGAAGCAGAAAGAAACCCCACGGCTAGCCACTGGCTCCCTGGAGGGCTGGATAAACTCCTGCCTGGGGCTGTGCCCACAGCCCAGAGCCCCGCCAGTTGTCCCGGAGCTGGGAAGGAGGAACTGTGCGAGGAGTGGGGGGCTGAGATGCCCCGTTTGGCCATCTTTGCATCAGGCTGAGAGCGCCACCGCATGGACCGGCGGCCCGGGACTTCCCTTGAGGGATGGCGCGCACTGGTGACATAGCACAGCATTCCCTCAGCAGAGGTCCTGGAAGATCACAGCTGAGAAAGAGGGCCCGCTCGGAAAACCCAGGGACACTACGCCAAGTCCGGTGGTTTGTGGGTCAGCGAGAGAGGGTCTGGGGCTGAACTGAAATGAAGGCTTAGACTCTTGCGGCAGCTTTGAATCTCCGGGAACCTGGGGGGTTTGAATATTAAAGCTGCCCTTCCTCCCTGGCCACTTGGACACATGCCCCACATTCAGGGTGGACGGCTCCAGCAACACACCCAAATTGAGTTCACCAACGGAACCCCACAAGAATCATTTCCCCACACACCGTGGGGACAAGGCTGAGAACTGACTTGAGGGGTATAGGTGACTCACAGATGCCATCTGCTGGTTAGTTAGAGAAAGTGTATGCCACCAACTTGTGTTTCTGAAAAATTAGATTGGTATCTTTTTTTACAACTTGAAAGAACCCTATCAAGCAAAGCAAATGCCAACAGGCCAAAAACAACAGAAGATCTTAATGCATATGATAAAACCAGATGATATGGAGAACCCAATTCCTAACACCCGAATCAAAATATCAGAAGAGACACAGTACTTGGCACAATTAATCAAAGAACTACAATCGAGGAATGAAAACATGGCAAAGGATTTAAAGGACATCAAGAAGACCATGGCTCAGGATATAAGTGACAAAAAGAAGACCCTAGAAGAGCATAAAGAAGACACTGCAAGAGTAAATAAAAAAAACTAGAAGATCTTATGGAAATAAAAGAAACTGTTAGCCAAATTAAAAAGACTCTGGATACTCACAATACAAGATTAGAGGAAGCTGGACAACATCTCAGTGTCCTAGAAGTCCACAGAACAGAAAAGGAAAGAACAAAAGAAAGAATGGAGAAAAAAATCGAAATGGATCTCAGGGATACGATAGATAAAATAAAATGTCCAAACTTAAGATGCACTGGTGTCCCAGAAGGGGAAGAGAAGGGTAAAGGTCTAGAAAGAGTATTCAAAGAAATGGTTGGGGAAACTTCCCCAACCTTCTACACAATATAAATACACAAAGCATAAATGCCCAGCGAACTCCAAATAGAATAAATCCAAATAAACCCACTCCGAGACATATTCTGATCAGACTCTCAAATACTGAAGAGAAGGAGCAAGTTCTGAAACCAGCAAGAGAAAAGCAATTCACTACATACAAAGGAAACAACATAAGACTAAGTTGTGACTACTCAGTGGCCACCATGGAGGCAGGAAGGCAGTGGCATGACATATTTAAAATTCTGAGAGAGAAAAATTTCCAACCAAGAATAGTTTATCCAGCAAAACTCTCCTTCAAATGTGAGGGAAAGCTTAAATTTTTCACAGACAAACAAATGCTGAGAGTTTGCCAATAAAAGACCTGCCCTACTTCAGATACTAAAGAGAGCCCTACCAACAGAGAAACAAAGAAAGGAGAAAGAGATATAGAGAATTTTAACAGACATATATAGAACCTTACATCCCAAATCACCAGGACACTCATTTTTCTCTAGTGATCATGGATCTTTCTCCAGAAGGGACCATAAGCTGGGACATAAAACAAGCCTCAAGAAATTAAAAAAAAAAAAATTTTTTTTGAATATAGTCAAAGCACATTTTCCAACCACAATGGAATACAAACAGAAGTCAATCATTTTTTAATTGTAACTCCACTATTTACTTCCTACATGATATAAAATACACAAACTCTAATGACAAATCAGTGGTTTTGAACTCAACGTAAAATATGTAATTTTAGACAACTATATAAAGGTGGGGGAATGGAGGAGTATAGGAACATAGTTTATGTGTCCTATTGAAGTGAAGGTGGTATCAAAGAAAAACAAGACTGTTATGGATTTAAGAGGTTAATTTTAAGCCCCACAGTAAACACAAAGAAATTATCAGAAAATATGACCATAGAGATGAAAAGTAGAGTATGGGTTAAGAGAAATGGGGGAAGGGGCAATGGGGAGTTAAGAAATGAGTGTAGGGTTGCTGTTTGAGGTGAAGGGAAATTCCTAGTAACGGATGGTGGGAAAGAGCATTACAACATTCTAAATGTGATTAATCCCACTAATGGAATGCCAGGGAGGGGGTGGAATGGGAAAATTTAGGCTGTATATATGTTTCCACAATTGAAAAAAAAAAAGACAGTCTAAGTAGATGACAATTGAATGCCAAGGATGAACCTGGATGGGATTGGAGGATGGAGGACAGGAGGCTCAAAGGGACACAATTGAGACATAAGGAAAAGGAAATATAGTATGTAAGCTTTGTATCATTGTTGAATCTCTTGTACTTCTTAGCTGCGCTTAATGGGATTGCATAAAAGAATGTTCTTGCTCATGGGAAGTGTATATGTGAATTATAGTGTTTGTTCAAGGATGTGTGCAGCTAGCTCTCATATGTTCAGAAGACAGAGCAATAGATGATGGATGATAGATAGGGAGGGAGGGAAAGAAATAGCGATGTGACAGCATGTTAAAGTTGGTGGATTGGGCTATCGGGGGGAGGGGGGTCAGGGTATGATGGTGTTCTGTGTATTGTTTTTGCAACTGTTCCTATAACTTTGAATTTATTTCAAAATAAAAAAAATTGTTAACAGTGGTTATCTTTAGGGGGAAATTTTTATTTCTTTATATACTTCCACACTGTCTGACTTTTAAAATAAGCAGAGTATTAATTCACAATTAAAAATGTCTATTCCAGTTCTTAAGCAAATTCGTAAGATGTACTTTGTTTTGTTTTTAGCATGTACTTTCTTGATAATTTTTAAATATGCTCTTAATTATATTATATATTTTTTAAAATTACATATCACAAGGCAATTTTAAAAACTGTTTTATCTAATTACAATCCCATTTCCATAAATTGATAAATCCCCACATGCCCTCTGACCTATGCCCACTTAAAAAAAGTGTTTTATAAGATTTCTAAGAAAAATTTAAATATAACATTATCAGGAAAACAAGATACACAACTATTTTCATATTTTTTCCTCACCTTTTAGCATTCTGCTCCCAATCAATATACCCTTTGTGGTACAGCAAGAAAAGCCTTCAAGTTTTTCTTTCTGCCTATCAACTGGATACTGAATTGGGAGTTAGGAAATCTGAATTCCTTCTAGACAGTCTCAAACAGGTAGGGTGGCGCAGGAAATTTTGCTTTTGGATCTTAGGAGGCAGAACAGCTTTAGTGGTCACAGATACCCCTAGGCTCCTCACTCTCCTACCAATTGATCTTGGGAAAATTATCTCAAGCTTCAGTTTCTTTATCTGTAAAATGAGGATACCACTATCTTAGCAGATTTTGAGGATTAAAATGAGAGCTGGTAAAACCTTGCACAGGGCTTGGCACCTGGTTGGCACTCAATAAATGGTAGCTATAAAGTAATCCTTATCTACAAATGTTGACTGATCTCTTTACGGAAATCATAACTTACAGAAATAAAACATTCCTCAAATTATATTTCCTGTTATCTATATTAGACAGGCAAAGTAAAATTCCACTTACTTTTGAGGATTCTAATTAAAACATTTTTTAAAAAACAACAAAAAACTGCAGTTTCATGAATATTCTGAAATTTAATTGTTAGTACTATCCTATATATCCTTAAAGCAATAACTAGCAGGAGGAAGGGTGGTAGAGATTCGGAAGAAAGGAAAAAAGGGGGGGAAAAAGAAGAAAAAATATGGAGACTAGCCAGTTCTGGAAAGGAACTGTGACAGCTAGATCAAGCAAAAGGATTCTCATTTAAATTACCATTTGAAGCTTTAGCACAATATCTTGTCATTAGTCCCACAGGATCACAACACAAGTCCCAATCTTTCCAGAGACCTAAATTCATACTGATTTAGGATCAACTGAGAGTTGAACAGCATTACTTTTTATCCTGCCCTTGTCACCTCTTTTGCTAGCATTCTTTATATTAGGTCACCAAAACCCAATCATTTTAAACTCCTTTTTTCCTATTTTAATTCATTCATACACTCTGCTTTATTAACGGCAATACACTAGGTATTCTAAAGCAAGAAGGTGCCTACTGCTTTTTAAGAATGTAGTCTTGAGTCATCAATATAATTATATAATTAAACTTTCTCATTACAGAGACAAAAAAATCCTCCATGGTTGATGTTTCCATGATACTTTAAATGTATTTTAAACACCTCAACTTGGTCAACTCTTAGTAAATGCTTGTTGAGCTGCTGTGCAATACATTAATACTCTTTAGACTTCAGCATCCTCCTGGAAAGGCAGAATGGATAGCATGGAAAGAGCTTGGGCTTTAGGGAAAGACCAACATAGATTTTAATCCTCGCTCCATAATTTACTGACCATGATAGTGTGCAAGGTAACCTTAATAAATCTCAGCTTATTTTTTATATAAATAACGCTATTTATCTTGAAATCTGTGAAGATTAAATGTGGGTATGTATGTGTGCCAGTTTGAATATATTGTGTCCCCCAAACGCCATTATCTTTGATATAATCTTGTGTGGGCAGACATTATCAGTGATGATTAGATTGTAATTCTTGGAGTGTTTCTGTGGAGATGCGCCTCACCCAACTGTGGGTCATGATTCTAATTGGATAATTTCCATGGAGTGTTGGCCCGCCCATTGGGTGGGCCTTGATCAATGGAGCCATATAAATGAGCTGAGGGGCAGAGGGAACTCAGTGCAGCTGTGAGTGACATTCTGAAGAGAAGCTACAGCCAAGAGGGACACTTTGAAGAAAGCACAGGAGCTGCAGATGTGAGACAGTTTGAAGATGGCTGTTGAAAGCAGACTCTTGCTCCGGAGAAGCTGAGAGAGGACAAATATCCCAAGTACAACTGGAGTGACATTTTTGAGGAACTGCAGCCTAGAGAGGAATGTCTTGGGAGAAAGTCATTTTGAAACCAGAACTTTGGAGCAGACGCCAGCCACGTGCCTTCCCAGCTAACGGAGGTTTTCTGGACACTATTGGCCATCCTCCAGTGAAGATACCCGATTGCTCGTGTGTTACCTTGGACACTTTATGGCCTTAAGACTGTAACTGTGTAGCCAAATAAACCCCCTTTCATAAAAGCCAATCCATTTCTGGTGTTTTGCATTCTGGAAGCATTAGCAAACAAGAACAGTACGTAAAATACCTAATACATTATCTAGTTCTTAGAAGTTGTTCAACAATTTTTCCTCTTTACTGTTTGAAAAATTCAAACAGCACAGAAGCATATGTGCACTCCCTCCCCAGAGCAAACTATGAAGTTTGCCTTTCCTTCTATCCAGAAAAGTAAATATTTCATGATAACTATTCCTTTTGCTCACTGATGGGCATGGATTTGACTAGATAAGTGGTAGCTTTGTCTTCTGTGAAAAAGATGACTATCAATTGCAGATACAACTAAGGAGATCAGTAAACCACCCTCAATGATCTGATCACATTCTTCCCGGAGTTCTAAATTACAAACTGATTGTGTTCCCACAGATCCTTTATAAAACAACTGGAATACCAAGCAGGCACTGGGAATATACATTCCTTCCAAGAGGGCAAAAACAGACTCTCCCATATGGTTTAAATTATATTCCTAACTAGTAACGGGAAGAGCAGGATCTATTCTCTTAGCCGTGGCTATGCCCCCCACAAACCAGCCCCACTTAAATATAGCATTTTCACCTAGTTTTGAAGCTTCAAAGGCAAGCTATTTTTGAAAATACTCAATGCTTTTACACAATCTGAAGGTTCCAGGGTAGGGAAAAGGGAAGCAATTGTGAAAAATGGGGACAAGCTAGAGGAGCTGACCAGTACAAGAGCTCAATCTAAAAAGCCATTTCTAACACTGCTTTTTTTTTTTTTTTAAATCTTCATTTTATTGAGATATATTCACATACCATGCAGTCATACAAAACAAATCGTACATTTGATTGTTCACAGTACCATTACATAGTTGTACATTCATCACCTAAATCAATCCCTGACACCTTCATTAGCACACACACAAAAATAATAATAATAATTAAAGTGAAAAAGAGCAATTGAAGTAAAAAAGAACACTGGGTACCTTTGTATGTTTGTTTGTTTGTTTCCTTCCCCTATTTTTCCACTCATCCATCCATAAACTAGACAAAGTGGAGTGTGGTCCTTATGGTTTTCCCAATCCCATTGTCACCCCTCATAAGCTACATTTTTATACAATTGTCTTCGAGATTCATGGGTTCTGGGTTGTAGTTTGATAGTTTCAGGTACCCACCAGCTACCCCAATTCTTTAGAACCTAAAGAGGGTTGTCTAAATTGTGTGTAAGAGTGCCCACCAGAGTGACCTCTCGGCTCCTTTTGGAATCTCTCTGCTACTGAAGCTTATTTCATTTCCTTTCACACCCCCCTTTTGGTCAAGAAGATGTTCTCCGTCCCACGATGCCAGGTCTACATTCCTCCCCGGGAGTCATATTCCACGTTGCCAGGGAGATTCACTCCCCTGGGTGTCTGATCCCACACAGTGGGGAGGGCAGTGATTTCACCTTTCAAGTTGGCTTAGCTAGAGAGAGAGGGCCACATCTGAGCAACAAAGAGGCATTCGGGAGGAGGCTCTTAGGCACAATTATAGGGAGGCCTAGCCTCTCCTTTGCAGCAACCGTCTTCCCAAGGGTAAAACCTACTGTAGAGGGCTCAACCCATCAAACCACCAGTTCCCTGTGTCTGCTAACACTGCTTTTTAGCATTCGGTTAAGCACTCTATTAAAAGAAAAAAAAGAAGAAAAAGCTAATAAACTTAGCAAAACTAAGGGACTCAATCCACTGAGTTTAAATTTAGTTAAATCAAATGGCTTTCCATTTAATAACTCATCAGCTCTGACAAGGCCCAGAAATGAACATTTTGGAAGGAAGCAAATAGTGTGGAGTGCACATTGACAGATTCCAAGGCATGGTTATTAAGGTGCTTGCCTTAAGAGTAGCCTGTGGACTTTACAGGGACAGATGGTGGGGAACCTAGAGATGGCAGTGGAACAGAAAAGAAGGTTGGAAAGTGATTAAACAAAAACAAAAACAAAAACAAAAACACTGACTAAATTCAGCTCTGCACTAAGAATGGGAAAGAGAAAACTCCTCCCACCCTCCCAGCTCTCAGGATAAGGATGTAGGAGCCAGGACTGCATACGTTCTTAAGAGTTGACTAGAGAATATAACCATTATTTAAAACATCATAATTACCTTATTCAGCAGTTATCGGAAAACAATTATGTTTCAAGTTGGAAACTTCTTCATGGACCAATAGGGAATCTGTATTGCTACTTAATTAGAGCAAATTTGAGGACCCTCAGGTCAACTCCTCCAGAGCTCTTTCAAGCACTCTCATTTGACCTTGGACAGCCTCATCCAAGAACCTTAAATCCTTCTTACTTTCAATTACATAAAACCTCTTCAGTCCCACAATGGTAACAAATCCCAAGCTATATTATGCAAAAAAGTAATGTACTATAATAAAACAAACATGTTTTAATCATTTTCTACGCACCAGGCAAGGTGCTAAGGATTACACTACCTCGTTTAAACCTTACAACTATCAAATATTATCCCGATTCTTGATATAAGGTAACTGAGGTTTAAGAAAGTTAACTAACATGCCCTAGGTCACACAGCTAGAAGGCAGCTGGTACCACTTGTAACCAATACTGCCTCCCTCTGGCAAAGATTTTGGTGTATGGGGCTGATACCTAAAATACAGCTTTTTGTTTAACAAGTATAGTCAGGGTGGAGGAAGATCCTGAATGCTTAGGAGATAAAGCACTGTGTTCAAACTTACTAAGAAAAGAGGAACCCCCTTAATCTAATTTGCCAACCTGCCATGAAATAGAATAATTCTTTTGAAGAAATAAGAAACCTCCTCAAAATCTATCTGTATGAAAAATTAAAATAGTATTCACTACTTTAGCAATTGGAGAAGGAAAGAAACAAAAAACAAAATCCAACAAATATCAGGATGGGTCAAGCCTAACTACAGCTAAGAAACAAAAAATGGTTTCACCACTAATAAAGGAGTCAGTTTCACAAGGTGGGCTCATTTTCCCCTTCTGAAAATAAGACGGTCTTCACCGTCTCTCAAGTGCATTCCAGAATTAAGGTTCTAAGATAAATTATAGAAGATAAGGTATGAACTGAATGAAGTGAGACATATTCCTTAGGTTCTGAAGTGTCTAGCTAAAACATCCAAAATAGCCTAGGGATAGTTACCAGCTTTATTTGAATTTGTGAGTTCCTATGCTTAAATTTCATAATGTAGCATATATTACCAACATGAACCAAGGTCAAAGTGCAGTTACTGTAATTAAAAGGACAGCGCTGCACAGGATTCTTGGTTAAAATGAAGACTTCATTGAGCCACATATTTTCCCAGAAAATTATGCATCTTTCCAGCAAAATCTTGTTAGGCATTATATTTTTGAGGAAGGAACTTAGATAAATAGGTGGAAATGTTGTTTATTTTCATACTGTACTAGAAATCCAAAGACCTGCAAGATATTTAAAATTCCAACTCTTGTTACAACTTTTTAAAAAATTGTGAAATTATAAAAATGCACATAAATCAAGTTTTAATAGACTGTATGATGAGTAGATGAGGCTAGCCATTGTACCATTTCTTTCTTTGAATTCTCAGGCATGGTTTTGGCAGTGCAGGAACTGTGTAACATAAACAAATTCAACAAGAAGTAAATATATGAAGAAGAAAAGTACAATGCTGGACACAAACTCTCCCGGAACACATATAAGAGGAAAGTACAATAAGAGATAAGAATTAGCAGCACATCTCATGCTCCAACGATCAGACAATCGGGAGAAAAATCCTAAGAAAAAATGAAGCTTCCGCATGTCTGTAGAACCCAGTGGGTTGGTGGTTTCCGATTTTCGAAACAGCAATATTCTTAACTTAAAACTCATGAATATTCAGACTATTTTCCAAATCTCCGGAAATAACCGCACACGTCAGACTATTTTAAACATGGAAAAATTAGAATGTGGCACAGTAGTTCCTTAAAATGACAGAATGGGCTGTGAAGGTGACACACACAATGCGAACCGAGAAAGAAATGCCTGATTAAGAAAAAAACAAACAGCTATATTGTGTTCCACATGGAAACATACCATGCCCTCCAAAGACACTGGGGGTGGCGGTACGGGAGTCCCTGAAGGGGCCACCCCTGCCACCGCCCCAAGCGGCGTGCCCAGCGGCTCAATGTCACCTTCGCCCAGGATCAGCAGGCCGGCGGCGGCCACTTTCAGCCAGGTGGGCATGGGTCAGCGCCAGGGTACGGTCACGGCCAGTGGACTGAAGGGGTCTGGTGGGAGCGGGAAGAGCGGCAGTCCGCAGAAGCGCTGCGCCCCCTCCTCGGTAGCTGCAGGAGGTCCGCACCTGACTCACCCGCGATACCCGCCCCAGGAAGTCGCGCTACAGGAAGCCCCAGGGGCGCGACCTCGAGTTTTCCACAACTCGAGGCGGCGGCAAGGGCGGGCTGAGGTCACCGGGTTCCGTCACCCGCCCGAAGGATAGGGGTTAGGCCGCATGGGGAGCCTGCCTTTGAGTCGCGGCAGGGGACCCAGGTCACCGCAAGGACACGCGGGCGCAGGCAGCGGCAAGCAAGAGCCTTACCGGCGGCCAGGCCATGGGCCGGAGCGGGGTGCAGAAGGCCTCGAGGGCCGGCTCGGGCAGCTGCGGCTGCGGCTGCAGCGCAGCGGCGGAAAGCAGCGCCTAGCATGACGGCGATGGCGGCGCGCAGGCCAAGGCTGAAGAGAAGCCGGGTGTGAGCGCGCGGGCAGCTCGAGAGCTCCTGGGGGCAGGACTCACGCACCGACGCACGGGGGGCGGAGCGCGTGGGCCCGCCCACTGCGGCGCTCGCGCCTCGGCAGGAGGAGGGGCACAACGCGGCCGTGGGCGGGCTATGGCGGCGCGCTGAGGACAAATAATTTTGGTGCTCCGCCCCATCCTGTCTCTGGTCGCGAGACCTGTAGCGGCCGCCGCGGGACGACGATGGCAGGAAGGCAAGGGCGAGCAGTAGAATTTTATCGGTGGTTCGAGTCCGGCTCAGAAGACTACTCCATGACCTCAAAATGGGAACAATAACAAGGACAGATTATAAGAATACGTTCCTTGCATACGCCCAAGGAGAATAAATAGGAAAAGATTGCTTACATGTAAGTGACCTTACTAGTGGTACTTATCTCACAAACCAGCAAGCATTGAAAAATGAAACCAACCATTTCACTTTACAGATAAGGATAGAGGTTCATAAATTATTCGCCGACAATCCAAGCTCTTTTCTCCACATTCCTGATTCCAGGGATTCCTCCCACTGGATGTTTTTGGCCAAACACCTGCCCCCAATTCTCTGCAGAAGGGCTTCTGGATCTACAGCAGACAACTCTGAAATGGGGTCATCAAGTTCCAAGTCTCTTAATATCTAATCTAGCCTCAATAACTACATCCTTAGAGTGCTTGGGCAGGTGGTGGTGGCACCTTTTCTCAGGCCTGAAATATCTCCCTGCCACCCAAAATTGAGTAGCTGGTTGTTTTAGTTTGCTAAAGCTGACAAAATGCCATATGCCAGAAATGGGTTGGCTTTTACAAGGGGGATTTATTAGCTTACAAGTTTAAGTTCTGAGTCCATGAAAATGTCCAAATCAAGGCATCAACAGGCGATGCTTTCTCCTGGAAGACCAGACCAGCTACTGAAAATTTAGGACTCCTCTGTCACATGGCAAGCACATGGTCAGTGTCTCCTGGTCCTTCTCTCCTGGGTTTCCTTACTTTCAGCTTCCGGCTGCTTCTTTCTCCACTTCTCTCTCTTAGCTTCTCTCTTTTATCCTCTTACAAAGGAATCCAGTAAGAGTATTAAGAACCACCCTGAATGAGGTCCATTCGTGTCCCTGCTCTCAGATCTTCCAAGCATACACCCCATAATGAGGTGAGTCACTTCTTAATTTGTTACTCCTCCAATGAGCCCACACCCACAGGAATGGATTAGTTTTAAGAATATGATCTTTTTATGGGGTCCATAATATTTCAAACCATTAAACTGGTCTTTTTTGTCTTGGTATCCCTCATCTTCTATTTCTAGACCCCCTGGGAAAAGACGGGGTGGACATTCAGGCCCCTCTTCCTGGGGAGTCAGCAAATGCCCTTCTCTTTTCCTTCTCTGGCAATGTGGCTTTAAGTGATATGAACCTGGCTGGTAAAAGGCTAAAACAAGCTTCTCTTTTCAGAGCATCTGCCCTGCCCCCCTCCCCCCACCAACCTAACCAAAGGACATCTGGGAAAGCTTTGACCGTTTTGCAGTTCAATTAATATTCATCATATCTCCAAGAGCTGGAAGCTCAGGATGAGGTCAGGGTTCCCATAATTGAGAAAGCTCTGGGGTCTATTGCAGTTGAATCCCAACTGGTCTCCTTGATGTCAGAATCTCTCCACTTTTCTTAGAGTCCTTTAGGTTGGCTAGTGAAGTGTTTAAAAACAAAAAAAATTATGACTATCATTTAGTATGTGGCTACTATATGCCATAAACTATTATCCCATCTAAGCTTCACAACAACACTGTGAGGTAAGTTTTTACCCCATTTTATGGATGAAAGAATAGACTCAAAAGATATTGCCCAGGAATCACACAGCCATTAAACAATGGGACTTAGATGTGAAACCAGATTTGTCTGTCTCCAGAAACTTTTCTTTCCCCACCACCAATACCCACTGAAAATGGCCTTTGTGGTCCCCTCAGTGACTTATGAACCCCTGCTACCTCAGGGGCAGTGCTTAGCCCTCATCACTTATGTTAGTTTTCTACTTCTGCATAACCATTTACCACATACTTAGCAGGTTAAAACAACATCCATTTATTATCTTTCTGTTTCTGCAGGTCAGAAGACCAGTCATGGCATAACTGAATTCACAGAAATCAAGATGTTGGCCAGGCCTGTAATCTCATCTGGAGCTCAGGGTCCTCTTCCAACCTTATTCAGGTTGTTAGCAGCATTTATTTCCTTGCAGTTGTAGAAGTGACTCCCCGTTTTTTCTTTCTAGCTATCAGTTGAGGCCCATGCTCAGTTTCAAGAGTGCCCAGATCCTTGCCACATGGTCCTCTCCAATAGACCCTCCAATATCATAGCTTATGTCTTCAAGCCAGCAGGAGACACCTCACCCTCTTTTTTTTTTTTTCTTATATATATATATATATTTTTTTTTTATTAAATTCCGTTTTATTGAAATACATTCACACACCATACAGTCATCCATGGTATACAATCCACTGTCCACAGTATGATAACACAGTTATGCATTCATCACCACAGTCTATCTCTGAACATTTTCCTTACATCAGAAAGAACCAGAACAAGAATGAAAAATAAAAGTGAAAAAAGAACACCCAAATCATCCCCCCATCCCACCCCATTTGTCCTTTAGTTTTTATCCCCATTTTTCTACTCATCCATACACTAGATAAAGGGGGCCTCACCCTCTTTTAAAGACCTCACCTGATTAGCTCAGCCCACCCAGAATAATCGCACTTTGATTAATACAGAATCAGCCAATTAGTATTCTAATCTTGGAATGACATCCCAGCAGTTTCACAGGTTCTTCCCCCCACTCAGAGTCAGGGGATTATACAAGGTGTGTACACCAGGGACATAAAGCTTGGGAGCCAGCTTAGAATTCAGACTACCACATCTTAGGTAGGGGGGACTCTGCTTTTTCCCAAGACTTCCCCCAGGTCCCAGACAATTCTGCAGCTTCTGGAAGATGCTCCTTCTATGATAGCTTCACACGGAACATTCTGGCTCTCACCCAAGGCCATCAGGGTCTTTTGTCTCTTCTTGCCATCTCCTACCCTGAAATCCTTTGCTGTCCCTCTGGAGAAGCAGCAGCTGGACTTCTGATACCTCAAGGATATCATTGTCACCAGTTGATCAGCCTATCAGCTTCCTGCTGCAGCCCAGTGCCTTCATCCTGAAGGAGTTGTGATGAGACATTTCCTCTAAAGTGTGCAAAGGGGAGGAGAACCTTCAGTGATAGGAAGCTCACTACTAGACGGCCCTGAAAATGGAGATGAAGAAGAGAAGGCACCTGAGAGAGAATGACATTTGTGGTGGTTTGAAGCTGTATGTACCCGAGGAAAACATGTTTTTATGGCAGAACATTGTGAACATAATTAACAGCACTGGAATATGTGTGTGTGTGTGTGTGTGTGTGTGTGAAAGTCATTAAAAGGGAAAATGTTATGTTGTATATATGGTAACAGAATAGAAGTTTTTAAAAAATTTAATCCATTCCTATGCGAGTGACAATTATAAATAGGACCTTTTGATGAAGTTACTTCAGTTAAGGTGGGGTCCCCCTCAATGAGGATGGGTCTTAATCCTATCACTGGAGTCCTTGATAAGCAGAATGAAATTCAGACAGAGAAAAAGCCGGAGATAACAGCCAGAAGCTGAACATCAGTGAAACCTGGAACAGAAGGGAGAGGCCTGGAGACACTGCCATTTGCCTTGCCATGTGACAAGCTAAGGATCATTGGCAGCCAGCCCCAAAATTTTAGTCTTCAGGAAGGAAGACACCTTGGTGATGCCTTGATTTGGACTTTTTCTCTGTCTTAAAACTGTGAGCTAATAAACTCCCTTTGTTTAAGCCCACCCATTTCATGGTACTTGCTTGAGCAGCCTAGGAAACTAAAACAACACTCTTACTGCTGTTGAATGACAGCTCTGCTTCCACTAGCCAATGCCTTGGGCAAATTACTCCAATTTCCTGAACCACAATTTCTTCCTCTATAAAACAGAAGTAGTAATGGAACATACCTAATAGGTTGTTGGGAAGATTACATGAGATGAAGCTTGTAGAGCACTGTGTCCTATTGATACATAGCAAGAACTCAATAAATGGTAATTGTTGCCCTCTAGATAAAGTATCTTCTTCTTGTAAAATTGTAGAATGTTCTTTTCTCAGGGAAGGGCAGGCTTTGAGATCGGTGTTCCAGTTTGCTAGAGCTGCCATTATGCAAAATACCAGAAATGGATTGGCTTTTATAAAGGAGATTTATTAGATTATAAGTTTACAGTTCTAAGCCATAGTAGTGTCCAAACTGAGGCATCAACAAGAGGATACCTTCACTGAAGAAAGGCCAATGGCCTCAGGAAAACCTCTGTCAGCTGGGAAGGCATGTGGCTGGCATCTGCTTGTCCTTTGCTCCTACGTTGTGTTTCAAAATGGCTTTCTCCAAAATGTCTCTGGGCTTCTGTCTCTCTTAGCTTCTCTCAGCTCTCTGCTGGGATCTCCTGGGACGTTTCTTTCTAAGCATCTGGGAGTCCTCTCTTAGCTTCTCTGGGTCAAACCCTGGGCTTCATCTCTTAGCTTAGCATCTCCAAACGTCTTTCTGATTTCTGTCTGCATCTCCAACTGTCTCCAAGTGTCTGGGCTGTGTTGGCCCCTGAGATCTCCTCAGTACCCCAGTGAACTAATCCAGACCTGCTCATAGTTGGGTGAGTCACATTTCCATGGAAATACTCAATCAAGTTTCCACCCAACAAGATTGGATTAAAAGATCATGGCTCTTCTGGGGTCCATAACAGCTTCAAACCAGCACAGGGGAAAAGGCATGGAGGTGGGTAAACACACCAAATAGATCACATGGGAATATAGAAAAGGGGTGGCAGGAGGAGGCAGCTCTCAAAAGTGATCCTCTGGAGCTGCCAACCAAAGGGGTAGGAGGTCTCCTCTAATGGTACACATCCCCCTCCTAAACGATTGAGTATGGATGTTCACTGAAATATTCTTTGTAATAATGAAACATCTGCACCAGCCTAAAGATGTCTAACCTGAATAATGAAACATTAGATAGCTCTTAAAAAATGATGCAGGGCCAAATGCATTGTTTAAGAAAGATGCCTGTAATACAGGATTAAATGAAGAAAGCACTTTACAAAACAAGAAGAATAAGAACGATTTTATTTCTAAAAAGCCCACTTATTTTATCTGAGCACAGAAAAACGTCTAGAAAGATACAAATCAGGCATTTTACACCTAAAGTGTTAAGGTCTAAGCTATCAAGATCTAAGGTATGATATTGTGGATGAAAGATTTTATTCACTGTGTTTTGTACTTTCTAAGTTATTACTTTTATAACTAGAAAGTCATTAAAGAATATATATTTTTTGTCAAGATATAATTCACATACCATAAAATTCACCCCCTGAAAGTGTGTAATTCACAGGTTTTAGTATATCCATTGTACTGTACAACCATCACCACTATCTAATTCCAGAATATTTTCACCACACCCAAAAGAAGCCCCATGCTAATTTTTATTTACAAAATATATAAAGAACTCCAACAACTCAACAAGAAAAAAGACAACCCAATTAAAAAGTGGGCAGAGTTGATCTGGGGACCTTCCTCTGTGAGGCTAGTTGCTGCAAGGGAGAGGCTAAGCCCACTTAGAATTGTGCTTAGGAGTCCCCCCAGAGAGCCTCTTTGTTGCTCAGATGTGGCCCCCCCACTCTCTCTAGCTAAGCCAACTCAGCAAGTGAACTCACTACCTTCCTCCCTACGTGAGACGTGACTCCCAGGGGTGTGACTCCCCTTGGCAATGTGGGAAATGACTCCTGGAGATGAGCCTGGACCCAGCACTGTCGGATTGAGAGGATCTTCTTGACCAAAAGGGGGAAGAGAGATAAAGCACAGTAGGGTTCTAGTGGCTAAGAGATTTCAAATGGAGTCGAGAGGTCACTGGAGGGTATTCCTATGCATTATATAGGTATCACCTTTTAGTCTTTAGTGTGTTGGAATGGTGTTCTAGTTTGCTAATGCTGCCAGAATGCAAAACACCAGAGATGGATTGGCTTTTATAAAAGGGGGTTTATTTGATTACACAGTTACAGTCTTAAGGCCATAAAGTGTCCAAGGTAACACATCAGCAATCGGGTACCTTCACTAGAGGATGGCCAGTGGTGTCCGGAAAACCTCTGTTAGCTGGGAAGGCACGTGGCTGGCGTCTGCTCCAAAGTTCTGGTTTCAAAATGGCTTTCTCCCAGGATGTTCCTCTCTAGGCTTCAGTTCCTCAAAAATGTCACTCTTAGTTGCACTTAGGGTATTTGTCCTCTCTTAGCTTCTCCGGAGCAAGAGTCTGCTTTCAACAGCCATCTTCAAACTGTCTCATCTGCAGCTCCTGTGCTTTCTTCAGTGTCCCTCTTGGTTGTAGCAAGCTGGCTCCCTCTGTCTGAGCTTATATACTGCTCCAGTAATCAAGGCCCACACTCAATGGGTGGGGCCACACCTCCATGGAAATTATCTCATCAGAGTTATCACCTACAGTTGGGTGGGGCACATCTCCATGGAAACACTCAAAGAATTCCAATCTAATCAGCACTAAAATGTCTGCCCCACAAGATTGCATCAAAGAATATGGCTTTTTCTGGGGAACATAATACATTCAAACCGGCACAAATGGCTAGAGGGAAATATCTGAAGCTGTCAAACTGCAACCCAGTGACCTTGATTCTTGAAGACGATTGTACAACTATGTAGATTGCTTGTGTGACTGAAAACCTTGTGGCTCACACTCCCTTTATCCAGTATATCGACAGATGAATGGGAAAATGGGGGAAAAAATTAGATGAAGAATAGGGTGGGATGGAGGGAATGGAAAGATTTATGTGTTCTTTTTTGCTTTTATTTTTAATTTGGAGTAAAGAAAAGGTTCAAAAATTGATTCTGGTGATGAACGCACAAATGTATGATGGTGCTGTGAATAACCGATTGTACAGTGTGGATGACTATAGGGTGTGTGAGTATATCTCAGTTAAACTGTATTTAAAAAAAGTAAATGAACAATGGGGGGAGGAGGGGAATGGGATGTTTTGGATATTCTTTTATATTTTAGTTTTCATTTTATTTTTTTGGAGTAATGAAAATGTTCAAAGCTTGATTGTGGGGATAAAAGCACAACTATAGGACGGTAATGTGAAACAACTGATTGTACATTTTGAATAATTGTATGTTACATGATTATATCTCAATACAACTGCATAAAAAAAAGTGGGCAAAGGATCTTGTGCTGGTCTGAATCTGTTATGTACCCCATAAAAAGCCATGTTCTTTAATGCAATCTTGTGGGTGGGATCTTTTGATTAGATCGTTTCCATGGAGATGTGACCCCACCCATTCAGGGTGGGTCTTCAAAGCTGACACAGACCCAGACCTTTGGAGATGCAGTCAGAAAGATGTTTGAGATGCTGATGTAAGAAATGAAGCCCAGAGTTTGCCCCAGAGAAGCTCAGTGAGAACCAACAGACACTTAAAGAGAAAGCCACTGGAATCAGAAGCTGACAGCAATGCAACTTGGAAGGAAAGGACCAGCAGATGCCAGCCACATGCCTTCCCAGCTGACAGAAATGTTCTGGACACCATTGGCCTTTTCCTCAGAGAAGGTATGTACCTCTTGATGCTTTAAATGTGGACATTTTCATGGCCTTAAAACTGTAAATTTGTGAACTAATAACCCCCCTTTGTAAAAGCCAATCCGTTTCTGGTATTTTGCATTTCGGCAGCTTTAGCAAACCAGAACAGATGTGAACAGCTTTTCCCCAAAGAAGATACACAATTGGTCAATAAGCTTACAAAAAGCTATTCAAGGTCATTAGACAATAGGGAAATATAAATGAAAACTATAATGAAATACCACTTCACACACACTAGGATGGCTATTATTTAAAAAATGGAAAATAACAAGTGTTACTGAGAATACCCGGAAATAGGAAACCTTATACAGTACATTGCTGGTGGGAATGTAAAATGATTCAACCACTATGGAAAAGAGTCTGGCAATTCCTTAGAAAGTTAAATATAGAATTACCATACGACTCAGCAATCCCACTTGTAGATAAATATACAAAAGAATACAAAAGGACAAGGACTCAAACAGATATCTGTACATCAATGTTCATAGCAACATTATTCACAATAGCTAAAAGGTGGAAGCAAAGCAAACATCCATTCACAGATGAATGGATAAACAAAATGTGGTATATACATTCTATGGAATATTATTCAGTCATAAAAAAGAATGGAGTTCTGCTACTTACTAAAACATGGATGAACCTTGAAGATATCATGTTGCGTGAAACAAGCCAGACCCAAAAGGACAAATACTGTATGATTTCACTTATATGAAATACCTAGAATAAGCAAATTCAGAGTCAGAAAATAGATTTCAGGTTACCCTGAAATGTAATGTACCCAGGTTACATTATCACTTAATGGGTACAGAGTTTCTGTTTGGAGTGATAAAAAAAAAATTTGATAATGGTTGGTTGTGATGGTAGCACAACATTTTGAATGTAATTGATATCACTGAATTGTACACATGAAAGTGGTTAATGTTATCACAATAAAGATTTTTAAAAAAAGAGAGACCCACATACCCAGTAACAGTCACTCCTCACTACTCCCAACCTGCCAACCCTAGGCAATTTTTTTGTCTATTGATTTGCCTGTTCTGGACATGTCATATAAATGGAATCATACAATATGTGGCCCTTTGTATCTGACTTCTTTCACTTAGCATAATGTTTACAAGGTTCATCCATGTTGTAATATGAATCACTGCTTCATTCCTCATTGTTTCCTCTTAATTTATCTGAAACACATATGATTGCTTAAAGCAGTCTCTATCTTTTTTTTTATTATTTCCTGTCTTTGAGCCTTTTTAGACATTTTTTCCTAATCACTAATTCCCCCCTGAAATTTTAATACCAAAGATAGATTACATATCTGTTTATGTATTTCATTCCTTTATATGGAATTCTTTTGGGTATATACCTAGGAGTGTCACATGGTAACCCTATGTTTAACTTTTTGAAAAACTGCCAAGCTGTTTTCCAAAATGACTGACTGCACAATTTTGCACCCCCATCAGCAGAGTAAAAGTTTCCATTTTTGCCACATCCTTACAGTTTTGTTTTTTTTTTAATAAGAAGATAGGGTGGGTCTTTGTTGGTTTCTGAGCTGGGCCCCATTCCCTAAGTTTCCTGTCAGGAAACAGGGCCCAGAGAGCTTTGGTCTTGGTGTGCTTTAGCGGCTCTCCTAAGGGACCTCCCTGAGCCAGAGCCTCTCTTACCCAGCACCACCTCTAGGGGGCAGCTTCCAGTTGTTTTTTTTTAAACAATGAATGTCTCTCCACATATGTGTTCAGTCTGGCTGAATGTGAAGGAAAAGAGAAGAGGATTTAATTTTATGTCTCCCTTACTAACATTGAGTGTGACTGTATAAATTTTGGGGCACAATCAACCTCGATTATTGTCAAAATCACTTGTGGATCTTATTAAAATGCATATTCCAAATACCTCCTGGGAAATTCTGATCTTGCAGGTCTGGAGTTCAGCCTAGGCAATCTGTTTAACAAAAGGTTATTCTGACAATGAGCCAAGGTTGGAAAACCTGGTATTATTATCTCTCTCATCCCCACAGCAATCTGGTCCCATTTTGCAGATGAGAAAGCTGAGGCTCAGAGAATTAACTTGCTCAAAGTCACAGTCCAAAGTCTATGATTTGTTCATACAACACTAGGCATTACATTTGTTGGTACAAGTCTGCAGAATACAGACCCTCCCTCTGTGCAGGGCCAGAAATTCTGATAATAGGAGCCTTGGAAACACCCCACATTCCTCTTCCCTATTCCCACTGAATATGAATATCTATAATCATCAAGAGGTGTCAGGTACAACGCCGGAATCCCCAAGCCGAATATATACTTAATCCCCACGGTGACTCCAATTTCTCCAAGGGGCAGGGGGACCCAAGGGCCCAGATGGGGAGAGAAGTTGTGGTGGGGATGGGGGCAGCTTCAGCCACTGTTCATAGGACTGGGCAACTAAGGACTCAGGTGTAGCATTGGAAGAGTTCAGAAACCTGGCTCAGCAAATCGTTATTCATCAGTTAACAACTCTCTGATGGCCTGTTCTATGCCAGGAGCTGGGCAGGGGACAGGGAAGGCAGGAGGTGACAGACAACCAAAGGATCACTAAAAAGGGCACAATTACAAACTGAGGCCCATGCCCTGGTGTCACTGAGGAGACTCTCTTGTTAAATTTTATTACTTTTCTTTGTTTCTTCAATTATCCCTCTGTCGGAGGCCTGAAAGTGTTTCAACATCTCAGTGAAACGGAGGGAACTAGGGCATCCCTAGAGGCCATTGTGGGCATAGCAAGGATCAAAACTATGTAAACTAATGCAGTGGGAGCTAGGAACAGAGCTCAGATCTTCCCCTCACTGGGGAATGAATACACCCTGGCAGATTTATGGTCAATGGATGACAGTTCCTGAGGCTTTTACCAATTTGAAGCCACACAGGGAATCCTCCCCTTCCCAACAGGTCTCTAGAACAGCAGCCCCCAGCTTACACATAAAAAAATCCCTCTCTTGCTTGGCCCTTAGGAAGTATGTCCCCTAGGATGTTGGGAGGTCAGGCCAAATCCTGGCCAGGCTAAGGTCAATGCCACAAGGAGAAGCCCTCTCTTTTCCTGCCTGTAATGGTGTGAAATCCTATCTAACCTGGGTAGCTCACAAATCTGCCCCCATTTCCATCCCCACTGCCATTGTTTTATCCTTTACTTCCCTGTTGCCTCCCAGATCCACCTCCTACATATGCAGATGTCAGGGGGATCGTCCTCAAACACCAATCAGACTGGAGCACTTCCCGGCTTCCACTGGCTCCCCACTTCCTTCAGGGAGGTTCCCTGAGACCTGGCTCCCACCTGGTACTCCAGCCCCAGCTGCCTCTTACTATGTGTACAATATCCTCCAGCCACATATGGTTCCCTGAACACTAAATGCAACATCACCTCTGTGTGCTTTGCCTGGAATTCCCTTCCAGGTTCTGTCCAACTGGCTAACTCCTTCTAGTCTTTGGAGAATCAGCTCCATCAGCATCTCTGGGTGAGTTAAGTGCCCCCTTCTCGGAGCTCCCTCCTCCACTATCATAGAATTGTGCTGCAATTTCTTATTTTTCTTTCTCCTCACTGGACTGGGACCTTGAAGCAGGAGGCATGTCTGATTATTCTGTGATTCTGTGAATGCTTGCTGAATGGATGAAGTCGTTCAGCTGGAGATCCACTGCCCATCTGGCCACAAGTTATGATCTTGAATTATATACTTTAATGTTCTCAAATGGAGTAAACTCTTCATTTTGTGACCTGAAAGTTTTCTGGGTGTGAGCCCTCACCACTACCTCTAGCATGCAAGTTCCCCAAGGCAGGGCCCAGGCTGGCAACAGGCTGGGCCTGGTAGGCAAGGATGGAAGATGGGAGGCTGCAGGATAAAGGCCACTAATGGAAAGATGGGATCTCACAGGGGGGGCTTCCCACTTCCTTTCACTGCTGCCCCTGGTCTGCTCCTGGAATGCACCCTATCTCTGAGGTGCTATCCCAACCACCTCCACTCCTACCGGTGTTACAGAATTTCTCAGGCCTCACCTGCTCCCCACTCAGCCTGGAGGGTGGGGTACATGGACATCTGTCACCTTCCTTTGGAGCCTGTTCCTAGGTCAGCAGGGCCAGAGAATCAGTGAGGCCAGCATGGGGCCCTCCCAGGTGCTGGGTGCTGTTGGTGAGTGAGCATACCTATCAAAACCCCGGGACACTTCTGCCCTTTTGCTCTCTGTGCAGCAGCACCCTGGTGACTGGCAACAACAAGCACTTTACAAAAGGTCAAAAAGGAAGCCAAGATGAAAGTAGTTGATCCACTTTCTAAGAAAGATTGGCATGATGTAAAAGCACCAGCAATGTTAAATATAAGAAATATTGAGAAAACACTAGTTACAAGGACTCAAGGAAACAAAATTGCATCTGATGACCTTAAGGGTCATGTTTTTGAAGGGAGCCTTGCTGATCTACAGAACAATGAAGTTGCATTGCATTTAGAATATTCAAGCTAATTACTGAGGATGTGCAGGGCTGCCTAACACATATCCATGGCATGGATCTTACCTGTGACAGACTGCTCCATGGTCAAAAATGTTGATGTCAAAACGACTGATGGTTGTTTTGTTTGTTCTGTGTTGGTTTTACTAAAAAATGCAACAATCAGATTCAGAAGACCTCTTATGCTCAGCACCAACAGGCCAGCCAAACCCAAAAGATGGTGGAAATCGTGACTTGAGAGGTGCCAACAAATGACCTGAAAGAAGTGGGCAATCAGTTGATTCCAGACAGCACTGGTAAAGACATAGAAAAGACTTGCCAATCTATCCTCACTATGATGCGTATGCTAGAAAAGTAAAGATGCTGAAGCCCAAGGTTGTATTGGGAAAACTCATGGAGCGTCATGGTGAAGGCAGTAGTGTTGGAAAAGCCTTTAGAAATGAGACAGGTGCAAGTTGAACAAGCTGATGGATATAAGCCACCAGTCCAAGAATCTGTTTAAAATTCAGACTCTATAGGTGACAAAAAGTTCTATTTGTGAACGGGGATGGGGTGGGGGGGTTAGGGGAAGCCTGAGATCTGAACCTGTTGGGAAGAGGAGAGGGTTCAGAAAAGAAAGTTTCATGACCTGTTTTCTGGCATGGGAAGCAGAATCTCAGTCTACTGTGGGGATACGTTAATGCTGGGGAAACAATGTGCTACCTCCCCACCTCACTCCCATGAGTTTCTAGGCTGGAAGGGGACTTGCCTGACTTAACCCCCATCAGAAGTGAAAGCCTCTGCAGTCTCCCCTCCCTGTCAAGACTGTGGCAGCCCCTGCTTGTACACCCCTGGTGATTAGGCACTCAGTACTTCAGAACACTAGTGGTCTTGGAAAGTTAGCTCTTTTCCAGAACCAAGGTCAGTCTCCCTTAAACTTCTACCCTGCAGGATCTCTTCCAAATTTTATCATTTACTTTAGATGCTTATTAAGCCCAGGACCAACCCAGGGCACCTTAGTTGTCAGGATTCTTTCCACCCTTGTTAGACCACCCCTGAGGGTCAGACAAGCACACCCAAGCCCCTTGGTTCTCTCCAAGGACTCAACAAGAACAGGAAATTGGGAAGGGCAACCAGTGCCAGAGTTAGAAAAAGAGACAGGGATGCCGGTCCGAAGTTCAAGTAGAGAATTGCAGGGCAGGAAGTGGGGGGACAACTCCCTGAAGAGCTCTCTTGTCAGCTGCAAAACCTACCTTTTGCCCTAGCAGAGGATTTATTTCAGGGTTCTGCTAGCAGTCACTTACAAATACCTTCTTCCCCATCACCTCCTTGGCAGGGGTGCTGCATGGGTGGGATCTGCTTATGAGATCCTGGGGATTTGTGCCCCCTCTTACTCACCAGAGCTCTTCCAGCAACCCTGCCCCCCAACTAACTTAGAGTTGAGCAGAAAGGCTTATGTGGCTTCTATCTCTTGGCAGCCAGCTGTGCAGGGCTGGAGGCAGCAGCTTATCAGGGAGCCTGCGGTGATTCATAGCCAAGTCTCAGCTTCTCTGTTGAATAGTAATTTCCAGCAGTGGATGTGTGCTCAGCCTCTCTCCTCCCCCAAGGGTGTGCTGTCCTTTCTCAGAGAGGGCAGTGAAGAAGAGAGCCCACCCAGGGGAATGGGGTGCATTGCGCCAGCCTCCTGGGTAATGCTCAGTCTGTTCGTAGGAGATTGCAGACCTAAGGCCACAGCAGGGAGCCGCCTACTTCCTTCCCCTCCCAGAAAAGCAATATACTCTCTCTCCCGTAGTGGTGAATCCTAGGGATATTCAGGTTCCCTTCTGGGCACAAACCCTCCCTTAAGACAAGAACTAGCCAGGGAGGGGAAAGGGGAGGGAAAGAGGGGGAAGTCAGGGACTGGGCAGTGTGTCCCTTGCACCCTTTGGAGGCTCTCCAGTCTCTGTGCCTGATCCTGAAGACTCCAAAGGCCAAGGATCCCAGGCTGGTGGAACTGTGACACAAGGGGGCAAACTAGCGCTATCTTTGCACAAGCAGGTGGTTAGGAAAAAATCTGAGGGCAGAACCATTTTTATGTTTGTTTTATTGAAAGCAAGACTCCAGCTGCGAGGGTTGGGGGAAGAGACGTGGAGAATTCTGTCCTGGGTCTTTCCCTCCGAGACAGCATGTAACAGAGCTAGAGCCCATGGGGAGACACTCTTGCCACCACGATCTCAGGGTGCTCCTTGGAAGCAGGGGAAGCAAACTAGAAGGAAAATTGTGGGGGTTGGGGGGGGGGGATGGCAGAACAGGGGCTGCACACAATCCCACACTTGCCTACCCTCAAGCAATCAGTTTCTTACCCCCTTCCCTCCTCTGCCAAGGGTGGGACTGACTCCAAGAACTTCCTTTGACTCCCTTCAAGAATGCTGAGTGCCTTTAACCCTTGGGGGTCCAGAGAAAGGCTCAAAAGTCCAACTACCCGCGATTCCCTCCCTAAAGAAGGTCCCAGGAAAGCTGAAGGTGGGGTCCCACGTGTTCAATCAGGCAACACAGGCAGAGGGGCAACTACCCCAGGAAGCTTCCCTGGGGTCGTCGGGGATCCTCTCCTGCTTCTCCTGGGTCCCCTTTCTTGTCGCCTTAGGGTCCATGCTACCAGTCTGAGGGTCTGCTTCCAGGCTGTGGGCTCCAGAGGGCCGAGGCGGGAAAGGTTGGAGGTGTGTCTGAAGGTGGAGGCGCCGGGGGTAGGATCCATTCCGTCTAGCCAGGAGCTCGAAGTTCTCAGACCGTCTGGTCCTCGTCCGCAGACCCTGGCTCAGGTTGCAACCGTTTCGCGGAGCCTTCTCCTGCTGCTGGCTCCCCTAGGCTCCTCTTGGGCATCGGCGCAGCCGGCGGGGCCAAAGGGCCGGGATGAGGGTTAGGGGGCTGGTAGCCGGGTTGGCACGGATCTAGCGCGTCCTTGGAAAGTAGGATGGCAAGGCCCGGCACGTTCTTGAGTACACTGAGACTGGCGGCTGGCTCGCCTGGCGGTTGACCCGGTGTGGGCCCGGGCGGGAGACTCTGCCACACCTCGCGCACGCTCCGGTAGCGCAACCGCGTGACCTGGTGCAGGCCCGCCAGGCGGCGCTTGAGGATCTCCGCGCACGTGACGGTCTTGGTGGTGGCCCGGCCGCAGCCACTGAAGACGATGGCGCGAGTGGATGGCTGCGCCATGCTGGCGGCGGCAAAGGCCAGCAGGTTCCGGATCTTGCTCCCTTCCTTGACCCGCATGTGCACCGCGCCAGGCGCCAGATCGGCGAAGGGGCCGGAGCCCGGGCCGCCCCCTTCGGCCTCGCCCCCTGCCGGCGCCTCCTCGGAGCGCACCTTACGGAAGTTCTCCATGCGCTGTAGTCGCCGGGACCGCTGAGACGAGGGCTTCGCCATGGGGCCGCCTCAGCCCTGGGGATGCATGGCTGGGGTAGCGCCCGGCAAGGGCGACCAGGGGTAAGGGTGCGGGGATGATGTGGACGCTGGCGGGCGGGCTGGGGCTACGCAACCCTCAGCCTCCACTTCTCTCGGTGGGCGATGCGCTACTCAGCTTTCTCGGCTCCCAGCGCTCAGCGCCTTTAGTTGCCTGGGCGGCCCCGCCCCTACCACCGGCCCCGCCCCAACTCGGCCTCGCTCCTCCCCGTCCCAACCTCTCCTACCTCCGGGTCCAAGTCCCGGTCCCCCACTACAGAGGCGCGGTGGTGGCGCCAGGGGGCGACTTGGGAGGCAAAGTTCTCTATAATTACTATACGACCTCCCCGAAGCAACCTTCATAAACGGGCACCCTAAATAAAAACTGCGTTTGCAGTGCAAACGCTTCTTCAAGCTGGGTCCCTCGCGAGCACTTCCCGGTTGCCACCGGAGGATGCCCCTAGTCCCCTCCCAGGGAGGGATTTCCGAGCGGCTCTACGGGGGCCTCTCCCACTCCCATTCCCCAGGGGGACAACCCCCCTCGTCTCTTCCGCTCTCGGGCGGGTATTGTCGTCTCAAGGTCAGCCTCTGCGCTGTCAGCACAGTGGTAGAGGCGCTGGCTCCGTCTTCACTCTGCGCCTCCCCTTGGACGGCTCCGAGGCGGCATGGTCTCCTCGGGGCAGCCGGGGACCGAAGTCTATCCTCGCTACGCCTGACTGGAGCGCGAGGCGCCGGGACCCCCGGAGTGAGCCTCTGGGCCAGGTTATTCCCTGAGGTGAATGGGAAGACAGCAAGGAGGCCCCTTCCCAAGGGAAGTTAAGCTTCTCCCACCCATGCCGGAAAATCCACCGTAGGTTAAGCAGGCGTTGTTCCCTGCTGAAGCGGATTCCTCTTCCTCCCAGGTGGAATTCGTTGTGGATCCATCTTGGCACCCACCCTGAGACACAGTGCGGTCCTTTTTCGAAGAGGAGACTGTGTGAGGGCAGGTTTTTAGAAAGAGAAGGGAGGAAGGTGGGAGTTGAAGCCTTGGGCGCCTTATGAAGCTACCGGATGCCCTTCTCCGGGGACTCTACGGGCCCGAAGGAGTGGCCGTTGTCTCCTGCTAGGTGACACGAACAGTGGAGAGGGGTGAGGTTGGTATTGAATAGCTGCTGACCGGATGGAGGGGGCTTGAGAAGGAGCTGGACACTCCCCAGAACTGCCCGAGGGTCTTGCCCTTCATCGTTTTTCCCCCTCACACAGAACTGAGGGAGTGGGGCAGACCTGGCCGGCGTGCGGGTGGACGCGCAGCGCGGCGGGTTAGACTGCGACAGGGTGTGGGGCGTGGGCCACGGAGGGCTGGCGGGAAACCCGGGAAGTGCTGCGGGCATAAAGGCGTCTGGGGGATCTCGGTCCCCGTCTTGAGAAGGGGCTGTCAGGCTCCCCTCTCTCTCCTCCATGACTGTTCTTTTCGTCTCGGGATCCAGTAATTCCTAGCTCTTGGCCCTTGCTGCTCAGAATCTTGAGCTGGCCCCCATCGCCTCCCCTTGGGGGTGGCTGAAGCAGCTGAACGCTTGCGCACCCACGCGAGAGTGGCTGACCCACTTCTGGATCTCTTGCTTCGCACGCTGGGACCAGAGGTCCTCGGGGCCGCGTTCCTCTGGACTTCCACCTGGCTCCAGTTCCCGCCGGCCGCACGAGGTACAGCCGTCGCAGCCGGAGGCAGCCTCGGGGTTGATTAAAGACTTTCAGCAGTGCGTGGCCGGTCCCCAGCGGTGGTGGGAACGACAGGGCGGCAGTTTTGGCTAGGCCTGAGGAAAAGTCCCCGAACAGCTGCAACCGTTGGAACCGGCTAGTTAGGGAAGAAGCGAGCCTTCCGTCCCCGAGGGTATGCAAGTCCGGGCTTGCTTGAAGGCGACGTAATAGTGATTTGCAATTTGGAGGAAGAGGCCTGGGAGTTTCGAATTTGCGTAGGGCGAGGATGGGGTGGTTCTGCGTGGGCCCAGGCTGGCTCTCTGGGTCGCCGCTGTCCCCACCCCTCTCCACTGCCGCCTGCTCTGGCAGACCCTGGTTCACTTCGCTCCCCGGGGAGGGAAGGGAGAGCGCCAAAAGAGCCCTTCCTCTCCCGCCGGTCCCTTCCCCTTCCCCGCTCCCTCTGCGGCACTTGAAATGTAAATGTATGTAGTGATTAGCCGCAGGGTCGCTAATTACCAATGAAGCCATTCATTACACTGTCAGCGCGCGTCGAAGCCAGCCGGCTGTGAGCCAAGCCGGACAGCTGGGGGCAGAGTGACGGGGCTGGGGTGGGGGGGCGGCGGGAGGGAGGGCGGAAAGATCCGAGGGTGGGGCTGTGAGTAGGGGTAATGGGGCTGGCGGGGGTGGGAGTGCGGGCAGCGAGTGGGGAAAACGCGGGTGGGCAGGGAGCGGGAGAAGCGCCGGGGGCGGGAACCCGGTAGAGGAGAGCGAGAGGTGGGGGAAGGATACACGCAGGGCGGTAGTATGAGAGGGGGCACCCGGGTGGGGAGCGAATGAAAAGAGAAAACACCGGGAAGCCAGGAGAAGGCCGCGGGAGGAGGCAGATGTGGGAGAGCGGCGAGTAGAGGACTAAACTCTGGAAAGGTGGGTAAAGGAAAGAGTGCATCAGTGCTGCACACCACGCAGAGGTTAGAGACCTGTGAAGACAGTAAAGAGATTCAGTGAAAAGAGCCGGCGCCAGCTGTACACACAGTAGGACCCCAGATATTTAAAACAAAACAGGACAAAAAAAAACAAAAAAAAAAAAACTCGATCTATTTCCTTGTGAACATGTTCATAGATGTATATACATGTGTGTGTGTGTGTGTGTGTGTGTGTGTGTGTGTGTGTGTATTTTCAAGAAGACAGCACATTGACATGTTACCTCTGGGGCCTGATCCAAAGTCCTAAGAAAAAGACTAATGTATATGAATACAAAATTAAGCACAGTCTTGAAACAGCCTGTGTCAGTGAGGTACTGACCCTGAAGCCTAAACTCACCTTGGGCAATTTACTTACCCCTATGCCTTGGTTTTCCCACCTGTAAAATGGGGCTTGTGTTAGAAACCGGCTTCACTCTTAGAATTTTGGCTGGTAAGTTCCCAGGAAATATTATTTGTGTGATTAAAATTAAGTTAAAAAAATTAAAAAGAGATAAGGGGAAAGAAAACTGTTGAAAAGGAAAGGAAATAGGGAAAGCCATGGAAATAGCAGTTTTCCTAATTTTTAAGGACTGGTGAGTGGCAAATTAGACCCCCTGTTAACCCTCCAAAACTGAAGGCCTGTGGGGTGGCAGTTAGAGCCCAAGCCTCACCAATGCAGTGCTAGCCTCTGCTCTGCAATGGTTCTTTTGGACCTTTTGCAGCAGCACACCCCCCTTCTGTGTACAGTCTTCTGTCACCCCCAGATGGGTCAGATGCCTGGGGCAGGGCAGGTCTTCTGTCTCCTGTGGCAGGAAGAAGATGCACAGTTCCTAGTTCCACAGTTCCTAAAGCCACAGTTCCTAGTCCTGATCTAGTCCCCTTCTCAGGGCAGGGGCCTGAGGGCATGTCAGTGGGGCCAGGAACAGGTTTCTGTGGTCCTAGGACTATTTCTGTAAACTATCCCAGCTCCCTGGAACATTAGAAGGGGAACTTAGATTTATCAGGCACCCACCACCCAGTGCTCAGCATTGGGCTGGGAATTCTCACAGGTTGATTCCTTGATTTAATCTTTATAATCTTCCTTCCTAGGAAGTTATCATGGCTGTTTGACAGATGTAGAAACTAAAGCCCAGAGAGGTTAAGTAACTTGCCTAATGTACCTCAGCTAGAAAGCAGCAACCATGGATATTTGAATCCAGGCACTCTGACTCTTTTTATTACCTTAGCTTACTATAAGAGAAAAAGAAACTTTTAAACAAGTTGAATTGCCCTATAAAGGTACAGGTTTGCTTTGAGGGGGATAAGAGGGTTCCTTTCAGTGGGGAAAATATATTAGTTATCTATTGCTGTGTAAAAAATTACCCTGAAATACAGCAGTTTAAAACAACAAACATTTATTATCTTACACACTTTCTGAGGGTCAGAAATGCAAGAGTAGTGTACTGGGTTGGTTCTAGCTCGGGGTCTCATGAGGTTGCAGTCAAGGCATTGGCTGAAGCTACTGTCATTTGAAGGCTTGACTGGGGCTGGAGGCTTGGCTTCTACACTCACTCACATGGCTGTGGTTGAAGGCCTCAGTTCCTCACCACACAGGTCTCTTCATAGGTCTGCTCATGACAGGGCAGCTGCCTTCCCCTAGAGCAAGTGATCCAAAAGAGAGCAAGAGAACAAGCAATGCCTTTTATGACAGCCTCTGAAGTTGTCTATTATCACTTCCACTTTCCCACATTCATGGGAAGCAAGCCCAGTCCACATTCAAGGGGAAGGGAATTAGGCTCCACTTCTTGAAGATAGGAATATCAAAGAATTTGTAGACATTTCAAAACTACAACAGAAGGGGAATGTTTGGGAGACAAATTTAGGAAAAGAGGGAAGCAGGAATCAACGTATTGAAGCAGATAAGTGCAAAGAGCACTGGCCTTGAATCAGGAGAGCTGGATTTATTTCCTGACATACAGCAAGCACGTAATAAATGTTTGTTAAATGAATGCATGAATACAAATTTTCTGAGATTGTTTTCAAGTCCTTTGGTCATGGGCATAAATAAGATCAGTCACCATCTTACAGGACTCTCCTGAGGACTGAGTGGGATTATGAGTCTCAGAGCTCTTTATACATTTAACTCTGCCAGGCAAATGATGCCTGGGAGGCAAACGTGGCCCCAGGGAGTGCTTGCCCAGGCTAGGCACCTATTCTGTTGAGCTGAGTTCCAGGCCCTGGGGTGGTGCTGTGATTCCAGCTCCCTGACTCAGTTCTTTATCTTGGCCCCACTGCAGCCATCTCACAATGTCTCAACTCCAGTTGTTGCTTTTCTCCTTGGGCCGGCTAGAACAGTACCCAGGCAAGAGTCCCCTTGCTAGCCAATCCTCTCCCCTTCAGGCCACAATTACTCCAGTGCTGGCTCTGGTCCCATAAATGAGGAGTCAGGGGTTTCCACTGCAGACCCAATGAGCAGTGTCATCTGGGAACAAGTGCTGTTAATCTTGCATGAAATAAAATTTTTCCTAGCAGATAGGCCATGTCACCTGGGTCCTGGAAGGAGGAGAAGGAGATGGGATGTACAGGGTCTACCATGAGTGAGGAGAGTGGTCTGCGGGAGGAGGAGGTAGAGGCGCCTTTCCCATCTCCCTGAGTCTGGTGCTACCACGTGCCCCACCTCCCCAGGAGAGCTTCTGCTCCCAAAGCCTTCCCAGGGGCCTGCTGTGATGCCTGAAACCCCCCATTGTTGCTTCCCACCTTTGGATCAGGTTGCTCTCTGAAGAGAAGGTCACACTTTCAGCTCCACCCAACTTTAAGATTAGAGTTGATCCAAAACAAACAAAGCAATTAGGCTGCCTGAGAACCTTGGGGTGGGAAGAAGGTATAGAGCTGTTAGGGCAAAGAAATAGTTTAGTTAACAATTACCATGTGCCAGGCACAGTACTAAGCACTTTACATGTATTAAATCATTTCATACTTAGAGCAAACACTATGAGGTAGCCACTACTCATTTTGGAAGTGAGGTAGAGCCAGATTCAAAATCAGAAGGTCTGTCTCCAGGGCCACTGTTGTTAGCCATGGCACTAGACCACCTGCAGGAGGAAAGGGCAGCAGGGCAGAAAACCATCAACTGTCACCGAGGCCCTCCCAGCTATCCATAACGAAGGCCCAGAACACCAGGGTGGTGTGCTCTGCTCCTCATGGTGTTTGCTTGGGGTTGGGGCCACCAGCGCCACCCCTCCCCCTGCCGGAGCTGAGTTGCTTGGTTTGTGCCTCCCTAGAATTATATAATGATCCTTTAGGGGTGCACTGAGTTTTACAATTTAATCCAGAAATAGCTAGTGGAGTAGTTAAGAGCAAGGACTTGAAGTCCAAGTGCCTGGATTTGAATCCCAGCTCTGCCACTTGCTAGCTGTGTCCTTGGTCAAGCTATGGAACCTTTCTATGCCTCCATATCCTCCCCTGTAAAATGGAAATGATGAAAATAGTAATTGCCTTAGGTTATCCCTCTGAAACCTTCAATCTTCATGGGATTGTCACCCCACCCTACCCCCTAAGCTTGCCTTTTCAGAGATAGGCTAAATCTCTTGCCCAAAGACTAAGCTAGTGAGCACTAAAGCTTGCAGGCAAACACTGAGCCTGGGGAGGGAGGGAGGAAGTAAAAATGTAGGGAGTGGGGATGACAACCCCCACAGGATAGCCAGAGCTGTTTGGCCCAGCTGTTTTTTGCCAAGCAGGAATGCAGACCCAGTGATTTTATTCTGATGTGTGTGATTTAACATTTTCTGCTTCATTTCAATGGGGAGTGGCTATGTCAGCTTTTCTGAATTTTGCATTCACGGAGCCCCTTTCCCATCACATCCTGCTGAGTCAGGCTTATGATAAACAATGTAAATTTGTTTGCTGTAGAGGCTTCTAGGGTCTGGAGTACTGGGAAGAAGCCAAGAAATCGTTGTTCCTGCCAATTGCCTCCTCTTTTCACTTACCACCCCTAACATCCCATCTGCCAGCCTATTGAAGGGGAGGGACAGAGCCCCCAAATCAAGTGGGCTGAACTGGGCTCCTCTCCGTTCAGGGAGATACTTGGTCAAATTCCCCTTTATGGGATGAGGGTCCCCTGTCGTCACCAGGTAATGAATTGACTCCCCTTCTCTTGCAAAAGATGAAGCTAACCAAGTGTGCCTGCCATGTATTGTTCTGAAGGAAATTGCAAGGCACCCTGTATATACTTTCCCAGAAGATAAATTTTATGTATTTCAACAAGGGAAAAGAACACATTTTGTTTGCAAAATTCCTGTGAGAATCCTCTTTCTCGGCCAAGAAACTATGCATGCTTACTGATTAATGATCTACTCAGTGCACCTGCCTTGAGAGAGATAATGAAGTTATGATTGGATTCACCAGTTCTAGTCGTTTCTGCCCCACGTAGAGCTTCTGCCTTCTCTAAAGCAGTTTCCCTTATACCTACAGATCTTCACTGTAGGGTGTCGCCAAACTTTCAGATTCTACCCTAAAATCCGAGTGAGCTACACAGGCCTGGCATTTTCACAAAAGAAGCCAAAACTTTCCTGTTTTTATGCAACAGATTCAGGTTTTTAAATGTTAACTATTTCAGTTATCTATTGCTGAATAACAAATCACCCTAAAACTTAGTGGCTAAACATAATGATTTATTATTTCTATGACTCTGTGGGTTGACTGGACTTAGTTGAGCGGTTCTTCTGCTCTACTAGGTGTTCAGCTGGGGTCACTTATGTGGCTGCACTCAGCTGGGAGCTTGACTTGGGGTTGAAACACCAAGATGGCTTCACTCACATGTCTGGTCCTCAGCTGGAGTGGCTGGAACGGCTGGAGGTCTGGCTGGGCTTCCCTTTCCACATGTTCTCTTACCATCCAGAGTCTAGCCCAAGCTTCTTCATTGAATGACTTGATCCCAAGGGGAAAACAGAAGCTTCAAGGGCTAGACTTTGAAGTCCCATAGCATCCCATAGTGTCACTTCCTCTGCATCCCTGCATTCTATTGGTCAAACCAAGATACAGAACCATCCCAGATTCAAGGTGCAGAGAAATAGTCTCCACCTCCTGGTGGAAGATGTAGCATGCAGCTAGAGGGTCGGTAGCCACCTCTGTGGGTGATCTGACACATCAACTGTTTTAGTTTCCTGGTTCCATGCAGTGGATGGGCTTGAACAATGGGAATTTCTTAGTTTATAGTTTTGAGGCTAGGGGAAGTCCAAATCAACGCGAGATCAAGGCAATGCTTTCTTCTCTAAGCCTGGCATTCTGGGACTAGCTGCTGGTGATCTTTGGTCTTGGCCTCCTCTGTCACAAGCAATGCACGTGGTGGCCTCTCCTGACCTCTCCCTTCTCTTCTGTTTTTTACTAACCTTCAGTGTCTTGCTTCCTGTGGCTTTCTCTCTCTCTGTCTGAATTTCATTCTCCTTATAAAGGACTCCAGTAATAGGATTAAGACCCATCCTGATTGGGTTGGGCTTACACCTTAGCTGAAGTAACCTCATCAAAAAGGTTCTACTTAGGACAGGATCACATCGACAGGAATGGATTAAGTTTAAGAATGTGTTTTTTTGGAGGATAGATAGCTCCAAACCACCACATCAACTTTTTTTTTAAAAAAACACGTTTCCAAGTCAGTTTTGTCCAAGATTGCAACTTCTATTTAAAAATGTTAAGAAATTCACCTGGAAACCCTTTATGACTGGAGGCTTTTCATGCTTGGGGGTAGGGGTGAGGAGTGGCAAGTGGACTTTCTCTGGTGTTATGTGGCCTCTGTTTATTTGAGGAGAAGAATATCAGGAATTAGGCACTGCCCATGCCTAATATCATTATTACCTTCTTATTCACTTATTTTGGGACTGCTTCCATCCGTCAGCCTGAATCCCAAAGCTGCTCAGTCCATTACCTGGAGAGAAAAAGGCCAGGTGACCGTTGGGCTCTCTTTTCATTGCCTTAGGAAATCACCAGCTTTGACTGTAGCCTATGGAATCATTGCCGGAGTCTGATCATGCTCCACTTGATTAGATTTGTACTTTGGAAAGCTCACCTAGGATGCTAAGAGGCTTCTATTCCAGTTCCTGATAACTTATCCAAAATTTAGTTGTGTAAAGCAACCGTTTATTATGCTCACAGATTCTGTGGGTTCGGACTCTGGGCAGGGCGCAGTGAGGCTGGCTTATTTCTTCTCTCTGATGTCTGGACCTTCAGCTGGAAGGCTCGGAGGTTGGGGCTGGGATAACCTGAACGCTTGTTCACCCACACATCTGGTGGTTGTTGCTGGCTATTGGCTGGAATCCTCAGATCTCCATGTGAGCCTTTCTGTGTGGTCTTTCTGCTTCAGTTAGTGTGGGCTTTTGTAGAGTAGGGCGCCTGGTTTCCAAGGACAAGCATCCCATGAACATCCCTGGATGTGTAAGCATCCAGGCACAAGCCATATCACATTTTATGACCTACCTTGGGTGTCACACTGTGTCACTTCTGCTGCATTCTGTTCTTCAAGGCAGTCACAAAGCTCTGCCCAGGTGGAAGGGGAAAGGAAGCAGACTCCAACACTTGATGGGGAAAGCCAAGATACTGGACCAGCATGTGGGACCAGAAATATTGCTGTGGACATTTTTGGAGAATACAGTCTGCTGCAGCCTTAATTAGGTGAAGTAATCTTTATCCCTTCAAGGTATACCCAGAATCTGAACATCCTTCCCTTCTCTGACCTCATCTCCCACCACTCTCCCCCTCACTCCTTCCATTCAAGCCCTGCAGCTTCCTTGTTTTTCCTCACACAGGATGAACACACTTCTGCTCCAGGGCCTTTGCCCTTGCTGCTCCCTCTACCCCGAATGCTTGTCTCCCTGATATCACCATGGCTCTCTCCCTCTTGTTCTTCAGCCTCTGCTCAAATGTCACCTCCTCAGAAAGGCCTTCCTTGACTACCCTAATGTAACAGTCCTCTCCTTCAGTATCCATTCCCTTCTCTGGTTTTAGTTTTCTTCATAGTATTTATTATCACTGACACAACTTTGATTGTTTTTTATTACCTGTCTCCTCCCACTAGAATATAAACTCCCTGACTTACAAAGTGAGGACTTTGTTTTGTTCCCAGTCACATCTCCAGCACCCAAAACAGTGCCTGGTACTGAGTAGGTGCTCAATAAATACTTATTAAGTGAATGAATGATGGGCTTCTTTGGATATGACAGGTCACCAACCTACCCCTGGACATGGTCTAGAATGGCAGTCCTTGAAGTGTGGTCCAGGGATATCTAGGGTTCCCCAAGACCCTTTCTTCATGGATCTGAGAAGTCAAAATTATTTTTGTAACAATCCTAAGGAGTTAATTGCCTTTTCATTCTTATGCTCTCATGAGTGTGCAGTGGCGTTTTGCAAAAGTTGCATGACATGTGATATGATACTGCACAGATTAAATACAGAAGCAGATATGGGAATCTAGCTGTCTTCTGTTAAGCCAGACATTAAAGAAATCTCCCGAACTGGAAAACAATATCACCTTCTTCCTATTTTGTCTTGACAATGTAGTTATTTTTCATAAAAATACGTTGTTTATATTAATGTGTGATGAGTTTATGTTATTTTAAATGAATTAATGCATAAATATTTTTAAATTTGTCAGTTTTAATTCATAGTGCAGTAAATATTGATAGATATAATTCACATTTTAAAAATTCTATAATGCTTAGTGGGTACGGAGTTTCTGTTTGAGGGGATGGAAAAGTTTTGGTAATGGAGTAAATATTGATAGATATAATTCACATTTTAAAAATTCTATAATGCTTAGTGGGTACAGAGTTTCTGTTTGAGGGGATGGAAAAGTTTTGGTAATGGATGGTGGTGATGGTTACACAACATTGTGAATGTAATTAACACCACTGAATTGTGCACTTGAAAGAGGCTAAAATGGGAAATGTTATGTTGTATATATGTTACCACAATAAAGGTTTTAAAAAATGTTCTCTGGGGTCATCAATAATTTTAAAGACTGTAAAGTGGTTTTGTGATCAGGATATTTGAAAGGGTAAGAAGTAGAGAAGCAAAATTGCCCCCCATGTTATAGAATTGGGGATTTTGGAGCAGATCCCCAGCAATTCCAGTGAGAAGTGGGGACTGGGCAGAAGCTGAGGGGCCTGGACCTGGGTGGGGGGGTGGGCAGTTGGGATATGCAGCAGCATGGTGGTCCATGCACCCACAGGGGAACAAGGCCAGGGTGACATTCTCTGAGTTCAGGGGTGACCAAAAATGTTTCAGGAATAGTCAAGGATGATATTTACTGTTTATTGTTTCAATTGGTTCAAAAAGATTTTATTGCATTTGTTTGGGGGAATATGCATAATAATATTTTTAATTTTCATAGTACCTTACATATGATAACAAAAGAATTAAACAGCCAGATCCTTGAAATCAAAAGTGAAGAGCATGACACTAGTGCAAATTAGCTTTAGTTTCCAAAAATAAAAGTCAAACAGGGAAATTATGATATATATAAAACATATAAATATATTAAAATAGTATTTCTTCTTCTTAAATAATGAGTAGTCACCAAATTAACAATTCATGAAAAGGGAGGCTGACTTACAGCAATCTAACTCACAAGAGACTGATAAATAAACCTGACACAAACTGCCAAAGGGCCTGGCAGCCACATCCTCTGAGTCATCACTCCTTATAGTGTGGAAAGCTCCATTGGAGGCCAAGTAATGACCAGGGTTATAATTGGTGGGTCTTGGGTTGAAGCAAGAGAATTAGTTTTATGAACTGCCTGATACCCATCCAATAAATACTTTCTCTGCTCGCATTAGTCAGAGTTGGCTTCTTTGCATTTATAGCAAAGAACCTTGACTGACAAAGGAGCCTTTAGCACACAGTCTTGTTCACGTACTACCTTGGGAGTGGCTAAAATCACTCAGGGATAGGAGTTAAACAATAGCTTGAGTGGGCGGTGGATGGAAGGATGATGGTTTTATTTTTTCTGTTTGGAAATATTTGAAGGAAAAATAGAAGAAAGAGGAGAAGTTGAAGGTACCGAGGAAAGAGAATGAGTGATAGATCAAAATTGTTGAAGAGATAAGATGGGGTATGAATCAGGGAATCGTTAGGAGGATTGGCCTTAGTCTGGGAAGAGGTGGGAGAGACATGGCTTCGTCAGATTAAAGTAGGGAGGAGGAAAGGATACAATTTATCCTCCCAAAAAGTCCAGGTTATTTTCTGAGAGTGAATGGAATGGGCAGTACTTGAGAGGAATTATCCCCAGTGGGCTTTCAGTTTCCAAATTCAAGGACATTAGGTGATAAGAATTTATTGAAAGTATTCCTAGGGAAGAAAGCAACACTGTCATTAATCACACATTCATTAAAAAGTATTTATTGGGTATCTATTTGCTGACAGGCACTGTTGTAGATGCTGGAGAAACGGTAGTGAACAAAATGAGAAACGTTCCCACTTGGCGGAGCTGACATTCCAGGGAAATAAAAATAACTTAGTGCATGTGTTCGTCACCACCTCCATGACACTGAGTCATCACAGGAGCTGACACTCTCCATTGCCTCTGCAGAACAAAACACAAAATGGAGCCCACAGCAACCTGGATGTACTCAGCTGGTTGCAGGCCACTCTCTAGAATGCTTGAGCTCGCCTAGTGTGGCAGACAGTGCTGGGAGCTACTCAGTATCCATTCTTCTATTCTTCCTTGCTAAGGCAACCCTGATTCTACTGGCAGAGACAATGTGCCCAGCCTTCTTTGCCAAATAGGAGTTGCTCTATGACAGTTCTGACCAATGAGAGATAATTGAATGGAAATTGACACGTAGGGCTTTCTGGAAGGCTGATTAAATGGGGAGGTGGACTCAGCTGCATGTCCTTTGGCCTTTGCCCCTTCTTCCTTCTAACTGCCTGGAATGCAGCAGTGGACTGGAGTTGAGAAGCCGTCTCATAACTGTGAGGAAAAGGGCAAGAGAATTGCAGAGACCTCTACCCTGAATTTTAGAGTCGCTGAGCCATCTTTAGCAACTACCTATTTCTGGACTTCTCCTTACGTGAGAAAAAGATTTATCTGGATAAGTGCCGAGGGCTGGCCTAACTCTCAGCAACGGTCAGGGTCCTGATAGGGGAGCTGGAGTCTGCGAAGAAACGACACAGACACCTTGTTGTGTCTGGGTACAAAGATGAAATCTCCGACCAAGCAGAGCATCAGAGCTTTATTTTTATAATTTTCTATAACATACACACTAGCATTCAGGCATACAATACTAGAATATTTTGGCTAAATCTCAGACATTATTTATTCTTACACAATGATCAATGGGCTAGCAGGGACAGACTCCCTGGAGCGTAGCAAGACACAGAGTTTCGGCACAGGCATAGCAGTTCCTACTATTGAGTACCAAGCAATCTATAACTATTTTTTGTGTTCATGTTTTAGAGTCTGTTAATCATTACCTTTTTGTTTCTTCTAACTAACTCTTTCAAAGCTACTTATTTCTTCTAGCTAACTCTTTCAAAGCTTGGGAAGGGGAATTTCCGCCTAGTTGACAGGTGGCCAGTGGGAGTGAGCAGAAAGAGTGACCTATTGTCTTCTAAGAAAGGAGCAGGCATTGTCACTTACGCTGAAGCTAATGCAGGGTAAGCCGCTGGCTCATTGATGTAGCTAGGTGTGGGAGCATTCCACCACCACAGAGCCCAAAAGACGCCAAATGAGAAAAAGAGGCAGTATGAATATAAGAAACATAAACAGCAGCAAGAAACAAATTCCTTTTAGGCAGGAGTCGTAGGTGCCACTCGATGCTCCACCTTGCAGAACAGTCACCGTGACATGTACTGAAGGCCCAGGGACCGTGCCACTAGGCCGACTGCTGGGTGCTGAATTGGCTGCCCACAGATAAGCCACCGTTATTTGAGTTTTCTGTTGTATGCAGGAAAACTAAATCCATGCATGGTCACCAAGAGTCAGAATGACTTCTCAGACTGCTGACTGCAAGGAACATAACTGAGCAAGGGCCCCAGCTTCTGCACTCTGCAATCTATCACTCTGTTTGTGCCCAGGCCGAGTGTCCCATGGGATGCTTCCAGCAATGACCGAGAGGAATTGGGATACTAAGGCAGGACCATTCTTGGGAAGTGAATGGGAGATGGATGACTTTGGAGGACTCCCCAGTGGCCTCGCCAATCTTTCCTTAGAACTACACTGCAGTCTAAAATGCTTCCACCCAACTTCCGTCATCCCCTTTTTCCTTCACTCTAGGTCAGACTCATAACCTGGTCTAAGGGCGCTCCCAACCTCTCCCGGCTCCCTCCCCATTTCCTCTAACAGATGTTTCTACTAATAAATGCTTTGTATATTTAACCTCATCTTGGTATCCCAAATCTGTTTATGCCTGTTGTACTTATTGTATTACATAATTTAATTAGATATAACTAAACCATAGAAGTAAGAGTGCAAAAGGGAAGTGAGTTGATATTTCTATGCAAACTAAGTTGACTGTTTTGGAAAGATTTGGGGAAAAAAAGGTGGACTCTAAAAACCAAATGTTGTTGAATTTGATTTGAGGAGACCACTATAAAAGATTGGGGAAAATTCTACAGAATCTCAAGAGTCTGCACTCAGATAGTTTGGCAAGTGTCTTAAAGCTCTTATTCACTTTCTAGAAACTGGAAGTCTAGACAATTTGTTATGGGTATTGTTATACAAGAAAAGAAATGTGAAATTCCTATTAGCAGGTCCATGTTCAGAGAAAAAGCCTTGGTATTACAACAAAAGATTAGCAAATAAATACACTTTTATGTATTTGAAGTTAAATAAAATGTCCAAATATGTATTACTTCTTATGCATCTCCTTTTAAGCTGACTTTTTTTGTTTAAATTGACCAATTTCTGATCTCGATTGCATTTTATAAGAGCACTTCTACTGAGATTATAATATTGAATGTGGATTGCTTTATTGTACAATATCATGTATACCCAGGGTGAATGGCTTGAATGTAAATCCAGCAGAAGGATGCGTAAGGAGGAGGGTGTTCCAGGGATCAGGAGGAGACTGAGAAACAGGAACAAAATGAGGGCTCAGGGAATGATGTACCTGTCGATCAAAGGACATGTATGGGGGTGCTGAGACGGCTGGAAGGAGTAGAGGCTGCCGTCCAGAAGTGAGAGCCTAGGATGCAATTCCTGGGTGGAACGGTTCCTGGTGATGACAAGGCCTATGGTGAGGCTGTGGGAGCAGGTGAGTGGCTATAGGGGAGACAAAGTCACAGGAGTTCAGAGGGAATCACAAGCCTGAGGTGCTGGATGAGTCATCCAATGAACTCAGGAATCTCCTAGACTGGCAGCAAAATGGAGCCCGGAGAGAAAGTTGGGGGCCATGGACCAAAGCAGTGATGTCCTAAGAGCAGCTCATGCTGGCTCAAGAGAACAAACTATTAAATTTTTGGTTTTGCAAGCTGGTTAATAAACACAGCAATTATTAAAACTCTAATTATATAAACTTACAATTACATAAATTATATTAAAACAGATAATAAATATTCAAGACTCACTGCTTCTTAGTTATTTTACTACATTTTACTATTATCTGTGCTCTTGAAGCCATTTATGCTGTATCTGTATAGTGGGAATACTATATAATGGTGTGCCATGATGCATCTCTGCCCAACTCTACATTCAGTGTGAAATCAGCCATGGTGGAAGTATTTATAACAGAGATTAGCTAACACTACAAATACAGAGCTTTATTTGTTTTGTTAATTATCTAGACTTAAGAAAGTGAAGGAGAAAATGTTAATAATGCAGATTAAACTTAAAAGCATTTTACATTGGAAATTATTACATTGTGTATAGCACAAAAATTTGAGGATGTATTCAAAAACTATTATCCAATTCAGCAAAGAAGTCATTCATGTTATTGCAGAACTAGTGAAGTTCTGATGTATGTCTTTGTTGTTTCACTTTTGTCTTCCCTTAATGTAAGTGAAAATATCATTCATGAAGGCACAGCACATTCATCAGTTGCAACCATAGATTGGCTGTGGGTACTAGAGTTCAGCAAAAATCAAAAAGCATTCTGTGATTGGCTATTTGGAATTTACAATGAAGAGTACTGTATATTTCATGGTAAATTATTATATATCTTTTATCTCAGTAAAATTTATAATAAATGTACAGTATATAGATATGCATACAGTTTACCCTGGAGAGCTGGTTGTTAACATTTGTCAGTGAGACAAGGTTTCCTTTCACTGAGACTGGCCCAGGGTAAAGGTGAGCAATACAGATGTGGGCTTGCTCCACTCCCCTCCCCCCAAACTCACAGTCTCGCGGGGAGTCAGGCACCTAGGCAACAAAAACAGCATCGCACTGGGTGGCTGGGAGGGAGGGGCCTGAGCACCTAGCAGAGGCATCTAACTAGCCCAGGGAAGATCCAAAGGAAGTGAGACTTATATGAACACTTAAAGGATGAATAGGAATCAGCCAGGCAGAAGAAGAGTATGAGTGAAGACCTAGCTGTGGACAACAGAAATGAGAGATGGAGGGCCAGAAAGTCAAGGTGTGAGAGTCAGAGGCTGTGGTATGCCTGAGGGCAGGAGAGAAATGAGCCGACAGTTGTCCCGGGGTGCTCCTCCTGGGCCTGTGGTACTTGGAAGGAGGGGAAAGAGCAGCCTCTACCTGAAAGTTTGCAAGGTTTTCTGGACCCTAGTCCTAAGAAGAGTTCAAATTTCTGGGCAAAGGGGCAGAGACAGGAGCTGGGTTAAGAGGAAGGGAAGGTATTCTGGGCAGCTGGAACAGCATGTGCAAAAGCAAGGAGGTGAAAGAGAATCAGAATTCTTAGAACTGCAAGCACTTCTGGGTGGTTGGAGTGCCTGTGGCGGGGGAATGTGTGTAAGAGATGAAGCTGGAGAAGTGGCCAGGAGTGAGGTCAGGAGGGCCTGTGGGCCAAGCCAGGGAGGGGGTATATACCCACAGTAAGGAGCCTCAGAAGGGCCCCAAGTAGGGGAGTGACATGATTAAGATCCCCATGGTCGCTTAGAGGATGGCTTGGGTGGGTGTAGAGTGGGGAAATACTGGAGGATGTGATGGTTTTGGGGAGGCTTTTACAGTAAACTAGGTAAGAGATGATGGAATAAGGTGGTGGACACGAGGATGCAAAAAGGAAGATTGATTCTGAAGATGTGGGGAGGCAGAATCAATAGGACTTAACTTCCATTTGTCTGGCTTGGCTGACCAAGGGTTGGTGGAGTCATCTTTGAAAAAATACTGGTCAGTTATTTTGTAGAATGTCCCTCAGTTTGGGGTTGTCTGATGTTTTCTTATGATTAGATTGCGATCATGCACTTCCTGGCAAGAATACTATGGAAGTCAGTGACTCATATCAGGAGGTACATGATGGCAGCATATCTTATTATTGGCGATGAGGCCACTTTTGGAGGGAGGATCACAGGAGGAAGAACATATACAAGGAAAAGACCTGGGGTTACAGTTTGAGATGGGGTTGGATTATAGAAGATAATGCAGACTAGACAGGGTTCTGGGAGTGCTGGGTACAATGGAGTTGGGGGAGCACTTGGGAGGGGGTGAGGTTGCTGTAGTGGTTTAAATTCTTCAACTTAATCCATTCCTGTGAGTGTGAAACCATTGTAAATAGGCCCCTTTATGAGGTTCCTTCAGTTAAGGTGTGCCCCAACTCAATCAGGATAGGTCTTAATCCTATTACTGTAGTCCTTTAAAAGCAGAATGGAACTCAGAGAGAAAGAGAAAGCCACAGGAAGCAAGAAGTCGAAAGTCAACAGGACCTGGAAGAAAAAGGAGAAGACATCACCATGTGCATTACCATGTGACAGAAAAGCCAAGGACCAAGGATTGTCGGCAGCCAGCCCCAAAAAGCCAGTCTTCAGGAAGAAAGAATCGCTTTGATAATTCTTCAATTTTGGTCTTCTCCTAGCCTCAAAACCTTGAGTCAATAAGTTCCCATTGTTTAAGCTAACTCATTGGGTGGTTTTTGCTTTAGCAACAAGGAAACTAAAACAGTTGCTGAGAGAAGGTGTCAGGCTGAGGAGGAGGAAGGGAGACATGGAGGAAAAAGCAAGACTGGCTTGTGATGTAGCTAAGTGATCAGGCAGGTGAAGACTGGAAGATGAGGATGGATTTGGCTTTCAGGAGCTCAGCCAGTGCCGAGGGCCAGTGCTAGCCAGGGTCAGACCCAGGCTGGACTGTGAAGGACATTTTTTCTCTCTTGGCAGCTAGTGGGAGCAGATTTGGGTGGGCACTCCAGGCATCACTATTCTTGTTTGAACTTGATGGGCGAACAGTGGGTAGTGTTCTGGATTCCGTGTTCACAGCTGCTGTCTAGGCTGCAATAGGTGGTAGTCAAGTGGGCTGTGTATAGGCTCAGGCTACCCAGCACTCAGTGCTTCCGGCTTCCCAGAGGGCAAATGGAATTAGCTCTGCAGAAGTGTTAGTCACTGCAGGCATGGGTGCCCCCCAGTGGTCTGTATGAGGCACTGCTAGGAGAAGAGAAGCAGGGTAGTGGTGGGGGTGGGGGGCATTGGCAGGGACGTCATATACAGGCAAGGGGTTTGGAGTGGGGAATTATCCGGTTCCCTAGATTCAAGTCTCTCCAGGGACCTCCATTTTTTTTTGTTTTGTTTATTGTTTTTCTTTTCATTAGTAACAGTACTTCACTGAACTACAGTTTACATGCAATAAAATGTACAGATCTTGTTTTCAGTTCAAGGAGTTCTGACAATTTTATATGCCTTGAAACTACCACCCCAAACAAGATATAGAATATTTCCGTCATCCCAGAAATTTCTCTTATCCCTCTTTCCAGTCAATCCATCCCCTCTCCAACCAGAAACCACTCTTCTGACTTTTAATACATTAACTTTCCTGTTCTTGAACTTCATATAATTGGAATTCTATAGCATGTGGTTTTTTTTGTTTGTTTTTTGAGGAGGGTCTGGCTTATTTTGCTCAACATAATGTTTCTGAGATTCATTCATGTTGTATGTATCCGTTGTTCATTTATTTTTATGGTTGAATTATATTCCATTGCAAGAATATATGATAATATGTTTATTCATTCTCCTGTTGATGGCTATTTCCAGTTTTTAGCTACTGTTCTAGTTTGCTAATGCTGCTGGAATGCAAAACACCAGAGATGGATCTGCTTTTATAAAAGGGGGTTTATTTGGGTACACAGTTACAGTCTTAAGGCCATAAATTGTCCAAGGTAACACATCAGCAATTGGGTACCTTCACTGGAGGATGGCCAATGGTGTCTGGAAAACCTCTGTTAGCTGGGAAGGCAAGTGGCCAGTGCCTGCTCCAAGTTCTGGTTTCAAAATGGCTTTCTCCTGGGATGTTCCTCTCTAGGCTGCAGTTCCTCAAAAATGTCACTCTTAGTTGCACTTTGGATGTTTGTCCTCTCTCAGCTTCTCCGGAGTAAGAGTCTGCTTCCAATGGCTATCATCAAACTGCAGTTCCTCTCTCAGCTTCTGGGTGTTCTTCAGTGTCCTTCTTGGCTGTAGCTCCTCTTCAAAACATCACTCACAGCTGCACTGAGTTCCCTCTGCCCGTCAACTCATTTATATGGCTCCACTGATTAAGGCCCACCCTGAAAGGGTGGGGCCACGCCTCAATGGAACTATCGCATCAGAGTTATCACCTACAGTTGGGTGGGTCACATTTCCATGCAAATCTAATCAGCACCAAAATGTCTGCCCCACAAGACTGCATCAAAGAATATGGCTTTTTCTGGGGGACATAATATATTCAAACTGGCACAGCTAATATGAAGAAAGCTATGATGAATATTCTTGTGCGAGTCTTTTTATGAACATATCTTTATATATATGTATATACCTAGGAGTGGAATTGCTGGGTCACATGGTAATTCAATGTTTAACTTTTTGAAGAATATTTCCACCTTTTGCCTATTACGAATAATAGCCCTATGAGTATTTGCGTACAAGTTTTTATGTGAACGTATGTTTTCATTTCTCTTGAGTATGTACCTAGGAGTGGAATTACTGGGTCAAATGATAATTCTATGTTTATCTTTTTGAGGAACTTCCAGACAGTTTTCCAAAGTGGATATACCATTTTACATTCTCACTAGCAGTCTATGAGGGCTCTGATTTCTCTACATCCTCACCAGCCCTTATGATTATCTGTCTTTTTGATTATAGCCACTCTAGTGGGTGTGCAGTGACATCTCACTGTGGTTGTGATATGCATTTCCCTGATGATTAATGATCTTGAGCACCTTTTCATGTGCTTATTGGCCACTCGTATATCTTCTTTGGAGAACTTTTTATTGAGATCCTTTGCCCATTTTAAATTGAGTTTTGTCTTTTATTATTGAATTGTAAGAGTTCTTTATATATTCTAGATGCAAGTCCTTTATCAGGTTTGAAAATACTTTCTTCCATTCTGTATGTTGTCTTGGAGAAGTTCTGGTCTAGTTGGGGAGAGAAGACTCACACAGGAAAGAGAATGAGGGGAGGGGAGAGGCACTATAAGAAGATGTCTAGGGTGAACTTTCTGAGCCTCAGGGTTGCCCACTGGGTAGTGGGGGAACTGGATGTGTCTTGCCTTGACCCTGCAGACAAGAACATGTGTCACTGTATATTCAGTGCTGTGCAATGGGGCATGTGTGCTAAGTGTCAGGGATTTGGCATTTCACAAGACCAGGAGTATGGAGGAGGATAGAGCGAGCAGGAGGCTCTTTTTTTTCTTTTTCAATTTTATTGATATATATTCATATACCATACCAACCATCCAAAGTATGCAATCAGTGGTTCACAGTAGCATCACTTAGTTGTGCATACATCCTCAGGATCAATTTTAGAACATTTGCATTACTCCAGAAAAGGAATAGAAATAAAAAAGAAAACCCAAATCTTCCCATACCCCTTGTTCCTCCCTATTGTTGACCCATAGTATGGGTATGGTACATTAGTTACTGTTAATTAAAATACTACTGTTAACTATAGCCCATAGTTTTCAATAGGTGCATTTTCCCCCCATATACTCCTCTATTATTAACTCCTTGTAATAGTGTCATACATTTGTTCTGGTTCATGAAAGAACTTTTTAATATTTGTGCAGTTAATCCCAGTTATTGTCCATCATAAGATTCACTGTGTTAGACATTCCCATGTTTTAACCTCCAACTTTCCTTCTGGTAACATACATGACTCTAAACTTCCCCTTTCTACCACATTCACACTCCATTGAGGACTATTAATTATTTTCACAATAACATGTGTGCCAGTTTGAATGTATTGTGTCCCCCAGAAAAAGCCATATTCTTTGATGCAATCTTGTGGGGCAGACATATTAGTGGGGATTAAGTTGGAATGTTTGGATTAGGTTGTCCCATGGAGATGTTCCCCACCCAACTGTGGGTGATGACTCTGATTGGATAATTTCCATGCAAGTGTTGGCCCGCCCATTCAGGTGGGTCTGAATTAAATTACTGGGGCACTATATAAGATCAGACAGAAGGAGCAAGCTTGCAACAGCCAGGAGGGATGCTTTGAAGAAAGCACAGGAGCTGCAGATGAGAGACATTTTGAAGATGGCCATTGAAAGCAGACTCTTGCTCCGGAGAAGCTGAGAGAGGACAAATACTCCAAGTGCAACTAAGAGTGACATTTTGAGGAACTGCAGCCTAGAGAGGAACGTCCTGGGAGAAAGCCATTTTGTAACCAGAGCTTTGGAGCAGATGCCAGCCATGTGCCTTCCCAACTAACAGAGGTTTTCCAGACACCATTGGCCATCATCCAGTGAAGGTACCCGATTGCTGATGTGTTACCTTGGACACTTTATGGCCTTAAGACTGTAACTGTGTAACCAAATAAACCTCCTTTACAAAAGCCAATCCATTTCTGGTGTTTTGCGTTCCAGCAGCATTAGCAAGCTAGAACAACATGTTACTGTCACCTCTACCCATTTCCAAATGTTTAAGTTCAACGTTAAAACTTTATGCACATATTAAGCAATTGCTCCCCATTCTTTGGCTTCATTCTACATCCTGGTAACCTATATTCTATATTTTATGCCTGTTCTAGTTTGCTAATGCTGCTGGAATGCAAAACACCAGAGATGGATTGGCTTTTATAAAAGGGGGTTTATTTGGTTACACAGTTACAGTCTTAAGGCCATAAAGTGTCCAAGGTAACATATCAGCAATCGGGTACCTTCACTGGAGGATGGCCAATGGTGTCCGGAAAACCTCTGTTAGCTGGGAAGGCACATGACTGGCGTCTGCTCCAAAGTTCTGGTTTCAAAATGGCTTTCTCCAGGATGTTCCTCTCTAGGCTGCAGTTCCTCAAAAATGTCACTCTTAGTTGCACTGAGATATTTGTCCTCTCTCAGCTTCTCCGGAGCAAGAGTCTGCTTTCAACAGCCATCTTCAAACTGTCTCACATCTGCAGCTCCTGTGCTTTCTTCAAAGTGTCCCTCTTGGCTGTAGCTCCTCTTCAGAATGTCACTCACAGCTGCACTGAGTTCCCTCTGCCCCTCAGCTCATTTATATGGCTCCATTGATCAAGGCCCACCCAATGGGCGGGCCAACACTCCATGGAAATTATCCAATTAGAGTCATCACCCACAGTTGGGTGAGGCGCATCTCCACAGAAACACTCCAAGAATTACAATCTAATCAACACTGATAACGTCTGCCCACACAAGATTACATCAAATATAATGGTGTTTGGGGGACACAATATATTCAAACTGGCACAATGGCTATGAGTTTACATATTACGATTAGTTCATATAAGTGAGATCATGTAATATTTACTCTTTTGTGTCTGACTTCTTTCACTTAACATATTGTCCTCAAGGTTCATCCATGTTGTCATGTGCTTCAGGGCTTGATTCCAGGAGGCTCTTTCTTAAGAAAGGGGACTCCGTATTGCAAACTCCCACCGGACCTATGGGTTACCCTGGAAGCAGCATGAATTGGTTTGAGAGACTGACTGGGTTTAGATCTTGGTTACAGTAGATGCTACTCCTTGATGCTCTCCCTATTTATCTTTAGCCATTCTCGATGGCATCTTACTGCAAGCCCCTGGGATTTGCTGCCTGAGGTTTTCTCTTCTGAGAAGTCACACCGGGCATGCTAGAAGTACTAGGAGCAGTCCTCAACTAATGAAGAAACCCTCAGTTGCCTCATTCCTTCATTGCAACAATGTTATATTCTGCGTTTTGTCCCAGAGGTCTTCAGTAGCATTGAGCCCCAGTTGTCCAATATGACTGGTGTCTTTACAAGAAGAGGAAAAAATTGGACACAGGGACAGATATGAGGGAGGTCATGTGACGACTGAGGCAGAGATTGAAGTGCTGCACTGCAAGCCACAGAATACCAAGGATTGCTGGCAAACACCGGAAACTAGAAGAGGTAAGGGAGGATTCCACCCTACAGGTTTCAGAGGGAGGATGGCCCTGTCGACACCTTGATTTCAGACTTCTAACCTCCAGAACTGTGAGAAAATAATTTTTGTTGTTTTAATTCACTAAATTTGTGGTACTTTGTTACAACAGCCTTAGGAAACTATGACATATCCATTCTATTTCCTTGGCTTTACCTCTCTGATCCTCACTTTCTTTGTCCATAAAATGGAGATAATAGCACTTATCTTATAGGATAGTCATGAGGCTTAACATCTCACTCAGATACAATAAATGTTCAGTAATTGTTGTTTCTTCTTTTTTCTTTTCTATTTTTTTTTTTTTTTTGAGTTGTTCACTGTCCTGTAACATAGATATTCCCCCTGAGTCCCTGGGATGGACATGCCTCATTCGGCCATAGCTGGGCAAGGAAAGACATATAGCCTGGAGCTGGTCCCGTGGGTGATTGGATTACTTTTCCCAACTACTTGCTCCCTCCCTGTAATAGGATTAAATATCCTGACCATTTGCAAGTGATTTCCCCTTGCATCTTGTAGCTTACCTTCCTGCCTCCCACCCCCATGCATTAACTTTGGACTTGGCCATGTGATATGCTTTGGTTAATGGCATGTGAGCAGATGTGATATTCACCACATCTGAGAAGAAGTTTTTTTTTTTCCTCAAATGGTGACACCATGCTTTATTTTAGAATCTCAAGGTTTTTGTTTTTGAACTCAGCGCATCCACATTGCTATGTACCCCTCCCCAGCCCTAACAAACCCTTACTTCATGTATCAGTTCAGGCATGCTTTTGACAGCAAGTGACAGAAAAGCCAACTAACCGTGTCTTAAACATATGGGGGCCATTTTTCTCATCTAATGAGGAGTCTGAAGAGAGATGACTGGTATGGATTAAGTGGCTCATCTTTGTGACTCTTTCGGCCTTTCCAAAAGGTCGCAAAATGGCTGCAGCTCCAGGCATCACATTTAAGTTAAAGGCAGCAAGAAGGGGGAAGGGAGAGGGCCTGCAGCATCACTATCTTTTTTTAAAATTCAGTTTATTGCAATATAGTCACATACCCTACAATGATTATCCACAGATGATTATCCACAGTGTACAATCAGTTGTTCACAGTACTATCATATAGTTGTGCATTCATCACCAAAATCAAGTTTTGAACATTTTCATTACTCCAAAAAAAAAAAAAAAGGAATAAAAACATAGGTAAAGAAGAACATTTAAAACACCCATCCCTCCATTCCCCCTATTATTCATTTAATTTTTGTTCCCATTTTTCTACTCTTCTGTCCACACATTGTATGGACGGAGTGTGAGCCACAAGGTTTTCGTAATCACACAGTCACACCATGTAAGCTATATAGTTATACAGTCATCTTGCAAAGAAGTTTAAATATTATTGCAAGATTTGGTTTAGAATTTCTTTCTCCTACCCTCCACCCTGAAAAAGACATTCTCAATGCCTGGCACTTAGTATGAATTAGCAGTTATTAAACACATATTGTGTGTCTGGCACTGTCCTAAATGCTTTACATGTGTTAACTTATTTCATCCTCCAGGAATGCTAAGACTCGAGTACTATTATCATCATTCTTATTTTATATATGGGGAATACTAAGGCTCAGTGAGAATGAGTATCTTGCTCAAGTTTAGATAGCTGGAAAAGGGCAGAGATGGGGTTTGAACTGAGTCAGCCTGCCTTCTAGGTCCATGGTCTTAACCACTGCACTATGCTGCTTTGCATGGTAGGTGATCAGTAAATGCTGTTCAGTAAAATTTTATTTGAATTATTGTCACTCCTAACAACATTGTTCACCTTCCTGGTTACTAAACACTAGGGGCAACAATACACTGGGACAAAGGCAGGCTTCTGACTTTGGACTTGGACACTTTCCCTGTCTCAGTTGTTTGTCAAATAGGAGGCCCTGCTGATTCTCCTGACTGCAGAAAGTGGTCTGTGATCATCAGATGGGAATCCCAACATTTCCCCTTTAGCACTCACATGAACCACAAGATATCGCCTGTAAATTCCATGTGGATCCTAGACATCTCCCCTGTAGACCTCAAAGTGAACCTACATTCCTCTCCTGAAGCCCCATGTGAACCACTATATATTTCCTGAGGCCCACATGGACTCCCAACATTTCTCCTATAGGGGCCATGCTTGGTAACCTGCACAGGTCTTTCCCTTTTGTTGTCTCACTGGCTTCTCCCCACAGCTGTATATCAGCCAAGTCCTGCACCATAGCAGGGACAAGAATGCACAGGCGAACAAGGGATAGATTCAACAAAGAACCTGGTTGTCCTGCTTTGTAGCCCAGGGCTCTACCTCAAGGACAGTTGGCCTGGCATTTAGTTTATGATTCCTGCACTGCTCTCCACAGTCCCTGATGCTCCCTCCCCTCTCTTTCCTCTCCCGCACTTGTTCTTGCCTGCCTTTTTTCACCCCGCCTCCTTTCCATCCCAGCCATGGGAGTGAGGCTCCCCTCCAGGCAGGCTGAAACCACACAATGGTCTCTTATTCTGGGCAAAGAATCCTTGCAGTGTCTCAGTCTTCTGCTCACTGAGGCCCCCGTCCAGGCCCAGGATAGTGTGGGTGGGCCAGGGGAGGGAGGCACTGTGGAAGAATACATCGGCCAGCAGGACAGAGAGTGACTGTGGCAATCCCACAAGTGGTTTACTATGTAAATACTACTCACGATAAAAGCTTGTCCTCCACTCCCACCCCTATCTCCACCTCCAGCCCCATTTCTCCAAGTGGATCTGTCTCAACCCTCTGTCATTTTGGGTTTTTAACTATTTGCTCTGGCCTCCACTCTCCTTAGGTTTTTATCTCTGCATATCACAATCTCATTCTTTTCTCTGTGTCTTTTTCTTTCTTAGGCTTTTTCTTTCTATTCCTTTGTGTAGCTTTACTGTCCCTATTTCTTGTCTTTTTCTCATTTCGTCATGCTCTATCTCGTCTCTCTGTCTTTTCCATGTCTTTTTAAAAAAAACTCTCCAAGTCTTGATCTCTCCATGACCCAGTATCTCTGTCTATGTTTCTATGTTTTCTCTCTTTCCTTTCTATGTTTTTCTTTTAACGATCTGTTGTCCATGCCTCTCTCCGTCTCGTCTCTGTCTCTCCGTGTCTCATCTCTGATCTCCCATCTTCTGTCCTCTCTCTGTCATCCTTAACCTGTGGATTGGAAAGACGACCATCAGTCACCACACTTTCTTGCTCACAAAATTCTTTTTCACCCCTACCCCCCACCCCCACCTTGTACGTCCCAGAGGCTCCTGGGATTGGCATGCAAAGTTATTCTCCCCAGTTTACAGATGTGGAAATTGAGGTTCCGGCTATTGGTTCAACGCTCCCATCTCGGGTCTTCCTTCCACATTCTTGCTGTGCTCCTGTCCACGCTGTGCCCACCGACCATCTGATCCCGCCACAGCCTGGGAACTAGCACCTCGGACAGCTCCCAGAAGGCGCGGGCGCTGTAGGGCCTTCCTTCTCGCGATCTCAGGACGGGCAGCCAAGGCGGGTGAAACGGGAATCTCGCGAGAGCGGCTGCCGCAGGCAGCAGGGGCGCGGGCGCGCGAGAAGCCGGCCGAGGCGAGCGCGCGCTCGTTCCCAGCCCACAGCCCGGGAGCGGCTCGCGGCCGGCTCCGCGCTGCATCGCTGGGTGCAGCGCATCGCAGCTCCACCATCTTTCGGCATCCGAAGGGCCGCGGCAGGTGAGTCCCGGGCCTGGGGAACCGGAGGAGGATTTTGTGGGCAAGCAGGGCACGGGTCGAATGGGGGTCTTCGGCTTCAGCTTTGTATCCGTCCCCCGGCCCCCCTTGCTTCACCTTGGGATGCTGAGGGCAGGCCGAGCTGCTGGAAAGGTGGGGGTTCGAGGTGACCTTCCCTGTCGGGGGAAGAGCGCACCAGGTGCCTGCAGACTCCCCCATCCCCGGTTTCCGCAGAGGGAACCTGGGGATTGGGTGACGTCAGACCTCTGGATTCGGGATCCTGGGCCTTGGGCCCTCCATCTCCATCCCCCCACCCCCACCCCACCCCCGTTCCCCACCTGGCGTTCCCTGGATACTGTCCTCCTCCTCTTGGGGCTGGCTCCGCTGCCGGGGATGGGGGCGACTGGAAGTGGGGGCGGGAGAGATCTGTGGCCTACGTCGGGTCGTTCCCGACAAGAAGCTACTGCAGGTGGACCCCGGTTGTATCCCCACCTCCCTGTCCTGGCGGCTGCCCTTTGCCGCCGGGTCTGGGCCGCCTCAGGGTTGCGGGGGGGATGGGTGCACTGGCCTTCAGCCCAGGCTCCACTAGGGATTTGGGGTGGTGCTTTGGGGGCTCCGCTGTTGCTCAGTCCAACGCTGACAGGAGTCGGTCACCGGGATGGTGGTGAGGTGTTTGGGAACCGATCAGTGTCCCTGTCTCTGGGAGTGTCCCTGTCTGGGTGTTGGGGCGATCAGGTAGACTCTCTACTCTCCATCTCAGGCGGATCAAACCCGTAGTGCTCCAGATCTCGGATGGGGAGATCAGCGAGGGCCAGGGAGATTTTCCAGACTTTCCCACAGACTCATGGAGAAAGGGAGGCAAAAGACTTTCTGGAGAAGGTGACATTTGGTTGGGAGGAGAGGCAAGAGAGGGCATTCCAGGGGAATGGTATAGAAAAGTCATGGAGATGGGAATTAAACACAGCTGTTGGGGAAGCAGCCTGTGAGCCCAGCTATGTGACTGTTGCTTCCTCTCTCTGGGCATTTCTTTGCCAGTGCCTTTCTCTAGGGATGAAATAATAGGTCTAAGTACTGACCTCCCTTGAGGAAGCTGCTTGTACTAGTTTAGAGCATGTCTTCTAGTTAGTTTCTGTCCCTTTTCCTTATCCTTTCCTTCCCACTCCCTCCACCTCCCTCTTCTGTTCCCCCTTTCACAACAGCATTTCTGCTACAGGCTTCACTTTTTTCCCTGCACCAGGCTGGAGTCTCTGAAGGTTTCTTGGAGGAAGTATGGTACAGTGGGGTTGAAGGATGCAATGGACTTAGCCTGATTGGGGGAAGACATCAGTTGCCCCACTCCTACCCCTTGGGAGGGTGTCCAAGTCAATCAACTGCTTGAATTGCTCGGTGCACTGCCCTGTGGTGGGTCTCTCCTGGAAACTCCTAATCTTGAGGGGCTGAGAAAGAGATTGGATGAGAATATGTGGGCACTTAGTGCCCAATAACTGATTCAGAATTTAAGGTGTGGGTTGCAGAGCAGGGATGTCTGGAAAAGCTGGAGGTGGGATGTGAGAGAATGGTAGGGCTTTAGAACTGAAAGGACTGCTGGTTTGGGGCACTGGAAACAGGTGTGTGTGTGGGGAATATGGCCAGACACAATCTGCATGAAGCTGGGTTGTGTAAGAAGCAGGTCACTCTGGTAGAGAAGCAAAGAATGGGGATTAGGGAGGCTTGTAGCTGATTGGCACAATGCCTTGAATGGCAGGCTCAGGATCCGTAGAGGGCTACTGAAGAGTCATTAGCAGGGCTGTGATGGGATGGCCAAGAGAGTGCTGTTTTCTGAGGATGATTCTTGGACTTCAGGGCTGGGGATGTAGAGAATGGAATTAGGGTGGGACAAGGGGATTAGAGGTAGAGCAGGAGGGAGCCATCTTAGCATATAGACTCTGGGCAGGTAGAAAGAAAATGACCATTTCTTTGCTAGGGATGAAGGGCTCATGCTGGGGAGAAAAGTGGGTTGATGAGTAGGGAGCCCTGGAACTCGCCCCCAGGTCTCTGGACTGATTTGAGGCCAGGCTTGCTCCCTTCTCTCTGTCATGGGCTTTATTCTCTGCACTATGGGAGCTTCTGTCCTCCCAGCTTCACAGTAAGAAATGGAATAAATTACAGTTTGGATTACATGAGCAAAAACCAGGTGATATTTGCTGTCTTATTGATAAGAGATTCTCAGTTGAGGGGCAAATTGCTACTTCTCTGTTTTTGCAGTCTAAGAACTTTGGTTTACAGAGTTGAGTGATTGCCACCTCTTCAAGACATACACATCCCCATGTGCACGTGCATTCACACATGCACACACATACACATACATGCATAAATACAAGGACTAATCCTGTCGGAGCAGAGACTGCGGCTTTCCATCCCTGTTCCCAGCTCCTTGCAGCCTTCCTAAGCCCTCAGTCTCTGGGCTAATCTTCATACATAAACGAAGCAACGTGTGCTCTGTGCCCTGCTCTGAGCTCTGGCTTTTCTCCTGCACTGAGTCAACCATACTTTACTACATTGACATCTCTGTAACTGTGGGCGCATCTTTGGGAGACAGCTTGTGACCAGTGGCAGAGGTCAAACTGGAGCCAGGGTTAGGGAGGAGCTTCCTCTTTTAAGGTTCCTATACTAGTTAGTACCCCCTCTCCCCTGCCTCTCTTCCTTGTTTTCCTGTATAACTTCACTGTTGGACTACAGTCTCCCATACTTTGTCCCATTGTCTCCTGGGAGGCAATGCCTCTGTCAGCCACACTGTCTACCAGCTACACCTAAACCTTGTCCTCATTGGCACGTGGCCACCTCTGAAACCTTAAACTCCAGGATCCTTCTCCAACTACTGTACAATCTCTACTTTACCTGATTTGTGACCTCAAGGAGACCCCTAGTTCTCTGACACCTCTATTTTCTGTATCCAATGAGTGTCACCCCTTCTCTTTCTTCCAGGTTCCTATGGTCCAGGATTTTAACCATTCTCAGGCCTCTGCCCTCAACTACCTTGCCACTTTGCCTGAGTGTTCCACCCCAGCAGCAGACCCCCACAACTCTGAATTCTTCACTCTTGATGTGTAAAGCTTCTGGAGATGATCACATTCCAGGGCAGTGTGGTTTTGCTACCATGCAGGGTCTCCAACTTCAGCTGTCCCTCTGCCACTTCTAGAGACCCTTCCTGGGTTTCCATGCAGTTCCCAGTTTTGTTCCTTGGCAGGAGTACTCCAAACTGGACTACTCTCCCAAAGCTGTTTACTCACACGGAGGGTGGTTGGTGGTGTTTCCTCCCTTCTCTTGCATCCCAGGAGTAGTGTTCCTAGCTCATGCCCCGATTTTGTTCTAAAAATGCCAGCCCCTCCTGCCTCCCAAGGGACCACTGTTCATCAGTTATTACCCCCTCTGCTGTATCTCATCCTCTTTACTGTTTCCCCTAATACCTTCCCCCCAGCTTATAAATATTCTCAAGTGTCCCGTTTCGGAAAAAACTTTTAACCCTATGTTCTCCTCTAGCTACAACTATTTTAAACCTATGACTTTATCTTATTACAAAAGTAATAGATGATCGTTGTAGAAATTTTAGAAAATAAAGATAAAAAGAAAGAAAACCACCACTATTAACTGTCTCTACTACGAATCTTTTGGCATATAAGCATTTCAGTGTTGTCCCTGATATTCTCTGTGTGTGTTCATTAAAATTTAAGCCAAGCTTTTTGAGAGACTAATCTGCTAGGCTTGTTCCTTCTTCCTTTCCCCACTCTTTTCCTAAGTTCTTGGCAGTCTGGCCCCTTTACCCACCACTCCCCAAAGCTGTTGCCTCCTAATTGCCCATCCTTTATCACATCTGACCGCTCCATGGCCACTGACATTGCTGACATGGTTGGCCAGTCAATAAAAAGACTGAAATCTTTATTTGTTGATGTGAAAAATTTTCATGAGATGTTGCTGAGTGGAAAAAAAAATTACAAAACAGCATGCATAGAGTGATCTCATTTTTGTTGGATGTGCGTTTATGTACATTAAAAATAAAACCCCAAAACCTAAAGTCCAGAATGCTAAGGGGAAGGCTTCTGAGAAAGCGGTTTTGGAAAGACTTTCCTTTTCTACTTTATGCACTTTGATTTTTTTTTTTAACTTGCAGATATTATTTTTATACATAGCTAAAAAGCAACATATCTCATTTTATATATTAAAAAGTTTAAGGTAATATATATTATATTTTTATTCTGATAAAATATACACTACATAAAATTTATCATTTTAACCATTTTAAAGTATACATTCAATGGCATTTAGTAGAAGCTATATACATATTTGTATATTTTCTCCTATGTATCCCTGTCATTCTAGCTTCACAACTATGGTCTAGTACAGGCTCTTAGCACCCACCTGAATTGTGGTTGGTGTGTATCCCAACCATCACATGCTCGAGCTGGAAACCATCAGTGTCATCTTTCCTCTGCCATGAGGCCTGCCTATTCCATCACCATGTCATTCTGCAGCTCAAAACTCCACACAGCTCTCTCACTGCTTACAGCAGAGTTTCTTAAAGTGTGGCCCATGACTCTGCTTAAATATACATATTTGCTTTTTTTACAATGCAATTTTATTGAGATATATTCACATACCATACAATCCATCCAAAGTATACAGTCAGTGGCTCTCAGTATCATCACATAGTTGTGCATTCATCACCATAATCACTTTTAGAATATTTTCATTACTCCAGAAAATAAAAAGGAAAAATAAAAAAGAAAACCCAAAACATCTCATCCTTCCCTAGTATTGGTGTGGTACTTGTTACTATTGATGAAGGAGTATTAAAATATTCTGGTTAACTCTAGTCCCTAGTTTGCAATAGGTATATTTTTTCCCCATATACCACTCCATTAGTATAACTCCTTGTAATAGTGATGTACGTTTGTTCTAGTTCATGAAAGAATTTTTTAATATTTGTACTGTTAATAACAGTCATCATCCACCACAGGGTTCACTGTGTTATACAGTCCCACGTTTTAACCTCTTGCTTTCCTTCTGGTGACGTACATGACTCTAAACTTCCCTTTTCAACCACATTTACACACAATTCAGCACTGTTAATTATATTCATAATAAAGTGCTACCATCACCTCTATCCATTTCCAAATGTTTAAATTCAACTTAGTTGACAATTCTGCACATATTAAGCAACCACTCCCCATTCTCTAGCCTCAGTCTGTCTCCTGGTAACATGTATTCTAGATTTTATCTCTACGAGTTTACATATTATAATTAGTTCATATTAGTGAGATCATACAACATTTGTCCTTTTGTGTCTGACTTATTTCACTCCACATAATGTCCTCAGGGTTCTTCCATGTTGTCACATGCTTCAGGACTTCATTCTTTTTTACTACTGAACAATATTCCATCATATGTGTATACCACATTTTGTTTATCCATTCATTGGTTGATGGACAGTTGGGTTGTTTTCATCATTTGGCAATTGTGAATAATGCCTCTATGAACATTGGTGTGAAAGTGTCTGTTCACATCCTTGCTTTCAGATCTTCTGGGTATATACTGAGTAGTGGGATTGCTGGATCAAAGGCAACTCTATATTTAGCTTTCTGAGGAACTCCAAACCGACCTCCACAATGGCTGTACCATTTTACATTCCCACTAGCAGTGAGTAAGTGTTCCTATTTCTCCACATCCTCTCCAACACTCATAGTTTACTGTTTGTTTAATAGTGGCCATTCTAGGAGGTGTGAAATGATATCTCATTGTGGTTTTGAATTGTATTTCTCTAATAGTTAGTGAAGATGAATATCTTTTCATGTGCTTTATATCCATTTGTATTTCCTCTTTGGAAAAATGTCTATTCATGTCTTTTGCCCATTTTTTAATTGGGTTATCTGTCTTTTTATTGTTGAGGTGTAGGATTTCTTTACATATTCTAGATATCAAACCCTTATCAGACATGTCATTTCCAAATATTTTCTCCCATTGAGTTGGCTGCCTTTTCAACTTTTTGACAAATTCCTTTGAAGCACAGAAGTATTCAGTTTTGAGGACGTCCCATTTATCTATTTTTTCTTTCATTGCTTGGACTTTGGGTGTACATATTTGCTTTTATATGCATAAAACATCTCTGGAGGGAAACACGAAACTGGAAATATTGTTGCTTTCAGAGCGAGGACAGCTGGTTGGGGGCAGTGGTGGGAAGGATTGTCCTGAGCTTGAGGGTTGACTCCAGGACCCACGGATAGGCAGGACTTCCCTCTCTTCTCACCAGAGTGCTTATGTCTGAGGGGAAGTCATGTTCCCATCGATCCTAGTTGGGAGGAATTCCACCCCTTCCTTCTGCTGCTGTTAACTGCTTGGCACAGGTCAGGCCCTGGTAGGCCCACTGCCAGGTGCATACCAATCCTTCAGTGGTTCCCATCGCTCTGAGGATAAAAACCAAATCCTGCCCATGATCTAGCTCTTTTCCACCTATCAATCCTATTTTCACCTCTCTCTTTCTCCCTCTCATTTTTCCTCCCTCCACTTTGAGCTTCATCCTCACTCTCTCTCTCTGTTTCTTGAATATGCCATGCTGTTGCTCTTCTGACCTTCATACATGCTTTCCTGACTCCCTCTTTCCCTGACCAACACCTCTTTATCTTTCAGGACTCAGCTCTGATAGCACCTCCTCCATGCAGCCCTCCCTGATCCTCCAAGACGGACCAGGGAGGTGCTCCTGGATATTTCCATAGTTTTTTGTAGCTGCAATCTCAGAGTACCTCTCATACTTCTCAGAGTCTGTTGTAATTGTCCACTGACTTAGCTAGATCCTCTATTCTTTGTTTTTTTTTTTAAATTTTATTTTGAAATATATTTAAACTTACAGGAACAGTTGCAAAAACAATACAAACCCCATACACAGAATTCCAGCATACCCTGACTCCCCTCCCCTGATACCCCAATCCACCAACTTTAACATCCTTTCACACCCCCATTTCTTTCTTTCCCTCCCTCCCTCCCTCCTTATCTATCATCCATCATCTATTGCTCTGTCTTCTGAACATATGAGAGCAAGCTGCACACATCCTTGAACAAACAATATAATTCACATATACATTTCCCAGGAACAAGAACATTCTTTTATGCAATCCCATTAAGCACAGCTAAGAAGCTCAAGAAATTCAACATTGATACAAAGCTTACATTCTACATTTCCTTTTTTTTTCATTTATGTCCCATCTGTGTCCCTTTGAGCCTCCTCTCCTCCATCCTCAGATCTCATCCAGGATCATCCTTGGCATTTAATTATCATTGTCTATTTAGATTGTCTTTTTTTTTTTTTTTTTTTTAACTTGTGAAAACATATATACAGCCTAAATCTTCCCATTCCAACCCCTCCCTAGCATTCCATTAGTGGGATTAATCACATTTAGAATGTTGCAATGCTATCACCTTCCCACCATCCATTATTAAAAATTTCCCTTCGCCCCAAACAGAAACCCTACATTCATTTCTTAACTCCTCATTGCCCCTTCCCCCACTTCTCGTAACCCATACTCCACTTTTCATCTCTATGATCCTCTATTCTTAACCTTTTCCCTCCCAGCACTCCAAATTGTCTTCTACATTAAAGAAAAAATTGAAGCAGGTGCACAGGAAAGGCCTCAAATCTGCTGCATCTGCTTGCAACCTGTTCTCTTTCCCACCTTTTCTAACTGGGGCTTGTCCCACTTCCTTGCCCTGGACTCCCTGCGTCTCTCATTTCCAGGGCCTTTCTCTACCAATTACCTTGTCTGTACAGTAATTGCAACTTTACATCCCTAGCTTGTTTCTATCTTAAACAAACAACCCCCGGCCTCCAGCCCCAGCCCTCCCTGGACACCATATTCCACCCAGGTAGTATCCTGTCTCTGTTCTCTTCCTGGCCAGGCTTCTTCAAGCAACAGTCCCTATCTGCCGTCAACTCATCTGTTCAGCTCACTCCAATTGAGCTGCTACTCCCACTTCCACCAAAACAGCTATTGCTGGGGTCACAGATGACTCACAGTTGCTGCATGGAGTGAAGACTTTTCAGTCCAGTCCTTTTCATACTGGGTTCTCAGCACCATCTGACACATTTCTCCACTCCCTTCTTGAAAGACTCTCTTCTCCTGGCTTTGGAGACATCATACTTTCTGGTTTTCCTCTGGCCTCATTGGCTGCTCCTTTTCATTTTTTGCTAATTCATCCTCTTCTGCTTGACTTTTCTGTTTTTACATTTATTTTTTGAACAGCTAATATACTTACATGATTCAGAATTAAAAAAGATGCCCAAATTTCACCAATTCTAAGATGAACATTTTGATATTTCTGAAAACATTTTTGCATCTGTGTCTTAAAGTCTCTGGCACCTTATAATTACAATTTGGCAATGTTTTTTCTTTCCTTTTTGTAAATAAAATAATGGTGTGTCTTAAAATTGATGGTGTCCTTGATTAGATGAAAATGGTATATAACTATGTAGTATAAATTCTCCCTCGACCTGCTTCACATCCACTCAGTTCCTCTGTCCCTCAGAGAGCCACAATTATTATTTTTTTTATATCTTATTAGGGATTCTTTGTGCTTCTATTACCAATACATATACATGTATCTATATATTTCCTCATGTTTTTATTTTGAAAATTTTCAAAGGTACAAAGAAGTTTAAAGAATAGTAGTATTCTTTGCCTAGATTTACCACTTATTAACCTTTTGCATCATTTGCTTTACCTCTCTGTATGTGTGTGTACTATTGCAGAACCATTTAAAAGTAAGTTGCACGTGGAATATGACTCCCGGGGAGGAATGTAGACCCGGCATCGTGGGACGGAGAACATCTTCTTGACCAAAAGGGGGATGTGAAAGGAAATGAAATAAGCTTCAGTGGCAGAGAGATTCCAAAACGAGCCGAGAGGTCACTCTGGTGGGCACTCTTACGCACACTTTAGACAGCCCTTTTTGGGTTCTGGAGAATTGGGGTAGCTGGTGGTGGATACCTGGGGCTGTCAGGCTACAACCCGGAACCCATGAGTCTCGAAGACAGATGTATAGGAATGTAGCTTGTGAGGGGTGACAATGGGATTGGGAAAGCCATGGGGACCACACTCCACTTTGTCTAGTTTATGGATGGATGGGTAGAAAAATAGGGGAAGGAAACAAGCAGACAAAGGTACCCAGTGTTCTTTTTTACTTCAATTGCTCTTTTTCACTCTAATTATTATTCTTGTTATTTTTGTGTGTGTGCTGATGAAGGTGTCGGGGATTGATTTGGGTGATGAATGTACAACTATGTAATGGTACTGTGAACAATCGAAAGTACGATTTGTTTTGTATGACTGCGTGGTATGTGAATATATCTCAATAAAATGATTAAAAATAAAAAAAAATAAAAAAAAATAAAGTAAGTTGCAGACATTAAGACAATAAACTTCTAAATATCAAAGCAAGTATCTCCAAATACCAAAGACATTCTCCTCTATAACCACAGCACTCAAGCAATTTAACATTGAACGACAGTATCATCTACTATGCAATCTATATTCAAATTTCTCCAGTCCTTTATAGTTGTGACTTTACAAACCAGAATCCGCTGAAGGATCACCCGCTACATATAGTTGCATTTAGATGAGTCCCTTTAACTATTTTTATCTTTCATGACATTGACATTTGTCTTGTAGAACGTCCCACTATCTGGATTTGTCAGATTGTTTCTTCATAATTATTTTCAGATTGAACATTTTGGCAACAATATTACATAAATGGTCTTGTGCCCTTCTGTGTGCACATAATGCTCATTTGTCCCATTATTGGAAATACTAAACTTAAAGACTTTGTTTGGGAGGTGTCTGCAAGATCCTTTCTTAATAGAAGTACCTTTTCTCTATTGTAATTAACGGATAATCTGGGGAGAGGGGGTGTGTTTGATACTCAGACTGCGATTCTCCTCTTCCCCAACAACCTTTCTTTCACCCAATTGTTTCAGCATCCAGTGATGATCCTTGCTTTACGTAGAGATTGCTCAATGGTGATTTTTAAAAAATCTATCATTCCTTCTACTTTCATTGGAACTTTTCCTCTCTTGCATTTTTTTTTTTTCCTTTGAGAAGGGAAAGAGGGTTTATTTATGCCAGCAGGAGGACAGGGGGAAGATTTCCCAAATCAGCCTCTCCCAAGAGTTTCCTCAATTGGTTGTTATATCCATTGGAGGCAAAGAGAGTTAATCATTTTAGTTAACATGTAACAGAGGTCTGGAGAACCCCAGCAATCTAGCCATTTCTCATTTCCTTTAGAAACCAGGTGACACCTGTGAGAGGTGCAAACTTTACATTTACATATAGTTGCAGACTTTACATCTTGCTCTTTGTGAAACTAAAGGTTTTCATACCCTGCCTACTTCCTGTTTTAAGATTACATTTAAAAGTTGCTTTAGGTTACTGTATTAGTTAGTGTTCTCTAGGGAAACAGAATCAATGGGGATATCTATAAATATAAGATTTATAAAAGTATCTCACGCAACTGTGGGTATGCATGAGTCCAAATTCCATAGGGCAGGCAGCAAACTGGCAACTCCAATAAAGATGTTTGATGAACTCCTCAGGAAATGAACTGGCAACTTCGAAGAACGTGTTCAATGAACTCAGGAAACGAACTGGCAGCTTCGACGAACTCCTCAGGAAATGTTTCGCTGGTCAGCCAAAGAAGTGAAGGTCCTCTATCTGTCTTGCTTAAAAGTCTTCAAGTGATTGGATTAAATCCAGCTGACTGCATTCTGAAATAAGTTTCAAACATCATGAACTTTACTTCTAAGTACTTGAGCCCATATTTCTTAAGAACAAGGACAATATCCTACATAACCTCAATATAATTATCACGCCCAGAAATGTAAATATTATCTAGTGTAGAGTCTCTATTCAGGTTTCTCCGGTTATGCCAGTGATGGCCTTCATAGCTTTTCCCCTCTCAATAAGGATCCATTCAACATTTACACATAGCTTTTCATTGCCAGGATCTTTGGTCTCCTTTAATTTAGAGCAGCCTCGCCACACACACTTTTTTGTTTTTGTTTTTGTTGTTTTTTGATTGTTGTTGTCTTTTAAGATATTGGCATTTTTTAATAGTCCAGGCTAGTTTTGTTTTTTGAACGCCCCACAATTTGGATTTTTCAGATTTTTTCTCATGATTAGATTCAGGTTAAACATTTTTTTGACAGGAGTACTACATAGGTGATTTTGTGCCTTTCTTTGTACATCCCGTTGGAAGACCATAATGTCAATTTGTCTCATTATGGCTGAGGTTAAGTTTGATCACTTGGTTAAGGAGGCATCCGCCAGTGTTCTCCCCAGTGCAAGTGCCTTTTGCCCTTGGTGATTAGTAAGTCATCTTTGACCCTTCTCATCCCCACCAATCTTTTACCCCATGGTTTTAGCAGCCATTGATGATCCTTGCCAGAATTAGGTGTTATATTAGTGATTGCAAAATTGGGAGATTTTCTAATTCTAACACTCCTTCTGCATCTACAGCTAGCATTCTTCTGCAAAGAAGAGCTTTTTCCTTCTTCCTTCCTCTCTTTTAAAAATTGGATTATTTAAAAAATTCAGTTTATTATAGTCCATTACTATCATTATTATTATTATTTAACTTTTTATTTTGAAATACTTTTAAACTTACAGGACAGTTATAAAAATAATACTAGCCCCATACAGAGAACTCCAGCTTACCCCTATCTCCCCCAGATACCTAGATCCACCAATTTTAACATTTTGACACCTTTGCTGTATCATTCTGTCTATCAGTTTATTTTCTGAACACTTACATATAGGTTGTATACATCTGCTTATTGAACACTCTTTACTGCCATGTACATTTCCTAAGAACAAAGATATTCACTTATGTAACCTTGTTAAATGCAGTTATCAAGTTCAAGAAATTTAACATTGATACAAAGTTTATAGTCTATATTCCATTTTTTTCATATGTCCCAATAATGTCCCTTTGAGCCTTTTCTTTTTCCTTATTAAATCCCATCCATGATCTAATTGCATTTAATTAGATTAATTGTCTTTTTAGTTGCTCTTTCTTTTTCTTTTTAATTTTGGGAACATATATAACATAAACTTTCCCATCTCAATCACTGCCAGGCATACCACTCAATAGAATTAATCATATTCACAATATTGCGCTACCTTTACCACCTTCCAATACTAAAATTTTCCCATCTCCCCAAACAGAAACCCTATATCTATTACACATTAACTCCCCATTCCACCTCCCTCCCTTTCCTTAGGTAAACTGTATCCTAATTTCTGTCTCTGTGAGCTTGGTTATTCCCTGATATTTTCTTTGTAGTTATGATGGGGCTTAAACTTAACATCCTAAATCTATTAGAATCTTGTTTGCTTTGATCCCAACTTAACTTCAATAGTATACACAAATTATGTTCCTATACCCCTCTGTCCCCCCACCTTTCTTTAGTTCTTGTCACACATTATATGTTTATACATTATGAGTCCAAAACCACTAATTTCTCATTAAATTTTATGCGTTTGCTGTTTAGATTCTGTAGGAAGTGAAAAGTGGAGTTACAAACCAAAAATATGATAGTACCAGCATTTACATATACTCATGTCATTACCCTTACCAAAGATCTTTATTTCTTCATGTGGTTTATTTTGTCCTTTCCTTTCAACCTGCAGAACTCTCTTTAGTATCTCTTGTAGGGCTGGTCTAGAGGTGACAAACTCCCACAGCTTTTGTTCATCTGGGAATGAGTTAATCTCTTCCTCATTTTTGGAAGATAGTTTTGCTGGATATACAATTCTTGGTTAACAATTTTTTGCTTTCAGCAGTTTAAATGTGTCATCCCACTGCCTTTTTGCTTTCATGGTTTCTTATGAAAAATGGGCACTTAATTTTATCGAGGCTCTCTTGTAGGTGACACCTTGCTTTTCTCTTGAGGCTTTCAGAAATCTCTTCTTATCTATGGCATTCAATAGTTTGATTATAATATGCCACAGTGTGGGCTATTTGGGTTTATTCAAACTGAGTGTCTTGGATGTGTATATTCATGTCTTTGGTTAAATTTGGGAAGTTTTCAGCCACAATTTCCTTGAATATTCTCTCTAGTTTTTTCTGTCTTCTCCTTCTAGGACTCCCATGATGTGTGTATTGGTGCACTTGATGGTGTCCCACAAGTTCCTCAGACTCTGTTCACTTTTCATCATTCTTTCTTCTTTCTGCTTCTCAGATTGGATGATTTCAATTTTCTTATCTCCAAAGTTCTCTGATTCTTTCTGCTGTCTGTTCCAGTCTGCTCTTGATCCACTCAAAGGAATTTTTAATTTCTGTTACTGTGGTCTTCAGCTGTTTGGTTCCTTTTCATAATTTCTCTCTATTGATATTCTCTTTGTGTTCATCTGTTGTTTTCCTAATTTTCTTTAGTTCTTTGTCTATATTTTCCTTTAGCTCCTTGGGTATATTTAAGACCATTTTTAAAAAAGTCTTTGTCTGGTGTGTCCCTGGTCTGGTCCTCTTCATTGATGGTTTCTGATGCTTTAATCTTCTCCTTTGCTGGCCACCACTTCCTGTTTCTTTATATGTTTTGTGATCTTTTGTTGAAACCTGGACACTTTGATATTTTAATGTGTTGTCACTGGAATTTAGATTCTGAAATGTCTGTTCCTTAAGCTTGGATCCAGCTGGTGATATGACAGAGCTTTTCTCAAATGTCAGGAACTAACCAAAAACCAAAACCAAACAAAAACACCTCTCTCAGTCTTTGCAGACTGACCTGCAAGAATGTTTTCTTTCAGAGCTTATCCATGCAATGAGTTTAGAGAATAGTTTGAGGCCAAAGCATAGGTTCCTCCTCAGTCTGCACATGCATCTTGTCTTGGACATGCATGCATGATCCTCGGAATTCCCTCATTTACATGCCTATGAATGTCCCCTCTTCCATAGAAAACTGTTTCCTCATGGTTCCAGACACTGCACTATATGTCCTACAGACAGCAGCACAACTTGAATGCTCTCCCATAGCATTCTGTAGAAGAATTCTGTAACTGCCTTCTTCACACAAGGCATGTTCTGAGACAGTGAGTCCCTCAGACAACCACCAGACAGACTGGGCCATACATACATGCTCTCAGTATGTGCATGAGGGTTACTTAGTCCCCTGCAGGGATCCACACTGGGAGTGCAGACTGGCTCCTGCTGAGCTAGGGAAGGGTGGGGAGGGGCCAGAGAGGATACCACAATATCCTACTAGCTTTTAAGTAGCCTTTTTCTTGATTTGGTGCTCTCCTTGTTACTATAACCTTTTAATTGTTTTCTAGAGTTTTGAGAAAGATGTTTTTACCAGTTCTTGCTGGTTGTTCAAAGCTTCTGTGGGGGGATGGAGCCCTGAAGTGTTTTATTGCATTATTATTTTTGATGCACTAATTGTCCCAAATTTGGCTGTGGTAGCCCCTCCAAACTGGCTTTGGTTTCCTTTTGACATTCCCCATTAGACTTTAAGGACTTACTTGTTTCTGGCACCACAAGATGTTCTAGGCTAACCTTGCATTTCCTGGCCCTGCTTTGGAACCAGTTATATGTATTTTTCAAATCATGAGTTCATACTGATACCTCCAATTTGCATCCAACACCACAGGGCTCTTTCTTACCTTCCAACACTCTGTATTCTCTCTCTGTACTCTCACAGTGAGAACTCAGGTTCCCAACAACATCCACTCATTTGACTCATTTCTCTCTTCTACAATACAAATGACATAGTTTCAGAAACACCATTCCAGGACCTCCACCAAATTCAAGATTTCTTTCCAGTTGTTTTTGTCCTTGAGATATATTCTTCTCAAAGAACAGTGTACTGTGATCAAAAGTTTTTTCTATATGGTTGTGTTATCAGTTTAATATACAGTTAGCTTTGTTTTAATTTTACAGTTTGCTTTTTTTTCTGGTTTAAGCTTTTTTTTTTTATATAAGACATTGTATGTACAATGTCTGACTACTCATCCTAGCCCTTCCATCCTAGTCTTATCCACTCCATATAGGTAAACATTTCATTAGTTTCTAGTTTCTAGTTTATCCTTCCTGTGTTTCCTTTCACAAAATGAGCAAATTCATATGCATGCTCTTATTTCCCCTTCTTTTTTACATAAAAGGTAGCATACTATATATACTCTTTTCTGCTTTGCCTTTTTCACTTAACATTATATCCTGGAAATCATTCCATAGCAGTTCATAGACCTGATACTCATTCTTTTTTACATCTATGTAGTGTAGTACTCATTGTCTGATGTATCACAGTTTATTTAAACAGACACATCTAGGTTGTTTCTAACATTGTGCACTTGTAAAATAGTGTCATGTTGAATATTGTGTGTGCTTGTTGTTTCTTATTTGTGGTAAATGACCAGAAGTAGGATTGTTGGGCGAAAAGAAAATTTTTTTTATTCTCTTTTCCTCCCTTTGTTTAAATACAAAAGGTAGCATACTATACAGATTGTTTTACATCTTTCTTATTTCAGCTACTAGTAATTGTAAAGATATTTCTATATCAGTACCCAGAGAACTTCTTCCTTTTTTTTCCTCAATAGCTGCAGAGCATTTATTTTTTTAAAACTAGCTGCAGTGCAGTCCAATGTATGACTGTACCTTTTATTTAACCAGTCCCCTATTGATGGACATATAGATTGTTTCCCATCTTTTGTTATTACAAACTGTATTACAACAAATGCAACTGTGTACATCTATAATTTCATGCATATCTCCATCATGCCTGTTTTTTTCCTTTTGCAGGAGATGTTATTGGGTTTTTGTATCTGTATTTGATTCCAAATGATATAGGGCAAACATATTATACTTGCCCAAACTTTTAATTGGATCCAGAAGAATTTGACTAGAACTCTAGGAGAAGGGGTTTTGTTTTGTTTTTTTTTTTTTGTTTTGCTTTGTTTTAAGTAAGCTTTTTATTGAAGTATAACACAGAAAGGTACACAAATCACAATCGTATGCTTGACGTTTCAGAAAGTAAACACATCTGTGCAACCGGCACCCAGATCAAGAAACAGACCATTACCAGCACCTCAGAGGCCTGTCTTCTCCCAGTCACTATCCCCTCAAGGATAATACTATGCTGAATTCTAGCACCATAGTTTAGTTTTTCCTGTTTTTAAACTGTATATAAGTCGCTGCCCAACTTTTAAATGTTACATTGCCTTAGCACTTGGTCATGGACCATTTTTTTTGATTCTCTATATTCCACCAATGTTACTGTTCTTCCAAGTGGTTGCTCCCCACTTCCTTGACCTCAGCTCCCCAGTAGTTACTTAACTAATACATGTCTCAGCTCAGGCATCCCTCTAAGCTCCTGACCTGTAGAATCCAAATGTGTGCAAGATCCCTGTGTTGGGTGGCTTGCAGGCACCAGAGACTCGGCATGTCTGTAATGCAGCATCTCATCTCAGTAAACGGCTCATCATCCACTCAGTAGTTTAAGCTGGCAGGGAATCTTCCAGCCTGCCTCCTCCCCAACCCATCAAATCCAGCTAATCTAGGCCTCTTCACATTGTCTCCTAAGGGTCTTGAGATCATGCCTTGCCCACCTGGCATCTCCAGTTTCATCTCCCATTGCTCCCCTATTTGCACTCTTTGCTTTAGCCACAGTGACCTCCTTTCCCTTACCTAAAGATGTGAAGCTCTTTGCTGCAGTCAAGGTTGGTGTGATACTTTCCCCTGCCCCCGTAGTTCTTCTTTCTTATTTGTTTATTCATCTATTACTAAAGAAGTTGTAAGTTTACAGAAAATTGATGCAGAAAATACAGAGCTTCCACATTTGCCCCCTCCTACCCCAGTGTTCCCTGTTGTCAACATTTTGCATTCATGTGGTACCTTTGTTGTAATTGGTGAAATACTATTATTATGGTTATGCCACTGACTATAGTCCATCGTACATTAGGGTTCACTGTTTGTGTTGTACATCTGCTTACCTCTAATTTCCCTGACTCTCCGGACAAGGCTGGATCACCTTGTTGTATGCAGCTATACTTCCATGCTATATTATTCACTGCAGAGGTGACTGAGTGGTTCATGTAGAAGGTGGGGACCCTGGCTGTCCTGCTCATGCTATCTCCCCAGTGCCTGGCACATTGTAAGCCTCAGTAACTGAACGGATGACTGAAGGCAGGAAGGCAGGAGGGAGGGGAGCCCAGCCTGTGGCTGAGACCAGGACTCAGCCTGTATTTGGAGTCAGGGAATAGAATTTCCTCTTTCTGAGGTCTCTGGTCCCTCAGGCCTTCTCTGTCACCTGGCTTGCCCTGCATGGGGTTCCTTTCCAGGTTCCTGTCCCACCCTTGGATGGGGTTTTCTGAGGATAGATTTTGCGCTTTGAGGCAAAGGGTGGGAGTATCAGGAAGGATGTGGCTGGTGGAGTGGTGCCCTGGGAAGTGGGGAGCTGCCTGCAGTGGGTTCAACCCCCTGGGGGAGCCAGTGAAGTAGGAGCCTGGTCCTGCTCCAGGGGGCATCCTGCCCGGCTGGGGAGGAGAAAGGGACTGGAATGGGTGGACACTGACATCCTTCTCTGGCTTCTCTTCTAGGTCAGGACAAAGTGGTGTGGGCAGGCCACTGGGCCGGCTGGTGCCATCATGGCGGGTAAGGAGCAGGCCTGGCCTGTGGGCAGGACGTGGAAGTGAGCAAAGGGTGGGGAGGCCCTCTTCCTTGTCCCTTCATCTCCCCCATCTTTGGGAGGTCAGGTTTTTTCTGTACTCTTGCCCCAGGTTTTCCCTAATCTCCCTGTTGAGACTGTCTGTCTGAGAACCCAACATGGCATTGTCTAGTCCACCACCAGATCTCTGACTCTGGAGACCAGGGATTGAGCATCTTGGTGTCCTTGTCTTATTGACTGTCCGATTAGCCTGGCATGTGTGGTTCAGTCCTGCCCCCTCTGTCATCATTGCTCTCCAGTACTCTGAGACCTTTCCCTTCTTGTTTCTGAGTCTCTTTTGTTTTCCAGAGACTCAGAGGTACAGAATGCCAGAGCTGGGGGCACGTGTAGTGATCATCTAGCCCAATCTCCACCTTACTGTATAAACTGAGGTCTAGCAAGTGGTGGTGACTTGCCAAAGAGCATGAATATTGGAGTGGAGGCCAGAACCGGTCTCCAGACTCTCTCCCACTCCATTCCTCCTCTACCTGGAACTGCCTCCTCACTGAGGAGGGTGGTGTACCCCTCATGGACAGCATTTATTATTTTATTCTTCTGAGAGACAGTGACACTGTATCAGGGCCTTTGGTTGCTTTGGGATCCCCTGAGCACGGCTACAAAGCAGGGATTGCCAGGCAGGGATAGCAAAGTGGCTGGTGGCGCCAGGGGCTGAGGAGGCAGCCCAGGCTGGGGAAGGAGTGATCGTAATGGGGCCTTGGATTGTTGAGGAGGGGACATTTCAAGGTCATGACATGAAATGTGCCTCCCCCACAGAGAAAGTGAACAACTTTCCACCGTTGCCCAAATTCATCCCCCTGAAGCCATGTTTCTACCAAGACTTCGAGGCAGACATCCCTCCGCAGCATCTCAGCATGACTAAGCGTCTCTACTACCTCTGGATGTGTGAGTTCTGTGGGAACGGGAGTGGGCCAGAGTGGGTGGCAGAGGAAGACTGGTGGGTGCTGAGCATTGGACCCGCTGTCTTCATCCCCACTTGCAGCCTCTGCATGAGCCACTAAGTCTTTCCCTGGCTGACTCCCAGCAAGCTCCTTTAGTGGACTGGCTCCTGAGCTAGGCCTTAGCTTCCCTCAACACCCCCTCTAGGCCTAACCTCTCCCCATCTTCCATTCATAGAACATTTGGTTGGTTGGTTTTTGTTTTTGTGTTTGTTTTTTTGCAGTGCAATCCCTCTGCTTTCTCCCCTTCCCCTTCCCACTGGGCCAGTGTTCTGTGGAACCTCTGGTGACCGTCAGTACCTCAGGATTCCAGATTCAAAGAGGAATCCCTCCCTCAAAGCCTCATTTTTCTTGGTTTCTCTGGAAAATTGTTCAAAGAGAAGAACACTCAACTGAGAGTTGAGAGATTGGGATCAAGCTTGGCTGGTCCTGCCCTCTCCAAGCGGCAGTTTCCTCATTTGTAGAATGAGGGCATTGGCTCAGTGATTGCTGTGGTCCATTTAGCTCTGCTGGGTGGGCCATGCCTCAAGAGTCTAGAGTTCCAACATTCTAAGGTTTCAGGTCAAGAGTTTAAAAGCCTCAGGTTCTGATGAATGATGGCAGGTTGGTGGAAAAAGTGTCATCTTGGGTGGATGGGACTTGGCTGTCCAGACTGGCCAGAAGATACCTCACAGGCGTGTGAGGGGAGGGCAGGCTTGCTGTCCTATGCTGGGTACCAGGGAGCCCAGACATTCTCAGTATGTCCACAGCCAATGTGTGTAATTGCTTTGGGTTAGGCCTGCAATTAGTTGCTTACCCGGGGAAGTGATTGTGCCAGGAAGGTGGTAAAGAATGCCATCTTTGATGCTGGGTCCTTCTTGTATTGGTAGAAAGAGAATGGATTTAGGGAACAGATACACTGGGTTTCAAGTCCAGGCTTGGCCTTTGGATAGAGGAAGGATCTCTCCCACATGGTAACATGAAAAAAAGAAGGGAATGCACAGGTGGGTGGTTCTTTAGATGTTGGGAAGAAAATTAGATTACCTTTGATGGCTTACATTTTTCTCCATCACATGGTATAGAAATGGGGGTGGGAGGTTTGAGGAGTGTGGGATTAGGATGAGAACATGTTTGTGGACAGAGGGTGAGGACAATGTCCAAAGAAACCTGGCAAAATTTCTGGGCCATGCTCAGGGTCCAGTTGAGGTTGGCTACCATGATTTATAGTCCTATCAGGCTTCCCTATTGTGTCACTTTTTTCCCTAGTGGCACTCAGCTCAGGTATGGATGGAGTTGTGTTCATCCAGGGAGAGTGTGACCAGAAGACAGGGCAGTGGAGGGAACAGAAAAATGATTGTAATGAATTATGGAATTAAGTTGGACAAGGAGAGAAGATTAAAAAAAATAATAATAAAGCTGATGGACAGAGAATGAGTGGCCAAGAAAATGGATGTCCATTTCAGAGGTAGTAGAATTGCAACAGGAGCACTAGAGCAAGTGAGCTGGAGGAAGTTCTTAACCAATATAATTAAGGGTTAATGTCTTTTCTATGTAAAGAGCAAATAAAATTAGTGAGAACACAAATGCTTCAGGAAATTTTTGGGTAATGAACAGGGATGGATGAGTCATGGAGGAGGCAATACAGCTGGAACACACAAGAAGAAAATATCCACCCTCGTTATGAGAGTCCTGAGATGAGTGTACCTGCACAGGTGACAGGGTTGTCAGGCCAGACCAGACTTCAGAGCATTCTGTCTGTCCCTGGGCTTTGGCAACTCTGCCCCTGAAAGCAGAAGCTCTCATCCAGAAGCTGGATTTAAGGACTATAAATATCTTCCTAAATCCTCACTAGGCACCTGTCAGATGCTTTTCTCCCAAAGAAATGTGTAAAACCCTTGAGATGCTTAAGGGTTCTATGCAGGATTTAGGACCATAGAGCCTGGCTATGTGAAACCAAGATTGAGCCTGCCTTCCTTTTTTTTTATTATTTGCTCAGCAGGTCTTTGTGGATCCTTAAAAGGACTCAGCATAATATTTGAGGAAGGGAGTGCTTTGTTGTCAGAAGACTTGGGTGTGCTTTAGTGCCAGCATCGGTTTTCTTATCTCTAAAATGAGGGGTCTTTGAGGTCCCTGCTGGTGGTGACTCAGTGATACCGTGATTCCAAGTTCAGCTGGTTTTTATGGGGACAGAGGAGTGGGAGCCTGGGTCCTGCTCTCAAGAAGCGTCTAGGCTGGTTGATGGGTTGGGATTTGTACTCGGAGAACCATGAAAGTAGCTCAGGTCTTCAGGAGGTCAGAGGGATGGGAGATGAATAAGGCTGCAGTAGAGGAAGGTGGCTTCTTGGAGGAGGTGGTATGATAGCTGTCTAAGAAGTGGATTTGATAAGGACTAAGATCCCAGGCACCACTGCCTGCCCCATTTAAATGCAGGGCAGATGGCACATGGCTTGAAGAGGTGTTCCCATGAGGCTTCTCATGGGTTTCTTGTGTCTTGAGCTTGGTGATGTTATGGGTCTGGGAGGGCTAGCGGCTAAGCTGTTCTTAAAAGAAGACGATTTCTACCACCCTGAGGCTTTGAGGACCTCAGAAGGGGTTTGCTGGGCTGAAGCTCTGGGTTCCTGCTCTGAGATACTGTGTTTTCTGAATTCCTCCAACATCCCCTCAGGAGTGGGTTTGGGTTTGAGGAGGGGAGGGGTTGGCCGAGCTCCCAGCTTTCTTTTTTACAGTCTATACTCCCTCTGTGTGTATGTGTTTGGTGTGTGTGTGTGGTGTGTCTGTGTATCTCATATATCTGTGTGTGTTCTGCAAGGGGCGGTGTATTCATTGATATGGGTTTGTGGGTCTTCTTGTGGGTGCAACTCTGTGAATGTGTGGTTTGCGTGTGTGTGTGTGTGTTTGTGTCTGTGTATGTGTATTCATATGCATCTACATCTCTGTGCTTGTCTGTGTCTATTTGATTGTGGGTCTGTGTTGAGTTATGGGTTCGTATGTGTCCACATCTCGGTATGGTTCTGCGGTGTCTGGGTATGTGTCTGGTGTATGTCTCTGTGTTTGCATGGGTTCCTGGGTCTGCAGTGAACAGCGTCACGCTGGCCGTGAACCTGGTGGGCTGTCTCGCGTGGCTGATCGGAGGCGGGGGAGCCACCAACTTTGGCCTCGCCTTTCTCTGGCTCATCCTCTTCACACCTTGCTCCTACGTCTGCTGGTTTCGGCCCATTTACAAAGCCTTCAAGTAAGTGGTTGGTGCTGACCCCAGCTCCTAGCCTGTCTCTTTGCTCATCTCCCCTGTCTCTTCTTACATCTTTTTCTCACCTCTATTTTGCTATCCCCCAAACTCACTTTCATTTTATTGTCTTGGCTCAGAATGGCATGTAGGGCTTGGGCTTCCTGGGAGCTCGAGGCTGGGGTGAGAGGGCAGGGAGTCAGAGCCTTCATCTTAGGGCTGTCCCTCCTCTCTCTGCCCTTGGGTAGGGGCAACATGGAGACAAACCTATTCTTGCCTTCTGCCATCAACTTCCCCAGGCAGCTGAATACTGAGTTTTGCCAGTGGGGCCACCTGTACTGGTGGAGCAGCCCATCCTTGTATCAGTGGATCTGGCTGATTTGGTACCAAGAGGTCCATCTATGTGCTGGTAGAACCAGTCATCAATGTATCACTGACAACTATAAATGGGCTAATGAGGTCATACTAATGAGGTCATTCTGTGCCAAAGGGACCACCTATCGATGTATCAGTGGGGCTAACTGTCTTGGTGCCACTAGGTGTCCATCTGAGTGCCAAATGGGGTTTTTAATCTTTGTGCCAATGGGACTATTCATCCATGTACCAACAAGGCTATCTGTCTTGGTGCCAAGAAAGTATCCATTTCAATGCCAACGAGGCTTTAAATCTCTTTGCCAATCAGACCATCCATCTTTATTCCGCTTAGGTTACTATCTTGGTGCCAACAGAATGTCCACGCTAGTGCCAATGGGACTCTGAGCCAATGGATCATGTACCAGTGAAGCTAGCTGTCTTGGTGCTGGTGGGGTGTTTATACCTTTGACTAAGGGGTCATTTATTCCTGCCACAATTGAACCATCAATTTCTATGCCAATGGGGCCATCCATCCATGTACCATTGGGAGACCTGTTCATGAGAAAATCTCTCCTGTGTAATGTTGCACATACAGCCTAATCCATGGAAAATTGTAAGAATCCCTCAGTAAAAGCTCTCTTATCCTGGCTCCTCATTTAAGACTTTTAACTGGCTTCTCTCCATTATGCACTCACTCTCACTTGCAATGGCTTGGGAGCCTTGAAGGCAGGGAAGCCCTGGCCCTCTGCCCGGTGACAGGAGCCATCTCCTCTGCTGCAGGACTGACAGCTCCTTCAGCTTCATGGCATTCTTCTTCACCTTCATGGCTCAGCTGGTCATCAGCATCATCCAGGCTGTGGGCATTCCAGGCTGGGGCGTCTGGTAAGAGGCAAGGGACTAGCCTGGGGCTGGAAAGGGTGGCCCCTTGGGTGTGTCCTTTGCTTGCCTCTGTGTGTTAAGCTGCCTTGCCTGTGGTGACTGGGTATTGAAAGAGTGAGGATTCAGGACAGTGCAGTAGACACAACAGTAGCATCAGAGGGGAAAGAGAACCTGGCAATGGTTGCGGGGGAGAGGGGAGTTGTGGGAGAACTTGTGGGAAGGACCTGGGGAAGGAAGCTTTGTGTCTGACGAGCTTCTGGCTCCTCAGTCACTGGGAAGAGTTACTTCTGAACCACTGACACAGGCCCTTTGGGTATCAGTAAGATGGTCCCCTGCATCCAATGACATGTTCCCTCCCTGTGGCAACGGAGTGGTCCCTTGCTGACCCAGTGGGGTGGTTCCTGGGTACACCTCACCATGCCTGGGCAGCCCCACAGCTGGCTTCTTCCTGCAGCGGCTGGATCGCCACTATCTCCTTCTTCGGAACGAACGTTGGCTCAGCGGTGGTGATGCTCATTCCCACTATCATGTTCACAGTCGTGGCTGTCTTTTCCTTCATTGCCCTCAGCATGGTATGTGGTCACTTCAGGGGTAAGAGGGTAGTTTTGGGAAGGGGCTGTGACCTGTGACATCCTCTCCTCCAAGTTACAGGAGGATGCAGAGGTCCTCCAAGGAACTCACTCTGGAAATACCTGGTGGACTTTCCTGCTAGGGCACGGGCCATAGGTGGGGAGGGAAGACTGACTTTTTATGATGACTTGTTCCTGGGTCCCATCTATTCCCTGGGGGGCTGCCTCTTCCCTTTGATTAGCCTTTGCTTATGCTTCTCCTCCAGGTTCATAAATTCTACCGTGGCAGCGGAGGGAGCTTCAGCAAAGCCCAGGAGGAGTGGACTACGGGGGCATGGAAGAACCCACACGTGCAGCAGGCGGCCCAGAATGCAGCCATGGGGGCCGCACAGGGTGCCATGAATCAGCCGCAGACCCAGTATTCCACCACTCCCAACTACACATACTCCAATGAGATGTGAACCAGCCAAGCCTACTGGCTGGGGTCCAGTGGGACGGGGCTTAAGCCACATTGTCTGTGTGTGGTGACCAAGCAGGGTTCCCCCTTCCCTTTTCTCCTCCCCTACTTTGTACAAAGAATCGGAGTTATATATATATGTGTGTGTATATGTCTGTCCCCTCCTCCCACCCTTTGGATTCTGCTCTTGGCACTCAGAGCAGTGGGCTGCACGTGGAGCTGTCCATGGGGTGGTAGCTGTGTCCATGTCCCCTTGTGAAATAGTGTGCAGTGGAGGTCTCTGTTTTTGTGGTGCTAGATGTGTGTTTAGAACTAAACCAGCCCCCCACTCTCCACCAGGATGCCCCCTCTAATACTGGCCCAGGGACTCCTCATGGGAAAGGGTTATGAATTGAACCTGTTTCCACTTCTGGTCTTGCTGGGAAGCAACAATATTTAGCATTCATGGTGGTATGTGGTGGTGGTATGTGGGAGGGTGGAGACAGGTAGGGGATCTTCCCTTGCTCTTTCTGGATCATCCAGGTTCTCCCCCACCCCCAAGCCTCCTCTTCCTCTCCCATCCCCTCTTTCTTGCTCTCAGATTCCCTGTGGTATCTCCCCTTGCCTGGGGTCTTCCCCATGTGGATTTCTTTGTCTTCCTTAAAGCTGAGTGCCCTGGTAGTATCTGCTTCCAAGACCAAGTCCATTCTCCAGGTGAAGGAAGCTGACAGGGGAGTTGAAACTTAGCCCTGATGTGGAAGGGACACAGAGCTGGAGATGCAGAGCCCACCTGGGGTACCTGATTCCCAAGGAATGGAAAGGCAGGGGCAGGCTCCTTGATTGAGAGCTTGGCCTTCAGAGCAGACATTTCTTTGCCCTTCTCTGTCTCTGTCTTCTCCTTCTTCTCTCCCTATAACCCCCTGGAGTCCCTCTGCCTATGTTCCTCCCTATCCCCCCAGGCCAGTTGCCCCCTCCTACCTTGCCCCCACCACATCCCAGGTACATCCACATGGGCAGACTCCTCTGCCTTCCCCAGGGAGTTGGTGGGATCCAGGCAGTTGTCAGGTATAAACGGACAGCTGGATCAGAGACATGTAAATAATTATGGAACCCTGGATGAGGTCTGGATGGCCCAGGCCTAGTGGGCAGGTTCTAGGTATCTCTGAGTGACCATTGGATTCCTGGGAGCAGTAGCTATCTTGCTTGGGTAGAAGGGATGGGGCTCAGGGCGAGGCCTGGGGAGAAGGCCAGTGGAGAAGGCAGGCAGGGCCACTGAGGAGGAGCATGCCTCCTCTACCTGCTCTTGGTCACAGGACAGTTCTGGGTATTTGAATTCAAAGCCCAGGAAAGAAGCACAGGCCTAATCCTAGCCACAAGCACAATGGCTTGAATGGGATTTCATGATAGGCAGGGTGGCAGGGGGTTCTCTGGCTTTTGTTTTTTTAAATCAAGATAGCTTGCTCCCCTCTGCCCTCTGGACTTGGTTCTTGGCCCTTTCTTGCCCTGTCAGAGCCTCTGCCCCTTCCAGGAAAGCCATTTCAGGCCCATGGGGCTGTTCTGTTTGAAGCAGTGTGAGAACATTGCTGGTAGAGGCCCTGGCTCAGTCCGAGGCCTGGAGGGGAACAGGGCCCCCATTCCCTACTCTCAGTTCATGCCTCCTCCCTTTCCTGAAAGAAACCCACTTGACTATTTGGTCTGAAAAAACAAATCTTGATTGGCTACTCTGGGTGGGCTTCAGTTTGGAACCTGACACCTGGGCTTTCAGATGTCACCCTGAGATTTGAGCTCCAGGTACTTCAGTTCTCTGTAAAGGGAGCTCAGGGGTCCTGGAAAGTTCTCTTCCTAATGGTCTCTTTAACTTGGGCCACAAGAAGTGTGATTGGTTCTCTCCCCTACCACTTTCCCTCTGGAAAGCAGTTGTCACATCCTGTGGTACCTGAAAAGGGACGCTAAGTCCAAGTCCTCCCTTCTGTTTCCTCTCCCCGACCCCAGACCTCTGACTGCTTTTCCCTTAGTCTCTTTGGTGGCTCCAGGAGGCCTGGGGTCCAGCTGCCCACCCAGTATCCATGACCCGTTGGGTGCCAACTTCAATTGATTTCCTACCCTACCTGTCTTTCCTTGGTTCAGGCCTGTATGGCCATGCCCTGGCTCCACCCTTGGGAAACCTGTTACCTGTATGTGGCCAGCTTGCCCAGGCCCTGGGATGCTGCATCTCCAGGCAACTATGCACTTTCCTGGGGAGGGGACCAGTATAAAAATGGAGGGTGGGCACAGATTAATCTCTGCTGGATGGCCGGGCTTGGGGGTGGAGTGGGACAGAGCCCAGGTCAGTTCTGGGGACCCTGAGGTCTATGGCCAGCCACTGACCCGCTTTTGCATTCTCCTGGTGCCCACTGCCCCTCCTTGTTTCTGGGAGACACAGACCATTCCCCAGCTGGCAGCTGACTTGCCTGAGCCAGCGCGTCTGTCCATGGTAACTGAGTGAACCATAATAAAGGGGAACATTTGGCCCTGTGTCTCCTGCTGCGTCATGTGTCTTCATCTGGGCCTGTGTGGTAGCTGCATGGACCCTCCCCATGGGCTGCAGGGCATGGAGGTATGGTGGGTCAGGGTTGGATGGGTCTGTGGCCTGTCATTCCCTGGAGCCAAAAGCCATGCTCCTTTGTGTGGTCCTTTCTCCCAGGAAGCCTCAAGTACAGCTGGAAAGTGCAACAGAGACCTCCTGCCTGTTAGGAGGAGAAGTTTTGTGTTCCCCAAGAATCCTCTGAGAAGAAAGCAGGAATAGGCTGGATCAGTTGGTTGAGGGGCTTTATAGTCTAGATGGTTCACTGAGGACAGAGGCAGAGCACACAGGGTCCACCTCAGCTCTCACCCTGGGTGAAACGCAGCAGACTGAGCAACCCCAATAATACAAGAGGTTCTTGGGCCTGTGAACACGGGAGAAGGAAGGAGACAAGAAAAGTATACCCTGAGTGCTTTCTCCTGCTGCTTTCCCCATTGCCAATGATGTGCCCTCCACTTGAAATGCTGTTTGGCCCTCTTTCTACCTAAACTCCTGGACATCCTTCAAGATTCACCTCAAGTGACTCCTTATTTGAGGGAGCTTTCCTGTCCCTAGTTGTTGCTTCCACAGGACTCTCTGCCTTCCCCACTGGCGACTTACCCTGTAATTTTCGAGGTCCACAGTTTGTCTCAAGAGCAGGGTCTGATTTATTCTGAAAACTGTGTACCTAGCACATAGAAGAGGCTCGGTAAACACTGTGAAGTGACAGTGAGGAACAGCGTATACACGTGAGATGGGGACGGAGGAGTGGGGAAGCCAGACAATTACGTCAGGCTCTGGCGTGAGCACAAGAAATACTGGAGAGGAAGCGTTAGTATTAGGATTCCAGCACCGCCCCCCCCCCACCCCCGTGGACTACAACTCCCACAAGGCAGAAAAATTGACTACAACTCCCAGAAGGTAGCGCGATCACGCAGCTGGACAGAGCAATCCTGAGGCTGCGTGCCAGTTACAAGCAGTAGGAGGGGAGGCCGAGAAGCCGCGAGACTTGAGTTATTTCCCGAGACGCACCTGGTTCCGGTGAGGAGCTGAAAGGGTTTCCGAGGGTGGGTGGTCTCCGAGGGGCCGGAGTGGGTTCGCGGCTGTGAGTGTGTATGCGTGTAGGGGCTGTGTGTGTGTATGTGTGTAGGGGCTGTGGAGCCTGTGGGGCTTCACCTCATCTGTGATCGTGTGTGTGTGTGTGTGTGTGTGTGTGTGTGTGTGTGTGTAGGGGCTGTGGAGCCTGTGGGGCTTCACCTCATCTCTGATCGTGTGTGTGTGTGTGTGTGTGTGTAGGGGCTGTGGAGCCTGTGGGGCTTCACCTCATCTGTGATCGTGTGTGTGTGTGTGTGTGTGTGTGTGTGTGTGTAGGGGCTGTGGCGCCTGTGGGACTTCACCTCATCTGTGATCGTGTGTGTGTGTGTGTGTGTGTGTGTGTGTGTGTGTGTGTGTAGGGGCTGTGGCGCCTGTGGGACTTCACCTCATCTGTGATCGTGTGTGTGTGTGTGTGTGTGTGTGTGTGTGTGTGTGTGTGTGTGTGTGTAGGGGCTGTGGCGCCTGTGGGACTTCACCTCATCTGTGATCGTGAGGCCGCCAGCAGCTGTAAGGGATCCCCTTCGACCACGGTGCGGAAGGTGGGGGATTTGTGTCTGTGCCCTCCCCTTACAACTTTGTGCTGCTCTGTGATTATCTGTTCAGTACGCCCCTTTTATCTGGTTTCAAAAGTGGCCATCTCAATTCCTCATGCTCACCGTTTCCCTTTAAAAAATAAAAAAAATCATGAACTTGCTTTTAAAAAGCATTAGGAACTGCCTACACTACAAACTGTATTTTTAAAGTTGGTAAAATAGGAAAGCCCTGGGATGTTGGAATAATCCTGTAGCCCTAAAAGTGCTGAATGACCTTTAAAAATTAGAGTGAGGCAAAATTTGTTACGAAAGAACTTCCTGCTGTCCTTTGAAATATTTGGAGACCCGTGTTGGGGTCTCCCTCAAGTTGGGGAAGTGGTGGGTGTTTTGGGAGCAGTGGTTTTTCCACATCTCTCCCAGTGGCTGGGAGGTGGCAATCCTCAGTCTACCTCCCTAGTAGCATACATGTATGTACATACATAAAGTATATACACACACTGGGGATATATAGATATATGATACATATACATGTGTCTATATATTCCCAACTTGTGGCTTAATTGGGATTCCAGCAACAGCAGAGTCAAGCATGCCTTCCTCTGGTTTGAGAGGAGAGCAGTCTGTTAGCAGAATGCCAAGGCCTTGAGCTTTTCCTTTTCTGGGGTTGGGGATTGGGGGTAGAGGATTTAAAATGCCCTTGTGGCCATGAGACTCCTTTTAATGTATCTTTGGGATTTAGGGCAGTGTGACACTTTGGAGAGCTCCAAGTTGTTCATTATAGCTCAGACAGATAGTAGAGTGTGTTGAGGAGTGGTGGAAGATGAGGCTGAAGCAGACATCTGGGGCCAGTAGTGAATGGCTTTGATGTTAGGCTAAAGGATTCAGGCCCTGTCTTGTGGGAGAGGAATGGATCCTGGATCCCTGGCACCTGTTGTTATATACCTCACACCATACCACACCACTCGTCTCAACCCATTTGGTTCTATTTTGTCCCAAGCCCCGAGGCCCTACTCGTTCCTGTGTTACTCTGGGCTTACACCCTGTCTGGCCTTGCTTACGCTGGTCCTTTTTTAGGCTTGGCTCTGCCATATCTCTACACTTGTCCATATTGTCACTGGCAGGTATCCCTGAAACCTTTACTTAAACTCTGCCCTTAGTTAAGCACATCGGAGAAGACTTACACATCACAAGCCTGCCACAAGCTGAGACTCCTTACTTTCTTTGACCTGGTCTTTTTAATGGATAGAAAAGCTGCCATTTTTCTGGCTGAGTGCCCTATCAGCATGGCTGGCACCCTGGGAACTTGAAGATCAATAAACACAGCCTTCAGCCTGATAGCTCACCTGCCTGCCTCCTAACTCTTTCTGCTGCTCAGGAGTTCCTTTGAGTCCAGCAGAGCCCATTCTGGCAGTACAAATAGATGGCTCCAACAGGATCTGGGTAGATTAACAAACTTACTGGTTTGAGACTTGATCCTCTGAGAGCAAACACAAAGAACTCCTGCCAGCTGTCACTCTTTTTGCGACAGCCAGGTTGAAGTGATTTGACCTTGCCTCCAAATGTTGCTTAGATTATCTAAATTCTGTTCCTTAAGTGCATACCTATCTCTCTATGCCTGCTACCCTCTTTTCTAGAAAGGTAGGTAGGTTTTGGTCCTTGGCAAAGCTTTCTCAACAAAGTCATATATCTTGGATTTTACTACCTGTTGTGGGGAGGCAGTTGAAGTCACCAATGTGGATTCCTGCTCCAGATACAGGTATAACTGATCATTTTCAGTAACCTGTTTCCTAGGAATGATATCAGCTTGATATGGAGGAAGTTCAGGGGCCACAGAAATGTATTTCAGCTTCTGGTTTTGCAGGAATCCTCCTGTCTTAGCACCAGTTGGCTGATGTGGGTCTGGTTAGGGTTTGAAATCTGGCAGGTCTGTTTCCCTGGAGAACCAAGAATGTGCCTCCATCGCCAACCATGGGTCGGCCTGCTGATTAGTTCTGGGCCTTGCCAATTGTTAACAGGGCTCCCCAGGCCCTAGGGTAGACTCAGTTCTCTAACTTAGGGCAGGCATGGCCCTGGCTGAGGCTCTGAGGCTGAGCAGAGATTGAGATCTCTGGCAAATGGAATTTTTCTAGGGAACCTGCTGTGCTTTACCTCTGATGAGAAGGGTCTGTGCCTCTGGGAAGCCCTTTCAGGTAGGAGGGAGATAAAGGAAGGTAAACATGATCCTCATCTCATGCAGGTGTGTGCTGAATGCTGAAGGCAAATACTGGGCAGAGAGGCCCTAGGGAGCCAAGGGGCCTATGATTTGAATAGGTAGCTCCCATGGGAAACCAGGCTGAGGTAGCCATTGGATAACTCACCAACATACCTTCCTTGGGGTCTGCCTCAGTGTTCCTTCCCCCTGCCGATTCTGATTCTGCCCTTTTTCGAGTGCATCTTTCAGTACCTTCTGTCTTATACAGAGAGCCCTATACTGTTATCTTTCAATATTGAATCAGAAAGTTTCTACTGGAAGGAGCTTCAGAGATCACCTGACTTACTGCTGCAATTTCAGATGAAGAGAAATCCACGGAAGGAACAGTGGAAGTCAGTAGCATGGCCATGACCCAAGGTCACAGCAAGATAGGAGTCCAGGACTCCTGATTCACAGACCAGACTTCTGTCCACTGCCAAGCCTCACACAGCCCCAGAGGGTACCATTTACGATTCGTTCAGTAGATGTTAAGGACCCACCAAATATCTGATGGTGGGCTGGGGATTGGTCATTAGACCTGGGCTCACCTGCAAGAAACTTCCTGGTGGAGGTAGTGGGAAAGTGGAGGGGGAGAAGTAAGGAAACTGTTGTATAAATTGAATCAATGATCACCAAAAAGGTGCATCCCAGAAAAGGACAGGTCGTTTCAGATGTGACTCCTGCAGGCAGTGGCTGTGTCTTCAATTCCTTTGTCCAGTGCTAGACGTAATCAGTCCTCCGTGATTGTTGCTGATGGAGAGATGCATTTTGCTGACCCAGGCCGCCAGAGTGTAGGTTTTAGTGTGCCCACCGGCCATACTGTCATGAGCACTCACTTCAGCAACATCTGAGAGACAGAGGAGGAAAGCGACCTGCTGGGCTTGTGGGACGGCCTGCATCTCCTTTATGCTTGTCTCTTCCTGGACTTTGATTTGTGGAGTGGTGCCTGGCCTGATCTACCGTTGGACAGGAGGCCGATCTCTCAGCTCCCTGGAGCATGCAAACCCAACTTGTTGCCAAAGGTTCCATCTCACAAGCATCTCTGGAATCCATCCCCTCCTGCCACTCCCTCTGGTCAGTCACCGTGGCCTACCACAGTAGCTCCTCATCACCCTCTCCCCGCCCCACTCTCTCCACCACCAGTACCCCCTCCACGCCGACTCCAGCACCAGCACCATCTTTCTAAAATGAAATCTGGTCTTCACTGCCCTTCACATTCCAGCTTTGACATGATTTTCCATCCTTATCTCCAGCCACTCCTCTCCTTACATCACCCTTCAGACTTGCTACTGAGCTACTCTCTGTTCCCCAAACCTGCCCTCTCTTTCAGGCCTTTACAGGGTTGCTCTTTCTTTTGAAATCATTTCCCTCTTTTTCTCGAAAACCCTTACTCATCCTTCAGGGCTCATGCCAAAAGCCATCTTTTCTAGGAATTGGTCTTTGACTTCCTCAGCCACTTGCTGGTAAACCACAGCACCTGGTGTAGACCTTCCTGACAGTACTTGCCACATTACCTTACCTGTAGTGGGGAAGATGTCTGACTCTCATCACACTGTTTCCACAGGCTGGGGCTGATGATTCCTTCAGGCACCCAGCGTCTGGCCTAGGGTCTAACATATGGTGCTTGAATGTAGGAATGAAAGGGGCACCCCTTGTTCTGCTTTTATTCCTAAATCCTGACAGAGAGCCTTAGAGAGTCCAGGATTAGCAGGACCCCAGGACTTGAAGCCACAGGACCCCACATGGAACCAAGAACCTCTTGTCAAGCTGCTACACCCTTGGTGGAGAAAAAATTCCACATTCTTGTGGGTGTCACTGGGAGTGTTGCAGCCCTGAAGTTGCCTCTTCTGGTGTCAAGCCTTTTGGACATTCCTGGGGTGAGTATCCTCAATAGATAGGATGGCAACCTCTAGAATTAGCCTCTGTTCCCTGGAGTCAGCCCACTCTGTACAGTAGATGAGGTTTTCCTTTTCTTAATCATGGTGAGGGTTTATGGTGGTCCTCTGTGTACTTTGGTATGTGGGGGACATAGGAGATAGAGACCAGGGTCACAATATAACCAGGAGCTAGATTAGAGTGTGTGAACAGAGCGTGAGGGGAGGTGGGGAAGGATGCATTGGTGAATGGAGGATTTGGTTCCCGTACCCTGACCCTGAGATTTCCTGAGGTCCTGGTGTGGCAGGAGGGCTGACTGACTGTGTTGGGCTCCCCTGGCCCCCACTCTCACTCCATGTTGAACACTTGCTCTGGTTTCCTCCCTTGTTAGACACCATAGTTATCTCATCACTCAATGCACTGAAACCTCATGGCTGTCTGTTGCCCACAGCCCTGGTTTCAAACTTTGCTCCTTCAGGTATTCAGAGATGCCCAAGGGCCACAACAGTGTGTAGGGGGTTGGGCAAAGGATAGAGTCCCCTGCCCTTGGTCAGATGACCTCAACTTTTTTTATATCAGAATCCTGGGACAGGTTCTTTTGAGGGAGAAGCTCCATGGCTTTAAGCAGTGTGCAAACCAACAGGCATCTAAGGCCCTTTGTTGTTCTTGCTGTCCCTACTCTCCACCCTGGTGGGCTTTACTTAGAGCCCAGCCCCTTCCAGCCTGCACTGCCCTACCTGCTCCTCTCTGCCTTTGCAAATTCTGCACAAACCATTTACTCAAAGCCTTCCTTGCTTGCTCCAGTCCATGAGGCTTTGCTGCCCTTCTTTTAAACTCCTTATCTGAAGTTGAACCATAGGTTGCCTTTGACACTGGTGGCGTTATTGGACACTAATCTTTGTTGGGCTCAGGCAGTGCTTTTTTCTTGCTTGTATCTCTCCGTACAGCACTTAATACAGAGTGGCACAGGCGGATGTGTCCAGCAGGGGACAGTGCTCACTAACGGATGACCATGTGGGGCTGCTAGGCAGCGGCTGAGAAGTTGTTTCACTTTTTTACACAAAGTTCTACCCCCTTACCCCTCCCCACAGGCTGGAATAAGCAGTGAAATAGCCTGCCAGGGATGCTAACTAGGCCAGAAGCGGGGAGGGAGGAGAGTCTCGTGGCCCCTTTGAGGCTGGGCACTGTGCTGCTGGAGTAGTGCCACCTGGAACCTGCTGCCTGGGACCTGCCCCCTCCTCTTGTGCCCAGAACTGTTGTAAGGAGCTGGCCAGCTAGAGCCTCGAGAGGCCAGAGGCCTGGAAGGGGTTGCAACAGCGAGAGCCCCTGCCCTTGCCCCTGGGGAGCGAGGGAGAGAGCCATGCAGTTCCCTTTTCCCATAGCCCCAGAGTGAGTGAGTTTCCGGGCTGGGGGCGGGGTGGGGGCCAGGAGGCCTATCCCAGAAAACAGATGGGCAGCCTCGGCGCGGAGGAAATGGCAACTCCACCGCTTCCTCCATCCCACGCAGCCAGCGTTCACGGGGGTGTGAGAAAAGGGTTTCCTGGAGCAGGGAGGTTCTCCGGCTCACCCTAGGGCTTTTAGCCCTGGCCGCCTTGGGGGACAGGCCAAGTCTGGAACCGGAGTTGAAGCTGAAAGTCAGGCAATTGGAAGGGCACTGAACTAGGAGGGAGGACTCTCCTAATTTAGCCTCTTGGAGCCTGCCTTTCACATTTTAAAATGGGGTTGATTGCCATGATTACTGCTGCCACTCCCCAGGCTCTTTGCAGGCTCAACGAGCTGTTGGGTGCTTGGGTGCTGGAAGAGATGCAGGTAGAGCAGTTTGTTCTCTTGTGCCCCTTGTGCCTAGGTGCAGTGCTTGGCATAAGGAAGCACTTAACAGGATTTGTTTCCTCTCCTTCACCCCCTCCTTTCCCGTTGTTGTCATCTCCTGTGAACCAGCCATGTGGTGTAGGATGTTGGGGAAGAGCCTGGCAGCCGTGTTCACCTTACTTGTGGGGGAGCTCCACATCCCTTTCACCCTCATCTCTCTTACCCTGAAGGTAGGCAGTTCACTAAAGATCCTAGCGTGGCTCTGTGGGGTCCTTGGAAGGTGTTGTAACCAGAAGGTGAGTCCCAGCTTGCCTTATGTTGGCCCTGAGGCAGCTGAAGCTGTGGCCTCTCACCTGAGCACATCCCCCACCTACTCCCCACTCCCTGGTGGTGCTGATCTCTCCTTCGTCCCATTTCTCAGTCACTCCCAGGAACAGTCTTTTCCCTTGGAACTGCCATTCTCAGTTCTTTGCCTGCTAAGTCATGGGTTTGTAACTGGTGCCCTGCTGACAACAGTGCCAGGTAGAACCCTGTTCCAGGTTCAGGACTCTTGCTGCAGGAAGAATTTGGAGACAAGGTGGGCCAGTAGGAATAAGTAGTAAAGTTTATTAAAGAAAGAGAGAAAAAGTACACATTAGAGAGATAATGCAGATGTCTTCAAGGGAGAAGCACACCCTGAGTGGGAGTGGGTTGGCTTGTTATATAGGAAAGGCTTACAGTGATTTTCTTATCTCTACCTTTGAACACCAGGTATCGTCTTTGTTCTAGGAGGAGATAGCTATCAGAACTTGTGACCTGCCCTTGCATATCTAAAATTTGTCTTTGGGCAGATGTTTAACAACCTTTATGACCCCATGCTTTCTGTCATTAACTAAGAATTTGCTTTGGCCTATGATTTTACAAGCTTTTATGGTTCGGTGGGCTTCAGAGCTTTAGGGGGAATTTTTGTCCCCCGAGGTTTGCAGTACTCTGCATTAACTCTTACAAAGCTGAATAGAAGACCAGGGACCACAGCCTCAGTGCCCTATTCTATCCAGCCTCAGGTTCACGTGCTCAATGCTTCCTTGAGCTTCCTTAGGCATACCCACATTTTAGCTAGCAAACTAGCAGCTGGGGTGTGGGCTGCAGGGAGATGGGTAATTCTAAACACCTGGCTCACAACTATTCCTGATTCATCCCTGTGTCCAGGCACCTGGGAGGGTTACTGACCTCGAGGCAGCTGTGCTGTTACCTCACAGCCAGACAGGAGGTGAGGAAGAGGGGTGGATTTAGTCTCAGCCTCACACACCAGCAGTGGGGGAGAGTAGCCACTAGCAAAGAAACCTTGATGCCTTTATTTGGAGTCAGGGGAATTGGAGAGCATGGTACAGCCCTCCCTCACAGAGGCAGCTGAGCAGAGAGGATATCTGATGCTGGAACTCCAGGCAAGTCTTTCTTTATGGTCTCAATTTTCGTATCTGTTCAATGAAGGGGGCAGTACTCAAATGATCCATCTCTGGGGGCTCTTCTGGACTGAGGTTAGAAGATTCTAGATGGGAAGTGGTAAAGGACAAGGACCTGAAGGCAGCCTGAGAGAAGGTTCTGGGACCCAGGAAGGCTTCAGGGTGTTCTGCAGTTCCATAATTGTTGTGTAACTGGGCAGCAGTTATGTCTGAATTATTGGCTCAGGCTGTTTCTGCCTTTCGGTTGGCAGCCTTACCCAGCACCCTTCAAACTTGGGAGGTGAATAACCCTCTAACTTTGCCAAGGCAGGTGTTAGCAGGGCTGAGAGCCAGGAAGGGGATTTCTGGAGGTGGAGAAGGCTCATTCTTAGAAAGATGACAGGCTTTGGGCTTAGAGAAGGATACATTTCTAGAATGCCCATTAGGGCATGCAGGGCTGCTAAGGGTGAGGGAAAGAAGGCTTCACTCATAAGCAGCATGAAGAAAATTCTGCTTCTCTGGAGTACCATTTGGCATTATCTAGAAACATTTAAAATATTCACAGCCCTTGATTCATTCATAGGATGGAACCCTTTGGAATGGTTTTATGAAAGTTCATCATATGTATCGGGATGCTCATCATAGTGTAACCAGTGCCCTGCTGGCAACAGTGCCAGGCAGAACCCTGTTCCAGGTTCGAGATTCTCACCATGGAAAGAATTCAGAGATGAGAGGGGGCCAGTAGGAATAAGTAGTAAAGATTATTAAAGAAAGAGGGAAAGAATACATGTTAAAGAGGTAATGTGGACCTGTTCAAGGGAGAAGCATGCACTGAGTGGCAGTGGGTTAGTTTGTTATGTAGGGAAGTTTTACAGTGATTTTCTTATCTTGACCTTTGAACACCAGGTATCGTCTTTGTTCTAGGAGGAGATAGCTATCAGAACTTGTGACTTGCCCTTGCATATCTAAAATTTGTCTTTGGGCAGATGTTTAACAACCTTTATGACCCCATGCTTTCTGTCATTAACTAAGAATTTGCTTTGGGCCCATGATTTTACAAGCTTTTATGGTTTGGGGAGGTTTTGGAGCTTTAGGGGAAATTTTTGTCCCATGAAGTTTGCAGCTGAAGTTTGTAGCTTTGCATTAACTCTTTCGAAGCTGAATAAAAAACCAGAGATGACAGCCTTGATGCCCTATTCTATCCTGCCTCAATAGAATTGGTAATAATTTCAAAGCAAAAATAAAACTGGAGACAACCAAAATGTCCAAAAATAGAGAGCTGGTTAAGTACAGTTATGGGGCAGCCTTCAAATGGATTATTGGGTAGCAGTTCAGAAGAATGGGGTGGATCTCTGTGTACTGATGTGGGACGATCCTCAAGACATAAGTGAAAAAGCAAGTGCAGAAACATATACTGTATATTAACAGGCTGGCAAATGGGCCCACAGGTCAAATCAGTCTCTTCCCTGAGTGCTATGAATGGTTTTTATATTTTTAAATATTTTTTAAAAATCAAAATAAGAATAGTATATTGTGACACATAAAAATTATATGAAATTCAAATTTCAGTGTCCCTAATGTTTTATTAGAAAATAGCCACATTGATTCATTTACATAGCATCTCTGGCTGGGTTCATGTCACCACAGAGTTGAATAATTGTGACAAAATCTAAAATATTTACTATCTAACCCTTCACAGAAAACATTTGATGATCCCTGGTATATAGTATGATTCCTTTTGTATAATATCTGTGTATTCACATATCTGCATTACTGCCTGCAATTGTTTTTCTTGTTGTTGTTGTTGTTTTATTATAGAAATTGTAGGTTTACAGAAAAATCATGCAGAAAATACAGAGTTCCCATGAACTCCCCCTATCTTTACTACCTTCCATTATTGTGGTACATTTGCTGCATTGATGAAAGAACATTTTTATAATTGCAGTATTGACTATAGTCCTTGTTTTACTTTAGGGTTCATTGTGTTGTATAGTCCTATGGATTTTTTTTTTTTAATTTTTATGTTGGTAACATATATACAACCTCAAATTTCCCCTTTTAACCACATTCAAATATCTATTTCAGAGCTGTTAATTAGGTTCACAATGTTGTGCTACCATCACCACTATCTATTACCAGAAATTTCCATTGCCCCAAATAGAAACTCTGTACAATTTAAGCATTAACTCCTCATTCACTACCCCAGGCCCTGGCAACTTGTATTCTAGTTTCTGACTCTATGAATTTGCTTATTCTGATTATTTCGTATCAGTGAGGTTATACAATATTTGTCCTGTTGCGTCTGGCTTATTTCACTCAATATGATGTCTTCAGGGTTCATCCATGAGGTCGCATGTATCACAACTTCATTCCTCTTTATGGCTGAATAATATTCCCTTTTATGTTTGTACCACATTTTGTTTATCCATTTCTCAGCTGATGGACGCTTGGGTTGCACCCATCTTTCGGCAATTGTGAATAATGCTACTATGAACATCAGTGTGCAAATATCTGTTCTAGTCTGTGCTTTCAGTTCTTCGGGGTATATACCTAAAAATGGGATTGCTGGGTCATATGGTAATTCCATACTTAATTTTTTGAGGAACCACCAAATAGTTTTCCACAGTGACTGTACCATTTTACATTCCTACCAACAATGAACAAGTGTTCTTATTTTTCCACATCCTCTTCAACACTTGGTAATTCTCCATTTTTTAAATAGTAGCCATTCTGGTGGGTGTGAAACAGTATCTCATTGTGGTTTTGATTTGCATTTCCCTGATGGCTAATGATGTTGAGGAATCTTTTCATGTGCTTTTTGGCCATTTGTGTATCTTCTTTGGAGAAATTCTACCCAAGTCTTTTTCCCGTTTTTTAAATTGGGTTGTTTGTCTTTTCATTGTTGAATTGTGGGATTTCTTCTTATATTCTGAATATTAAACCCTTATTGGATAGGACGTTTCCAAATATTTTCTCCCATTGTGTAGATTGTCATTTTACTTTCATGATAAAGTCCTTTGCTACCCAAGTTTTTTTAAATTTTGATGAGGTCCCATTTATCTGATTTTTTCTTTTGTTCCTTATGCTTTGGGTATTAAGTCTGAAAAACCATTGCCTGCCACAAGGTTCTGAAGATGGTTCCCTATGTTTTCTTCTAGGAGTTTATTGAGTTGGTTCTTATATTTAGGGTTTTTATCCATTTTGAGTTGATTTTTGTATGTAGTATGAGGTAGGGGCCACCTTTATTCTTTTGCATATGGATATCCAGTTTTCCCAGCACCATTTGTTGAAAAGACTATTTCCCAATTGAGTGGACTTTGTCACCCTTCTAAAAGATCAGTTGGTCATAAATGTGAGGGTTTATTTCTCACCTCTCAATTGATCCCATTGGTCTATATGTCTGTCCTTGTGCCAGTTCCATACTGTTTTGATTACTATGGCTTTGTAACAAGTTTTAAGATCAGGGAGCGTGATTCCTCCAACTTTGCTCTTCATTTTTCAAGATGATTTTGTCTATGTGGGGCTTCTCACCCTTCCATATAAATTTGCTGATTAGCTTTTCCGTTTTTGCAAAAAGGCTGTTGGAATTTTGATTGGGATTGTGTTGAATCTGTAAATCATTTTGGGTGGAATTGGTATCTTAACATATTTAGTCTTCTAGTCCATGAACATGGGATGTCCTTCCATTTACTTAGGTATTCTTTTCTTTCTTTTAGCAATGTTTTGTAGTTTTCTGTATACAAATCCTCTACATCCTTGGTTAGATTTATTCCTAGATATTTGGTTCTTTTAGTTGGTATTGTAAATGGAATTTTTTCTTGATTTCCTCTTCAGATTGTTCATTACTAGTTTATAGAAACACTACTGGTTTTGGGGTATTGATCTTCTTTCCTTTTCAGCCACTTTGCGGAATTCATTTATTAGCTCTATGCTTTTCAATAAATATACTCCTTGAGGGAAGAGAAGAGAAGAAACAAGACCTGGTTTGAGGTTTTCCTTTTGTCTCTGGTGGAGCCATCTGCCTGCTTTGTGGGCTGGCTATGGACACTGGTCTGTTCAGGCTGCTGCTCAGAGGCAGTCCACTGCCCATGCAGAGGGTTCTTGCCCCCCAGTTCCTCTGCTGCCACTCCAGAACCTCATCCCTGTCAAGTGCCTCTGCAGACTATCTCTCTCCTTTCTTAGGAACTTTCTTGAGTTGGGGAGAAAGGACTGGCAGCTTAGTTGTGCTTGCATGGCAGGAGGGGCTGACAGGTCCAGGATACCAGCTTCCCTAGGAGGCCCAACTGGAGGCAGATGATAGAGTAGCTGTTCCCAGCAGAGTATGGTGGGAATGGGCAAGGGTCACAATAGGACTGGATGGTAAGTGAGCTGGACAGAACCCTAGAGACCATCTGGCCCAAATAGCTCATGGTTTGGAAGGGGAAGCCAGGGTTGGAGAGGATGAGGATTCTCCCAAGGTCCCCCAGTGAGTCAGTTGGCAGAAATGGTGTTTGAGGCCAAGTTTCCTAACTCCAATTTAGTGAACAGGGGTTTTCCTTTCTTCAAGCTAACCATTGCCATGACGATTTCTTACCTTGATCTGCCTTGCTTTATAGTCAGGGATTATATGCACCTCACTCTCCTGTAGACTGAATTTCCATGATTGAGAAAATGTGTCTTTGTGCCAGAAGGGTGACACGTAGGAGTCCAAGGGAGAGGACAGAAGCTGGCATGTGAGACCCTTCCAGACCTTGCCCTCTGTGTCTCTTATTTTGTATCCTTTTACTGTCCTTTAATTTGTTTCCTCTTAATTTGTATGCTTTTACTATTTTCATCTTATTTGTGTCCTTTTACTTAAACTATAATTTTAAATAAAAGTATAATCATAAGTATATCACTTTTAATGAGTTCTGTGAGTCAAATAATTCTAGCAAATTATCGAACCTATGGGAGTGATGGGGGCCCCCATATTTGTAGCCAGCTGGTCAGAAGTGGGGGTGACCTGGGCCCGAACTTGCAACAGGTGCCTGAAGGGTAATCTTGTAGAGGATTGCCCCTAACCTTTAGGGTTTGGCCTAACTCTGGGTAGAGTCAGAACTGAATTGACTGCATATTTTCATTCGGTGTCAGAAGCTGTTGTAGAAACTTCCGATAATCTTTACATTAAGTAAAATGAAATAAAACAAAAAATTCAGTTCCTGAGTCACAGGAGCCACATTTCAAGTCTCAGTAGCCCCATGTAGCCAGTAGCTACCGTACACACAAGACAGAAAACATTTTTGTAATTACGGAGAATTTGAATGGATGGTGCTGTTAAGCAGTGGTTCTGAAAGGGGCCGATTTTGCCTCCCCAGGGGACATTTGACTTTGTTGGAAGACATTTTTGGTTGTCATGACTTGGGGCAGGGGTGCTATTGGCATTTACTGGGTAAAGTCCAGCGATGCTGCTAAACATCTTACAGTGCACACGACAGCAGGACAATCCCTCACAACAAAGGATTATCTGGCCCAAAATGTCAATAGTGCCAAGGCTGAAAAACGCTGCTGTTGAGTGTTCGAGCGTATAGATTTTTACTCACAGCTCCTTGGCCTCCTTCAAGTCTCTAAGGAAACTGAGTATTTCTGTAGAGAGAATGGGAAGGTTGCTGCATGCTGGGGTTGAAGGTGGCAACTCGGGACATGGGATTTGTCTCATCCTGTGGCTGCGAAGCTCTTCTCCACAAGTTCCTTTGATAATCTGTCCCAGAAGCAACCTGGGCCAGACAAAGGGTCTAAAAGTAGAAGGGAAGTTATCACCCCAAATTCTGTTGCCATTTCCTCTCCCTGACTATCCAGAAGCCCCTGCTGGATGGGGATTGCTGATGTCTCTTCCACAGAGAAAAGGAAACCAGACTCCCCAACTTGTTTTAGGAAGGAATCTCTGTAAATACCAGGCAAAATGCAGGCAGCTTATGTAAGGGGGCCTGGCCCAGCCCTGGTCACATCACACAAAGAGGTTCAGGTAAAAATATTAGACATAAACACTGTTGACAGGGGCCTGGGCAGGGGAGCAAGCACAGAGCTGCCTTTCAGAAATCCTGCAGAGTGTGGGAGGCGCTGTTTTAATGCCCAGCCCTGCTGCTACCAGGACCAAGTTGAGGGCAGAGAAACCCAAGGAGGGTAATCCAAGGAGGTAACACAACATTCTTTTTTAAAAAAATGTGTATGGACCCAGTGCCCAGCCCTTGGCTCCCAGGACCATTTGGCAGAGTGAATGGAAATGAAAGAACAAAGGCCATAGGACTTATGGAATCAGATCAAGTGACATCCCTCTAAAACCTGAAAAACTACCCTGGGCCAGCACTGGGGTCAGAGCCACTGCCAAGGACTGGCAGCTGCTTCATTGGGAGTCAGGGGAGAGGTATCAGGAAGGACGTGCCCATCACACACACTGCATCATTCCTTAGGTGAAGACATTGACCCCAGGAGGTTCCTTAACAGTGTGACTGTGTGACCTGAGCACGGTAATCAGAGAGCAGGGTGACCGTGAGGTTGGTGGAAATGCTTGGTGGAGGGAGGATCTTAGGTTGAGGCTATTGCCCAGGGTGCGAGGCCTAACAGGGCCTGCTGGTTGGAGTTCCCCAGGGGCCAGTGGGGTGGGAGACCATATGAAGGCTCTAGGACCTTGGTTGGGGGTGGGGATGAGATGTAGAGGAGAAAGAAAGGGTAGAGCTAGAGAGGAGGGAGGCCCTGAACTGGGGCATTACCAAATTGAGAATGTTTCTGAAGGCTGATGCTAGACAGTCCTCTTTGAGAACTGGCAGGGGATTGAGAGTGAAGGAGAGTTGGGGGAACTAGATCTTTGGGAAGCAGCATTCCAAATTTCAGAACAGAGGATGAACTGGGATGTTCTTAAATGGGAAACATGGTTCAGGATTTTTGGGAAGCTCTTAGAAATGATAGAAAATGGTCCCTGTGAGGAATAGAAGGCAGTGTAAGGCTGGAGACTGATAGGGCTACCTGGGAAGCCCTCTGTAGGACAAAGGTTGGAAAGCAATGCAATGGAAGGAGGACACATAAGCAAAGATGAAGGTAAGAGTATGGTCCAGAGGCCACCAGAGTGAGTCGAAGCTTGTGGTAAAATTTAGGACAACCAAGAGGGCAGGTACATGTATTTGGTAAAAGAATAACAAGACAATGCCTGGTGCTGGAGGCCAGTGGTATAAGATCAGCAAGAATCAGAAAGGGATGGGAGGGAACTCCTTGAGTCTCATTTTGTTCCCATCTTCTCTTTTGAGCTTGAAAAAGTGGGGCAAACAGTGGTAGGAGGGACTTGAACCCTGGTTGGGGGATTTATCTCCCGACCTGATCAAGTTCTGTCCTGGGCACTGAGGTCACCAAGTTGTGGTTGGTGACATTACTTACAGGATGTGTGGAGAACAGCAGAGGGGCTGGGGGGCTGGAGATGGCTAAATGTTGACCCATTATTAAAAAGGGGAAGGAAGTGGACTTCACAAATTACTGCAGACAAGGCTTGTAAGCACGGGGAAAAGAAAATGGTTGTGATTGGTACTAGAATGGTTCACTTGGAACAGCCTATGCCTATTTTGTTTATTTTTATTTTTTGAATATTAGACAAAATATTTTTGGACTCAGGTGAGGTCTTTGATGGAATCAGCAGATGATGTCAGCATGTTTATGATGAGGGAACAATTGTATTCAGAAGGGTTCATTCCGCCTCCTTCCATCCCTAGCCTTGGAGACCTTGTAGAAGGTCTTTGCCCTTGACTTTGCCCTGTTCATCATTTGAATTAGTGTCTTGGGGGGCTTCTAATGAGAGTGCTGCCTGAGAGCAGACTAGGAGGAATCACACAGACCGAGCAAACAATGGGCAACCATGGTAATGTGGGATTTACCGGGGAGAAGTGAGGAACCATATTTGGAACCAGAAAAGTAACTGCTCAGGTGTAGTCTGGGGATTATACTTTAATAATAGCATGGGTAGAAAGAATTCTTTTGAGTTTTTGCAGATTATAAACCCTGTATACATTGGCAGGGGTACAAGGCCACCAGAAGAGCTGCCGTGGGCTCAGGGTCCATTGAGAAACACCCAGTGTCAGAGACCTGATACTTTCTTGAGTCAAACAGTGGGGATGCCTTCTCAGACCCCATAGGCAGAATCCATAGCTCTCTCCTCTGGGTCCTTCAGTTCTGGGAAATATAATTTTATTTCTTTCATAATTTTCTCCCCTGTATCTTTCTGTTCTCTCTTTCTGGAAATCCCATTAGTCAGACTCTGGACTTCCTGGGTTCTTATCTATCTTTTCTACTATTATCTATCTCTTTATCTTTTTGTTCTACTTTCTGGAATATTTCTTCTAAACTTGTATTGAGGTGGTTTTTTATTTGTTTGTTTGTTTTGGTAACTGTGTCTCTTTAATCTCTTTTTTATTATGGAATATAACATATCTACATAGAAGGGATGACTTTCCAAGTGCAATTTAACAAGTAGTAAGCAAATTTCAAAGAATGTTATGGGTTGTAGTTCCACAGTTTCAGTTATTTCTTTACTGTGAAATCACATACATGCAAAGAGGTGATAACTTTCAAAGTAAGATTTAACAAGTAGTTACATAGGAAATTTCCAAGAATGTTATGGTTTCAGTACATAGTTTCAGTTATTTCCTTACTGTGAAATGTAACATATATACAAAAAGGTGATAACTTTCAAATTACAATTTACTAGTAGCTGTACAGCAAATTTCAAAGAATATTATGGGTTACATTTCCACCATTTCAGTTCTTTCCTTCTAGCTATTCTAATACCCTAGCAACTAAGAAAAAGAAAATTATATAGAGATTCAGTATGCCTGATCCTTTGTTAAATTCTGTCTTGTCTGTTGCTAACCCTTCCTCTAGTTTAATCACTTTCCTAATCTTCAGGACGTGTAGGCTGTGGCCACCCTAACTCGTTCATGTTGAAAAGGGGTGTCGACATTGTGGGAAAAGGGAACACATCTGGTTGATGTTCTTGAAAAGGCTATTGCCTCTGGGTTTTGGTACTTATCTGGCATAGGAACACTCTGGGGGATTTAAGATTCTGAGAAATAAACTTAGTGATTGAAACTTTTATAGAGTCTCAGACAGGGTCCTAGGTATTTCGGGACTGCTGTTGGTTAAGGCTTGGCATACTGTGGCCATTTGGCATATCTAGCTGAAACTTGCGTAGGAGTAACCTCCAGGACAGCCTCTCGACTCTATTTGAAATCTCTTAGCCACTGAAATCTTATTTTGTTGCCTTTCTTTTCCCCCTTTTACTCAAAAAGGCATTCTCAACCCCTCGATGCCAGGGTCAGGCTCACTCCTGGAATCCATGTCCCAGGTCGCCAGGGAGACTCACTCACCGAGGGGGACTTTCCCATATCAGGGGGGAAGGTGATGAATTTATCTGCAGCGTTGGGCTTAGAAAGAGAAAGTCCACATTTGAGCAACAAAAGAGGTTCTCTGGAGGTGACTCCTAGGCATAGTTATAGGTGGGCTTAGCTTCCCCTTTAGAACCATAAGTTTCACAGTAGCAAGCCTCAAAATCAAGGGCTTGACTTATATAGTAGGGGGTTCCTAATTTCACATAGCATATGTTCTGTCACAATAATCAATCAGTATCTCATATTATCATCACTTAGTTGTACAATCCTCATCACTCTCCATTTTAAACAATTCTCATAACCCAAAACAACCCATAGCTCTTTTCAGCCCTTAATTATTTGTCCTTAGTATTTGTATGGTACTAGTAAGGTATTCGTATTAATTATAGTCCCTAATATGCAATAGGTAGATTTTTCCCATATACTACTCTGTTGTCAATTCTCTATACCTGTGTCATACCTTAGAAGTATATCATGCAAGCACCTATCTATTATTTGTAGTGCTGATCTGTGGGATACATACCTTTAAACAGCCCCTTGCAATCCTGTTCACCTTCAATACAGCTCTAATACTTAGAATCCCATTAACAGTTATCACCCCTATCCATTCCCATACCTTTAAATTCCCCCTCATTAACATATCTGAACATATTTGGTTATCATTCCCCCTTTAGTAGCTTCTGTCTATCACTAGTTTCCCAATATTCTGCATTATAAGATACTGATTTTACATTGTTCTGGGAGTTTAGAGTAGTGATAGCATACAATATCTCTCCTTTTGGGTCTGACTTATTTCACTCAGCATTATATCTTCAAGTTTCATCTATGTTGCCATGTGTTTCAGAACCTTGTTCCTTCTTACTGCTGCATAGTATTCCGCCTATGTATATGGACATTTTTTAATCCACTCATCTGTTGAAGGACACTTGGGTTGTTTCTGTCTCTTGGCAATTGTGATCAATGCCACTCTGAACATTGGTGTACAGACGTCTGTTCGTGTCAGTGCTTTCAGATCTTCTGGGTATATACCGAGAAGTGGAATTGCTGGATCATAGGGTAATTTGATGTCTAGTTTTCTAAGAAACCACCAAACTATCTTCCACGGTGCCTGTACTATTATAGATTCCCACCAGCAATGAATAGAGTTCCAATTTCCCCGCATTCTCTCCACCATTTTGTTTAATGGCCTCCATTCTTATTGGTGTGAGATGATGTCTCATTGTGGTTTCGATTTGGATTTCCCTAATAGCTAGTGAAGATGAACATTTTGTCTTATGTTTTTTAGCCATTTGTATTTCCTCTTTGGAAAAATGCCTTTTCATATTTTTTGCCCATTTTATAATTGGGTTGTTTGTACTATTGTTGATTGTAGATTTCTTTATATATGCAGTATATCAGTCTCTTATTAGATATGTGGTTTCCAAATATTTTCTTCCATTGAGTTGGCTTCCTCTTCACCTTCTAACAAAGTGTTTTGAGGCACAGAAGCTTTTGATTTTGAGGAGTTCCCATTTATCTATTTTTCTTTTGTTGCTTGTACTTTAGGTATAAGGTCTAAGAAGCTACCTCCTATTAATAGGTCTTGAAGATGCTTCCCTAAATTATCTTCTGAGAGTTTTATTGTGCTGTCTCTTATATTGAAGTCTTTGATCCACATTGAGTTAATTTTTGTGAGGTAGGGGTCCTCTTTCATTCTTTTGATTATGGATATCCAGTTCTCCCAGCCCCATTTGTTGAAGAGACTGTTGTGTCCCAGTCCAGTGGATTTGGAGGCTGTTCTAGTTTGCTAATGCTGCTGGCATGCAAAACACCAGAAATGGATTGGCTTTTATAAAAGGGGGTTTATTTGCTTACACAGTTACAGTCTTAAGGCCATAAAGTGTCCAAGGTAACACATCGGCAATCAGGTGCCTTCACTGAAGGATGGCCAATGTGTCCAGAAAACTTCTGTTAGCTGGGAAGGCACGTGGCTGGCGTCTGCTCCAAAGTTCTAGTTTCAAAATGCCTTTCTCCAAGGACATTCCTCTCTAGGCTGCAGTTACTCAAAAATGTCACTCTTAGTTTCACTTGGGGTATTTGTCCTCTCTTAGCTTCTCCGGAGCAAGAATCTGCTTTCAATGGCCGTCTTCAAATTGTCTCTCATCTGCAGCTCCTGTGCTTTCTTCAAAGTGTCCCTCTTGGCTGTAGCTCCTCTTCAGAACACCACTCACAGCTGCACTGAGTTCCCTCTGCCCATCAGCTCATTTATACGGCTCCAGTGACTTGACTTAGACCCACCCCAAATGGGCGGAGCAACACCTCCATGGCAATTATCCAATCAGAGTCATCAGCCACAGCTGGGTGGGGCACATCTCCAAAGAAACACACAGAGAATTACAATCTAATCAACACTGATAGTGTCTGCCCACATAAGATTACATCAAAGATAATGGCATTTGGGGGACACAATATATTCAAACTGGCACAGAGGCCTTATCAAAAATTAGTCGACCATAGATCTGGGGGTCTATTTCCAAACTCTCAATTTGATTCCTTTGATCAAAATGTCTATATTTGTGCCAATACCATGCTGTTTTGACAACTATGGCTTTTTAGTAGGTTTCAAAGTCTGGAAGTGTGAGTCTTCCCACTTCATTCTTCTTTATTAGAATGTTTTTGGCAATTTGAGGCCCCTTTCCCTTCCAAATAAATTTGATAACTAGCATTTCCAAGTCTACAAAGTAGATTGTTGGAATTTTGTTTGGAATTGCATTGAATCTGTAGATCAGTTTGGGTAGGATTGACATCTTAACGATATTTAGCCTTCCTATCCATGAACACGGAACATCTTTCCACCTAATTAGGTCCCCTTTGATTTCTTTTAGTAACAATTTGTAATTTTCTGTGTAGAGGTCTTTTACATCTTTAGTTAAATTTATTCCCAGGTACTTGATTTTTTTAGTTGCTATTGTGAATGGGAATTTTTTTTTTTAAATTTCCTCTTCAATTAGGTTATTACTAGTGTGTAGGAACATTACTGCCTTATGTGCATTAATCTTGTATCTTGCCACCCCGCTAAATTTGTTTATTAGCTCAAGTAGCTTTGTGGTTGAATTCTCAGGATTTTCCAAATATAAGATAATATCATCTGCAAATAGTGACAGTTTTACTTCTTCCTTTCCAATTTGGATATGTTCTGAGACATGAGCTTTTATTCACTGCTTACATACTAAGGAAATGGAAGTCAGTCATGTTGTGCTGGGTTAAGGAGCTGTCTGAGAAGTGGTAGGTTCAGAGCTCAACATGAAGATACTCCGCAAAAGCAGGGGGTACCAGAGAATGGTTATAAGGGTTAGGACAAAGATATTCCAGTGGGTATGAGAGCATAAGTGTGGGAGCAGGGGTCTTGTGAACATAGGAAGGGTTCAAATGTAGTCAGCAGGGAAGAGGGGAGGATTATAGGTTATCTTGTAGATAATAGTGTTCTAGTTTGCTAATGCTGCCAGAATGCAAAACACCAGAAATGGATTGGCTTTTATAAAAGCCAATCCAGTGGGTTTATTTGGTTACACAGTTACAGTCTTAAGGCCATAAAGTGTCCAAGGTAACGCATCAACAATCAGGTACCTTCACTGGAAGATGGCCAATGGCGTCCAGAAAACCTGTGTTAGCTGGGAAGGATGTGGCCAGTGTCTGCTCCAAGTTCTGATTTCAAAATGGCTTTCTCCCAGGATGTCCCTCTCTAGGCTTCAGCTCCTCAAAAATATCACTCTTAGTTGCTCTTGGGGCGTTTGTCCTCTCAGCTTCTCCAGAGCAAAAGTCTGCTTTCAAAGGCCATCTCCAAAATGTCTCTGTAAGCTGAAGCTCCTCTCTCAGTTCCAGTGCGTTCCTCAAAGTATCCCTTTTGGCTGTAGCTCCTCTTCAAAGTGTCACTCTCAGCTGCACTGAGTTCCTTCTGTTTTTCAGCTCATTTATATGGCTCCAGTGATTTAATTTAGACCCACCCTGAATGGATGGGGTAACACCTCCGTGGAAATTATCCAGTCAGAGTCATCACCCACAGTTGGGTGGGGCACATCTCCATGGAAACACTCAAAAGAATTACAATCTAATCAACCCTGACACGTCTGTCCACACAAGATTACATCAAAGATAATGGCGTTTTGGGGAACATAATACATTTAAACTGGCACAAATAGCATCTCAGGGAGTTTCAGAGAGGCAGGTAGTTTTGGAAGGGAGATAAGTTACATATTACATTTAGTGGCCAGAGGCCTGATCCTACAAGGAGAGAAGGTCAAACCTTAACTCACCTAGGTCACACTGTGTGCACAGTCTTCAAGGCCCTTAAGGAAGGCCCTGGTCCTGAGGCTCCCACAGGTAGTGTCCCTTTTTCTTCAATTTTTGAAAGAGTTTGAGCAGGAATGGTGTCAATTCTTTTTGGAAAGTTTGCTAAAATACCCTGTGAAGCCATTTGGCCCTGGGCTTTTATTTGTAGGTAGATTTTTGATGACTGGTTGGAACTCTGCTTGTGATTGGTTTGTTGAGTTCTTCTGTTTCTTCTTGGGTCAGTCTAGGATGTTCATGTGTTTCCAGGAAATTGTCTATTTCCTCTACATTGTGTAGCTTGTTGGCATACAGTTGTTCATAGTATCCTCTTATGATTTTATTTCTTCAGGATCTGTAGTAATTATCAGCTTCTCATTTCTGAATCTGTTTATTTGGGTCTTCTATATTTTGACTTTGTCAGTCTGGCTAAGGGCCTGTCAATCTTGTTGATTTTCTCAAAGAAACAAACTTTTGGTTTTATTTATTCTCTCTATTGTTTTTGTTTTCCAGCTCCTTTATTTCTGCTTTGATCTTTGTTATTTTCTTCTACTTGCTTTAGTGTTAGTTTGCTGATCATTCTTCAGTTGTTCAGTTAGGTCTTTGATTTTAGCTCTTTCTTGCTTTTTGATGTATGCCTTTAGAGCTATAAATTTCCCTTTCAGCACCGCCTTCACTACATTCCATAGGTTTTGATATGTTATGTTCTCATTTTCATTCGTCTCTAGATATTTACCAATTTCTCTTGAAGTTTCTTCTTTGACCCACTGGTTGTCTAGGAGTGTGTTGTTTAACCGCCATGTATTTGTGAAAGATCTGGTTCTTTGGTGGTTATTGATTTCTAGTGACATTCCATTGTGGTCAGAGAATGTACTTTGAATAATTTCAATCTTTTTAAATTTATTGACTTGTTTTGTGCCTCAGCATATGATCTATCCTAGAGAATGTACCATGAGTGCTAGAGAAGAATATATATCCTAGTACTTTGGGATGTAATGATCTATATATGTCTGTTAAGTCGTAATTCATTAATCATATTGTTTAGGTTCTCAATTTCCTTATTGGTCCTCTAACTCATTGTTCTATCTATAGAAGAGAGTGGTATATTGAAGTCTCCCACTATTATTGTAGAAATGTCTATTGCTCCCTTCAGTTTAGCCAGTGTTTGTCAAATGTACTTTGGAGCGCCTTGATTGGATGCATAAACATTTATGATTGTTATTTCTTCTTGGTGAATTCTCCTTTTTATTAATATATAGTATCCTTCATTGTCTCTTATGACATATTTGCATTTAAAGTCTATTTTGTCTGATATTAGTATAACTACCCCTGCTTTCTTTTGGTTGCAGCTTGCCTAGACTATTTTTTTCCATTCTTTCACTTTCAGTCTCTTTGTGTCACAAGGTCTAAGATGAGTCTCTTGTAAACAGCATACTTTTAAATCCATTCTACCAGTCTGTATCTTTTAATTGGAGAGTTTAATCCATTCACATTCAAAGTTATTACTGTGATGGGAGTTCTTGAACCAGCCATCTTATCCTTTGGTTTTAGTTGTCAGATCTATTTTTTCCTCTCTCTCTTTTTTTTCTTTAAGTTGCCCTTACTAATATTCTTCAGTTCTGTGCCTTTCTCCACACCTCTTTCTCCTTTCTTTTTTTCTCAGCTTGTAGAGCTTCCTTTAGTATTTCTTGCAGGGTATGTTTCTTGTCAACAAATTCTGTCAGCATTTGTTTGTCTTTAAAAATTTTAAACTCTCTCTCAATTTTTAAGGAGAGCTTTGCTGGAAAAAGAATTCTTGGTTGGCAATTTTTCTCTTTCAGAACCTTAAATATATCATACCACTGCCTTCTCGCCTCCATGTGGTGTCCACTGAGTAGTCAGTGCTTAGTCTTATGTTGTTTCCCTTGAATGTGATGAATCACTTCTCTTTTACTGCTTTCAGAACTTTCTCCTTCTCTTCAGCATTTGACAATCTGATCAGTATATGTCTCAGAGTGGGTTTTTTGGATTTAGTCTATTTGGAGTTTGTTGGGCATCTTTGATTTGCATATTTATGTTGTTTAGAAGGGTTGGGAAGTTTTCCCCAACTATGTCTCGAAACACTCTTCCTAGCCCTTTACTCTTCTTTTCTCCTTCTGGGGCACCATTGATTCTTATATCTGTGCCCTTCGTGTTGTCCATCATTTCCCTGAGATCCATTTGAAATTTTTCCATTTTTTTCACCATTTGTTCTTTTATATGTTCACATTCAATTGTACTGTCCTCTAGTTCACTTATCCTTTTTTCTGGCTCTTTAAATCTGCTGTTGTGTGTCTCTAGCATATTTTTAATTTGATCAACAGTTTCTTTCATTTCCATAAGATCTGCTATTTCTCTACTCTTTCAAATTCTTCTTTATATTCTTCTAGAATCTTATTGCTGCCTTTATGTCTTTAGCCATCTCGTTGAAGTTGTTCTGGAGATTTGTGTGTACTTCTTTAATTAATTGCTCCAAATTTTGTGTCTCTTACAGCTTTTTAATTTGTTCATTTGGCTTGTCCATATCTTCTTGTTTCTTTGGGTGCTTTATGATTTTCTGTTGGCTTCGGGGCATTTGCTTATCTTGGTGAGATTATTTTGGGAAATGCAGTATTATTTCAGCATTTGTCTGTAATTTGGCAGAACTGCAGCTTGCTGGAGTGCACTTTCTCTGTCCTACCATCAGATGGTGCTCTTGAGCCACCTCTTACTCTCAAGCCAGCTTTCTCCCAACTTCATCTGTGCACTGGGTGGGGTCCAAACCAGGTGGGAATCTAATCAATGAACTAGTTCTCCTTGTGCCCTGGGGACTATCTACCCTAGGTGCAATGTGGGCCCCATGCAGTTCATCAGGGAATCTGCTCAAGGCACCCTCCTGCTGAAATGTGCTCCACTCCCTGCCTGCCTCTGGGGTGTGGGAGGGGCTTCTGGTGCTTCTGTGTGGTGCCCTCTCCTACCCCTGCTTCTTGCCCATGCACACCCCGGACTTCCATGGGGGGAAACTAAATGTGGACAATACTTGTCCACTGCTTCCCAGGTTCCTTCACAGGAGCTCCAGCCATGTGACTGTAGAGGAGTATCTTCCCAGTTAATTGTTAAGGTGGGTGCATGAGAGTGGAGAGCCACTGCTCGCTCCCTTGCCCAGGGGCCAACTCACTGCTGCCAGCCTTAGGAGAAGGTCCTGGCCAAACAAACTCACCCTGTCTGTCAAGGTGCACTCTCTCCATCTTTCCATCCACGTCCCCACCACATACTATAGGAATTCCTCTGTGGCCACTCATACCCCAAAATCGCAGTCCCAGGCATCCTCTGGCCCCTCTCTAGTTTCCTTCATAGAGGAGAAGCCCGCTCTGCCTCACTCACTGTGCCATCTTCCCCGAAGTCCTATATTCAGTTTTTTATTTTGCTATTTGTAATTTTAATTTCCAAGAGTTCTTTTGTGTTCCCTGATTATTTTATCTTTTAAAAATAGTGTTAAGTTCTTGTTTTTTGGGTGCAATCTCTTATCTTTCTTAGGATATTAATTATAGAGTTCATATTTTTAAGTTTTCTTCTCCCTGCATTGTCTGTGAATTTTCATTTTCTGTTGTTTATTTGATCACTTTTTCTTGCTAGAGGTCCTTCTTCAAATATCTGATAATCCTTAGTTCTTCTTATTTGGGCACCAAAAGCTGACTGAGAGCTCTGTCTGTGGAATGAGGCCTGTCAACCAGGGCCTTCTCTGCCAGGTACTCAGCTGGGGCGGGGGGGGGGGGGTGTTTTGTGAGGGGCACCTCCAAATTTAATATCTAAATATTTCCTTTCCTACCACCACCACCATCACTACCACTACCACCTCATCCCTACTCCTAGGATATTTGTTTTTTCCAGAAAAGACTACCAACGTCCTGGCTTGCAGATCCTGTGTTTTTAAGAATGGGGGGAGAGGTTTGAGGTTCTTTGTTTTGTCTATAGATTTTCACTTCAATTCCAGGGCCTCGTTCCTCTGTTGTGCCAGGTGTTACCAAGTCTGGCAACTCAAATTCCTGTTGGGGTGTGGGAAGGGTACTATATCTGGCTGCCTGAGGTGGGGGAGGAGACCTGGGGGACTTTATTCCTTCTCCAGACATTGAACTAGTCCTATATTCAGCCCATGCCTCATGCCCCCTTACGAGCCAGTGAGGTACTCAATGCTTCAACTCCTGAATCTTTCCTGGGCTAGGTGTCTCTAAAAGGCTTGTTTCTCATCTACTTTGCAGGTTCTTAATATTCAACTAATCTAATCTAATGTAATCTGCTAATGCCTCCTTCTCTTTCTATCTGTCCAAAAAGTGTTGATATGTCTTGAATGCTCTTTTCTCTCTTCTTCTCTTTTTCTTGGGGATTTATACTTAAAATTATTTTACTTTTATTTTAATGGACTTTTGGGAGACAGCAGAGTTTAATCTACCATATTTAACTGAAAGTTTATTCTTTTATTTAACCCTTATATATTCTTTTGTTTTTAATGTGTCTTTTTAGACAACATTTTGTTGGATTAAAAAAACCCAATATGAGAGTCTGAATTTGATCGGGGAGTTTAGCCCATTATATAATTACTATTATATTAGGATTTACTTGTGCTATTTTTATTTAATGTATTTTGCTTATCATGCGTTCTCTTTGTTTCTTTTTTTCGTTTCCTATCTGTTATTGTGTAGATCAAATTTTCTTCTGCTGGTCTGAAAGGTATACGTTATTTTTTTATGGCTACCTCTAACTTATGCCCTATAATTTGCCTTATTATGTGTCTTCCACATGAAAGAGAGAAGAACCTCAGTTCCATCCCACCTCCCTCTGGTCAACTCCCCTGCCCCATACTGGCCCAGTGGCATTTCCAGGGTTGAGTCTGGTGGAGGCAGGTGGCAGCCCTGCTCATTTGCCGTCTCATTCAGAACTGGGTGTCTGTGACAGGGCTGTCCTAGAGCGGACTCCAGGGCTCAGGAAGGTTCGGTTTAAAGGACCTGTAAAACATCTCTTCCATCCTTGAGGTTGTGTGAAAATTCTGGGGATGGTAGATGCAACAGGGATGTGAGAGGGAAAATGCACAAGTCAGAAAGATCTCCAGTAGAGCTGGGAACCTCAGATCTTCTGAAATTTCTCCCAAAAGAGCCATAGCTGATGAAAAGTTCATCTTTAGTCTGCTTCTCTGAGTTATTTACTCCGTGATCCCTGCTTTGCTTTTAGGTGCTGTCCATTGTCTCACAAGAGGCAAGAAATAAAATAGGAGAGAGGGCCTTGGAAAGATAACAAGGAGTGGTGGGGACTGGGTTGAACGGGGATGGGCCTGCCCCATCCAACAGGGTAGCTGCTACTCAGCACCAGTAGGTCGTTAGGAACGTGGATCCAGGATCACCAAAGCTTTCAGGTTTTCAAGAGAAGCCAGGAAATTGGAATTTTTTAAATGTGAAATCTCCTAATTTGTATATGTTGGCTCAGAAATATTTGTGATTCCATGCAGGCCAAACTAAACATGCCTGCAGGCTGGCTCTGATGCAAACATTGCCACCCATGACCTCTACTCTGGTCATTCAGTGATTCTGCCTTGCCACCCTGGACTCTTGTCCTCTCCTGGATAAATGTTCTCCTCTGTCTCAGTAGTTTCCCCCAAAAATGTGATTTCCTACACCCCTCCCCTCCTGCCGCCTTCCTCTGGGCCTCTTTGGTTTGCTAACATGTTTGTTTGTTTTATAAATGATGGCAGCCAGTCCAGTGCCCTTCACACCACTGTGTGCTGTTTCTCACAGTCATTTGTTCTGTTAAGCAGGTTAAGTGCCCCCCTTGTTTGCATTATTAATTTACTCAGTAAATCCTTTCATGGCTAGTGGGAAGGTAAACTTCATTCTTGCCCCACATGTTTAGGGTGCACAGGTGTGGTTTTCCTGGAGCTTGTCTGCAGCCTGAGCCCACTAGGCTTGTTCCTAGAAGTACATGAAAGGGCTCTGTCTGCTTTCTTGCTGGGGCATGAGGCACAGGTGCAGATATCACATGACAGCCCCAGCTCCTAGGGTCTTGGCCTGCAGAGGGCAGGGCTGTGTGTGGCCTAGAGGACCTGTGAGCCTCCTCAGGGTGGGCATAGTCTCCCTCCAGCCTGCCAGGACTTCTGTGGCCCCTCCCGTCATCTGCCTGCCTCTGCCCCTTGGCCAAGCCTGCAGCTTTATATACCCCAGGCAGTAGGTGACTCATTCTCCAGCAGCCCCTCTCAGGGAAGTGAAACAGGCACCTGGTGGGGCCTGACCCTTGCGTGACAGCGGAAGTAGCTATGTAAACGGGCGCACTGCCAAGGAGGGGGTGCCCTCTCCACAGCCAGCCCATGAAGAAAGCCCTCGCCAGCCTGGACCTGGGGTGGCCTCCAGGTCTGTGGCTCTGGTAACAGTCTCTCCCTTTTCCTCCCCCTGCCTCCATTTTTCTTGGTGACAGCTGGAAGTCGCAGTGATCACAACTGAGAGAGCCAAACATTTCTACAGCCTTCAGGACGTTCCCGTCACCCTCTACAGTGATGCTGATGAATGGGAGGTCAGTGCTGGGGGCCCCAGGGCTGAGTTCCATCACGTTTCTACCAACAGGACAGGACTGTCCTCCCTGCAGCCTGGGGTCCTGGCGGCCGGAGCAGACAGGCTGGGCTCAAGTCAGTGGTCAGGGCCCTGTGGGCAGAGGCAATGAGGAAAACATCTGTCTAGCTTCTGGCCTGTGGGAGGCCCACAGTCTCCTCCCACCCCAGCAAAGCTCGGCTTTGGCCCCGTGCCTGAGGTTGAGTGTCCTTGTACTTATCTGGGCTGATGAAACCACAGAGGCGCTCTGTTCCCACCACCCTTGTCCACGTGGCTCCCAGTGTCGGGGCTGTCAAGAGTGCCTCACTTCCCACGGCCGCTGGGCTCGGCTTCTGCTCTCCCGCAGAGGGGTGGGCACTGGCCAATTCACCAGACGTCGAGTGTGGGCCTCACAGGGGTGCCCTGCCAGGCATTTTTAAACATTCTCAGCCCTAAAACATTTCTGGCTGTCCTGTCTTCCCCACCCCCCTCCACTTCTCACCACCCCAGTCCTTCCATTGGCTTGGACAACCTAAGCATCCGCCTCAAGCAGACAGTCCAGGAGTTCCTTGCCAGATGTCAGCTCTCTTGAAAACCAAACCATAAAGGGAATAGCTCAGAGAGACAAGGGGCATTTGTTTCCTCAGGCCTGGTTTCTTTCAGGCTATTGGCTCCATGACCAGAGCCGCCAGCTTTGCTATGAGAGAGAATGGCAGTGGACTTGGGTAGTGCTAGGTCAGGGATTTCCCTCCAGCTCCTGACTTATTGTTCCTAGTCTGCACTGACACCCTCTCCCCCCCCACCCTCAGCCCTCCACATAGGAGAGTGGCAGGCTCTGTGACCCTGTTTCCTTCCCTGTTGCAGATGTGGAAGTGCCGCTCCGACCCAGTTCTCCACATTGACCTGCGGAGGTGGGCGGACCTCATGCTAGTGGCTCCTCTTGATGCCAACACCCTGGGGAAGGTGGCCAGTGGCATCTGTGACAATTTGCTTGTGAGTGACTCCCCGGTGGCCTCATTGCTTCTGGGGCTTCCCTCCCAGTTTGCTGAGCTGCAGAATTCCTTGTACAAGGTTCTCACTTTGAGGGCCTGTTAACTGTGGGGCCCAAGTTTGCCTGGGGAGAATGCCAGGCTCCAGTGACTGCCCCCGTCCCCCCCACCTTGTCTCACCTGACCTGCTCTCCAGCAAGTGGGCAGATGGGCCTCCCTGGTTCTGATGGGTTAGCTTGACCAGCTGGTGCTGTCTGAGGCGTGCCCACCTCTCACCTGCCCTTCAGCGCTCAGCCAGGTACCCACCCTGGGCCCCTTGCCCCTCTCCCTTTGTCCTTCATTCATGGCTGCCTGGGACGTGCTCTTCCATTGGTCTCCCTGCCCAGCCCCGTCACCTCCCCGCTTCAGCTCTGCTTTTCCTCTAGGGTGTAGATATATACACGGGCCATGTGATAAGAGCTTTTACCTCCTCATGGATCTCTCACTCACTCGACCGGAGCTTTAGCCACAAGGCCGAGATGTGGTTTTCGTATGTATAAGGGAAAGCTTAGAGAGGAAGAGGGGAGAAGAAAAGGGTGGGAGATGGTAGAAAAGAGAAGCAGAAGTCCAGCTGTACAAAGTGGGTATTGTCTTAGACCTGAGGGACCTCCAGGAAGCTGTTGCCCTTAAAGAGGAACCATCCCGGGGTGATTTGGGCTTGATCTCTCTCCTCTCCTCCCACTGCCTTGTCCCCTCCTCACCCTCATCCCCCATTTATTGACCTCCTATCTACCATGTGCCTGGCCCTGCTGAGGGACACACAGGACCCAGGGAACTCAGGAGGGGCTCTGGGTGGAGTGCTCTGCGTGTGGGTCAGGATTTTCGGGGGGATCAGATATGAGACTAGTCTCCTTGTTTGCTTGTAATGGGCACTTAAGTGTCTTCTTGAAGAATCTGCTAGTGATTTAAGGTCATTTGAATAGGAACACAGGGTGACCAGAAGAAGAGCCACTCACAGATTGTGTGGCCAGGAGCAGAGGTATGGGAGGGCAGAGAAGGGCTTCCCATTGGGGCTGGGGCTGGGCCTGACAGGGCGACTGGAACAAAGGAGGTTCCGGGCCACTTCATCTAAGTGTTTCAGAGTCATGTATGACCAGCTCCATCTCACCAAGCCACAGGTTATTAGCTGGCCAACATGATGAAGCACATGGACCTCTGGAAGTGAAGCCCAGCCTGGGCCAGCTCTCCGAGGGCTCCTTTGTTCCTTCTTTCCAAAAGCTCTCCTTCCTGTTTTTCTTCTTCATTCCCTGAAACCTTGGTGTTTCCTCTTCCTATGGTGGCTGAGCAGAGAGACATGGTCCCAAGACAAGCCCCAGGCCATTTGTCTTTAAGGCACAGATGCCTCAAGGAATCTCAGTTCTTTCAAGTATGTGCTCTGGTCCTCCTTGGTCTGTGACTCTATCCTGTCTCAGTTGATGTTTTCTCCTTGTCTCCCTGAAAGGGCACTCACCCTACTTCTCTTCTGTACATCTTCCTTTCCAGTGCTCCAACTTGGGGTGCTTTGGGAGCAGTGTGCTGGGTGGGAACCCATGTCCTTGGCTTCTAGGCTCTTGGCCTGAGTGACACCCATCTCAATGTGCCCTCTGCCCCACTTCAGCCCTGGCCCCTTGTTCACGGGCTATCCTAGACATGCATCCATGGAGCGCTTCTGCCTGCACAGGTGAGGCACACCCCTTCCTGAGCTAAATAGGCAATCAGGTCCAGAGAGAAGAGGTGACTTCCCTGGGTCCCCAGTCTGGCTGGAGGCTGGCTTCCTGACTGGGAGCCAGGCCTGAGTCTCCCCTACCCAAGCAGATTCCCACGGGCACTGGTGCTGAGCACAGCACTGGTCAAACAGATCCAACCATGGGAACTGATACCCTTCTTTCCTCCCTCCTGCTGCTGGTCAGTTTGGAGAAGCCATGGTTTGTCCAGAAAGCTCTGAGCTCTGAGATGAGGTAGGGAAAGCTAGATACATGTGTGACGTGGAGGTGTTGGGTTTTCTGTTCTGGTTGAAGTGCTTTGCTTTGAGAGCCCTTAGAAACCCCGGCCCCTTCACACCCCTCACGCACTCAAGTGGCTCTTCTAGGTATGCTGGTAATTCTGCAGAAGCAGCTGGTGGCACAGGGCCAAGAGGAAGTGGGACTGAAACTGTATACTCATAGCCTGGTTGCAGGATTGAAAGGACTTGGTGGGAAACAGATGCTGGTGTCTGGGATGACGTAAGCAGCCAGATCTCGAGGCTGTTTGCTGTCCTGCTCCCAACTTGTTCCCAGGAGGGGGCAGGGGCACCAAGGGTGGCAGGCCTGGCCTGTTCATGGCATTGTCCGCAGAGCTCTCCTCCTCTCTTTTCCCAGATGGGCTCCACCTAAGGGGAGGGGGTGCCAGCCACTGTCTCCATGAGGGACCCATGGCCCGGGAGGATGCTCCTGGAGCCATCAGAGCACCGGGGCACTCCACTCCTCACTCCTGTGGACCCCAGGGATTATTTCTCATCCAGGCAGCCCCTTGCTCAGGGAGCCTGTGCCTATAGTCATGATAAGAACTACTCTTTCTTGAATCTGTACTTTGTGCTGAGCCCTGTGCTCGGAGCTTTGTAGGCATTTTCACCCTCAGGCCTCACAATTCTCCAGGGAGGTGGGTCTTCTGCAGCGAGGAAGTAGAGTCTCCTGGCGTTAAATAACTTGTCCAAGTTCTCAAGGAGAGTAATAAACAGTATTGGCAGGACTGGGTGCCAGGTCTGTGTGAGTTCGAAGCCCAGGTTCTCAACCACAGCACTAAGGGCTCTGTGGGACAATTGGTCCCTTCCACAACCTGTCTGGTTTGTGACTCAGTGGGATGGCCCAGAAGGCGGAAGGAGTGCACAGCGGCAGGCCAGCTTCACGCTGTGGTTTATTGTCTGCTTGTGCACTGCAGCTTCCCCATCTGCGAAACAATACCTACCTTACAAGGACACAGTGAGGACTCCTGAGATCATATATAGGAGTGTTATTGTCATGTGTTGAATGTGGTTTTCACAGGCTTTATTTGTTTTAGAAATAGAGCGGTGTTTGGGTGAAGGGACACCAACCCCACAATGAGCAGTCTGGTTCTTTGTTAGCTTTTCCATGGACCACAAGTCCTGCCTTCTGCTTCTACCCGAGGGATGTGACCCTGCTGTGGAGACAGCTTGGGCTTGGGCACTGGGAAGCCTTTCAGCAAGGAGGGATGATCTGTGGGGAAGTGGCTGGGCCTTGCGTTGCGAGTGTGGGCCAGAGCCTGTGGGGAGGTGGAGAAGAGCAAGGAGGCACAGCCACTCTCCCACCCACCCCAGGGACATGCTCCCTGCGTCCGGCAGCCCCCAGGCATTCTGAGCCCTCTGCAGAGGGAGGAATCTGGAAGGGCAGGGAGGGGCGGCAGGCAGGACAGCACGATACCTTCTGTGGCCCTTCTTCACAGACCTGTGTCATCCGGGCCTGGGACCGCAGCAAGCCCCTGCTCTTCTGCCCGGCAATGAACACCGCCATGTGGGAGCACCCCATCACCGCACAGCAGGTAGCCCAGCTCAAGGCCTTCGGCTATGTCGAGATCCCCTGTGTGGCCAAGAAGCTAGTGTGTGGAGACCAAGGTGAGGTCTTGCCAGGCTCACTGCCCAAGGCCTAGGAAGGGACTTAGCTCTGGGTTCGTATCCCAGACTGTCATGATCTCAGGCAAAACTGTTCTCCTCTGGGCTCAGCTTTTTCATCTGGAGAATGGAAATCATAATCCCATACTCTGAGCTGTTAAATTGAGTGAGATAAATATGCAACGTGCCTGGTATAGTCCTAGCACACTGCCCATGCAGTTAAGGGTGGCTACTATAATTTTCTGGGGATCTGACCTCGGGTGTCTTGGAAGGGGTCTGATGGGTCTGGCTCAGATAGCCCTGTCTTCTCCAGTGTGGGCTCTGGGTGGAGTGCTCTGCGTGTGGGGCTGCAGCACTGTCGGCCTGTCTGGTGGGCCCCCCGCCACAGCAGAGCTTTGTTCTCCAGGTCTGGGGGCCATGGCGGAGGTCGGGACCATTGTGAACAAAGTGAAAGAAATCCTTTCCCAGCATGGAGGTCTCCAGCAGAGTTGAACCTGAGATTTCTGTCTGTGTGTCCTACTGCACTCAGCATGATTTCAGGCCAAGTCAGTGAGGAAGATGGACATTGGTACGATAAGGTGAAGACTCCCACACCTGCTGAGTAGGTTTGGCCTGCCCTGCCCCAGGTTAAACTGGACCCAAGGCCCAGGTCCTGACTTCTTTTAATAGGAGACACTTTCTGAAGCCCCTCCTGACCTTCTCCTTTGAATACAGCAAACCAGGGTGGGAACAGGTGTTGGAATGCCTGATCTTGTCCCTGGGCTCCTGGGAAGAGGACTGAGTCACTGAGAAACCTTGATTCTGCATCTCATCCAGGAATTGCTTTTAGAAGCAGCCCCAGCAGGAGAGTCCCCATGTGGCAGGACCCTGGCCAGGCTTTGGAGATGTTAATAAAATAAAATGTCAGAATTGGCTTCACCATAAAGGACCCCTTTCTGAGAAAGGATTTTCCAAGGAGGCAAAAACAGCCTCCAGGGGCTTTCTGAGAAAATGGAACAATGAAACACACCCTACTGAACTGCAGATAAGCAGCACCTGGTGATAAGCCAGTTTCAATCCAGTTGAGATAGCTGACCAGATTGGACATACCATGATAACCAATGTGTGTCTGCTCCCCACTCTGTAAGACAGCCGAATGTATGATGGAAACTTAACATCAACCAATCAGCCAATCGGAACCTTTCCTTGCTTGCTTCTATGTTCCCCCTATATGAGCTTCCCCTTTCCACTCCCTCAGTGGAGCTCCTGTCTACTTTCCGGGTGCGATGCTGCCCGATTGATGAATTGCTCAATAAAGCTGTGAGATCCTAAATTGTATGAGAAGTTTTTCTCTTGATAAGAGCTTCAGCTCTTTGGTGGGAGCCCAGGTGCCACATAGTTAGGGATGCCTGCAAGTTGGTAAGATCCTGAGATTTCCCACAGACCACACTGTAAGATCAGGGGCTCTGGGAAATAAAGAAAATAAAGACCTTTTGGGAGATTCTGTCCTTCCTTTATAGCCCATCTGTGACCTCTGATATCAGGGGTGTTGTTAGGTGCGGCTGGGAAAGCGTCTGAGCTGACGACTGGTCGGCACTCCTTCATCCCCAAATAACATGGTGGTTAAGGGCAAAGTGTTCTGAAGCCAGACAGCCCTAAATTCAAATCCTGGCTCCTCCACTCACTAGCAGGGTGACCTTCCGCTCCCGGCTTAGCCTTTCTGACCTTTATTCTCCTTAACTGTATTATAAACTTTCCCTTATCAAGTTATTGAGAGGATTGAATGAGATAATGAGTGCCAAATACCCATGCTACACAGTGCCTCACACATAGTAAAGATTAAAGTAATGGAAGTTAAGACTAGGTATGTGTATAGGTATCAGGGAACTTTCCTAAACGTGTGCTGGAGATAGCCCCCAGTCTGATTTGGGGAAAAATAAAATCCCTGACTCAAGCTGACAGGGAGCACACAGCCAGTAGGGTTGGAAGTAGGAGCAAGTAGGAGCACACAGCCAGTAGGGTTGGAACCTGCCCTGGAACCTAGGCCCCTCTCTGTTATCCTCATCCTTTCAGCTTTGCTGCATCTGAGATGTGGGCCAGGATGTCTGTGTCCCAGCTGCCCTATGAACAGGGAAGTGGGCTCCAGAGAGGCCAGGCTTGCTGGCCTAGAAACCCTCCAGCCACCCTGCCTTTGACCCAGTTGCCTTTTGGTGAGGCCTCTGTGGGGAGGGGCTTGTTTGCCGGTTTTGGTGCTGAGGTTGGGTTGGCTTCCTGTCCTCCAGGCCACAGGAGCTCCCAGAGAGCACTGAGAGGAGAGGTGCCCTGAAGAGGGTCCCAGGAAACCCTCAGAGCTGGACCAGGACCTCCAGCCAGCCTCCAAGAGCTCTTTTTTTTTTAATGTAATTTTATTGAGATATATCCATGCATCATACAATCAATCCTCCAAGAGCCTTTATCCCTCAGCACTTGATTTAACCAATTGATCTTTTGGGATATAATGGCCTTAGGGCGCTAAAGAAAATGTAACCGAAATGGTGGCATCTAAAACCAACCTCTTGAGCTGGTTTGGGAGTCAGGGACATGGGGAGAACCTGGACAATTGAAATGCAGAGACAGTGCCAGAGTTCCGTTTAAGTTGTTTCAAATTTCTCTTCTCTCCACATCACCTTTCCTTTTCCTCAGCAACCCACTGATGAATGGTGAAGCTTTTCAGTCTTAACAGAAACTGCTCCCATTATTTGAGTGCCTTCTGCCAGGGTCTGTGCTGAGCACATTCGGGCAGCAGTTGCCCAATAAGATCAGCCACAAAGTGCCCGTTTTAAAAGACCTAGAATATAGGTTTAAAAGACCTAGAATTTAAAGGATGTAGTATATAAAAGGTTACCTAGAGATAGACAGACGCTAGAGAAAGGGGAGCAGTTACCCAATATACACAGAATTTTTAATGAGGTTGAACTTAAGTGTTTGAAAATAGATAGAGGTGAGGGTAGCTCATTATTAGGATTATAAGTAATAGTGCTGAATTGTAGGTGAATTTGGTTGACAGGAGTCATTTAGAGTCATGTATATCACTAGAAGGAAAACTAGAGGTTAAAATGTGGGACTATAGAACACAGTAAACCTTGAGGCGGATGTTGTTTAAGGTTAACAATACAAATATAAATAAGTTCTTTCATGAACTAGTACAAAATATGACACTTGTACAGAGAGTTAATAACAGAGTGGTATATGGGGGAAAAGTACCTATTGCAAGCTACGGACTATAGTTAACAGTAATACCTTAACATTCTTTCATCAGCAGTAACAAGTGTACCACACCAATACTAGGGGTCAATAAGGGAGGATAAGGCATTTGGGTTATTTTGGGTTTTCTTTTTTTATGTCTGTTGTTTTTCTTTTTGGAGCAAAAAATGGTCTAAAATTGAGTGTGATGATGATTGCACAACTAGGTGATGATACTGTGAGACATTGATTGTATACTTTGGATGGATTATATGGTATGTGAATATATCTCAATAAAATTTGCAGTTAAAAAAAAAAAAGACCTCAGCGGGCAATGGCAGCAGAGAAGTCTGTAGGCCCCTCCCTGACATCTCTGAAAAAAACTGTGACAACTCAGAGCAAGACTGAGCCTTGTTGGCTAGAAGGAAAGAGATGTCCCCATGGACATGGGCCAGCTAGAGCTGCTGGGGCTCTGCCTCTCCATCTCCCATCATAGCAGCCCTATATCCCTGGTATCCATTTTGAATGGATGTCGGGGGGGGGGGGTTGTATGTGTGTGGGGGCGGAGGAGTCCAGTTGTCTTCTGAGCCAGACTGGATCTAAGAGAAGAGCCTGGTTTCCAAGCTACGTCTATCTCACCTCGTCTGCCAGAGGTGGATGTTGAGGTGGAAGTGAAAACCTCGCGTCTTCTCCACCCATGCCAAAACTCTTGAAGTTGCATTCATCTTGGATGGAAATCCTAGCTTCCCTGAAAATTTTCATGGAATTTCAAAAGTTTGACAACAGAACATTTGAACCTGCAATCTGTAATTACTCTTGTTTAGCAGCCCAGAGCCTCTCTAGTCTGCCATGCTGCTGCCGGGTGAGAGGCCGACAACCCCCAAGCCCGGCCCAGCCTCCCTACTGACTGGGTCATCGCCTCCAACTCTTCCTCTACACAGCTGACTGCCCCCCTCTCCTGCCTCCTAGCACCTCAGGGGAAGGTTCCGACTCCTAGACAACATACACCCTGTACTATATATGGTAGCAAAAAGACTGGAAAAACCCTCACTGTCCACAACAGGAGATTAAATAAGTTAGGGTTCATTCATACACCAGAATACTATGCAGCCACAGACCGAAGTGTGAGGAAGCCGTCTCTGTGCTGATAAGGGATGATTTCTGGCATATGGTGTTAAACAAAGGTAAGTGCAGAACAACGTGTATTGTATGCTAGCTGCATATAAGAAAGTAAGGATTGGGATGAGAAAAGGAAAATATATTCATTTTGGTTTGGATATGCATCAAATACCTATTGAAAAATAAATAAGAACCAGTCCATTGTTTGTCTCTTGGCTGGGGAACTGGGTGGTTAAGGAATAAGGGTGAGAGGCAGACTTTTCATTTAAGTTTTGAACCAGATGAATATATTATCTACCACAAAATAAATACATTTTTAAAAGGGCTCCTTCTGCCCTTTACCCAGAAGTTGTTAAAAATGACTTGGCAGGTGCATCTGGAGCTTTCTACCAAGGCCTTTGGAGTAGAGACAGGTCTGTTTTTCCTATCATGAACTTACAGAGGAAGATCACTTTTGAGTCTTGGCTTCAAGTTGCTTATGGTCTTACGGGAAGGAGGCCCCGGGCTGTAAAACAATTCAAATAATCAAATCACAGCGAAGGTTAAAAGTGAGACTCTTTAAGTGCTCTTCTTCAGAAGCGAGAAGTGGCTTTGTGGAGGGAGGAGAACTCAAGCTGTCCTTATTGGGGGACCAGTGTAGTTAAAGCTGAATATGAAGAGTGAAGATCTGCTTCCATGTGCTTATGGGATACCCCAGATGGGAACTTCGACTCCATGTGTGGGGGAGTTGGGAGCTATTGAAAGTTCTTCAGCAGAAGAGGCACATGGTGAATGTGGTGTGATGGTATAGGTAGGATAGATTGAGAGGCTGGAGCCAAGGAGGAAGCCAGGATGTTGAGATGGGGAATCCAGGCCGAGTGCTAAAGACCTTGGCCACGCCAGTGGTTCTGGGAAGGGAAAGGGCTTGCAAAAGTAAGTGCCAGTGTGAAGGAAAACCAGCATGATTAGAAACCGTAAAAACCACTTCCCTTGTGGGTGGCGGGGGAGGGGAGCTTAATGACAATTTTGTGCATGGTGGTGCAAGATTTATTAACAAATGAATATACCCTCCTTTATCCCTTCCCTATTCCTGCCCAGTAAAAATTTTGCTTTTCTTACCATAATTTTTTTCTCCATCCTGGCATGAGAGGAGTTCAGTGTGCCTTCATGGTTCCTGGGCATTTTGTGATGTGGAATTAGAAAAATGGATTGAAATAAGATAACTGGGAAGATGGGAAGAAAGGGGGAAGGAATGTTACTTTTTGAGTTGGTACTGGGGTCTCCTTTACTGCAGCAAATTCTGATAATGAGTAAAGTGGGAGAGAAACCAAGGCCAAGAGTAAAGAGGCTCAGTCAATGAAGAGCCAGGAAGGTCCTGAGAGAAGAGGTTGGCAGCCAAGCCATGCAGGCCACCTGGGAGTTGGAGTAAGGTTTGGGGTTGGCTTACTCGAGTATCCAGGGCAGCTAAGGGGTACAGGAAGATGTGGGGGTGATGGGGAGGGAAACATGGACTTCTGAGGAATGTGCTGAGGGTTGTCAGTTGGATTCACTTTAGTGTTTTTCCAGAGACCCAAGTGAAAGCTGGAGTTCCTTTTAAATTCCCTTTGTTTGCCAGTATGTGCTTCTCTGAGTGTGACTCTGTGCAGGATTGAGTCATATGGAGCCCTGGGTTATATTTAGGTTATGTGTTTGTGTAGTGTTCTCTAGATTGCTACGAGTTTTTATTTTCATAATCTCATTTCACCCTCCTAACAAAAGCTTCATGGTAGAGTCAATTAGTATATTTAATTCCATTTTATAGATGAGGATCTATCAATCAAGGATCTATCAATCAAGGATCACACAGCCAGTGCAGGATGTGCACTCTTTCTGCCTTACAGCTACCTCCAAAAAGGCTACTGCCTCTGAAGAACCGGGGCCCCACCCTCCCTGGGTGGGGCATTTACCTCCCTGGGATCAGTGAAATGAAATACCCCCCTCCCTTCTCCACACACCACCACTACCCCGCCATGCATTTTCAGTCTCAATTTAGTAGCGGCTTCATTATCTTTTTCCTCCCATGGCTTCCTTCATCCACGTATTGTGGTTTCTAGGGCAGTGTGAAAATCAGAAATGTCATGCAACTGCCTCTGAACAAAGAGCCCTGGAGTTAGACCCCAGTGACTGACAGCTTGTTTACACTGAGCGCTTCCTGGTGGAACCAAATATTCTACAGATTAAACACAAGCCAGGTTTGGCACCACCTGGGGCAAAGCAATGGGGTGGATCAGGTCAGAAGAACTGCCAGTTTTCTAATGGCAAAGGAATGTCCTGGAATAGGTGGGAATGAGGGCAAGGGGCAGATGGGAGAATTGAGCTTCAGGCCTTTGGAGGACATGGTGAGGACCCAAGTGTACCTGCAAGCATGCCTTCTTCTTGCTGCAATGGACTGGTCTCATGGCGACCTTATCTGCAAGATTACATGATTGCCCTTTGCCTGCTGGCCTAGATAGCAGGTCTCTGAGGATTAGAGGCCCAACAGACTCCCATTCGGGACTCTGGATTCCTAGAAAAGCAGGGAGAGTTCAAAGGTGACTTCTGTCTGTGTGGACAAAATAAGTGAGGGCTGAGGGTTTCCAGCTCTAGTAATAGATTTGGAAGCAGCCAGCATGTGCACATGGATGCCCACAGGGAAGGAGAGGCTGAGACGTCCTCAGGGCCTGCGGTGGAGGAGGGGGAGTAGGGTAAAATCATTTCTTGCTCTCAGGAGAGATCATTGCCCATTCCTGGCTTGGTAACTCATATATCACTTGGAACTCTCCTTTGTCCCAGCGGCTTCGGAAAATCCGCCTCTGTAAAGTAGGGGAGAAGTTGAGCTGTGGAGCACCATTCCGGGGTTTATCTGGAAAAAATCAACATGATGGGAACAAGGGCCAAGAGACCATGGCAGGGAACACACGTTGATCCAGTGCCTGGCCTGTGCCGGACACTGTGCTTTGCATATCTGGTCCCATCTAACCCTCCTAACCATCCTTCAGGATAGGTATTACTACTCCCATTTTAGAAATAAGGACCTGAGGCTTGGAGAGAAGGGTATGAAAAGTCTCCTAATCACAAACCAAGTCATAGTCTTTTAGAGAGGAGAGTAGAAATGGGTGGTGCTGCACTCAGGCTGGACCTGTACTGAGAATAGAAAGGAGTACAAGAAGCTATGTTTTGTTGTCCAAAGTAGGTACTTCTGAGAGTGAAAAGAATAAATCTGTCAGGATAAGCCATCAATCAGGACTTCCCTGGTCAAACCAGGATGCATGGTCACCCCCCATGCGTGGCTCCAGAAGAAAGTACTGCTTAGAAGCTGTACCCTGTGAAGAAATAACCACCATTTTTAACAATCCTCATAGTAATGCTAAGGTGGTTTATCACTATCCCCAATTGCTAGATGAAGAAACTGAGGCTCAAAGAGGTTACTTAACTTTCTCAGGATTCCACAGCTAGTAAGTGGGGAAGCTAGAGCTGGCTCAAAGCCCTTGCTTTTTCTGCAAGTCATGCCACCTCCTAGTGCCCAGGGCCTTTAGAAGAAGACTAGGGGAAGAGGCCAACTGGAGAAAACAGGGCTAGAGGGGTTGGGTTTGACAGGCCATTTTCCAGGCTGTCCCTGCAGTCTTTGTGTGGCCTGTCCGAGGGCTGGCATGTGAGCAGTGGCTGGGGAGGGCAAGTGAGTGTGTGGTGGAGGGGCTGGGGCAGGATGGAGGCCCCAAAAGCTGTAGCGTTCCCTGATGTTTCTGGTTCTCCAGGGGGATGCATGCCTGAGGCAGAGACTTGGGATTTTACTAGGAGGAAAAAAATCCCCATTTCTAAGCTTGGTAAACAGGAGCACTGAGAGACTGGATGGCAGCTGTCCTGGGATCAAGACCATTCTGGTCTACAGATCCTGCTGTGGCCCTAGCTTGTCCCCCTGCGGCTCCCAGAGAGCACTGTGGAGGTCTGGAATGCAGGAATACTCTAGGTTAGGGTCAGAAGGTATGCAGGAGCATGCATGTGTGGAGGGTTTGTGAGCCTTGGAGGACCTGATTATTTTATGTTTTCATGACCTTCCAGGGTGAGTCACCAGCCATAGCATAGACAATGGGTGGATGGGTGGGTGGGAGTCCAGTCCAAAGCTCAGATGGTCTTTGAAGTCCTCTTGACTTACTGCATGACAGGTAGGAGGGACAGGGAATTGGCTACTTGTCAGCCAGCCAGTGGACTGCACCCCCTGCATGCACCCAGCCCTGGGCAGGTACAGGATGGCAAGGCCAAAAGGGAAGGGAAGTCCCTGCCCTCAGGAGTGACCAGTCTGCCTGGGGTGCCTCATGTAAGCACAATAGCCTGAGGCCTCTGCAAGCCCATGCTGCATCATCAAGGGAGATCATGATTCTTTACTCATTTGTTTATTCATTCATTTTTCAAACTCTGTGTTCCAGACAGTCCTGGACTAAGGCCCAGCCCTGCCTGCAAGGTGCTTCCTGACCTCAAGGTGCTTCCAGTTCAGAGAAGTAGACAGATGAGCAGATAGACCAACCCAGGGAGAGGGTACAGCAATAGAGGTTGGTAAGCCTAGAGTGCCGAGGAGCTCAGCAGGGCACCCCTCCCAGCCCACAAGGAAAGTCATGAGGTATTCCCAGAGGAGGTTCTACCTGGGCTGAGTTCAAAAGGAGGTGTAGGCGTTAGCAAAGAAGGCAGTGAGAGCTGAAGTAGAGGGTGCAGTGTGTAAAGGTCAGGGCCAGATGGCCTTCAGGAGTCTGGGTGACTCTGGCTCTGCCCCAGGCTGGCTGGGGAGAGTGGTCCAAGTCAGTTGCCCTTCCTGTACCTGGATCAGCCTGCTTAGAAAGGGACTCCTTTTTCTTATGCCCCTTTTTCCTGGAACCACCACCAGGGATGAGTAAATGAAGGAAACCCTGACACAATCTGAGAAGCCCTTCTAGGCTGACTGGGGAAACTGAAAGGGGAGTTGTGAGTGGGGCAGAGTGTAGTGGATGAAGGGGGAGGTGGACCACAGCATTCAGTCCTCACCCACCAGAGAAGCCAACAAACCCCTCCTGCACTCTCACATCAACTGCATGTACACTGGGACCTCACCGTAAGGGCCTTAGTCATCTCTTGCTGTTCCCCAAAGAGAGGGCTTCCATAGCTCTCATACTGCAGTACTCTCACTTTTGATCTCCTCCTCTCTGACTTTATGTTAGGCCCCAGGAGTCCCCAGACCCTCTCCTTCCTTCTTGGTAGTGGCTCCAACCCATGCCCTTGCCTCCTTCCTACTGCCACCTTAGGCCTCCAGACCAGGCCCCCACAATGGTCCTGCCATCTGCTTTGTGCACCCCACTTGGCCTGTCTGCTCTGCTGAGTTCTGGGGCTTGGACCTGTCACATCTTTTTTTCTCTTCTTTAATTGAAGTATAGTGGATATATAGTAGAGTACACACATCTTAATTGTCCAGCTTCATGGATTTTTACGTATGTATATACCTGTGTAACCACCACCTGGATCAATATAGAGAACATTTCCAGGTCCATCCTTTTCAAATAGCTCCATCCTCTACACTCCAGCAGCTCTAGTATTAGACAGCAGGTGTTGCTTTTCATTCTAACTAGCTGGAGATCAGGGATCCATCCTGTTGGCTTGTTTTGTCCTACCTGACCTAGCACAGTGGAATGCCCATAGGAGGTGCCCCTTGAGGTTCTTTAGATGGAGGGGTATAGAGTTTGCCAATTGTGTCCTAAAATATGTGTTCAATTGCCCCTCAAAAATGTGGAAAAAGTAACAGAGACATAGGATGTGGTCACCCAATGCAGGAGGAGCCCCGATCACCTCTTGAGCTGGTTTTGCTCAAGTCATCTGTCACCCCTCGGATGATGCGTGCAGGCCTGGAGACAGACATTTTCAGCATAAGGCTGAGGTGTGTGGACAATGCCATATATGGACACACCATGCCCAGAGGGCACTGGCTGCAGTGTGGGACTGGGAAAGCTCCTATCCTTGGCCCAGAGACATGTGGCTTGAGTGCCCACCATGACAGGCTCAGAGAGCTGAAAGAATAAGGGTCAGGCTGGGTTCAGGGAAGCCTTTGAAGTCAGGTGCTTGGTGCAGAACGCTCTGACAGAAGCCAGAACGCACAGACTCTCACTTGGAGGCCTAGCCCTCCCCCACTGGCTGCCCCTACCTGGGAGAGCCTGTCCCTTCCTTCCCCTTGGTTCATGGCCCAGCTGAGAGATGATATACCCAAGGGAATAGAGCCTTGGCCTGAGCTTAAGCAGCAAGATGGGAGTGGCAGGAAAGAGTTGGAGGGAAGTGGGGAGGCAGGGTAGTGTGAGTGTGTGGTACATGAAGTCCAATAGCTATCTTGGAGAACCATGCCTATGGGCTGTTGGAAGACTTGAAGTCTGTCTTTACTCTAGGATACACCTCCAGCTCTTTGAGAAGCAGAGAGTCACCCTTTTCTGGGGTCCAGATGCCATTTGTCACCGGAGTCTTCCCCTTGGGTGGGCTCTGAGTCCCTCAGACTATATTATTCCTGTCTTTTCTCATCTCCTTGACTGTAGTAAGTAGGGGTCTTACACCAAGCTTGAGGCCACTGGGTGAATCTTTTCTTTTACATCATATCTGTTATCTCCGGGCTCAGTGCAGGGCTTGAATCCCAGATTCATCCAACATCAAAATATGTCTTTTCAACCATTCCATTTAAGGCATCATAATGTCAAGGTCTTATTGTCAGTGATGGCCTTTGTGTCTGTGATCAGTAGAGACACAATCATGAGTACATGAGGCCAAATAGGGAAGGAAAGGGAGAAGGAAGAGACAACACATCAAGCATGGTCAATGCACATGATAAGGATCAACTGAGGTCTCTTAGATAAACTTCTGAAAGGGGAAGGCAGGGATGTTATAATTTCCTAAGTGTCTACTCTGTGCCAAGCACTTGTCCATGTGTGATCTGCAAGGTTGTATTATCCTCATTTTACTGAGAAGGAAAATAACATTCAGAGCATTTACCCAATCAAGGTCACAAAACAGGAAGATACAGAGCTGGGTTTTGAACCAGGTATGTCTGGCTCCAAGGCTGGCTCTCTTTATCCTCCATGGAAAGTGCTCTCCAGGTGTCAGGAGCATGTCTTCAGAATGAGACATCCCATCCCATCCTAAAGAGCCCTATCCAGACATTCAAGGAAAGCTTCCAACATGAAAGAAACAAAACAACAGAGAAAAGGAACTCAGAGGAAACAAAGATGATGCAAGAAGCAGAAGAAAACTTCAAAGAAACTATAATTAATAATCTCAGAGAGATTGGAAGAGAGATTGCACCCATGGAAGAGGAATGAGATGCCATAAAAAGAGGAACAGTCAAATAACAAGTAAAAATGCTTGAAAATAAAAATGTGATAATGAAATGGTAGAAAGATAAAGTCAAGGAAACCCTCCCAGAAGTTAAACAGCAAGACAAAGATGGATAATAGGATAAATGAGATTAAAAATTTAAATCAGTCTGAGTTTTAGCATCTGACTGATTCAATTTCCTGAAAGAAAGGGCAGAGATGACAGGGGGGAAAGTTACTAAAATAAGACAAAAATATTCAGAACCAAAAGACGGAAGTGTCTAAGATTCCACAGTATTCATTCAAGTAGTTCAGTGAACTCCAAGTGGGATAAATATAAGAGATCCACACCCAGACACATTGCAGTAAAATGTTGAAGACCAAAGACAAAAAGAAAACCTTGAAAACCGCAAAAGAAAAGTGGATTATCATGTACAAGAGACTCAAATAAGATTAACAGCTACCTTCTCATCAGAAATAATGGAAGCCAGAACACAGTGGGTGACATATTCAAAGTACTGAAAGAAAAAACTGTCAAACAAGAATTTTCTGTCCAGAAAACTAGCTTTCAAAAAATGAAAGCAAAATTAAGAGATTCCTAGGTAAACAAAACTGAAGGAATTTGTTGGTTAGCAGACCTAAATGAAGTATTTAGGGTGAAGGCTAGTGACTCCAGACAGTAATTAGAATCCACACAGAAAAGCACTATAAACCAACTGGACATAATGGACATCTGTGGAACCCTCCACCAAAATAGCAGAATACATATTCTTCTCAAGTTCACATGATTCATTCTCCAGGATAGACCACTTTCTAGGTCATGAAACAAGCCTCAATAAATTTGAAAGGACTGAAATCATGAAAGTATGTACTCTAGCCACAATGTAATGTAGTTAGAGATCAATAACAGAAAAAAGTTTGGGAAATTCACAAATATGTGGAAAATAGAAACACACTCCTAAATAATGAATGGGCCAAAGAAGAAATGACCAAAGAGATTAGAAAATACTTTGAGATGAATGAAATTGAGATACGATATACCAAAACTAAGCCATGCTTAGACGGAAATTTATAGTTTTAAATGCCTAAGTTAAAAAAGAAGAAGAAAGATCACAAATCAATAACCTTCCATTTTAAGACACTGGATAAAGAGAAGAGCAAACTAAATCTGAAACAAACAGAAGGAAGGGAATAATAGAGATTAGAGTGGAGATAAATGAAATAGGGAATAGAACAACAGAATCAACAAAACCAACAACAAGGGGGGACCAAGACAATTCAATGGGGAAAATAATACTTTTTCAGCAAATGGTGCTGGGAAAACTAGATATCCACATGCAAAAGATGAAGTTGGATCCTTACCTCACACCATATATAAAAATTAACTCAAAATTGATCATGTATCTGAATCTATAAATCTCTTAAAAGTTATTATAGTTTCCTGGCTGCCAAATAAAATACCAAGCAATGTGTTGGCTTATACAACAGGAACTTATTGGCTCATGGTTTTGAAACTAGGAGAAATCCAAAATCAAGGTGTCATCAAGGTGATGCTTTCTCTCAGAAGCCTGAGGTGTTCTGGGGCTGACTGCCAGTGTTCCTTTATCCTTGGCTTTTATGTCATGTGGGGATGCACGTGGTGGTGTCTTCTGGCTTCTGCTTTCTATTTGTGACCTTCCCCATAAGGCCTTCAGTATTAGGATTAAGACCCACTCTGGTTCAGCTGTGCCACATCTTAACTGAAGTAACCTCATCAAAAGGTCCTATTTACAAGAGTTCACACCCACAGGAATGGATTAAGTTCAAGAGCATGTTGTTCTGGGGTATGTCGCTCCAAACCACCACAAATATATAGTAGTGAATCTTTGTGACCTCAGATTAGGCAAAACCTTCTTGGATATTATACCAAAAAGCACTGGCAACCAAAGTAAAAATAGATAAACTGGACTTCATCAAAATTTAAAACTCTTTTTTTGCTTCAAAAGATATCATTAAGAAAGTAAAAAAGAAAACCCACAGAATGAGAGAAAATATTTGCAAATCATAACATATATCTCATAAAGGCACTTGTATCCAGAATATCTAAAGAACTCTTACAACTCAAACCCATAGGATCGTCTCTCCTTATTGTAAAAAGCTTTATTGAGATATAATTTCTAGACCATACAATTCATCCATATAAGTGTACAAATCAATTTTTAAAAATTATCAATCAACTGATAGATGTGAGTTATACTTTGGGACCATTATGAATAATACTGCTGTGAACATTCATGTACAATTGTTAAGTGGACATATGTTTTCATTTCTCTTGGGTATATATCTAGGGGTAGAATTGCTGGGTCATATGGAAACTCTATGTTTAACCTTTTGAGAAACTGCCAGACTGTTTTCCAAAGCAGCTGCACCATTTTACATTCCCATCAGCAATGTATGAGGGTTCCAATTTCTCCACATCCCCAACATTTATTATCTGTCTTTTTTAATCCAGCCATCCCAGTGTGTATGAAGTGGTATGACCCAGCAATCCCAATTATGAATGGATAAAGAATATGTGATATAGCCATACAATGGATTTTATTCAGCCATAAAAAGGAATGAAGTACTGATATATGCTACAACATGGCTGAACCTTGAAAACATTTTGCTAAGTGAAAGTAGCCAGTCACAAAAGGCCACATATTATATAATTTCATTTATAGGAAATGTCCAGAATAGGCAAATATAGAGAGACAGAAAATAGATTAGTCATTGCCTAGGGCTAGTTTGGGGGAAATGTCAAGTGACTGCTAGTGGATACACAGTTTATTTTTGGAGTGGTGAAAATATTCTAAAATTGATTGCAGTGATGGTTGTGCAACTCTGTGAATACACTAATAACCATTTGGTTGTACACTTTAGATGGATGAATTATATGGTCTGTGAATTATATCTCAATAAAGCTTTTTTTTTTAAATTCAGTTTTCTTGAGATATCTTCACATACCATGGTGTACAATCACCTGTTCACAGTACCATCATATAGTTGTGCATTCATCATCCCAATCTATTTTGAACATTTTCCTCACACCAGAAAGAATCAGAATAAGAATAAAAAATAAAAATAAAAAAAGAACACCCAAATCACCCTGCATCCCACCCTATTTTTCATTTAGTTTTTGTCCCCATTTTTCTACTCATCCATCCATATACTGGATAAAGGGAGTGTGAGCCACAGGGTTTTCACAATCACACTGTCACCCCTTGTAATCTACACTGTTATACAATCGTTTTCAAGAGTCATGGCTACTGGATTGGAGTTTGGTAATTTCAGGTATTTACTTCTAGCTGTTCCAATATCAATAAAGCTTTTTTAAGAGAAGGAGAGAAGATCTAAAAGGTTCCATAGAGAGATATCAGATCTCATACGCAGCATCAGGGATCAGACCAGCATCAAACTTGTAAACAGCATTAGTAAAAGCTAGAAGTTCATTAATCAAATGCCTTAAAGATACTGAGGAAAAATTATTTTCGGCAAGAATTCTATATCTAGCCAAAGTATCAGTATTTATAAAGGTAGAAATTGGCATTTTCAGATGTGCAAGACGTCAAAAATATTTATCTCCCAAGCATACTTTCTCAGGAAGCTACTGGAAGATGTGCTTCACCCATCCACGGATATAAACCAAGAAAGAAGTAATGGAATCCAGGAAAACCAGAACTCCACTAGGAGGAAAGAGAAGAAAAGGGAAGTCTCAGGATGACAGCTGTGCAACTGACCTACAGAGCCTAGATGAGAGCAGGAGGGTGAAGAATACCAGGAGGGGTGTCTCGGGGAAAAAAAAAATTAAAAAGGAACTGGAACTGATAGTGAAAATGTGTGTTGAGAATAATTTTACAGGGCTTTTGGAGGATGTGGAAAGACTTAACTATGGGTTAAAGAAAAATAAGCAAATGAAAAAATGAGCCAATGGTTAACTCTGAGGGAAACAAAGTTAAACTAGAAAGAAGAGGTAGTCATAGCTAATTAGTTGGTTCAGCAGTGAGCACTATTTACTGATTGTGGATTGAACCAAGAAATGTGATCTTGAGACATTGTATGGCCAGGGGAAGGACAAGTAAATGATCCTCATCTGCCATGAAACAAGTGTCTGCCATGAGTCAAGAGACAGTATCTAAATAGGATCTCTCTGGAAATAGCAGTAACTGCTTTATTTAGAAGGTAGAAACCAGAAGAAATAGCTAAATGAGTTGAAGTGGTTGCTTTTGGAGAGCTGGATGGAGTGGGGCAAGAGAGTGCTATTTAGCACAGTTGAATGCTGTAAACACTGTGCAGACATTACTTTGGGAAAATAGAAATTAGTTTAAAAGACATCTGGGAAGAAACCACCACCACAAGAAGAGGTTTCCCTTTCGAGATTTCCCTCTCCTCTGGACCAATTCCTCTTTAAGACTGAACAAAATAATCCTAACAAGCCTATTCATTTTTTCAGTCATCTCATCAAGCAACCCTGGGAGGCAGGTGTTGATAAGGGTTCTTGAGAGAGTCAAAAGAGATGGTGCTTTGTAAAATGTGGAATTAGATATTAGTAATGTGGTTGTTATCAGGCAGGGCAAAAATAAATATCCCCATTTTACAGGCAAGGAAACATAGACCCAGAAAAGGGAGATAACCCCTCCGCCCCCAATCACACAGCTAGTTAATGGCAGAGCTGGAATTCTGACTCCTGTTTTCACCCAACTGGCCTCAGGCTCAGGTATCTCCTAGCACCCATCTCCCCTCTCCCCAGTCACCCTACTTTGCCTTCAGATACTTTCTACAACTTCCCTGTCTCTTAAGCTTCACTTGGACTGTGTTCCTTAATGTGAGCCATAGACTGAGCCCTCAATCTCATTGCAGATTAGCTCTCATCCTCTGTGGTCACACATAGAGCCCTGACCCTGGTCACAGACTGAACCCCAGCCCCATTCCACTAACTCCCCTAATTAATTATACAACTGAGCGTTGGGTTCAGCCTCTCCCCAGTGCTGCAGAAATCCTGTCTCAGAGGCAAAGCTGGTGCAGCTGTGGCCTGGCTAAACTCTCTGACATGGTTTCCCACCATCCTGGACCAGACTCAAAACCACAGCCATGCCCTGTCCATTTCTGTCCCCTCCCACACTGCCCTTACATGTGACGGTGGAGACTGTGGGGCTCATGTTAATGGACGCTTTTAGTGGATATTATCTATGAGTCATCCTTGCTCAGAACAGTAGAGTCTGGTCATAAACAGCATTTGCTCTGACTTTTCCACTGCAAATGAGTAAACCCAAAAATCCAAATGCATGAGCAAAAGCTTGAACTGGCTGTTCCTCACCCTGGACCTTTCACTCCCACCCCTCCCTAGGACAGCATTTCTCCACCATGATTCCCAAGAGTTGCCAGAGCACTGGCTTATTACAGCACTGCCCTGCTGTTAGTGGCCCACACCTCCTCTAGGCAGTCCTCTCGGGTCAGGTGGGAGGCAAGGCCTCAGCAGAAGTGGAAGGTCAGGGGAGGGACAGTGGAAGACCTGGGGTGGGCAACTTAGAGGGGAAAAGACATGGAGGGGCAGTAGAGAGGGCACAGGACCATGGTCTGGATATACCATGGAGTCATAAAATGTCAGGGCACATAGGAAGCTGAAAGACCAGCATCCACCCCATTACCCCCAAGTTGGGCTGATGAGGAACTGAGGCCCCTTGCAGAGGGCCTTTTCTGAGATCCCACTGCAGCTTGGGAGCATAGGGGCCTGAGTGTGGATTCCTGATGCTATGAGCAGTATTGGGCAGAGGGAGCAGACCCCATGGCCCCTGAGGCCAGAAGAGGACTTTGGGGGAAGGGCCAGGAAAACAGAGGGAAGGGCTCCAGAGAAGGAAGATCTTCCTAACTATCTGAGTTGTCCTGCCCAGGACCTCTGGTGGGAGGGGGAGTGAGGTCATGAGTTCCTCATCCCCAAAAGCATAGCAAGCACAGGCTGGACCACAGTATGTGAACGCTCTTCAGTCCTACAGTGGGTGGGACCTGGTTGCTCTCTTGGCCATGTTTGCCTTTGTGGGTTTGGAACCCAGCTGTGGGCTCCCCACAATCCTGGAGTTCCTCTGCTTGTTCTAAGGATCTGCTCTCCCTCCTGAGTCCTCTGAATGCAGAACACATTTATTGGGTAACCCTGGGGTTTTGCAGCTGCCTCTGGCTGACCATGAGGCACCAGGATATAGGAGGCATCCAGAGCCACAATAAGAGAATATATCTGGGGAGAGAGGTTGGAAGAGGGTCCAGCCTGGTGGGGGCTGGGCTTATAGGAAGAGGCTGGGTCTGAGATACATGTCATGGTAGATAGGTGGGAATCCTGCCCTTCTTCCAAGCCACAGAGCATGGCCTGTGGCTTTGGGGTGGAAAGAGGCAGTTGGGTTCTTGCCTGGAGGTCTCTCCCCAGTCCTGAGCTCTAGGGCCCACCCACCGCACAAGACCCAAAGCCTCCCAGATCCTCCCTGCCTATGCTCCAGAGCCTGCTTTCTGGGCCTCTGGTGGCTTGTCTCCCTGCACCTCTTCTCCGCTCCCTGCTTTGTTGTTGATGTGTCTCTCTACTACTAGGCTCATACTTCTTTGAAAGCCGTGTCTCAGGGCAGGTTATCCAGAAAGCAGACTGACTTGGTGTTTAGCAGGCAGGATGCTTATTAATTAGGGAGAGTTCTTGAGATCAGTCCTTTAGAAGGGAGGGGAAGGAAGTAGAATTGAACAGAGGGAGAAGATGAGCTGTCACGCAGGTCCAACCTGAGAGCTCTGCCATGGGAATGGCCCATCATAGTCCCACACTGGGCTGAAATACTCCTTACTGGTTTAGCCCTTGGTTATAGGCACCCCTTCCCCCCCAGAGAAGGACATGACTTTGGGTGAGGCAAGTCTGCAGCTGAGACAATCTGAGGGGCTGATAGCCAAAAGCTGTGTGCTACCATTTTTCTGCACCTAGGGCATCAAGTCTTTCCTTGAAGGGGGGTCTGGGCAGTGTACAGGATGTTAGTGGGCTTTTAAGAAATTCTTGTTGAATGAATGGATGAGTGAATGAATGAAGGACTCGATTACTTTGAAAGAAGTCCCTAAAACAATTCGGCCTCACTCTCCCCATCTAGTAAGTGGGGATAACGTCTTCAGCACTCATGCTGTGAAAGGCAAAACTCATTGTAAACATCAGGTCTCATGGTTATATGAAACCTCCCCAGTTCTCTGCCAGTTGATTCCCTGAAGTTGGGGTTAAGGCCCTGGGTGGTGAAGTCAGGAGTGGAGGCTAAGTGGGCTGGGCTTGGCAGTTTGTGGTTGCTGCTTCTGGGGAAACCACAGCCGCCTCTTGTTCAGATGATCAGTGAGGCCCAGCAGAGGGGAGGATTGCCTGCAGGGCGGGCCGTCAGCACTGAGTCATCACCCAGAGGAAAACCACAATAACTTGGGGAGCCCCACAGCACAAGGAGGGGTGAGGGCACAGGTGGGTTAGACTAAGAGCAAGCACTCAGGAGGGGGTAGTTGGGTACCTCTTCACGTCAAGGTCCAGCCCTGTCCTATAGGAGCAGTGCCTACCGTCTACCACGTGAAAGGCCGGCTCCGTCACAAATCTCTGCAAGAGCTGGGTAACCCTGGGCAAAGAGCCATCCCTCTCTGGTTCTCTTCCCTTCACTCCAGTAAAATGGGGACAACTCTTGAGTGTGTGAAAATTCATCTATGATATCATCATCTGAAGGCTCATAGTCTGTGATTTTGCTTATATAATCAATCTCCCCATATCATCAGAGTTTAGAGTGCTACTGTCTCATTGCCTTTATCTACTGATTCCTCCAATAATTGTGAAATGTCTTCCTCTGTCAGTTTTCTTCTCTTTGCCATTATGATAGGAAAATGAAAAATTCAGAATTCTCTGCTGTGTGCAGTAAAAAAAAAAAAAGATTACAAAGGTATCTCCAGACTTTGCTTGTACCTTCTTGAAGATGCCCAAATGCTTTGGACAAAGCAATAGAAAATTGAAAATTGTAACAGCACTGATTTATGTCACCATTGCATCATCCTTCTAGACAATTCCATCATTCTGTTTTCTTTTTTTTTTTTTTTTTTTCATGGCTGGGAATAATTGTTGAGTACTGATGAAATAGTCCTCAGGATGATGAAAGAGCAAAACGTTTCAAGATATAGAAGAAATAAGCTCCCTATGGTCTCCTAATGAATTTTAGATTTACAAAAGGGCCCAATGGGTCCACATGGATGGTAATTACAAGATAGAATAAGTTTCATTCTATTTTTTAAAAAATAAGTACAAATTCCCTCTGGTTTTAGGAAGGTCTCTATGAAAGAATAAAAGTCATAAAATATTGGTCCTTACAAATAGTTATAACTGCTCAAAAAATAAACCGTGAGCTTAAAATTGGGTCTAATGGACCTTGATGGTATACTGAGAAGTAAAATGAAACTTTCCCCAAGGATTTAGCTGAAGGTCTACCTCTTCCCCTCCCAAATACTGAGGAATAAGTGGAGACTGTGAATTTGACACAAAATGGGACCCCATGCAAATAACAAATGACATGCAGAAAGATGTGTGGTGCTCCTGGTTGACATGGGATACTGGCTCCCTCTGGATGAAGGATGGTTCCATGAGAGCTGCCCTGTCCTCTTCCTGGAGTCTTCCCAGGGTCTCCCCCATAGGTCCTCCCACCCAGACCCAAAGACTGTTCTTGCATCCTTGTTCCCTTTCCCAGCCACCTACCAAAGCCCCTGTTGCCCAATGGAGACCTAAGCTTTGGCACGCCAGGTCCTCACTTCTGCCCAGCCACTCTGCTCTCCCTGCTGCAGCCGAGGGGACTTCTGGCTGACTGCTCACCGTGCCTTTGTGGAACTATCCCAGGGCAATGGCAATGGCAGGCCCTGCACTGCTGCTGGGAGCAACTCACAATCACTCTGCAAATATCTGGGGGAAACTGAGGGTTAGAAAGATACACTGACTTGCCTGAGGTTTCCTAACAGGTCAGTAACAGAGTAAGGACCATAATCAGGCCTCCTGCTGCCCTCTCTCCTCTGTCCAGGCCCAAGACAGCTCATGCGTTTGAGGGATGAGGGAGGCACAGGCTGCTAGAGCTCAGAGGCAGGCCCTAAGAGTTGTAAGTCCAGGAGACATTCCTGCAGGGGAAGGGGTTGGCTTTGTATTTGCTCCTAGGAGGCAGTAGGGCCTAGTGGCTAAGAGCCCAGGCTCAAGAGTTTAGACTACCTGGTTGTGCATCCTCGCTCTCTCACTTATTTGCTGTGTGGCCCTCATAAAGTAAGCTAATCTCTCTGCCTTGGTTTCTTCACCTGTTGGTGTGGTGGGAGTTCAGTCTTTGCCAGGCCATTTTGGATGCCAGAACAGAAGCTCCCTCAGGCTCATAAAGGTATGAGTGGGGAGAGGTGCACAGGGTTTATGGTCAGTAAGGGAGACAGACCCTCACAGGACTCTAAGAAGGGGATCTGGACCTTATCCAGGCAAAGACCCTGGGGCTGGAGTGTGGCTCTGGTGCAGGACACTACAGGGTCAAGACAGCAGGGCATGGCAGATGGTCCTATGGCACTTCCTGACTTCCTCCAGGTCTGTTCCTTTCTCTCACCACCTCCTCCCATTTATTCAGCTTTTCTCTTTCTCACAGCTTCCACAAACTCATTATTTCCACTTCCTCATCTTTTAATTTTCTGGGAAAGACTTCAGAGACCAGACATAGCTTCATGGCCTCGCTGATATGCATCCTTTCAGTTTACTCACCCTCAATCTCTCAGATCCCTAAGGGAGGAACTTCTGATTCCAGCCATGACAAAGTCGCTGGTTTTGGACATGCTCTTCCATGATAAACAACTATAAATGCTGGACAAATATCTAAAACAACTGTGTGCAGGCAATGGATGCAACCAATGTAGGGCTATGATCCTTGAGAGAAGGGATGAACAAGAGGTGAGCCCCACATTTACCCCAGTTTTCTCCCTGAGGCCATTTTCCAAACTGAGATGCAAGGAGGTAGATCAAGTAGGGAGTGACACTCTCACTGGGCTCAGGAATTAGGTATCTGCAATTGGATTTGGGGTGCAGGAAACAAAAATCTGTGAAAAATTCCCCTTAGGACCTTGGTCAAATCCTAAACTGTACATGTTCAGCGTGAAACCCCTGGAGGCCTGGCAGAGAATAGCTATTGAGAAGCTGGAGAACTGGGCAGAGTCTTCAGAGGCTCCTCAGTGCTGAGGAGACTTTGAAATTCAGGCCCCGACAGAAAGGAGAGAGCTTGGTGAACACCCCAGACCTTCAGTTAGGACTCCAGGAAGGTCGCAACCTAGGAGTAACTGCTAGGTCCTAGGAGAAAGGACAAAATTGTAATGACTTACCCTAACAAAGTGTAAAACCAAGCCTCTATACGTTAAGGTTATCCACTGGTAGTTTAACTGCTTACCAGAACAAAACCGTAACACTCTTTAAAGGAAGAGAACATAATTCAGAGCCTTTACTATGTATCGCCTACAATCAAGAATTACTAGATATACAAAGAAGTGGGAAAGAGTGATAATTAAAATATAAAGAGGTAATATAACAAATCTAAAGATGATCCAGATATTGGATTTAGCAACCAAGCCTTTTAAAATAAGTAAGATTAATATGTTAAAGAGTATAGAGCAAAAGATGGACAAAATGGGTGAAAGATTAAGTATTTAAACAGAAATTTAGGATCTAAATGAATGAATAAAATTGATATTCTAGAACTGCAAAATATAATATCTAAAATTAAGAACTTAACAGAGGATTTAACAGCATACTGGAGACAGCAGAAGTGAAATTAAAGACAAGTCAATAGAAACTATCCAAATTAAAGCACAGAGCATAAAAGAACAGGGGAACTGAGCATGAGGCATGCAGGGCATGTTCAAAAGGTCTAACATATATGCTTGGAATCACACAAGAAGAAATAGAGCAGGACAGAAGCTATATCTGAAAAATAATGGCTGAGGATTTTCCAAATATGGTGAAAGGTATTAAGTCACAGATTCAAGAATATCAGTGAGCTCTAGCAGGGTAAGTACAAAGAAAACTATACCTAGCCCTATCATAGTTAAATTGCTGAATGTGAAATATAAAGTAGAAAATCTTAAAAAGCATCCATATTTTAAAAAATAAAAGAAAGGAGGACCAATAATACAATTGATGACTGACTATGCAAGTCAGAAGGCAATGAAATGACATCTTTAAAGTGTTTAAAAAAAAAAAAAAAGAAAAGAAAGGAAAAAAAAAGGCTGATATAGAACTCTATGCCAGTCAAAAAAAAAATCCTTCAAAAATGAGGCAGAATAAACATGTTTTCAGATGGACAACAGCCAAAAGAATTTTGTTTATCACTAAGAGATCTGCACTACAAGAAGTACTTAAGGAAGTTCTTTTGGCTGAAGGAAAATGATCTCTGATGGAACTGTAGGAAGAGATGAAGAGCACAGGAAAGGGTAATATATGTTTAATTATGAATAAATATTGACTATTTAAAATAATGATAATGTCTCATAGGATTTCTGACATTTATAAGAGCAAAATGTATGACAACAGTAGCAACAAAGATGGGAGGGAACCAAATAAAGTTAAACTGTTTTAAGGTTCTTGCATTGTTTAAGTCCTAATTGTAAACATACTAATTTAAAATAGATTGAAATAAACCAAGGATGTATATTGTGATCTCTGGGGCAATCACTAAAATGATAATAAAAGAAGATGCAAATAAAAAGCTAATAGTAGCGAAAAATAAAATACTAAAAAACACTTGACTAATCCAAAGGAAAACAAGAGAGAGGAATAAAGGAACAAAGAATGGTTGGGACAAATAGAAAACAAATAGCAAGATAGTAGACTTAAACCCTCTATATCAGAAATTACAATTAATATAAAGAGTATAAATATGCCAACTAAAGGACAAAGATTGTCAGACTAGGTAAAAAACAAAACCTAAGTGTAAGCCATGCTGTTTACAAAAGGCACAATTTAAATATGACAAAGAAAAGTGAAAGTAAAAGGTTGGAAAGCTATATATCATGTAAACACAAACCAAGAGAAAGCTGATGTGGATACATTAATATTAGAAAAAGTAGACTTTGAGTCAAGTACTGTGAGAGAAAAGCAGGAATGTTTCATAATAAGAAAATTCCTAAGAGACAATATGTTTGACCCAACTCATCCAGCCAGGCCCAGTTACAGGTTGCTGCCACCTGTGAACTGGCTGCTGTTGTCTACCCCAGGATGCACCATGGCTAGGAGTGCTGCTCTTTGTGCAACTCTGAATGGGAAGGCGTGGGTCCTTTGCCACCCTGGTTGGTCTTTTAGTTTGTTCCTGTCCCTCCCAGTGTGTGGTGTCCAAAAGGGTGCCCAGGTATGTCTGGCCATGCTTCCTTATCTGGGGCAGGCTCTTAGCTCCTAGGGACTCAACCTGAATCTGTGGTGCCCAAGCACTCCAAGGTTGACTTTTGCTGCAGTCCATCCATGATTCCCATCCTGGGCTCTGCTGTCATGGACAGTCCTCTCTGGATAAGCCCACAGAAGAGACCCTGTGGGCTCCTGACTGTTGGCTTGGCCTCTTCCCACATCCCAGTGGACAGGCAGGTCTTTGCCATCCCATGTTGGAAGGGCCTACAGCTCCCTGGTAGGGGCACGATTTGTGGCCAATGTATCTTAGCATATCATCACTCCACTTCTCTGACCTCCCTCCTCTGTGCTACAGAGAAAGCAGTGGGACAAGGCAGGCCCCACCATGTCTGGGTCTCTCATGTCTCTAGGGTCTGATCCCTGCCTCAATTGCTAGTTCTGATCTCTATTAGTTTCCTCCTTCAAATGCCATTCCATCCCTCCAGCTCATGCTGTTCCTGACTCACTTCTGGGATCCCCCATTCAAAAATAGGAGGCAAGATCCTTTTCATGGTTGCCCATCTGTGGCTTCCCTTCCTCCCCACTCTGCCTGCCCTTCAAGGCCCTGCCCGTAAGGTTCAGGAGGCTTCAGCCACAGCTCTTGCCCAACTGACCAGTCCCAGACCCTCAGACCCTGCTCACCTGGGTGGATGCTCACCTGTTCCAGGTCATAACCTGAGCTGGTTTGAGTACAGCCACTACTTGTATTCACCTTGCCCACGAGGTTCTTCCAGCAGACATTACCTGTCCTGTTGGAATCTAACGCTATGGTCAGACTTCAACAGCTGTAGCAGCTACATGACATGTGATGATTAAGATGAATGATACTAATTTGTTTCCACCTCATTCAGGATGCTGTGCAGTTGAAGAGTGTGGGTTCTGCTGACAAATCCAATTTTTGCCACATACTAATCTGTGATTCTGGGCAACTGACTTAACCTCTTTGAACCTGAACTTCCTCATCTATAGAATAGGTTAATATCTATCTCTCAGGAGGGTTATGAGGAATAAATAAGATGATGTATGTGAAATGCTTACCACAATGTCTGGTGCATGGAAAATGCATAATGTACAGATGGTAGATAATTGTTGTTTCTGAGGAGTTAACTATGTTATAACTATCCTAAGTATAGAGATCATATTTTTATTTTTGTGTGTTTGGGATTTTCTATTTTTTAATTTTTTTAAAATTCTGGAATATATCATATATACAAAAGAGTATGTCCTATATAACATGTATGTATAGTTTAAATAATAATAAAATTGACATCTGTATACCTACTACCCAACTTAAAAAATAGAGCACTCCCAGATCCTTTGAAGTCTCCTGTGTCTCCTTCTAAATCATATCTCTAAATCATATCTCCTTCCTCCACTTCAGAAGTTACTGCTTTCTTGAATTATGGATTAATCATTTCTTGCCTTTTCTTTGTAGTTTTACCATCTATGCTTGCAGAACAAAACAACATATTGCTTGCTTTTGTCTGTTTTGGAACTTTACATAAATGGAACCACATTCTTTGTATTCTTCTCTGAATTGCTTGTTTTCTCCTAATCCTATGTTTTAAAGATTCACCCGTTGTTCCAGGGGTGGAAAGCAATAATTTACTGTGCCCACAAAACCTGTGGCCAGGAATTCACACAAGGCACATGTGGGATGGCTTGTCTCTGCCTTACGATGTCTGGAGCCTCACTTGGAAAGACTCAAAGGCTAGGGGCTGGTATCATTTAGAGGCTGTTGGGAGAAGCTATCTACCATAGACCCTGAATGTTCCTGAATGTTCTTTTATTTTTTTTTAATTCAATTTTATTGAGATATATTCATATACCATACAATTATCCACGGTGTACAATTAATTGTTCACAGTACCATTATATAGTTGAGCATTCATCACCACAATCAACTTTTGAACATTTTCATTACCACATACAAAAAAGAATAAGAATATAAGTTAAAGTAAAAAAGAACACCCCAAACATCCCATACCCCCCATCTCTCACTATTATTCATTAACTTTTTGTCCTCATTTTTCTATTCATCTGTCCATACACTGTATAAAGGGAGTGGGAGCCACAGAGTTTTCACAATCACACAGTCACACAGTGTAAGCTACATGGTTATACAATCGTCTTCAAGGATAAAGGCTACTGAGTTGCAGTTCAACAGTTTCAGGTATTTCCTTCTAGCTATTCCAATATACTAAAAACTAAAAAGGGATATTTATATAATGCATATGAATAACCTACAGAATGACTTCTCGACTCTATTTGAGATCTCTCAACCACTGAAACTATTTTTTATTGTATTTTTTATTGTATAATATAACATATTTACATAAAAGTGATAACTTTCCAAGTACAATTTAATAAGTAGTTAGCAAATTTCAAAGAATATTATAGGTTACAATTCCACAGTTTCAATTATTTCCTTATTATGAAATATAACATATAAACAAAAAGGTAATATCTTTCAAAATATTTAACAAGTAGATATATAGGAAATTGCCAAAGTTATTATGAGTTATAGTACCATAGTTTTAGTTATTTCCTTATTGTAAAATATAACATATACAAAAATGTATAGCTTTCAAGTTACAATTTAACAAGTAGTTATAGAACAAATTTCAAAGGATGCTGTGTGTTATAGTTCCACCGTTTCATTTCTTTCCTTCTAAGTATTCTAATATCCTAGCAACTAAGAGAAAAGAAAATCATATAAAGATTCAGTATTCATATTCCTTTGTTAAATTCCATCTTGTCTATTGCTACCCATCCCTAGTTTAATCATTTACCCAATCTTCAGGGATGTCTAGGCACTGACCACCCTAACCGGTTCATGTTGAAAAGGGGTGTTGTCATTATGGAAAAGGGGACACATCTGGTTGATGCTTGAAGAGGCTATTGCCTCTGGGTTTTGGGCCTTAGCTGGCTTAGGAACACTCTGAAGGATTTAAGATTCTGATGAATAAACTTAGTGAGTGAAACTTTTGTGGAGACTCAGATAGGGATCTACGCACTCTTTAGGGTTTTGAGGATTACTGTTGACTTGGGCCTGTCATTTGGTATATCTAGGTGAAGCTTCTTAGAAGTAACCTCCAGGATAACTCTTCACTCTATTTGAATTCTCTTAGCCACTAAAACCTTACTTTTTTGCCCTTCTCTTCCCCCTTTTGGTCAAAAAGGCATTCTCAATCCCACGATGCCAGGGTCAGGCTCATTCCCAGAGTTCATGTCCCACGTCACCTCCATGTCCCACGTCACCTCCATGTCCCACATCACAAGGAAGGCTCATAAATTGTGGGGGTCCTGTCCCATGTCAGAGGGAGGGTGATGAATTTATTTGCAGAGTTAGGCTTAAAGAGAGTTAGGCTTAAAGAGAGAAGGTCCACAGCTGAGCACCAAAAGAGGTGGCATAATTACAGGTGGGCTCAGACTCCTCTTTATAGCCGCAAGTTTCACCCAAGCAAGCCTTAAGATCGAGGGCTTGACTTATAAAGTAGGGGGTCCCTAAGTTCACATAGCATATATTCTGTCCATGATAATCAAACAGTATCTCACATTATCACCACTTAGTTGCACAATCCTCATCACTCTCCATTTTAAACAATTCTCATGACCCAAAACATCATGTAGCTCTTTTCAGCCCTTAAGTATTTGTCCCTAGTGTTTGTGTAATACTAGCATGGTATTCCTAAGAATTATAGTCTCTTGTATGCAATGTGTAGATTTTTCCCATGTACCCTTCTGTTGTCAACTCACTGTGCTAGTGTCATACCTTAGAGGTGTATCATGCAAGCACCTATCTATATTTGTGGTACTGATCTGTGGAAAACATGCCTTTAAACGAGCCCTTTCATTCCTATTCACCTTCAGTATAGCTCTGATACTTATAATCCCATTAACAAACAACTGTCACCCCTATCCATTACCATACCTTTGAATTCACCATTATTAACATATCTGAACATATTAACTTATCATTTCCCCTCACTAGCTACTGTCTATCACTACGTCCCCAATATTCTTATTTTATAAGAAATTGATTTTACATTGTTCAGATAGTTCATAGTAGTGGTAATGTACAATGTCTCTCCTTTTGTGTCTGAGTTATTTCACTCAGAATTATATCTTCAAGGTTCATCCATGTTGCCATATGTTTCAGGACCTTATTGCCTCTTACTGCTGCACAGTATTCCATCTTATTTATATACCACATTTTGTTTATCCACTCGTCTGTTGAAGGACACTTGGATTGTTTCCATCTCTAGAAATTGTGAACAATGCTGCTGTGAACATTGGTGCACAAACGTCTATTCGTGTCACTGCTTTCAAAATTTCTGTGTATATAATGAGAAGTGGAATCGCTGGGTAATAGAGTAACTCAATATCTAGTTTTCTGAGAAACCACCAAACTGTCTTCCACAGTGGCTGTATCATTAAACAGTCCCAACAACAATGAATGAGTTCCAATTTCTCCACATCCTCTACAGCATTTGTAACCTCTTGTTTGTTTGATGGCAGCCATTCTTATTGGTGTGAAATGATATCTCCCTAATACCTAGTGAAGATGAACATTTTTTCATGTTTTTTTTTTAGCCCTTTGTATTTCCTCTTAGGAGAAATGTCTTTTCATATCTTTTGCCCATTTTATATTTGGGCTGTTTGTACCATTGTCGTTGAATTGTAGGATTTCTTTATATATGCAAGATACTAGTCTCTTATCAGATACATGGTTTCCAAATATTTTCTCCCATTGAGTTGGTTGCCTCTTCACCTTTTTGACTAATTCCTTTGAGGTACAGAGGCTTTTGATTTTGAGGAGTTCCCATTTATCTATTTTTTGTTCCATTGCTTATGCTTTGGGTATAAGGTCTAAGAAGTGACCTCCTAATACTAGGTCTTGAAGATGTTTCCCTACATCATATTCTAGGAGTTTTATGGTACTGTCTCTGTTGAGGTCTTTGATCCACTTTGAGTTAATTTTTATATAGGGTGTGAAGTAGGGATCCTCTTTCATTCTTGTTGTTATGGCTATCCATTCTCCCAGCCCCATTTGTTGAAGAGACTGTTCTGTCCCAGTTCAGTGGATTTGGGGGCCTTATAAAAAATCAGTCAACCGTGTATCTGGGGGTCTATCTCCGAACTCTCAGTTCGATTCCATTGATCAATATGTCTATCTTTATGCCAATACCGTGCTGTTTTGACCACTGTAGCTTTATAATAGGCTTTAAAGTCTGGAAGTGTATGTCCTCCCACTTCGGTCTTCTTTTTTAGGATGTTTTTGGCAATTTGAGGCCCCTTTACTTCCAAATAAATTTGATAACTCGATTTTCCAAGTCTGCAAAGTAGGTTGTTGGAATTTGGATTGTGATTGCATTGACTCAGTAGATCAGTTTGTGTAGAATTGACATCTTAACTATATTTTAGGCTTTCTATCCATAAGCGTGGAATATTTTTCCACCTATTTAGTTCCTTTTTTATTTCTTTTAGTAAAATTTTGTAATTTTCTGTGTAGAGTCTTTTACGTCCTTGGCTAAGTTTATTCCTAGGTACTTGATTTTTTTAGTTGCTATTGTGAATGGAATTTTTTTTTTTTTTTGATTGCCTCTTCAGTTAGGTCATTTCTAATGTATAGGAACATTACCAGCTTATGTGCACTGCCACTCTGCTGAATTTGTTTATTAGTTCAAGTAGCTTTGTGGTCGAATTCTCAGGATTTTTCAAATATAAGATCATATAACCTGCAAATAATGACTGTCTTACTTATTCCTTTCCAATTTGGATACCTTTTATATCTTCATCTTGATGAATTGCTCTGGCTAGAACTTCTAGCACAATGTTGAATAATAGTGGTAACAGTGGGCATCCTTGTCTCCTTCCCAATCTTAGAGGGAAGGCTTTCAGCCTCTCACCATTGAGTACTATGATGGCTGTGGGTTTTTCATATATACCCTTTATATACTGGGGACATTTCCTTCAATTCCCAACTTTTGAAGTTTATTTTTTTTCAATCAAAAAGGGATGTTGAATTTTGTCAACTGCTTTTTCGATGTCTATTGAGATGATCATTTGATTTTTCCATTTTGATTTTTTAATGTGTTGAACCACATTAATTGATTTTCTTATGTGAACCATCCTTGCATGCCAGGAATGAACCCCACTTGATCATGGTGTATAATTCTTTTAATGTGCCTTTGGATTTGATCTGCAAGTAATTTGTTTAGGATTTTTGCATCTATATTCATTAGGGAGATTGGCCTATAGTTTTCCTTTTTTGTAGTGTCTTTTTCTGGTTTTGGTATCAGAGTGATATTAGCTTCATAAAATGAGTTACATAGTGTTCCTTTTTCTTCAATTTTTTGAAAGAGTTTGAGCAGGAATGGTGTCAATTCTTTTTGGAAAGTTTGGTAAAATTCCCCTGTGATGCCATCTGGCTCTGGGCTTTTATGTGTAGGTAGATTTTTGATGACTGATTGGATCTCTTTGCTTGTGATTGGTTTGTTGAGGTCTTCTATTTGTTCTTGGGTCAGTCTAGATTGTTCATGTGTTTCCATGAAATTATCCATTTCCTCTAAATTTTCTAGCTTGTTGGCATAGAGTTGTTCACAGGGATTTAAAAAAAAATTTTTTTTAAATCTGTAGTAATCTGTAGTAATTATCCCTTTTCTCATTTCTGATTCTGTTTATTTGGGTCCTCTCTCTTTTTGACTTTGTCAGTCTAGCTAAGGGTCTGTCAATCTTGTTGATCATCCCAAAGAACCAACTTTTGGTTTATTTATTCTCTGTTTTTTGTTCTCCAGCTCATTTGTTTCTGCTTTAATCGTTGTTATTTCTTTTTGTCTACTTACTTTAGGGTTAGTTTGCTGATCATTCTCTAGCCTCTTCAGTTGTTCAGTTAGGTCTTTAGTTTTAGGTCTTTCTTTCTTTTTGATATATGCACTTCAAGCTATAAATTTCCCTCTCAGCACTGCCTTTGCTGCATCCCATAAGTTTTGATATATTATGTTCTCATTTTCATTCATTTCTAGATATTTACTAATTTCTCTTGCAGTTTCTTCTTTGACCCACTGGTTGTTTAGGAGTGTGTTGTTTAACCTCCATATATTTGTGAAAGATCTGGTTCTTTGGTGGTTGTTGATTCCTAGTTGCATTCCATTGTGGTCAGAGAATGTGTTTGAATAATTTCAGTGTTTTTAAATTTATTAAGACTTGTTTTTGTGACCCAGCATATGATCTATCCTGGAGAATGTTCCATGGACACTAGAGAAGAATGTATGTCTTGGTACTTTTGGATATAATGATCTATATGTCTGTTATGACTAATTCATTTATCATATTGCTTCGGTTCTCGATTTCCTTTTTGGTCGTCTGTCTAGTTGTTCTATCTATAGAAGAGAATGGTGTATTGAAGTCTCGCTATTATTGTAGACATGTCTATTGCTCCCTTCAGTTTAGCTAGTGTTTGTCACATTGTTTTGGAGCTCCTTGATTGGTTGCATAAACATTTATAATTGTTATTTCTTCTTGGTGAATTATCCTTTTTATTAATATGTAGTGTCCTTCTTTATCTCTTATGACATCTTTGCATTTAAAGTCTATTTTGTCCAATATTAGTATACCTACCCCAGCTTTCTTTTGATTGCAGTTTGCGTAGAATATTTTTTTCCATCCTTTCACTTTCAGTCTCTTTGTGTCACAGGGTCTAAGATGAGTCTCTTGTGAACAGCATATTGGTGGGTCATACTTTTTAATCCATTCTAACAGTCTGTATCTTTTAAGTGGAGAGTTTAATCGATTCATATCCAAAGTTATTACTGTGAAGGGACTTCTTGAACCAGCCATCTTATTCCTTGGTTTTTAGTTGTTAGAGCTATATTTTCCCCCTTTCTTTCCTTTAAATTACCCTTACTAATAACTTTTCAGTTCTATGCTCTTCTACAGACCTCTCTCTGCTTTCTTTCTTTCTCGGCAGGTATAGCTCCCTTTAGTATTTCTTGCAGGGCAGGTCTCTTGTTAACAAATTCTCTCAGCATTTATTTGTCTATGAAAATTTTAAACTCTCCCTCAATTTTGAAGGAGAACTTTGCTGAATAAACAATTATTGGCTGGAAATTTTTCTCTTTCAGAACCTGAAATATGTCATACCACTGCCTTCTTGCCTCCATGGTGCCCACTGAGTAGTCAGTCTCATGTTGTTTCCCTTATATATGGTGAATAGCTTCTCTCTTGCTGCTTTCAGAAGTCTCTTCTTCTCTTCAGCATTTGACAATCTAATCAGTATGTGTCTCTGAGTAGGTTTATTTGGATTTATTCTTTTTAGAGTTTGTTGGGCATCTTTAATTTGCATATTCATGTTATTTAGAAGTGTTGGGAAGTTTTCTCCAACAATTTCTTCAAATACTCTTCCTAGCACTTTTCTCTTCCCCTTCTGGAACACTGATGATTCTTACATTTGTGCGCTTCATATTGTCCATGATTTCCCTGAGCTCCATTTCAACTTTTTAAATTTTTTTAACTGTTTTTTAATTGTGCTTTCACTTTCCATCACCCTTTCTTCAAGGTCACTAATTCGTTCCTCTGCTTCTTCAAATCTGGTGTTATGTGTCTCACGAATACTTTTGTTTGATAAATGGTATCTTTCTTCCCATAAGATCAGCTATTTTTTTTTGTTTGTTTACTCTTACAAATTATTCTTTATGCTCTTCTAGGGTCTTCTTCACGCCCTTTATATCCTGAGCCATAATATTGTGTGTACTTCTTTGATTAATTGCTCCAAATTTTGTTTCTCTTCTGGCTTTTTAATTTGTTCATTTGGCTTGTCCATTTCTTCTATATGCTTCAAGTGTTTTGTAATTTTCTGCTGTCTTTGGGGCATTTGCTTATCTTGATAGGGTTATTTTTGGAAGTGCAGAATTAATTGAGCCTTTGTATATAATTTGGTCTGCTGGAGTGCAGTTTTCCAATCCTGCCAGCAGATTGCACTCTTGAGGCACAGCTTGCTGGAGTGCATTTTCCCTAACCTACCAGCAGGTGGTGCTCTCAAGTAGGTCTTCCCGGAACTTCTCCTATATAGTGGGTGGAGTCCAAACTGGGTGGGGAACCAATCAGTGTGCTGGTTCTTTGGGTGCACGAAGGAATGCCTGTCCTGGGGCTGTGATGCAGTCCCAAGCAGAGAGGTAGGGAGTCCAATCAAGCGCACCCCGCAGATGGAGCATGTGCCCTGCCTGCCAATTCTCTTCCTGCCCTGCGCCCATGAATCTCTGAGATGTGGCAGAGGTTCCTGATCACCGGTATGATGCCTCTCCCTTCCCCGATTTTCACCATTGCACCCCGCCCCGGACTACTATGTGGGGAGAGCAATTGCTGCCTGCCAAGTTCCCTCATGGGAGCTCCTTGCCATCTGGCTGTGGAGGATCAACCCCCAGCAAACTGTCAAGGTAGGTGGATGGGAGTGGAGAGCCACTGCTCACTCCCTTGCCCAGTGGTGGTTTTGCTGCTGCCAGCCTGGAGGGGGTGGTGGTGGTTTAGATGGGGAACATACTAACTGCATCCCTTCAGCTGCCATCTGTCCTCTGTTTTTGTCAATTGTCCCCTCCACGTACTGTGGGGGACCCTCTAAGACTGGCCACACCCCTGAACCACAGTCCCTGGTGTCCTCCAGCCCCTGTCTAGTTACTCTGATGGAGGAGAAGCCCATTCTGCCTCACCTACTCTGCCATTTTCCCAGGAGTCCTGAAACTTTATTTTATCTCTTTTCTCTTCCCCCTTTTGGTCAAGAAGTCTTTCTCAATCCCATGATGCCGGGGCCAAGATTATCACCAGAAGTCATATCCCATGTTGCCACTGGGAGTCATGTCCCACGAATGGGAGAAGACAGTGAGTTTACATGCAGTGTTGGCTTACAGAGAGAGGTCACATCTGAGCAACAAAAGAGGTTCTCTGGGGGTGACTCTTAGGCACAATTTTAAGTAGACTTAACCTCTCCTTTGCAGTAACAAGCTTCATGAGGGCAAGCCCCAAGATCAAGGGCTCAGCTTTCTAAATTGGTAGTCCCCAATGCTTATGAGACTATCATTAATTCCCCAGGTGGGGAAATTTAGTATTCCCACATTTCCCCCCAGTCCTTTATGCGGGCTTTGCAAATACATCTTTATTCTCTGCCCAAATTACTCTGGGATATATTGGGGCTCCACACTAACCTGTACAAACCAACCAGATTTCACTTCATATTCAATGTTCCATGTAATTATGTTGTTTGAATAAACTGACCATACAAGTTAAATTATATAGCGTGTTACAAAAAATATGGATTTTGCACCTAATAAACATCTTTTCTTGAAGTTTTAAAACACAGTCAATATGATCCTTTACCCTTTAGTTGATTTACTTTAGTCCTAACCAAGTCCATTTCGTTCACATGTCTAATTGAAATCTGATCTCTTTTTTCAGATTCGTTAACATTTGCTGTATGGGGTAATGCTGACATTCATAGCTGCCAGACTCTGGCTCTGAGTCTCAGGTGTCACATAGATACCCAAATTCCAGGGTCTGACCAAATTATACACAAAGAGCTCAGCATCTCAGAATTTAGAAATAACCATTACCACTCAGAAATAGATATAACTGCTCTAAGAGCTTACGATGTAGGAACCTTTACAGTAAGCCTTGCCCTCACAACCTGTGCTCTCAAGACTTAATTCTCAGAACTTGTACATTATAGTTAGTCCATATTAGTGACACATTATAATGTTTTTCTTTTCATTTCTGGTTTATTTCACTCAACATACTGTCCTCAATGTCCATTCACCTCACAATTTCACTCCTTCTTGTACCAGCTGAATATGTATGTATACACCACTGTTCTCCATTCTGTTCATCAGTCGGTGTACCCTTAGGCCACCTCCATCCACTGCAAATCACGAATACTGACACCATAATCCCCACTGTACAAATGTCCATTCGTGTCCCTCTTTTCAGTACTTCCAGATATACACCCAGTAACCTAGTTGTAGGACCATATTACAACCCCATGCTTAACTTTCTGTGGAAATACCACACTGCCCTCCATATGGGCTGCACCATTCTATTTCCCCACCAACAGTGATTATGTACATCCCTTTCTCCACATTTTCTCCAGCACTTGTATCCCTCTGTTTATTTTTCAGGTGGTTTTATTCACATACCATACATTCTATCATAAGTAAACAAACAATATTTCCCTGTATAATCACATACTTATGCATTCACCAACACTATCTATATAAGGACTTTTCCATTTCTTCCACAATGAAAGAGGAAGAGGTGAAAAAAGTAAAATGAAAAAGATAGAAAAAATGATAACTAAAAAACAACCAAGACAAAATAAATTTAAAATAAAATATAATAAAATAGACAACAATGCCAATGACAAGAATCCCATATCCCTCCCTTTTATCCCCCTCTTGTAGACATTTAGCTTTGGTATATTACCTTTGTTACAATTAATAGAAGCATATTACAATGTTATTGTTAACTATAGACTCTAGTTTGCATTGATTGTATTTTTCTCCAAGATCACCCCATTTTTAGCACCTTGCGAAGTTGACATTCATTTGTTTTCCCTCATATAAACACACATTTGTACATTTAATCACAATCATTGATCACTCTAGGTTTCACTAAGTTATATAGTCCCAGTCTTTATCTTCTATCTTTCCTTCTGGTGTCCTACATGCCCCTAACCTTCCTCTTTCAACCATACTCACAGTCATCTTCGTTCAGTGTACTTACATTAGTGTGCTACCATCACCCAATATTGTGCTCCAAACCTCTCTCTCCTATCTTTTCCTATCTGCCTGTAGTGTTCCCTTTAGTTTTTCCTGTAGAGCAGGTACCTTGTTCACAAACTCTCTCAGTGTCTGTTTGTCTGGGAATATTTTAAACTCTCCCTCATTTTTGAAGGACAGTTTTGCTGGATGTAGAATTCTTGGTTGGTAGTTTTTCTCTTTCAGTATCTTAAATATATCATACCACTGCCTTCTTGCCTCCATGGTTTCTACTGAGAAATCCACACATTCTCTTGTATGTGATGGATCGCTTTTCTCTTGCTGCTTTCAGAATTCTCTCTTTGTCTTTGACATTTGATTAAATGTCTTGACATAGGTTTATTTGGATCCATTCTGTTTGGGTTATGCTGTGCTTCTCAGATCTGTAATTTTATGTCTTTCATAAGAGATGGGAAATTTTCAGTGATTATTTCCTCCATTATTCTTTCTGCCCCTTTTCCCTTGTCTTCTCCTTCTGGGACACCTATGCCATGTACATTCATGTGCTTCATGTTATTCAATTCCATGAGACACTGCTCATATTTTTCCATTCTTTTCCCTATCTGTTCTTTTGTATGTAGGATTTCAGATTATCCTGTGCTCCAACTCATGAATCTTTTCTTCTGCCTCTTCAGATCTGCTTGTTCTAGTTAGCTAATGCTGTCAGAATGCAAAACACCAGAAATGGATTGGCTTTTATAAAACGGGGTTTATTTGGTTACACAGTTACAGTCTTAAGGCCATAAAGTGTCCAAGGTAACACATCAACAATCGGAAGATGGCCAATGGCATCTGGAAAACCTCTGTTAGCTGGGAAGGCATGTGGCTGGTGTCTGCTCCAAGTTCTGGTTTCAAAATGGCTTTCTCCCAGGACGTTCCTCTCTAGGCTACAGTTCCTCAAAAATGTCACTCTTAGTTGCTCTTGGAGTGTTTGTCCTCTCTTAGCTTCTCCAGAGCAAAAGTCTGCTTTCAACGGCCATCTGCAAACTGTCTCTCATCTGCAGCTACTCTCTCAGCTTCTGTGCATTCTTCAAAGTATCCCTCTTGGCTGTAGCTCCTCTTCAGAATGTCACTCTCAGCTGCCCTGAGTTTCTTCTGTTTGTCAGCTCATTTATATGGCTCCAGTGATTTAATTTAGACCCACCCTGAATGGGTGGGGTAATACCTCCATGGAAATTATCCAATCAGAGTCATCACCCACAGTTGGGTGGGGCACATTTCCGTGCAAACAACCTCATCCAAATGCTCCAACTTAATCCTCACTAATATATGTCTGCCTCACAAAATTGCGTCAAAGAGTATGGCTTTTTCTGGGGGACATAATACATTCAAACCAGCACACTGCTGTTGTATGTCTCCATTGTATTTTTCATCTCTTGTATTGTGCCTTTCATTCCCATAAGTTCTGCCAATTGTTTTCCAAAGTTTCGAGTTCTTCCTTATGTTCACCCAATGTCTTCTTTATATCCTTCATCTCTTTTGCCATGCTTTCCCTCTACTCACTGGTTTGATTTTTGGATTGATTTAGGATATTTATTTGATTAATAATTAGTTGTTTCAATTCCTGTATCTCAATTGAAGTGTAAGTTTGTTCCTTTTGGGCCATATTTTCAAATTTCCTAATGTGACTCATAATTTTTTGTTGTCTAGGCATCTGGTTTCCTTGATCATCCCAATCAGATTTTCCCAGACCGGATGGGCCCAGGTCTCAAAAGGAAGGTGTAATCAGTATCAAGTTTCCCCTAGGAGCAGGTTGTCAGACTTTCCTGAGTCCTCTAGACTTTGTGCTTTTCCTGTCCTGCCCAGCAGGTGGCACTTGTCAGCCCACAGCTACCCACTGGTGTAAAGAGGTGTGGTCCCTTTAGTTCTCAGTTGAGCCTGTCCTGGCCAGGGGCCGAGGGTATTAGAAGCCAAGCTTAAGTTGTTTCTGTTTGTTTTTTTTTCCCCCTAGGCCCTGGGGTCTTAATTCTCAGAGGGAGGACCGCCACTTGACCTGGGCCCCAACCCTCCTTTTCTTAGGGAAGAGACACCCTTTAGGGAGTTATCTTCTACACTTGAATTCCTCCTTTGTCTCTTTGCCATGAGTAAGAAAGTCCTTTGTTTTTGTTCTAGGAGCTTCGTGTCTTCTGCCAGGATCCATGAAACAATAACAGTCTACCTTGTTAGCTTGTCTGTAGGATAAAATCCCAGGCCCTCTGCAGTTCTTGACATAGGCGTATTCACTCATATGTCTTATGATTGACACTGACTTTACCTGGAACTCAACTGGGGCAGTTGGCCAGAACACCTACTTACGACTTCCATTGCTTGGGCTTCCTCACAGCATGGTGATTTTATTCCAAGAGTGAGTGTCCCAAGGAACAGGAAATGGAAGAGACAAATTTCCTTAAGCCTGGGCCCAGAAACTGGCATAATGTTCCATTGGTTCTATTGGTCAAGCAATCACAGAGTTTAGATTCATGGGGAGGGGATATATACCCCACCTCTCGATGGAAGGAGTATCAGTGTCACATGTGGGATGGAGATATATTGATATGGCCATCTTTGGAAAATACAATCAGCCACAGCCTACTGTCCAGCCACAGAAAATTATCTCTCTTGCATGTAAAATCCCTTCTGCCCCCAAGACCTCCAGGTCATGTCTCATTTCAGCATCAGCCTTGGATCCAGGGTCTCAGCATTTAAATCAGGTACAGGTATAGATGAGTTTCCTCAGGTGATGTTCCTCGAGTATTGCTCCTTTCAACCTGAAGACCTGTGAACTAAAGAGACAAGCTATCTTTTCCCCACAAACCCAGCATGAAATGGTGGGACAGACAAAGCACAACTGCTATAGACACTCCCATTTAAAAAGAGGGAAACAGGAGACATGCAGGAGTTACTGCTCAAGAGCAATTATGAAATCCAGCCTGGCACATGTTGGTTGTTCCTTGATTAGGAAAGGTGTTTGATATAAAAGTTTGGACTGAGTGTGTTGTGAAATGGGCTGTGAAGGACCCATGTGGCTTCCTTATGACAGTGATTTTGGTCCTTACTCCATTGTTCCTAGCAAGTGCTGTACTGTCCTGGAAATTGGCCAGGATGATTGAGGCCAGAGAAAAGGAGCAGAAGAAGAAACAAAAACATCAAGAAAATATTGCAAAAGCCAAATGACCAAAAATGGATTGTAGAAAAGAACAGGCTCTGAAACCGGAGAAAAATCATTTGGAAAATTATGAAGCTTTGGAGGTACTCACTAAGGTTTCTTCTTTGGATTTTATGACAGTATTATATAGTAAACAAAGTCTGACCATATGGAAGAATCATGTTAGTTATGACTTCAGTACTGTAGTAACTTTTAGGCTTGGATATAGAAGTGTGTTGGTATCTGTGACAGTTATTGGGTAAATTAGCATTTATTATGTTACAAAATCTTTATAACTGACTCAGTCATTTGCCATTTTGTAGCCTATGTACTGAAATAAAAATATCCTGTGGTGAAAAAAATGACCTTAAATCATGAACTCTATCAAATAATAGCTTAAATTTGGGTCCCATTCTGGACAAAGAAAGTAAAAGTTAGAATTGTCCTCTTTCAGATAAAAAGTATGTTTGGGCTTTAAAAAGATACAGTATATTAATCACATCTTTTGTCATTGTTGCTGATTTCTTGGAATATAATCATTTCTGTTTTTTTCAAAGCAAAATATTAATCATTTAATTCTTTATTTTCTGTATAGTTTGTCTGATTTTTAGCCTTTATACTGGTAATATAGTTATCAGACATTCTGCATTTTTAAACCTAATTTTATAAAGAGTTCTCTTGTCCTGACTAGTAGAATACCACCTGCTGGATTTAACAATTTTTGTATTTCCTTTGTTTTGTCAGTCCTTAAATATTTCTCCAATCTACTGGGTGAAGAATGGTAACTTGTGATTTTATTTTCATTTCTCTTTTTACTAATAAAGTTTAGTATATTTCATATAATTAATGGTCCATTTGTGTTTCCTCTTCTATGAAATGCCTGTCCATGGAGTTCATGTTTGTGGAGATTTTCCTATTGAATTGTTTGTCTCTCTAATTGATTTATAGGATCTAGGTGCTAATTTTTGGGTGGGTGGGGTTATATGTGTGAAAATTGCTGATGGGGTTTGACTGCAATTGTAATAAAGCTGAAGATCAATTTGGAGAGAATTAACAACTTTACAATATTAGTCTTTTTATCCATGAACATGGTATTATTCTCCACTTACTTGGGTCTTCTTATTGCCTTTAAGTAAGGAATTGTACTTTTCTACATAAAGGTTTTGCACATATTTTGTTAGATTTATTCTCAACTACTTTATATTTTTCATTACTATTGTAAATTTCAAAGTTGCGTTTTCTAACTTTATTTCTGGTGTTTATAAATTCATTTGATTTTTATTTAGTGGATATTGAACTTATATCCAGTAACTTTGCTAAACTGTTTTTTAGATTTTAATAGAGTTCTGGTAGATTGGCCCTACTGGCATTTTCTGGTGAATGACAAATAGTACTTTATTGGAGAAAAAGACACAAATCTTGAGTGTACAGCTTGATGAATTTTATTCTGTATGTATGTAACCAACACTCAGCTCAAGACATAGAACATTTCCATCACACCAGAAAGTTCCCTCCTGCTTCTGTCCAGTAAATACTCACTCAAGAGCTAACTACTCCGACTTCTATCACCATTGCTGAGTTTTGCCTCTCCTTGAACTTCATAAAAATGGCATTATGTATTATGAACGTTGTGCCTGGCTTCTTTCACTCAACATACAGGCATACCTCCTTTTACTGTGCTTTGCAGACACTGTGTTTTTTACAGATTGAGGGTTTGTGGCAACCCTGCCTTGAGCAAGCATACTTTTTCCAACGGCATGTTCTCACTTCATGTCTCTGAGTCACATTTTAGTAATTCTCACAATATTTCAAACTTTTCCATTATTATTATATCTGCTATTGTGATCTGTGTTCTAACATTGCCTTTGTTTTGGGGTGCCATGAACTGTGCCCATATAAGACGACAAACTTAACCAATAAACATTGTGTGTGTTCTTACTGCTCCACCCACTGGCCATTCCCCCATCTCTCTTCTTCTCCTCTGGCCTCCCTATTTCCTGAAATGGAACCATATTGAAATTAGGCCAATTAATAACCCTACAATGGCCTCTAAGTGTTCAAGTGAAAGGAAGAGTCACACATGTCTCACTTTAAATCAAAGGCTAGAAATGCTTAAGCTTAGTAAGGAACACATGTCAAAAGCTGAGACAGGCTGAAAACTAGGCACTTGCCCCAGTTAGCCAAATTGTGAATGCAAAGGAAAAGTTCTTGAAGGAAATTAAAAATGATACTCCCAGTGAACATGAGAATGATAAGAAAGAGAAACAGCCTTACCGCTGATTTGTAGAAAGTTTTAGTGATCTGGATAGAAGATTAAACTAGCCATAACATTCCCTTAAGCCAAAGCCTAATCCAGAGCAAGGCTGTAACTCTTCAATTCTATGAAGGCTGAGGAAATTGAAGAAACTGCAGGAGAAAAGTTTGAAGCTAGCAGAGGTTGTTTCATGAGGTTTAAGGAAAGACACCATCTCCATCACATAAAAGTGCAAGGTGAAGCAGCAAGTGCTCATGTAGAATCTGCAACAAGTTATCCAGAAGATCTAGCTAAGATCACTGACGAAGATGGCTACGCTAAACAACAGACTTTCAATGTAGATGAAACAGCCTTATACTGGAAGATGTCATCTAGGATTTTCATAGCTAGAGAGGAGAAGCCAGTGCTTGGCTTCAAAGCTTCAGAGGACAGGCTGACTCTCTTGTTAGAGGCTATGGTAGCTGGTGACTTTAAGTTAAAGCCATTGGTCATTTACTATTCTGAAAATCCTAGGACCCTTAAGAATTATGCTAACTCTACTCTGCTTGTGCTCTATAAATGGAAAAACAAAGCATGGATGATAGCATATCTGTTACAAGATTTTCTGAATATTTGAAGCCCACTGTTGAGACCTATTACTCATTTAAAGAATTCCTTTTACAATTTACTGCTTATTGACAATGCACCTGGTCACACAAGAGCTCTTGATGGAGATGAATGTTGTTTTCATGCCTGCTAATGCAACATCCATTCTGCAGCCCATGGATCAAGGAGTCATTTTGACTTTCAAGGCTTATTATTTAAGAGATACATTTTGTGGTTTATAATGCAGAATGTAGGGGAACTAGTGATAGAGAGCAATTAAGGAAGGGGGAATGATAACCCAATAAGAACAGATAAGCTATCGTGGGTAAATTTAACGTTCTGGGAATGCCCAGGAATGACTTGGTCTGTTAATTTCTGATGGGTATAGTAGGAACAAGCTCACAGAAATGTTGCTATATTAGGTTACTTTCTTGGGGTAGGGTAGGAACATGTTGGAAGTAAAGTAGTTATCTTAGGTTAGTTGTCTTTTCCTTACTCCCTTGTTATGGTTTGCTTGAAATGTTTTTTTTTTATTGTATGTTTTTAAAAATTTTTTTTTTGTATAGTTGACTTAAAAAATAAAAATAAAATAAAATAAAAAAACACTGAAAAAAAATATGCAGAGCCCCCTTGAGGAGCTGGTGGAGAATGTAGGGGTACTGGGTTTCCCCACCTCGATGGTTGCTGCTGTGCTCACAGACATAGGGGACTGGTGGTTTGATGGCTTGAGCCCTCTACCACAGGACTTGCCCTTGGGAAGACTGTTGCTGCAAAGGAGAGACTAGGCCTCCCTATAATTGTGCCTAAGAGCCTCCTCCCGAATGCCTGTTTGTTGTTGCTTAGATGTGGCCCTCTCTCTCTAGCTAAGCCAACTTGGCAGGTGAAATCACTGCCTTCCCTGCTATGTGGGATCTGACACCCAGGGGAGTGAATCTCCCTGGCAACATGGAATAGGACTCCCAGGGAGGAATCTAGACCTGGCATCGTGGGACGGAGAACATCTTCTTGACCAAAAGAGGGATGTGAAAGGAAATGAAATAAGTTTCAGTGGCTGAGAGATTCCAGAAGGAGCCGAGAGGTCACTCTGGTGGGCACTCTTATGCACAATACAGACAACCTTTTTTAGGTTCTAGTGAATTGGAGTAGCTAGCAGTAAATACCTGAAACTATCAAACTACAACCCAGAACCCATGAATCTTGAAGACGATTGTATAAAAATGTAGCTTATGAGGGATGACAATGTGATGGGAAAGCCATAAGGACCACACTCCCCTTTGTCTAGTTTATGGATGGATGAGTAGAAAAATGGGGGAAGGAAAACAAACAAACAAAGGCACCCAGTGTTCCTTTTTACTTTAATTGCTCTTTTTCACTTTAATTTTTATTCTTGTTATTTGTGTGTGTGTGTGGTAATGAAGTTGTCAGGGATTGATTTGGGTGATGAATGCACAACTATGTAATGGTACTATGAACAATCAAATGCATGCTTTGCTTTGTATGACTGCATGGTATATGAATATATCTCAATAAAATGAATTTTAAAAAAAGAGAGAGAGAGACATTTTGTAAGGCTGTAGCTGCCATATATAGTGATTCCTCTGGTGGATCTGGGCAAAGTCAGTTGAAAACCTTCCAGAAAGGATTCACCATTCTGGTTGCCACTGAAAACATTCGTGGGAGGATGTCAAAATATCAATATTACCAGAAGTCGAAGAGGTTGATTCCAACCCTCATGGATAACTTTGAGGGGTTCAAGACTTCAGTAGAGGAAGTAACTGCAAATGTGATGGAAGTAACAAGAGAACTAGAATTAGAAGTGGAGCCTAAAGATGTTACTGAATTGCTGCAATCTCATGATGAAACTCTAATAGATGAGGAGTTGCTTCTTATGGATGAGAAAGAAAGTGGTTTCTTGAGACAGAATCTACTCCTGGTGAAGATCCTGTGAACACTGTTGAAATGACAACAAGGGATTTAGAATACTACATAAACTTAGTTGATAAAGCAGTGGCAGGGTTTGACAGGATTGACTCCAATTTTAAAAGTTCTACTGTGAGTAAAGGCTATCAAACAGCATCACATGCTACAGAGAAATCTTTCGTGAAAGGAAGAGTCAATTGATGCAGCAAACTTCATTATTGTCTTATTTTAAGAAATTGCCACAGCACCCCCCAACCTTCAGCAACCACCACGCTGACCAGTCAGCAGCCATCAACCTCGAGGCAAGACCCTCCATCAGCAAAAAGAATATGACTCGGTGAAGGCACAGATGATGGTTAGTATTTTTTAGAAATAAAGTATTTTTTAAGTAAGGTATGTACATTTTTTTTCAGATATAATGCTATTGCACACTTGATGGACTATAGTATAGTGTAAACATAATTTTTATTTGCACCGGAAAGCCAAAAAATTCATGTGACTTGCTTTATTGCAATATTCACTTTATTGCAGTGGTCTGCAACCAACCCACAATGTCTCTGTGGTATGCCTGTATAGTAGACTGCTTGATGTTGGCCTACAGCTCACTGGTGCTCTGCTTCTTTTCTTTCCAGTCTTTTTTCTGTCTGATTTTATTTTTGGATGGTTTCTGTTAAGTTTTCAAATTCACTGATCTTTTTTTTCTTCAGTGTTTAGTTTGTTCCTAATCCCATCCAGTGTATTTTTAATTTCACATATTTGGTTTTCCTTATCTAGTAGTTCAATTTGGATTTAAAAATAGATTCCATATCTCTTTATGCTCTGACTTTTCTCTAAAGTTTTGAACATATAGAATTATTCTGTCTTTATTGACTTATTTTTCTTATCATTATGGGTCATATTATCCTACTTTTTCATATGCATGGTGTTCCGGTTTGAATGTATTATGTCCCCCAAAAAGCCATTATCTTTGATGTAATCTTGTTTGGGCAGGTATGTCAGTGTTGATTAGATTGTAATTCTTTGAGTGTTTCCATGGAGATGTGCCCCACCCAACTGTGGGTGACGACTCTGGTTGGATAATTTCCATGGAGGTGTTACCCGAATGGGTCTAAATTAAATCACTGTAGCCATATAAATGAGCTGACAAACAGAAGGAACTCAGTGCAGCTGAGAGTGACATTTTGAAGAGGAGCTACAGCCAAGAGGAACACTTTGAAGACTGCACAGAAGCTGAGAGAGTAGCTGCGGATGAGAGACAGTTTGAAGACAGCCGTTGAAAGCAGACTTTTGCTCTGAAGAAGCTAAGTAAGGACAAATGCCCCAAGAGCAACTAAGAGTGACATTTTTGAGGAACTGCAGCCCAGAGAGGAACGTCCTGGTTAAAAGCCATTTTGAACCCAGAACTTTGGAGCAGACCCCAGCCCACGTGCCTTCCCAGCTAACAGAAGTTTTCCAGACACCATTGGCCATCCTCCAGTGAAGGTACCCGATTGCTGATGTGTCACCTTGGACACTTTATGGCCTTAAGACTAACCCCCTTTATAAAAGCCGATCCATCTCTGGTGTTTTGCATTCCGGCAGCATTAGCAAACTAGAACACATGGTAATTTTAGATTGGATGCCAGAACAGCCTTTAGTCTAGGGCTCATCAAGTCATACCCTTCTGAGGCATCTGTCTGATACCTGCTTTGTCAGAAGGTCCCACTCTTCTGTTAGGAACATGAACTAGTCCCAGCTCTGTGAGCTGTGGTGACTGTTCAGCCTGTCCCTTCTAGTGGTTCTTTCCCCCACCTTGGTATTCACCTCACAGGTGTGCTGATCAGTGTGCATTTGAGGACTGCAGTTCTTACAACACTCTTTCTATTTGCAGCTCTCTCTTCACCTTGTAACTCTCTCCTCCCCGGTACTCTGTCTTACATATTCTAGCCCTTACCCTCCCCAAATTCTCACCTCTTTCTCCTCAATTCTGATGTAAACATTAATGTAAGACTTTTTCATGGGTATATGTTTTCATTTTTCTTGAGTAAATACCTAGGAGTTGTCAGATTGCTCAGTCATATGGCAAATGTTTATTAACTTTATAAGAAACTGCTAAATTGTCTTCTGAAGTGACTGTACCATTGTACAATTCCACCCAGTAACATATGAAAATTCCAAATGCTGTTCAATTTCTCCATTTTTCTTTTAGCCATTCCAATAGGTGTGTAATGTTATCTTGTTGTGGTTTTAATTTGTATTTCACTAATGACTTAAGATAGCAAGCATCTTTTCATATGCTACTTTGCCATCTGTATATCTTGTTTGGTGAAGTTTCTTTTCAAAATTTTCCCCCATTTTTTAAACTGGGTGTTTTGTGTGTGTGTGTGTGTGTTTTTTTACCTCATGATTGAGGATTTTAAAAGCAGTCATACTGAGGTGTAATTTACATCCCATAAAGTTCACTCAGTATAATTGTAAAGTTGTATAACCATTACCACAATACAGTTTTAAAACACCTAAAAGTTCCCCTTGTGCCCCTTTGCTATTGATCCCTGCTCCCACTCAACTACTGATATTCGTATATTTATAGAGTTACATTTCCTAGAATATTATGTAAATGGAATTATATAAAATTTAGTACTTTGTATCTGTTTTCTTTCATTTAGTATAATACTTTTGATATTCATGGATATTATAGTATTTACCAATAGTTTTCTTTCCTTTTTTATTGCTTACTAGTATTCCATTATAAGAATATACTACATTGTGTTTATCCATTCACAGTTGATGGACATTTGGATTTTAACCATATTTAGGCTATTACTAATAATGCTTCTATGAATATTCTCATACATGTCTTCTTGTGAATGTATGTTTTCATTTCTCTTGGGTAGACATACAGAAGTGGAATTGCTAGGTAGGGTGGTAAGTATATGTTTAACTTTTAAAGAATCTTTCTTTGATGAAATATTTATTCAATGTTTTTAGCCATTTTTAAATTGGGTTGTTTGTCTTTTTATTATTGAGTTGTAAGTTCTTTTTGTGCTCTGGATACAAGTCCCTTAGCAGATGTATGATTTGTAAATATTTTATCCCAGTCTATAACTTGTATTTCCATTTTCTTAATGGTATCTTCTGAGGAGCAAAAAAATTTCAAAATTTAATTAAGTCCAATTGATCAGTTTTGTCTTTTATGAATCATGTTTACACTGTCATATCTAAGAAATATTTGGTGACAAATGATTTTCTCAAGTTATTCTAGATGTTTTATTGTTGTAGCTATTAAATTTAGATCTGTTACTCATTTGGGTTTTGTTTTTGGTGTGAAACACTGGTCTAAGTTCGTGGGGGGGTTGTTGTTTTCTGTTTTTGTTTTTGTTTTGTGTGTGGGCAAGCAATTATCCCAATACTTTTTGTTGAAAAGACTTCTCCCCCATGGAATTGCATTGTCACCTTTGTTGATAATAAATTCACTATAAGACCTTATTTCTGAACTATTATGTTCTATTAATCTATATGCCTATGCTTTCAATAATACCATATTGTTTTGATTACTGTGATTTTATAGGAAGTTTTTAAAAATTATTTATTTTTAATTGTAGTAAAATACACGTAACATAAAAATCATTTAAATCATTTTAGATTGACAATTCTTTGACATAAAGTACACTGACAATACTGTGTAACTTCCACCAATTACTATTTCTGGACTATTTTCATCATCCCAAACCAAAACTCGTACCCATATAGCAATAACTCCCCATATAGCAATAAATCCCCTTCCCTCACCTCTGGTGACCACTCTTCTGCTTTCTGCCTCCATGAATTTGCTTGTTCTAAGTATTTCATATAAGAGAAATCATACAATATTTTTCTGTTTGTGACTGCCTTATTACACACATGTTGTCTTCAGGTTCATTCAAGCTGTAGCATATACCAGCTTTTTTATAGCTGAATAATATTCCATTGTTTGGATATACCACATTTTGTTTACCTAATCATCTGTTGATGTACACGTGGGTTGCTTCCACCTTTTAGCAACTGAAGATAATACTGCAATGAACATTGGTATATAAATACCTATTCGAGTCCCTGCTTTCAATTCCTTTGGGTATTTATCTAAAAATGGAATTGCCAGGTCATAGGGTAACTCTGTGTTTAACTTTCTGAAGAATCACTGAACTATTTTCCACAGTGACTGCATCATTTTCCATTCCCACCAACAATGTACCAGGTTTCCAATTTATCTGCATCCTCACCAACACTTGTTATTTTCAGTTTAAATAATACCATTCAAATGGATGTGAAGTTGTATATTATTGTGGTTTTAATTTGCATTTCTTTAATGGGTAATGATGTTGAGTATCTTTTCATACACTTATTGGCCATGAATATCTTTTTTACAGAAATGTCTATTCAAATCTTTGCCCATTTTTAAATTGAATTGTTTGTCTTTTTGTTGTTGAGTTGTAGGTGTTCTTTATATATTCTAGATATTAAACTCTTATCAGATATATGACTTCGAAGTATTCTTTCCTGTTCTGTAGATTGTCTTTTCACTTTCTTGACAGTGTCCTTTGATGCACAAAAAAACTTTAATTTTGATGAAGTCCATTTTATTTATTTTTTCTTTTGTTACTTGTGCTTTTGGTATAAAATCTAAAAATCTGTTGGCTGCCACAAGGTCCTGAAGATATTTCCATATGTTTTCTTCTAAGAGTTTTATAGTGTTAGCTCTTATATTTAGGTTATTGATCCATTTTGAATTAATCTTTGTGTATGGTGAGAAATAGGAGTCCATTTTCATTGTTTTGAATGTGTATTTCCAGATTTCCCATCACCGTTTGTTGAAGAGACTATTCTTTCCCCATTGAATGGACTTGATAACCTTGTTGAAAATCAACTGGCCATAGATGTGTGGATTTATCTTTGGACTCTCAATTCTAATCCATTGGTCTATTTGTCTGTCCTTATGCCAGTACCATGCTGTTTTAATTACTGTAGGCTTGTAGTAAGTTTTGAAATCAGGAAATGTGAATCCTCCAACTTTGTTCTTTTTCAAAATCTTGAAAAAATTGTTTTGCCTATTCTGTCTCTTGCATTTCCATATGAATTTTAAGATCAGCTTGTCAATTTCTCCCCAAAAAGGCAACTGCAATTTTGATAGGAATTTCATTGAATTTGTAAATTGCTTTGAGTATGTATTGGCATCTGTATTAGTTTCCCATCTGCTAAATCAAATACTATAAATGGGTTGGCTTAACAATAGGAATTTATTGGCTTATGGTTTCAGTGGCTAGAAGGCTTGCTTCCTTCCAGGGTTGATATCTTCTGGCTGGCCAGCAAGCTTTGGGACTTCTTGGCTTTTCCACTGCAGGGCAAAGTACATGGCAATGTCTCCTGCTTTCTCTTCCATGTTCTGTTTACTTCCAACTTCTGGCTGTTCCTTGTGACTTTTCTCTGCATCTGACTTGGACTCTAGTAATTTGGATTAAAGCCCAACCTTACCTGGGCCACACCTTAACTGAAGCAACATCTTAAAGAGACCTTACTTACATGGGTCCACACCTTACTTACATGGATCTGCCAGAATGCAGACCAAGAAAAGATCATGTCCAAACAAATTCAATCCACCATAGCATCTTAACAATATTAAGTCTTCCAATCCATTAACATGGAATATCTTTCTATTTATTCAGGCCCTTAATTTATTCCTGTAGTGTTTCTTAGATTTCAGTGTACAAGTCTTTCCCCTCCTTGGTGAAATTTATTCCTGGATGTTTTATTATTTTATATACTATTGTAATTGGAACTGTTTTCTTGGTTTCCTTTTCAGTTTATTCATAACTGGTATATAGAAACCTAACTGATTGTTGTGTGTTTATCTTATATCCAACAACTTTGTTGAATTAATTTGTTAGTTCTCGCAATTATACAGCACTTGTCAAATTCCAACACCCTTCCATGATAAAAGCACTCAGCAAATTAAGAGTAGAAGGGGATTTCCTCAATATGATAAAGGGCACCTATGAAAAACCCACCATTAACATCATGCCTAATGTAATTATCAATACAATTTGATTTATGTCAACCCATTTTGCTATTTTTTTCCTATGTCTCATGTCATTTTTCTTCCTCTTTTCCTCCTTTACTGATTTTATTTGGGTTAAACAAATATTTTTAGTTTTCTATTTTAATTCCTCTATTGAGTCATGTTCTACTTATTTTTTTAAAGTTATTTTCTTAGTAGTTGCTTGAAGATTGAAACCCTAACTTATCAGTGTCTACTTTTATATTGTTTTAATTCTCCTAAAATATAGCAACTTTGTTCCAATGTATCTTCATTTTTTCTTTTTTGTGTGTTATTATTATATAATTATATGTTTTATAAACATAATATATTATAATTATTTATTTAATATTTTAAAAAAGAAATTAAGAGAAGAAAGGAGAAAAATATAATTACAGTCTCTTATGTTTGCCCAAATACTTATTATTTCCAGTGCTGTTCATTTCTTCTTGTGGATTTGAGTTACCTGTTGCTGTCATTTTCTCTCCCCTAGAAGGATTTACTTTATTATTTCTAATAGGGTGGGGCTTGTGGCAATAAATTATTTTCAATGTTTATCTAAGAATGTCTTTATTTTTACTTCATTTTTGAAGAATACTTTTCTGGGGGTAGCATTGTTGGTTGGCATGTGTTTTCCCTCTCAGCACTTTGGATATGTTGTCTCACTGCCTTGTGACTTCCATTGTTTCTGAGAAGCTGGTCATTATTTGTATTGTTTCCCTGTATGTGCTGAATCATTTTCTCTTCCTGTTTTCAAGATTTTCTGCTTTCATCAGTTTGTCAATGACATGCTTTGTTGTGGATCCCTGTATGTTAATCCTACTTGGAGTTCATTGAGCTTCTTAGTTCTGTAGATTAAGGTGTTTCATCAAATTTGGGATGTTTTCAGCCATTATTTCTTCAAACATTTTTTTTTTTTTACCCCTTTCTCTCACAACTCTCCTTCTGGGACTTCCATTACATGTATGTTGATATGCTTGATGTTGTACCACATGTCTCTGAAACTGTATTTGTTTTTCTTTGGTCCTTTTTTCTCCCTGGCCTTCAGGTTGGATGATTTCTGTCAATCTGTTTTCAAGTTCACCATTTCTTCTGCTATTTCAAATCTGCTGTTAAGCCTTCATAGTGAATTTTTAATTTCATTTATTGTAGTAGTCAGCTCTAGAGTTTCCATTCCACTTTTTTCTTTTCTTTTTTTTTTTTTTTCTTTTTTTATTTTCTAATTCTCTATTGGGATTCCATTTGTTGAATCATTGTCATCATGTTTTCCTTTAATTATTTACCATAATTACAATAGAAGCTTTGCAGTTTTTATCTGCTAAATCCAATGTCTGTACTTAGAGAGTTCCTATTGGCTCTGTTTTTCCTGAGTATGGGTCACACTGTCTTGTTTCTTTGTGTATTTCATAATTTTTTTATTCCTAATACTTTCCTGAAACTCTGGATTCTGATTTTATACTTTCTGAAGATTTTTTCTTAATTTGCTTGGACTTAAACTACAGATACTGTCTCTCCTGTGGTGTATATCTGGTGATGTCTCTACGTAGGGCTTGCTTGCTTACTTGATTGCATGCTTGCTTGCAACCTTCTTTCCTTCCCTCTTTCCTTCTTTTGTTTCCTAGTTTCCTGAGAATTGGACATGAATCTTCATAGCTTAGTAGCAGCAAATGGTTTGGACAGAGGTTGTGCTCAAATACCTTGAGCTCACGAGGTTTCCACTCTTTGCCAGTTGATTTGTGTGTGGATTATGAAGCACATGCAAAATCGTTCCAAGGCTGCCTTGACTTTTACTTTCCACTTGGGCTGTGGAAGGGCTCTCTTGGATATTTCCTGTATATGTACATATTTTCCAGTCAGCCAAACATATGCAGAATGCTGATCTAGCTATTCTATGGCTCTCTAATTTACTAACTCTTCCCGTTAAATTTCTGGCTGGTCTGTTGCTCACCCCAACCAGACCAACAAAGCTGCAATCCCTGCCTCACCCCCCACCATTTATTTCCTACTTTTACTGACAATATTGCCAGGTTGAGTTCTGACCCTCTATCACAATCCAAGTATATCCCCTCTGGAAGCAAACCCTTCTGCTTCTATGGCCAGCCCCTCTTCTCTGTTAAAACTATCATTCTCAGTGACTGAGCTGGGGAGTAATGGGAGCAGCCCTAGACATGAAGGCAGCAGAATTACACTTTTCTTACCTGAAGTTCTAACAGTTTTTCCATGTATAAATGTTTTTCAAGTTGTTATTGCATTTAGTTAATTTCCAGAACCCTATAAAAGTTGTTTTTGAAAATTTTGTCCAGTTTTATATTTGTTTTGGGGAGAGAGAATTTGCCAACCTCTTCACACCCCCACAGCCAGAATTTCCCTCTTTCTTTTATTAGAGTTTTGAGAGTCCTTTATATATTCTAGATACCAGTCCTTTAAAAGATGTGTATTGTGAGTGTTTTCTCCCAGTCCATGCCTTGCCTTTTCATCTATTTAGCAGTGTCTTTTAAAGAGCATAACTTTTAAATTTTCATGAAATACAAGCTATTGATTTTCTTCTTTTATGGATTGTGCTTTTGATGTCATATCTAAGAAATCTTTGCCTGAATCGAGGTCACAAAGATTGTTCTTGTATGTTTTCTTAGTTTAAGCTTTTACGTTTATATCTATAATCCATTTTGAGTTAATTTTTTAATATTGTGGGAGGTATAAGTTGAGATTCATTTTTTGCATATGAATGTCTAATCATTCTAGCACAATTTGTTGAAAAGACTTATTTCTCCATTGAATTGACTTGGTACCTTTGTCAAAAATCAATTGGCCATATATGTGTAAGCCTAATTCTTATTTCTCAGTTCTGTTCTATTGATCTATGTGTCTATCCTTTTGTGATTATTACACTGTTCTGAATATTGTAGCTTTATGGTAAATCGTGAAATCAAGTAGTGTAAGTCTTCTAACTTTATTCTTTTTCTCAAATTTGTTTTGTGTATTCAAGATCATTTCCAGTTCCATAAATATTTTAGAACCATCTTGTTAATTTCTATAAAAAGCCTACTGGGATTTTTATTGAGATTGCATTAAATCCATAAGTCAATTTGGGGGAAATTGACTTCTTAACAATATTGATTTTTCCAATCTGTAAACATTTATTAGGTCGTCTTGGATTTCCCTCATCAATGTTTTGTTTTTTTTCAGTGTACCATTCTTGCACATGTTGCTGAATTATGCCTAAGTATTTCATGTTTTTAATACTATTGTAATTGGTCCTTTCTTAAATTTCTATTTTAAGTGTTCATTGCTAATTTGTGTAAATATAATTGATTTTCTTATGTATCCTGTGACCTTGCTGTTTTAGTTTCCTAGGCTACTTAAAGCAGATACCATGAAATGGGTTTGCTTAAATAATGGAAATTTATTAGCTTATAGTTTGAGGTCAATAAAATGTCCAAATCAAGGCATCAAGGCATCATCAAGGTGATGCTTTCTTCCCAAAGACTGGCAGCCAGCAGTCCTTGGCTCCTCTGCCAAATGACAAGGCACATGGCGGCATCTGCTGGTCTCTTCCAAGTTTCATTGCTTTCAGCTTCTTGCTTCCATGGCGCCCTCTCTCTCTCTCTCTCTCTCTCTGTCTGTGTGTATGTGTTCATTCCGTTTATAAAAGATTCCAGTAAAAGCATTAAGACCCATTCTGAATGAGGTGGTCACACCTTAACTGAAGTAGCCTCATCAAAAGGTCCTACTTACAATGAGTCCACATATGCAGGAATGGATTTGATTTAAGAATGTGTTTTTCTGGAATACATACAGTTCCAAACCATGACACTTGCTAAATTCACTTATTATAGTATCCTTTTTTTATATTCCTTGCAATTTTCCACATAAACTATTATATCTTCTGCGATTAGAGACAGTTTTATATTTTAGTTTCCAATGGGTATGACTTTTATTTATTTTTCTTGACTTTTATGCTGGTTAGATTACCAGTACAATGTTAAATAAAAGTAGTGAAAGCAGACATCCTGTTGAGAGCAGACATCATTGCTTGTTCCTGAACTTAGAAGGAAAGCACTCAGTCTTTTACTATAAAGTATGAGAGTAACTAGGTTTTTTGTGGATGTCCTTCATTGGGTTGATGAAGTTCCCTCTAATTCTTTTTTGCTGAGGTTTTGTCATGAATAAATGTTGAATTTCTTCTATGTCTCTTAACTTCTCTTTCATATTTCACATCTTTTAATCACTCTGTGAAATTCTTGGTAATTTTTTTACTTTACATTTCAATTTACTAATTCTCTCTTCAGCATTGTCTATTCCTCTTTAACTTGTCTTTTGAGTTTTAAATTTTAAATATTGCAGGTTTCATTTCTAGAAATTTTAACTGGTTCATCTCCAACTATGCCTAGTTGGTTTTGTTAGTTTCTTATTCTGCCATCATCTTTTCAGTATTCTTTTTAACCTCTTTAAACATATGAAACTACTTATTCTGTATCTTGTATTTTCATTTTATGCAGTATTTGTGGGTCTGACTCTTCAATTTGCTGTTTCTGCTGACTATTGCTCCTTGGGGTTTGCTTCCTCATGAGTTTATTGACTTTTGATTATGAGCTCATGCTCCTTGGAATTATTTGTGGGAATTGTTTGAGAACTGTGTTTAAAACATGTTCTCCCAGAAAGGATTTTTGTTTGCTTCTACAAAGTGCCTAGGGATACTTCCAATTCAGAACCATTTTAAAATAAATTTTTGGCTTGGATTTTCTCCAGTCATACAAGGTGTATGATTTTGAGTTTTCCTTTGCATGTATGTTGGTTTGTTTTAGGAATCCTAGTGGAGACTTCTTTTTTTCCCTATGTTTCTACTACACCCAGAGCTAAGTGGATATAAGGGAGTCATTTGTGGTGTGTTTATCCCCCTACTTCTCCACTAGGGTATTGCCTTTTGGGGAGTCCCAGATTTGGTTGGATCTATTTTCTAATCTCTCTTCCAGGCCCAGACCTCAAGCTTTTTACCCTCTTTCCTGCTTTGTCTTTCTTCCCTAAAAGCAGAGACTCAGGAAAAGCCTGTGTACAGGCAGGTAGGTGATTTGGCAAGTGATCCTAGGGGTGGGAGTGAGGAAAGGGGAGAGTGTAGCAAAGAAGGAAGAAAAGCTAGTACAAGGCTGCCTTATCAAGGGAACCTCTGAGAGGTGCTCGATTCTGATAGGATCTTCTGAGGAGCTTTATAAAATGGGAAACAAGAGAGAAGCATTAATTATTTGCTTCTCGCAAGATGGCAGCATGGTGAGGTGTAGGTTTTACTTACTCCTCCAGGGCAGTAGGTAGAAAGCCAGGAACTGCATGGACCAGACACCGCAGAGCAATTTGACTTTGGGCATACTTCATACAACACTCACGAATGCATGGAACAGCTGAGATCAGCAAAATCTCTAAGTTCTCATGGCCAGGGGACCCGCGTCCCTCCCTGCTAGGCTCAGTCCCGTGGGAGAAGGGGCCATCAGTGCTGGGAATGAGGAGGGAGAACTGCAGTTGCAGCTCTGACTGAAAACTCAGGCTGCTGATCGGAACTCCAAACATAGATAGAATGAGGCCAGACACTAGAGAATCGGAAGCAGTCAGCCTGGCGGAGGGGAGATAGAGCTAGCAAAAACAGCAAAAAATAAAAATATAAAAAAATAAAATAAAAACAGAGACTTTTTGAAGTTCTGGGGAACACAGAATGGAGAAGGGCAGGGCTCAAACAGAGTCAGGCTCACATGCAAATCCAGAGGGTGAGTTTCCTTGTCTGAAGAGCCAGTTTCTATTCTATGCTTTCTTAATTGTTCCTTAATGGCCCTAATCTCCTTGTTGCTTAGCATTTCAATAGCCCATTAGATCTGCAAGAAGGGCCCTTCTTTTTTTTTTTTAATCTTTTTATCTTCTTCTAAAACAATTACTCTAAGAAGCTCATTACAGAAAGCCTCAAAGACTTGTAATTTGAGCCCAGACAAGAGCAGAGCTAAGAGATCTCTGAGACACAAGCAATAAGTCCAGTGACAGAGAAAATTTGCTAAACACCACAACTTTCCAAGAAAAGGGAGGTGTCCCCTTACAGCCATCTTCCCTGTGGGCTGGGAATGCTCTTGCCCGGTGCCAGCACCACAGCCCAGAGCTGCCCCAAACAACCCAGTGTGATGGGAAGTGTTTCCATACCACAGTATTGGGCATGGACAATAGCCTTTCCTGCTGGGAAGGGAGAGCTGTGTGAAAAGGGAAAAATTAACACACCCCATTCAGCCATCCTTTCAGCAGACTGGGAACGCCCCTACACAGCCCTGCAGCCCAGAAGCTCCCTTGGGGGACGGCACTCACCTATGTTGTAGCACAGTCATCCCTCAGCAGAGGACCTAGGAGTGCACGGCTTGGAAGAGGGACCCCCTCTCAAGTCCCAGGGATCATATGCCAATACCAAGGACTTGTGGGTCAGTGGCAGAGACAAACTCTGGCAAGACTGAACTGAAGGATTAGACTATTGCAACAGCTTTAAATCTCCAGGAACATCTGGGAGATTTGATTATTAAAGCCACCCCCCATCCCTAACTGCTCAGACACACACCCCATATGCAGGGCAGACAGCACCAACTACACATGCAAGCTTGGTGCACCAGTTGGACCCCACAAGACTCACACCCCCACTCACCACAAAGACAAAGTGGAGAACTGGCTTGAGGGGAATAGGTGGCTCGCAGATGCCACCTGCTAGTTAGTTAGAGAAAGTGTACTCCACGAAGCTGTAGATCTGACAAATAAGAGATAAGGGTTTGAATCAGTCTACATATCCTAAAAGAACCCTATCAAGTTAAGCAAATGCCAAGAGGCCAAAAACAACAGAAAATTTTAAAGCATATGAAAAAACCATATGATATAGATAACCCAAGCCCAAACACCCAAATCAAAAGATCAGAGGAGACACAGTTCTTGGAGCAATTAATCAAAGAACTAAAGATGAACAATGAGAGCATGGCACAGGATATAAAGAACATGAAGAAGAGCATGGCACAGGATATAAAGGACATGAAGAAGACCCTAGAAGAGCATAAAGAAGAAATTGCAGGAGTAAATAAAAAAATAGATGATCTTATGGAAATAAAAGATTCTGGATACTCGTAATACAAGAGTAGAGGAAGCTGAACAGCCAATCAGTGACTTAGAGGACAACAGAATGGAAAATGAAAGAACAAAAGAAAGAATGGGGAAAAAATTGAAAAAATTGAACTGGACCTCAGTGATATGATAGATAAAATGTCCAAATATAAGACTCATTGGTGTTCCAGAAGGGGAAGAGAAGGGTAAAGGTCTAGAAGAGTAATCAAAGAAATTGTTGGGGAAAACTTCCCAAATCTTCTAAACACAATAAATACACAAATCATAAATGCCCAGCAAACTCCAAATAGAATAAATCCAAATAAACCCACTCTGAGACATATTCTGATCAGACTGTCAAATATTGAAGAGAAGGAGCAAGTTCTGAAAGCAGCAAGAGGAAAGCAATTCACCACATACAAAGGAAACAGCATAAGACTAAATAGTGACTACTCAGCAGCCACCAGGGAGGCAAGAAGGCAGTGGCATGACATATTTAAAATTCTGAGAGAGAAAAATTGCCAACCAATAATTCTTTTTTTTTTTTTTTTTCATACAAAACAAATTGTACTTTCGATTGTTTACAGTACCATTACATAGTTGTACATTCATCACCTAAATCAATCCCTGACACCTTCATTAGCACACACACAAAAATAACAAGAATAATAATTAGAGTGAAAAAGAGCAATTGAAGTAAAAAAGAACACTAGGTACCTTTGTCTGTTTGTTTGCTTCCCCTACTTTTCTACACATCGATCCATAAACTAGACAAAGTGGAGTTTGGTCCTTATGGCATTCCCAATCCCACTGTCACCCCTCATAAGCTACATTTTTATACAACTGTCTTCGAGATTCATGGGTTCTGGGTTGTAGTTTAATAGTTTCAGGTATCCACCACCAGCTACCCCAATTCTTTAGAACCTAAAAAAGGTTGTCTAAAGTGTGCGTAAGAGTGCCCACCAGAGTGATCTCTCGGCTCGTTTTGGAATCTCTCTGCCACTGAAGCTTATTTCATTTCCTTTCACATCCCCCTTTTGGTCAAGAAGATGTTCTCCATCCCACGATGCCGGGTCTACATTCCTCCCCGGGAGTCATATTCCACGTTGCCAGGGAGATTCACTTCCCTGGGTGTCTGATCCCACGTAGGGGGGAGGGCAGTGATTTCACCTTTCAAGTTGGCTTAGCCAGAGAGAGAGGGCCACATCTGAGCAACAAAGAGGCATTCAGGAGGAGACTCTTAGGCACAAATACAGGGAGGCCTAGCCTCTCCTTTGCAGCAACCGTCTTCCCAAGGGTAAAACTTATGGTAGAGGGCTCAACCCATCAAACCACCAGTCCCCTATGTCTGTGGTCATGTTAGCAACCATGGAGGTGGGGTAGGCGAATACCCCTGCATTCTCCACAGGCTCCTCAAGGGGGCACTACATCTTTTTTTTTTTTTCCTTGTTTGTCTTTTTTCTTTTTTTTTTTTTTTTAACTTTCCCTTCTTTTTTCAAATCAACTGTATGAAAAAAAAAGTTAAAAAGAAAACAAACATACAATAAAAGAACATTTCAAAGAGACCATAGCAAGGGAGTAAGAAAAAGACAACTAACCTAAGATAACTGCTTAACTTCCAACATGCTCCTACTTTACCCCAAGAAAGTTACATAATATAGCAACATTTCAGTGAACTTGTTCCTACTACATCCATCAGAAATTAACAGACCATAGTCATTTCTGGGCATCCCCAGAACGTTAAATAGCTTATCTGTTCTTCTTGGATTATTGTTCCCCCTTCCTTAATTGCTCTCTACTGCTAGTTCCCCTACATTCTACATTATAAACCATTTGTTTTACATTTTTCAAAGTTCACATTAGTGGTAGCATATAATATTTCTCTTTTTGTGCCTGGCTTATTTCGCTCAGCATTATGTCTTCAAGGTTCATCCATGTTGTCATATGTTTCACCAGATCGTTCCTTCTTACTGCCGCGTAGTATTCCATCGTGTGTATATACCACATTTTATTTATCCACTCATCTGTTGAAGGACATTTGGGTTGTTTCCATCTCTTGGCAATTGTGAATAATGCTGCTATGAACATTGGCGTGCAGATATCTGTTCGTGTCACTGCTTTCCGATCTTCCGGGTATATACCGAGAAGTACAATCGCTGGATCGAATGGTAGCTCTATATCTAGTTTTCTAAGGAACTGCCAGACTGACTTCCAGAGTGGCTGAACCATTATACAGTCCCACCAAGCCAACCAATAATTCTTTATCCAGCAAAGCTCTCCTTCAAATTTGAGGGAGAGCTTAAATTTTTCACAGACAAACAAATGCTGAGAGAATTTGCTAACAAGAGACCTGCCCTACTTGAGATACTAAAGGGAACCCTACCGACAAAGAAACAAGGAAAGGAGAGAGAGAGATGGAGAAAGGTTCAGTTCTAAAGAGATTCAGTATCAGTACATTAAAGGACATTAAGAGAGAGAGGGGAAAAAAATATATTTGACAAACATAAACCAAAGGATAAGATGGCTGATTCAAGAAATGCCTTCACAGTAATAATGTTGAATGTAAATGGATTAAACCCCCCAATCAAAAGATATAGATTGGCAGAATGAATCAAAAAAAAAAATGAACCACCAATATGTTGCATACAAGAGACTAATCTTAGACACAGGGAAACAAAGAAATTGAAAGTGAAAGGATGGAAAAAAATATTTCATGCAAGCTACAGCCAAAAGAAAGCAGGAGTAGCAATATTAATCTCAGATAAAATAGACTTTAAATGCAAGGATGTTATGAGAGACAAGGAAGGCCACTACATACTAGTAAAAGGCAATTCAATGAGAAGAAATAAGAATCATAAATGTTTAGGCACCCAATCAAGGTGCCACAAAATACATGAGACAAACACTGGCAAAACTAAAGGAAGCAATTGATATTTCCACAATAATTGTGGGACACTTCAACACATCACTCTTTCCTATAGATAGATCAACCAGACAGAAGACCAATAAGGAAATTGAAAACCTAAACAATCTGATAAATGAATTGGATTTAACAGACATATATAGAACATTACATCCCAAATCACCAGGATACACATTCTTCTCTAGTGCTCATGGAGCTTTCTCCAGAATAGATCATATGCTGGGACATAAAACAAACCTCAATAAATTTTAAAAAATTGAAATTATTCAAAGCACATTCTCTAAACATAATGGAATACAATTAGAAGTCAATAACCATCAGAGACAGAAAATTCACAAATACCTGGAGGTTAAACAACACGCTCCTAAACAATCAGTGGGTTAAAGAACAAATAGCAAGAGAAATTGCTGAATATTTAGAGATGAATGAAAATGAGAACACAACATACCAAAACCTTTGGGATGCATCAAAAGTAGTACTGAGGGGGAAATTTATAGCACTAAACGCATATATTAAAAAGGAAGAAAGGGCTAAAATCAAAGAACTAATGGATCAACTGAAGAAGCTAGAAAATGAACAGCAAACCAATCCTAAACCAAGTAGAAGAAAAGAAATAACAAGGATTGAAGCAGAAATAAATGACATAGAGAACAAAAAAACAATAGAGAGAATAAATAACACCAAAAGTTGGTTCTTTGAGAAGACCATCAAGATTGACAAGCCCCTAGCTAGACTGACAAAATCAAAAAGAAGACCCATATAAACAAAATAATGAATGAAAAAGGTGACATAACTGCAGATCCCGACAAAATTAAAAAAATTGTAAGAGGATACTATGAACACCTGTATGGCAACAAACTGGATAATGTAGAGGAAACGGACAATTTCCTGGAAACATATGAACAACCTAGACTGACCAGAGAAGAAATAGAAGACCTCAACCAACCCATCACAAGCAAAGAGATCCAATCAGTCATCAGAAATCTTCCCACAAATAAATGCCCAGGGCCAGATGGCTTCACAGGGGAATTCTACCAAACTTTCCAGAAAGAACTGACACCAATCTTACTTAAACTCTTTCAAAACATTGAAAAAAATGGAACACTACCTAACTCGTTTTATGAAGCTAGCATCAATCTAATACCAAAACCAGGCAAAGATGCTACAAAAAAGGAAAACTACCGGCCAATCTCCCTAATGAATATGGATGCAAAAATCCTCAACAAAATACTTGCAAATCGAATCCAAAGACACATTTAAAAAATCATACACCATGACCAAGTGGGGTTCATTCCAGGCATGCAAGGATGGTTCAACATAAGAAAATCAATCAATGTATTACAACACATTAACAAATCAAAAGAGAAAAATCAAATGGTCATCTCAATAGATGCTGAAAAAGCATTTGACAAAATCCTACATCCCTTTTTGATAAAAACACTTCGAAAGGTAGGTATTGAAGGAAACTTCCTCAATATGATAAAGAGCATATATGAAAAACCCACAGCCAGCATAGTACTCAATGGTGAGAGACTGAAAGCCTTCCCTCTTAAGATCAGGAACAAGACAAGGATGCCCGCTGTCACCACTGTTATTCAACATTGTGCTGAAAGTGCTAGCCAGGGCAATCCAGCAAGACAAAGAAACAAAAGGCATCCAAATTGGAAAAGAAGAAGTAAAACTGTCATTGTTTGCAGATGATATGATCTTATATCTGGAAAACCCTGAGAAATTGACAATACAGCTACTAGAGCTAATAAACAAATTTAGCAAAGTAGCGGGATACAAGATTAATGCACATAAGTCAGTAATGTTTCTATATGCTAGAAATGAACAAATTGAAGAGACACTCAAAAGATACCATTTTCAATAGCAACTAAAAAAATCAAGTACCTAGGAATAAACTTAACCAAAGATGTAAAAGACCTATACAAAGAAAACTACATAACTCTACTAAAAGAAATAGAAAGGGACCTTAAAAGATGGAAAAATATTCCGTGTTCATGGATAGGAAGGCTAAATGTCATTAAGATGTCAATTCTACCCAAACTCATCTACAGATTCAATGCAATCCCAATCAAAATTCCAACAACCTACTTTGCAGACTTGGAAAAGCTAGTTATCAAATTTATTTGGAAAGAGAAGATGCCTCAAATTGCTAAAAATACTCTAAAAAAGAAAAATGAGGTGGGAGGACTTACACTCTCCGACTTTGAAGCTTATTATAAAGCCACAGTTGTCAAAATAGCATGGTACTGGCACAAAGATAGACATATTGATCAATGGAATCAAATTGAGAATTCAGAGATAGACCGCCAGATCTACGGCCAACTGATCTTTGATAAGGCCCCCAAAGCCACTGAACTGGGACATAACAGTCTTTTCAACAAATGGGGCTGGGAGAGTTGGATATCCATACCCAAAGGAATGAAAGAGGACCCCTACCTCACACCCTACACAAAAATTAACTCAAAGTGGATCAAAGTTCTCAATATAAGAGACAGTACCATAAAATTCCTAGAAGATAATGTAGGGAACCATCTTCAAGACCTTGTATTAGGCGTCCACTTCCTAGACTTTACACCCAAAGCACAAGCAACAAAAGAAAAAATAGATAAATTATTTGCTTCTGTCACCCATTGGTCTGGTGGCTCCACAGACATTAACTCCCCTGAATTATGGATTGCATATGTGTGAGGGTCTGAGAGATTCCTGACAGCATCTCACACTGTGGAGTCAGGAAAGATTCAGACAGGAATTGAGAGTAGACTATTGGTGCCCAAGGGAGGTAGCACCTGCATGAGACTGGTTACCTTAGCCATGGCCATAGAGGTGGGACCAAAATGACTGATGGGCTCTAGTGCAGTCATACCCTGATAGGATCATGCTCTTTTGTGATCCTGGCTTCTCATAGTTTCCCTTATTTAACACCAGCTCATCTGTGCTTTAACATACGAGTTTTTGATATTTTTCAGCATTTTTAGGCATTCCCTACCAGGAGGGATTTCTCTATTCAGTTAGTCTGCATATTGCCAGAAACAGAAGTAAAGCATTGTTATTTTCAAAATGCTTATATATGTATTCAATATTCCTTTCAAAATTTGCTGAGTATTGAAATCAAGCATCCCATTCTGGAGTTCCCAGAATCCCCCTTTATGTTCTGTTTTGAAAAACAGGCTAGTCAATGACAACAACAAGAACAACAACGGCAACAGCTACCATTTTTTGAACACCTAATATGTGCCAGGAACTGTGCTGAGTGCTTTGTAGACATTATCTCAGTATACCCTCACAACTTCATAAAGGATTGTCACTCTGGTTCTCATTTTACAGATGGGGAAACTAAGGCCTAGAGAGATTGTGCAAGGTCACACAGTGTTAAAAAAAGCCAGGATTCAGTCCAAAGCTCCCCCACTTTCACTACTCTGTGGGAAAGCCTTCCCTTCTTCCTATAGCCCTCCCAAAATACACACTCAACTTAGAGGAGACCTTAAGCCCCAGAAGCCCAAGGGTCTCTTGGCAGCAGATTGGGAGTGGGCCAGCTGAACTCAAGAGAGCAAGTAGGAAAAGGAGAAACTGGGTCTCCCTATAAATGTGCCTAAGAGCCTCCTCCCGAATGCGTCTTTGTTGCTCAGATGTGGCCCTCTCTCTCTAGCTAAGCCAACTTGAAAGGTGAAATCACTGCTCTAACCATTATGTGGGATCAGACACCCAGGGGAGTGAATCTCCCTGGCAACGTGGAATAGGACTCCCAGGGAGGAATGTAGACCCAGCATCGTGGGACGGAGAACATCTTCTTGACCAAAAGGGGGATGTGAAAGGAAATGAAATAAACTTCAGTGGCAGAGAGATTCCAAAAGGAGCCGAGAGGTCACTCTGGAGGGCACTCTTACGCACAATATAGACAACCCTTTTTAGGTTCTAATGAATTGGGGTAGCTGGCGGTAGATACCTGAAACTATCAAACTACAACCCAGAACCCATGAATCTTGAAGATGATTGTATAAAAATATAGCTTATGAGGGGTGACAATGGGATTGGGAAAGCCATAAGGACCACACTCCCCTTTGTCTAGTTTATGGATGGATGAGTAGAAAAATGGGGGAAGGAAACAAACAAACAAACAGACAAAGGTACCCATTGTTCTTTTTTACTTTAATTGCTCTTTTTCACTTTAATTATTATTCTTGTTATTTTTGTGTGTGTGTGGTAATGAAGGTGTCAGGGATTGATTTTGGTGATGAATGTACAACTATGTAATGGTACTGTGAACAATCGAATGTATGATTTGTTTTGTATGACTGCGTAGTATGTGAATATATCTCAATAAAATGAATTTTAAAAAAAAGAGCAAGTAGGCACATAGAACATTCCTCTCCACTCAGGAAATCTGCACATGCCCCTTATAAGCCTTTGAAGGCCAGTGCTGGCAAATCCCAATTCCACAGGCAGATTCTGGGCCCACCAATCTTGAAGACCGGTTATGGTCCATGCTGGAGCTCTGGAGAAGTGAATGGAGAATCCAGGCCCAGGAAGGGGGATACAGAGCCAGAGCCACCTGCCCCTCCAACCAAGCTTGAGGGCCCATACTGGTGAACATTTTGTTCTTAGTCTGATATACTCGAAGTAAAAAGCAAGGTTCAGGCTGAGGGCTAGAAATTCAGAGTGTTTAGGGCTCCTGGCTGAAAGGTGTGTGTCTATGGAGCAGGGAAGCGAGGTGCAAATCACTTGAAGACTCTGGGGGAACTAGAGAATGTCTTGGATAATACTCTGACTTTTGGGAGTAGGGAGAGATTCCCAGAGTACTATGAATGTGTATGTACATTTAAAACCATAGAACTTTATTTTCCACATGGGCAAAGACCTTGGGGAAGGGTCATTAAGGCCAAGGTCTCATTTTACAGATCTGTAAACTGAGGTCCAGAAACTAGTGGCATAGTGAAGGAGCCCAGATTCAAACGCAGGTCTTCTCATTTTCAGGGCAGTGACGAGTCTCCTCATCTGCACTGCCTCTGTGTGTGCATATGTAACCATATGTATGAATGTGTGTATTAATTGGAGTGCATGTGCTTTTTGTTCCATGAATGAATGCAGAAATGTTGGGGAAAAGGGGTTATATTACCAGGCTAAGCAAACTGCAACAAGAGGATGCTCATCCCTCTTTGGCCCAACCCATGGGAGCTTTCTCACACACAGACACTAAGGGAGAAAAGTGACCCTGGGTTTACTGACCCACATTATGCCATCTCTCATATGGAAGCTTGAGATGGGCTGAAGACAGTAGCATGATTATCCTCAGCCTCCCCATGGCCACCTGCAGTGACAGCTGCAGCCCTTCCTGTGCGCTGGGGCTGCACTGCTAAAATCCCCAAGTCCCTGCAGGATGGCAAGAGATGTCTGTTTCTCCCACCCCCCAATACCCTCCAAGTCTTCTCTGACCACCTAGTCTTCTGGATCTCATGCTCTTGTCATTTCAGGAGGAGGCAGCGTCGGCTTATCTATCCACCTGGAACTTGAGCCCCCAGAGGCAAAATTCACTTTTTCTCTTTTGGCTCCCACAGACCTCACATTTTATGGAGGATGGATTGAGAAATGTGTAATAAAAGCAGGATGGGTTGATAAATGTGTAATGTAACGGAGTGAAGGGATAACAAGTAGACCTGCAAGGTCACAGATGTGCCTCTTCCTTGGGTGTCTCAGCTTCAATGTGAACCATAAATCTGCTCTTTCTTCTCTTTGGGCAAATGGCACCACTGTCCATGTAGTTCTTCAAGTCATAAAACTGGAAGCCACCCTACCTGCCACCACCTCTAAGAGTCGATCACTGTGGTCAGATGACTTGTGTAACCCAGAAACAAAACAAAACAAAACAAAACAAAACAAAACACATGTTCTTAATCTTAATTCATTCCTGTGGATATGAACCTATTGTAAATAAAAAGTTCTGAAAGTGTTATTTTTTAGTTAAGGTGCAGTCCAGCTGAATGAGGTCGGGCCTTAATCCTATACTGAGGGCTTTATAAAGAGAAAGCCACAGGGAGGAGTAGAAGCTGAGCTCAACAGAACACAGAAGTGGGGGGTGGATTGCATGTGATGGGAAAGCCAAGGAATCCCAAGGATTGCCAGCTAGCCAGAATATACCAACCCTGGAAGGAAGCAAGCCTTCTGGCCTCTGAAACTGAGCCAATACATTCCGGTTGTTACGCCAACCCATTGTTTGGTATTTGTCTTAGCAGGCAGAAAAATAAGACAATCACCAAACACTGTTGTTGTAAAAATGCCTCTGAAAAGTGGAGAACTCAAGGTCTGGGGCAGGAAATAAAACAGCTGAGTCCTAAAACATCCTGTCAAATTCTACAACTCAGCAACAAAAAGACAACCCAATTTAAAGACTTGAAGAGAGATTTTTTCAAAGAAGGTATTCAAATGGCCAAAAGCACATGAAAAGATGCCCAACATCATTAGCCATTAGGGAAATGCAAATCAAAACTACAATGTTTCACACCCATTTCATACCCACTAGAATGGCTATTATTAAAAAAAAAAAGAAATTACAGGTGTTGGAGAGGATGTGGAGAAATAGGAACACTCATTCATTGCTGGAGGCAATGTAAAATGGTGCAGCTGTTGTGGAGAACAGTTTGGCAATTCCTGAGAAAGTTAAGTATAGAATTACCATATGACCTGGAAATCCCACTTATAGGTATATACCCAAAAGAATTGAAAGCAGAGACTTGAACAGTTATTTGAATACTGATGTTCATAGTGGCATCATTCATAATTGCCAAATGATGGAAGCAACCCAAATGCCCATCAACTGGTGAATAGATAAACAAATATACATTCAGTGTAAAAAGGAATGAAGTTCTGATATGTGACAACATGGATGGACCTTGAAGACATCATGCTGAGTGAAATAAGCCAGACACAAAAGGACAAATATTGTATGAGCTCACTTACATGAAAGAATTAGAAAAAGCAAATTTATAGAAACTGGAATACAGAAACTAGAATATAAGTTACCAAGAGCTGGGTGGAGGTGGGCAATGGGAATAATGAATTTCTGTTTGGGATCACGGAAAAGTTTTGGTAATGGATGGTGGTGATGGTAGCACAACATTGTGGACATAGCAGTACTGAACTATATATATTTGAATGTGGCTAAAAGGCAAAGTTTTAAGTTGTATATGTTACTAGAATAAAATTTTTAAAAAATCATAGAACTTTACAACACAATAATGAATCCTAATATAAAGTATAGACTATAGTTAATAGTATAATTATAATAATATGCTTTCATCAATTGTAAGAAAGGTACCACACAAATGCAAAGCGTTAATAATAACTTTGAGAGGGTATGGGAAATCTGTATTTTCTTCATGTTTTTTCGGTAAACCTGCAAATTCTCTAAAAATTAATCTGAAACATCCTGTCATACCATAAATCAAGGACACTATGAAACACTACCAGCATTGTATCAAAAGGACTCAGGAGACAACCTGAATAAGCTTCTACTAGCCAAAGGCAGGATTATTTGAGTATCAGTAAGAATAATAACCGCAATGGATTGACACCCATCAAACATGTTTAAATACATTAATTCATATAAATTTAGAAAACTCATTTGTCACTTTAGGAGTTTGCTAGTCAATTAGTAAATAAAAAGAAAACATCAAACATTTTTCTTGCCTTTTGTATGTGATCACTCCCTTAGGATCACTAAATAATCAATGAGGCGAAGTTTCACTTTGTAGAAATAAGACTGTTAATAAAAGAAGAAATGATAAGGTTAAGAGATCCCTATTTTAGATCTAAGTGATAATCATCAATGGCTGAAAAAGTCACAGAAAGAGAAAACAGATCATTTAGCAGTTGAACAAGATGACAGCATAAGATGCTGCAGGGTACTGTTCCCCAATGGAATCTTTGAACAATTAGTACAAACTGGCAGAACCATCTTCCTCAAAACCCAGAATAACAGTTGAAGGGTTGTAGTAACTGGACAAGTGCCAACTCAAGAAAATTCAACTTTAAAAATGGTAGACAAACTTGTGGTGCCCTTGCTAGCCTCTCCACCATCCACTCCATTGCAGTGTTGAGCCAGCCTGCACTGCTATTGTGGGTCTCTGTCCCTGTTCCAGAGGGAACAGAGTAACCCCTATGTGCATACTGGGGTGCCTGCACGTAGGTGTCAGTCTGTCAGGTGGAAACCTGAAGGACTGAATCAGGAAACTTGTCTCAGGTTTGCCCTTCCAGAAGTTGTCCTGCTGGCAGAAATAGTCTGCAGACAGCTAAAGTAGTGTAAGAAAAAATTAAGTCAAAAGTGGCCTAGGGCAAAGGATTACCTACATTAAGTCATACAATGGAGCACCCAGGAGGGGATACTCCTAAGGAGTAGAGGGGGCATTCGAATTTCCATAAATAGGGGATTCCCTAAGGCCATGAGCAAGTATAAGCCCAGGACAAGAAACAGACTCCACACAGGCTGAGATAAGATGGAGAGGACCTTGCACTTCACATTTGCCTGAGGCTGATCTTAACAGAAGGGCTAAGCTCTGAAGGAGACCCACCAGCCAAAGCAGAGCCAATTTGCAAAGCTGTGAGATATGTTTTTGGCATTTTTTATTTTATTTTTTTTAATAGAGAGGTTACGGGTTTATAGAACAATCACGCATAAAATCAGGATTCTCATACACCACCTGTGGTGGCCCAGGGCTCGGGCCCCCTTCATAACAGGAATGAAGCCCCAAGCACATAACAGCCTGCATGAGCCGGACAAAGCTCAAGAAAGAAAACAGTCTCCCCAGAGGGAGAAGAATGTAATCAAGGCTGTAAAACGGCACTGATTGTATCTTAGTCTTAAATATTAATCTTAATAGAACATCAGGTCTTAAGACCCTTTAATGATTACACTAAAGGCCCAATGTCCTCATGCTATATGGAATGTCTTTATTCTAAAATCATGCATGTATTGCCCCTTATACTCCTGCCCCTCTGTGGAGTGCTACCTCTCCAGACCGCCACCACCAGAGACTCTCTTCTGTTCGTAAGTCCTAATAAATCTATGTCTATTTCAGTGCCTAGAGTGTTTTTCCATCTTGCAGCAGCACCGACTCATGCACTTCACGAATGCAATCTCGGCCTGAACACCACCCCACCACCAAAACCTTGCATTGGTGCAGAACATTTGTTATAATTGATGATAGCACATTTTTATATTTGTACTATTAACTAAAGTCCATGGTTTAACTTAGGGTTTGCTATTTATGTAGTATAGTTCCATGGATTTAAAAAAAATTTTTTTTATCCTATTTCCATGTATATAATCTAACATTTTCCTCTTTTAATCATATTCAGATATGTATATTTCATTGTGTTAATTGCATTCACAATATTGTGCTACCATCACCACCATCCTTCACCAAAACATTTGCATCATTCCAAGTAGGAATCCTGTACATTTTAAGCCTTAATTTCCCATTCCCTTGCCCCCATCCTCCACTATTTCCTGGTACCCTATATTCCAGATTCTGACTCTTTGAGATTGTTTATTCTAATTGTTTCAAAACAGTGAGACATCAGCAGGCCTTTATCCCAGCCTGTCCTCCTCTATAGTGTTTTACACTCCTTTCATTGTCTCACACTGCTTTGCCTGGAGGGCAAATTCTGGGAGGAAGTTCACCCTGGAGAGAATTTTCCCCAGTCAGTCTTTCTTAGCCAAAACAGGGTCAGGGGCCCACAAAGGAGGCACAGACTGGCTCCAAAATGCCCTCAGGAAGGGATCAGGAAGGGTGCCAATAGCTATTTCTCCAATAGCTCCCCAAAGCTGAGCTTTTCTGGTCTGCGCAACAAATGTAGACCTTCAGTTAACTGTGCCCCACAGCCCTCTGGAAGTCCTGCATCTTTAAGTCTTCACTGCCTCTGCCTCTGTCCAGAGAGGGTTGAAACAATGGCTGCCGCTGCCTTTGTCTGGGAAGGGTTGAAACAATAGCTGCCCTCAGAGCCAGGACCCAGTGATATGAATTTGCTAATCAAAGCCATGATCAGTGATCGGCCATGCCCACTCCTATTCTTGCGGAAGAGAATTTTTATGTCCCTTCCTGTCACCAGCAGCTAACCAGGGACTGCCACAAGAGTGGGGGGTGGGCACCGTAGCTGGAGCATGAGGAGAGTAATTTATAGTTCTTAACTGTAATTTATCTGCCTCTTTCTCCTGCTCTTCCTTGGAGGTTATACAACATTCTTCTGGTCTCTGGAGTTTCAAGATAGTTGTTTCAGACAGTTTCTAACTGTTTAATAGTTGTTTTGGTGGTCTGACTGAGTCCTGGAGCTCCCTACTCTGCCATCTTCCCTGGAAGTCAGGTTTGTTTGTTTTTGATGGTTCCTGGCACTCAAGGAAATTACTGTCATATCACTAGTCAGATACAAACTTAAAGAATAGACAGCTCAGGGCTAAATCCCAGAGTTAATACTTTAAAATATTAAAATGTACAATGTACAACAAAAGATTATAAGACAAACAAAGAAACAGAATATTCTGGCCCATCCATAGGAACAAGATAAAAATCCAGAAACTTCTGATGAAGAGGACCACATTTTGGACATAGTGGATTTTTTTTAAAGACTTAAAAAAAAGATCCTTACCATGCTCAAGGAGATAAAGGAAAACATGGAGAAAGAACTAAAGGACATCCAGGACAACAATAAGTGAACAATATGAGAACAGTTCATAGTAAGAGAAATAAACTTTAAAGAGATAGAAATTTTAAAAAGGAACCAAACAATTACTGGATTTGAGAACCACAATGACTGAAATGAAAAATTCCCTAGAAGGTTTCAACAGCATGTTGGAGCTGGCAGAAGAAAGAATCAATTGACTCAAAAACAAAATGATTGAAATGAGTCAGTCTTAGGAGCAGAAAGAAAAAAAGGAATTTAAAAAGGCAAACAGAGCTTAGGAGACCTGTGGGATACCATCAATTATATGAATATTTGCATTATGGGTGTCCCACAAGGAGAAGAAAGAGGCAGAAGGAACATTCAAAGAAATAATGGCAGAAAATTTCCAAAATTTAAAGAAATACATGAATGTGCATTCACAATCCCAATGAACCCCAAACAGAATGAACACAAAGAGAACCATACCCAGATCATAGTAGTAAAACTGTTGAATACCAAGGACAGGACAGAATTCTGAAAGCTGCAAGAAAAAAGCAACATGTTTTGTATAAGGAAGCCCCAATAATATCAAGTTCTGATTTCTCATAAGAAATCATGGAAGCAAAAAGGCAATGGGTCAAAATATTTAAAGTGTTGAAAGAAAACAATTGTCAACCAAGATTTTTATACCCAGCAAGCCTTTCTTTTAAAAAGGATGGAGATAGAAATATATTCCCAAATAAACAAAAGCTGTGGGAGTTTGTCATCTCTAGACCTGTCCAATGGGGAATGCTAAAGGATTTCTTAGACTGAAAGGAAAGGACATAGACAGTGGATTGAAGTGGCATAACAAAATAAAGACCTTCAGTAAAGGTAACCATATGAGTATTAGAAATGTCAGGACTATTGTATTGTACTTTTTGTTATGTACTGTACTTTTTACTTCTTACAGGTTCAAAAATGCAGATACATAAAAAGTAATGATACAATGTATGTACAATACAAAAAATCAAATAAAAATGAAAGTAGGCATTAACAGAAGAGTTGACGGACAAAACAAGTATAAGACTTACAAAGACTAAATAGCAAAATGGCAGGAGAAAGTTGTTTTAGTTTCCTAGCCTGCTGAAAGAAATACCATGTCAATGGATGACTTAAACAATGAGAATTTAATGGTTTGCAATTTTGAGGTTAGGGAAAAAAGTCCAAATCAAGGCATCATGAAGGCAATGCTTTCTCCTCAAGACTGTGGTGTTCTGGGACTGGCTGCAGTGATCCTTGGTCTTTGGCTCACCTGTCACCTGGCAATGCACACGGCAGCATTTCCTGGCCTCTCAGTTCTCTTCTGGGCTCCACTGAATTTCAGCTCCTTACTTCATTCCACTTACAAAGGACTCCTGGTTTAGGTGGGCTGCACTTTAACTGAAGTAACTTCAGCAAAAAGTCCTACTTACAATGAGTCCACACCCACAGGAATGGATTAAATTTAAGAACATGTTTTTTCTGGGGTACATAGAGCTCCAAACCACCACAAATGCCATGCATTATCAGTAGTTACTTTAAATGTAAATAGTCAAAAGGCAGAGATTGGCAGAATGGATTTTAAAAAGTATGACTCAACTATATGTTGTCTACAAGAGAGTCACCTCAAATTCAAAGACTTAAGTAGATTGAAAGTGAAAGGATAGAAAAAAATGCATCATGCAAATAGTAACCAAAAGTGAGCTGGGAGAGCTATATTAATATCAGATAAAACAGACTTTAAGTTAATTGTTATGAGAGATAAAGAGAGTCACTATATACTGACAAAAGGGTCAACTAAGCAAGAAGACATGAAGGTTATAAATATATATGCACCTAATGGCAGAATCCCAAAATATATGAAGCAAATATTGACATTAATAGGAGCTTAAAACAGTCATTTTTTTCTCATGCTCATGGATCTGTAGACCAGCTGTACTTTGGTTGAGTAAGCTGATCTCCAAACTTCAGGCTCCAAGCTACAGTTGAGGGCATATTTGTTCTACATGTCTCTCATCTTCCCTGGTGGCTACTGAGATCCCAGGATCAGTTCCCCAAGACTCATTCTGGGGCCCTGGCTGAAGGAGCAGCAGCTATCTGGGCATGTTCTTATCATGGCAGATGACTGCAGCACTAGAGAGCATGCCCAACTGAGCAAGCACATCGCAAAGTTTCTCATGTCTGGTCTACAAACTTCCTATTGGCGAAAGCAAGTCACATTGTCAAATGCAAAGTCAAAATGTGGGAAAGTATTTTCTGTCCACCGTGGCAAGGGTGTGGATGAATAGTTCTGTTACAGAGAAGTAAAGATTTGCATCCAGTAACTCAATCTGCCCCAACCCCTTTCAGCCCCATGCTACTGCCTTGATTGAAGGCCCAGTATATCTTATCAAGACAATAGCAACTTCCTGCCAGGTATCCTTCCTGCATCTAGTCCAACCTTTCCAAACTTCACTGCAGCCAGAGTGATTTTTTTTTTTTTTTTGCTAGCCTTCCTCCATTTTTTTAAACTGAGAGCCCATGTACATCCAGTTTCCTCCAATGGTAACATCTCATATTACTAATGTACAATACCACAATCAGGAAATTGACATTGATATAATCCACCAATCTTACTCTCATTTCAGCAGTTTTACATGTTCAGAGTGATCTTTTTAAACAAGCAAATCTGATCATATAATTTTCCTGCTTAAAATCCTTCCAAGGATATTCATTACATCATCATTTGAACTAGTGAAAAATTAGAAACAGCCCAAATGTTCAGCAATAGAGGAATGGTTTAATAGATTATATTGCATTCATATAATGGGCATAAAATGTAGTCATTAAAAAAATGCAGCAGCTGTATATGCACTGATATGGGCCAGTTTCTTAGATATGTTAACTGAAGTACATATTTATACTAAATAAATAAATATACATACATATATATATATATATATATATACAGGTGCAGAATACTGAGTACCTTTGGTTGTAAAGGTATAGAATATTGCAAGAATGATAGTAAGGCATTGGCCATGGTGGTTGTCTTTGGAGAGAAAAAACTGTGGGCTGGAGTTCTGGGATGGGATGAGACTCTTCACTCTGTTTTGCAGTGGCTCTCAACTTTTTGGTCTCGGGATCCATTTACACTCAAAAATTATTAAGAACTCCAAAGCACTTTGTTAATGTAGGTTATTATACATTAAATTAAGAAAAATTTTAAATACTTGTATTTTAAATACTTTATATTTCATTTAAAATTAACAATAAGCCAGTTATTTGTCAATATAAATAATATATTTTTAAAGAAAAATAACTATTGTTTTCCAAAATGAAAAAAAAATTAGTGAAAAGAATGGTTTTGTTTTTACATTTTTGCAAATCTCTAATTTCTGGCTTAATAGAAAACAGCTGAATTCTCATATCTGCTTCTGCATTCAGTCTGCTGCAATACTGTATATTGTTTTGGTTGAAGAAAATTCAGCATCACAAAGATATGTGATGGCAGGAGAATTTTAATAGCCTTTTGTGGATATTCTTCTTTGATAGCACATCAAAACTTGACAGTGGCAGTTTCTTAACGGTTAGTTGAAATGTAGAATCTGAGACCATAGCAATGAAATATTCATATGGTTACATAAAAATCCATTGTTCTATTTTGCACTTTGAATGGATCTTTTACCCATACATAGCTTTGTAGCATCATGCATCACATCACACATTAATTGGAAAATATTGATTAACTGAGTGTGGTAGGTTGACTTATGGTTCCCAAGAAACACACGTTCTTAATCTTAAACCATGATCCTATGAGTGAGAACCCATTGTAAACAGGACCATTTGAAGATGTCATTTTTGGTTAAGGTGTGGCCAACTGAATCAGGATGGGTCTTCATCCAGATTACTGGAGGCTGTATAAAGAGAACCTGTGGGAAAGGAGAGAACATCACCATGTGACAGGAGGCAGAGTACAAGACAAGGATCCCCAAGGATTGCCGGCAGCCAGCACCAGGATGTACGCACTCTGGGAGAAAGCAAGCCTTACCAATATCTTGATTTTGGACTTCTAGCCTCAAAGCATAAGCCAATAAATTCCCGTTGTTTAAGCCAACCCATTGTGTGGTATTTGCCATAGGAGACTAGCAAACTAAGACACTGAGTTATGTAGATCTTCCAAATTTGGACACATTTCATTATATATCAAGAAACACATTTGTTAATATCACTACTAATGTCATCAGAAAAGTCTTTAATTACTAGGAAGCTGTCAAGCTCACACTGGTGGATACAAGTTTTCCAAAATTCTGATTTTTGCTTGAAAGCTCAAATGTTATCACTGGCAACAAATATTGTTAGTTGTTTTGTGTGATGTGACACGCTCACACCCTTCATTTCCAAGAAAATATCTGCCAAATACCGGAGTCGGGATAACCATAGATTGTCAGTCATTCTTTCAAGTAAACATGGTGTTGCAAGAAAAAGCAGCCAGTTCAACTCACAATTCAAATAATCATACAACTGCATATCATTATTTGGTATGCAGCAGGCTTGCTTTATGCATACTTCCCCTTTTGTCACACAATATTAAAAAGACATGTACTACTCATGGATTGGAACATAATAATTTTTGCTGCTTCATTAAGGACATTCTTTAATGAAACTTTTTTTTTTTTTTGGTGCAAATACATGGCAGTGAAGAATACAATGACTGCTAGTAGAGTTTGATGCCACTGCCTTAATTTGTACTAACGTGCCAGTGGTTTTACCCACCATTACTTTGAATGATCTGTCAGATAATGAAACAGTGAATAGGACAAATCATGTCTGAGTATTACTATGAAAATAGTTTTGACCTTGCAGATCTCCTGAAAGGATTTTGGTGACTTCCAGGGCTTATGTACCACACTTTGAGAACCACTGCTTTTCTGTTTTGTAGTTCTTGTTTCCTTTTTCAATAGGTAAGTAATTTTAAAGCATCCCATCCCTGGCTCCCCACTGCTGGGGTCTGGCCTCAGGCTCCCTTGCTGAATCCCATGGCCTCCCTCAGATCCTGAGCACCAACCACACTAAGGGGGTGACTGGGAATTCCCTGTGTTTTTATTTGCTAAATCTGGCAACCCCAGGTGGCCATTACTATTCAGTGCCCCACGGAAAGTAACTTCCTTTTCACGTACTGAACCAGCGGCCTGTCTTTCCTGGACCCAGTCCTTGCTGCCTCCGTGGGAAGTTTAAACAGTTTACTAAAAGGGTTCAGGGGCCCCAGAGTCGTGCAGAGCCAGGGGAGAGAGGCCCTCTGAGGGCTGTGATGGCTCCTGGAGGTTGGGCCATGCCTTTGGATATGCTTGGCCCTTCTGAGGATGCCACTGTGGCACTCCCTCCTTCCTTAACCCACCTCTTTTCCCACTCCTCCTCCAAAGCTTTCAGGGCTGGTGTATTTGCAAATGCCAATCTCCCGTCCACCCACCCTCCAATGCACTGAAACCCAGTCCTATCCCCCAGAGGGACCCAGGGGGTTAAGATCCCCCTGGTGAAGGGTAGGCTCTGGGTCTGGGTCCCAGTTAGAGATGATGATGGGCTCTCCCTCCCAGCCTGCTGTCCATCAACTGCAGCTGCCTTGGATTTTGTCCTTTTAAGGAACTGAAGGCAAACTCTCCTCCCAGCTGCGAGGACTTCTAAAGATCCCAGAGAGGGGAGGTATATCTTTTAGCTTGCTTGGGGCCCTCATTTTCCTCTGCTTAACCTGCCTCTGACCCTATTCCTATGGAGATAACAGCCTCCAGCTTATTATGCCGAAGATGCCTTCCCCTGCTTCCCAGGCTGGTGTTCCCAGTGTCCCCACAGAAACTGCAAAGCCTCCTTCTGAACTGCCTGGTCCACTGGCTCAAATCTGCCCTCCCCCTGCCCCATGTTTCCCCTTTGAGAAGTGGTTACAGTGGGAGAGTTTGGGGTGAGGCATCCAGTTGTCAGCAGTCCCTAGAGGAGCCTGGGTAGAGACAGGCCTGAGACCAGGTTAGATAACCGCAGGCTGTGAAGTCAGGTGCCACTAACATCTCCCATTATTGGGCACTGACCTGGGGAAACAGCCAGCTCACAGCCAGCACAGGTTTGCCCCCATCAAGCATACCTTCTGGGAAAGCAGAGATGGGTGTGTTCGGGGAGGGGCCAGTGTTCTCCCAGGGAAGGTAACTGGGCCCCTGGAGTTTGTTAGAAGCCACATGTTTATTGCTGCTGGGTGTGGGCGGGAGCAGTGGGTTTCTGTGCCAGCCCTTCAGCCCTACCCTCCCAATTTGCAGATGAAGAAACTGAGGCCCACAAGAAACCAAGGTCGCACGGTGACTGTCAGGCCTAGAACTCAGGGCTTCGGGCTCCCTGTTAGGAAAGGAGACCCCATGGCCATGCGGTAGATTTTCTCCCTGCTCCTGGAAAAGGAAAGGGTGCAACTTCCTGGTGAGTCTTGGACCAGAAAGAACTTTTAGGGGTAATTCAAACATTCCTCCCCACCGAGGCTTACTCTGTGTGATCCGGTCCATGGCCCTACTGCTGCTGCTGCTTGACTTTGCAAGGTCAGTGCTCAGCAGAGGGCTATGGGCTCCTGCGCTGGATGCCTTCTGGTGTCAACAGCATGGTTTCCCATTGGTGTGTATACCGAGACCACCACTGCGCCAGTCATCTTCTGGGCCTGGGGCAAGAGTACATACTGGGGCCCCCCTCCTTGTGGCCAGCTCCCTTCTCTTCTGTGCACAGTATATATTTCGCAGATGGCACCTGTGCTGGATCCCATCACCGATGCTCTTCTTACCATGTGACTTGGACGGTCATCCCATCGACAGGTGGACTCGATGTTCCCTCCCCTTTAATTTGGGCAGGCTTATGACTGCAGCATGTGACAGTACCTGACTCCAGAAACTGGATCACAGAAGGGGATATAACTTCAATCTTATTCTTTTGGGGACTCTTGCTCTTGGAACCCCATGAGAAAGCCTGGCCCTTGTGGAGACCCAGTGTAGGTGTAGCCCTTTTGCCTTGAGCCAGCATCTGAGTGCAGAGCTTTCCTGATGACTTTATCCCTAGTCACTGCTGGGCTGCAACCACATAAGAGACCCTAAAAGAGAATTGCTCAGCTGAGCCAGGTCAAGCCTCAAAACCATGAGAGACAATAATAAAATGCTGTTGTTTATGCCACTAAGTTTGGGATGATTTGTTACACAATAGCAACTGGAACATTTTCCATCATGTACCATGAGCAGCCTCGTGTTTGCATGTGTGAGCACCCAAACCGTCTCCCCCATGCCCTTTTGCACAAACAGTCACCATTGGCCACCCCTCAGGCCTAGAAGTGCACCGCCTACTGCCCTCAGGAAGATAACTTGGGACAGAGGCTGGCACAGGTCTGTTAAGTGAGTTTTGGGCATTGTGGGCAGAGGGCTCAGAGTGTAATCTTGCAGGGGAACGGGGGCTCCAGGTGGGTGCAGCCCTTGGTCCTGTGGACCCCTCACCCAGCGGAGTGGGGAGCAGGCCGAGCAGGACCAAAGGGAGGTCCCGTAACTCCCATGGCCAGGCAGGGGCCCCCTTGCCACAGCTTAAGGGCAGTGCTGGCTGTGTTCATAGCCACCATCTCTTGCTCCTCATCCAGCCCTGCTCATTGTTTTCATTGCTCAGATGAGAACACCATGGACTGCAGAAGCTAAGTCCCTTGCCCAGGGTCCTGGGGCTGAAATTCTACTCAATGTCCCCTGAAACCAAGGCCAAGCCATCCCCATTATACCACAGTGCCTCAAAGGCACTCCTTGGCTCCAAAATACTTGAATGAGCATTTCTTAGAAACACAACCTGCTTACCTTTGTTTAAAAACAAAACAAAATGGTAACAGCTTTATTTAATAAAGCTGGATGGTGGAACCTCTCCCTTAGCCAGCTCTCAGGCTAACTGGGGAGGCGGGCATCAGGCCAGGGGAGCCAGAAGACAGAGGGTCTGGCCTTGACTCTAAGGAGGTCAGATGGTGGAACCTCATTTATCTCTTTAGCTCTCCATGGAAGGATCTCTTTATCTGCTGCCCAGCCTTTATATCCTATGTCCACCCCCGGGGAGTCTGTTTTAAAGCCCTTTGGCCTTGAGAGAGGCTGTCTGCTCCTTATCTCTGTTTTGTTCTGTGTTGGCTTCCTGGTAGGTTATCAGGGGAGCCTTTGGTTTCTTTGTCTCCTGTTATCTCCCCACTGGGTTTCAAAGCTGCCCTCTCAGGGGCTCTCAGCCTGAGCCCTGTGTCCTTACCTTACAGAGACTAGAGAGCTGGGAGAGGGAAGAGGCCATGAGTAGGCCCAGCCAGAGCCTTCGCTTCCAGGCAGTGTCTGCTGAGCACTGATTCTCAGCTGCTGGAACTGGCCTGCCCCTCGCCCACCTCGGCTCTCATCCAGGCTGGCTGGGTGTCACCGGTGGCCTCCCCAGGGAGGGCCCATGGAGCCTAGATTTGGAGAGTTCATGGAGCACTTTTTTTTTTTAATTAGGGAAACCAACATGGACTTCTCACTTCTTTTTTTACGGTAGTAAATTACACATCACATAAAATTTACTATTTTAACGATTTTAAAGTGTACAATTCACTGACTTCACTGTTGTGATTTTGTTTGCCAATTACATTACACAAAGCAACTCGTATTTCTTAAAAGAATGTTGTAACTCCCAGTGAGTAGGAAGACTATGATGTCGGATTAAAATGGTTGTATGCCCCACTCCCACCCCGACCCCCTACCAGAAAGCACAGCTGGCAGCCACCCATGATCCCTGAGGACTGGGGAAACATCTTGTCCAGGCTGCATCAGCCCCAGGACAGGTGGTAAGACCCCAATCCAAGGAAACCGAGGCTCTGGGATTACCAGGTCCCGGCACACTTTGGCCTGTTTTGCAGCCCCCACCACTGCTAATGATGCTTCCTCTCTGTGTTCCCTGCTCACACTCGTCCTTCAGACTCAGCTCAGGCATCTCCTCCGTCAGTCAGGCCCACCTCGTGGGTGCAAGATCTGTGCACAGACCTACACTCAGAATGGCCCCACACTTGGTTCACTGCTCCACTATCGCCATCTTGAGATTTGAACATGGGGTCTTGCATTTTCATCTTGCATTTCATTTTGCAAATCGTGCAGCTGGTCCTGCCTCTAAGGCATCTGCAAGTCACCCCCCACCTAAGCTGAACCTGGTGCCTCCCCTGGTTCTCACAGCCCCTACACCTCCCTGCCTAACAGCCCTGATCACTCTAAACTCTGAATGTTTCCTGACTTGTCTGTCTCCTCACTGGACTCTGAGCCCCTTGAGGGCTGGGACGGAGTCTACTTGTGCCAAGCATGGTACTTGGCACATAGCAGTGTCCAGCGAATGTCTGTTGAAATGAACAGCCCAGATGGGGGAAGGCTTGGCCCACTTCCCTAGATGATTCTGGCCAGAACCAGGCTTCAACCCATTTCCCTTGCTCTGGGGTGAAGACAATCCTTTCTGCCCTCTTGGTCTCCTGACCAGTGGCCAAAGGCCCAAAGCAAACCAGACCAAAACCGGATGCAAATTTGTTTTTCTGACCTGGGACCCAAACCAACGAATTTTGTTTTTCCCAAAGGTACTCAACCATTGTCTAGAACAGTAAAGGTGACTAATCCAGAACAGAGCACCCTCAACTATCCAGGACTGGGTTGGGTGGAATCAGAGTAACGGCCAAAATACCATCCAAGGAGGACTGAGGGTCCCACTGGGTCACAAGGGGCTCAAACTGGGTCCCAAGGTGAGGAACTGGTGAGCTATGGGCAGCCTGTACCCTTGTGTGTGCAGGGGGGTGGCAGGGGGTTGGTGCTTAGGCTGGATTTTACAGGGGTCAGGAAAGGAAAGCTATGGCTTATACCAATTCTGTCAAATCCACCATGCAACCTCCTTACTGCCTTTCATTCATCCATTCATCCGTGCATCCATTCATGCAGGAGATGTGGTAGGTAGAAGAACCAATAAAGTTCCAGCCTTTATGATGCTTATATTACAATCCTAATACAGAAAAGCAAGCATTGGTGCCCACCTGACTCCCTGTGCTGGAAAAGAGATTCAGAGAAGCACCCTTTGGGCTTTTGCTGTTTTTAATGGCAGCTCCTCCTTGGCTCTGGACCTAGGCCCAAATCCAGAAGCTGGGTCAAGGCCTGCAGTTCATTTGAATGTGCAATAGGCGACACCAGGTTGTGCTCTGAACTGCCACCTCTGGTGCAGGGGCAGGGGAGCTCTCAATTCTCTCCTCCCTTGACAGCGCCTCCTCCAGCAGGCTCAGGCCCTGCGTGACCAGTCACTAGTGGAGACCAGCTCCACAGCTGGAGCGCCTCTGAGCCACCAGGTCTCCTCTTCCTACCCTGGAGGCACATGAGGTTCAATGGGCTATTGACCCCGAACCCCAGCCCTGGGTTAAGATACCCCAAGGAAGGCATGCCCAGTCCCAGAAGGGAAGGACTCTGGTTTGCTTTCTCGAGATCTTCATCTCCATAGTGGGCACTCAATAAAGAGTTTTTGAAGGAATGAATGATCAGGCTGGGACAGACTGATTTCTGGACAATTCAGAACTGGAGTCAGATGATAAGTGCTTGGATTCTCAGAGAGACAAGAGGTTAGGAGTGTGGAGGGGGGTGAAAATAAAACATTCTTGGCCTCTAAATTCAAGAAACCAAAGACTGTAAGGCCCAACTCCCAAGCCATAAACAAGTGACTACAAACCCAATTTTAAACTTGGCCCAGTCGTTCAATGACAGCTTTACTTCAGTACCCACCACTTCTGAAAGCCAGTCAATCAGCAGCAGCCTCAGTCCAGTGGCCACGCCTCTGAAAGCCAGCCAGTTGCTGAATGCCATGCTTTCCATACCTGTCTAAGATGGGCTCTCGGGTTCCTCTTAGTGTGTGCTTTCCTGGTAAATGGTGTTTGCTGTTCTTCTGCAAGTAAAGAATTCAGCCTCCTGGTTTCTGCAATTCATCCTGGAGAGGAGGGACTTGTCCTCAGAGCAGAGGCCCATGAGGGGTCCACTGGGGGCAATACAAAGCTGGGGCTCCTGGGCCTCTTGCCTCTGCTGCCTGGTTGGTGGTTTCAGGGCCTCTTGGCCACTTCTCTAAAATCCTTCCCTCTTCTTTCCCTTGTGGTGTCCTGAAAACTTGAGAGTGAGGCTTTGGCTGAAGAGACTGGTGTGTGTGTGTTGGGGGGGGGGGCCCAAGGTCTTCTGTGGGTGATCCTTTCATCTGGGCTCTGTAGGAGCTCCCTCCCCACCATGAGATGTGTGTGTGCATGTGTCTACATGTGTCCACAGTCTAAAGATCCACAGCCCTGTCCTGGAGGCTCCAGGCTGGGGGGAAAACTGATAAGGGGACATGTTCTATGACATGATGTCTCTTTGGGGCAACATGTTCTCATGTTCTCACCTAAGAGCATCCAGAGAAGCCACCCTAGAGGCCCTGTCAGGCATGTACTAAGCGTGGAGGTGGGTTAGGAGTGGGGATGGAGAGGGGAACTTAGGAAAGGCTTCCTAGTGGAAATGAGACTTGGGGGGCCTCAGTGCCTCCCCCATCAAGTTCACTGTTCTGGTTTGCTAATGCTGCCATCATGCAAAATACCAGAAATTGATTAGCTTTTATAAAGGGAGGGGGGGGTGTTATTTGGTTACAAATTTACAGTCTGAAGGCCATAAACATGTCCAAATTAAGGCATCAACACGACTATACCTTCACCGAAGGAAGGCCAATGGTGTCCGGAAAACCTGTTAGCTGAGAAGGCATGTGGCTGGCATCTGCTGATCCTGGGTTGTGTTCCAGCTTCTGTCTCAGCTCCTGTGCATTCTTCAGAATGTTGCTCTTGGGGCGTTTTGTGCTCTCTTAGCTTCTCCGGAGCAAACACTGGGCTAGCATCCCCAAAGTGTCAGCAAAAGTCTACTTTCAGCAGCCGTCTCCAAAATTCTCTTGGCTGCAGCAGTTCTTTCTGTTTGTCAGCTCTTTTATATGCTCCAAGTGATTTAATTAAGACTCACCCTGAATGGGTGACACCTCCATGGAAATTATCCAATCCAAGGTCTTGCCTACAGTTGATTGAGTCACATCTCCATGGAAACACCCAATCAATAGGTTCCCACCTAATCAACACTAATATGTCCGCCCCCACAAGACTGCATTAAAAAACATGGCATTTTGAGGGACATAATACATCCAAACCGGCACATCCACATTTTCCCCCAGCACCTTGGGTCAGGGAATCAAAGAGAACAGTGAAGCTCATCCCCCTCTATCTCTTCCCAATCCTGTCCTCCAACATCCCACAGGCCATGCCTCTGATGGGGTGATCCCAAGGCAAGAGATCCTTCCAGAAAAGCGCTCCCTCTGTGCTTCTTGGAAGAGAGGGTCTGGTTGGCCTGAAAGAGAGCCAGAATGGGACACTGCAGGTGGCCCAAGCAATCAAAGAATCAGCCTGCTTACAGGGTTCTGGATCTCCTGCCTGCCCTGGGCCCACCCCACTCCCACCCCCAGCCTTATCTCCACAGTTTCCATTCCTATCAGAGCCTCCATCTTCCCTTTGCACAGTGGATACAGCACCCATCCGTGTCCCCTCCCTGCAATTTGGCTGCCGGTGCTCTGTTTTTTGGCCTCCCTCCCTATCCCCCTTGCAATACTGGAGGAGGCCGATTTGCATAGCATTTGTCTGGTGGCTCCTCTTTCTGTTTGGAGCCAGCAGGGAACTCCTGGGTCCTGGCTCCAAGGAGTTCAATTCTTCTGGGCCTGCCAGGAGGCCTGGGTTCCTCTATCCTTTTCCCTGGAGGTCTGGGACTAGGGTGGGGAAGCAAGGTGTCTAGGGTGAAAAAATTTAAGGAGGCACTCACTCTCGAGTCCCAACCCTGCACTCACACAACCCTGAGGATTGCCTCCTTGAACTTTTGACTCTAGGCCCGGAGCTTGCCTTCCCCTAGCCCCAGTGCTGTTAGGGGTGTTCTGGCCGCCAGGGTCTGAAGTTCCGTCAAATATTCTCTATCAGCTGTGAGTCCCAAGTCTGTCCTTGGGCTAGCAGGGACAGCCAGGTCCATGTCCTCTGCACTTCTGCCCTGTCCCCTGACCCTTCCTTAGAGAAATGCGGGCTGGGTGGGGCTGTGAGGGCAGGTTGAGGACGGAGGATCAGAGACACCCCCTAACCCCCCACCCCACCCCACCCTCTCCCACCCAAGGAACTGAAAAACATTGGTAGAGGAAGTGCACGGTGGCCCATTAGGGGAAGAGAGCAGGCCGTGATTGGGACCAAACCCTGATGTGAACCCAGAACCCTGAGCTGAACTCCACCACAGCCTACCCTGGGGATTATCTCGCCCTTCCCAGAGATGTCTGGCCAGCTCTGGAAAATGCCAGGCTGCAGCAAGGGGTTTAAACCCCAGGTCTCTTTAGGAATTAATTGTGAAAGGAAACAATGATTCTTGCTTCCCAGGGCTGCTGAATTGTGTCAAGAGAGAAGGGGCAGGCGAAGCCCCTGGAGCTGTGGGGTGGGGGTGGGCTCCAGTGAGGGTGGGCCCCCTGTCTCCATGCTCCTGGTGAGACACTGGAGTGACCTTCTCCCTGAATCCACCGCCTCAGCCTGTGCCCCGGGTGCTCTCTGCTTGCCCCTTCTTAATTCCGCAGATAACTTTATCATGCCCAACCCTCTGGCTTTCTAAGCTCCTCCTGAGCCTGGAGCCTCCCGCTGTGCCTGGGTCACTGTAGTCCTTAGGAGTGTTTTCTTGAGTCCAGCCTCTTACAGCGAGATTGGGTGGGGGTAGGGGAGTGTGTGTTGTGGGGGGATGGGGGGTGGGGGGGTGGGCTTATAGGTCCATGTGGATGGGAGGGGAGTAAACCAAGTGCAGGAAGAGCGTCTTCCTGTGCTTGGGAGGAGTGTGTGTGAGTGAGGTTTCCCTGATTATTCCAGGCTGGGCCTTCTGCATTCCCTGCATGTCTGGGAGGCCTGAGCTCCCTGGGCAAATACCACCCTGGCAGCTACAGACAGGGCATTGCTTTCAAGAGGTATTTCCTCCCTGCTGTTTGGGAAAGGTAAGAACAAAACAGACAACACAGCCTGGTGGATGGTTCTGAGCCTCTCCTCCCAGGGTTTGGAGTAATCATGGGCTCCCTGCCTCCCAGGTCTCTCCTTCCACCTCCCCCAGGCTGGGGAAGCCCCAGGGGCATCCAGACTCAGGTCCTACCCCATGCTGATAGGCAGGTATCTAGCCTGGGCTTGCACCCCTGCAGCCATGGGAACTCACTGTCCCCACAGAGTATGAGGTGATAGACAACAGAAGAGACTTTAGAGACAGGTTGAGAAGGGATGGTCTGGGGGGCTGGAAGGACCTGATCATAAACTAGAACTGGTGGTAAAGACCCCACACCAGTCACCCCACAACTTTGTCAGTGCCAGCCACTGGGGTGCATTCCAGGGAGGTAAGTTCCAGCTTAACAACAAGCAGGACTTTGTCTCAGCAGAGTTAGTAGCCAGTGATCAGGCTTTTGGGGAGCTATTGAATTTTCTGTCACTGGGAGAGTGCAAGGTGAGAAAGAGCTCAACATCAGGGACGCTAGGGCTCAACATCAGGGACGCTAGGGCTTCCAGAAGATGTCCAGATGAAAGGATAGGACCCTACCCTAGGAGGATGGCCAAGGAGGGGGCCTCTTCCCCAAATCCCAGCTGGCCTGAGCAGGGGTCGGAAGCTGGTAGGGTGGGGACAGGGAACCTGGGGATTGCCCAAGTACATGCCCCTCAGGAATGGGCCTTCCCCCAGGCGTCAGTAATCTGCCCTTGGCTTCTTTCCCCAGCCCCATTTCTATCCCTCCCTCTGTCACCTGGCTCAACTACAGACAGCCAATGGCCAGACTGGGGTCCACAGCCCATCTGTGCACAGCCAAGGATCCCCAGCCCCACAACCATCATACTGGGGCCCTCTTCAGGGCTGGGCCTTGCCTCCCTCTAGTGTGTCTTAGATCTAGGTGGATGAAGGTCCTCCCTTCTCAGGGCCCAGACCTGCTGCTGGGGTAGTGTTCCAGTGTCTGACAAACAGACCTCCCCTCCCAGGGAGAACAGCTTCAGAACCAAGTTCAGGAAGAACAAGGCTGCTTCACAAACAGGAGAATTGGGGCTCTGGACACTGTACCAGGAAGGTGTGGGGACCAGAAGGGAATCTTCCTGGAGCCTTAGGATCTTACATGTCTGCCTACTGTGGGTGGTTGGCAGTGGGGACCTATTCAAATGAGATGCCAATCAACCCTGGCGCACCGCAGCCAGCTCCTGGATGTCCCTGTCCCTCTTCCTCCTGCCTGACTGGTCCAGGGATGGGGGAGAAAAGCTGGGCCTGAGCAGTCTCCGAGGGGCCCAGAGCTGGGCTTCAGGCTCCTATCCTCAGCTTCACCCCTGAGAGATGTTCCTTCCCTCTCCCAGCCTTACTTTCCCCGCTTGAAACAAGCTTGTCTTGTGTGAACTGAAGTCTGGGAGGCTGTTCTGCCAGGCCCGGGAGAGGGGAGGCCAAGTTGGGGGGTGTTTCAGTTTGCTAATGCTTCCATTATGCAAAAATACCAGAAATAGATTGGCTTTTATAAAGGGGGTTTATTAGGTTACAAAGTCACAATTCTAAGGCCATAAAAGTGTCATGACTGATGGCATCCGGAACACCTCTGTCAGCTGGGAAGGCGTGTGGCTGGCATCTGATTGTCCCGGGTTGTGTTCCAGCTCCACTCAGCATTCTGCTTGGTTCTCCTGGGGCTTTTCTCTCTATGCATCTGCGAGTCCTCTCTTAGCTGCTCTCTGGGCATTTTATCCTCTCTTAGCTTCTCCAGAGCAAACTCTGGGCTTGCATCTCAAAGCGTCAGCAAGCATCTGCTTTCAACTGCCGTCTCCAATATGTCTCTCTCAGCTGTTCTGCTCTCATTCTGTTTGTGAGCTCTTTTATAGGACACCAGTGATTAAATCAAGACCCACCATGAATGGACAAGGTTCGTATCTCCATGGAAATAATATGATCAAACTTTTCACCCACAGTTGTTTGAGTCACATCTCCATGGAAACACTCCATCAAAAGATTCCAACCTAATCAACAGTAATATGTCTGCCTCCACAAGATTGCATTAAAGAATATGGTTTTTGGGGGTACATAATATATCCAAACCGGCACGGGGCGTGGGAGGTCTGGCAGGCCAGAGACAGAAGGAAGCAGCTCAACCCTGGAGCCTGACACCTGGGCCTAGTGGCCAGCCGACCTCTGATCCAAAGGTGACAGGTGGTGGGTCTGGGGTGAGCTAAGGGTTGCAGTTTGTGCTAGTGCATATGGAGGTCAGGATAGTGGGAGCTGTATACTCCATGCAGGCAAAAAGGGTGCATTGTCTGTAGAGAAATTTGAAACAATAACAGCCTAAAAGTCTATCTGCTTTTTATTCTCACCATGTATTGTCAATTTGAAACAATGAGAGTGATAAAATACTCCTTTCTCAATTAGTCAAAGTTCTAAGCAATTGTAACAATTACCACTGGATTTTAGTAATATATAAAATAAGCTTCAAATTAGGACGTTATTTATTGCTTTTCCTTAGTGTTCCAGTTTGCTAAAGCTTCACTGAAGAAAGGCTGATGGCATCCGGAACACCTCTGTCAGCTGGGAAGGCATGTGGCTGGCATCTGCTAGTCCTTTGCTCCCAGGTTCTGGTTTCAAAATTACTTTCTCCAAAATGTCTCTGGGCTTCTGTCTCTCTTAGCTTCTCTCTGTCAGCTCCCATGCATTCTTACTTGCTCTCCCAGGAAGTTTCACTCTAAGCGTCTCAGGGTCCTCTCTTAGCTTCTCTGGGGCAAATTCTAGGCTTCAACTCTTATCTTAACATCTCTAAACGTTTTTCTGTCTGCATATGCAAACATCTGGGTCTGTGGTGGCTCCTGAGATCTCTTAAGAACTCCAGTAAACTAATCAATGATAGTAGAATGGTAGCAACATGTTGGAAAGCAAAGTAGTTATTTTAGGTTATTTGCTTTTCTTAATCCTTTGTTTTGTTTGAAATTTTGTGTTTTTTTAATTTTTCAATAAATACAGTTAAAAATTTTTAAAAAATAATTAACAATAAAAACCTGAATAAAAGAAAAAACTTTAAAAAAGACCCACCTTGAATGGGTGGGGTCACACCTCCATGGAAATAATCTAATCAAAAGGTCTCACTCACAGTTGGGTGAGTCATATCTCCATGGAAACAACCCAATCTAAAGGTCCCCCACCCACAATAAGTCTGCATCCACTAGATTGGATTAAAAGTACATGGCTTTTGTGGGGGGCATAATAGATTCAAACCAGCACACTTAGTAAATATTGTATTCTACATGAAAGTTCAGAGAACTCCCACTTACATAGTCATTTCCCACACTTGCAGACTCAAGCTACAAGCATTTGTTTCATTTTAATTCCTAATCATTTCTGTTCCCTCACTTTAGGTGCTGTTCCTGCCTCCAATCCCTCTGTTTAAACGATGGATTCTAAATAAATAATGACTGCACAGCAACTGTAAAATCCAAAATACAGAGCCTGAGTTCCTTCAATTCTGTCATTCTGTGTGACAGCTTGGAGGTTTTATTTGTGTTCAATATTTAAAATGGTTATACAGTTAAAACTAGGAGGTGTAATATTTTTGTTTGGTAAATGCAAATTTTAGTTCATCATGAAATATATTCATTTCATTTTATGATTTTTACTGAGTAATTATGTAGAACAAGGAAGTGTCATAGAATGATGCACTCTGAGTGTCAAATACGTTAGGTAACCTGGCTTGTGCAATACCACGGAGGTCGGAGAGGGGGAACATGGCCAGCTCCCCACCTTGACCCCACAGGGAGGGCAGAGAAAGTGGTCAGCCTCCTTAAACAGAGGACTGGCCTGGGCTGGACCCCCACCCCTGAGCTTCCCTGGCCAAGGAACAGCAACACACACCCACACCCCCAAATCCAGCTTCATCTGCCTATGCATGAGGTTCCCCAGTTGTACCAAGTGGGAATGGGAAAGAGATGGAATGTCTCTGGCTTACCCCTGACAGATGCCCTCCACCCAGTCCTGCTGTCTCCTGTCCTGCCCTGCAGTGAGTATAATAAAAATAGCAATACCTTTCTGAGCATGTTCCATATGCCAGTCCCTGTTTTAAATCTTTATATATGTTATCTAATTTAAACCTAGAAACCCTCTGAGGTGGGTACCATGGCTATTCCCACTTTATAAACGCAAAAGTCAAGGCATAAAGGGTGTCTTGGTTTGCTGGGGCTGCTGTAACAAAGTTCCACAGATGATTTGGCCTGAACAACAGAAAGTTATCATCTCACAGTTCTGGCAGGTTAAAAGTCCAAAATCTAGGTGTCAGCAGAGCCGTGCTTCCTCTTAAAGGGGAGAATCCATTCCATGCCTCTTACCTGGCTTGTGGTGGGTGGCTGACTCCATCTCTGCCTCCATCACATGGCTGGCTCTCTCCTTGTCTCTGCCTGTGTCCAAATTTCCTCTCTTTACAAGGACACTAAGACTGGATTAGGGCCCACCTAATGCAGTTTGGCCTCATCTTAACTAATAGGATCTTTGAAAAGCCTAGTTACAGATAAGCTCACATTCACAGCACCCGTCAACCCATAACAAAGAGTAAACTAAGGAACTTGCCCAAGGCACCGAGAACAGGTGCTGGAATTTGCACCTGTTTTACCACAGCTCAGGCCTATGAAATTTGGGCTAGGCCAAATTGCTTCTAGTTCTGCCACTGCTGGCTATGTAACCATGGGCTCGGGTTTCCCAGCTTCACAGTGGGGTGGTGAGGGTCCTCCTGGCGCTGATGGTGCTCAGTTACAAAACACCATGCACCAGGACCAGCAAGGAGGAGGCCACCATCTTGGCTGTGAGCTGTCTCCAGGTCAGCAGAGGGAATGTAACACCCCAAGGAGATGTCATGGGCTGCGGAGACAGGGGCTGTGGGCTGAAGGCCTGAGACCACCTCTGCCACTGCCTTGCTGTGAGCCTTTGGGCCAATTGCTTGCCCACTTTGGACCTCAGTGCCTCATCTCTCATCTCAAATGAGCACCACGGTCCAGAGGATCAGAGGAGAGAGTGTAAGCAGGTAGAGTACATTCACAGTGTAAAGTATATAAATGCATGAGTTGTGACAATTAGGTCCCAGTGATATGGTGACGAGGGCATCTTAGCAGCATCAACATCTGAGGACTGCCTAATTTGCGTATTTATCAGAACGACAGGAGATTCCTAGGGTTCCAGAGCCAGCATATGCACTAATCCTATCAAGATCAACACCTACAGTTTAGCTCATTTGCATACAGCCAATCATAGTGAAGAAATGAATGGCAATACCTTTAGGGGAACCAATTGCACAGAACCCTGAGTGTTCTTACCTTGGTGGTACTTGCCCCTTTGGTGGGATGTTTGTGTCCCTCAGCACCCTAAAGTTTGAATAAAGGGCAAATCTCCAGCAGGAGCCTCTGAGCATTGCTCTGGAGAGAACCTTCAGGCCAGATCAAATGCAGAATCACCTAGCCAACTGCCACCCCAGGGAGAGCGAGCACATCCACCTAAGCCAGCAGACAGTGGATCATCACAGCATCTACCTACAGCTTCAGCTACTGCGGCATTTTACTCCTGCCCAAAGGAAGTGTATGTGGGTGCATTCATAGAAACTTTTATCTAAATAGATTGAATAATTCTACAGTGGATACTTTTACATTGAATAATCCTATAACAGATATGAGTAATTTGGAAATGCCACCGTGAGTTTGTTGCCAGGATTAAGGGGCTGATACTTGATTTGGGAGGTGCAAGCCCAGAGCAGTGAGGGTGAAGAAAAAGGGAAGTCAGGCAAGGAAGGACACCTTTGTGAGGTGGGGTGAGGTGCCTCTATGCTGGTGACAGCTTCGTAACAAGCCTTGGGGGGCCAGACAGCTCCTGGCTCACCCAGCAGGTATGGCCCTCTGCATGGGGTGTATGCAGGAGGCTTGAGAGGGGGATCCACACCTTGGAGCAGCCCAAGGAGAGGGAGAGGAGAGAGAACTTACCTGCCCGGCTCCTTCCCAACTCCTGTGCCCTAGTGATCAGGTTTCACCCTGGGAGATACTAACTCCAAAAGCTTGCTTTTGGGTTTCATTACCAGGCAACTCAGCAGACAGACCCGTGCCTTGTGTTGCGGTGTTTTCTCCAGTTCTACAAGTGGAGGAGTACCCACAGCGCCCGTGGTGTGCTGATGGAGAGAAGGAGAGCAGACTGCTGAGAGATCTGAGCAGGTGCTCAAGGTCTGCATCCCCACATGCCAAGCTGGTTGGTTTCCACAAATGACTTTGAAGCCAGTGGAAGGAGTGTGATGAGTTCACTGCTGGTTGACACACCCAGGTTTCCCCATCTGTGAAATGAGGGAGCTGGCTGAAGGATGCACCACCCCCCCCCCATCAGCCCTTTCCCCAGTTCTGACTGTATCTAGGGGAGGAAGGACAGCAGGGGCCCAGCACAGCCCACTCCCGCCTCCACTTTGCACTGCCCTTGGCCACACCCACACAGCCATTCTCTCAGCACAGCATGCTGAGACACAAGAGTGAAAAACCCTTGCTCAATTCACATTCCCCGGTACCACCTACTATGCACCAGGGACACAGAAGGCAACCAGACCCTGTCTCTACTGTTCAGTTGCTCACAATAAAAATAGTAAAAGGAGCCACCCATGGCCATCTTTTATTGAGCACCAGCTTTGTGTCTGACGTGTATGCACATCTATACATGCATCATGTTTAATCCTCACCACTACCTTGAAAGTATGCATCACTTTCCCAGTTTACAGATGGAGAAACTGAGGCTCAAATATGCTCTGTGGCTTGCCCAAGAGCACCAAGTAGTACTAAGAGCCTGGTTTTAACTCAAACAGCCCAGGATTTGAACTTCTATGAGGACACCAATTGAAGAACATGCTAGGAGGGACGCCCACTGTTCCTTCATCTGGGAGGTTTTATCAATATGCCAGGAGGTGGTTTGTGTACAGTACACATGTGCATCGCAGGCCAAGGCTCCTGCCTGGATATCTGCATGTGCATGTGAGTGCCGCCCGGGACGGTGACGTCCCCTTCCCCCTTCTGCAATGCAACCCTGAAAGCCCATGGACTGATCTGGGCTTCCAGCAGAGGTCTCTCACCTGGACAGAGCTCAGGGACACCCAGAATGGGGGACTGAGCTTGTGTCAATAGGCTGTGGGGTCCTCTCATCCTTTGCCTACACTGCGTGGCCCTCCTCCCTGATGAGATGCCTCCTCCAGCAGACGGCCTAGAACATCTGTCCCCTAGCCTGAGAAACTGCCCTCTTGAGCCCATACTACACTGGCGTGGGGCTCATGCAGTGAGAAGTGTCCGTCTCAAATTCTCTTTACTGGGAAGTTGATGCCTGGGACACCACGGTCATTCCCCTCAAGGGAACAAACAACCACTCTTAATAAGCGGAAAGATTTTTTAAGCCAGAAGCTGCTGCTCTAAATTTGCTAAAACTGGGTCAATATTTGGCTTCAATCCCCAGGACAAATATCAGCATGGAGAAAACTTTTACATTGTGGGTGCATAATGACAACCAACTACATGTTGAACAGATGGACAAAGAATTGGGTGTTTGGAAGCAGAAGATAAATCTTTGGAAAGCATTTAAAAAAAGAAAAAGAAAAATGAGGCACAATGCAAATGTGAAATGGAAGAGATGATGCAGATGGTTGACAATAAATGTTCTGTATCATGGCTATATTTTTTTGTTTAACAAGTTTTTGCCAGGTTGTCATGGTCTGTGGCTGCCACCCCACAGGTGGGAGAGATTTCTCTCTAAGGTGGGAAGTCGGTGAGATTCTTTGGCCTGTAAGCCATTTTTCTCTCACTTGGCTCCCACATACAGTCAGGGCGGGCTACACAGGCCAGCCCCTGGTGTAGCTGCCCGGAACCCCACGTGCAGAAGGAATTGTTTTATTGCACTATGGTCAGCATCTTGAAAATCTTTATAATTTTATCTTTGAATTTGTGTTTTGTAAGTCAAGTTCAATGAGGCAACGAAGCATGTACCGAGGGCTTGGAGCCTCACCTCACAGCGTGGTCTGGCCCCCTGCCACCTCCCTGCCTACTGGTTTCCCTCGTTCCTCGTTGTCCTCTCCTCTCCCTCACCCTCTGACACCCAGGCCCTGCACCACAACCACTGCCGCCCTCCACCTGCAAGAGGGCCTTGGGCATGGGCATGGGGAGGGCCAGGGTCCCGCCCAGACTGGCCACGTCCCTCCACACCCAGTGCAGCAACTCCGAAAGTGCAAGCCTCTTCCCCAAGCTCATCTGGGTACCCAGTGCATCCCAGTTTGGAGGTTGGGATTTGGGCTGGGACACAGGCCTGTGGGAAAGGGAGAAGCCTGGGACATCTATCCGGTGGCTGGCAGAAGGGGGAACCTGAGAGTTGCTGGGCCCCACATATGTGGGCCAAGACTTGGAGTTTGGCCCCCAAGCACCTGTGAGGGTCTGTCCTAGCCCTGCAAGTATCCCAGGGCCCAAGGGAGCATGCCATTAAACAGCAAATAAAAAAGCACCAGGACAAGTTGAGAGAGAATATGCAGAAGAAAGGAAAACACTTTTGTCCTGCTTTTTGAAGAAGAGTTGCAATTTCATTTTGCACTGGGCTCCGCAAATTCTGTAACCGAGCCTGCAGGCACAGTTGTGCTGCCACCAGCTCCCACTGACTCCCAACTCCACATTCAGTGATGCCAGGTTGGTAGCTTGAAACAGCCATGGTTAGAGTATTGACAGCACAGAAATTGGGCAAACCCTACAAAACAGGATTTTTTGTTTGTAAGAACTGGTTGTTAAATATTTACCAGCACACTGTTGCACAGAGAACTCAATCATTGTTGAAAACCTCTTGTTATTTTTATGTGTTAATCAGGCAGGCCCAAAACTATCAGAGGCCTGAACTACCAGTGCAGGGCCACGGACAGAAGGCTAAGGAAGAAAACTGCCTGCTAAGGGCCAGGTCCTGAGCCTTGTTTCAGGGACGAGGAAGCAGGCCCACAGAAGGGACAGGACTCTCCGCAGACTATACAGAGGCCCAGCTGCCAAGCCCACATTTGGAAGCAAAGTCCTCACTCTTCCCCCAGCAAGTGGAGAGAAGGGTCTTTAAAGCCACGTGTCCCCTGTCCCTGGACAGTGTCCAGCACAGGGTTCTGAACATCAGGAAGGAACTGGGGTGAGGAGGCTCAGGGGGAATAGACAGGAAGGACCCAGAGGCCCCAACCTTGCACCTTTGTCCTCTTCCAGGATCTTCTCAGCCTGCAGCAGAATGGGCGGCAGGACAGGATGTTCCAGGTACTCACACAGGCAGCAGCCACAACTAGATCAGAGGCCCGGGGGCCTCCCAGACATGCTGGCAGAGTTGGGGGGAGCAAACGTATGGGGCCTCTCCCTCTGGGTTCAGGGAATCCAGGGGAGGGAGAAGCTTGTGGAAAAGATTGCACCGAACTCAGCCTCTTTGTCACTCTGTCTATGAGCTCCTCACACCCTCCCACCAGGCACCTTCTTGGCCATGTGCAAAATGGAGAGCTGACCCCCATTTTGCAGATGAGGAAACTGAGGCCCATTGAGGGAAGGGAATGTGCTGAAGGTTAAAGAGCTGGGAAAAGGGAAAGCCAGAAGCAGCACGCAGGACTGGAGACCCTGCTCCCAATGCTGATAGTCTACACCCTATGTCTGATGTCCTGCTCAGTCCTGGAGAACTTCCGTTGACCCTCGCTGGCCTGGATAAGGCTGCTACTCCCTGACTGGCCCCTGGGCCCTCTTCCTTGGCCAGACCTCCTGCACTCTGGCTTCCTACAGCTCCCCCAAGCTGTTGTTTTCCCAGGGGTTCCTCCCCGTCTCTTGCTACCTCAAAGCCCAGGGAGGCCTTCCTGCCCCAGAGCCCTCTCCAAATTCTGCCCTTCCTGCCTTGCCTAGCTCAGGCCTGGCCTCTCATCCAGGAAGCCCTCCTGGACTGCTCCTGCTCAGAGGCCTCTCGCCCTCTCAAGAGTGGGAGCTTGAGGGACCGGGAAGCAGGAGCTGGGGTCCTAGTTGTAGTTCTGTCACCAACTCACTGGGTGACCTGGGCCTCACCTGTACTTAGCCTGCTTATCTTGGCAGAGCATGGCAAATATCCCCAAAGAGCTTGGAAGGGAAAACCCTGGCAGCAGGCACAGAGCAAGCTGCTGGGGTACTTGTTGCCACCAGCATTGCCACAACCTTGGGCTTCATTCAGACCCTTTGTCTTCCATCCACACACTGGCTTGACTCCTCACTCTCCCTGGGGCTTGGAGGCCTGTCTCTGGCCTGAGAGCTCAGCTGGGGTGGGAGTTGTGAGCACAGGCACCCCTGGTTTTCCCCGTTGGCCCTAGTCGGTCTAGGGCTGCAGGAATGTTGGGCCAGGCATGTGGAGCTAGAAAGGGCTGGGGGCTGGGAGGAGCTGCAGAATCAGGCAGGAAGCTCCCAGTGGGAGCTGATTCTGGGAAATGCTGGTTAGTTTCTTAAACCTGAGGCAGACTTTGGGGGTCCAAAGAAGTGCCCCCCACGGTGCTAAATCAGAGACCGTCATAGCCATCCATTGTACAGAAACTCCGCTCTCCATCATACAGACGATTAAACTGAGACCCAGAGAGATGCCGGGACTTGGCACACCGCGGTGGAAACAGCATATTCAGATAGGAGGGCCCTTGTTTTGAAGCTGCTTTGTTTTGAGTTGCTTTGGGGGCTCCGATACAGATCTTGGGAGCTCAGGCACCTTCACAGTCAGCCCTTAACACCGCCACTGTTCCGAATCTTAGACGTCCATGGGAGAAACAGGACCCGCTGGCGCTCCGTCGCGAGCCTTTGCAACCTCGATGCTCACTGAGCACAGAGGGTAGGGCTCCGGGGGTGAGGGGTTGGAGGGCTCCGCGGGGGCGGGACGCGCGGGGGCGGGGCCGAGGGGGCCGTGGCTCCGCCCCCGTCTCCACCGCGCACGCTCAGGTAAACAAGCGGCTGGCGGCGCCTGGGGGCTTCTCCTGCAATCCGGGCCCGGAGTTACATCACGGATCCCGGGAGCTTCTTGCCCCGGCGGCCAGGTCCCGACGGCCCTCGCGCGCCCGCCGTCTGTGTCCGAGGAGCCGAGGGTTGGCGAGGTGCCGGGGTGGGGGGCAAGGCCTCCAAGTTTTCTTCCGAGGCCCCCCGGGAGTTCAGTCCGAGGGTGGGGGCGCTGCCGTGGACACTGAGGAACTGCGCCTCAGTTTCCCCCATATGTGAAACGAGGGAGCTGTATGAGGGTCCCGTTCCTCTCAGGTAGGAGAAAGAAGAGATGCATCCTGAGACCTGGGCGAGGGGCAGCGAAGGCGTGGCCCTTGAGATGAGCTGTGACTCAGAGCTGGGCTTTCTACTTCAGCGGTTCAGTGGGTGCCTGCAAAACCCTGCGCAGACTCTCCCCTCGGGGGTGGGAGTGGGGAGGGGCTTGGAGACCACTCACCCAGCAGCAGCAGAGGAAGGACGACCTTGTAGAAGCCTAGTATCCCCTTCCCCAGGACTTGCCTGCATGATGCTGCGGGATGTCGGTCAAATCAATGGATCCTCTGGGTACAATGGAAAAAAAAAAAAAAAATTCCGGCGTGCTACCCTCACAGCGAGGTTGTGCCAGCACTTCGGAAAAGGTACTGGGTTGCACAACCAGGAGGGAGATTTCTGCTCAGCATCAGCAGCTTTTATCTCGGAGCCAGAACAGGCGGCCTGAAGAGATTGCCTGAGGAAGTAGTGAGCACCTCAGCTGGGGGACATTCAAGCACAGTCTGAGCAGGGTCCAGTCTAGCAGGCAGTAGAGAGATGCTTGTTGGATCTACAGGAACCAGCCGATCTTGGGACTCCAGGATTTGATGATTCTAGCAGCTCTAGACTTGTGCTGTTCAATATGGTAGCCCCTAGACACGAGCCCTTGAAATATGACTAGTCCGAATTGATATGTGCAGTTACTGTAAAATATACACAGCATTTCAAAGACTTAGCATGAAACAAAAGAATGTAAAATATCTACTAATATTGTGTATTGATTACATGTTGAAATGAGAATATTTGGATAAATGAAATATATTATTAAATAATTTCACATCTTTCCTTTTACTTTTTAAAGTGGCTTCTAAGCATTTAAAATAACATGTTATTTTATATTTTTATTGGACAGCACTGCTAAATGTCAGGTGACCTTGTACTTTTCGGTTTGTTTTTACCAGGTAACATCAACATGTCTCTAGTAACTGAATGCTCTGTGTCAGATCCCAAGCAGCTTGGGCAGTTGGGGATGGAGGAGCAGGAGGCCCAGTGCCAGTCCTCAGGGAGCTGCCAAGCCACTCTTGGCTCTGACCCAGTTCAGCCTGGCTGAGTCCTCCTGCAGTGCTGTCTCCACTCCTCTGCAGGGCAGGCAGGCCAGCAGAAGGCTGGGCAGAAGGTTCTGGGACCTGCCAGGGCTGTGGGAACCCAGGGAAGGAGCTTCATGAGCCAAGGGTTCAGAAGACAGTGTGGCCAGTGGCCAGGAACCATGGCTGGCCCTTGAGAGCCGTTCCCATGGCCAGGACCACAGACAAGCCTTTCAGCTGCCCAGTCCCAGGCCTCACTGCCCAGCACCTCCTGCCCATCTCTTAGCGCTGGAAGAGCCTGCTGCCAGCCCTGCTTGTACCACCTGGCTATGGGTTGGACAGGCTCTCCAGCTCTCCCATCCTCTGTCACACACCATCCAACCCCCCCCAGCCCCCCCCCCCCCCACACACACACATTCCCAGGCCCTGTTTGATTGAAGGATTTTCAGGGATACAGTCTGGAGTCTGGGAAAGAAAAAATACCCCAGACTGCAGAGAAACAAACAAACTTCTGTGGCTGGTATTTCTGATTAACAGCCCACACCTGGCAATTTGGAGAGACAGCCCTGCTTGGTATGACCCAGATTTAACCCATGCAGCTGATATGAATGTGACAGCTTTACAACCCTGTAAAGCTAACCAGACCTATACATAGTTAAACCACCTTATCTAACATTCCTTTTTCTTCCTATGGAAATGCACGCATGAAAATAATAACTAACACACTCAAATGCTGTTTGTGTGCCAGTCACAGTGCTAGGAACTTAGGTATATTAACACATACTAATCCTCCCTACAACCCCATGAGGTAAGTACTATTACTGCCCACAGTTCATGGATGGGGAAACTGAGACACAGGGAGGTTGAGTAAACTCACATGGCTAGAAAGTGGCAAAATGGATTGAAACCCAACCAATTGGGCTCCAGTGTTTGTGCTCCAAATCATTACACTGCTTCTCTCAGAAGCCTGGAGAAATCATTTGTGTTTTGTTTTCCCTGACTGGTTCTCTTGCTAACCAGCTCATGATAATATTAAACCAGTGACACAGTTTGTGACATATGCTAACAATCCAAAAAGTGCCTGTGATTGGCTTTAACACCAAAAATGACGGTGGGAAAGTGATTGAACTCATGGAGAAGAAGGAAAAATCCCAGAAGAATAAATCTATTGTTTTTCTATTTATCTATGTAGGCGGTAAAGGAGGACTGACCGAGAACTAGGTGTAGCTGGTTAAAAGAGCACCTGCAGCTGAAGTCTGAGGCCTGGGTTGTAGGTGCCCAAGTTTAGTGAGCCCCTTGGGCGGGTTCAGAAATGAAAGCTACAGCTGATTTGCCGGGGTGGGGAGCTAAATTGCTACTAATGAGAAAGAACAAACATTTCAGACAGGGAGAGAGAGAGAGGAACCCAAGATGTCAGCAAGCTGTGAACTGAGGGGGGTCTGGAGGGATAGGAAACAGCTGATGGGTTTAAAAAAATATATATGTCCACCACCTAATGATACGCGTTGATTGTGTTGACCCGACCTTGGGTCAAAGCCTAAAATCCCAGCTGCTTTGTGCCCCTCGGTGCTGAGGGGATAAGGAGCCAGGGGCATGCAGCTTGTGGAGGAATCAGCCCGGAGGCCATGGACACGGGGTGAGTTGCTGGGAGGGAAGTTGTAGCGCTAGGTACAGGGAGAAACATGAGCCTCCCTGAGATCCTTAATGTTGCTGAAGGGACCCTGGGTTCCTGCCAGTCGCAGATTGGGCAATGCACAAGGGTGTCCCGCCACGGGGACGAATCGTGCCTGAAAGCCAGCCCATGCTCTGCCCCCAATCAGGTGTCCTGTTGCAGGGCTCTGGGTTACTCAGAGAGGTGACTTTCAGCAGCCACTCAGGTCCCACGCATGGAGTGGCCCCAGACCGCTGTCTAGACCCTCCTGAGTCAGAGAAAGCCCCTCTGTGCCTCTCGGGGCCTTCATCCTGACTCCTGACTCAGCCTCACGCTTCAATCTGGTGCCGCCCTAGGCTGACCTCCTCTTGGTGGCTTCCTTCCGCAAGTGTGTCCAGCTGTGGGATCTCAAAGGCACAGAGAACATCTGCTGTGAATCCAAGGACCCACGATGGGGGTCCCAAGTAATACATCATGAACAGTACAGCACCTGAGTTTAATAATTATGGACTTTTAAAAATTATTTTAGAAGTTAGAGCCCACTCAAGCTTTCATTCATTTACTCAACCATTCTCCCCTATTATTTATTAACATTGGTTTTCTAATTTAGTTCTCACAACATACATTTAGGTAATTTTATTCCTAAATTACAGGTGAGAAACTGAGAGGCGAGGGGTGGCTGGGACCCAGCCCCTGGCTGGATTGTTCTGGTCTTCCAGGTTGGTTGTGGGGCCACAGCAGCCTGGGGTCAGGACCTGGGGACAGAGGTGGGAGATGAAGCGAGCTGGGCAGGCCACAGATTCTCTAGGAGCCACACGCTGGAAGGAGAGGGGATTGTGAAAGAGAAGGCAGATGGGGCTCGGATTAAAGATGGAGGCCCGCCAGGCCTTGCAGAAGAAGCAGGCGTCTGAGCAGGTAGAGCTTAGGCAGAGAGAGTTGGTCCTGCAGGGAAGGCCCCCAGGCAGAAAGTGATGGGACTACCTTGAGGGGGGTAGGGGGGTGGGTGGCTCCACACTTGGTCCTCCCCTGGGCTGAGGAGGAGGGAGGGAGTCCAGCTGGGTGAACTGGGCACTCAGCCATCCCTGGGAGCTGTCCAGGGGCAGTGGTCCAGAAGGGAGGGCCAGCTCTGTCCCTGTGCGGGCAGCGGTGTGGGTGAACAAGCCAGCACTGTGCCAATTGCTGTTCATTCAAGAAGTAGAACAGCCCCATTTTAGAGGGGAGGAAACTTGGGGCAGCCATGTCCGTGACATGCCCAAGGTTACACGGTTAGGCCGGGGTGCAGCCAGGATGCAAAATTGCCTTTGCTAGTCTGATGGAGGAACTGGGTATAAATCCCAAAGCAATGGGTGCCAGGGACAGGGCTGGGGGCTGCACTGGGAGAGCAAAATTGGAGGGGGAATGAGGGGCAAGTGGTGGGTGATTGGACACCTCCCCTGCATCACCCACTTTCCCAGCACCTCCTCATTCTGGGCCAGGAAAGAGTGGCTGGGGTCCTTTCTAGGGCCCTCCTGCCTTGGGTAACCCATACGCTGGTATAACAGGCCTGGCACTGTGCAGGGCACTGTGAGTGAATGAGTGAACAAACGAACGAATGAATAGGGTAACAGGAAAAGCCATGTTTGGATGTTATGTGTCTTCAGGGCCAGTGTCTGTCTATGCACATGTGTGCTGTGGTGTGGTCCCATGTGGCCACAACATCTTATTGTCCTCCTAGCTCCTCTGAGCTCCTTGAGTCCTTCCCAACCAGCAGGCTCCTTTCAGCGTGTGGTGTCAGGAGCAGGGACTGGGGGGCGAGGAACCCTGGGTGGGCTTGACTCCTGCATCTGCTTCCTCCTGGGTATGAGATTTTGAGCAAATTACTTCACTTCAGTTTCTTCCTGGGTAAAGCAGGCTTGGTAACCGGTTGTCAGAGGAAGATCAACAACCCTGGACAGAGGCCACAGACCTGGGGTAGGACAGGAGAGGTGGAAAGGATGTGGGGAGGGGGGTAGAGCAGGTGAAGGCTTCCAGCTTAGTGCTGGCTGGGAGGGTCCATGAATGCCCCCGGCAGGCCTGTATTGGGGGAGGGGGAATTCTCTTGCCTGTCCTAGACCACATGTGCACCCCTAGACCACACAGCCTAGCTTGCTTGAGTCTTTCTCCCACAAGTCTTTCTTGTATTCAAAATCTCACCTTAACTACCTGATTACCCCAAGAGGTGAGTAATAATATCCCCATTTTATACATGTGTTCTAGTTTGCTAATGCTGCGGAATGCAAAACACCAGAGATGGATTGGCTTTTATAAAAAGGGGTTGATTTGGCTACACAGTTACAGTCTTAAGCCCATGAAGTGTCCAAGGTAACACATCAGTAATCAGGTACCTTCACTGGAGGATGGCCAATGGCATCCGGAAAACCTGTGTTAGCTGGGAAGGCACGTGGCTGGCGTCTGCTCCAAAGTTCTGGTTTCAAAATGGCTTTCTCCCAGGACGTTCTTCTCTAGCAAGCTTGCTCCTCTTCAAAATGTCACTCACGGCTGCACTGTATTCCTTCTTTTTGAGTCAGCCCATTTATATGGCTCCACTGATCAAGGCCCGCCCTGAATGGGTGGGGCCACGCCTCCATGGGAATATCTCATCAGAGTCATCACCCACAGCTGGGTGGGGCACATTCCAAGCAAATCTAATCAGCACCAAAACGTCTGCCCCACAAGACTACATCAAAGATAATGGCATTTGGGGGACACAACATATTCAAACTGGCACAACATGTATAAACAGTTTCAGAGAGGTGGTGTGACTCACCTAAGGCAACACAGCTAAGAAGGAGCAGAGGCAGGATTTGAACCCAGGAGGAACTAGCTCCAATCTTCAGCCCCCAGGTCCTCCAGCCTGGAGTGTGGAAACCCCTGCCCTCCATCCTCTGGCTATGCAGGGAGGGCCTTCAGGTGCTCTGTGAGGCCTGTCTCAGCTTGTCATGGGGTGGGGAGCCCAGCACCCTGGCAGAAGCACAGAGACAGACTAGGCTCCCCAGGGACTGGGTCTCAGCCCGGGTCCCGAGAGGTGGGGTAGCACTACCCCTGCTGTCTCTGGAGCACAGGGTCAGCCAATCAGGAAGCCCCTCGAAGTCCACAGAGGTACTGGGGGCCAGGGAGGCTGCAGGAGTGGGTGAGAGGTCCCTAGCCCTGGGGCCCTAATGGAGCGCAGACTCGGCTATGGCTTCCACGCGTGGCATAAGCCTGTGCCAGCCTTTCACATCCCAAGCGCGGCTCTACCTCTTGGGTTCCCCAGCATTACCCACCACCTCCCACAGCCTCCAAAGCCCAGGGGAGCAGCAGACACAGTCTCCCCAGTTACGCTAAGATGCCTCTAGAGGCCCTTTGCCAGCAGGGCTTCATGCTGCCCCTTCTGGGGACACAGACCCTGGTCACAGGCAGGGTGCAAGCAGTCCACAGCCTGACACTTCTCCCCTCCACCTGGCCCGGTCAGCAACTCCCTCAGCACACAGCGCCCTGGGGCATCGGTCACAGGAAGCCCTGGTGGACCCCTGGAGAGTGCAGCTCAGAAGCGCACGTTGTGAGCCAGGAGGCTGGTGCCCGGGCACAGCGGGCGCCTCTTTGGTTGTCTACTGGAGTCTCGGCATTTCTGAGCCCCTCTTCCTAGATTGAACAGCCCCATCTCAAAGCCCCATTAAGATTGTTTTGGGGTGCTTGCTTCCTGATTGTAGCCTCAGAATTGGGTTAGGATTAGAACTAGGTGTTGGGATTGGGATGAAGTTAGGCTGGGATGGGCTGGTGTGGGAGTTCTGGGCCCAGGGCCTTCCCCAAATGTCTTGAAGACTGCACACAGCAGTTTTCTTGACCTCGGACAGTTAAAGTTTGACCTATTTTCCTTGTAAAATCAGGCACTAAATGTAATCTAGACCCGAAACTACCTTCTCCCTGAGACTCCCTGGGATACCATTATCTACAAGATAATCTATAATCCTCCCACCAGGCCCAATCCAGGTGCTTTAGAACACTCAACACTGGTTCCCACCCCAAACCTGGGGCAGGACCATCACCCCAGTTCACAATCAAGGACCCTGGAGCTCTGAGAGACCCCACAGCCATGAGCAGCAAGTTGGGATTTGGGCCTGGGTTAGGGGTCGGTGCCCCCCTTTTCACCAGTTTCCCTAAGAAGACAATGCTTATCCCAAGGAAGGAGGCTGCAGGTGCCAGGACAGCGAGGAAGCCGTTTCCAAGCCGTTTTCTGGACTGAGCTGGAGACTCACTTGGGGGCCAAGCCCTGCCCTGGCCAAGCCCCCCCAACCCTGAAGCCCAGTGAACTGCAGAGTATCTGCCTCTCCTGCTGCCGGGCTGGGGTTTCTAGTCTCATGACTGACCACAGCTTGAGGTCAGCCCCCGTTGTTTGTCTGCGGGCCTTGGCTTGGGGTTGGGGCTGACTTCCTACCTGCACCTCTCACCCTGCGAGTTCACACAGGTTACCATGGCCTCACATGTGTTCCTTCCACAAAGTCTGTGCAGTGCCCTTGTGGGACTTCCACACCTTCACCAAGACCCCCCTCCTGGGCCCAGCACTCACCGCCCTGCATCCAGGGAGGGGGAGGCAAGAGGTGGCTTCCCTCACATGCTCACCTCCCCTCCCACCCCCACAGTGAGGTGCCACTGCCAGGAATCTTCTTGCACTTTCTGCTCCCCACATGCTCTACCTCTTGTAATCCTCTTTGGAATCTGGGGGCTGTTACTGTCATTGCGCCTTTGTTAAAGATGGGGAAACTGAGCTCAGTAAGGGAGTGCAAGCCTCGCCCTACCCCCTCCAGAGCCACCACACACACTCGCAGGCAGCACCTGACCCCTCAAGAGAGAAAGGCTGATCCTGAGGACTGAGGGGTCTGTCATGCAATTGTCGTTAAATTGTAAAATGACCTGAGAGATGGTGGCAAATCGAAAGCAGACTCTGCACAACTGGAGTTTGGATCCTCTACGCAATTTATTTGCGCAATAACCAGGTCAAGGGCACTCAACACGTTTACAGGTGGAGGACACCCGAGCATCGACACAGGCAGGCGGATACCTTTAACAAGAGGTCTGGGAGCGGGTCCGAGGTGGTGTCCGCGGAGGGTCGGAAGCCGTCAGCGGGAGGCGCGGGCGGTGGCAGCAGCAAGCCTCGGGCACAGCACAGGCGTCGGAGCCGGGAGTGCCGGGCTGCTCACCGGAGTGGCGTCTGCACTGGGTTTTTATGCGTCAGAGGTCTGGTCACCGATGTCCTTATCAAGGGAGTGTCCCTCTGGCAGGGATCAGGCCAGTTGGCATCATGGTCTCACACGAATGTCTGGTTATCGCTTGTTACGAAAACGCCTTTCTCAATTTGTGTACAATCTATTGTGGGCAACATGCTTACAGTATTTGGGGGACTCAATATCATTTATATCATTTTAGTACACAACAGGATCATTAGGGGGTGATGCTGAGGAGAGCCTGGGGCAAAAACAGGATGCCCCCGATTGTGGCCCCCAGGGAGGGAGCCCCTGAGCCTCGTGACCGAACTCCTTTCTCTACTCCTGGCTGCACCAAAGCTGCCTGTGGGACATCGGGAAGCACCCCCCCACACCCACCCCAACCCCCCACCCCCTCATCCCCTCAACCCCCCACCCTCGCTTCGCCTTGCTAATTTGACCCCAACTGGGTTTTGCATCCTTCCCTAGGGGATCTTGGGGATTTGGCCATCCTCCTACCCTTCCCCCAACCCCCTGCCCATCTTCTCCCTGATACTCCAACCCAGCCAGGCGTCTCTGCGTAAGCAGAGATGATTGAGGAAGGTGTATGGGTGCTGATAAGGGGTACAAGGGATCCCGGGTAGGGATTCTCTGCCCTGCGGCCCTGTGCCCCATTTCCTGAGGGATTTTTCAGTTCCACTGCTCCATGCTGGGAAATCCGGTGGGTACTGAGAGGGTACCTGTGGGTGCAGGGAGGCTCAGTGGGGCCTCGTCAGTCTGGACCTTTGGCCTGCCTGGGCTTGCCCAGCTTCTGGGGCCGCCGTGAGGTCATAAAGACCTCCAGAACCCCTGCCCCGGGGACCTATTCAAAGGCAAATAGCCTGCAGAGGTGCTAATTACTGACCACACCAGGGGATGGGGGCTGCTGGCAGGAGGTAAGGAGACAGGCCGAGGCCCAGGTCTGGCGCAGAGTGGGCATGTTTGTTCAGGAGCTGCTGATTTATCAGGGCTGACCAGCCGCCCTGAAATGTGTCCTGGTCTCCTCTATACCTCTGTCCTGGCCTTGGTTTTCTGTCTGTGAAAAGGCTTGTGCTTTGAGCCTACTGCTCGTTGGGAAAAGTATATTGAGCACTTGCGGGGTAGACTGGTCTGCTCTGAGGGAGGAACCAAGAAGGAGGGAGGCGCACGGCCCTGTCCTGGGGACATTAAGCCTGCTGTGGCCCCGGCCCCACTGGGGACAGCCTGTGAGAGAGCTGGGCAATCTCGGAGGGTTGTGGGGCTCACCCCATCACCAGCCCTGGCTCTTTCTGGATGTTGGGCTGGCCCTGCCCTTCTAAGAACAGCTTTAGTGTGGCCGGGGGGCTGGAACATCCAGGAAGACGGGCTTGTCCTATATGACTACAGAGGCCCGGCAATTGGAGGATTAGATTGTCGGCCCGCCTTGCTGCAACCAGGAAAGGGCTAGCACCCTCTCCCACCCCCGGACTCCCCTCTTCACAGCCTACCCTTCGTCACAAGTTGTCATGGCACTCTGGAGCTGGGAGAGACTTTGGCTGCCCAGGGCCAGGCCCCAGCCTTCAGCAGGCAGCCGCGGCTATTGCTCACATACCCACAGGCGTATGGGCCCACCCCAACACCAGCCTACCTTCTCCCCAAGGCTCCTGACCCCATTCCACACTATCCGGTCTCCAGGCCTTTGTTTAGGCTGTTCCCCCCACCAAGCACACCCTCTGTTCTTTTCTGCCCAGTCCAGTCCTCTCCACTCTGCAGCTCCCGTTCCATCTGCAGCCTGGACTTCCCAGTGACCTCCTACAGCGCCTGCCACCCCACCACCCCACCAGCCCCTGACCCTCCAGAACCCTCATGGGGCCCAGGGCCCAGAACTGTTGGTTACCTTGAAACAAAGCCAGGATGCTGAGTCTCCCATTGGATGCTTGACCCCACCCTCCCAGGCCCCTCTGAGAATTAAATGAGATGATTGGTCTGAAAGGACTTTGGTAGCAATGGTGGTTTAATAACTGAGACAATAATTGCTCCAATTTTCTGAGTCCCTAGTTCTAGTTCTGAGCCAGGCACTGTGCTAGGGACTTTCCATCCATATCTTCTCAAAGCAACCCTCCAGGGCTGGAAGTTTTCTTTTTCCCACTTTTCAATGAGGAAGAGGCTCAGAGAGGCCCTGCAACTCATCCGAGGTCACACAGCTCCTCAGTGGCAGTCTGGGGACTCCAAAGTCACTGTCCCTGACGATGGGGATGGGTTGTTATTTTTTGCCAGCCTGTTTCCGTCCCCCTCCCCCCTCTCCCCTCCCCTCCTGCCTGTTATCCTCTGCCTGGTGAGTCTGCATCATTATTAGGGCCCAGGGGGCCAATTAGGGAACCCCTCCCCCATTGGAGCACACTGAGGCAATCCCTACCCCAAGGGGGCCTCCCAGAGCCAAAGTTTTAATTAGCTATCACTGCTCTTCCTGAAACTCTGACCCACCCGCGGCTACACCAGCCCAGGCTGGCTTTGCAGCAGGAGGCAGTGCTGACACCCAACCTTCTGGGAGGGCGGTGTCGCTGGGCTCCTGTCCCACCTCAGCGCCCTCAGTCCACCTCAGCATTACCTGCTTTAATCCATTAAATGGGCTAATAAAATAATTAGATTGAGTCACTTAATCCACTAAATGGATTAAGCGAATTAATTTATTAAATGCCTTAAATAAATTAAATGAGTTAATATTTATGAAGCATTTAAAACAGCTTCCTGTACACAGTAAAGGTTATATAAGTGTTTGTTAAACGAAAAAAAAACACAAAAAAACAATCAAGTTGGCAGTGATGGGGAGCAAGGGGGACTCATTTGCCTTGGTCACCTGGCAATGCCAGGCAGCCCACGTGTGGGCTGTCAGCATCTGCAATGCTTGCAATCCTGCCCCTTTGCAATTTGGCCGAGTTTGGGGTGGGAGGACGGGACTGAACAGGTATTGAGAGGAGGCTGTCTGCCAGGTGCTGCAGTGAGCATCTTATACCTTGCCCAGTACCCTTACGAGGCAGGGATTATCATCCCATTCGACATAAGACAACCTAGGTTCAGAGAGGCAGTTGACGTGTCCAAGACCTTGCAACCGTTAAGAGGCAGGGCAGGATTTTTAACCCAGGATGGTGGGACTCCAAAGCCTAAGCCCTGCCCACTGGGAAATCTGAATCCTCGTGTTTCCCACCCCAGGCCACAGGGGGGCGGTTCAGTAAGGCCACAGGGCCACACCCCAGTCCCAGAGGGAAAGAAGTGCCCCTCTCTGCTCCCATTCAGCCCCCAGGAACCTGAGTGCAGGTGTTTGGACCCAGAGACTGCTTTCCTGGGGCAGGGCTGGGAGCCTAGTCTGAGGCCGCAGAGCTGAGGCTCAGTCCCCACCCCCACCTCCCAGGAGCACAGGCTCCTGATCATGACCCTGGCCTCAGCTGGCTTGGCTGTGAGCCGCCCTCCGCAGCAGCCACCGTGCCAGCCCTAAGCAAAGCCGAGCCTTCCTCGGACGCGGTTGCCTGGTAACCAGTCCTAAGTGACGGAAACCCAGCAGGCCACAAACAAGGGGGCAGCCCCAACCTCCCGGCCCAGACCCCACAGCCCCAGCCAGGCTTGGGAAGGCTTCGAGGGACAGTCCACCTGGCTTGCCTGCAGTTGGAGGAGAGGGTGCCCCCAGAACTGGAGGGCGAGGGGGGTGGGGACTGACAGGCAGGGCAAGGCGGAACTAGGTTGGCAGCCCCCCAAGACCTTTGAACTGGGGAGCAGGGGAAGGTGATTTCCAATGGAAACCAAGACCTGACCGAAGCAAGGATGGGTGGTGACAGCTGATTGGGCTGGAGTCAGGCTGTGGGCACGGGCCCCGCCCAAGCCCAAACCACCATCCTGGAAACAGCTGTGACTGCTCCGCCCAGGGCACAGAGGTGGGGGGAGGGGATCCCCAGAGAGAGGCCCTGGATGAGGAGAGGAAAGGAGGTGACTGGGGAGGCTGGCAGAGGTCCAGGCTCTGGCTAGAGGGAACAACCTCCTGCAACACTGAAGGGGGAATGCATCAGCTTTCCCCTTTTTCACAGGGGTTCCCCCTCCTCTTCTCATATCTCCAGCCCCAAGCTGGGAGCTTCCAAGGAAGGGGCTGTAGACAGCATGAGGCACGCAGGTGGAGCTCAGCCAGGTGTTTTTCCATCCTAGGGCTGGGGGAGGGTTGCTGGGGAGGGAGAAGTGGTGTCAAGACAAGCAGGAAGCCTGGTGTACAGACTGGATGGGGCTTCAGGAGACCAGGGTTCTCGGCCCACCTGTCTCAGATCTTGAGCATGTGGTTCCTCCTTTCTGGGCCTCAGTTTCCTCATGTTGAATTAGCGGCTGGAAGCAAGCTGTTGCTGGCCTGAAGTTTGGTATCATGGCTCCTAAGAGGCCGAGAAGGGGAGTGGAGGGGTTTTAGAGGAGATTCCAGAAGCAGAGGCTCCTTTCAGGGTCTCACCTTTGAGCCAAGCTGGGTTTTTCTGCCTTCCTTCCCTTTCAGATGTTGCAGTCCTCCTTTGCCCCATAGCCATGGACTGGGCTCACTGCTGTGCTCAGGCAGACCTTGCCCTGCCCTGGAGGGGGCTCCTCCCCAGGCTGGTAGGGAAACAAAGCTTGTAACCAAGGAGCCAGGGCTAGGATGGAGGCAAGTTCAGAATGCGATGGGACCTAGAAAGAGATGCCAAACCCAGCATGGATGTCAGGGAAGGCTTCCTGGAGGAGGGGGCCTGAGTTGAGTCTTAAAGGTCAACAGGAGTTACAAAAGAAAGAGCCAGACAAGCAGCCAGGACTGAGGGAGAGCATATTCCAAAGTGTGGAGGTGTAACCCAACAAGGAACTTTGGCCGGCTCCGGGGGCCTCGGTGGCAGGCCAGCCAGGGAAGGACATCAGGAGACAGGGAGGAGCCAGGCTCTGAAGGAGTGGGAAACTGGAACCTGAGGGCTAGGGAGTCATGGAAAGTTCCTAGCGGGGGGGTGATGGGGTGGGTCAGATGTGGGCATTAGAAAGACTTCTGGGGGTGTAAGGAGGGAATGTTCTCCATTGCTTCCAGTGACTGGGCTTTGGCACACGCCAGAAAGGGGAACAGTATCATCTGGTCCCCAATCCAAGGCCCAGCGGCTCTATTCCTTAGGCCTCTCTCTGGGTCCATCCATACACAATCACTCACCACACTGGGATGTTTGTGTCTCTCACTGGACTGGGAGAAGCACCTGGGTCCCATTCACTTTTGTACCCCCCAAACAAGCATAAGGCCTGGGAGCCTGCAAAATTTGGTGGAAAGATGGGAAGGAGGAAAGGAAAGTCAAGCCACCCTGGCTATTAATCAGTGTCCCCCACCCCCCAAATTGTGCATGGGCTTTTTTCCTACTTAATGGAAGGCAGATGCAGTCACCCAGAGGTGCCCAGTGAAAACCCATACCCCTTTCTTGACCTGTGGGATGTCCCTCTGAGCAACTCTGATTTTCTCTGGAGGTGGGGATGGGGATCCTCCTGAGTTTGGGAGACTCCCACTCCTTGCTTTCCCTGGCAGGGCCTCAGGCTACTGCCAACCGCAGGCCTCCCCTACAGAAAGAAGCTCTAGTTTGCCGGCACACATTTGGAAAGTGCCTCAGCTCACACTTGCCAGATACCATGGCCCTGCATCTCCCCCTCACCCCCCAGGTCCTAGCCGACCCAGACCCCTTAATATGCTCTGAGCCCAGGTTAATGCCCTGCACAGCCCAACCCTCAGGCTTTGCTAGCGGCAGTGGCAGAGGGTTCTTACCACCAGCTATGCCTGAGCCTTTCTGGGAAGGGCTTGGATCACAATTCCTGGGTGTGTTTTGGGGATGGGGATCCCAGTTTCTTCAATTCTTGGCTATGCAGGCTGATTAATCACATCCCTATCCTCTAGAGCTGCCACTGGTTGAGATCTTATTATATACTTAGCTGTGCACCCGGCGACTGACATAGCTAACTTGTTGGATCTCGCCATGAACCCTGGGACATGTTCTAATCATACCCATTTTACTGATGGACAAATTGAGGGGCTGAAGGGCTTGCCTAAGTTCACAGGACTCAGTTTGCTGTTTTTCGAACTTGTATCTTATAGGGTTGTTACAAGATGTAAATGAGACGTTATCGACGAAGTGGCAGGCAGAGGGACAGGCTCCAAGTAGGAGCTCCCGAAACACTGATTCCTTGCCCTGCCCATCCCCCAACACTGAGACACTCCTCTGCGGGGTGAGTGGTGGGGGGGATGAGGAAGTGGAGACAGCAGAGTGCAGCAGCAGGCAGTCTGGGCGACTCCTTGGAGTAGGCAGTGTCTACAGCAGGGACAGAAAGGATTGGGGAAGCAATGCTGTGTGTCTTAAGGAAGGTGCCACACTTCTCTGTTTCTCTGCCTGTAAATCAACTGTCAGTGCCGCCTCTGACTCCTCCAGGGTGTGTGGGAGCTCCTCTGAGGAAGGAAAGAGATTTGTAAATAGCAGGTGTGGTCTCCTTAGAGGGAGCAACATCGTTATTAATAACCACGTTGGTTACGAGCTGAGGTTCAGGGAGCTGACCTTTCACCGCGCCTTCCCAGGGAGCCAGTGGAAGCAATCAGTGCCCGGGTGGGGCGGCGCTGGAGTGCACGTGTCACTGTGGAGCCTGTACATACCTGGTGCCTCAAGTGGGTTTGGGTGTATTTGTGTGAAACCTCCCTTCCAGGCTTTTCTACCGCTACTTTTCTCTGTTAACTCCACCCAGGAAGCCCACGTAAAGACAGACTGAGCCCCTCTAGGCGGGTTTGCTCACACTGGTCCTTCCAGCTTCGGAACCCTTCCTCCTCTCCAAGAGCAAGGGCTAATAAAAACACGTGGGGACCCTCAAGCAGACACTTCGTATCTCTCCACAGCCTCTAGGACCTCTAGGGTAGAGAGGAAAAGGACAAATCCTTCTGGTACTCACAGTCAGCCCAATTTAGAGCTTTTTACTATTTACAAGCAATTTCCCACACTGATTTTTTTTTTTTTTTTTTTGACAATCACCACAATTTATAAGGCAGGTCTTACAGTTTCTATTTTGCAGATGAGGACATTGAGGCTCAGAGAGCTAGTTACAAAGTGGCTTCCAAATCCCCACAACCTGTGTCCTTTCTTTTGTAGTCCATGATGTAGGAAGGGAATGGACAAGGTGCTGATTAGGGGGGCTTCTGTCTTAGGAGGTGTCCCTGAATCAAGACAAGACTCAGTGGGGCCACAGAACTGGAAACTGGCCCATAGGGTCTCATCTTGGGTGCATCCAGGCCTGGGTGGGCCCCACTGGGGCTTAGAGGGCTTGGAGAGACCTCTGGGCCACCTGAGCCACACCACCTGAGAGTCCTGGACCTCAAGAGCTGAGAACACTGCCTTCCCCCCACCCCTCAATAGCAGAGGACTGGAGGAGTGGGTTCTGTGCTGGACAAGGGGGAGGAGAGGGCATAGCTGGTGAGGGATGAGAGTGGGAAGGAGCACATCTTTGGGCCTTTGTATCCACTGTGGTCATGTACTTTTCTGAAGCTAGGGTGTGGCAGCAGTAAGCTCCTCAGGCTGGGAGCCAGGAACTTGGGTCCTTGCCCCAGCCTGCTGTGTGACCTTGGAGAAATTCTAGCCCTCTCTGAGTCTCTGTTCCAAGCTCCATTTCTAAGGTAATTCCAGCCGTAAACAAGATGATAGATAACCCTCACCCCCACCCCGCGCATGTCCCTTTCCCTCCCTTCTCCCAGGTGACATCCATTTCCTTCTCCTGTTCCTACCTGCAGTGTCTAGCCCCTCCCCCTCAGCTCCAGCTGCTCCAGCTGCTTCCTAGTTTTTGGAAGCTGTGTCCTCAGTCCTTCTCTGCCCTCTGACCCAGGGAGCCCTGACTTTTGGGGTCTGAGCAGAAGACCCCATGAATGGTTTTGCCCCATGAATTTGCTCTGAGCTTTGGCATTTCCTCCTGCTCCCTGCCCCCTCTCCCCCCACCTGTCCCCAGTCCTCTAGCAGTCCAGGAACCGTGGGGGACCAGTTTTCTTCAGAGAAGGTAGCAGCACAGCGGGAGCTGTAATCCAAAATCAGATGGCCCAGAGGTGGCAACAGACACAGCCCTTCCAGCCCTCTAGCCCCTCTCCCTGTGCAACCCATCTATTCCTGGCTGGAAAAGTCCCAACCCCTGCCCACCTCCCAGGCTACACATGCTCAGGCCTGTCTTACTGAGGGAGACGTGCCAAAAAGGTTCAGAGATAGCCACCAAGGCCTTAGCAAACCCCTGGCATCCTCCCTCCTTGCCCACTCTAGGGACGGGAAGATCACCCCTTCCTCAGAGAGCTGTGGTGCCCTAAGGGGAGGTTGAGATACACTTGCCTCGAATTTGCCCTCACTGGTTGCACAGAACGAAAGGACAGAACTAAGAATCTCTTCTCCAGGCTCCTAATGCAACTAGCACAGGCCAAGGGAGAGAAGGCACCACCGTGTACCAGACATTTTTACATACTACCTCTTCTAAGCCTTACAACACCACCTCTATGAAGGAGATATGATTCCAGTCCTACAAATTAGCAAACTGAAGCTCGGCGAGGTCAAGCGGCATGTACAAGGTCACATAACTAGGAAATGGCAAAGAATGAATGATCTCAGGGAATGGCTGAATGAGGGCATTTGACGGTTCCGCCGAGCGCTGGTTCGCGAAGTGTGGAGGGTGCAGACAGTGCGCAGCGCCCGCGGCCGGGTCCTTGGAGAGCTGACCCCACGCAGACCCTCTGCACCCCTGGGCCCCGGCAGCGCAGGCTCCCAGAGGCGCGGCCGGGCTCTGCCCCTACCCCGCGGACCGCCCCGCCCCCGCCCCGCCCCCAGCTCGCCCCGCCCGGGACCGCAGACGGCGCTCGGCGGCGGCGCGAACGGCAGCGAGGAGGGCGGCTCCGGACTCGGTGTTCACCGCGACTTCCCGCGCGGGGCCCGGCCCGACAAGGGCCCGTAATCTCGGTGACGCCAAAGGATGCAGCTCCGGGTAGCAGCAGTGGGGAGCTGGGCGTCCTGCAGGTAGGAGCTTGTCTGCTCGGCGGGCGCGGAAACTTGGGCCGAGTTTGCGGGCGGCGCGTGGAGAGGGGGGTGGGTGGTGCTGTCCCAGGGCGCCTCTACTGGCCGGCCCGGGTATGGAGCGCGCCAGGCCTGGGCCGAGATGGTGCCGCTCTGGCTGCTCGGGCCCCCGGGCGGGCGGACTACAGGACTGGGATCACGCCGCTGCGCCGACCTTCCCCAGGCTTCGAGGCTCCCGGGGCCTGACAGCGCTCCGGAGTTCCGGCGGGGATCGGGCGCCTGATCTGGCAGCGGCGCGGGGCAGACTAGAAGGCGCTCAAGCCCAGCCCCCGCGCCTCCAGCGGGGCCCGGCTCACGTGGACTGCCGGGCCGGCGGAGGGGGAGGGGGGCCGAGCCTGGGGGCGGCGGGCGCTGAGGCGCCGCGGGGCTCTGGACGCGCCCTGCTGGGGACGGGACGGCCCTGCAGTTTCCTCGCCACCGCTTGACTCATCCTCTGGCCGCAGCCCAGGCTGGCGGGATTGCCTCGAGGCGCTAGCTGCCTGGATTCTGCTGCCGGGCCGCCCCCTGCCCCGAGACCTCCAGCCGCCTTGCGGGAGTCAGTCGGCGGGGCTCGGTACGCGGGCCTGCCTGCGTGCACGCGTGTGCCCGCCGCCCGGGGCCCGCACGAGGGAAAAGCGCAGTACTGGAGGGGCGTGTATGTAGATGTGGGCCATGGGCGTACGTGCTGGCACGAGTTTGCATGCGTGGCGGCGGCCTCTGTGTAAACCTGCCTGGGTGCACGTGCGCTCCAGCGCCGCGGGACCGGGCGTGGGGGCACCGGAAGCCAGCGAGGTCAGGTGCGGGGAGGCATCCCCAAAGCGAGGTCGACTGTGGGCTGAGACCACAGTTGCTGGGCCAGGGTGGGGGGAGGGGAAGGTCGCTCCGGTGAACCTTCCTCTTCCACTAGCGACCCATTTCCCTCCTCTGGAGACTGGGACCTGCCCTAGGTTGGGTTGTTGTAGCCCCTGGAGGACCAAGGGGGAAGTGAGAACACTGCCAAGGGAGCTTGATCCAGCCCTCCGAGGGAGCCCAGATGTTGCTGGCCATCTCTCTCTTCTTCCTGGTCTTTCCTCTGTCTATCCTGAGGCCCCGAGGAGGTGGACGCGGCAATTGGACCACAGAGCTGTTCATAGGGCAGGAGTGGCAGGAGTGGCAAAGCGGAGGTGGGCTCTCCTGCCCTGGGGCCTTTCCTGCTCCCAGCTCTTTCTGGCTTCCCCTATATTGTGTTAGAGAAGGAGCCATCTACATCTTGGTCTACTTCCTTGAATGGGGAAGGACTTCACTTGGGGGAATGTGTCCTGGGCTCTCCATCCCCTACTGGCAGGAAGTAAGCCCCCCCCCCCCCCCCCCCGTACTCCTCATAGTCTAACGCTGGCTCCCTGGAGCCCCCATCCCTCCCACAAAGACTCTTGAGGCAGAGTCCCTATGGGGGTCTCAGAAAGTCTCCAGGGCAAAGGGCACGTGTGGGGCGGAGCCCAGGGGAGGTGGTCTCCTGAGGCTGGGGGTGGGAATGGAGCAAGCTCCATCTGGGAGGTGAGACTGGAGCCGGCAGTTAATTAATCCAGAGCTCCCTAAGGGCAGAGGGGAAGCTTAGCACACCCAAAACCATACAACCCCTTCTTGGCCAGCTGCTGTGGAGCAGGGTGGGGGTCTTTCTGCTCTGGGATGGAGATCTCTGTCACTACAGGGCACTGCCAGTGGTACCTTTGCCTGTACCCCACTGCCCCTCCCCCCACCTTCCTGGGTGCATCCCCTTCTCCAGACTGGTCCGAGGTATCTGTTCTGGGCCAGCATTCTCTTTGAAACTCCTGTCTGGCTTCTTTGGCACAGTCAGGCTGGGGTGGGGGTGTGCATTGACCGCCGTCCTGTCCTTGGCTTTTCCTGTCCCCAAAATGTGCTGCTCCAACTCGGAGCCCCTGTCATTGGCTACCAACCAGACAGAAGGGAGGAGAAGCCTGGGAGTGGGGGCTGGTTCTTGCTGGTTGGTGACGGAAACCTGTGGCACCTGGCCCTTGACCTAGTCGCAGCAAGAGTGCTCTGATTCATCCTTCCTAAGCCGCCTGGGGTTTGGGGGAGCAGAGACACACACACCCCAACCAACCTGCACAGCTGTCCCTTGTGCTGTGCTGCCCTCTCGTGCCTTGGAATAACCTGGGGCCTGAGGGCTGTGGGTGGTCACTGGCTCGCTCCCCTACCCCTTGTGGGACCTTCCTGCCGGTGCCACAGCACCATCTGCTGGACAGACTTGGCCCTACTGCTGGAGGGGCGGAGCTGGGGTTGGAGGGGGCGTGGCTTATAGGAACCCACCCAGCCACCTCTCCTGGGGACTGCCTTCCCAGCAAAGCTCCAATATTCCAGGTGTTGGCCAGGCCTGGGAATCTGGGTTGGAGGTCTAGTCCTTCCATTTTAATAAGACTACCAGGTCAGAAATTGAGACTCAGCACATCACCAGAAATCTGTGAATTTATAGGCAATCCCCAGCTTCCACAGAGTGGCTGCATGAACATCTTTGAGATCCCAGTGGCATCTTCGAATAGGAGCTTGCAGTGAAAGGCAAGAGGCCTGTTTGCCATCTCATCTCTTTCCAGAGTGACTTAGGAGCCTCCAGTGGGTCTCCTCATCTTTACCTGCAGAGGAGGGAGAGCTGAGCCCAGTGATCCACAGACTGCTCTGCAAAGGCAGAAACCCCAAGGAAGGGGGCTCAGGAATCATGGGGGGAAATTGAACAGGAGGGACTCTTGGAGTGAGGGTGGGGTTATGTGTAGTCTTGCTGCACAGGAATTCATTAAAGGGTTCTGCAGCTTCAAAGAGGAAAAAGTTAGAAACCTCTATATTACACAGCTCATGCATTCATTTGTTCATACGGTCTCGTGCATTCATCCATTTAGACAGTCTTAATTGAGCATCTACTAAGTGCTAAGCTCTTGGGTGTTGGCAGTGAGCCTAAGGCCTATATTTTGACAGCACCTGCTTCTCTCCCTGCCTCTCAGGTCAGCAGCCAAGTAGCAGGGGCCCAGGAGGGCTTGAAGCCTTCTCAGTGATGGCAGAGAAGCGGCCCCTGGAGACCCTGGGCCCTGTGATGTACGGCAAGCTGCCCCGCGTCGAGGCAGACTCGGGGCCCGGACACAGCCTGCCCCCTTCTGCTGGCGACCAGGACCACTGCAGCTACAAGGGCTCCTACTTCTCCTGCCCCCTTGGTGCTCCCAAGGCAGAGTCTGAGCGGCTGGCATCCTGGACTCCATATCCACCCTTGTACCCCACCAGCATGGCAGGAACACCCCTCCGTGCAGACAACCTATTGCCCAACTGCCTGCTCTACCGCCCGCCAGCAGAGGGCTCGGGGAAGGTGCAGGACTCCAGCCCTGTTGAGCTCCTGCCCTTCAATCCCCGGGCTCATTCCTACCCAGGCCCACCACTGGCAGCACCCAAACCTGTCTACCGCAGCCCTCTGTGCTATGGGCTCTCAACTTGCCTGGGAGAAGGGGCAGTGAAGAGGCCGCTGGATGTTGACTGGTCACTGGTGACTGCGCCCCTGCTGCCTCTGACTGACCCTCCCTGTTCTCTGGCCCCGGCTTCTAACAAGGGCCAGTCCCTGGATGCCCCCTTCTTGCGTGGGGTGCCATCTGGGGGATCTGGCAAAGACCCCTCGGTGAGCTTCTCCCCATGCCAGGCATTCTTGGAGAAGTATCGGACCATCCACAGTACGGGTTTTCTAGCCTCTAAGTGTGCAGGTCCTTACTCTGGGGACCCTAAGACAATACCCGAGGGTCCCCCCAGCCCTTGGACCCAGCTGGCCCAACCCTTGGGACCAGCCTGCCAGGAAGCAGTGCCTGCCCCCTACCCGTTGCTGCACCCTCCACAGGTCCTGCCTTGCCCTCCAGCCTGTCGCCACCCAGAGAAGCAGGGCAGCTACAGCTCAGGGTTCCCACTGCAGCCTCTGGGGACCCACAAGGGGGCAGGGTACCCAGCTGGTGGGCTGGGCAGCCCTTACCTGAGGCAGCAGCAGGCAGCCCAGACACCCTGTGTGCCCCCAGTGGGGCTGGACGCCTATTCCTACCCCTCTGCCCCCCTCCCGGCACCCTCACCAGGCCTCAAGCTGGAACCGCCTCTCGCTCCACGGTGCCCACTGGACTTTGCCCCCCAAGCGCTGGGCTTCCCTCATGCCCGGGATGACCTCTCTCTCTACGGAACATCCCCGGGGCTTGGAGGAACGCCACCTTCCCAGGACAGCATGCGGGTGGTGCCACAGCCCAGTGCCTTCCAGCGGGCCTGCCAGCCCATGCCTGCCAGCCAGCCGTGCTTGCAGCCTGCACGGCCTGCAGAGGAACCGGTGCAGGAAACTGAGAAGACATGGCTGCCTAGCTGCAGGAAAGAGCAGCCCCGGCCCTTGCCTGACAAGCACCCTGGGGCGCCCATTGTCATCCGAGACAGTCCAGTTCCCCATACTCCACCTGCACCCCCACCCTGTGCCCAGGAGCCCCAGTCCCTTCAGAAGGAGGATGCAAGGCCACCCAGCTCTCCACCCATGCCTGTCATCGACAATGTCTTCAGCCTGGCCCCCTACCGTGACTATCTGGATGTACAGGTACCGGACGCCGCGTCTGAGCCAGCCCCAGCTACCAGTGAGAGCCAAGGCAAAGATTGCAGGGGGACCCTGCCTGCCCAGGAGGCTCCCTCGAGGGCACACTGCTCACGAAGGGAGGAGGTAGCACTGGACTTGAGTGTGAAGAAGCCCATGGCAGAGGCTCCCCCCCTCAAGGTCTCTAGTCCTATGATGCATGCCAAGCCCACTGCAGCCATGGATGTGCCAGGCATGGGGAACACCGTCTTGGAGTTACCGGGTTTGGAGAACACAGTCTTGGATGTGCCAGGCCTGAAAAAGATAGGCACGGAAACACCAGGGCCGTCTGAGGTGCCGGTGACCACAGAGGCCACACCAAGGACCAACTTCCACAGCTCTGTGGCCTTCATGTTCCGAAAATTCAAGATCATCCGGCCAGCACCTTTGCCTGCAACTGTGGTCCAATCCACGCCCACCTCAGCTGCTGACCCAGCACAGCCTGCACCTAACCCCCCATCTGTGCCCATCGGACTGCAAATTATCAGCCAGCCCTTGCCCATGGCATGCTTCAACCTGGCAGTGCACAGCCCTCCAGCCTTAGCTGCGCCCTCCCCTGCTCCTGCTCCCGCTTCTACTCCAGCCCCGACGGACTCCTCCGAGCAACACTTTGCAGGCCTGCACGCATCCCTGTGTGATGCCATCTCGGGCTCGGTGGCCCATTCTCCACCTGAGAAGCTGCGGGAATGGCTTGAGACGGCTGGGCCTTGGGGCCAGGCTGCTTGGCAGGACTGCCAGGGAGTGCAGGGGCTGTTGGGCAAGCTGCTGTCACAGCTGCAGAGCTTTCTGTGCACGCAGCAGTGCCCTTTCCCCCATGTGGTGCGGGCCGGCGCCATCTTCGTGCCCATCCACCTGGTGAAGGAACGGCTCTTCCCGCGGCTGCCACCCGCGTCCGTGGACCACGTGCTGCAGGAGCATCGCGTGGAGCTGCGGCCCACCACGCTGTCGGAGGAGCGGGTACTGCGGGACCGTGCCCTGCACGGCTGCACCTCGCGCATGCTCAAGCTGCTGGCCCTGCGCCAGCTGCCCGACATCTACCCCGACCTGCTGGGCCTGCAGTGGCGTGACTGTGTGCGCCGCCAGCTGGGTGAGCATGCGGCGGCCCCAGTAGCCACCGGAGCTGTGTGAGTGGGTGCCGGGGAAGTTGGAGGGTGCTGAGTTATTCCTGGGTCCTGGACCTCCTGCCAGGGGTGGGGACTGGTCTTCCGTGGTGGGTTCTGTGGCCCCTCGCCTCTCTGCACCTTCCAGGCACCCTTGCCAGCCTTCATTGCCTCCTTTGTAGGGACTGCTCCGTCCCCTTGGAAACTTTCTTGGCCTTTCTTGGGTGTGGCGTCTTCCTGGATTTCTTCCTCCTGCTCTGCTTGTGCCTTCTCCTCTGGTTCCTGGGGCTTTGATCAGGCCCTGTTTTCTTTTGGAGATTGTTCGTCCCCTGTGTCTGTGTTCCTTCTGCTTTTCTGAGCTCTGGTCCCGAATAACCAACTGGCCCACCTGTGTGTCTGTCAGACACCTCACTCATCCCAACCACACACCCCTGAGCTTTCCCCTGAGCTCCCTTCCCATCCTGGTCCATTGCATCTCAGTGGAAAAGAACTACCATTCACCCAGCTCCACATGCCTCGGATCCGGGAGGGCCCCCACCCTCCCATCCCAAACACTGTTGCCTCCTGGGTGTATTTTTTCAGCTCTTCTTGACCTTTACATACACAAAAGTATACCCAAAAGCCAAGTAGTGGGTTGCTTTTCCTCCACTAAATGATGTCTGTGTTATTCTCCAACGTGCTTTATGTCCTGGAGACACCTGTGCGTCAGCCAGGCAGCTCGGCCTCGCTCTCGGGAGCCGCTGTGCACTGCTGTCTGGCATGCAGACTGCTGGGCCAGGACTCTGGTATTGGTGAGAGATACCGGGTGTGGTTTCTGTCCTCCCTCTTCAGGACACCTGCTATTGAAGCCCTCAACCCCCTTGGTGGTCTCATCCTCATGGTGCCCACCGCCCAGCTTTCCCACCACCCGGCCTTTGTCCTTTTGAGGCTCTTTCTCTGCAGGAAGTGCTCCTGGTCCCATCTCCGTCCCAGCATCCTTGCCCTGGGCTCTTACCTGGTTAAGGCTCAGGTGGGGGTGAGAAGGGGCCCAAGGCAGTGAGTGCAGATGTGGAGCTTGGGCTGGGGGCTGGGGGCTGGGTGACCAGCTCTCCTGACCTCTGAACACTTATGATGTATCTTATTGGGGGGGGGGGGGGCAAGAGCATGTTCAATTCCCAAGTGAGAAATAGTGTGGGTAGGTGCCAGGCATCACTGAGAGGCCTCCAGCCCAACCCTTTCCTTGTATAGATGGGGTCAAGGCCATCTCTCGAGTGGTAGGGCCTAGGCACTCCATGGTCCCCTCCTGCTCTGATGGAGCCTGCAAGAGTCTGGGGTCTGGTAAGGGAGTGACTGGGGCCAGGCTTTCTGCCACTGTCTGGAGTTGGGTATCCCTGTCCCCATTGCTCCCTGAGCTCTGGTTCCTACCCCTGTGTGTGGGAGGCCACCCTTCTATGGGTGCCCCAGTTATCCCCACCTTTGTCTCCTATGGGATCCTGTGCTCCACTAGCAGCCTCCGTCTGAGTAGTGTGCTCCTAGTTGGGAGCCCCAGCCCTTTCCTACAACTTCCTCCCTCCGGGCATTTCGGGCAGCTCTGGGGGTGCTGTAGCAGAGAGATGATGGCTGTTTCCTTTCAGGCTGGGCCCTCTTGCTCCATGCCTCGGTTTCCCCATCTGTACAATAGGGGTTTGGATAGCCTGTCTTGAGCAGTGATTCTTTCCCTACCCGCCCTCGTCACGTAGAGTCCTTTTGTCACTCGAGACACGTCTCTGGCTTGGATGTTCTGGCCTATGGGCCTATGCGGGGAAGGGCCTTGATAGCTGTGACCCTGCTGGTGCCTTCCTGACCTGGGGCACACGGCACCACCGGTGTGGGTGGCTTTGAAGGCCAGGACGTGGAACCTGAGGGTGTGTGGGGCCTGCATCCTGATGGCGTGTTCATTTTCCAGGTGACTTTGACTCTGAAGTTGGAACCATGCCCCCCTCAGAACCTACCGTGGCCAGAGATGAGCCAGAGAGCCTGGTCCTGGCTCGGAAGTCACCGGCCCCCAAGACCAAGAAGCCGGGGAGGAAGCCACCAACCCCTGGCCCGGAGAAGGCAGAGGCAGCTGCTGGGGGAGGGTCCCATGGTGCCTCACCGCCCCTCGCTGCCAGCCCACCCGGCCCCACCCTGAGGGCCCGCTTCCGCAGCTTGCTGGAGACTGCCTGGCTCAATGGCCTGGCTCTGCCCACTTGGGGCCACAAGGCCTCTGGACCGGACCGGCCCCCGCCCCACCCACAGCTGTTGGGGGGCCAGGACCACCACCTGTAGCACTGACCGCTGCTGTCTGGGGGCCACTCTCCAGGGTTGGGATGGACATGCCCTTGCGGTTTCCCAGCTCCCACCCTGTGGCCCCCCCAGGCTGGGCTCAGAGCCTGGAACTTAGGATCTTTATTAGAAAGGACTTCTTCCTGTTTCTTCCTAAGAGAAAATGTGTAGGCTTTGGAGCCTGGCAGACTTGGCCTTGAGTCTTGGCTCCTCTGTTCTTTTCTGTGTGACCTGGGTAAGTCATTCCCCCTCTCTAGAGTCCTAGATTCCCTGTTTGTAAAATAGGACAACACAGCCTACCTCACAGGGTTGTGGGGATGACTGATGCACACCCAGGACGCTCTGGCCTCTGCTCCTTCCCGGGACGGGGGCCTTTCTCTCGGCCGGGGCCTGGAGTGTGAGGCTGAGGCCCGCAGAATTTTCCGTAGAAAGTCTTTTCATGTCCTAGGACTTGGTTGTCTTATAGTGGGACATTGTATGGTGTAGGTCACCCACACACAAACACTTTCTGGAGTCGCAGCCCCTGTATTTGGGGTTGGGCCCTAACCCCCAGCCTGGAGCTCCCAGGTGGCTGGGTGTTGCCCCTTCGCCCATCCCTGCTGCTGGTGCAGAGGTACACCCTTGTTCTGGGCCTGCTACTCCCACCCGCTGGGGGGCCCCAGATTGAGGTCAGTGAGTTCCCTGAGCTTACCTCCAGCCTCATGCGTTATCCCATGGAAGTTGTATGTTTTTTGGAAGCCAAGCAGCTGTGGGGACTCGGACTGGACGGGGCAGGCTGAATGGCAACTCAGTCCCAGGAGGCCTCTGAAGATGTGGACTGGGGACACTGGCACTTCCCAAACCAGAGTCCACCAGCCTGGCCTGTTGCAGGCTTCCCTCCCAGCAGTCTGCCGAACTGAGCCAGAGGCTGGCAAGCTTGGCTCTTTGGCCTATTTAATGTTTTCTAAGAAGGCCGCAGGCCCTGGAGGCAGGCCATTAAAGCATCTGGGTTGTTTTTGAAATGGGCCTGGGCCATGTGTGTGTTGAGGTGGGAGCTTTGGATGATGGGGTTATCCTCACTGTGTCCCCAGCCCCTTGCTCACAGGCTGTAGCTCTCCTTGCTCCCCGCCCAGAGGGGAACTGGGGATCGCCAGCACAATTGTCCCCCTGGTTCCAGGCATGTAGGCCCTCATCACGTTCACCCTGGATGGCCATGTCTCTGCTCAGGGAAAGCCCCTCCTCCTCGGACTCCCGTGGGTCTGCAGCCCTCTGCGCAGGGAGAAATGCTGGTCACCAGACCTCAGCACATGCTCCTGTCCCAGGGCCAGGGATGGTGCCCACCCAGGTCTAGGTAGAACTGGCACCCCCTAATTCAGCACAGCTAGGGGCAGGGAGGTGGGATGGGATGGGGTGCCTGGGCCCACCCTCCAGAGATCCCACCCCTGCTGGGCTCTACTCCCCCAGAGGTCCTCAGGGCTCCTGAGGCGGCTTCCTAGAGGGTTTATCAGGCTTGCCTGGTGTGGGTCCTCATGTTTGTGGCTGCTTACTGAACCCTGCTCAGCTCTGTCCCATACCACTGGACAGCTGGGGCCTGGCCTTCACTGGGCCAGGATTTGGAGTGGTCCCATGCCATCCGTGTGCACTCTGCTCACACACACCTCAGGAGTTCCCTGGCCTGTGGTGGGGAGGGGCCAGGAGACAGGAGCTGCAGCACATGGGGGTCACTGCAGTGATAGCCGGCGGGGGGGGGGGGGGGGGGCCGGGGGCTGTGGGAGCTCCGGAGGGGTCTAGCCTGGCCTGGGGGTGGGGACATCCTAGGGTCCCAGAAGAGGTGGTGCCTGAACTGGGCCCTGAAGACAAGTAGAGAGAAACTAGGTGTGAGTGTGAGTGGTTTGAGTAAAGGGAGCAGTGTGTGCAAAGGCTCAAAGGCATAGTTGGAAAAGGGAGTGGGTGTGGCTGGGGTGCAGGACCCAACACATTCAGTGCCAACTCACTAAATCCCCCAGCCTGGATATGAGGGGGTCTGGCCCATGCAGTCTACAGAAAACACATGGAGGGAGCTTGGATCACTTGAGGCTGCTTTGTGGGGTTCTCCAAGTCCTAGCCTCCCCAGGTCCTGGGCAGCTTGCCAGCGCCTCTGCAGCCTCCTCAGCATCCGAAGGACTCACCTGTTTGCTTCCGCATCGGCTGGGTCTTTGCACCATGTCAGGCATATAAATCTTGCTGGTGGTTACAGGGCCAGGGTCTAAGGCCCGGGAGAGGGCAGAGGACCTGTAGGGTGCAGAGGCCAGTTTGGGGGTGACTGGGCTGGGCCCCATGAGACAGCACTGCCCTAGGAGGTCCAGTCTGAGGGGGTGAGGGTGGGGCAACAGGAGCAGGACTCCTAGTCTGAGGGTCACAGTGTATCCTACCGTGGCTGCCACCCCTCACAATTTTGCACAAAACCTGTTCCATTCTTTGGTAGGAGCATTGGTGGCTGGGAGCTGAGGGTAAGGGAGGTGGGGGGCAGGGGTGGGGGTTGGGGGTGCTGAACATGCTGGGTCCCCCCACACCATCGAGGACACCAGAGCAGGGCCCACCTCCACCCTATTGAATGTGACTCTCCTGACCCCACAGTGCCCCGTAACTGTCTGAGGCTCCTGGGTTGGACCCAGCAGAGCTTCTCAATCACCTGGTAAAGTTTCCTGGGCCCCACCAAGGGCAATTGCAGGCAGAGCTCCAGAATCTGGTTTTAATCAACCCCCGAAGGTGATTTCTGAGTCAGGTGTCCAGGAATCACACTTTGAGTAACACCGACTACCAACTCGTACCCCCTTGGGTGACAGATGAAGAAACTGAGGCCCAAGAACTTGCTGATGGGTCACATCAAGTCGAGCCGTGTCAAGACCCGGCCAGGCAGGGCTCTACCCCTCTGCTCTTGCCCCACCCCCGCCCCATCCCCTCCTGGCCTAGCCCAGACCTGCCTTGACTGAGCCTTTCCGTCCCAGGTGTCCTGGCTGAGTTAGTAAGAGGAGGTCGCTCAGGTGAGGTGCTGCCTCCTCGGCGTTCCACCTGGCGCCTCAGCCCAGTGCAAAAGGCCGAGGGCCCGGCCAGCTGGCTTTACTGACAGGAGGTAAGCCTGAGGAGGTGAGTGAAGCCAGGAGGGGCTGCTCTGTCTTGTGAGCTGTTGTCTTGGGAGAAGGGAGAAGAGTTTGGTCCCCAGAGTAGGGCTGCATTTGGGTGAGGTTATCAAGAACCCCCTCCCCCTGGTGACCTCCAGGTGCTTCCTTCCCTGGCTTGTGTTCACTCAGAGGGTTGAGCCGGATCTCCTTCCCACCCCACCCAGCCCAGGGGAAACGGAGCAGAGAAGCCCACCACTGACCTGACTGACCCCACAGTTCTGCTGGAGATGGGAGGGGTGTCTCAATCCCCTAGGCCGGCCCCCAGCGGAACCTGCTACCCCTTCAGGTCCAGCCCCTACCGAGAGGAAGCCTCAGGCGGGCATGAGTGTGAGGAAGGCTGCAGGGGCACTGTCAGCGGGCACCGGGCCTGGCTGTTGGCTGTTGGCTGTTGTCCGTGTGTTCTCTGGACCTCTTTCTTGGGCAGCTCTCCCAGCTCCCACCCCCAGCCCAGTGCAACCCTTCTTGGTACCCCCGCCCCGTATCTGAGGAGAGAATGGTCCCAGGCAGGGGCAGGAGCTCTCCTTGGCTGGACGTGAGCACCTGGAAGGGACTGGGGTTGGTGGGCTCCCGGGGCACACTGGCTGCTGCCTCTATGGGAACCCCAACCCTAGGCCTTTTAGCCACAGCCCACCCAGGTGCCTGCGTCGGTGGAGGTACCCACAGCACCTGCACCAGACACCTCAGCCAGGTCTGGTCACTGCCTCCAGTGCCCCTGCCCCTGTCCTTGAGGGACACAGCTCCTGCCCCTGTTCTCCTTGGGGCTGTGAGAACCTCCTGGGAAGGGGGGTTGAGCTCCTCAGCCTCTTGGAAGGATATCCAGAGGCCTCTCCTCTGCTTACCAGCCCAGGCAGGGGCTTTTCTGCTTCTTTCCCCACCAGTCACCTGACACAGGCACCTGCTGACGTCTTTCCTTCTCAGATTGAGGGGATGGGGCCAGGACAGGTCCCTCTCTAAGTCTTAATTGTAGTCCCAAGGTCCTCTCCCACCTATAGTTTAGTGCTTGGAACCCCAAGCTTGGGGACCAGTTCTCCTCAAACCCTACAAACCTCCCAGACTGAAGACTTCCCTGTCAGAGGGACTGAGGGTTCAGCTTGGGGTCCCACAGATCAGGAGCTGGGGGTTTCTACCTGCAGAAACCTTGCCTCTTTCCCTTTCAGTGTCCTCAACCAGGCCCAGGCTCCCACCTGCCTTGAGCAGACAGGCTGCAGCCTTTACACAGGGAGGCCTGGGCTCTCTAACAGACCTGGGGCCCCCGCCTGCCTTCCCACAAAACTTGGCACCTGCCCTGTGCAGGAGACCCAGGGCAGTCCTGTTGGGTTTTCATTGCCACCCCTCCACTTGCCACCTCCTGACCCTGCAGACATACCTGGACCCCAGCTTCCAGTGGCCAGGCCTTCCTCAGCCCTGCATACTGCCACCCTGACATCTCTGAGCTCAGTGGCAGCAAAGGTCCCCGGCACTGAGAGGGCTGGTCCTTAGCAGATCTGCTGGGTGCTTCCCAAGGCTGCCTTCCAGCCCAGTGAGCATCCCAGGCACCCAGCTGCTGGGATCCCAGTCCAGCTTGGGGACGCCTTCTAGAGCTGTGAGTGCCTCAGGCCCTTGGCTACCACTGCCTGTCCCATCTGAAGCTGGCTTAGATCCCTCCACTGGTCTCCTGGGCACCTCTGGCCCCAAGGCCCTAGCAGCCTGGTCTCCTCTGGAGTTCTTTGGGCTGGTGGGGCCCCCTGCTTCTCAGCTGCTGCCCCACTCTACACACCAGGCTTGTTTCTGTGCACCCCATCAGGTAGCCTCATTCTCTTGTGGCCCCAGGCCCACCCCTCTGATATGGACCCTGAACTCCAGCAGGGCCCATCCCTGCAGAGGAGGTGACCAAGGCTTCTGCAACAGTTGTTCTCATGCTAGCCCCTCTCCCAGGGACTTCTCTGGAGCCTGGTGCCATGGACCTCAGAGAGGCACAGCTTAGTCCCCTTCCGCTTCACCATGGGGGACTCTGTGTCCACTAAAGCCCCTGACTGCCGGGGCACCCACCCCACGGCTTCAGACCAACCCAGACCCACAGCCCCCTTCTTTCTGCCTACTGGCCCTTCCACAGCCTAGTCACCCGAGCCACCTGGTAGAGGACATTGTTCCCAAGCAGAGAGGTGACTTGGCACCAGGCCCTGGCTCCCTGGGCTGAGCTGGGCGGCAGAGGCATCTCTGAGGCCCCCTGGGCAGAGGGGCTCACGACTCCTGCCACTTTCCAGCTGGCTGTCCCACCCAAGGGCTCCCTACCCTGACTCATCAGGGCGCTCATGCAGACGACCCCAGAACGCCACAGCCAGTGAGGAGTGCCTGGTGTTTCTTCACCCCCTTTTCTGGTGCCTACTTGGGAGGCAGGGGCTGTGGACTCGGGTGGGACTACAAGCCCCTCCCCACTCCCTGGGTGGGTGGGCTCCCAGCTCAGGAGTCGGACGAGAAAGACTGGACCACCCCTGCCATGGAGCCGGGTCTGAGTAGCCCAGGCCCAGGCCTCTCCTCAAGCAGGGTCCATCTGTCCAGCTGACTGGCAGGCCCAAAGCCCCGGTGATGCCTGGGTGGGCTGTGTCCCCAGTCCCCGAGGGGAGTCCGGCTCCAGCCCAGGGGGAACTTGGGTACCTTGGGGTTGGAGGCCACACCTGGTGGGGCAGGCACCCACGCCACTAGCCCCCTGCCCACCCCCACCATAGCTCCCTCTACAGCTGCATCTTACACGCATCATCTACTTGCCGCTCCTGACGAACGTGAGCTGTGGCAGCTTCCGCCAGCGCAGTGAGGAAGCCATAAAGACAGGAAGGAGAATAACAGTGCCATCCGAGGGACGGGCTTAATAGGAAGAAGCCTGGCCTAGGACAGAGAAGACTTAGGGCCGAAGGTCCTGGGGCTCCTGCCTCAGTTATGTTGCCTCCCTCGCTCTCAAAGAAGGCAGCAGTTTTCCCCGTGTCTCCCATCCTGCCCAAATACATACAGATTCTGTCCTGGTCTCCTCCCTGGAAGGTAGCCCGTCTACCCCCTCATGGAACTGAGGGCTGTGTTCTGCTTTATGGCCCATGTGAGATGCAATTATCCCAGTTATGTCCAACAGAGAGGGCAAACTGAGGCAGAGAGAGGGAACAGCTCTTAATAGCAGAACTGAGACCAGCCCTTCCCTGGGTGCTGGGTCATACCCAGCGGACACAAAGCTTGGGGGCCCCCTGATCAGGGACTTTTCTCCTCAGTTCAGGTGCATGCTGCCTTCCAGGCCTGGCTTCCTAGAAATCCAAATAGTCCCCTTCTAGTAAGTCTTCTGGGCTCCATGGGGTTGGGACTCTGTCCAGCCTAGTCCCTGCCCACTTTTCCAGCCCCTTCCAGGCTGGGGAGGGGCCCAGGCCCCCGTTGTGGAGGGCCCTGGCTAAGGCCCCTTCCCTGCAGCCAGGGGTCAGTCTGGGTGCAGAGCCAGAGAGGGGCAGGGGCAGGCTCTGCCCACCAGCTCTGACCTCCTGCACACCGGGGCAGCCAAAGTGCACCAGCACATGGCTACCTATTTCTGACGTGTGGACCTGGCCTCACTCAGCTCCAACTGTGAGTGGGAGTGACCCGCTGTCCCCTGGAACACCCCCACCCCCTCACTGTGTCCCTCCCGGGTTCCCTGGCAGGCCTTGTGAGGATACTTTTACCTACCCCTCTGGCTGCCCTGAGGCCCAGCTCAAACCTTCCCTGAAGGGTCTTGCTCCACCCTCAGAGCCCCTCACTCCAGAGCTTTTGTTGAGGCGTAGAGGAGTGGGTTGAGGGTTGAGTGTACCACAGGCCTGGCAGGCATTGTCCCTAGCGTCGGGTCCCAGAAGACTGATTGCACAAGGGTCTAGACTAGGACCCAGAAAGCTGTGACCCCTTCACGCAGCCCCCCGGTCAAGCCAGACCTTCCAGGGTAGGCTGCAGCTGTTTCCTTTGGTCAGGGGCCCTGCTGGGGACTGAGGGTTGCTGTCACTTGCCTAATTTGACTTTCAAGGCAATATTGACATCCCCGTGAAACCAAAGGGGAGCCTGAGTCCCAGCACGGGACTTGTCCCATGGCAGAGTGGCCATGGCCGAGCAGGGCTCAGGCCTGGGCCTGGGGTGGCTTGGTGGCCTTGTTCAAGGCTCCAGCTCCAGCCCACCCCCAACGTCCTTCCTGGCCTTGGATCCTTGCAGGGACACCCTGGAGCACATGCTTAGGTGCCTACATGTGTACCCACACGAGTACTTCTCCTACCACCGTACCTACTTTGGGCCTGTGTCAGGACACCTGTGGTTCCAGGTAGAAGCCCAAGGGCAGAGCCCAGCCTGGGTGGACCTTCCTCAGGTGCTGCACGTGCCGACAGGCCTGGCCAACCAGGGCATGGACCTGAGCTCTCTCCCTGTGCCTGGTGAGTGACAAGCACCACCCCTTCCGTCTCCTGTCTCCCTTGGGACCGAGCCTAGGGCCGAGCTGACATTTGCCTTGCTTCTGGCCCCTCCTTGCCTGCCAGGCTCTCAGCTGAACCTGACCATTTTGCCCATCTCCTTGACTACGCACAACAAGAGGTTTAAAGAGCTGCATGGTAACATCTCATCCCCCATCTACCAGCCCCTCGCCGGAGATGAGGCTGCCTTGGTAGGCCTGGGGCGGGGCTTGGGGTGGGCTCAGGGGTCTCGCGCTCAATTGCTGGGACCTCACCATTCCCCTACCTGGGCCATGGCCCGGTGGGGGCTGCCTGGGGAGGTGAGGAGGTGGGAAGAGGACTGCCAGGTGATAGACCTGTTTCCTGCCTTCCCCACCCCAGGCCAACTTGAGAGAGGGTCCCTCTCTCCAGCACACCCATCTGTGCTGCCCCACCCTTCCGCGGGTACAGCGTGGGCTGAGCCCCTTCCCTGACCTCTTGCAGGTGCCAATCCAGGGTTTCCAGTGAGTGTCTTTGAGGTGGGCCTCCTGGCCCTGGGGAACCACTGGCCCAAGGTAGCCTCGGTGTGGGCTGTTCCCTGCACTGCCACCTCCCCTAGGTGGGTCTGCATGGCCAGTCCATTGGGGAGGGGGACATGCAGAGTTCCTGCCCTCCAGGTTCAGACTCTAGTAAAACCCCCACCATTGGGATGTGGTGGTTGAGAACCCAGCTCTGGAGTCTGACACTGGGGTTTGGGTCCCAGTCCTGTGATCTTTGGCAAGTCACTTCATGCCTCCCTTTCCCTGGCTGTAAAATGGGGCCATAACCTATTTCACAGGCATCTGACTGTTGGCTTGAGCTGAATTCTGGAGGAGGTGGCAGGCGGAGTGCTCAAGGCAGCACTGTAGCCAGACCTGGGCCTCAATTCCAGGTCCTGGCTGAGAGGCTCATCTCCCTGGGTCTCTGTTTATTCATCTGGAGAACGGGCTGCTTGGCTCCAGGGTTGCTGTGATGATTAGGCAGGTCTGGGTGATGCTGGTGGGGATCCTCTTGGGAGGGGTTTGAGGTGGGCCATGGGAAGTATGTCTGAACATCTTGCCCACAGGAAAGAGTCACTCTTCTGTCCAGGGAAGCTGGTTCCCCAGCCCCCAGGCCAGCCCCCTCAGCCATCCTGCAGGCCCTGGTGTTGGCTGTCCCACCTGACAGTCTGCTGGCTGGCTCACCTTTCCAGGTGGACCCTTTCTTCTTACGCAGTGCAGGTATCATCATGCCATCTCCAGGGAGGCCACGCTCTGCCTGCAGGTCCCCTACACGGTAGCTGCCCTCCCCTGGGTGTGTGCCACCTCCCTGAGGCCCACAGTGTTCCCCAGGTGTATCTGAGCTGTATCTTCACATGAGCTCATAAGAGCAGTTTCATAGAGGTTGAAGGTGGGTTGAGGGCCAGGAAACCAAAGCCTGGGGAGAGGGACAAGGTCTCACTGAGGCCACCTGGCCAGCCTCAGCCCGAGGGCCGCCCCTGCTCTCCCCACCTGTTTCCTCTGTAACATCAGCAGTGGCTCCCATAGCACAGAGGCTGCTGGAGAGCATGAGGCTGCCAAGCCCTCCCTTCCTAAGAGGGCAGCACTGATGGGGGTGTCTCAAACATCATGGCAGTCTGGGGGGAGCCTCCCAGGGACCCCCTTATGCCCTGGCCCTGCAGTCAGAGGTTGCAGCTTGGAGGGTGGGAGCTGACATGGGGTGTGTGACTGTATCAGGTGGGTTTTTGGGGTGCTGGGTGGAGCCTCAGGGGAGCCCTCAGGTATGAATGAGAGGCTTGCCTATCCCAAAAGTGCAGGTGAACCTGCCACCAGCTGCCGGCAACTGCTACCTGGTGATTTTCCTGCCCACCCTCCTCAGCATCTTGGTGCTGGCCACCATCTGTGGTCTGGGGAGGCCCCTGCAGGTAGGGGAGGCTTTGGGGCAGGACTCTCCTTGACCCTTTTTTCCTATCAGGTCATAGGTTCAAAGACCATCCCTGGATGCCCCTGATGCCACCGAATCTTTTTCATCCCGGTGGGCCCAGGAGGTGCTGGATCTGTCTGGCCCAAGGGCTTTGCCTACCCAGGTGTCCTCCAGGAGACCGCCAGGGCTGCCCCCTGCACACCCCCACCCCCAGCTGGTGAGGGGCCTCGGCGCCACACCTCCGCAGTCCGGGCAGCCGGCCTCCCACCTTCCCTGGCAAATCCCCACACACCCTGTGGCTCTGTTCACTGTGTAGCAGCCAGGCCTCGCCTCGCCCGCCATCACCGAGCCCTCTGGTCTGAAACTGCTCACAGCAATCCCCATTCCATTTTGAGCCCCAGTCAGTCTTCTGGCCTCATATCTTTCTAGAGGGTCTTCTTTGGCTCTCTCCTGTCTCCTCATGCTGGATGACTGTTTAGAAATGCATTTTTTTATACCAATTTGTTTCTTGGTGCCTAATTTTTCTAGACCCCAAACAAACCAGTTTCTCTTCACCTCTTTCTATAGCCCCACTAAAGCCCAATGCACCAGGCCAGATCTAAGGGTGCCTCTGCCCCAGCCCTCTGGCCACCCTGTGCCTGAGCCCCTGGCCCTGGGAGGGAGAGAAGCCCCTCCCCTGTGGGGACAGAGGTCCCCTGCAAGGCTTTACAGGAGGGACCCAGTGCTGTCACACCATGTTCCGTTTGGTGCCTTCCCTGAGGCCAGAGGAGCTGGGTAGTCTCCAGGGCCTGGCCTGAGTGTCACCCAGCCCCACCTGGGTGGTGTAGACGGTTGGTACAGGATTGGACCCTTGCCCCATTCTCCCCCAACTCTAACCTTCTGCCCTAAGGGGTGAGCACTTGGTTCTCCTGCCTTCCTTCTCCCCAAGCAGCAAGGCCTGTCACTGTGGGCTGGGAAGGCAGCACCAGGGGCAGCAGAGAGGGGAAGCAGAGGCTGAGGGGAGCCTCCGACCTGGGTCTAAATCCTCATTTTGCCACTTTCTAGCTGTGTGTTTGGAGGTGGGGAGGGGCTCTTGGCTTCAGTTGCCTCATCCATACATGAGAATGACAGCAGCCTCAGGAGGGGATAGGCCACTTGTTGAGAGTGCAGGAAACATTAGGAGGGGGCCAGGCCCAGAGTGAGCATGGAGATGGTAGCTAGTGCCTTCCTGGGTTTTATGCAATTTGGGGGTGAGAGGTGGGGAACTTGGGGTTAAAGCTTAGCTGATCTCCCTGGTGTGGCTGACAAAGTGTTTCTTTCCCCCACTCCACCTCTGTCCTGGCCCTGAGAGTCCAGTCCCAGAAGGGAAGGGGCCATCCCTTGCTGTGTGACTTTGGGCTGGTGCCTTGCCCTCTCTGGCTCTGGACTCCTGGGAAAGTCAAGGTGCTGGGGCTCCAGATTCACTTCTCAGAGTTGAGGGACTGTCTGGGGAAGACCTGGGGGAAGGGAGAGAAGAGAGAGGTTTGGAGTCTGGGTTTCAGTGGAGGGAGTGGCAGGGTGAGGGGGACCTGCGGGTGGAGGAAGAGGGGCAAAGGCCTCCTGGCACCAGGGATCAAGGGGGAAGAAGGCCCGAGAGATAAGAGACAACTGCAGCTTGGGTCCTGGTATGTCCTCCACGTCTTCCAGGGCTTGGAGGTGTCACTGACTGGGTCCTCGCGTGGTGGGAGGTGGGGGAGGTAAGATCCCCTCCCCATTTCTCTGTCCCAGTTCCTCCAACCATGTGTGGCCCTAAGGTCAGCCTGGATCAACCCCTGGCATCATTTCTGGGGGTTGTGAGAAGGCAGCTGGGAATGGGTTGGGGGTAAGTGGGGGCCTGTTTGGTGGATTGTGCTTAGCAGCCGCTGGGTCACTCCCCATGGCAGAGGGGATGAGCTTGTCAGCATATTCACTCCATCACCCAGCCTCTGCCTGGGAAGCATTTGTTTGCAAAGGGCCTTCGCTTCTTGAGGGGCAGATCCCACCCAAAGAATAAAGGCCCCAGTGGGATAGGGCAGGCCCGACCCCCACCTACCTCTCTAGAGAGGGTCCTCCTGCTTCACTGGGCATTACAACTCTAGGAGTGGGGTTTCAGGACCCCCAGACTGAACCCTGGGCAGCAGGCCTTCCACTTCAGCACCTGGATCAAGAAGGGTAGGGTCACTGGGGTCAGGCCCAGGCCACTGCTGCAAAGCCCTCAGCTCCAGGTGGGGGGTAAAGAGACCCTAGGCTCAGGTGAGGTGCGAGCTGAGGTGGCCCCACCCACCCCACCCCAGAAAGGAGCCCCTGGCCCGGGGGCCGACACTCACCAGGACAAGGGAAACTGCAAACAGCAGGAGGCTCAGGACAGTGACAGCCACAGCATAGCAGAGGGTGGAGGTGTCAGGCTGACCTGTGGCTCCGGAGCTTGGGAGGCCTGGGGCAGAGAGCAGGAAGACTATGGCTAAGGTGGGTCCCCTCCTGCCAAACCACAGTCCACAGACCACAGGCCTCTAGGAAGGTAGAGCCAGGCCTACGGAGAACTTCCAGGCTCAGGGTTCAGGCCCAGAAGTTACTACAGGAACGGAGGAGAGCTGGAGCTGGGACCACCATGGAGGGCTTCCTGGAGGAGGCAGGGCCAGAACGGGGCCCTAAGGGCAGTCAGCTGGGGGCCAAGGTCCAGGAGGAAGGAGGGAGGGTCAGAGGAGGCAGGCTTCAGAAGGAAGGCAAACATGGGCAGCAAGGCAGCGAGTCCAAGGGAGGAGACAGATTGTCAGAGGACACAGACAAAGGGAAGAGGCCTGCAGAGGGCATGGGGTGAAGAGGCACTGACCGAGGTGTGGGATGATCATCTCTACTGAGAGGCCCTCGGCTTCCCACAGACTGTGGAGACCTTGGTGCATGAAGTCCTGCACAAAGGCCTCGGCCGGCGCGGCCCTGAAGAAGATGGCACTCACTCTGGCCATCAGCGGGTCCAGCCTGGCAGGAGGATCATCACAAGCTTTAGGGACTGGGCAGCTTGGGGGGCTCACAGGGGTCATCTCTTCTAGCTTCTACCCCGGCTGTGGCCTCCCTGTCCCCACCCCTGAGTCCCGAGCCCCAGGTAACCCAGAGCCACCATGGACTCACAGGAACTCTTCCACCACAACTTGGCCAAAGTTCTGCAGAGGTCTGAGGATGGTGGTCAGCTGGGGGTCAGAGATGATGGCCAAGGTCACAGCTTTTACCAAAGCTTGTCCTAGGCCCCTCCCCAAGGCCTCCAGCCTTCTGCTCCTCCATCCCCTCTATCCCACCACATCACCCCTCTCATCAGCTGCCCCTGAAGCTCCTGGAACTCAGGGCTGGTTTTGTCCTTCAAGGCCTGGGTGAAGGGTTGGTCCAGGACGTGCAGCAGCATCTCATATGGCACCAGCTCTGCCTTCTCCCCTAGAGTGATAAGGTGCACAGTGGCCTCAGCCTGGGCCCCATCCCCTCCTGGGAGCCCCAGAATAGGACCCGAGCCCTCCCCAAGGGTTGCATGCTCCCAAACTCCAATGTTCTGATCCAGCTGTTGGCGAACTATGGTCCACAGGTCAAATCCAGCCCCAGCCCCAATCCTGTCTGATTTTGTACAGCCCATGAGCTAAGAGTGGCTTTTACGTTTTCAAATGGTTGAAAACATCGAAAAAATAATATTTTGTGACACATGAAAATTATAGGTATACAAATTTCTTTGTCCAGAGATGAAGCTTTATTGGAACACAGCTCGTTTGTTTACATCTCTGTAGCTGCCTTCGTACCGCAACAGCAGGGTGGAGTGGTTGTGACAGAGACCAAATGGCCACATTTATAGTAAGTGTTTTAGAGAAAGTTTGCTGGCCCCTGCTTTGATCTAGCTAATGGAACGATACCTACACTGCTCGCTCCAAGAGTTGACGCAAATATAATGGGAGGCCAGCCCTGCTGCTGATCTAACTTACGCTCTTGTAGATTTTATTTTTTACTGTTCCCTGCTCTGGTGGGAGATACAGGAAAATTGCCTCTTGGTGGGGCAGGTTGTAGGCTTTGTGGATGTAAATGGTGTAGTCCTTCTTAAGAGGATCAATTGGGGCTCTACTGTCTGCTGAAAGGGCCTACTGGGCCTCTGTGTTTTGGAGATCTGAAGGGAGAGCTGTCCCACAATTTGGAGCTGGCTCCCTGGGGAGGAGGAAGCGACAGTAGTTCCAGCCCAAACCAATCCCAGCTCTGCACCCTGGGGCTGCTGGCACCCGGGAAACAGCTTAGGGATGGGAAGCAAGGGCAGAGCCCCTGGAGGGCAGTGCTGACCCCTCTCAAGGGGCTTCAGGGGCCAGGGTGGGCTGGAAGCCGGCACTGTAAGTGAACCAGCACCTTCTGCGGTCAGGAGGCTCCCAAGAGCAGCTCCAGGCAACCACAGCCACAGCTGGCATGAACTGATGGGACCCCGAACTCTCCTGACTTGGGTGTTGGACGGATGCCCTTTTTGGATTGCACAAGCATGAGTATGTCTTTGTATTGGGGAGACCCCAAGAAGAGACCCTCGGCTTCCTGCAGATCTGGCTTTGGGGGCTGAGCTGAGTGCTTTCCCTCCTGACTTGGTGGGACAGACTTGCTGCTTAGGTAAGGATTAAATGATATCCTGGGCAGTAAGAGAGTTGACTGGACCATCTTGTCTCTCTGATCCCAGCTTCTCACTTCTGTCCAGCTCCCCATCCAAGGCTCTATATTTGCTTCCTCTCTGTGGCCCGAGCACCTGGGTATTGGTTGTGGAAATGAAATTCTGCCTGTTCTCCAGAAGGGGAATGGTGAGGCTTAGAGAGAAGAGGCTGCTGGCCCAAAGACACACAGGGATCCCAGCCCTGACTCACCGTTAGCCCTGATGCTGGATTTCTGGAGGGTGGGGTCCATCAGGTTTTGGGCCAGGTGATCGGCCAGGCCTCGGAGGTTGGTGGAGAGTGGGTTCTGGAACTTGTATTCGATGTAAACACCCACCCACTGGTCCACATTACTAGGGCAAGCACAAGGGGAGAGTGCAGGGGTCACAGCACGTTTCTAGAAAAGGGCACCCGGCCACCACTGGCACACCCTCAGGCCCGGGGGTGCCCTCCATCCTAGCTGGGACAAAGTCGTCCCCTTGATGGGCCCCCAAACTTTTGCCTTCCCTATGTCTTGGCTCTGAATCATGGCATGGAGCTGCCCCAGGGCAGCCCCCAGGGGAGGAGCAGGGCAGGTTGGGTGCACAGAGCGGGAGAACTTGGCTCACCTGAAGAGGAGCAGGGGACATCCCTGGGGGTGCTCCTTATAGAATCCTGACACCAGGGGGCTGACCTGTGGATAGTCCTGGAGGTCAGGTCGAGCTGTGGGGCCGTGCTGGGACTCGGGCGAGGCATTTAAGGAGGCCCTCACTCTCAGGGGCTGACCCTCCACTTGCATGGCCCTGGGAGTGAGGACCTCCTTAAATGCTGCACCCGGGCACCTTCCTCACCTCGCCCTGGTGCCACTGTGGGTGGCCAAGTCTGGACTTCTGAGCTCTGTGATGTTACAGGCCTGGCCAAGTTCCCCTTGGACAGAAACTCACTTGGGACAACACCCCCTTCCCAGGGCTGGGCAGCACCCCTCAAATGGGGGCCCATGATACAGGGCTGGGTCCTCTCCAAACCAACCTCCCCCAACATTGCCATGGGGGGCTGCCCTCCCTGGAGTGCCACCCCACCCCCACCCTAAGCCATGGGAAGCCTGAAGTCTAGGGAGGTGAGGCGGGTGTCTCAGGCCCCGAGGGGGAACAAGAGGCCCCCTCACCTGTTGGAGGGTCTGCTCTTCCAGCAGGACAAAGGGGGCAGAGCCAGGCTGGAGAAGCTGTGGCAAGAAGGGCCTCATGGTTGTGAAGCGGATGTTGATGGTCTCCAGGGCCAGATCGGTCAGGGTGGACCCTGCAGAGCCGGGGGTGGGACTTCAGGAGACCCCAGGAGCCTCCTCCCCCACCTCACCCTGTTTCGGGGCCAGGGCAGGCAGGGAGGCACTGAGGTAGCAGGCAGGGCTTAGGCAGGGGCTGGACCCACCGTCAGAGATGAGGCTGTTCTCTGCCAAGGACAGGTTCCCCAGCATCTGTCTTGCAGACTTCACCTTGCAGTGCAGAGTCCAGAGGACTTCGTGGGCAGAGGGGCCCAGGGCACTGCCCCCGAATACAAGGGAGGCATTCACAGCCACAGAGCCAGGCCTGTGGGCAGAGCTGTGTCCTTGCCAGGGAGCCGGTGGGCTCAGGGAGGTCCGCTTGGGCCAAATGGGTGTCTGGCTGGTGCTGGAAGGACAGAGTCGGTGCCGTGAAGGGTGGAAGTCTACTGGGGAAGCTACTGACCGCCCGGGGGAGGCACAGAGTAGAGCCCCCTGTGTGACTCAGCAGATCGCCTCCCCCTCTAGGCCTCAGCTGCCTCCCCAGTAGAATGGAGGTAATGACCCTTTTCCTGGAAGATTGTTGTGAGGACTGAGTGACACAGCCTGCAGAGCACAGAGCAAGTTCTCTGGAAAGCGAGTTCCCTTGGACACCCAAACAATACAGCTCAGATGGGGACACTGAGCCCTGCCCAGATAGAGCATGGGGCAGAGGTTACCCAGCCAGGCTGCAGCTGGCCATGAGCTCTCAGGAAGCCAGTCTGGGCCAGTCTGAGAAAAACACCCTTGGCTGTATCACAAGGAGCAGAGGCTCTGGAGAGAGGAAGGTGATGGGCCTGGGGGAATCCTTGCAAGCCCATGAGAGATAAACCAATTGGCATGTCCTAAGGAGGCAGCCCAGGCAGGAAGGAAAAGGAGCATGTGGGGAGACTCTTGGGAAAAAGCAGGTTCGAGATTCAGGATCATTTTCCTGTGTCCTTTTTTTGAGCCCATTTTGTGTTGTGCTGTTCCAGGGTTGGGGAGACAAGATTTCTGTTCAGGCCCAGGGCAAGGAAGTCATAGATGGAGACTCGAGTTCATTAGAATGGAAAACTTTCTAACCACCTGGGGAGCATGGCCTGGGTAGATAGTGAGATCCCCATCACTGAGAGTATTCAAGCATGTAAATTCCTTCCCTGGGAGGACTTGAGGTCCAACTGAACTTGCAACTCAAGTGGAGCTGCAGTGATTTGAGCCTTCTCAGTCTTTCTCGTGTGACTGCAGGGCTGGTATCCACTGGCAAGTCTGCCTTTGGATCTCCCCCAGCATCCTCTTCCCGCAAAGGCTCAGAACCAGAATGGGCCTCACCCCCATGGGATTTGCATCTATTTACATGTCATTTACATGTAGTTTACATGCCCCTGTCCCAGGGTAAGACCCTAATTCTCTTGTTACCCTTGCCCTCAGCACTGTCCTCAGATGCCTGGCATATCTACCAAATCCTGCAGTCAGACTCGAGGCTCAGAGCAGGCGGAAGGTCACCTGAGGTCACACAGCACAACCAGTGGCAGAACCAGATGTGGGCCTCCACCCTGCTTCTGGACAGGGTGGGTCGGGGCAGGGCTGGCAGCCTGGGAGAGTGCCTTTGTGGCCAGAGAAGGCACAGACTGGCGGGCAGTTCACTCACCTGAAGACCAGGACGCCGAGGCCCTTAAAGCTGGAGAAGGCCGCGTGGTAGATGGGCTCGAGCTGAGAAGCAGGCAGAGGTGTGTGAGGGCCATTGTGGGCACACACACCCAGCACTTCTCTGCAGTACCAGCTCCTCCTACCCTAACCCGCACTCTCTCTGCACCCGCCATCTGCCCTGGCCCACCCCCCATCATCCCTGGCCTGGCCCCTGCTGTGGCCTCCTCACGGATCACCTGGCCTGCCTCGGCCTGTTCCCCACTTAGCACCCAGTGATAACCTGCCAATCACCCCGTACTGAACACCCCAGCGGGGCTTCAACCCTGGGGTGGCTCCTGCTTCCCCACTGTCCAGGGAGCAGCGAACACACTTTCCCTAGGTTTTTCCCTCTTTGCTGTCTGTTTCCCAGCCTGTGGCCCCTGCTCTCCTCCCCCAGCCTGGCACCCCAGTCCAGAGTCCCGCCTCTCTCACCTGCACGACGGCCCCTTCCTCCTAAACTGCCCTGGCCTCCCCCTCCCACCCCCTGCCCCAGGCTGTTCTCCACACAGACCCTCTCACCCCAGACCCTCTGCCCCTGCCCCCCCAACCTTTCCACCTCAGGGTCCTCACACATGCTGTTCTCTCTGCCTAGAAAGCCCTTCCCCGTTTCATCCGGCTCCTCCTCTGTACCCCGTTCCAATTCCCCTTTTGCAAAAAGTTGTTCCAGCACCCCCACCCCTGGTGATCTAAATCAAGTCCTCCTCTTGACTTCTGTTTTTCTTTGCATAGCTTACCATGATTAGAATTACATCTGGATCGTTTGGTCGTTTATTTTCTGTTTGTCTCCTCCCCCAGACTGCAGGCTCCCCAAAGGCGGGAGCTATGTTTGCTTTGCTCACTGTTGTGCCCCAGCACTTAACACGGTGCCTGGTACTGTAGGCGCTCAGTTAATTGTATGAACACATGACTTAGTTGAATGAAGAAGCTAATGGACAGAGACTCAGATGGACCCCACCCTGGACAACAGGCAAGAAATGGCGCTTCCTGGCTGGGGCATCCTCTCTGAGGCTCCAGACCCAAGGCAGAAGCTGGGTTTGGTTGTGGTGGTAGGAACTCCATCCTCTGCCAACCTTGCCAAGGGGTGAGGTGCCTGCCGATGGTACTTTGGGCAGAGAAAAATGCCTCTAGCCACACAGATTCCTCTCTAGTTCTCTGGTGGACGGGGCCTCCACCTCTGGAAGAGTTTTCTCTCCACAGCCGCTTTCCAGAAGAATTTCTGCCTGGGTTCTCCCCTCCTGCTGGGAGCGCCTCAGGGGACAGGTTCCCAGTTTCTTACTTCTCATGTTCCCACCTCTCACCTCACACTCTCCTCCCCACACCCTAGGAAAAGGCACGGTGGGGGCTCATTCATTCATTCATTCATTCAGCTGTCCTGGAGCCCCTGTGTGTGGCCTGGCTCTGTGCCCCGCTGCTCTTGGGAGCCCATGGTCTGGTAGGAATGACAGGGAAAGGACGGTGAGGGCAAGGCAGGGGACAGTGGGAGGATGCCGGCTGTGCTGGGGCAGGGGGCTGAGTCATTAGGGGAGGCCTAAACAAGGAGATGGGAGAGCTGCTCCAGTGTGAAAGATCTGCCTGCGCCAAGGCATGACAGGGCCTGGCATGCCCGGAATGTAAGTGGGGGCTGGCTGGGGTCAGCACTTGTCCACCAAGCATCTGAGCTGGTGGAGTTGGTGCCCTTACCTGCTGTCGGATGTTCTCACTCAGCAGCCGGTGCTCCAGGGAAGCAGGGTTCCTGAGTGCAGCCGAGAAGGCTTCATTGGTGATTCTGAAGGTCACAGAGCGGGTCACGTGACTGGGTCCTGGTGAGGAAGATGCTAAGTCCTGCAAGGAGACAGCCTGGCCAGGATGGGTGGGGCTAGCACCCCCAGAGGTAGGGGATGCTGGGACACTCGGGGAGCTGGAGGTAGCTGGGGCCGAAGAAAGGCTGGAGGAGCAGCCAAAGGAGAGGGCAGCCGTGGGATCTGAGCAGGGAGGGACAGCCGACCCAGGCTGGGGTGTCCACGGAAGTGTGGCTGGCTTGGTCACCATCAGGGATGGCTTAAGACGGACAGGTGGGAAACTGGAGACCTTGATCGGAGCTGAGGAAGGTGCTGATGCGGGTGGTGCTGGAGGCGGAGAGGGGGATGGGAGCAACACTGGTGAGGGGGGTGATGGTGGTACTGTTGAAGGCAATGACAACTTTAAAGGGCCACTGGCCCCTTGGCCCCCTCGGGAAGCCACGACATCACTGGATGACCCCGAGCCCATTGGGAGGCTTCCAACTGGCGGCTGGCCTGGTCTCGAGGGGGCAGATGTCCTCAGGGTTGCAGAGGCAGGAGCAGGAACTGATACAGACAACCCAGGGGCCTCGTTGGATGTTTTCTCAGCTGCCAGATGCCCTGGACCCGGAGAAGCCGGTGATGGTGATGTGGCTGCTATCTCTGGAGACCCAAGGACCAACATCTCTTCTTCAGGTCCAGTAGTTGCCAAAGGGGCAGAAAGGTCCAAGTGGGGGCCCAAGGCCAAGGCCAGAAGAGGATCCTGGTTCCCAGATGCCTTTGGGGAAAGGGCTGCTGCCCTCATGCTGGGAGCCCACCCTGCCTTCTCAGGCAAGGTAAAGGCTCCCGCAGAAGTTGCCACCAGGTGGGGTTTTACCAGCAGGTGCACCTTCTTGCTGTCACTTTGCAAAGCAGATGTGCCAGGAGCCAAGGAAAGAAGGGGCAGGGCAGACACCGAGACCACCAGGAAAGCTGCAAACCAGGAGAGGCTTGTTCTGCCAGGCGCCCAGTGGGCTGGGATTATGCCACAGCCCCTCAGACGCCTTGCCCTCCCGTCCCACTCCCTCACTTAGAGGGGCTGAGGAGATCCGAGCCCCAGCCCTAGCCCTGACCCCAAACCACTGAACTGCCCAGGCAGGCCACCTCCTCTCTGATCCTAGCCCACCAGAGCTGGGGGACAAGGGGAGGATCAAGGTCATACATTACGGATCACCCTCTTCTCCTCCCATCCCAGTCCCACCCAGCCCACCCATTGCAGCATCCTCCCTGAGGGAAGTCTTCTCAGCCCCAAGAGCTCACAGGGAGAATGTTCTCCCTAGGCCTGGGACGCAGCACTGGTCTGGTCAGATGACCCGTGAGGCCCAGGGCAGCCTGGGGGTGCAGGGAAGTGCTGCTGGGTCCTCCATGATGAAAAAGGCTATTTCTCATCCCATTCCCAGAACCCAAGAGGCTTCCTGAGGATAGGATGGGAGGACGGGGGTGGGGAGTGGTGGGGGGGAGGGGTTTCTATGAAAGCCTTGGGGGTTAAAACCATACCCATCTACAAGTGTGCACTGAGCCCCATGGGGTGCCGGCTGTGTGCCAGGCTACCCCAAGCGGGTGATCCTGAAGGAGGGCGAGCACTGCCCTTAGGGAGCCCCAAGCCTGAAAGGGGACCTGGCCCTGCCTCAGGATTCCCCCAAGCTGGCTGAGGCCAGACTCACATGAGGACAAAGAAGGAAGCCACGGGAGTTTACTGAGGGGGACCCCAGGCCACCCCCACTCCCTTACCAGGCAGGAGAATCCCAGCAGCTGGAAACCATTGCTTGCCCATGCTGGAGGTTCCTGCTCAGGCTTCCGAGGCTCCAGAGATAACCCGCTCCTCCGATCCCCCTTCAAGAAAGGACCTGTCACCGAGCTGTGAGTTGTGGTTACTGACAGCCACCAGCTATTCCCCAAACTGCTTCTGCCCTGCTCCCTTTCCGCATTGGCCCCTGCAGCTCAGGCGCAAGCCCAGTTGCCAAGTGACCTCCAGCAAAGTGGCCTTCCGCCTCTTGGGGTTCCAGACTGTCTGCTGAATGACATAGTATGTTCCTGGCCCACAGCTCTGGAGGTGAGGGGCCTGGACACGTATTAGGGAAGAGTTGAAAGTCCTGTTCAGTCTCCAAAGCAATGTGGGGCCCTCTTCATGGAGGTTTTGGTGGTTTCACTGGTTGTGTGCTCCTGGTGATGGGGGTGGTGTTAGTGGTGGGAGGTGACAACAGTAGTCCTGCTAGAGCTGTATGTTGGTGGTGATGCTGGAGGTGGAGGGGGTTCTGTTTGTGTCCAAGTGGCATGGGGCCAATTAGGGTGGTACTGAGGGGTGATATTAAAAATCCACCCCACCCTCTACAGCTCCCCAAGTTTGGCTCCTACTCCCAGTCCATCAGGCTGGGTGGGGGCTTTGGAGGAAAGCAGATCAGCCCCCTCCACGCCCCACACTGGGCACCATGCTGGATCCTGGGCAGAGATCTGGACTGGTGTTGGTGAGTGTGGAGGTGGGTGGGCTTTGGGTAGAGGGGAAGCCCAGAGGGGCAACAGACCCAGCGTGGTGTGGCGTCTCTGACAAGAGCCTCCTCTCAGTTGAGGGGTCTCCAGGAGCTTCCTCCTGGTTCTTGATGCAGCCAGGAGCAGCAGGCCCCTCTTCCTCCCACCCCCTCCGCCTTCCCTGCCACAGGCACAAGAGAAGGGCTGGAGGAGCCTTAAGAAGCTTAGAGCTGCTGGGGGGAAGTGGGGCAGGAAGGGCAGGGGGCTGGTGCCTCATTCCGGGCTCAGGTCTCAGACCCAGCTCCATACCCTCACCGCCCTGGGGCCCTGGGAAGTTTTCAGCTCCTTCAAAGCCTCTCCCACCAAGAGTCCTGATCTCTGTGTGACCCAGCAGTGAGGGCCAGGGACTTGACCCAGGTCACCTCTACGGAAGAGATAATCCCTAGGGGCCCTTCACAGCAGGAAATCAGCCTCAGCCAGATTCCCACCCTCCCCCACCAGCCTGGTAACACCACCCAGCTCCTTCCACTCAGACATACCCCAACCTCCCCACTCCCCCAGTCTGCTCCCTTTCCCAGTTGGAGTTGTTTACCAAGGAAAAAAAACATCCTCCAACCTCTCCCTGAGCATCATACAAACCTGCCAGCCCTGCCCGTTCTTCCCATTGTTTAACACTTGACTTCATCTGCTTTGTCAACCTGCAGACCTCAGGCTGCAGACCCAGAGGCTGCCATCTGTCCCCTCCCTTCCCTCTGGCTAGGTGGGGCTGGGGTGGATCCCCTTCCAAAGGCCAGGAGGGGGGGCTTTGGCAACTTCTATTTCCCGTCCTGGTTTCATTGCTCCGTTCTTCCCCAAGCCCCCCTTACCCTGAGGACGCACGCCCCATCCCCCAGTCCAGCCTCCCTTGCCTGTGCTCCCAAGATGCCCAGGTCTTGCTTGATGTACCTGTTGCTGCCAAGAAGTCTCTGCCTCTGGAGGTGTCCGTGCCCACAGAGGAGGGGGTGAGAGCACCCTCTGCCCAACCCCAGCCTAGCCTGGCAGGGCCAGTCCCCTCTCCCGGTGCCCTCAGGGAGGGCCAGGAAGAGCTGGTTTCTGATGGCTCCGATCCAAGATCTGAGACAGCCCACACCCTAGGACACAGGGCCCTCATCTCCTGCCCCCTCCAGCACCCTCCTGTTCAGGCTGGGCTGGAGCCAAACCGGGGGGCAGGGCTCTGGTAGACCCAGGCCAAGGGTTCTCTAAGTACTGAGGCCAGTCTAGCAACTGTGGTAAGAGCAGAGCAGACTGGGACATGATAAGGGATGAGGGACAGAAACAGGCCTGCTGGCTACTCAGCGTCATTGGGCATAGGACTCTGGGGTCAGGCTCCAGGAGTGGGGTGGCATTACAGGGAAACAAGGACATGCTCACTCTCCCCACCAAAAACTCAAGAACTGGAACTCAGGGTTCAGCCTGTGTCCAGGGTCAGGGCTCAGTCTGTGACAATGTCAGGGCTTATTGGGTGACCAGGATCAGGGCTCAGTGTGTGGCCAGAGTCTGGGCTCAGTGTGTGACCAGGATCAGGGCTCAGTCTATGACAGGGCTGGTGCTCAGTGCAGGGCCAGGGAAGGGCAAGTCTGGATTAGAGTTCAAGCTGGGGCACAATCTGAGCTCTCCACACTTCTCTTCCCCTGACCGGGCCCCTATCTCATCAGACAACAACTATGCCAACACCTGAAATAAAAGTGGATGGGAATTCTGGCCTCAGATCAAGAAGAGTTTCACACCAAGAAACTCTACAAAGATCTACAACCTCCAGATCAGGGAGTCCAGTGCCGAGGGTTGGGCAACATTCCTTTCTTTGTGGCCTAGCTTCAGCACTCTCAGCCAGGACGTCCCCTGGCACCCCAGCTGTGGCAGTTCTGTCCCCCTCCTCTGTGCTCCACAGCCCTCTGGAACCACAGTCTAGCCCCTGATTTTACTCCAGCTTTTCTGCCTTAGAGCCCTGCCTCCCGCCGTGCAGAGGAGGGGGTATGGGGGGACTCCCTGCCACCAAGTGGGCCTCCTCCTCCTCCACAGCCCTCTGCTCAGGCCGCAGCTCCCTGCCCTCTCCACGGCTTCTTTCCACTTAGTTCTCTGGACTGGAAGAGGGAGGCTGCACTGGGGGTTATCCTGTGCCCCTGATCCAGCGCCAGAGGAGAGGGTGTGGGGAGATCCAGGGGGTCCTAGAGAGCAGATAGCAGTGGGCAAGGTGGGACCCCAGGGGAGGAGCAGGACAGAGACAGGCCATCCCAGGGCTGAGCCCGGCAGACATTTGCCTAGACACACTGGCGGCGGATGCATAGCTTTGCCTAGGTCACTTCCAGAAGTAAAGCCTCTCTGACCGCAGGAATTAGGGGCGGGGGGTGGGGGTGGGTGGACAAGGCTGGGTCTGCTCCTTTCTAGCACTCTCTTCCTGGCTCCCAACCCAAGGAGGGGTGGCTGCTGGGCTGCGGCTCCTTGTGCAACCCTTGGCAATTTCCCGCAGGATCCAGACCTGAATCTCCCCATCTTTTAAACAGGGACTCTCATGCCTTGCTCATGGGGAAGAGGTTGCTATGATGAGTCTGAGGGCTCAGGTGACTTGGCCACGACAGAACTGGGGACTCCCAGGGGAACAGGGAGAAGAGAGTTGGGGAGCCCGGGACCCTGCACATCTTCTGCTGAATTCTGAATTCTCCACGTGGCATTCGAGGCTTCTGTCCTCAGGTTCCACCTGCCTTGGTGACCTCATCCTGCCCCACTCCCAGCCCTGCTCCTCTCCTCTCGCAGGCGCTGCTGTGCTTGCTGAGGTGGTCACACGCTGGCCCTGAGAGGCAGAGGGAGTCAGGAGATCAAGAACCTTCCCGCCTCATTGGGTTTTCAGGGATGAGGATGTTCCCAGCAGAAAGAACAACCTGCGCAAAGACCCCCAGGTGAGTCAGGCCAGGCACCTGCAGGGGAGCAGGGGGCCCTGAGGGAGGAAAGGACGGCCGGCTGGGCCGAGAGTGCTCACGCCCCCATGCCAGTTCCCTCTAGTCACATTCCAGAGTCCTCCAGGTCTCTACTCCTGGCACCCAGCCAAGGTACCTCCAGCGCTTGGAAAGGTCTTAGGTTACAGCGCTGCCCACTTCCTCATCACCCAGGTATCTGGGACACCACCCCATGCCTTTGGCAGGTGAGCAGAGTCAGAATCATTCTCTGAGCCCCTGTCTGGAGCAAGGGCAGGAGGGTATCTGCGCTGAATTAGGCAGGACAGACCGCCCCCTGCCCAGCCTTAGCCCCATTTACTGCCTGTCCCTCCTCTCTGGGAATAATGGGTCCCAGGTGGGAAAGCTGGCCCCAAGCCCCAAGACCTGCCCTTTATTTCCAAAGGTGCCACCTCCCTGTCAGGGTCCTGATGGCCACTGCTGCGGGGCTTTTCTGCCCAGGCTGGCATTTGTCCTGCTGGAGCCCCTGGCTGTATCCTCCCCTCACCAGGCCAGGCTGTGTGTGGTGTTGAGTGATTATTTAAAAAACAACAACAAAAAAGCCACAAGTCATGACTCATATAGATAAAAAATGAATATGTTAAAGATTTTATTTAACTCATTAATAATGTGAGAACCACACAGGTATTATGACTGGTTCAAAAGAGAAGTCAAGAAAGCATAAATTTATATGGAGTAAAGGAATGTTGAAATAAATTCACAAATATATGAAAAACTGACTTTTTCCATTGCGAATGGGGGAAATCAATTGAACCTCTACTGGACAATTTATTTGCATGACTGTAGACAAAAAGTATTTGGCATTGCTATCCGTCATCCACAATTTACAGAGTTGTAAGATAGCTCATAGGCAATGAAAGGCTAGAACCACATAACCCAGAAGGGTGTGCGTAATCAAACAATGCAGTTTCCCTTTGGATACACCCCATACTTTTTTTTCTTTGTTCTAAATTTCCTTACAGGGTCAGACTCTTTGAGCTGTGGGGCAGAGGAAGAGGGAGTTAGTAAGTGCTGGAGTGTTGGGGAAGGCTTCCTGGAGGAGGGTTGGAGGGCAGGCTTGGAGAGGGGAGGGCACTAGCAGAGATCACCAGTTGTCTCCTGATGCCCTTCCCCCCATTCTTCATTAGTACAAGAATCCCTGATTTTTAGCTGGGCACATGGTGGTCCAGAATCAAGACTATACTTCCCAGTGACCATTGCAGGTGGGTGTGAGCATGTGACTCAGTTCTGTACAATAAGTGTAAGTGTCGTGAGGGATTTAGGTATGTGTCCCCTTTCTCCTTCCTGCCAGCTGGAATATGGAGCCCAAGCAGTCCTCTCAGACGGTGAGTGGGAGATGGTGGAAAAGCGAAAAAGGAAAGTCCAGCTCCTAGGTGTCCTTATGAAGTCATTTCACCAGTTGCAGACTTCTCACCTCCAGGCTCATTTTGGTGAGAGAGATAAATTTCTACCTTGTCCAAATCACTGTTACTTGGAGTCTTCTGTTCTTCATAGCGTTGAGAACTGTTCTGCAGTCTGTTCTGCAGCCACGTTGAGTAGAAGCCATACCTGAACCCTCTCTGCTTTGGTAGCACCAGCTCAGTCGACAGGAGCAGGCTCACCAGGCAGAGGCAGCGGGCAGCCAGCGGGAAAGGTGTCCCCTTTCAGCCAGACCCCAAGGAAGCCCCTGGAAAAGCTGTGCAATTTTTACCTTTAACCATTCCTGTGGGCTTGGACCCATTGAAAGTAGGACCTTTTGATGCAGTTACTTCAGTAAAGGTGTAGCCCAACTGAACCAGGTTGGGCTTTAATCTGGATTACAAGCAGAGTGATAGTGAGACAGAAGAAAAGCCACACAGAGGGAGCAGCCAGAAGTGAAAGTCAGTGAAGCCAGGAAGAGAAAGGAGAAGCCAGGAGAGGCTACTGTGAGCATTGCCACATGACAGAAAAGAAAAGCCGAGGACCAAGGATTGCCAGCAGCCAGCCCCAGAATGCCAGTCTTGTGGGAGAAAGCATCGCCTTGATGATGCCTTGATTTGGTACTTTGAGCCTCAAAACCATAAGCCAACCAATTCCTGTTGTGTAAGCCAAACCATTGCATGGTATTTGCTTTGGCAGCCAGGAACTGAAACAGACGTTAAAATTTGAAAACCACTACTGCACTTGCACTTAAACAGTATGGGGGCGATGGTAATGATGAGGATTGTGGAATTGGCTGGATTTTAGCTTCTCTAGAAACCTTGAAGAAAGAGAATGACAGGTTTAAGCCTGGTCCTTCAAAGCATGTTTTGTAAGCCAGAAAGCCTCCGTAATAGGATTTAAAGAAATCCTCTTCTCTCTCTAAACCCAACTTGGCAAATAAATTCATTAGCTTCTCCCTCTACCCCCATGTGGGACATGACTTCTAGGGGAGTGAATCTCCCTGGTGAAATGGGACATGACTCCCAGGAATGATCTTGGTGCTGGCATCAAGGAATTGAAAATGCCTACTTGACCAAAAGGTGGGAAAGAAAGGTAACAAAATAAGGTTACAGTGGCTGAGAGATCTCAAATAGAGTCAAGAGGCTATCCTGGAGGTTTCTGTTATGCAAGCTCCAGCTAGACATCCCAAATGGCCACAGTATGCCATGCCCTAACCAATAGTAGTCCCAAGATAGGTCCTTATCTGAGATTCTATGAAAGATTCACTCACTAAGTTTTATCTCTCAGAAACTTGAAACCACCAGAGTGTTCCTATGCCAGACAAGTCCTAATACCCAGAGGCAACAGCCTCTTTAAGAACAACAATCAGATGCAGCCCCCACCCCCTTTCAATATGAAAAAGTTAGGGTGCTCATTGTCTAGACACCCCTGAATATTGAGAAAGTAATTAAACAAGAGGAAGGGGTAGCAACAGACAAGAAAGGATTTAACAAAAGGATTACAAATACTGCAACTTTATATATATATATGTGTGTGTATATATATATATATACACACACATATATATATACACACACACACACATATATATATAGTGCTAGAGTATTAGAATAGCTAGAAGGAAATAGCTGAAATGGTGGAACTGTAACCTATAAAATTTTTTGAAATTTGCTTGATAGCTATTCATTGAATTGTGCTATGAAAGTTATCACCATTCTGTATATAACCTGTATTTCACAATAAGGAAAAAACTGAAACTGTGGAACTGTAACCCATAAAATTCTTTGAAATTTGTTCTCCAACTACTTGTTAAATCACACTTTGGAAGTTATCAATGTAATGTATGTATGTTAAAGTTCGTAATAAAAAATGCATAAACAAATTAAATACCTGCTCAGATGCAGGACTTGAAAGAAAAAAACAGAAATCCTCTTCTGCTGCTGGAGAGCAGAACGGGCTAAAATCAGAGACAAAATTTAATCATTGGGATGGCAGAACTGCAAAGGAAACGGAATGATCAACTGTAATGGGTCTCCTGTTCTAAATTCTGGGCCTCTGATAGAAAAGTAGTGGGATAAATCCTGATATCTGGTATTGGGAAATTTGAGTGCCTACAGCTGAGAACCTTGAACTTCCCATTTCCCCTGAATGGTCTGGGCTAGAAGTAGCCTCCTCCTCTTGCCCGAGGAGAGCAGCCTCCCTGTGCCTGGGGTCCTGGTAAAGGATTTGCCTTTGGTGGATGCATTACATGATGATGTGTGTTCTCCTCGCTGCCTCCCACGTTGCTCCCAGACCAATATCTAGGGTCAGTTCTCAGCACAGTTCAAGATAAGTACAATCCTATGCTAGGCATAACTTATTTATCAAAGGAGTTGCAAGAAGCTTACACGTACTGGCAGAATCTAGGGGAGGAGGTGCAGGAGAAGACTTGAGGGTATTGGACCAGAGGGAGAATAAAAGGCTGAGTACAGGAGAATTTGTTGCTCTGGTAGCACTCTTCTTTGACTAAGGAGTAAACTTCTTGGCAATGACCGCTGAAGCTCTAACACACTGCTGGAATTGATCCTTGAAACTTGGACATGACAATGGCTGCAGTAAATAAGGTGCAGATTATGTAACTGTCTTGCCAAAGTATCGAGGAAGGAGCCAGAGGTTCAGAGACATAGAAATGTTGGAAGGTTGTATTATCTGGGAGCAGAGAACCTACCACTTGACTAGGTTCCCTTAGAGGGCTCAAAAGAGCTCCCTTCTCTACATTAATAAGGAGGACAGTGATGAAGGTGTACCTGGATTTTTGACAGTGGCAGTGTCCTCTGTAGGCAGGAAGACTGTAGGAAATGCTGCCAAGAAACTAGGCTTCTTAGTGTCGGTGTTAATAATGGGATCCCAGAAGAGCAGAGCCGGGTGGGGGCACTTACCCAGAGACAAGGAGGATGTTATTAACTTAATTGGCAGCAAGAGTCTGGAGTGATAACTGGGGTGCTATGATTTGCATGGATTTGTGGTGGTGGCTAAAAACTCATGGTATTCTTGGCATGAGTTATATGGAGAGTTGTCTTAGAGTGTTGCTTGACTTATGTAATCTGAAAACAACAACAAGAACAAGAGCTGGCAAGCAGAAGCTGCAATGGAAAATTGCAATGCCCTGCCCAGTTTTCAGACTGACACAATTCTGATTGCTATAGCTCATTGGTAGTAGGGGAGACTGGGTCTTCTTGAGAAAAGATTCTGTAACATCACTACAAGTGTAGTCAATAAATATTACCTCAATTCTTCTCCAAAGGGATCTAGGGCCATCTACCAGAGTAACTCCATCTGATGAAAACCTTTTGACAACTGTTCTAGGATCAGAGCTTACACTGACACCATGAGATCCCAAATGCCATCAGGACTCCTCCATTAAGAATCAGGACATGCGGAAATCCTTGGTAAATGAAGTGCTGGCCAAAGTCAATTTCACAGTGGGCCACAGGCTCACCCTGTTGTCATTTCTCTGGTTCCTAAGTACAGAACTAGCATGAATACACTTATAAGCTAACAGAGCTCTCACATTTATTCCCTGACTTGTGGATGAGCCATTACAGCAGGAAGAGCCAAGTGGAAGTCTCTGAAACTGCCCCTTTTCCCACTACGAGGATAGTAAATCAGGAGCAATGCTGAATTCCAGGTAGAGTGTCAGAGATGGCTGCCACCCTCAAAGACAAAAAATGCACGTACCCATCAGATCCCCACTTAATTCACCTGCATGACCCCTGCAAAAATCCCATGAATCATGGTGGATAATGGTGGAATACCATGAGCTCAACCAAATAATAGCACCCCAATTGCAGCTGCTAAAACAGTTGGTCTACCTGGCAGGAATAGATCAACATAGCCTCCGGCAGTTACTATGCAGCTATTGATCTAGTGAATGTATTCTTTTCAATCCCTATTATTAAATAAACTCAAAAGCAGTTTGTTTGTGCATGACAACCAGTATGGATTCACCATTTGCCCCAAAGCAATGTTAAGTCTCCTACTCTCTTACTCTGTCACAGCATAGTCTGCAGAGACCTTAACTGTCTTTGACACTTTGCAGAATATCACAGTGGTCCATTATTTTGATAGTATTATGCTAATCAGACATGAAAAATGTCTCAGTTTTCCAGGGCTGCTATAACAAATACCACAGACCCATTGGCTTAAACAAGAAGAATTTATTGTCTCATAGTTTTGGAGGCTAGAAGTCCCCAGTCAAGGTGTCAGCAGGCTGTGCTTTCTCTCTGAAGTCTGGAATGCTCTGGTGGTGGCTTTCTGGCAACCCATAACTCAATCTCTGCCTCTCTATGTGGCCTTCTGTCTCCTTCTGTCTCCTACTCAGTTGTCCGTGTCTCTGTCTATTTTATATTCCTGCCAGAAATGTTTGAGAGATCCGTTTGGTCCAAATCCTCACCAGCATTTGGTACTATCACTGTATTTTATTTTAGCCATTCTAATAAGTGTGTAGTGGTATCTTATGGTGGCCTTAACTTTGCATTTCCCTAATTACAGGTGATGTTAAACATCTGTTCATGTGCTTTAAATCAGCTCGTTTTAAAAACTTATGTGTTTTAGTTTCCCAGCTATTAAATCAAATACCATACAATGGGTTGGTTTAAACAATTGGAATTTATGGCCTCACGATTTTGAGGGTAAGAGAAAGTCCAGAATTGAGCGGCAGAAAGGCGATGCTTTATTCTCAAAGACTGGCATTCTGGGGCTGGCTGCTGGTGATCCTTGGGTCCTTGGCTTTCCCGACACCCGGCAATGCATATGGCGGCCTCTTCTCTTTTCTCTCTGGGTTCTGTTGCCTTCCAGCATCTTGCTTCCCATGGTTTTCTCCTCCATGTCTGAATTTCATTCTACTTATAAAGGACTTCAGTAATCAGACTGATTAAAAATAACATTTTCAAAAGTTACCATTTACAATGGGTTCACACTCACAGGAACAGATTAAGAATGAGAACATGTTTTTCTAGGATACATAATTCAACCCCCAACACTAAATAAATGAATTCAGAAAGGAAACTTTTTTTTTTATTTTAAATCTTCATTTTATTGAGATATATTCACATACCATTCAGTCATACAAAACAAATCGTACATTCGATTGTTCACAGTACCATTACATAGTTGTACATTCATCACCTAAACCAATCCCTGACACCTTCATTAGCACACACACAAAAATAACAAGAATAATAATTAAAGTGAAAAAGAGCAATTAAAGTAAAAAAGAACACTGGGTGCCTTTGTTTGTTTCCTTCCCCTATTTTTCTACTCATCCATCCATAAACTAGACAAAGGGGAGTGTGGTCAGGAAGGAAACTTTTATTAGTGGTTCTCACAATGTGGTCCTTGGGCCAGCAGCATCAGTATCACCAGACATTGTTAGACAGGCAAATTGTGACATTTGTATTGAATCAGAAACTCTGGGGGTGGAGCTCTGTTAGTCTGTAATCATGATTCTGAGAGTCCATAAATGGAAAAATCAGTATCATTTACTATAAATAGACGGTAACTGTAAAAATGAATGATTCTACAAAAAAAAATGCATCTGCATACTGCCTAAAATCATCTCGCATACCACTGGGTTTGCACACCCCTCTTCAGGTAGGGCTTCATTCACAGGTTATATATGAAGGCAAGGCACAACCTGGGCAGCTTTATGTGGTGGTTCTGACTTTGGGAAACACCGTTCTAGTCCTACCCATACCCCTTCCCACCCTTAACTTGACTGAGAATACTGAGTGAGACTCTGGGGTGGCTAGAGACTTGCCCAAGGTCACCCAACAACATGGTTGGACTCCTCTTCTAGTGCTCACACCTCTTCTGGGATGTCAGGGACGGGGACATCACAATTTGGAGCCTTTTAAGGCCTTCACCTATTCACCACTCAGTGAAAAATCAGATTCCAAAACAGAATACAGGGTAGGATATCATTTTACAGAATGTATATTTATAGTTGCATATGCATGGAAAAAATCTGAAAGGACTGTTAGAGCCATTGTTGGGGAATGAGAAGAGGTTTACTGATTTTGTTTGTTTGTTTTGTTAACTTCTCTGTATTTTGTGATTTTTATTACAATAGCTGTTGTTCAGTTGTATCATTAAAATGTATCATATATTATTTTAAAAATCAACATGAAGCCTTTACCTGCGGTCTGGCCAGGGCCTCTAGCTGGCAGGATCAGGAAGCCTTCCAGGTAGAGCCGGTCCCATCTCTGCCCCAGTTTTACACCCTCAGGCTTTGCCCACACTGGGCCCTCTGCCTGGACACCTGACCCTGGGGCTGCCTCCTCCCTCCTGCATATTCACACCCATCATCACCTCCTGCAGGTGAGGCCCCTCCCCTGGCCCTCAGCCCTGGAGCCCACCTGACCAGAGGACAGCTCATGGGCTAAGGATCGCCTGTCTGTCTCCGTCAGCCTGGGCCTGGCAAAGAAAAGTGACCAGTGGATATTTGGTGAGTGAATGAATGAATGAATGAATGAAGGTGGAACTAATTCCTGGAAAGGTGCTTTCCTAAGGCCCTTCCCCAACAAGTGGGACCAATTTCCCTTTCAGAGGGAAGCCAGGTGTGAGGATTGGGGTGGTTATAAAGCCCAGGAGGGAGGCAGCATGGGTAGACGTGGGGTTTGTGGTGGGTCTGCGTTGCCGTGGGGGCTCATCCATGGACTCCCCCTGCTGGGTGGTGTGGGAAGGCCTGGCTCGACGTGTGGGTGCACAGGGGCTTGTTTGAGACTGGCCATCTGGTGCACCCTGAGGAAGTGGCCTGGGGCCTGTTTCTCTGACCCCTCCGACTCCTTTAAAGAGACACTCACCTTCCATGGGGGAGCTGTACAAGTATGGCACCCAGCTGCAGCTGAGAGAAATGGAAAGGTGAGGAAGGACTGGGGTTAGAAGACAGAAGATCACATCCTAGCAAGTGACTGAATGCCTACTGCAATCTTTAGGGCAAAGGATGGGGCCTTCAGCTAGTGCCAGGGTCCCTGGGGGTGGGGGGATTCCCATATAGGCTCAGTATCTTGAGCTGACCCCTGCCCCTCCCTGGACTGTGCCTCCATCTGTGAGACCCTGAACTGGGTCAGGGCTCTCCAGACCTCCCACCTCACCTCTGACCTCTGGCTTCCTCTCAGGCTGGCCTGGGCTCCCCTGCCTGTGAGGTGGGTGGGGCTGTGAGGAGGGGGTGCTCTCCTGTGGGTCTCCGAATGCTCTACCATACCATAGTTCTCCATTACATCCCATGGCCTGGCCACAACCCCCTCATCCTCCACAGCAGCCCTGTGTCTGTCCCCATCCAGTGCCCCCACCCCACCCCATGTGAGTAGAGACCCTTTGGTTCTGGCCAGGACAGGATTGGGGTCTTCTCAAGGCCTGCAGCCGGGCCTCTTAACCTCAGGTCGTGCTCTCTGTGTGCAGGTGGGACAGCATGCACTGTCAGGCCCACCTGCCTGCCCTTCAGCTCTGCCCTGGCTGGGGAAGGGAAGCTGGTCTTCAATCCGAATCTCATGAAAGATGGAAACTGGAGGTTGGGGCGATAGATCTGTGAGGGAGTCCAGGAGGAGCTGACTTCCCAGGGATTGGGAGGATTTTTCCAGAATGGAACTTGGTTGGTGAGAGGAAGCAGTCAGGTGAGAAGCACAGCACAGGTGAACGTCAGGAGGGGAGAAGGGTGGTTCCTCTGTGGGCCCTGGAGTGATTTGCACAAATCAAAGTTTCACAGAGCAACTGCCCCTGCCTTCCAGCTGGGGACATAATATTCCATATCCAAGCCCTTCTAGACTGCTCTCTTTGCAGCTACGATTGACCCTCTGCATTGTGGATACATTTCTGTGTGTGGGGGGAGAGCTACCTCATTCTCTGATGACTCCCTAATGCTAGGTAATAATACAACACAGTAATACACGGGGCTGGGCTCCATGCCAGTTGCTATATGTGCAATATTTCCTTTAATCCTCACAGCCAACCTGTGAGGGAAACACTATTATAACCAGTTCTCAAATGAGGCAGCTGATATTGACTTGCCAAGGCCACTCAAGTCAAGGAAGGTGGCAGTTGACTCAGGCAGTCTCTCTTATCACACAGTAGTATCTCTACTGAGGAATCTGATAATGAGAAAGCTGATTCCTTCTCTCTATGCTGATCTCTTATACCACCTGATGTTTTCTGTTCTGATAGTGAAGAACCAGTTATTCCTTCTGATATAGAAGCATATTTAACAGAACTTTTACCTAAAAACACTCAAGTATAATTTCTAAATGATTAAAAGCAGAAAGGCCTTATCATAATAACTGGGACAGATGTTTCATACCCTTCAAGTCCTATATTAGAAAATTATACTGAAGGAGAAGCTAAACAGTTAAAAAGAACTGTGAGTATTTTCAAGAAAGCAGAAAGGCCCTCTCAACCTTCTTAAGTTTAGATAACATGTAATTGGCTAATCCTCCGTGAGAACAGGATGGGCTGCAGCTGTTACTTTAATCATACAGAAGTCGTAAATAACGTAGCAAGGTTGAAGACAGTCCAAATCAAATGTATGTTTATCAATATGGTGTAATGACTAAACTCATCAATAAAATAAAATAAAACTATTTTAACAAGTTAGAGACAAGTAATAGTAATCCCTTTTCTAATTTTTATACAAGTAAAAGTATGTTACATTGCTCTTACAAAAATCATAGCTTAATTAGTAAAAATATAATCAGTAGAGTTTTACAGGCATTCAAGGCTAGGTCTCTGATAACGTGGATACCTTCCTTTGATCTTGAACAACTCATGGGTTGATTTGCTTCGCTTCATGAGACACTTGTGTTCATGAAGCATCAGTTAATGTAAAAACAGAATATAACTTAATTAAAGTTACTCTAAATCAAGTGCTATCAATTTTCTGTAACTGAGACAAGGGGGAGCTCTCTGATCTCATGTCTAGCTGCATCTGAAAGAGTAGGGGCTCCCAGACTTAGTAATGTATCAGTTAATTTTTATATTGTAAACTTGTTCCTTTTACCTCAAGTGCTTCTTTAGTAAAAATGTGTTAAAGGTAAATTCTTGTCTTGAGTGCTCATTACTTTTAAACCATTGTCTGTCCCTATACTCTTAATTGAATGGGAGGTTGCCTGAAAGAAGCCCAAACCCATTGAATCACAACCTGATGAGGCTCAGCCCTTTTCTAATGGAGATCATAGGTTTGAGGTGTAAAGAGACAAACCCATGACACTCTCCAAAGTCAGCATCATGAGAACCCCTGTGCTCTGGCCTCCTAGGGATACAGCAGAGTTTACTTAACCAGTTCGCTGTGAGCCATGATGATTGGCTCTGATTTAGGGGAATTTGAGCCACCTGCAAGAGCAGCCTCATGCGTCCATCTCCCTGCCTGTTTCTGTTTCTGCATGGCTGAGGAATATGCCTGTTCTAAACTCGAGAGAGATCAGCAAGTAGATCGCCAAAAAGGAGGTACAGGTAGGCACCCAGCCCAGTGCCTGGAGAACCATTTCCCCTACATCCTCGCCAATGCTGCACGGTCTTCTATATTCCCAAGTTATTAAAAAAAAAAATTCTACTCATGTCTGGTACTTTGTCTTTTATATCTTTTATTTGTCTGGATTTCTTGTGTGTAGATAAATTGAGGGATGATATCCCCCCTAAGATTATCGAATCAGTCCTTCTCAACCCAATGAATAATGTGTCCCTTCCTTGCTGTTTTAGAATGTGATCTTTATGACATGTGGCGAAGGTCTTTTGATGTGTTGACTTGGCTTGGTAGGCTACAGTCTCCAGTTATTCAGTCAAACATGAATCTAGGTGTTGCTGTGAAGGTATTTTTGTAGGTGCCCATAATCTTAGGGAGGTTTTCCTAGATAGTCTGCGTGGGCCTGATTCAATGGGTTGAAAGGCTTTAAGAGCAGAGCTGAGGCTTCCCTGATGAAGAAGAAATTCTGCCTGGACAGTAGCTTCCACCTGTGCCTGGGAGTTCCAGCCTGCCCTACTCCATAGCTGGATTTCGGACTTGCCTATCCATTCTCCACAATCTGTTGAGAAGCCCTGTTCTAGACAAAAAAGACATGGAAAAATCATTAGCATGAATGTGGAAAAAATAATCTAGTGTTTACCAATGACAGTCTATCTAGGAAATCCAAGAGAAGCACTTGTGTAGAAGGGTTGTTAGAAACAAGCACTATATCTAAAAACGCTCAACCAATTTTGGAGGAGAAAAGAATTTATTCATGATCTTGCAAGGGCGGGCTCACCACCAAAGAAACGTGGCAGGCGGGCTGAACAATAGAACACAGCAGTAGTTATACCTAATACGCAGGTCCCTCCCCTGTTTCCCCATTGGCTGGGTACTCCAGAGGTTACAGCCTATCCGAGAGAGCTAACTAGTCTGCCTTCGAGATTTTGAATTTTACAGCCTATCAGAGAGAGTTAACTAGTTCAAATTTCTTGTCAAGAGTTCCCGCCTTTGATTATAACCCACAGCCCTTTACATTCCAGTAACCCTGGTTATTTTTCCCATATAAGGAGCTGGCACTGATTCTAGGCTTACTTCATGGCTCTGTCTCTCTCCTTCCCTTTACCACAGAGCCAGTTTAAGCCGGTTCTGCCGCCGAGTCTCCATTTTCCCTATTCCATGTTGCCTTTATATAAAAGCTAAACTTAACCCTTTCTTACAGGGGCACTTCCTAAATCTGGGTTCGTTGCTCCATACGGCCAATAGAAGCAACACCGAACCAGGCTGAGGAGGAAAAGAGGGTTTATTTAAGCCAACAGGAGGACAGGAGAAGTTTTCCCAAATCAGCCTCTCCAAAGTGTTTCTTCAATTGGTTTTTATACCCATTGGAGACAAAGAGAGTTAATCATTTAATTAACATGCAACGAGAGTGATAGACGAAAGGATTATCTATATCTCAGAGGTTTGGGGCAATCTCCCCAAAGAAGTGATTTGGAGAATTTCAGTAATTTAGTTATTTCCTATTTCTTTTAGGAACTAGGTGACACCTGTGAAGGCTGCAAACTTTACATTTACATATTGTTGTAGACTTTTCATTTACATCTTGCTCTTTTGTGAGACTAAAGGTTTTTACCTCCTGCCTCCTTCCTGCTCTAACATCCAAAAGCTGCTTTTAAATGTTAAGTTACATTTTAAGGTTAATTTACAATTTCCTGCTTGCTTTCAGTTTTAGGTTATATTTTAAAAGTCACTGTTACACTTGAAGAACAAAATTCTATTTTAATACAGAGAAACACAAGAGGAATGCCCATCAAAGTCAGCTGCAGCAAATTGTGATCATTATTATGATCCAACATTTTTCTAGAAGTTCTTAGGCTGGTGGTCCTCGACTGAGAGGTGATTCAGCCTCTTAGGAAATATTTGGCCATGTCTGCAGCTATTTGTAGTTGTCATCACAGGTGGGTGCTACTGACATCTAGTGGAGAGGCCAAGGATGCTGCTACACACCCTACAATGCACAGGACAGCCTCCTACAAACAGGAGTTATCTAGCCAAAAATGTAAAAATGCTCTTTACCAACTTTAGGCATTTTTCACCTATTCCTAATTTTTATTATTTTTTCTTTTTAAATAAAAAATGGGTTTTCTGTATCTACCCACTTTTTTAATTTTCTTTAACCTGTTGATATGATGAAATACAATTTGAACCTTTTGCATTCTTTAAACATTTTTTTCCCTTAAACTTTTTATTTTGAAATAATTTCAAATCACAGGACAGTTGCAAAAATAACACAAAACCCATACAGGAGAACTCCAGCATACCCCCACACACAGATACTCAAATCCACCAGCTTTTAACGTTTTGACACATTTGCCATCTCATTTGCTCTATCTATCTATCAATCCATCTATCCCTATCTATCTATCATCTAAACAATTTAAACAATTGACAATTGCTTGTATACACCATGCTCTTTGAACACATATTTCCATGTACATTTCCTAAGAACAAGGATATTCACTCATATAGCCACCTCAGTACAGTTACCAAGTTCTAGAAATTTAACACTGATACAGAGCTTACAGTCTGTATTACAATTGTTTCACTTGTCCCAATGTCCTTTATTCCTCCAGATACATATTACATTTAATTGTCATTGTCTCTGTTTGCTCTTTAAAAAAAAAATAATAATAATTGTGGTAAAATATAAATAACATAAAAATCATTTTAACTATTTTATGTGGACAATTCTTTGATATTAAGTACATTGACAATACTGTGTAACTTTCACCACTATTTCCACCTTTTGCATTCTTAAAATGAAACTTTTCTTTGACATGGTATTTTAATACACTGTCACCTTCAATATGCTAGAGTTTAAGGTTTTTTTTTAAAATGTTATAAATGAGATCATTTTTAGCATACTTGGGAAGTTTTCCATCTCTTTCTGTTTTATGGAACAGTTTAATTATCATGAGCTCTGTTGTTTGAATGTTTAAAAGGCTGCAACCATAATATATCAGCTGGGCCCGGTATATTGGGAAAAGGGCATGGAATTGGCAAGAATTCTCAAACTATTCAAATTTCTTCTTTGGTTATTAGTCTACTTACTAGAGTTTTTTGTGTTGTTTTAAAAATTTTCCCCCTTCAGTCAATTTTGGAAACTCAGTTTTCTTAGAAAACCATCTATTTGCTCTTAAACTCAGCAGTAAGCAGAACAGTGCAATTTAAAACAACCTGTTTTTCTCCTATCAGATTGGTAAAATTTAAGTTTACATCTAATGTTGGTGAAGCTGTAAGGAAATGGTTCTCCTGGGCATATAAATTGTGACAACCCCCTCTTTTAGGCAACTAAGGTGATTCATTAAAAAAAAAAAAAAGTCCATGGTGTGGTAATACTGTGTTTATTATCTGGGTACTGGTTACATGGTGCGAACTGTTTATGAAAATTCATTAGGCTTTATATTTATAATATACACACTTTTCTGTATGCATATATTTCGATAAAAGGCTTTTAAAAATGTATCTTTTGCTATGGGCCACAGCTATATACAATGGTATCGTTTAATGGTGGAAAACATGGAAATGACCAGAATACTCTTTCATAAGGGAATTATCCTGCACGCCAGACCTTCCTCCTGGACTCCTGCAACTTTAAACTGAACAAATTAAATGGCTTCCACTCTTTCCTATTGCCTTGACTCTGTCCTCATTTAAACTTGAGATTGGAGCTGATCATTTCCGGCGAAGGGTTCTGGGGAGTCAGAGGAGGCGGCGCTCACGTTTCCCTCCCCGGGGACCTCCAGCTGGAAGCGATCGGCTCCCCCCACCCCCACCCGGGAGAAGGCCCCTCCCTCTCGGACTCGGCGACTCGCGAGGCACGTGATCGCTGGATCAGCTGACCAGGCGCGACCGGAAGAAGCAACTCCGGGCCCCGGCCGCTTGCCGCCATGGTGAGGGATGAGGGGTGATGCGAGGCAGGGGCCTGGGGGCAGGCAGGGTAGGACTCTCTCCAAATTCTTAATTTGCTATCTCTGGGGAAGGGTGGGGCTCTGGGTGGCCCCGGGTGCGAGGAGACCGGAAGACTGCTCTCAGCATACGCCTTGGATGCGGTCGTCAGGGCCGAGGTCTGGTAGAGAAAAGGCAAATCCCAGCCCTCCTGTTCCCCAGTAGGGTATGTAGGACAGGTCAGGCCGGCCGGCTTGGGATCCCGCGTGCGCTCTTGGCCGCAAAGAAGGGCCCCTGCCTCCCGGCGCAGGACCTGGGCTTGTCCGGTGCAGAAGTCCTTTCAGTCCCTTCCCTGGTCCCAGGAGGAGCTTCCAGAGGTGCTCACTTCCCCGGACAACCTATAGAACTTGGAGAAGAACTTGCTTAGTATTAGGCTGCAGTGTTCCAGAGTGTTAGGAAGCCCCTTTGCTCTTTCCAGAGCCAGAAAGGCGTAGCATTTGGGTTGGGACTTCTTACCCATTCATTCATTCATTTGCTCATTCCACGCATTTATTCATTCAGCCGGTATTTTCTTTTTTCTTTTTTTTTTTTTTCTGATACATGAACCTTTATTCAGGGCTTACTTACAGGGTGAGAAGTCGTGGAGAGATCCTGACGACTCTCTCAGGCCAGGAAAGCATCACATTCGCAGGGAAGACAACGGAGCAATGCAAAAAGGGCAGAAAGCCTTTTATATGGGTTTAAGACAAAGACCTTTCTAAGGGTGGGAGGAGCATAGATGCAGGAATAGGTCATTCTGACTTGGGGGGTGGTGCAGGAAGGACTAGAATAACACTTGAACAATTACATCTTGCTCTTTTTGTGAGACTAAGAGCCTCTCACTTCCTGACTGTTTGCATAAAGTTACATTTTAAGGTCAATTTACCCTTTTTTTCTTTACTGGCTTAGAAAGACAATAGGTTAAACATTTAGTTGCCTAGGTCATGCAGACTGCTGTGCACCAAAGATCTGCAGACCTGTTTTGCTCAGGCCACGGGTTGCCACAGTTAGATAGTAAATATTTTAAATATTGTGGACCATATAGTCTCTGCTGCAATTACTCAACTCTACCATTGTAGCATGAAAGCAGTCATCTTCAACACATAAACAAATGAGGGTGGCTATGTCCCAATGAAACTATATTTATGAGCCCTGAAATTTGAATTTCATATAATTTTCACATGTTGTGATGTATTGTTCTTGTAATTTTTTTTTTTTCAATGATCTAAAAATATAACCATTTTTAGCTTGTGGGTCATACAAAAACAGGTTGCAGACTGGATTTGGCCCATGGGTTGTAGTTTGTAGATCGCTGGTCCAAAGAGTGGATAGTTCATTCTGAAGCACAGTGCCACCATTTTGACAGTATTTGTGATTGGTTTATCCTATATATAAAGTAGATTTTCATTCATTTATTCACTCAGTGCCTACTCTATTCTCAACACTGTGCCAGGCACTGTGGATACAGCAGTGAAGAGGTCAGAAAAGATGACTACCCCTAGAAATATCACCATTTTGCGATTACTACTTTAAATTGATTCAAGGATCATTAGAGATTTCTAAAAGCAATGGGTGAAAGATTGTTGGAGAACTGAATATTCACATGTTCTCTAAATATCAATATTAACTACAAAGGGAAAAGTTATTTTTATAATGGAGCCCTTTGATAGACCCCAGCTTAACCAAGTGATCAAACAGTATCACCAAGAATGGCATAAATTGGTGTTATGTGTCTTCTGATATGTTGTCAGGCGAAGTACATCACTTTGTGTTAATATTCTTGCCAAAAATATTTAACCAAATCTAACATGAAGAAACAATGAGAAAAATCTGGATTGTAGAATTTGCTATAAAACATAGGGCCTGAACTCTTTAAAAAGGTCAATATCATGAAAGATGTATTTTAAAAGCAGGAGGAAATGCAATGGGTGATCCTCAGCCGGTATTTTCTGAGTGGCTACTCTGTTCCAGGGACTGTGCCAGGCACTGGGACTTCAGCTGCAGAAGGGAAGAAGAAGAAGAGTGGGAAGTTTGAATAGGGGACACACTTAAGAGCTGAGGAGAAGGGGCCTAACTGTGCCTTGTGTGGAGTATTCAGAAGGCGTCTCTGAGGGTGATGTTGACCAGAGGGCCCAGGAAAAGCTGTCTGGGTGAACTGCAGTTTGTGGACCAGGAGTAGGGAGGTATGGGGAGGGAGGGTGCATCTTCAGAGGAAACAGTGTGTTCAGAGGCTTCAGGTGAGAGAGCACAGGGCTCCATAGGAATGAAGGCATTTCACTTAGAAGAGTATATAATCTGGAGGTTAGTGAAAGATAAGGCTAGAACCAATCTTACTGGGTTTTGAGAGCCATTCAGAGGAGTTTGGACTTAAACACAGGTCCTTCTGTCTGCTTGTGGAGGGAGAACAAGGGGAACAGGGAGCCCAAGCTGGGACAACAGACCCACAGGAGCTGGTGGTGACTTAAGTTAAGGTGGAGGCAGTGGGGATAGAGAGAAATGGGGGAAATCAGCAGGTCTCAGTGACTGAATGTGGGGAAAAGAGGAGGTGCCAAGCTTCGTTCCCAGGTCTAGTGCTCAATGGGATGAGAAACCCAGGATGGGGAGCAGGTTTCTGTGAAGAGAACACCAATCCCTTCAAGCCATGCTGCACGGGAGGAGTCTGTGAGCATCTGGTGTGAATTTAAGGATTGGGAGTTCAGAAGAGCACCTGCAGTGGCAGTTGTCAATTTCAGAGTGATTGGCTCAAAGATGACAATTGCATCTTAAGAATGTGTAAGCTATCTCAGCAAGAGTATGAATTGAAAAGAGAGAGGGTCTAGGGCAGAGCCTAGAGAAATGCCAGTATTTTAAGAAATTATATGAGGAACACATTCTTGTGATTAAAAAACTCGGATAATACTGAGGTATATATTGCTCTGTGGACACGATTCAGGAGCCCATGAACTTAGGGAAATAAAGATCTTAAATCTTTATTTTCACTAATGTTAAACTGAAATTTAGTATTTTCTACAGTTATTAATGTTAGCAATTAACTCCAGGATTGTTAGCACCTATGATTGCAGATACCTCAAAATACTGTTTATGCTCATAATTTCTAAATTATGGTGGTTATTAGATTTGCTGCTAGTTCTTGTTTTACAGTTTCATAAAGAAACACATGTAATACTCTATCACCAATTTGTTTTGAATATTTTGATAACTGCGTCAATTTAATAAGCTCCCCCTTTTAAATCATTTTTTTTTTGTAGAATATAACATACATACACAGAAGTGGCAACTTTCCAAGTGCAATTTAGCAAGTAGTTTGAGAGCAAATTTCAAAGAATATTATGGGTTACATTTCCACAGTTTCAGTTATTTCTTTATTGTGAAATATAATGTGTACAAAAAGATATCTTTCAAAGTATGATTTAACAAGGAGTTATATAGGAAATTCCGAAGTTGTTATGAGTTACAGTGCCATAGTTTCAGTTATTTCCTTATTGTGAAGTATGATATATATACAAAAAGGTATAGCTTTCAAATTAAAATTTAACGAGTAGTTATAGAACAATTTCAAAGGATGCTATGGGTTACTGTTCCACCATTTCATTTATTTCCTTCTAGCTATTCTAACACCCTAGCAACTAAGAAAAAGAAGATTCAGTATTTATAATCTTTTGTTAAATTCCTTCTTGTCTGTTGCTACCCCTTCCTCTACTTTAATCACTTTCCCGATCTTCAGGGATGTCTAGCTTGTTCATGTTGAAAAGGGGTGTTGACTTTATGAAAAAAGGGTACACACCTGTTTGATGTACTTGAAGAGGCTATTGCCTCTGGGTTTTGGGACTTATCTGGCATAGGAGTTCTCTGAAGGATTTAAGTTTCTGAAGAATAAACTTAGTGAGTGAAACTTTTATAGAGCATCAGATAGGGATCCGGGTATTCTTTAAGGTTTTGGGGACTACTACTGACTTGGGCTCATCAGACTGTGGTCATTTGGCATATCTAGGTGAAGCTTACATAAGAGTAACCTCCAAGAGAGCCTCTTGACTCCATTTGAAATCTCTTAGCCATTGAAACTTTTATTTTGTTGCCTTTCTTTTCCCCCTTTTGGTCAAAAAGGTATTCTCAAAAACTCAATGCCAGTGTCAGGCTCATTCCCGGAATCCATGTCCCACATCGCCAGGAAGGCTCATTCACCTGGGGGTTCTGTCCCATGTCGGGGGGAGGGTGATAAATTTATTTGCAGAGTTCGGCTTAGAGAAAGTCCATATTTGAGCAACAAAACAGGTTCTCTGAAGGTGACCCTAGGCATAATTATTGGTGGCTTAGCCTTCCCTTGACAACCATAAGTTTCACCCGAGCAAGCCTCAACATTGAGGGCTTGACTTATAAAGTAGGGGGTTCCTAAATTCACATAGCATATGTTATGGCCACAATAATCCATATCCATATCTCACATTGTCATCACTTAGTTCTACAGTCCTCATCACTCTCCATTTTAAACAGTTCTCATGACCCAAGATGCCTCGTAGCTCTTGTCAGCCCTTAATTCTTTGTCCCTGGTATATGTGTGATACCAGTGAGGTATTCCTATTAATTATAGTCCCTAGTATGCAATAGGTAGATTTTTCCCATATACCCTTCTGTTTTCAACTCTCTCTGCTAGTGTACTTAGAAGTATATAATGCAAGCACCTGTCTGTATTTGTGGTGCTGATCTGTGGGAAACATGCCTTTAAAAAACCCCTTTCAATCCTGTTCGCCTTCAATACAGCTCTGATTCGTAAATTTCCATTAACAAACAGTCGTCACCCCTATCCATTCCCGTATCTTTGAATTCACCATCATTAACGTATCTGAACATGTTAGATTATCATTCCCCCTCACTAGCTTCTGCCTATCACTAGGTCCCCAATATTCTGTATTATAAGACATTGCTTTTACATTGTTCAGGGAGTTCATAGTAGTGGTAACGTAAAATATCTCTCCTTATGTGTCTGACTTAATTCACTAAGCATTATATCTTCAAGGTTCATCCATGTTGCCATATGTTTCAGGACCTTGTTGCTTCTTACTGCTGCATAATGTTCCATCGTATGTATATACCACATTTTGTTTATCTACTCGTCTGTTGAAGGGCACTTGGATTGTTGCAATCTCTTGGCAGTTGTGAACAATGCTGCTATGAACATCGGTGTACAAATGTCTGTTCGTATCTCTGCTTTCAAATCTTCTGAGTATTTACCAAGAAGTGGAATTGCTGGATCATAGGATAATTCAATATCTAGTTTTCTGAGAAACTGCCCAACTGTCTTCCACAGTGCCTGTACCATTATGCACTCCCACCAGCAATGAATAGAATTCCAGTTTCTCCACATCTTCTCCAGAATTTATTGTTTTCTGTTTGTTAGAAGGCAGCCATTTTTATTGGTGTGAGATGGTATCTCATTGTGGTTTTGATTTGCATTTCCCTAATAGCTAGTGAAGATGAACATTTTTTCATGTGTTTTTTAGCCATTTTTATTGCCCCTTTGGAGAAATAACTTTTCATATTGTTTGCCCATGTTATGATTGGTCTGTTTGTACTATTATCGTTGAGTTGTAGGATTTCTTTATATATGCAGGCTATCAGTCTCTTATCAGATATATGTTTTCCAAATGTTTTCTCCCATTGAGTTGGCTACCTCTTCACCTTTTTGCAAAGTTTTTTCAGGCACAGAAGCTTTTTTTTAATATATATATTTTAAACTATTGTATTTTAATGCCTCACATTGTATATTAAGGGGGAACAAATTCAGCAATGCTAACTGAGCAGCCTTTTACTCCTGAGAATTGACGTAAGCGTCAGGCACAGAAGCTTTTGATTTTGAGGAGTTCCCATTTATCTATTTTTTTTTCTTTTGTTGCTTGTACTTTGGGTATAAGGTGTAAGCTATCTCCTATTACTAGTTCCTGAAGACGTTTTCCCCATATTATCTTATAAGAGTTTTATTGTGCTGTCTCTTATATTGAGGTCTTTGATCCACTTTGTGTTAATTTTTGTGTAGGGGCCCTCTTTCTTTCTTTTGGTTACGGCTATCCAGTTCTCCCATCCCTGTTTGTTGAAGAGACTGTTCCGACTCAGTTCTGTGGATTCGTGGGCCTTATCAAAAAACAGTCAACCATAGATCTGGGGGTCTATTTCTGACTCTCAATTCGATTCCATTGATCGATATGTCTTATCTTTATGCCACTGTATCTTTATGTTTTGACCACTGTACCTTTTCAGTAGGCTTCAAAGTCTGGAAATGTAAGTCCTCCCACTTTGTTCTTCCTTTTTAGGATTTTTTGGCAATTCAAGGCCCCTTTCCCTTCCAAATAAATTTGATAACTAACTTTTCCAAGTCTGCAAAGTAGTTTGTTGGAATTTTGATTGGAATAGTGTTGAATCTGTATATCGGTTTGGGTAGAATTGACATCTTAACAATGTTTAGTCTTCCTATCCATGAGCATGGAATATTTTCCACCTATTTAGGTACTTTTTTAAAAATTTCTTTTAGTAAAATTTTGTAATTTTCTTTGTAGAGGTCTTTTACGTCCTTGGTTATGTTTATTCCTAGGTACTTGATTTTTTTAGTTGCTATTGTGAATGGAATTTTTTTTTTATTGTGTCTTCAGTTAGGTCATTACTAGTGCATAGAAACATTACTGACTTATGTGTATTAATCTTGTATCCGGTCACTCTGCTGAATTTTTTTTATTAGCTCAAGTAGCTTTGTGGTCAAATTCTCAGGATTTTCCAAATATAAGATCATATCATCTGTGAATAATGACAGTTTTACTTCTTCCTTTCCAATTTGGATACCTTTTATATCTTTGTCTTGGCGAATTGCTCTGGCTAGAACTTCTAGCACAATGTTGAATAACAGTGGTGACAGTGGGCATCCTTGTCTTGTTCCTGATCTTAGGGGGAAGGCTTTCAGCCTCTCACCATTGAGCACTATGCTGACTCTGGGTTTTTCATATATGCCCTTTATCATATTGAGGAAGGTTCCCTAAATTCCTGGCTTTTGAAGTGTTTTATTAAAAAGGAATGTTGAATTTTGTCAGATGCTTTTCCAGCATCTATTGAGATGATCATTTGATTTTTCCTTTTCTATTTGTTAATGTGTTGAATTACATTAATTGATTTTCTTATGTTGAAACACCCTTGCATGCCAGGAATGAACCCCACTTGGTCATGGTGTATAATTCTTTTAGTGTGCCTTTGGATTTGATTTTCAATTATTTTGCTTAGGATTTTTGCATCTATGTTCATTAGGGAGATTGGCCTATTGTTTTCCTTTTTTGTATTATCTTTATCTGGGTCTGGTATCAGAGTGATATTAGTTTCATAGAATGAGTTAGGTAGTGTTCCTTTTTTCTTCAATTTTTTGAAAAAGTCTGAGCAGGAATGGTGTCAATTTTTTTTTTTTTTGGAAAGTTTGGTATTTCTTTAATTGCTTCAAATTTTGTGTCTCCTCTGGCTTTTTAGTTTATTTGTTTGACTTGTCCATATCTTCCAGACTCTTCAAGTGCTTTGTAATTTTCTGTTGGCTTCGGGGCATTTGCTTTTCTTGATAAGGGTATTTTGGGAAATGCAGGATTATTTGAGCATTTATATATAATTTGGTAAAGCTGCAGCTTGCTGGAGTGCAGTTTCCCAATCCTACCAGCAGGTGGTGCCCTTGAGGTACAGTTTGCTGGAGTGAAGTTTCCCTAACCTACCAGCAGGTGGCACTGTCAAGTCAGTCTTCCTCAAACTTCTCTTTGGTGCTGGGCAGAGTCTAAACTGGGTGGGGAGCCAGTCAGTGCACCAGTTCTCTGTGTGCACTGGGGACTACCTGCCCTGGGGCTACGACATGGGCCCTGAGCAGGTAGGCAGGGAGTCTGCTCAAGGGTACCCTGCAGATGGAATGTGGGCCCTACCTGCTGTCTCCTGGCCTGCCTTGTGCCCGCGAGTTTCTGGGGTGTGGGAGGGGCTCCTGATCATCAGGATGGTGCCTCTCCCTTCCCCACTTCTTGCTGGTGCACCCCACCCCCTTCTGTGGGGGGAGAGTAAATGCTGGCTGCCAGTTTCCCTCACGGGAATTCCCGTCCATCTGGCTATGGGAGATCATCCCCTAGCAGACTGTCAAGGTAGGTGCACAGGAATGGAGAACCACTGCTCATTCCTTTGCCTGGCGGCGGTTTTGGTGCTGCTGGCTGGGAGGCAGTCTGTGGGAACAAACTTACCCCATCTCTGGAACCACTCTCTCTCTCTCCTGTTTTTGTTGGCATCCCCTTCAAGTACTATGGGGGACCCTCTGTCGGTCACACTTGGAAACTGCGGTCCTGGGTGTCCTCTGGCCCCTCTGGTTACTTTCATGGGGGAGAAGCCCCTTCCACCTCACCTACTCCACTGTCTTCCCGGAAGTTCTTAATAAGTTCCCTTTGAAATATGCTGTTGTGCCTCAGCAGAGCAGGCGATTGGGGGAAGGTTGGGAGCATCAAGACCTGGCATTGGGAATGGAGAAAGAAGAGGTTGCGTCCCACCCCTCACCCCTTCCCTCATCTGCAAATACCTGTGGGGAGGATGAGCAGCTTGCCTAAGAAGCTGAAGGGGGAACAGCCTTCAGGTCAGGTCTCGGTGGCAGCTGGAAGGGGTGTTTGATGAGGATAATAGTCTGTTGGCCCAGCTGCCCCTCAGGATACTTATCCCTTGCCTGATCACCCTGGGCAAAAGAGCCCCATCCCCCAGGCGCCTCTGGCTCATGATCTTGCTTATTGTCATAGCACTTATCTCTACCTGACATTGTTTATTTGATGTTTAGTTTATTGTCTTTCTCTCCCACTAGACTACTCTCCATCCATCCATCCATCCATTCTTCCTATAAATATTTACTTGCCAGGCAGGGTTATAGGCGTTGGGGATATAGCAGTGAATAAAACATAAACATTCCTGCTGTGCATTCTAATGGGGGAGAGAGACCTCCAATAAATAAGTAAAATGTGATATATGCTGTCATAAATACTATGGAGATCAAGAAAGCAGGATAAGGGGCTAAAGCATGATGGGGAAGGGCTGGGTTTTTTAAAGAGCTTTATTGAGATAGAACTGATACAGTAAACCACATATATGTAAAGTGTACAATTTAATAAGTTATATCGTGTATACACTGGTGAAACATCACTGTGCTCAAGATAGTGAACATGTCTACTGGCCCCCATAATTTCCTTGTGTGAGGGATTATTTTAGAGAGTATGGTCAGGGAAGCCCATTTAACAAGGAGTTATTTGAGCAGAGACCTGAATGAAATGAGGGAGCAAGCCGTGCAGTACCCAGGGAAAGAATGTTCCACGCAGTGGGGGCAGGAAGGACAAGAATTCCTGGTGTATCCAAGGAACTGCGGGGAAGCCAGCTTGGCTGGAGCCAGGGGTGGGTGGGGGGGGGGCAGAGGGGGAAGTGTCAGGCAATGAGGTGAAGAACTCACTCATGTCCATGAGGCCTGGGACTTTGTTTTGTCCCTGCTGTACCCTCAGTACAGCATCAGAACAGGGTTTAGTGGCAGGGTGGGTCAGTGAGAGGGTTCTTTAAACAACCAGATATTAGGGGGAAAAAGTGGCCAGAGGGCCTCCATCTTGGACAGGGACCAGGGGTCCCTGGGTACACAGTAGTGGGGTGTCACACATGGAACCCGGCCACTCCTCGGCCCTCCCTCCAGCTTGACCACCTGTTTCACTCCCTTGCAGAGGTTCCGGTTCTGTGGTGATCTGGACTGTCCCGACTGGGTCCTCGCAGAGATCAGCACACTGGCCAAGATTGTTGAGTGCATGGGGTCTACCTAGTGGGGAGGAAGGGGGTGGGGACCAGAGCTGTGGGGGTGGAAGGTAGTGAGGTCACTCTGGGGTTGGGTCCTCAGTGCTCAGCCTGTCCTGGCATGCTGTGTGACCTCAGTCATGTGGATGGCCTTCTTTGAGCCTTCCCCTAGCAATGAGGGGTGAGGTGGGCCAGTCTGGCTGATCTGGGGCCTTCCCTTCCAGTCCTCTGTGAAGCTGCGGCTACTGTGCAGCCAGGTGCTGAAGGAGCTTCTGGGACAGGGGATTGATGTGAGTAAAGAACCCCAGCACCCCACTGTTCCATTCCCCATGACCCTTACTACCCTGAAACTCGACACCAGGCTCAGGGAAGTAGGTCCGTTTCTGTAGCCCAGCCTCTTCCCTAGCAAGCATCCAGGCTGGGGGTCGAGGGGCCGGTGAGGAGGGATCTGGCACCTCCTGAGGGCTTCCTTTCCCCCTAGTATGACAAGATCCTGAAGCTCACAGCTGATGCCAAGTTTGGTGAGTACCCCACTGATTCCAAAGGCTTTGGGCGACCCCAAGTGCTCAGCCTGGTGCCTGGCACAGAGCTCCCCTCCCCCGACCTACTGCCTTAGCAGAGGAGCATGAGGGGAAGAAAGATGCTGACAGTCCACCCCCAGTGTCCTCTGACAGCTTCCAGGGAAGCAGTAGTGGTGGCTGCGGCCCAAGAAGGCCTGGGAGCTCTGAGCTGAAGATGGTGGGGCAGCAGGGAGGCAGCTGGGGCCACAGTGACATTCCCTACCCCTGTGGGGGACCCCCAGAGTCAGGTGATGTGAAAGCCACGGTGGCGGTGCTGAGTTTCATCCTCTCCAGTGCTGCCAAGCATAGTGTGGATGGCGAGTCCTTGTCCAGTGAACTGCAGCAGCTGGGGCTGCCCAAAGGTATGGGGATGTGGGCGGGCAGGTGGGCAACCTGGGGCCAAGGTCTGCCAGACAGCAGGTCAGGCCATGTGACCCTGAGCAGCTCAGCCCCAGCCCCGGCCTGCCACCTCACGGGACCTCCATTCTGCCCCCAGAGCATGCCTCCAGTCTGTGCCGCTGTTACGAGGAGAAGCAAAGCCCTCTGCAGGAGCACCTGCGGGCCTGTAGCCTGCGCGGTGAGTGTGGGGCAGGCCAGCATGAGGCCTGGGGTCCATTCTGGAAGGTGCATGCAGCGTGCAATGTACCAGTCCTTGTAGAAGACTTAGCTGGCATCACATCTGGAGCAGTTGCAGGGCCGGGCCTTGCCCTGGGTCTGCTGATTCCAGCCCAGTCTTCTTTCCTTTGTGATTTGTGGGTGATCTGAACTCCTGTTGATTGAGCTCTTCCCCTGTGCCAAGCCTGGGCCAGGATTATTGCCCCACCTGTGAGGCAGAGAGGGATGAGAGCTTTTCAAAGGCCGTACAGCCTTGGGTTGAGAGCTGATCCAGGTAGGTACTGAGGGCTGCCTGGTGTGCTTGCCTCAGATTCTGAGAGTTGCCCCATGCTGCCTTGCAGTGAACAGGCTGACGGGCGTGGGCTGGCGGGTTGACTACACGCTGAGCTCCAGCCTGCTGCAGACCGTGGAGGAGCCCATGGTGCACCTGAAGCTGGACGTGGCTGCTGCTCCAGGGGGCAAGGCACAGCCCATCACCATGTCCCTCTCAGCAGACAAGTTCCAGGTCCTGCTGGCAGGTGAGGCTCAGCTAGGCCTGGAGGGTAAGGGGTCCCGCCCAGCCCCCAACTGACTGCCACCTGCATGCCCACCTCTTCTCCCTGCAGAACTGAGGCAGGCCCAGACCCTGATGAGCAACCTGGGCTGAGGAGATGGGTGTTTGGGGTCCATGTGAAGCCTCCCTCTCCGTGTCAGGTGGCTTCCCTCCAAACTTCTCTTTGTGGGTCGCTCCAGTCCCAGCATGCTGGCTGTCTGGCCTGGGCCCACGCCCGGGCCTCCTGGGTCCCCGTTTCTGAGGTCCTCATGTGAGAGTTCATCATAGGGATCCTGAGGTCCATTTTCCCTCATGTTCTCTCCTCCCCTTCAGTCATTTGATGCTGTTTTCACAAGTGAGGAAGAATAAACAGAAGTGTAAAGGTGTGTGAGCATGGGTTTGTGTTTTTGTGTTTTGGTTCAGACTGAGGGTTTTTGTGAGACATCAAGTGTCATATAGATCTCCGTGGCCCACCACTCTTCTCTTCTCAACCACTGATTGAGGCAGGTGGAGGGGTGAGGCAAAAAAAGAAACAGCTTGTCCGTAGATAGGAAAATCAGGGTTCTAGCTCCAGAGTCCTATGTTGCTCCTTGCTCTTCTCTCCCTGTAGTGACCTTGTCCTCAGGCTGGCAGCAAGCATGGGGCCTCCATGCCATATACTTTTTGTAGAGAAAGGAGAGAGCCCTTTACCTCCTGCCATCTTCCTTATCAACGAAGAAGGGCCCATGCCTGAACCACACATTGGCAAGAAGAATGGCCTCCTGGGACTGCTTTAGACCAGCCAGGGCTCTAGGAAAGGCTGATTCCAGGGCTGGTGCAGGGAGAGTACAAGGTGAGCCTGAAGCATCTTGTGGTACAGGGGAGCTATCAGAGAATTATAGGCTAAGTAAAATAAGCCAGACACAAAAGGTAAAATGTTGTATGGTTATGCTTCTGTGAGAGATCTAGAATAGGCAAATTATTTAGAGGCAGGAATTAGAATAGTGGTTATGGGGGTTGGGGGAAGAGGGGAATGGGAAGTTAATTACTTAATGAGTGCAGAGTTTCTGTTTGGGATGATGAAAATGTTTTGGAAATGGTGGTGATTAAACAACATTGTGAATGTACTTAATGACGCTGAATAGTAAACTTAAACATAGTTAAAATAATAAAGTATATTTCCCCACAGTAAAAACTGAAAGAAAGAAAGAAAGAAAGAAAGAATAATGAGTCATACCCAAAGGCACCAGCTCGTCCTACTGGACAAATATGAGACAGTTTGAGCATCAAAAGATAAGGACCAAGGAGGCATGGCAAGATGGTGGCATAGAGAGGTGTAGAATTTAGTCAGTCTTCTAGAGCAACTAGTAAATAGACAGGAACAACTAATAAACAGTCTGGAACAACTGTTGTGGGACATCTGTGACTGGACACACATCGTACACCAGCATGGAATGGGTGGAATGGCTGAGATTGCAGCAAAAAACTGTAAGTAAAGCTCCCCAACTGCAGAGTTGGCACCCCTCCCCCACCAGCACGGCAGGCTGAGCTGAAACAACTTCCCTGTGGAAAAAAGGTTACCTGGAGAGAGGGAAAGTAACTCAACCAGCTTCAATTGTGGTTTTAATTAACAAATTTGGACTATGAATACAAGCTACAAGCACAGATGAACTCAGAGCAAGCAGGAAAGGAACCTTAGGTTCCTCCTGGCAGAGAGGAGACAGGGCTGACGGAAAAAAACAAAACAAAAAAACAGAAAACATAATCAAAAACAGAGGTTTTTGGAGACAGCTGAGCTCAGAATATTGGAAAATGTCTGAGTCCCAAGAAAAGGGGCACAGAGAACCAGGTACCAACACTGGTTGACCAATGAAACTGAGGGGCTGGGGACTGGCTCTGAAAGGGGGCTTTCTCTCTTTTTCTTTTGTTTTTTTCTCTCATCCTAAGTAGCTCATTTGAGAAAGCCTCAGGCATTTTCAATTGTCAGGCAAGGGTGGAGTTAACAGAGTCAGAGAGACAAAGGAGGAATTCAAGTGTAGAAGATAACTCCCTAAAGGGTGTATTTTCCCTAAGAAAAGTGTGTGTGTGGGGGCAGCTCAAGTGGTGGCCCTCCCTCAGAGAATTCAGACCCCAGGGCCTGGGGGATGGGAAAAAACAGCCTTCCAAGCCATTACCCAGGGTCTGTGCTCTGCCTAAACACTGGGGTGAAGGTCCCACCTTCTCTAAGTATCATGATGGAGGCCAGGCTCTCCAGGAATGCTGGGACCCAGACCCCACCTTCTCTGAGCTTTGAAGTAACAGCACTCTCCCCAAACAATGGGGCACAAGGCCAGCCCCCTCCAGGCACCAGGACAGATGACCTGTGCCCTGCAAGGTGAACCTGCCCTTTTCGCACATGTGACTGGGCCCACTCTCTTGGCCCAAGGAGGTCTCTTTGGTCCAGTCCTCATCTTTCATGGTTCTGCCCTTGAGGTCATTCTTCCTTCAGTTCACCCTTCTCTGTTCACACCATACATGACTTAGTGGTCACAAGGTGTGGATCACACATTTATAAAGCAGAGGTCTGGCTATCACGGCCTCAATCTTGATCAATTTTAGCCTCACTAAAGTGGGACAACCAGATGTTGGGTGCCTCCTAATGTGGTGCAATTTCAAGTACAGAGCAGCACCCAGGAGGTGTCCTGAGTTCATTTAAGCCTTTAGATCTAATTCTCAGTGTGCAGGAAAAACTACAGGTAGAGGAACAAGGAGATGACATCCTGAGGAAACATTTGGACAAACCCAGAATGTGATGGGGCATCTCAAAAGGCAAAGGGCTTAGACTCTTTTGAAATGTCAGTATAATGAAAGGCCAATAAAAGAAGGGTAAACAGGAAGATGGGTGGGAGGTGGGGAGGGTGGTTCCATCAAGATTAAAGATGATTAATGAGATGTAATTTTTTTTTTCTTTTTTTTTCTCTTTTCTGAGACATGTAATTCTTGGTTGTATTCCATCTTGATGAACAAACCAGCTGTAAAAGACATTTTGGGGACAATTGGGGAAATTTGAATGTGGACCAGGTGTTAGATGATATTAATATTAGATGTTATTGTTAACTTTATTTAGGTATGATCAAGATATTGTGATTTTGTATTGGAGATACATACTTAAGTGTTGGGGATGAAATGTCATAATTTGCCTAATATACTTTAAAATATTTCTGCCAACATAAATGAATAAATAAATGAGGGAAAACAGAAGTAGAAGTAGTAGGAAGGGAAGAGATCATAGTTAGGAGTCAGGCACCAGTGCCTGCTACATGCCCCATCACGCTTAGAAAAAAAATGCAGACACCTTACAGAGGCCCTACCTGACTGACCAGGATCTTGCTTGCCTCTGGGTCCCCACACTACACTCCAGCCACAGCAGCCTTCTTTTGCTTCTTCCAATGAGCCGAGCTCTTTCCTCTATCAGGCCTTTACACCAGCGGTTCCTTCTGCCTCGGTATATTGCTTGCCCTCACTGTTTGCCTGGTGGCACCTTGATGTTGAGTTCTCAGCCTAAATGTCGCCGCCCACCCTCCCTCACAGAACCACCTGAAGTAGGCTGTCCTCCGCTCTGGTTTTGTTGGTTGGCTGCACTTCCCACCCGCAGGAGGTGATGATGTTTATGTGCCGTCTCCATGCGTCGATACTTAGGGCCACCACTAGGTCCCCAGAGCCCGTGTTTATCGCGCACCTGCACGTGTCCTGCGTACAGCTGCAGGCGCGTCCGCTTTGGGACCTTGCTGCTGTTTCCTGTAACCGCGGTGACAGCTGCAACCCGAGACTTCCGACCGACTGCGTATCTCGCCCGCGGCGGGCGGCTGGAATCCAGACGCCTCCACCAACTCCCAGCTGGGTGACTGCACACCCCGGAGCCCCCCAGCCCGGGACCCCACACCAAGGAGTCTCGACTTCGGCTAACTCACCGAGGAACTACACTTCCCAGCAGGCGCTGGAGCAGCGCCCGCAGCCGCCAGCATGCTCCTAGGCGCGGCTCCACCCCTAGCATTAACCCCCTAGGACTGCAGACTGGCCGGGAGCGGCGCAGATTGCAGGTACGTGGGAGCGGGATGGAAGGTGTGCAGCAGAGGTGAGGAGAGGATGGAATTTGGGACTGTTGGGGGAAGAAGGGAGACAAGTTAGCCGAAGGCAGGGGCCCAGTTGAGGGCACTCTATGGCGTGGGGTCCGGCCATAGAGTGCCTGCCTCTTGAAAAAATTAGGAATCTGGAAGTTCGCCTCTTCCTGCAAAATGAAACCTTTCGGGTGCCAAGCCGTGGGCGGTGCTGAGGTGGGGGAAGGGGAAGGTAAAGGAGTCTTTCCTGGCCTCATGCACCCCTCTACCCCCACACACCCTCATCTTCCATCCTGACACGTCTTGGGGGAAGAGGAAAGTGGCAAGCTCCCCTTTCTCAGCCAGGTGGGAGCCAGCGAAGTGAAGTACGCTTCCCCTGGGGACTGAGGCTCTAGTGCGGGAGTCGTAGATTCCTCTGCTCTGAGTTCCTTGCTGGTGCCCCTCGGCTCCCCACTGGGTGCTGTGTGAACCTGCCTCCCGTGCTTGTGCATCTGGAGATGCCTGCAAGCCCTCCGTGTCCTGGCGCCCACCCTGCCCGGGGTGGTGCTCGCTGAGCGCTGGGCTCAGGCTCACAGCTGCTTGTCTCCCAGGCAGGGTTAGGTTCGTCCACTCAGTAGTTCGGTTAGCAGATCAGGCACTGTTCTAAGCAGTGGGACTGTCAAACTAGCAGGGCTTACCCTCTGAGGTGGGAGTGGAGGTAGAGGCTGACAGTAAACAAGGTAAGTTCAGATTGTGGTAAGTGCGCAAAGGAAAGTAAACAGGGTCGGGGAGCTACCTTGGATAGGGTGGTCTGGGAGGGCCTCTCTCAGGAGACTTTTTTGAGCTGAGGGAGGTGTTCCCGACAGAGCGATGGTAGGGACAGAGGCTGGGAAGAAGAGCAGTGTGCCTGGAGCAAGTGAGTGAGAGGGGGGACTGGGGGAAATGAGATGACGGAGGTTGGCGGGGGAAGGATTTGGACTTTATTCTGAAGGCAGTGAGAGCTTGTTGACAGTGTTAATAAGGAAGGCAAACTGCCTTCCCCAGCCTCAGCTCCCCAGTGCCCGTTTTCCCGGTACTTTCAGGTGCGGGCCAGGGGCTGTGGGCCAGGCCAGCCAACCTCTGTGCCAACCCCAGCTGGCCACACCCCTCTCTGACCCTCAGGGTTCTCCTCTGTGCATTAAGGGTGATGATTCCTACCTTTCAGGTGCACACCTGACCCAACCTGCTGCCCCCGCCCCCCCCCCCCACAGGGTGCAGTCACCTCTCCTACAGGATGCCGGAGGGCCCCGAGCTGCACCTGGCCAGCCAGTTTGTGAACGAGACATGTGGGGGGCTGGTGTTTGGCGGATGTGTGGAGAAGTCAGCTGTCAGTCGCAACCCTGAGGTACCCTTTGAGAGCAGTGCCTACCGCATCTCAGCTGCAGCCCGTGGCAAGGAGCTGCGCCTGACACTGAGCCCCCTACCTGGGGCCCAGCCCCAACAGGAGCCACTGGCCCTTGTCTTCCGTTTTGGCATGTCTGGATCCTTCCAGGTGGCACCCAGTGATGCGCTGCCACCCCATGCCCATCTGCGCTTCTACACAGCTGCCCCCAGCCCCCAGCTCACCCTCTGCTTCGTGGACATCCGCCGCTTCGGACGCTGGGACCTCGGGGGCGAGTGGCAGCCGGGCCGTGGGCCCTGTGTCTTGCTGGAGTACGAGCAGTTCAGGTGGGGCCAGTGCCAGGTGCCGTGGGGACAGTCTGGGCCTTGGGCTGGGCTCTGTCAGTGCCTTGTTGGACACCCAGGGGCCAGTCCCCTGCCTCCCTAGGCCTTAGTCCCCTCATGTGTAGGATAAGACAGTGTGCTCTGCCCTGGGGACAGCCCCTGAGCTAATGGATGTGTCAGCCTAAAGCTGATGTGGGAAGCGAGACAGGGAGCTAACAGGAGGATGGACAGGCACCGCCCTGAGGACATACGGCCGGGGAGTAGCAGAGCTGGACCGGGAGCCCCATGCTGTTCTGGGTGTTTGCAGGCGGCTAGGAAGAGAGGAGGAGGGGCTTTGACAACATGCTCAGAAGTGAGGCTGAGCAGGAAGGAATTGTTTCAGGGTGGGTTGACACTGCCTAATGACATGGTTGGTAAGTCAGGTTTCGTGGCCCCCCACATTCTCTCTGCCCACTGCTCTGTGTCCTGTGGCCTCCTCTGTGTGTGTCCTCTGCCTACTGGAAGGGTAGCAGCCCCACCTGGGATGTGATGCAGATGGCCGGGCACCAGCCACTTCCTTTCCTCTAAAGAGGAAACATTGATGTCTCTGCTTCATGCCAGGGCCTGTTCTAGGTGCTGCAGGTACAGCAGCAAACCTGAGGGATGTGGTTCCTGCTCCTAGAGCTAATGTTCAGGTAGGGAAGGGAGGAACAGGGAAACAAACAGGAAGGATTCAGATAGATACCTGCCTGAAGAAAAATCCAACAGGTGGAGGAGGTAGAGAATGACATTGGCGCAGGAGTCAGGAAAGGCCACTCTGGGAGGTGACATTTGCGCTGAGGCCTGACTGATGGGGAGGCAGCCAGGCAACAAAACCATTCTAAGTGGCAGGAATCACAGATGTGAATTCAGGTGGACTTGGAGAGTTCTCCCTTCCTCGGGGACCTTCTGCCTTCAGTTGGCCCTTAGGGGACTTTGTTCCCTGCAGGACAGGCCAGGGCATCTTGGGTGCACAGAAGGCAGTTGAGCCTCGGTCTTCCAGGCACGATCCCCCAAGCGCACGCCCAGGGAAATGTCTGTTCATGGTCCTGGCTCCCCCCAGCTCACCTTTCCTGGGGAGTCACGCCACAAATTCACTCTTTGTCAGCTGCCTCTGAAGTTTCTCTCTTCATCTTTCCATCCTGAGCTTGGCCCTGGATGGAAGCACATTTTCTTGGTCCAACAGCCGAGAAGTCTGTGGGGCGATGCTCTCCTCAGAAATCTGAGCCATCACCTGAGCTAACCTTCCATACTTACCTTTTCCCCAAAGCTCTGCTTCTTGCCACCCCCTAGCCCCCCTGCTCTCCTCATGCCCATCACTGAGTCAGTGTTGCCAGGCCCTCTTTCCACAAAGAAACTGGAAGCATTTCTTCTGTTTGGTGCCAAGGAGACCCATGACTGGGGGGTAGGGGTGGGGGCTGCTAAGGGCTCATTAGCCAGGATTTGCCCCTCACCCCTTCTGCCTAGAGCCATTGCCAGCTCCTCAAAGACAGTCTTCAGGGTCTTGACAAGAGTTGAGCTCATCCATGTCAAATCTGCAGATGCCGTGTAACCCACCAGGAGTTTCCAGCTGCAGGCACACCTCAGGTCCTGTGATCACCTTGTTTTCAAAAGGCGGTGGAGTCTGAGGCACTTTGGTGATAAGCACACATCATACAGACTCCTCATAAGTGTTCCCTTGAACACACTGGTTTTGATTAGTATTTTTCACCTTTCACAGTGAATTAAATCCCATATTTTTCCCATTAAATAAGAAAACAGAGGTTCCAGCTGCCAAATAGCACTGAAGCTGGGAGAAGAGGAGCTGGGACCCCATCATCACCACCCCTGCACCTGGGAGCAGGTTTCCCCAAGCCCCCTCCCTCATCTTGTCACACCACCTGCCCTGGGTGCAAATGGGAACTAATGAAGCTGTGGTGCCCCAGGAGTTCGCTTCTGCCAGCACAGGCACGGGAAGGGGCATAGTGGAACAAATCTGGGCAGGAGGCTCATACCTGGGCCATGTCCCTTTAGGGAGAATGTGCTGCGAAACCTAGCAGACAAGGCCTTTGATCGGCCCATCTGCGAGGCCCTCCTGGACCAGAGGTTCTTCAATGGCATCGGCAACTATCTGCGGGCAGAGATCCTGCACCGGTCAGCAGGGCAGGTTGTGGGCACGAGGGCTGGGGCTGGGGGCAGGGCATGTCCATGTTCTCCATGCTCAGCAAGGCTCACTGTCCCCCACCGCTCTAGGCTGAGGATCCCTCCCTTCGAGAAGGCCCGCACGGTGCTGGAGGCTGTGCAACATCGCAGGCTGGTGAGGGTCCAGGGAGGCACATTACACACGAGTGTGTGTGCTGGCATGTGCGTGTCAGCCACCCAGGGTATGGGTGGAGACAGCTGTTCCCAGCTTGGCTCTGCGTCTGTCTGCCTTTCTCAGTTTGGGGCCTCAGTTTCCTCTTCTCTACAATGTGTGTGTGTGTGTGTGTGTGTGTGTCCTGCTGAGCTCAGAGGGGGTTCTGCTACCAAGGAGTCAGCTGCTGGCCCAGTGGGCTTGCCCCACGCTGACAGCCAGGGCCTGCCCCTGCCTCTTCTTCAGAGCCCAGAGCTGACTCTGAGCCAGAAAATCAGGGCCAAGCTGCAGAATCCGGACCTGCTGGAGCTGTGCCACTTGGTGCCCAAGGAAGTGGTCCAGTTGGGTGAGGCCTGGGGAAGACAAATGGCTAACTACCTAGGCCCCAGCATCTTGTTTAACCCTCAGGGCCTGGTTCCCTGCCTGGGAAATGGGAGGCTGTAGTCCCAGTTGTTGCTAAATAGATTAGGTCTCCTCTTTCATAGGTGTATATGTATCCTCCAAGCTGCCCATGAGGCAGGCAGGGCCAGGATTCTTAACCCAGCTCCAGGATGGGAAAGCCATGGCCCAGAGTGGGGAAGTCACCAGCCTAAGGTCACATGGCTGGAGGAGGGTGGGGAGCCTTGGCCCCTGACCCAGCCCATGAGCACGTGTAGCTGAGGTCTGGGCCAGGTCTGGCTAGGCTCCCCACTCCTCCCAACCTGAGTCTGCCCTCTGACCTCCGTCTGGTTCCTCTGTCCCACAGGGGGCAAAGGTTACGGGCCGGAGAGCGGGGAGGAGGACTTTGCCGCCTTTCGAGCCTGGCTGCGGTGCTATGGCGTGCCGGGCATGAGCTCCCTGCGGGATCGGCATGGCCGCACCATCTGGTTCCAGGTGTGGAGCCCTATTGCTCACACAGGGAAACAGAGAAGGCTGGTGGGGTGGGGAGACCTGAGGTCACAGCAGGGCAGGGGCTGGGGTCTCCCCCAGGTGGGGTTGCCCAGGGCCTGTCTGGGCCCCAAGGGTCACTCTGTTCCTGGGGTCCAGAATCCCCAGGCCATGCCCCTCCCCTCCTGTGAATCCCAGGGTCCCAGCTGCCGGAGCAGCTCAAGGGGCAGCCCAAGGGCAGAGCGGCCTGGTTGGTGTCAGCTTTGACCTGGAGTGGGAAGCAGAGAGGCTACACTAATCTGGAAGAATAGGTGTGAGTCTCCAAGGAAAACTGCCCTTGCTCTGGCCCAGATTGCTTTCTAAATTTCCCCATTCTATTTTAGGGGGATCCTGGACCCCTGGCACCCAAAGGTAAGCTACCCCTAATGTGACAGGTCAAGAGCAGAAAGGCCAAGCACCCTTCTCCATCCCCATCTCCACTCTAACCCGGGGGCGCCTCTGGCAGGGAAAGGGGGATGGGGGAGCTGAGGCCATAGAATCTGTGACCCCAGCGTCAGTGTCCTGCAGGGGGCAAGTCTCGCAAGAAGAAATCCAAGGAGACACAGGCAGGTCCTGAGGACCAAGCGGAGGTATGGTTGTCTGCTCCTCCTTCCTCCCCTGCTCTCTCCCGCCCTGGCTGCACCTCCCAGGCCATGCTTCTGAGCCCTCATCAACCTCAGAACTGCTCGCCGAGCCCCTGCCCTGAGTGGGGGTCTCCTCTGCTCAGGGCCCTCCAACTCCAAGCAAGGCCCCTCCCAGGACACGAAGGGCACGCAGGGAGCTTCCCAAGCAGACTGCAGCCTGGGAGCCTGGGGGGGCCAACTTCCAAAGGGACCCAGAAGCCCCCATAGTCCCCGAGGAAAGGAAGAGGAGAGCGCGGCCAGCAGCCTCAGGTCGGCTTCCCTCAGCATCCTCCCTCCCAGCCACTGGATCCCCAGCAGAGGAGGGGGGTGGCCACGCAGGGGGGAGGAGCATGGGAAAAAAGGTGGGAGGGAGGCTGTGGGGCAGTCCTCGGCCTGTGGGGCCCCTCGTGAGAAGTCTAAGCTAGCCATTCTCCTGGGTCCATCACGCAGGCTCCCGAAAGCCCCAGAAAGCAAAGCTGGCAGCCCACCCTTAGAGCCTGAGGGAGCCCTGCTTGTGCCCACCTCTTCCTGCTGCCCAGCCCTGGCTCTGGGGGGCCTGTCTAGCTTCCTAGAAGGGGTCTGCGTGCCCCTGGTCCCATGGCTGTCCCCTGTGGAACTGTGATGTTTTTAACTGTTTAACTGTACCCTGCATATATTCCCTGTCTTTAAAGCTCATGTGAAAAAAAATTTTTTTTAAATAAACTGAAAAAGTGGAACTTCTCAGACTGGCTGCAGGCCAGGGAATGCTTGATTGGGGGGCCCAGGAGGCCCAAGTCCTCAGCAGGGCCCACCTCAGCAGGGCACACTGAGCCCAGTCCCAGTCTCAAGGCCCTGGCTCTCAGCACAGGCTGCCTCTGCCCAGGCTCCACAGCTCTTCCGGTCCTGGGTTCTTCAGGGCTGTGGTTGCACCCCCAAACCTGGCCTGGCTAGGCAGTGCCCCTTTCCCGTGGGGTCCAGCTGGAACCCACCCTCCCAGCCTCCTCCCCAGCCCCAGGTCCCCTGCTGTGGCTGATGCAGGTGGAGGAGCTTATATCTAAAACGTAGCCAAATTATGGTCACCCCAAGACACGCACTCTCTCATGGGCGCTGCAGTCTGGACCTGCTCACACAAGGAACCATAGAGCTTGCCCCTGCCCTCAAATGTCTAAGAAAAAGCATCCCCCCTTCCTCCCCACCCCACCCCTCACCTCCCCACACCCCCACCCCAGCTGGCAAAGCCTGAGGGTGAGCCCAGAGCGGAGAGAGCAGGGGCTGCCGGCAGGGTTTCTAATCAAAGGATTTATTGTACACCGACTCAGAGGTAACTGGTCCTTGGTTCAGGCTGGGAAGGCAGAAATGAGGAGCCCCCAAAACTGCCACAAACAAAAAACCACCCCCAGGGGCTCAGTCCGATGGCGTCTGCAGCACGAGCAGCAGGGACCGCACTTGGAAGGGAGAAAAGGTGAGCTTCAGGCTGGCGTCGCTCAGGGGCAGCTGGCCCGCAGGGTCGCGCCGCTCCAGGAAGTCGCAGCTGGAAACAGGAAGGGCCGTGAGGGTCCCGCGGGGGCCGGTCTCCAGCCCCCAGCCCGACCCTGCACCTCCAGCTCACAGGACGGCCTCCTGAACCAGCAGGGACGTGTGCAGCCAGCAGTCGACGTGGCTGCCGTAGGCCTCGTACAGCCTCAGGAGCAGCGTGCGGCTCTCGGCGGGGGCCTCCGCCTGGGGAGGGAGGCGGGCGGTGGGCGGGGCCGGGGGCGGGCCCAGCAGGGGCCCCGGCCCCGCCCCTCACCTGCTTCACGGTCTCCAGCACCACCGCGGGCGTGGACAGCGAGAACGCGCTCCAGGCGGCGGCGGGCGCGGGGCCCGGGGCGGGCAGCGCCAGCAGCGGGAAGTTGAGGGTGTAGGCAGCGCGGATGACTCCAGCATCCTGGAAGGAGCCTGGGGACGCGGGCCGGAGAGGGGCGCACGGTAGAAAATGGGGGATCCTCTCCCACGCCGCTAGAGGGGGCAGGGAGGTGGGGCAGCTGGGATTTGCCCACTAACTGTTGGAGAAGCCGAGGCTCAGAGAAGGACTGAGAGGTGTTCAGGATCGAAGGAGGGGCCCACCGTCCCCAGCTCACCCTTGTGTGGCATCAGCGCGTAGGTGAACTCGTGGCGCCCCATGTCAGCAAAGGCGTCGGGGGCCTTAGGTGCCCGCAAGCTGGGGTGGGACGGATGACTTTGAGCCTGGCTGGCTGAGGCTGTTGGAATTCTGGCCCTGGATATCCCCCCATTCCAGTCCCTGGGTCTTGGCCCCCCACTCACAGTGAGAGGCTGAGGACGTTGCCATGCACTGATGCCCCATACTTGCAGTCGTTGAGCAGAGCCAGCCCAAAGCCGTGCTCAGACAGATCCATCCAGCGGTGGGTCCACACCTGGAGGCAGATCCCAGACTCACTTGGTGCCCCACCCTCTCATGCTCCTAGTGGCTGAAGCAGCTCTCGCTGGGACACAGAATTGAATTCTAGATCCCTCACTCTGGGAGGCCCTGGGCGTTCACCCAAACTCTTTTAAATCTCAGTTTCCTCATCTGTGAAATGGGGATAAATAATGGTACTCAGTCCACCGAATGATCATGAGTATTAAACTAAATGTAAAGCATTTGGCACAATGTCTGGCACACACTTTAGGAAGTAGTAAAAGTTGATCCTCATTATTATTCTCCTCCTATCCCCACACCAACTAGTCTCTCCCCAGCCAGGAAGAAGCTCCACTCCCACACCCCCCAATGTCAGACCTCAAAGCGGGCCCAGTCCCAAGACGTGTTGTAGTGGGTGGGCCGCTGCAGGTGCCCAAACTGGATCTCATAGGTGGCCTGGGGGCTCTGCACACGGGCGGGGAACTCCACCTTCAAGAACTTGTGGGCCTCGTGCCAGTGCACCTGTGGGCAGGGCAGAGGGTGGGGGGAGGGAAGGGAGAGAGACAGGCCTGGGGCTGGCCCCATCCCCACCAGCCGCATCCAGGGAAGATACCCACTGCCCTGGCCCCCTGCTACCTCGGTGTGGAAGCGGACATAGGGGCAGCCAACGTCCAGCACAACCTCCTGGCTGAGCCGGCTGTTGGGGCTGAGCTGCAGCAGGAACCAGGCGCTGCCCCGCAAGCCGCCCTCGGTGCCCACTGCCAGGGTTCTGACCTGGCCCAGCACCGGCCTCCTGTGGGGTGAGGGTGGGAGGTGCTGAGCCAGGGCAGGCTGGTGGAGGCCCTGGGGGAGCCTAATAGGCCTGCATTGCCCCACCCCCCAAGTCCTGCCCACCCCTCACCGTGTCTCCAGGTGGTAGTCCATGACATCCCATGCGTCCCAGTACAGGGGGACATCGTCAAACAGCACAAACTGGTTCCCCACAGCGCCCTCGGCAATGGCCTCTCTGGAAGGACACGGGTATTGGTGCTGTACAACTGTCTGACCTTGGTCTCCCCGGCTGCTTGAGGTGGGGTGTGGCAGGGTGAATAGGCCCAGGGACAGGGGACTCCCAGCCCAGCCTGCCCCGCTCCAGGTGTGGGTCCCAGCACTGAGCTGCTGGTGGGCTGCTGTGGGCAGTGCTGTGGCCAGAGGACAGAGGGAACGGGGTCTGGGATCCACCTGCCAGGCCCCGGGGGAAGACAATGAGGTGTTGGCACCTGCCGGAGGCCACCAGGACCAGGGATGACAGGCGACCGGTCGGGTCCAGCCTCACCCGGATGATGCCATTGTCCAGAGTCACGGAACCATCAGGCTTGGTGGGAGGAGGCCTGGAGACTGAGCCTGCTGGGGCTTCCAACAACCCGCAGCCCCGCCTCCCCACCTGCTGCAGCCCGGCGGGCTCAGAACCCCTCTGCGGGGGAGCAGCCACAACATCCCCGCCCCAGCGGAAACCACCAGGACTCACCTCTTGCACCACGAACACTGGCTGCTGGGGCACCAGGGGCTGCAGTGATGTAGGGGCTGGGGCAGGGGCAAAGCCCATGCTGGGCACTGTCACCAGGGCTGAGGATGGGACCTGGCATCAGGGCCACTCCCTGACCACCCAAGAACCTTGCCCAGGGTGAGGGACGGGGTGGAGAAGGATGTGACTACTGCCCTCCAGCTGGGGGCATCCCAGGGCAGCCCACCCCAGCTCATACCTAGGCTGTGGGCCCCGCCAGGCTTGGGCAGGGCCAGCACTTCAGTGCGCTTCCAGGGCAGCGTGTTGACAACCAGGAGGCCCTCGGGACCTGGCTCCCCGGCACACAGGGCTGCGGCTGCAGTGCTGAGCAGTTTATTGCCATGGGATCGGATGTCTGAGGAGAGATTGGCTGGTCCAGGGTGGGGGCAATGGGTCTGGGATGACCCCTGCCTGTTCTACAGGGATACTCTGGGATCAACTCTGGGTGTTGGAGAGAATGGAAGGACTGCTATTTTGACCTCTGACCTCTACAGTCTCCGCCCCCAGCCTCACCTTTGTAGTGGCACATGGCATCCTCTGCTACCAGCTGGATGCAGCTTCCAGGGACCACGTCGTGGAACTGGTTCAGGAGCAGGAGCCTGCAGGAGCCAAGGGCAGGGATAGGGACGGCGGGGTGGTGGTGGGGAGGTGGAAGAGGAAAAAGGCCGGAAGGGGGTCAGCTCTGAAGGTGTCTGGGGTGAGAGCTGAGGTAGGTGGCCGGGGGCAGAAGCTGAGCTGACCTCCAAAGGCACTGCAACTGGGCTGCCGGGTATAGGAACTGGGCACTGCGGGCCAGGGCCAGGCTGCTGAGCAGCTCCACGTCGTGCAGGATCCGCTCACACTCCCGGTTCCCCTTCTTGATCTGAGCCCAGGGTGGGGGGATCAAGCTGGAGTCCACTCAAGGCCCCACACCTTCCAAAGCCCTCCCTTGCTCAGAACCCTTGATGACTCCTCAGGACCTCCTAGATAAAGCCTCTTGGGGGTGGACCTGCCACAAAGGCCCTCCCCACTCTCCCCCGCAGCCCAAATCCCATCCTCCTCCAAGGATGCTCAGTTCTGCCTCCTCCAAGAAGCTTTCCAGACCATCCCAGATCTCACACCTCTCTCCTCTGAGTTCCTGCAGCCTCTTGCCCCAGATTTGGGCCAGGTCCCGTCTACACTCCGTTTGGTCTCCCACTTCCTTCTCTGTCTCCCTAGCCATCAACGGCACACCCTCCCCGCCCGGCTCCTGCCCAGCCCTGACCTGGGCCTGGCTGGTGTAGGTGCCATTGTGCAGCTCCAGGAAGAGCTCCCCGACCCATGTGCACAACTGCCCCGAGGTGCTCTCCAGTGCCGAAAAGAGCCGCCCCGGAGAGGACAGCTGCACTCTGCAGGAGACAGTGAACCTGGCGTCCCAGCCTCTCTTTGCCATGTAGCTCCCCTTCCTTTTAGGACAGCCCCGAGAGTGAGGAGCTGCTCCTTCTCAGGGGGGCTCCCAGACCAGAATACCCCAGGAAAGCTGCTCCTTCTGGTGTGTTCAAGCCCCTTCCCACCCCAGGGTGACAGTTTGGAGGAGCCAGTGGCTGAGGATGGAGTGGGACCAAGTCCAGTGGGAGGACTGGGCCCATTATGAGTAGAAGGAAGGGCTCAAAGTCAGGGCCAAGGGTGCGGCTACGTGAGAGCCAGGGCCTGCTGGAGGTCTGGCCTGACCTGGGTAGCCCGTCTGTATTGCCCAGCCGCTTCAAGCGGTCCAGCATGGTCTGGGTGGGGCCACCCCCCCCATCCCCGAAGCCAAAGAGGAAGGCACTGTGGTTGGTCCGCCCCTTGTCCCGGTTGTTGGTCACCGTCTTCAGCACCTGCACAAGAGGGGGCAGGTCAGAGTGAGTCAGCCGAGGATAGCCTGCCCACCCCCACCCCTGCCCAGCCACTAGGTGCCCCTCACCTCCTCCACACTGCCCTGCATCCCATAGGAGTTGCCAGGTGGGAAGTGGGTCAGCACGCGAGAACCATCCAGCCCCTCCCAGAAAAAGGTATGGTGCTGCCGGCAGGGAAAAGAGAGGCCAAGTGGGGAGCCAGGATCAGGGCCGTGCAGGGCTGGGCAGAGCTGGGTCTTCCAACGATGGTACTGCCCCTGCCTGCAGTGTGACCCTGGGGGCAGGGTATAGGGGTCTGTCCAGACCTCTAAATTAGCCTGGGGAGAGGTGAACTGGCCAGGTGGCACCCAGACTCACATCGACCCTGACCCCAGGGACCTGCTCACCGGAAAGGAGTTCACTAGGTTCCAGCTCAACTTCTGGGTCAGGAAGCGCCCGATGCCACAGCCAAGCATGATCTGGGGGAGCTGTGCTGAGTAGCCGAACGTGTCTGGCAGCCAGAACTGTGGGGAAAGGGATCCTGGGATGCAGGAACCAGGATTCTTGGTGGAGCAACCCGAGCCGCAACCCTGTCACTCCTCATCCAGCTCCCCACACCTGCCCCAATACCTCGGAGCACATCTTCCCAAACTCCTGCAGAAAGAAGTTCTGGCCCTGTAGGAACTGCCTCACCATGGCCTCTCCACTGGGAAGGTTCCCATCCTGGCAGTGAGGGAAGAGAAAGGCAGATGGGGTCAGTGCCGGATGGGGATCTCATGTAGGAGAAGCCAGGGCTGCATCTTACACAGGGGTTCTGGCCAGTCCCTGGGAAGTGGCCATCTCCTGGTTTCAGGCCTGACTGTCCATCTGCCCGAGGGGAGGGTCCCAGGACTGGGTCACGCAGATAACCCATCACAGTGCTCGAGACCCCCTGCTCCTCAAAATCCCAGGCCTTTGGGACTCTGGGGACTAATGAGAGGTGCCACGGAGGGGCATGAATGCCTGGGGAAATCACCAGCACAGCCACGGAGGGGCCTGGGTTCCAGGAGGGCCTGAGACTGAGGGAACAGAATGCACTTACCATCTCCACCCAGGTGCCTCCCACAGGCACAAACTGCCCACAGCAGGCAAATTCCTGGAGCCGAGTATACAGGCCGGGGTAGTGGCTCTTCACCCACAGGAGCTGCTGTGCCTGGGGGGCAGATGGGGCAGGAGCTGGGCCAGGATGGTGAGGCGGCTCCTGCCCTTCAAGCCTGAGGTGCTCTGGGAGCCAAGCCCTCGGCTCCAGGTGCCCCCTGCCCCTGCCCAGCTGTCTCTCTGACCTGGGAGCAGACGAAGATGAACTCGGGGTTCCGCTCCATGAGCTGCACGGCGGTCACCCAGCTCCGGGCACATTTCCGCACAGTTTCCTCGAAGGGCCAAAGCCAGGCTAGTTGGAGAGGGTGGGGGGTGGGGGTGGAAGAAGAGCAGGAAGGGTCCCAGCTCCTCACAGATCTCCAGCCCTCACACTTTCCCTCCTGAGCTGTCACCGTGAATCACTCTTGAAAGGTGGGAGTAGGTGGTGGGGAAAGTGGGCTGGCAGGACTATCAGTTCTTGGGAAATGGAGGCCCCAGGACCTGTTGCTGACAGCCTGAGTTTGAGGTTTGGGACCCTTGGAGAGGATCATGTGAGAAGCAGCTGCAATTAACCCTTCCCCTGCCCACATATCAACAGATATCCTGGAACAGGGGGGACACTTCCCCAAGATGGCCCTGCCTGGGCCAGTGTCCTGTGCGAGGCACCGTAGCCTCTCCCGACCTCTAGGCCGCATTCCTTCCTGACAAGCCTAGAACCCCTACACCCTACCCCACACTCTGGCACAAAAGAGAAAGCCGTTATTCCATAGTTCAGTAGCTGCATCAGAATCAATATCTGGGAGAGACTGTTAAACGTGGATTTCCCACAAGCCTTACAGACACTGCAAACTCATTAGATTCAAAACTGAACTTCCGATCCTCCCCAGGAAACCAACCCCCGCTCTTGAACCCCCCTCATCACTCCCCTCTGAGGACTTGGGCACCCTTGTCATACTCTTCCTCTTCCTCACTCGGTTCAAAGGTCACCTCCTTCAGGAAGCCTCTTGACCCAACTGGGCTAAATGCCTCCCCTGGACTCCCCAGCCCCTCATACTTCCTTCCATCATGGCAGCAATTGTGGCTGCACATTTTGTGAGCATCAGTGTGTATAATCCTGCCCCTAGTATCTGGCATGGGACTTCCCAAGCCATCAGATTTTGTTGAAGGAATAAATGAAGCCATAGCTAGTAGAGCCCACAGTCCAGTTCTCCTGCCCTGTTTTACAGATGGGGAACGCTGAGGTCCGAGAGGGGCAAGGACTTGCTGAGGGTCATGCAGTGCTTCGAGGGTACAGCCAGGGCTTCCATCAGGATACTCTGCCTCCCCCAGCCAACCCGGCCAGCTGCTCTACCTGTGTCAATGTGGCAGTGCCCCATGGCATGGAGGGTGTGTTGGCTTTCACCTCCATGTTGGCCAAAGAACTGGCAGGCCAGGGCCTGGGCCACTGAGAAGGTCTTGGGCTGCGCAGGGTCACACACGTTCACCATCTGGTTGGCTGTGTACAGAGCCTGGAAGCTGCGCTGATTGTCCTCCCCGAGGCCCTGCAAGGTTCCAACCCTCAATACCCCTCTCAAGCTAGGTTCTCAGGCGAGCTCCTCCCAACTCCAAGCCTGTGCATCTGCTGGTTCCCCTGCTTAGTACTGTCTCCTCTCTCTCCCTCACAGAGGGAAACCCTCCCAACACTCAGGCGGATTTCCAGAGTCCCAACTATCTGATCCCAGAAACAGCATGCCCTGGGCAGGCTCTAGAGGGTGCAGGGTGGGGTGGGGGTGTCAAGTACCTTGGCCATGCCCAGCAGCAGCTCCAGAACCACCAGGAGCTTGTGGACATCCTGGTGAAACACGGCCAGCTCGGCCCGGCTCACCTGGAACATCTTCTCGGGGTCAGGGGCTGCGATCATGCTCCCCTTCCCGGCCCCCAGGAGCCCGCTGCAGGCTACTTCCACATACAGGGTCAGGCTGCAATGGCAGAGAGGCAGCCTCAGGCCCTGGGTCTGGCTGAGAACACTGGGGGATGGGGGAGGAGGGACCCAGGAGGTATCCAGCTGACCCTTCCCTATTCATCTCTGGGACCCACCACCAGAGGATCCCACCCTGAGTCAGGTGTGGGTGCGAGACAGTCATGGTCGAAGCACCAGACCAAACCCATGTCCTACTGAAGAGTGTTCCATCTTGGTAAGGGAGAGAAAGTAGCCAAGTTTGGAACTGTGTGAATTATGCTGCTGTTTAGCCCTTTATTTCCAAGACTATCTTTGCAAGGCACTGTCTTGGTCTGGGAACTCTCTTTGCATATAAAAAGCATGTTTGGTCTCCCAAATCCAACCTTTCAGATCAAAGATCACCAGGGCCCAGACTCATCAACCACAAGGGTGGGCCATTCGCTGGGGCAGCATTTGTGCTCCAGGTGCACACGTGAGGGCAGGGTGGGCTGTCGTGCTGTCTACTGCCTCCAGAGACCTCTCCCTCCTTCCTCCTCCTATGCCTCTCCTAAGTCTACAAGATTCCTCATACTGAGCTCCCAGGATTTTCTTCCAGACTTCTCATCAGATTTGTAATGTATGAGTGTTTCTTTCTCCCCCTGCTGTCCAGAATCACATTACTCACCACCATATACCCAGGGTCTAGAAGCATCTGATACACAGTGTCCAATAAATATTATGAAATACAATGATGTCTAAGAAGAGTTTCTAATAATGTCATAAAATGCCCATATTATAATAAGGAATGAAAAAAATGAAAAACAAAATAAGGATGCAAAATATCCCAGAAATATAATCTCAACTAGTGAAAAATATGCCTGGATGAAACAATGAGAAGATGCTAATGATGTTCATCTCCAGGTGGCGGTATTAGGGGAGTTATTTACTTTTGTGTGCTTGTCTACATTTACCACAAGACAGCAAACGTTTTTCTAGTCAGGAAAAAATCATGTTTTTACAAACAAACCATGAAATCTGAGGATGGCTGTGCTGGAGGGGGGGTGGGTGTGTCTGAGATTACCCTGGGCCTCGGCTCCTCCTTGTCCACTGGCTCCCCGCCCCCTGCCCCCACCCCCAGCACAGGCCCTTACTCACCTCCGGGGGTCTCCCTCCCCCAGCCTCTCATTCAGGACATAGCTGGTCTTCTCACCCTCTTTGGTTAAACCCTGTTGGGGAGCAGAGTGAGAGAGACAGGGCCTGAGGCCATTAGATAGCTCAGGTGAAACTCAAGCTGAGGGAGGACAGGTCCCTCCACCCCATCCCTAGTTCTGGGTCCTCTCTTCCAGTAGGGTCAAGAATGACAAAACAGGGACCCCTGCTGCCCTACCCCTGACAGCAGCCAATGCCATAACTACCAGCCAATGCCATGTTGACCAGCTGAAGAACCCCTCGTTGTATGGGGTCAGGAGACCTGAGTGGTGGCCTCTACACCCCTGAATAAATGTCTGAAGGGAAACTCCATGATGTCAGGGGCATGTTTGCCTCATTCCTTGTGACATCCCCAGTGCTTGGCATAGGGACAGGACCAGAGTGGGCATCCAGAAGACATCTACTGAGCCAATAAGGGAGGCAAGGAGGGGTTCCACTTTCTTCCAGTACAAGAACAACCCAATGGTTGATAGCCCTAACCCGATGGTTGATGAGGGGTGCCAAATGGTTGAGAGTTAACAGCATGAATTTGGGGTTTACTCCAACTTGGAATGGAAACTGTGAATCTGGGAAAGTAAACTAATCTCTAGATACCTCAGTTTCTTAATCTGTAATGGGCATAAAGACCATTACTTCATAGGATTTTAAGATTAAACCTGTTAGGGTTGGATATGTAAACAAGACTTAACAGTGGTTTTATCTGGGAAGTGGGATGGGGTGGTGAGGAGAGAACCATTTCTTCAAGGGAAGAGGATGTAAATTTTCACTTCTACCATCCAGAACCATTTGACACCCCCTGCCCAAAGCATGTATTACATATAATAAAAACTAGTTTATTAAAATCTAACAATAAAAAGTGATATGGTCTGCAAAGCCTCTAGCCTGGCACCTAGTAGAGGGTTGATAAATGGATCTGCTGTAATTATTATTGTACTTGATTTAGTAACTACATTCAGCCCATAATGGGAAGGTGGTTGATATGGGACAGGGTTAGTTTAGCACTAATTATGTTGAGACCCATAAGCCACCCACCCAATTTCTCAGGGTGGAAGGAACCAGTTACACAGGTGCCCAAGTGGTAACTTCCTCAGTCCTAAATCTTCATAGGTCCTGTAGGCACAGCTACTCAGCTGTGAACAGGTGGTTCCTCACCTGGACAGGTTCCCCATCGCGCCACACCAGGCCTTCTCCATCGCTTTCCCAGCGAAGGTGAACCTCCTGACCCACCCATGCTTCTGGGATGGTCAGCTCCACCCGGAACCAACAGGTCCACCATCTGCAAAAGAGCCATGGAGATGGGCCTACAGATGGAAGCCCTGTCACACTGACATACTTCCTTGGATTAAAAGTTAGCAAAGACTTGGGACCAACTTCCTGCAAGCAACTGCAGCCTCACAAAATTCAGCTCTGAGAGCCACAAGGAAGGTGGGCAGTAAGGTGAGGGGAAGAGGCAGAGTGGTCAGGGGTCCATGATCCCTCCTAGGATACCCTTCCTAAGCGGTGTCCAGGGGCTGGGAAAGGGAGGGAGGGGCGGATGAAAACTCTCCCATGAACACTCTGAGGGACCCGGAAGCCGCTCCCAGAAGGTGTTGCTCTGTCCCCCTGTGGCTGTCTGGGGGCAGAGGGCAGACAACGGAGGTACGATCCTTAGAGGTGGTGAGCTCCCAGCGCTCTGGAGGAGCAAGAGGGGAGGGGAGGGGAGGGGAGGAGACTTTTCCTTTTGGCCCGCTGGCCCCGCCCCCTCAGGGCGTTACCCACGTAGGTCCGAAGCTGTCGCCGACCTGCGCCGGGCTGAAGTTCTGCTGGATTGCCTCCTCGTAGGGAAGCCTTTCAGGCGTCAGGAAGGAGGAGAGCGCGTCCACAGGGCAACTGTCCCCAAAGAGCCTAGGTGAGAGGGGCCGGTAGGCGCGCGCTCGAGACCACTTCGTTTCTACCCGTGCGCCCAGCCGGCGGGTGGACACGTGCGTTCCCTCGATCCACCGCCGAGAGCGCTGTCCGACAGCTTCGCAGCACATCCTGCCCCTGCTTGGAGACCCTGCCCGGCCCTGCCCCCGCGGGTACTTTGCTCCGCGGCCCCGGTGGCCGCAGTTTGGGTTTCCCCCCGGAAGAGAAGGCGAGTGCGCGCGGCTGCGGCCGGTCGGCTCCCAGGGCTAGGGGCGCACCTGCCGCGGAGGTTACAGTCGGTAAAGTAGAGCGGCGACACAAACTTCTCCACCCGCTCCAGAGTGGTGCGCCAGTGCTTCAGGACCGGCGTCGCCATCGCGGAGCGTCCACTCCTTTCCCGGAAGGGCTCTGGCACTGCCGGCACGGTTCACGGCCTGAAACCAAAGGTTCCGGCGCCCGAAGGGCGCCTTCCATCGCGGGCAACTTTTCGTGGAACACCGACGGCCCCCGGAAACACAGATGTTCTGAACTTTGAGCGGGAAGCTGCAAGATAGAGGCTCCCCTGTTCTCATATTGCCTAAGGTCCCGGGACAGCGATATGGGTGGGAGGGATCCCGGGGCAGGGGTGGGGGAACCTCGGATGCTACAGAGGCAGGACTCCAGCGTCAAAAACAAAAAGTGGAAACCTGTTTCCCCTTCAGTATCAGTCCGAACCCGGGCTCTGGCTTTTTCTGTTTCTGCTTAATGTGCAAAGGGCAGAGCCGCCAGTGACGGATGCTTCCAAGGTGATCGGCGGACAGTTTTTTTTTGCATCCCAGTAACCTTGGCTTCCTCTATTACATGTGATGTTTTATGTACACCGCCAACTCTTGCCCATCATCAGAAACTTTGGCAATGTTTTGATTTGAGAAAGATCAGGCTCCCAATAGAATAATGTATTTCACCATCCAGTACTGTAGAGCCCAGGGAAGGAATAATGCCAGAAACAGACTTCCAAGTGCATCCTCAAGTTACCTTAATCCATTAGCAGCTTTATTTTTTTTTTCCTCCTGGGATTCCCAGGGAGTTCTTGTTTAAAATCATTAAGAAAGAAACATATACATATTAGCCCTGATATCTTAATGGAAATACTGACCAAGTCAAGTTTACATTTCAAATACAAATCACATGGAAAGGTGACTAAGTACAGAGTACCAAAGGTGATTTAAAATACCTTTCTGCTACAATGCAGACTCTAATTAGAGCTTGGAGCTCAGATATCAGACTGTAGGAGGGGTGAAAATGCTTCTTGAAATAAATCCAGGTGAAATGTCTTCTGTTGGTTGCACTGGTAGTTTAGGGGTTTCTCCTGAACTGACCCTGAAACCCTATCCTGACCTACAGGCAGGTGCTCTGGACATAACACTGTGTAGGGGTAGCAAGAGCTGGAGTTGACTCTGGCCGGCTCCCATCAACTTCCCATGTTTCCAGGGCAATAGAATCCTTCTTGAGCGATCAGAGTAGGGACAGGTGAATTATTGCTGGGAAAATCTGAAGATCTTTTCCTCCAACCAGCACGTATCACTCCAATCCTCAGTTGAGGCACTTCCCCAGCTTTGCCCTGTAATCTCCTCCTAAGGCTCTTCTTGCCACCCTACACTTTTAGACCCAGGAAGTCCCCCTGCATGAAAAACAAACAAAAAGTCTAAAATCACAGAAGATGACTACCATAGTTTGCAACTTTAGGAGCCAGTATTTTGTTTTTGGTGGTGGTATTAGGGATTTCTAATTAAAAAGCAAACAAAAACACACAAAACATTGTCAGTTACTTTACAACTCTGACTGGAGTAATGGGTACTGGAGCAAAATTCACCAGTCTGCTGGGCGGGGCTCAGCTGGTTTTTATTCAGAAAGTCCAGGCTGACCACATAAAAAAATCATTCATGTTTAAATGTCTGCAGTTACTATTGAAATGCATCAGATCCTCTCCCTCCCAACCCCATTTATTCTACACACCTCATATATCTACTTTCAAATACTGGTTTGGTATTTAAGATGTTCATCCTCATTCCCATTAGGATAAGAAAAAATATATAGAAATAGAAATTACATAGTTTGACAATCTACCCAAATATAAAGAATTTCCAAATAGTCAAACAAGGAAAAAAACACAAACTCAAAGAATGAAGTATTATCTTTTAAAAATGTGGAATATTTTGATTTAGGGCAAGTGCTAAGTGACAGCTATTTAAAGCAAAATCCTGTTTGTACCCTGGATAAGGAGCAGAAGCCAAAATCCCTGCTTCACAATAGTTCTCTGGTGAGGACAAGGGACTTTGGCTGAGAATTTGTTTCTTAGTTAAGAATCAAGCTTTATTTATTTACAAAAAAAAAAAAAAAAAAAAAGTTGGGAGGGCGGGGAAGAAGACAAGTTTTACACAAAAGTACTACAACGGTAACTCCCTTTGGTAAAAAGTGTAATAAATGTCTTGTACTTCTGTTCATAGGTACTAAATCTGAAGCCACATAGTACTATGGTACACAATAAGCTAGAGCAGTTATGCTAGCACATCAAAGCATATTTCTTTTAATAAAAAATTGACAGTATGTACATTATTTACAAAAAGAAAGAAAGAAAAACCAAGTTAAAATTGTGTGTGTGTGTGCAGGTGTGTGTTTCAGAGTAAAGCTGGTGGATGGCACTAGGGTAGACTATTAAAGAAGCAGGTACAAAACAGTTCCACGGGAGCTAAAAATGATGACTGATTTGAACTTGTTGAGGCTGAGAACCAGAAGAGAGAAAAGGGTGGGTAGCAAGGGATTCATCAGAAATCAAATCCACAAGATGATCAATCCCAAAGCCAAACTGCAGGTCCCAAATTAAACAACTAATGGGTGATCTAGGTGTGCTCGAATGACCAGAAAAAAATCAAATCCAGTTTTTTTTTCCTTTTGAGGGGAGAGACAAGGAGCAGTGACCATCACAGTTACAATCCATCAAAGCTGTAAGTCCTTCCCCAGACTGTCTTGTAAAAGCACTCCCATCGTCGAAGTGTGAACAGCATCTAGTTCCTTCATGACGGTCAGGCCACAGGAGACTCCAGTCTTCGCTCTGCTGGTGTGTGCAAGCAAATTGCATGTCTCTGTGCTTGCATGAACTTCCTTTCCCTTTAGGGCAAGTTAGTACTCAAAACCCCTTGGGAAAAAAGTTCAAGCTCCAGCTCTGTAAGGTATTCATGTTCCTTATATGTAGCCCACTTGGTGCCAGGTTGCACCAGCCACACAGATCAGGTGGCCATGTCCCAGAGAGGCCCAGTGAGGCTTGAAAGGCATCTTCCTTGTTTCTTCAGTGCGTGTGAGTGCACATGCCCACCCACCCACACCCATACACACACACACACACCCTGGCCAGGTTATCTGCTCTGACTTTGCAGTTATGGGGCTTTGAATACTGTGCCGTATTTGACACGGTATTTGTTAATGCTCACAAAGTGCAGGGTCTCTGTGTCACAGGTGGTGGTACAGGGCACCAGGCCCTCCAGCCCCTCACCCATGAGCCACTTGCTGGTCTCCGCTGCCATTTCACGAGGCACATGCTCCTTGGTCCATTTATCTACCCAGGCCTGGAACCTCTGATGTAGCCGCTTGCTTACACGCTCATGGGACTGCAAAACAGAAAAAGAAGAAAACTTGAATTAGAACCAAAAAACCTTCAAATACAAAGACCAATTTTCTCCTCAAGTAGCAGAGGAAAGATGTAGGCTGTCTGAAGTTTCAGACACCACTAGTTAGTAGGCCACAGGGATTGTTTAGAGAGAAGAATTGAAAGAGATAAGAACATGGAGCATATGAGATGTAAATCCATAAAGCCCCAAAAGAAATGCCAGCACAGGCCTTGGGCAGAACTAGTTCAGTGCTTCTCAATTTTAGCATGCATTAGAATCACCTGGGGAACTTGTTAAAAATACAGATTTCCTCAGTTCCATCGTATCTGCCCTTTAAACCAGCACAAGCTGATTCTAATGGACCCCACAGTGAGACACAATGAGTCACAGCTGTTGGTCATTTCTGTCAGCATGCTGTTCCACTTCTAGGTAAGAGTGCAAAACAAAGGGCTTAAAACCCACTCTCCTTTCATCACATGACCCCACCTTCTCAGCAAAGGGACAGGCAGAGCAGATCTTCAGTGGATGTTTACTGAATACAAGTGCCTGCATGCAAGGGATACACAGATGAATTAGGTGTTGTCCTGGTCCCCCAAAGAATTTGAACCAGAGACATGCAGACATACAATGACAAACAGCAGCTGCAGTGCCATGAGAAAGTACACTGAACTGCCCACCTAACAGCTCCCACCTAAGTGGTTCATAGTCCTTTCAAACATCACCAGTTCAAAACAGCTTTTTATCTGCCCCTCCCCTCCAAACAAGGTGACCTTTTTTTTATCAACAATGTGTCCCTAAACTTCCCATTTACTCAAACAACAACAAAAATGAAACAAAACAAAAACAAAAAAACAAAAACAAAAAAATAAAACAAGAAAAACACCAAAAAGAAACCCAGGCATCATCCTTGACACGTTCCTTTTACCTCCTCCCCTGTTCCTTACTTTTACCTCCTCCCCATCTGATCCATCACCAATTATATCTCAATTATATATAACATGTCAATTATATATCAATTGTATCTCCAAATTATGTTTACAATCTGTTTAATTCTCTACAATTCCACTGCTACCACAGTAGTCTGGGTCACCATCACCTCTCATTTGAACAGCAGCAGCCCCTTTGAACTGGTCTCTGCTCTTCCAACTTTGCTATCACCCACTCCCATTCTCACAGGAGCAGTCCAAGCCATCTCTGCCAATGATGTCCCAGTGTTCCTCAAACTCCAAACTACGCCTACCAGGCTAAGTGATGTGGCCCTGTCTACCCTCCCAACTTCTCACATCCCTCTTTCCCCATGGCTCAAGCCAACTGGTTGCTGTATTTAGTTTCTTGAACATGCCAAACATTCTCAAACATTTCCTTTCTCCAAACCCTTGTGTTTGCAACTTTGTCTAAAAAGCACCTTTCTTCAGTTCTCACAAGGCTGGCTCCTTGTCATTATTCAGGCCTCAAGTGTCAACCTCCTCAGAAAGACCTCTTCAAGGAGAGCAGGCCTGCATGCCAGTCACCCATGGTCACAGTATCTGGTCTGTTTCCTTGCTAGTGCTCACCACACTACCTTGATTGCTCAACCTCACTGTGGTAGTCCCAGGGCCCGGAACAACGTCTGGCACGTAACTGCACCAGAACGTTTCACAATTGAGACAGAATGTGAAAACAGGTAGGATCCGCAAAAGCGAAAGATCAGATACCACTTGAAATGTAAATTCTGGGATAGTTTCAACTGAAGCTGCCACCAGGTATTTACTTGCTTACTGAACAACTCTCAGCCCCAAGAAAGGGTTTCCAAAAAGGAAGAGAAACAATCAAGAGGACTCTGAGGGTAGGCCTGGTCCTGGTTGAGGAGAGAAATGTATAGCGAAATTCTAGCTACTGGCTCTCACCTGATGAGCCCGGAGCAAGGCGGTCCTACGATACATGTAGTCCTCTGACTTGATCACATACACCATCTTGTAGGAATTCAGCTTAAATCTACACTCCAGCTTATCCAGGCTATCCACATTTTCCATTGTCTTCTTGCTGTTTCCTTCCTTCCCTTCCTTTTCCTGTTGTTCTCGACCACGCTGACATTTACGGATCCGACGCAGATTCCTACAAAGCAGAAAAGTCTTGCAGAATGAGTGCTCTTTCTGACACAGATTCACATGAAATTTCCCCAAATTAATTTTCCTTATTATATGCCTTCATAGCACTTATCACAATGCTAGGTACATATATATTGAAAAGTGACTACATAGTTTAGCATAACTGAAAAAAAAAATTCAAATACAGAGCTACACACAATAAAAAATAGAAATGCTTAACCATCCTTTACCCTCAATTCTTCAGATTCCACTTGCCTTGGCGGATGTAACCACTATTAACGGTTTTTATTTAAAACCTTCCAGGCTCTGTCTATGTATTTACATATGTGCTCATCAGTTATATGTCCTGGTTTTAGTGTTTTTTTTTTGTTTTTTTTTTTTTAAGATAAAACAGGGTCACACTAGTTTACTGTTCTCAATTTTTCACTTAATGTCATGAAAAATTTAAAATTTCACCACATGTATTGCTGCAGGGAAATATACCCTAATTTAACCATTCCCTAATAGCCTGTCTTAATCAGAGTTCCTCACCTGAACCACAGAACACAGAAAATTGAGTGCCATTTAAAAAATTCTCCCAAAGGTAGTATGTAACTAGTGCTATCACGAGACAAGAAAGATGTTAGTTAATTCACCACATCAATGGATTCCTTAGGGGATATTTAGAGCTTAATTCTCTCAGCTGAGATAGGCTGCCAACCGACCAATCTATTGTATCCAATATTTTGATGTTGAAAAGACTGCTTCAGTGAGTATCTTTGTATACATGTATTTCTGTAGGACAGAAGTTCTTAGGTCCCAGGACACTTGGTGGTCTCTAAGACCAATTCAGAGGTCTGAGAGATCAAAAATATTTTCATACTACTAGAACATGGCCTTTTCCCGTGTTGACATTTGCACTGGCAGTGCAAAGGAAACGATGAATAATTGGTGTTTATGGAGGCAGTATTCATGATTTGCAATGGGTGGAGGTGGCCTAAGGGTACATTAACTGAGGAACAGAATGGTGAACTGGGGTGTATGCATACAATGGAATACTGAGCAACTATGAGGAGTGAAGTTGTGAGACGAGGTAAATGGATCCTGAAGACAGCATTTTGAGTGAAGCCAGCCAGAAACAAAGGCAAACACTATAATACCTCACCGATATGGACTAATTACAATGTGTAAACTAAGAATTGAATCTTAGAGCACAGCCTAACCGGGAAATGGTTATTGTAATGGTCCCTAGATTCTAAGCTCTTAATAGCAGTCAAATCTGTTCCTGAATTGTAAAGGCTATCTCCAAACTCTGAGATGTTGATCCCTTGGTGTATAACCTGATTGGTCTCTGGAATATTGGGTATCTGTGTGACATGTGAAACTCAGAGCTAGAGCTCGGCAGATATGTAATGTCAGTATTAATGCATACAGCAACTGTTAAGAAAAAAAGGGGGGGGGGTGCTGAAAAAGAGCCCCAGACTTCAATAAGAGATATGAATGAAGCAGATCTGGTTAAGACTAGGGCAAATCAGGCTAAAGGGTAAAGGCTGAAATTTGTGTGTTAAAACTTCAACTTCCATGTGAGACCAAGGGAAGAAATGTTTATTTGGTGTAGGATCTATATTTTCTAAACAATGTAACTTCTACAGTCAGTTTGTTCAAACACCACAATTACATGGAACTTTGACTAGGAAGTGAGATTTGGTAGGTCTGTATAGGTTAGAGTGAGATAGCAACACATCCCGAAGTAATCTGGGCAGAGAATAAAAATATATATTCGGGGCCCCTCTGAGGAGCTGGGGGAGGATGCAGAGGTGTTGGACTTCCTCACCTGGATTGTTGCTGATGTTCTCACAAACACTGGGGACTGATGGCTTGACACGCTGAGCCCTCTGTCTTGGGGCTTGCCCCTATGAAGCTTCTTACTGAACAGGAGAGGCTAAATCTGCTTATGATTATGCCTAGGAGTCTCCCCCTGACTGCCTCTTTGTTGCTCAGATATGGCCCTCTCTCTCTAAGCCACCTTGGCAGGTGATCTCTGGGACCTGCTATGTGGGATCTGACTCCAGGGATGTAAATCTCCCTGGCAATGTGGGATCTGACTCCCAGGGATGAGTCTGGAAGAGTGGTATTGAGAACATCTTCTTGACCAAAAGGGAGATGTGAAATGAAACGAAATAAAGCTTCAGTGACTTGAGAGATTTCAAATGGAGTCGAAAGGTCACTCTGGTGGACATTCTTACACACTATATAGATAACACTTTTTAGGTTTTAATACTGGAATAGCTAGAAGTAAATACCTGAAACTATCAAACTCCAACCCAGTAGCCTTGATTGTTGAAGACGATTGTATAACAATGTAGATTACAAGGGGTGACAATGTGATTGTGAAAACTTTGTGGATCACATTCTATTTATCCAGTGTATGGATGGATGAGTAGATAAATAGGGACAAAAACTAAATGAAAAATAGGGTGGGATGGGGGGGATGATTTGGGTGTTCTTTTTTATTTTTATTCTGATTCTTTCTGATATAAGGAAAATGTTCAAAAATAGATTGGGGTGATGAATGCACGACTATATGATGGTACTGTGAACAGGTGACTGTACACCATGGATGACGGTATGGTATGTGAATATATCTCAGTAAAACTGAATGTAAAAAAAAAGGGTGAATAAAACTGCTGGAAGTGGTTCCAAACTGCATCTAGTAGTCTTTGTATTCTTCTCTAACCATATATCCACAGTTAAAAAGAGAAAGCCAGTTTCACTTAAAGAATGTCTTTGATGAAGCAGTAACATTTTCCATTAAATCCCAATTGCTTCAGTTCTTATCTTTTAAATACTCAGTGTGATAAAATGGGAAGTACACATAAAGCAATTCTGTGTACTGAAGTATAAGAGTATTCTTGAAGAAAAGCACTTGAGCAATTGCTTGAGTTGCAAATGGAATACCATTTTTAACTGAAAGAACAACTGACTAAACTTAGTCAGCCTTGGGTATTTGGCAGTTATTTTCTCAAAACCAAACAAGGTAGCCTGTCACTTCAAGGAAAGCAACTGGCTGTATTTGTTGGCAATAATAAAATCTGAGCTTTCAAGCAGAACAGAATTATTGCAAACTTATATTGCTCACCATGAGCTCAACAGCTGGTCAATACCTAAAGACGTTCATGGGATCAATGGTGATTTTGGGGGGATACTGTATAATGGAAATGTGTAAACATTAAGAAGATCTACATAACTTAGTGAACTAGTATTTTCCAAATAATTGGTGCATGAAGTTACAAAATCATGCATGGATAAAAGATTAATTCAAATTGTATAAGATAAACCAATGGATTTTGACACATTACATGAAAGGCTAATTGATAATTTACATTGATATTGCAGCCAACTTTTAAGAAACTATCACTTGCAGAGTTTTGGTGTCATATCAAAGAAGAATATCCATAATGATCTGAAAGGATATGAAAATATTCCTGTCTTTTCCAGCTACATATTTGAGTGAGGCCAGATTTTCTTCATGTGTTTCAACCAAACAACTCAGTACAACAAATTGAATACAGAAGCAGATATGTGAGATTCCAGCTGTTCCTTTATTAAGCCAGATATTAAAAAGATTTGTAAAAATTTACAATACGACCCTTTCCACTAATTTTTTGTTTTGAAAAAATTTTTCATTAGAAATTATTTATGTTGACATATACTAGCTTTAGTATTATTTTAAAAACAAGTTAATGAACATTTTAAATATTTCTGTTTTAATTTCTAAAATAGTGAACAAAAGCTCTTTGGGGTACTCAATCTTTAAGACTATAAAGGAGTCTCAAGGTCAAAAGGATTAAGAACCTTAGCTGTAAGAAAAATACTTAGAAACTGAAGTTCTAGGGCAAAAGTCCTATATATTTTAACTGCCCCCCTGCCCCAGAAGGATTCTATTCTTACCCACAGTATCGAGAATGCCTCTTTTCCCATACTATCCACAAAACAGATTATAAATCTTTTAAAAAACTTGTAATCTAGTGAGAACTACATGATATGTTAATAGTATGATCTTTAATGCCTTTCGAAACTACTATTTCATAAACATAAACACTATGTCTGTTTTGTTGGAAGAGAGGCCTGGCACAGAGCATCACCTGAAACCTCGGGAGAAATACTGGCATGGTCCCCTCTGCTATACCCCCTTCATTGTTCTGAATCGGACTAAGTCTAATATTTCTGGGATATCACCTTTTTGGAAATGTAAGAGATGAGATCTCAATTCCAAACTTTTGGGAAAGAAGAAAGTTACTATGCTACAGCAAAATTTATTTTCTACTTCTGCAACTCTGTTTTCATCCTCAGAGAGAGGATCAGCATTGCATATTACCTGTATAGTTAATTATGGGGAAATTCTTAAAAATTCTTTGCAGAAAAGAATTAACATAGCAGGCCTAAGACTGTTATTCTTTGAAAGGTCTGCCTACAAGGTTGAACCTTGGCTGGCATCTGGAAACTTGGATTTCGAGCATGTTTCCATCATTCAACTAAATGTTAAGAGTGGCTCACTCCCTCTACCGTAGGTTTTACCCTTGGGAAGACGGTTGCTGCAAAGGAGAGGCTAGGCCTCCCTATAATTGTGCCTAAGAGCCTCCTCCCAAATGCCTCTTTGTTGCTCAGATGTGGCCCTCTCTCTCTAGCTAAGCCAACTTGAAAGGTGAAATCACTGCCCTCCCCACTACGTGGGATCAGACACCCAGGGGAGTGAATCTCCCTGGCAACGTGGAATATGACTCCTGGGGAGGAATGTAGAGCTGGCATCGTGGGATGGAGAACATCTTCTTGACCAAAAGGGGGATGTGAAAGGAAATGAAATAAGCTTCAGTAGCAGAGAGATTCCAAAAGGAGCCGAGAGGTCACTCTGGTGGGCACTCTTACGCACAATTTAGACAACCCTCTTTAGGTTCTAAAGAATTGGGCTGGCTGGTGGATACCTGAAACTATCAAACTACAACCCAGAACCCATGAATCTCGAAGACAATTGTATAAAAATGTAGCTTATGAGGGGTGACAATGGGATTGGGAAAGCCATAAGGACCACACTCCACTTTGTCTAGTTTATGGACAGATGAGTAGAAAAATAGGGGAAGGAAACAAACAAACAAACAGACAAAGGTACCCAGTGTTCTTTTTTACTTCAATTGCTCTTTTTCACTTTAATTATTATTCTTGTTATTTTTGTGTGTGTGCTAATGAAGGTGTCAGGGATTGATTTAGGTGATGAATGTACAACTATGTAATGGTACTGTGAACAATCAAATGTACGATTTGTTTTGTATGACTGCGTGGTATGTGAATACATCTCAATAAAATGAAGATAAAAAAAAAAACAAAAAAGAGTGGCTCACTACACATTGCTGGGGGAGAATGCATGGGGTGTTGGGCTTCCCCACCTCGATGGTTGCTGATGTGCTCAAAGATATTGGGGACTGGTGGTTTGAAGGGCTGAGCCCTCAATCACGGGACTTGCCCTTGGGAAGACTGTTACTGCAAAGGAGAGGCTAGGCCTGCTTGTAATTGTGTCTAAGTGTCTCCTCCCGAATGCCTCTTTCTTGCTCAGATGTGGCCCTCTCTCTCTAGCTAAGCCAACTTGGCAGAGGAAATCACTGCCCTCCCCCCTACGTAAGATCTGACACCCAGGAGAGTGAATCTCCCTGGCAACGTGGAATATGACTCCCGGGGAGGAATCCGGACCTGGCATCATGGGATGGAGAACATCTTCTTGACCAAAAGGGATGTGAAATGAAATGAAATAAGTTTCATTGGCTGAGATTCCAAAAGGAGCTGAGAGGTCACTCTGGCAGGCACTCTTAACACATAATATAGATAACCCTTTTTAGGTTCTAATGAATTGGAATAGCTAGCAGTAAACACCTGAAACTATCAAACTACAACCCAGAACCCTTGTATCTTGAAGACGATTGTATAACAATGTAGTTTATGAGGGGTGACAATGTGATTGGGGAAGCCATGTGGATCATACTCCCCTTTGTCCAGTATATGGGTGGATGAGTAGAAAAATGGGGGCAGAAAAAAAAAAAGCACCCAGTGATCTTTTTTACTTTGTTCTTTTTCACTTTAATTTTTATTCTTATTTCTTTTGTGTGTGTGGTAATGAAAAGGTTCAAAAATTAATTTTGGTGATGGACGCACAACTATATGGCAGTACTGTGAACAACTGATTGTACGCTTTGTATGACTGTATGGTATGTATGTGAATATATCTCAATAAAATTGAATTATTAAAAAAAAAAACAAAAAGAGGGGCTCACTGTGCCTAAACCCTTTATACAAACTATATGGTTTATGCAGAATACCTGCTTTCCTTCCAGGAGTATGGAATTTAGCACATGCCAGGCAAAGGTGCGTACATGACTAGCTCCCAATATAAACCCTGGCACAGAGTTTCTAATAACCTTCCCTGGTAGGGACAACATTCACACGTGTTTTCACAACACATTGCTGGAGGAATTAAGTACATCCTTTGTAACTCCACTGGGAGAAGACCCTTGGAAGCTTGTGCCTAGTTCCTCTGGATTTTGCCTCAGGCACTTTTTCTCTTTGTATCTTTCACTGTAGTATATCTTAGCTGTGAGTACAACTTTGCTGAGTCCTGTGAGTCCTTATAGCAGACTCAACGAAGCTTGGAGACCCCAATACATATTCCTGTCTGACACACGGAAGTTACTGCTGATCCTCTACAACTTCCTCCTCAATTCTTTTGACACATGATCCAGGTAACTCCATGGTATAACACAAACAAATCTTAAATTAGCATCATCAGAGGACAGAATGAATAAACAGAATAAAAACCAAGAATATGAGAGTTATTTAACTCCCCATTCCTCAATCGCACACAAGTATACACTGCTAAGAGGTGACCTGGCTTACTCACCTCGGGAGAAATACTGGTTTCTGTGCCAGATGCTCACGAAGCTCAGGAGAGGTAGTATCAGAATTCATATAACGCTCCACGTAGTCTGACCAGCGCTAGAACAAAAAGACAAGATGTGGGTTGGGGAAGATCACAAAAACTGTACCTCATCTTCATCAGGTAGTCTAGAAAATTTTTAACTAATATATCTGAAATCCACAAGTTCAAGATTAAAAAAATATTCCCTTTCCATAATTGATATGTTTATTACTTGGTACTGGAATAGATTAAAAATTCTGCTAGACACCAAGACCCAAAGCTTCTCTGAGATGAAGTTAACAGAAGCCATAAATTGGCAGAAGCTGGGTAACTGATAAGTTTTATTTTCCCACTAAAAATTTTGTAAAAACAAAATATATAGTGGCAAATGAATATTTGAAAACCAGTACCTTTCACATTAAAATCTGGATTTCTGGCATCTTTTGGAAAAAAAAAAAAAAGTCCAAAATAATAGCCATCTTCTATTCCTCCTTGTCCCCTCCCTACCCACCCACCAACATCATACATGTGGTATGCACCTCTCATTTATATTAACTGCCAGACTCAACTATGACAACCACCTCACTCTGTGTACTCTGTGGGATACAGAAGTCCTGGCTTCATTTATCACAATAAAAACTAAAGATGACACAAAAAAACAAGATAATACCAGGAAGGTGGCACGTCATTTGTTGTCTCTTGTACTTTAAGAATCCAGGCCCTAACTGATACTTAAGGACTACAAGAATGTTTAATGAGGTTGATTGTAAAGTTTGGACAGCACAATACTGTGTGATGGTAACACAGCATTGTAAGTGTAATTAACAAAGCTGAGTGTGAGTATGGCTGAAAGATTAGGGTTGTGTATGTCACCAGAAGAAAGCTAGATAGAGAATAAAAGCTGGGACCGTATAACTTAAAGAAACCTAGAGTGGACAATGACAGTGGCTAACTGTACAAATACAAGAAAGTTTTTACATGAACTAGAACAAATGTATGCCACTATTACAAGGTGTTAATAATAGAGTGATATATGGGAAAAAATACAATTAATGCAAACTAAGGTCTATAGTTAGCACTAACACTGTAATAGTCTTTCATTAACTGCAACAAAGCGCTATACCAAACTAAATGTCAGTAATAGGGGGACACAAGGGAGGGGTATGAGATTCTCCTCCCTGCCCCCAAAAGAAATGGGAATGTTCTCATATTAATTGTGGTGATGAATGCATAACTATGTGATTATCCCGGGAGCCACTGATTGTACACTTAGGATGGATTATACGGTGTGTGAACAAAACTTTTAAAAAAGGGAGGAAAAAAACAAAAAAGAATCCAGGCCCTAACCCTTAAACCGGCCTATGGCTGCCCCAGCCTTCTAGACGACATTGTTGGCAGAGCACTCCCAAGACATGACAGCTGGCTCTGCTCAACAGGTGGTTTCTGCAACATGCCTGCCCATACCTCTGCTTCTACAGGGTCATCCGAGTTCTCTTCTTCCGTGTCCAGAAGCTCAATGGTCAGCTGAACCTGGCCTTGGCTCTGAATGAACATAAGCTGCAAATAAGAAACCTAAATGTAAACAAAAGACAGTCTCCAAAGTTATAACCTAGTTTCTGAAGTTGGGAGGTTGAGGAGGCAAGAGTTTAAAAGTTACAAAACTTTGTCCCAACTGAAGAAATGAGGAAGATACTCAAAAGTTTGGGAAGCCAGAGACAAAGACTTAAGTCCAATCTTGCTACCAGCAAAATGAAATACAAGTTAAGAGCAAAAAGTACTATTTCAGATTTCATAACTTTCAGATTAGCTAAAACAATAATCAATGCCAGCAAGAGTGCTTTAAAAAAAACAAGTATTTTGTTCATTAGAAAGAAATACGGCATATGTAGCCATACATTAATGCCCTTTCACTTGATAATCCTATTTCTGGGACTTAACACAAAGATGTAAATAAGTCTATAGGATAAGGTTAAAAAAAAAAGAAAGAAAACTTCTCACAATGTTAAGTGGAAAAAACACCAATACCAACCAAGAACAGCAACTGCATTTATACTGTAACAAGGACTACACAAAATAAGTAAACATGTCTTGGGGTGAGGACCAGAGAAATAAAAATATTAAGAAGTGATTTGTTTAATGATATCATATTTGAATATCTTAGCTGTTAATATTTGTGTGATTTAAAAAAAATTAATATTTAAAAGCAACACTTTGAAAGAGGCAAAAGTCAGTCATGTTTTGCATAAAAGAACTACCACATGGGAGCTTGAGAAACATTTATTTCAATCTTCTTCATTTTACAAAGAGAAAAAAACTAAGATGCAGAGAAGGGAAACAATTTTCCCAAGGCCAGACAGCTAGTTTCCAAGTACACACACAGGACAAGAAGCCAGTTCTGGCTCCCAATGTTCACCCAGAGAAGCTTTTAAAAATCCCTATCTGCCAGTAAAATTTAGACAGGATAACACACATAAACACAATTTGTACCAAAATACATTTTTTGGGGTGGGAAAAAACCCACAATTGCTCCTAGGACTTTGCCTGATAGCCTTCCCAGATCTAGGATGACCTACAATGACAAGATTTGTCCAATCACTGTAAGGAGGAACACCCTTCAAAGTGATACTGAGAAGACAGTCTCCTCTCCACATGCCTAAAAACCAAACTCAATTTCACCCCAACAGGCTCTTTCACCAGTGTCGCCTGTCTTGTTAAGCCCTTTACCATGTTTTCACCTCAGCTCTCTCATTTCTTATTGACTAGCTTTATTATTATACTGTGCACACCTGTCACCAAGCTGATGCCTTCAGTTATAAACATGCCTCTAGTTCCTCCATTCCTCCTTACTGTGATTCCAAACTGATCTTCCTGAAATGGAGAACTTAGTCCTTAAAAATGCTTCAAAATTTAAGAAACTCCAAACTTTTACATCCAAACTTTCCATACACCTCCTTCACTAATATCCTACACTTCATTCATCCAACACACAGTCACTGAATGTCTACTATACATCAGGCAGAGGACACACTCAGAAGACAACAACTGAGCTTAGAGGAGCTCAATTTAGTAAAGGAAACAAAATAAGCAGTTATACTTACACTACAACTAAGCCACTACATAGGTACTATTCCAGAGACATGTGCAACGTGCTGTGGGAGTAAATAATTCCTCCTCAGCAAGCTAAGAAAGGCTTTACTTCACTAAAGTAAAGGATGTAGGGGAAGATCAATCCATTTCAAGCACAGAAAACCTTGCTTACGAATGTACATAAAAAGAACTACACCTCCAAAAAAGAGCAAAGGATATGAATTAGCAATACACAGAGGAGAAACAAGTAACAGTAGGAAATAGGGAAATGGGAATTAAAAACAACACAATTTTCTACCTATCTGACAAAAAATAAAGTCTGACAATAACAAGTGCTCATTAAGGGATGAGGAAGTAAGTTCCCTTATAAAAGTGACACTGGTACACTCAGCCACTTTGGAGGATGAAATGGCAACATCCATTAAAATTTAAAATATGCATACTCTTCTCCCCAGTAATTTCACTTCTTTGTGTCTACTACCCTAGACAAATAATAACACCTGCATAAAAGAGATGCATAAAATGAAATGCTGTTCAGTGTAGCACTGTTTTGGATAGTAAAAAGTAGAAATGGTTTAAATGCTCACCCCCCAAAGGGAATGACTTTTTAAAACTACGGTTCATCCATACCATTAAATATAATACAGCAGTCGATGAAAGCGAGATGTGGAACAATATGCAATCGAGCACCATTTATTTTTTTTTTTAATCATCATTTTATTGAGATATATTCACATACCACGCAGTCATACAAAACAAATTGTACTTTCGATTGTTTACAGTACCATTACATAGTTATACATTCATCACCTAAATCAATCCCTGACACCTTCATTAGCACACACACAAAAATAACAAGAATAATAATTAGAGTGAAAGAGAGCAATTGAAGTAAAAAAGAACACTGGGTACCTTTGTCTGTTTGTTTGCTTCCCCTACTTTTCTACACATCCATCCATAAACTAGACAAAGTGGAGTTTGGTCCTTATGGCATTCCCAATCCCACTGTCACCCCTCGTAAGCTACATTTTTATACAACTGTCTTCGAGATTCATGGGTTCTGGGTTGTAGTTTAATAGTTTCAGGTATCCACCACCAGCTACCCCAATTCTTTAGAACCTAAAAAAGGTTGTCTAAAGTGTGCGTAAGAGTGCCCACCAGAGTGATCTCTCGGCTCGTTTTGGAATCTCTCTGCCACTGAAGCTTATTTCATTTCCTTTCACATCCCCCTTTTGGTCAAGAAGATGTTCTCCATCCCACGATGCCGGGTCTACATTCCTCCCCGGGAGTCATATTCCACGTTGCCAGGGAGATTCACTTCCCTGGGTGTCTGATCCCACGTAGGGGGGAGGGCAGTGATTTCACCTTTCATGTTGGCTTAGCCAGAGAGAGAGGGCCACATCTGAGCAACAAAGAGGCATTCAGGAGGAGACTCTTAGGCACAAATACAGGGAGGCCTAGCCTCTCCTTTGCAGCAACCGTCTTCCCAAGGGTAAAACTTATGGTACAGGGCTCAACCCATCAAACCACCAGTCCCCTATGTCTGTGGTCATGTTAGCAACCATGGAGGTGGGGTAGGCGAATACCCCTGCATTCTCCACAGGCTCCTCAAGGGGGCACTACATCTTTTTTTTTTTTTTTCCTTGTTTGTCTTTTTTCTTTTTTCTTTTTTTTTTAACTTTCCCTTCTTCTTTAAATCAACTGTATGAAAAAAAAAGTTAAAAAGAAAACAAACATACAATAAAAGAACATTTCAAAGAGACCATAACAAGGGAGTAAGAAAAAGACAACTAACCTAAGATAACTGCTTAACTTCCAACATGTTCCTACTTTACCCCAAGAAAGTTACATAATATAGCAACATTTCAGTGAACTTGTTCCTACTACATCCATCAGAAATTAACAGACCATAGTCATTCCTGGGCATCCCCAGAACGTTAAATAGCTTATCTGTTCTTCTTGGATTATTGTTCCCCCTTCCTTAATTGCTCTCTACTGCTAGTTCCCCTACATTCTACATTATAAACCATTTGTTTTACATTTTTCAAAGTTCACATTAGTGGTAGCATATAATATTTCTCTTTTTGTGCCTGGCTTATTTCGCTCAGCATTATGTCTTCAAGGTTCATCCATGTTGTCATATGTTTCACCAGATCGTTCCTTCTTACTGCCGCGTAGTATTCCATCGTGTGTATATACCACATTTTATTTATCCACTCATCTGTTGAAGGACATTTGGGTTGTTTCCATCTCTTGGCAATTGTGAATAATGCTGCTATGAACATTGGCGTGCAGATATCTGTTCGTGTCACTGCTTTCCGATCTTCCAGGTATATACCGAGAAGTGCGATCGCTGGATCGAATGGTAGCTCTATATCTAGTTTTCTAAGGAACTGCCAGACTGACTTCCAGAGTGGCTGAACCATTATACAGTCCCACCAACAATGAATAAGAGTTCCAATTTCTCCACATCCCCTCCAGCATTTGTAGTTTCCTGTTTGTTTAATGGCAGCCATTCTAACCGGTGTTAGATGGTATCTCATTGTGGTCTTAATTTGCATCTCTCTAATAGCTAGTGAAGCTGAACATTTTTTCATGTGTTTCTTGGCCATTTGTATTTCCTCTTCAGAGAACTGTCTTTTCATATCTTTTGCTCATTTTATAATTGGGCTGTCTGTACTATTGTCATTGAGTTGTAGGATTTCTTTGTATATGCAAGATATCAGTCTTTTGTCAGATACATGGTTTCCAAAAATTTTTTCCCATTGAGTTGGCTGCCTCTTTACCTTTTTGAGAAATTCCTTTGAGGTGCAGAAACTTCTAAGCTTGAGGAGTTCCCATTTATCTATTTTCTCTTTTGTTGCTTGTGCTTTGGGTGTAAAGTCTAGGAAGTGGCCTCCTAATACAAGGTCTTGAAGATGTTTTCCTACATTATCTTCTAGGAGTTTAATGGTACTTTCTTTTATATTGAGATCTTTGGTCCATTTTGAGTTAATTTTTGTGTAGGGGGTGAGGTAGGGGTCCTCTTTCATTCTTTTGGATATGGATATCCAACTCTCCCAGCCCCATTTGTTGAAAAGACCATTATGGCTCAGTTCGGTGACTTTGGGGGCCTTATCAAAGATCAGTCGGCCATAGATCTGAGGGTCTATCTCTGAATTCTCAATTCGATTCCATTGATCTATATGTCTATCTTTGTGCCAGTACCATGCTGTTTTGGCAACTGTGGCTTTATAATAAGCTTGAAAGTCAGGGAGTGTAAGTCCTCCCACTTCGTTTTTCTTTTTTAGAGTGTCTTTAGCAATTCGAGGCATCTTCCCTTTCCAAATAAATTTGATAACTAGCTTTTCCAAGTCTGCAAAGTAGGTTGTTGGAATTTTGATTGGGATTGCATTGAATCTGTAGATGAGTTTGGGTAGAATTGACATCTTAATGACATTTAGCCTTCCTATCCATGAACATGGAATATTTTTCCATCTTTTAAGGTCCCCTTCTATTTCTTTTAGTAGAGTTATGTAGTTTTCTTTGTATAGGTCTTTTACATCTTTGGTTAAGTTTATTCCTAGGTACTTGATTTTTTTAGTTGCTATTGAAAATGGTATCTTTTTCTTCAGTGTCTCTTCAGTTTGTTCATTTCTAGCATATAGAAACATTACTGACTTATGTGCATTAATCTTGTATCCCGCTACTTTGCTAAATTTGTTTATTAGCTCTAGTAGGTGTATCGTTGATTTCTCAGGGTTTTCTAGATATAAGATCATATCATCTGCAAACAATGACAGTTTTACTTCTTCTTTTCCAATTTGGATGCCTTTTATTTCTTTGTCTTGCCGGATTGCCCTGGCTAGCACTTCCAGCACAATGTTGAATAACAGTGGTGACAGCGGGCATCCTTGTCTTGTTCCTGATCTTAGAGGGAAGGCTTTCAGTCTCTCACCATTGAGTACTATGCTGGCTGTGGGTTTTTCATATATGCTCTTTATCATGTTGAGGAAGTTTCCTTCAATTCCTACCTTTTGAAGTGTTTTTATCAAAAAGGGATGTTGGATTTTGTCAAATGCTTTTTCAGCATCTATTGAGATGATCAATTGATTTTTCCCTTTCGAGTTTTTAATGTGTTGTAATACATTGATTGTTTTTCTTATGTTGAACCATCCTTGCATGCCTGGAATGAACCCCACTTGGTCATGGTGTATGATTTTTTTAATGTGTCTTTGGATTCGATTTGCAAGTATTTTGTTGAGGATTTTTGCATCTATATTCATTAGGGAGATTGGCCGGTAGTTTTCCTTTTTTGTAGCATCTTTGCCTGGTTTTGGTATTAGATTGATGTTAGCTTCATAAAATGAGTTAGGTAGTGTTCCATTTTTTTCAATGTTTTGAAAGAGTTTGAGTAAGATTGGTGTCAGTTCTTTCTGGAAAGTTTGGTAGAATTCCCCTGTGAAGCCATCTGGCCCTGGGCATTTATTTGTGGGAAGATTTTTGATGACTGATTGGATCTCTTTGCTTGTGATGGGTTGGTTGAGGTCTTCTATTTCTTCTCTGGTCAGTCTAGGTTGTTCAAATGTTTCCAGGAAATTGTCCATTTCTTCTACATTATCCAGTTTGTTGCCATACAGTTGTTCATAATATCCTCTTATAATTTTTTTAGTTTCTTCAGGATCTGCAGTTATGTCACCTTTTTCATTCATTATTTTGTTTATATGGGTCTTCTCTCTTTTTGATTTTGTCAGTCTAGCTAGGGGCTTGTCAATCTTGTTGATCTTCTCGAAGAACCAACTTTTGGTGATATTTATCCTCTCTATTGTTTTTTTGTTCTCTATGTCATTTATTTCTGCTTTAATCCTTGTTATTTCTTTTCTTCTACTTGGTTTAGGATTGGTTTGCTGTTCATTTTCTAGCTTCTTCAGTTGATCCATTAGTTCTTTGGTTTTGGCTCTTTCTTCCTTTTTAATATATGCATTTAGTGCTATAAATTTCCCCCTTAGCACTGCTTTTGCTGCATCCCATAGGTTTTGGTATGTTGTGTTCTCATTTTCATTCGTCTCTATATATTTAGCAATTTCTCTTGCTATTTGTTCTTTAACCCACTGATTGTTTAGGAGCGTGTTGTTTAACCTCCAGGTATTTGTGAATTTTCTAAGTCTCTGATGGTTATTGACTTCTAATTGTATTCCATTGTGGTCAGAGAATGTGCTTTGAATAATTTCAATCTTTTTAAATTTATTGAGGCTTGTTTTATGTCCCAGCATATGATCTATTCTGGAGAAAGTTCCGTGAGCACTAGAAAAGTATGTGTATCCTGGTGATTTGGGATGTAATGTCCTGTAGATGTCTGTTAAATCTAATTCATTTATCAGATTGTTTAGGTTTTCAATTTCCTTATTGGTCTTCTGTCTGGTTGATCTATCTATAGGAGAGAGTGATGTGTTGAAGTCTCCCACAATTATTGTGGAAACATCAATTGCTTCCTTTAGTTTTGCCAGTGTTTCTCTCATGTATTTTGTGGCACCTTGATTGGGTGCATAGACATTTACGATTGTTATTTCTTCTTGCTGAACTGCCCCTTTTATTAGTATGTAGTGGCCTTCTTTGTCTCTCAAAACATCCCTGCATTTGAAGTCTATTTTATCTGAGATTAATATTGCTACACCTGCTTTCTTTTGGCTGTAGCTTGCATGAAATATTTTTTTCCATCCTTTCACTTTCAGTTTCTTTGTGTCCCTGTGTCTAAGATGAGTCTCTTGTATGCAACATATTGATGGTTCATTTTTTTTGATCCATTCTGCAAATCTATATCTTTTAATTGGGGAGTTTAATCCATTTACATTCAACGTTAAAACCGTGAAGGCATTTCTTGAATCGGCCATCTTATCCTTTGGATTATGTTTGCCATATTTTTCCCTCTCTCTATTAATATCCTTTATTGTACCCATACCGAATCTCTTTAGTACTGAACCTTTCTCCAAGTCTCTCTGTCCTGTCTTTGTTTCTCTGTCTGTAGGGCTCCCTTTAGTATCTCCAGTAGGGCAGGTCTCTTGTTAGCAAATTCTCTCAGCATTTCTTTGTCTGTGAAAAATTTAAGCTCTCCCTCAAATTTGAAGGAGAGCTTTGCTGGATAAAGTATTCTTGGCTGGAAATTCCTCTCACTCAGAATTTTAAATATATCGTGCCACTGCCTTCTTGCCTCCATGGTGGCTGCTGAGTAGTCACTACTTAAGTCTTATGCTGTTTCCTTTGTATGTGGTGAATTGCTTTTCTCTTGCTGCTTTCAGAACTTGCTCCTTCTCTTCTATGTTTGACAGTGTGATCAGTATATGTCTCGGAGTGGGTTTTTTTGGATTTATTCTATTTGGAGTTCGCTGAGCATTTATGATTTGTGTATTTGTGTTGTTTAGAAGATTTGGGAAGTTTTCCCCAACAATTTCTTTGAATACTCTTCCTAGACCTTTACCCTTTTCTTCCCCTTCTGGGACACCAATGAGTCTTATATTCGGACGTTTCATATTATCTATCATATCCCTGAGGTCCATTTCGAGTTTTTCAATTTTTTTCCCCATTCTTTCTTTTATGCTTTCATTTTCCATTCTGTCATCTTCCAGGTCACTGATTCGTTGTTCAACTTCCTATAGTCTTGTACTATGAGTGTCCAGAATCTTTTTAATTTGGTCAACAGTTTCTTTAATTTCCATAAGATCATCCATTTTTTTATTTAGTCTTGCAATGTCTTCTTTATGCTCTTCTAGGGTCTTCTTGATTTCCTTCATATCCCGTACTATGGTCTCATTGTTCATCTTTAGTTCTTTGAGTAGCTGCTCTAGGTGCTGTGTCTCTTCTGGTCTTTTGATTTGGGTGCTTGGGCTTGGGTTATCCATATCGTCTGGTTTTTTCATATGCTTTATAATTTTCTGTTGTTTTTGGCCTCGTGGCATTTGCTGAACTTGATAGGGTTCTTTTAGGGTTTGTAGACCTATTGAAGTCCTTATCTCTAATTTATCAGATCTACAGCTTCGTGGAGTACACTTTCTCTAACTAACCAGCAGGTGGCGTCCACGAGCCACCTGTTCTCCACAAGCCAGATCTCCCCTGCTTAGCCTTTTTGGTGAGTGGGGGAGTGAGTCTTGTGGGGCCCAATTGGTGTACCAAGCTTGCGTGTGTAGTTGGTGTTGCCTGCCCTGTATGTGGGGCGTGTTTCTGGGCAGTCGGGGAGGGGGGTGGCCCTAACAATCAAATCTCCCTGATGATCCTAGAGTTTTAAAGCTGCTGCAATAGTCTAATCCTTCAGTTCAGTCCTGCCACAGTTTGTCTCTGCCACTGACCCACAAGTCTTTGGTATTGGCGTATGGCTCCTGAGACTTGCAAGTGGGCCCCTCTTCCAGGCTGTGCACCCTGGGTCCTCTGTTGAGGGATGACTGTGCTATGTCACAGGTGAGTGCCGTCCCCCCAGGGCAGTTCTGGGCTGTGTAGGGAGGCTCCCAGTCTGCTCAAATGATGGCTGAATGGGGCTTTGTTAATTCACACTGCTCCACCTTCCCAGCTCTGGGACATTCAGCTGAGGTTGCAGGGAAGGCTAATGTCCACGCCCAGTTTTGTGGTGTGTGCCTGTTATTTGAAGCACTTCCGTCACACTGGGTTGTCTGGGGCAGCTCTGGGCTATGGGGCTGGCAATGGGCAGGAGTGTTTCCTGTCCACCAGGATGGTGGCTGTGAGCGGACACCCCCTTTTTCTTGGGAAGTTGTGTTGTTTAGTGAATTTTCTCAGCCACTGGATTATTGCCTTTTGTCTCAGAGCTCTCTTAGTTCTGCTCTTGACTTGACGTGCCCAAATTGCAATTCTTTGAAGCTTTCTGTATTGAGCTTCTTAGAGTAATTGTTTTAGAAAAAGCAAAAAGGATTAAAAAAAAAAAAAAAAAAACGGCCCTCCTCAGAGATCTAATGGGTTATTGAAATGCTAATAGACAAAGCAACCAGGGCCATTAAGGAAAGGTGCACAGGGCAGAGAGATCAGCTTTGCTTCGGGATTTGCATATGCGCCTCAAGGCCTGAGCTCCGCCCTTCCCCTTTCTGTGTTCACCAGAACTCCAAAAATCCTCTGCTTTTATTTTGGAGTTTTTCGTGTTGTTTTTTTTCTATGCCTGTCTCCTCTCTGCTGGGCTGGCTGCTCTCAGAGTCTCTGGTGTCTGGTCTCAGTCTATCTTTGGTTGGAGTTTGAATCAGTAGAATGAGTTTTCGACAAGAGCAGCCACTGCAGTTCTCCCTTCTCCTTCCCGGAGCTGACAGCCCCTTCTCCCCCGGGACTGAGCCTGGCAGGGAGGGGCGCAGGTCCCCTGGCCGCAAAAACTTACAGATTTCGCTGATCTCAGCAGTTCCACGTTTTCATGAGTGTTGTATGAAGTATGCCCAAAGACAGATTGCTCTGTGGTGTCCAGTCCACGCAGTTCCTGGCTTTTTACCTACTTTCCTGGAGGAGTAACTAAAACTTACAGCTCACCAGTCTGCCATCTTGCCCCGCTTCCGCACCATTTATTTTTACACACACACGTAAATGCACAGACAAGGATCTGGATGGTTATACACCTGAGAGATAAATCTGCTTCATACAGCCTAGCAGTGTAGCATGTACACAGACAAAATGAAGGGAGATGAGGCGAGAAGGAGGGGAGGGGAATGGGGGATTTGAAGGGCTGCTTGTGCCAAAATAAAAACTACTGAATGTTACTGTCTTTGCTAAAAGTTTAAAGAATCACTGGGAGCAAAACTTCCCTGATTTCTAAGCCTTTGTTCCTGCTATCCCCTCTGATACTCCGATAACCATTCTTATCTACAGGATGATTCTACTCATTCCCTCTGTCTTCCATTTGCACAATTTAATTACATTGTTAACTCACTGTGGGTGGGGATGGTAATTTTGTTCACCATGAAACTAAACTCACAGTAAACTCTAGTAAGCTCATAATCAATATTACAGATTTAAAACCCTGAAGAGCTTAGGAAATATTTTCTGGGCTGGGAAATTATTCTGGTGACTCTGGTAGTAAAACATCAGATCTGAGACTAAACTAGAAAACTCGTTTCTAGTTCTTTGATTCCAAATTAGGCAAATGGTATACAGGTGATAAAACTGAAGAACTAGTATAAAGTATAAGCCAATAACTGAGTACAGAATTTGGGGTCAGGTCATCAAAGTGCACAGAACATACCCAAAGTGGTGAACTTTTAGTTAGCTTAGCCCTCTCTGCTTGGACAACTACAAAATCTTGTTCTGGGTCACCTGTCCCTGCCCTTCTTACATTAAATACATAAAAGCTTTGTCCAACTGTACACATTTATTGCATAGCTGCAATCATAGTACACACACTTATGTATCTTTTTATTTGCTTTGCATTTTTACAATATGTAATTAATTTTTAATTTAATGACTGCAAAATATGCCATCCAGTGCCATCCTGGGTTGGACATTTAGGTTGTTTCCAGCTATATGCTTTTATAATTAGCTATTGTAAGAGTGGAACTGGAAACAAGCTAAATTTCCAATTAGATAGGCATAGTTCTCTATAAAATAACATATCAAATAGCCATAAAACAGATGGTGAAGACCTCAAAGTGTTGCCAACTGAGGTAAAATAAATTACAGAAGTTTTGCCCAGTACAATTGTCTTTCAATATATGTAAACTCAATGGTAAAGCCTAGAAAAGTCATCAGTGATTACTTCTGGGAAGAATTATGGGTGACTATTTTTTCTTTTGTCTCCATTTTCTATTTTTTCTACAATGAACATAGATTACACGTTTAAATATTTTTAAACGTTTACAGTCATTACAATATGGAACAATATTCAGGAAAAAAAGCAGACTATAAAATTGTAAAAACCACATACTAAAATTAATTTTAAAAGCATAAAAAAAGACAGGAAGTAACTCATTCTACGAAGCCAACACCATCCTAATACTAAAACCAAATAAAGATGAGAAAGAAAAGAAAATTACACACATATATTCCTTATGAATATAGATGCAAACATCTTCAACAAAATAGTAGCAAACTGAATTCAACAGCAAAGGTGATTGAACAGAAGAAAATTAATTAAAGTAATATACCACATTGTATTAAAAGAACGAAGGGAAAAAACCACATGATCATCTCAATTGACACAGAAAAGGCATCTGGCAAAATCCAGCACTCCTTCATGATAAAAACACTCAGAAAACTAGGAATAGAAGAAACTTTCCTTAACACGATAAAGGGCATATATGAAAAACCCACAGCTAACATCATACTCAGTGGGGAACGACTGAAAGCTTTCCCTCTAAGATCAGGAAGAACAAGACAAGGAGGCCACTGTCACCACTGTTATTCAACACTGTTCTGGGAATTCTAGCCAGAGCCGTTAAGCAAGAAAAAGAATAAAAAGCATCCAAACTAGAAAGGAAGAAGTAAAATTCTCCCTATTTGCAGATTATATATATATATGTATCCTGAAAAACCCAGAACAAAGCTACTAGAGAGAATAAACAATGGACCAATGGAATCCAACTGAGAGTTCAGAAATAGATCCTCACATCTATGACGAACTGATTTTTCACAAGGGTGCCAACTCAATGGAGAAACAATAATTTCTTCAACAAATGATGCTCAGAATGAAGGTGGACCTTTGCCCTCATAGCATATGCATAAGTCAGCTTAAAATGGATCAAAAACCTAAATATAAGAACCAAATCTATAAAACTCTTAGAAGTAAACATAGGGAACAATCTTCAGGACCTTGTGTTAGGCAATGGTTTCTCACACTTTACACCCAAAGCACGAGCAACTTTTGTGCATCAAAGCACTTCATCATGGGAGAAAATATCTGGAAACCGTATGTCCAGTAAGGGTTTAATATCCAGAATATATAAAGAAATGATACAACTCAATGACAAAAGATAACCCAATTAAAAAAGGGGAAAAAGACTTGAATAGACAAATCTCTAAAGATATAATAATGGCCAAGAAATACAATAGATGCTCAACAGCATTAGCCATTAGGGAATAGGAAATCAAAACCATAACGAGATACTGTTTCACAACCATTAGAAAGGCTACTATCAAAAAAAAATACGACCCACCAATCCCACTTCCAGGCATATACCCCAAAGAATTGAAAGCAGGGACTCGATCAGATATCTGCACACTGATGTTCAGAGCAGCATTATTCACAAATGCCAAAAGAGGGAAGCAACCAAAGTTTCATAAACAGATGAATGGATAAACAGATGAATGTGGAATATCCATTTGATGAGACATTATTCAGCCATAAAAAGGAATGAAGTTCTGATATATGCAGCAACATGGATGAACCCTGAAGACAACTGAGTGAATTAAGCCAGACACAAAAAGAATATTGTATGATCTCACTGATATGAATAATTAGAATAAGCAAATCCACAGAGTCAGAAAATAGAATATAGGTTACAGGGCCCATGGTGGGGATAGGAAATGAGGAGTTAATGCTTAATTGGTACAGAGTTTGTTTGGGGCAATGGAAAAGCTTTGGTAATAGATGGTGCTGATTTAGTACACTGTGAATGTAATTAACACCACTGAATTATATATTTGAATGTGGTGAAAAGGGGCAATTTTAGGTTGTATATATGTTCCTAGAATAAAAATTAAAAAGCAAACCATAGCACTGTACAACTCAGTGAACCATAAGGTAAACTATGGGCTAGTTAATAGTATAATTATAACCTATGAACTTGGTATTTTCTGCATTATTTTTCTGTAAACCTACAACTTCTGTAATAAAAAATACATATAAAATAAAATGCCGAGGGAAAAATTTTAAAAAGGGCAGAAAAGAAACAAAGTGGAAAATCCATGGGGGATTTTACTTCCATGTTTCCATGTGTTTTGCACTTCCTCTAATGAGTTCTTTAGGAAGTCTAAGGAGTGCCAGGAGTGCCAGGAATCGCTGGGTCAAAGTACCCTGGTATGGCTTTCAACTTCTGGTCCAGAGGGTTCTAACAACTTACACTGTCACCAGCAAGGTCCTTGATTACATGAGCAACCCTCACCTTAAAGCAATTCTCATCTGACATGAGTTGCTCAGCCTTCCGCTGATATGTTGACTCCAGGAGGCTCCGTGAAGCCTGTGTGTTCAGCTGGCCTCCAGTGGCCCCATTATTGTTCTCGGACAGATAAAGGTCAGTCACTTGCACACAGATCTCATCACTCACAATGTGCTGCAGCTGGAATCAAGCAAGGGTACGTAGTCAGTGAACTAAGAAAATCTCTTTCTTCTTGTCATACACTCACTCAACCTTCCTTTGACTGGCAAGTTAAAAAAAATTAAATGCACAAAGCCATTATTTTATTTTCTTGTGGAATACTCAAGCCAACATCTTTCAAGCCAACATCTTTAACCACATCACTGGTCCATGAATAAAATTTTCATTATGTATTTAAAAGCAGAAGCACAGGCAATCCAGGTTAATATGCTTATTTAAAGGAAAAACATAAATGTTTACTAATTCCCAATTGTGTTCTGGATCTAAGAAACTTTAAAAATATATATTTCTCATTAAATAAAATTTCTACGGTTCATATTTTCATGGCATTTTTTTACATTTACAATGTGCTTTCACATATTCTCATCTGTTCCTCACAACTACCCTGGAAGCAGGTAGGAGAAAGGTGCTCCATGTTATATGAGCTGTCAGATGAGAATATTCACTGTGTGAGCTAAGGTAAAGGACCTTGGAGAACCACAAAAATGAGGTCCATGTCTATATCCCCAGCCCTAGCAAAATCTGAAAGTCATTAGGTATTGGAGAAATGGTTAATGAATTAATTGCCCAGGGGTGCTCAGCTTGAAGAAGCAATTGGGCCTAATATTCAAACTTCTTGATTACTAGGCCAATATTGTTTCCAAAACACTATTTTTCTATGTCTGATGGAAAGTGTGATACTTAAATTGAACATAATGTTAATTCATTTTCAATACAAGTCAATCATGATTGACTATTGGTAATTTTTATGACTATTTTATTAGACTATCTGATCACTGGAAAGTTGAAACTTTTCCAAGTTTCCATTCTCATAAGTCATGGCAGTATTTCTATTTTGAAATAAAAATCTTCCAAATGAAACTTTACTCACCAAAATGCCAGAGAATGTGAAAAACTGATACAAGTAGAAAGCAAAATGTTAATTTCAGTATCAATCTGTCTATTTTATTTTATAATTCTCATAATCACTAAGCCATCTTATTTTTAGGAAGATATATTCTTTTTGAAATGCTAGTAACTATGACAACTACTTATTTTTAACATTAAAAGTCTTCAATGACAAGCGTGTGTATTTGTAGATAACTGGACACAGTGGAAGGTCAGAAGACTGATTTGAAGGTGGCAGAAAGGCAAGTATCTCCAAGTAAGTGGAAATAATTACATTAAGTTAAATAAATTACAATTGGTCCCGATAATAAATTCTAATGTGACCATTAAAATAATGCTTATGAAGATTTGATAACATGGAAAAGCTGAGGATAAAGTGTGAAGTAGGGAAAAAAAGCAGGGTAAAAAAGTAACTAAACCATGTCTCTACCATGTAGATACTTTTCCTGCTTTATACTTTCTTGATGAAGGAAACTTTTCAGTGACTCTTGGATAAGTGACCCTCCCAGAGTCTTTGGAAAGGGCAGCACTACATATCCAGGGACAACCAGGCAACCCCCACCCCCCAAGCAAGGCTAGTCAGATTCTCTCTCCTATTAGGTGAACTTTTTAAGCACGAGCATCTGCATGGAAAGGACAGGTAATTCTGGGGCCATAGCAAGTCAAAGGCTCAGGGGACTGGAGAAAACTTGAGTATATGCAGAATGTCCATCAGCAGAGAGAAGCATGATGGGAGTGGCTGTTCAGAAAGAAGGCATGCAGGAGGGGAAAAAAAATCTTTCCAGGCCAGTTTCTACATGGTCTGGCCATATTCTGAGTTCTGTACTTAGAAGTCCATGAAACACCTATTATAGTCTTAAAACAAAATAAATTCCTATTCAACTAGCTTGGAAAAGATGAGAGAAATTTATGGGTTGACTTTGAAATATATGTTCTACCTCCAGTCAGGACGGAACTCTTTAAGGGAAGACCAAATGAAAAAAGGAGAATCAGAGAAAATATGCCCCCAAGGAGGAGTTAAGAAGAAGAGAAGCTTGAATATATGTTTCAAAAACTCAGTGGATTTGGGTTTTCTGGATCAAATTTGTTTCTGTAAAAAAAAGGTTGGATAGTATAGATCACTTGAAATCATAATCAGGTGCTTCTAATAAATAGACTAATTATATCTATTATTTCAAAAAACAATTTGAGGCTTATAAAAAGTAAGCTAGTTGAAGTAAATTTCTTTTAAAGCTGTTGTGCTCGTGGTGTGAAATACTTCCTCCTAGCACACAGTTACTGGAGTCTTTATTTTATATAAATTTAGGGGAAGTTAACAGGAATCAGTCTCAAAAATTATAACTGATGGTCTCTGTATAATGATTTCTATCAGTCACCACAGAGACCCTCTGGGGAAGGCCTAAAAGCTTCTTTGACTTTCAGGTAAAAAACTACCTTTCTGACACTTTCCCCAAACTTCCAAATTCAGTTACGGGAAGAGCTTTTCCTCACTCTTGACGGAAGGAGTACAGAGGTAATGTACCCTCCACATTCAGAGAAAAAGCAAGGATAACTTTGCAAAGGATTCAGTATTTTAGCCCAAGAAGGCAACAAACTTCTTACTACCATAGTGGCAGTGTGGACTCTAGAATCAGAATTTGCTTTTTATAAGTTCTTACTTTAAGGAAGTAGTGTACCAACAACAGACTCTGATCCCTATGGGAGTTCAGAACTCAAAGGCAAAGGAGTAGAAACTTACCTGTTACAAGTTATTTGTCATTAAATTATCATTGTTGTTGTACAGAACAATGTATTTACAATCTCCCAGGGTGTCACAAGGACAAACCCCAAAACCAATCACAAATCTAACTCAGAAGGAACCTGAGCTGAGCAGGGTGGGCAAGGGTATTGTAAAAGATGTCGTTAGATGAAACTCTTCCCATGAAAAGAACTTCAGAGAGTAAATGAGAAAAGTACATGGAATTACCAACACCTATAGGAAAGAGCAGTGTGTGTTCAGCCATGGCAGACTAGGTAAGAGACGGACCAATTCATAGACTATTCCCTGAGAACAGTAAGGGCCTGGGTTCAGGGCCATTGCTGTCTCTAAAGGTGGCCAGTAAGCAAGAGCCAAAACATCAGGTCTCAGGTAGGCTCATGCTTCTATAGGGGTATATGAAGAAAAGGAGCCAATTCTGTGGCTGAAATACTCCCACTTTGTTAACAGGGGAAATAAGGCATCACATTAACCTTCCCCTCCCCAAGACAGAACTATATGTTCATAAACATTTTTTACATGATAAAACTGCCTTTCTTTCTCCAACAGAAATTGTACTTCTCTTTGCCTGATCCATCTTTAGGTAAGGAATTCTTCCCTCACCTACCCTGGCCTCCACCATCCCCCCCTCACCTGTCTGACAATGCTCTGGATCAGTTTGTCCATGGTAAAAGCAATGTAGGCATGAATGGTGAACATCTCTCTCAACGAATCTTCATACTGTGACGAGTCTATGTTGCCATCCAGCAGGCTCCGCACCATGTCCAGGAAAGCTGGGTAATAATCTTCTACATCAACATCCACTGTGGGAGAGATGGGAAACGTGAGGTCTAACCCTGCTATAAAAAGACTGGGGTTGTGAACAATCGAACGTACGATTTGTTTTGTATGACTGCGTGGTATGTGAATGTATCTCAATAAAATGAAGATTAAAAAAAAAAAAAAAAAAAAAAAAAGACTGGGGTAGAGGGCCGGGCAAATCCCACAGCTGGACTAAACAGCATTTGAAAGAACACTAGGTGTTCAAAACATACCTGCTCAATCCACAGCAGACAGAGATGAAATCTGACAGGTGGCTACAATCACAGGGCTTGTCTATCAGAGGAGAGTGTGCAACTCTGAGCAGCTTCTAATATTCTGACTGACTGTGCTATAAAGACATTTATTTACAGTACTGCTGGGCTCTATGATGGGAGAGCATAATATCCCAGTGAAGAAATTCCTTCAAAAAGTTGTTGATCCCCTTGCCGAAAGTAACCTGCTCTCCTGCTTACACAAGAGCATTCCTCACTTGCTCAAAAAGCTATTTTAATGTTGTGTAAAGTGCAGATGAGAAGAGGGACACACAGCTGTACTCTAGCACTAGGAAACCTCTTAGGAACAGAAAAATAGGAGAGCAAATGAATGCTCTATGAATGATGAATCTGCATTTGTCAAAGTCTTTTTGTTTAATAATGAATTTCCAACAATGTATTTCATAAATTCCATTGAATGATCTGTACTTGCTGCACACAAATCACTTCAACCATGAGCTGGAATGAATCTTATTTATTGTTAAAGAGACATTAGGCAACTAGTAGAAGACAGAAGGAACAATGAAAGGACTCTGCTTTTATCTTACTAATGTTAAGACCCATCTATAAATAAAGTTCAAAAACACTTTAATCTATTTATCTCCAGTGTTGGAAATCAAGGTACCAGTTACCCTTCAAGCATTAGTGCCAGAAGGAGGCACAAAGAGGCTATTGGGGTGTTGGTTATGTTCTGTTTCTTGACCTGGGTCATGGTTACATAGGTGTGCTCATTTTGTAAAAATCTGATGAGCTGTAAAAATCTGATAAGCTGTAAAATTCCAGTTCTACACCTTTTCTGTAAATATGTTGACCTTCAATAAAAGATTTACTAAAATAGAAAAAAAATTTTAGAAAAATAACTCCTCCTCATCGACTAATTTTGATTACCCTATTTGTAGAGCCTATACGTGTGTGTGTCTGTGTGTGTAAAAGGTTAAGAGCAAAAACTGAGTACATATCCATTTACCTGAAGTGTGACAGATCAATTAAAGACAGGTAAAACAAGACAGTTACCATTTAAAGTAAGCAACTGGTTTGTTTCATCAGAGAATATCATCTTATTCATACCCATAACATAAGTATAGGCTATGGCCTCAGAAATATGCTGTCATGAAAAATGTCTCTATGCCAGAATAAAGCTAGGAGTCCAAACCACAGACTTACACACATGAGCTATGATCGGTAAGAGAGTTGCAAACTATGTAAACCTAAACCAGGTAAAATCAGTGGTCAAGCCAGGATTAGGACATTTTATCTCTAATTTCTACCAAAGCACATGGAATCATCACATTAAGGCCCAGAATTTGTCTCTCTCAAGTTAGGACTAATCCAGATAAAGGCTTTTAGAATGAACTTGCAGTGTCATTAGCTCTTCAACACACAGAAGGCTAGGGCCACACAAAAGGAGAATTCATCCTCAGATTGGCTATTTCCTCAACAGCCCAGAAGAAAAGCTTTATGAAAAAGGTTTTAGAGCTCAACAGCTCAAGTACCTAATTTATGAATTGAGCTCTTGAATCTGGAAGTAGGCAGCAGATAATTACTTAAAGCACATAGTGGCTTCCTTTCACTTTCACTTATTTTACTTATTCTGATTCTTTAATCTTCACCCCTGTTTTCCCTGTTGTTTTTGTCTCACTTAGATTTCCTCTTTATATCTTCGTTACAAATTTATCTTCTACACCATCTCTTGAGCTCCAATCTTCTTTCCATAAATTACATCTACTTCTTAGGTATGAGCCATGTACCCCACTGGTTAAAGAGAAGTCTTTATATACCTGAGAAAATTAGGCATGAGTAACTAGGAATTATGTCCCATCAGGGAATGGAACCGAATGTCACTGTTTAGCCCCTCTGTCCTTTCAAACAGAGATCTGCAATTTGGGGAACTGATGGCAACCGACACTCAACTCCCTGGCATCCACAATGCCAAGCACTGACTGAGTACCCATGATCCAAGTACTGTGTAAGGTGCATATTTTCTCTAATTCTCTCAAACTCTCCACAAGATAACAATTAGCACTTCCATCCTACAGTAAACAGGTTTAGAGAGTTTAAGTAAGGGAACGCAACCAAAAAATTGCCGAGTCAGCGTTTGAACCCAAGTCTGGCTCTAAGGCCTGTGTTCTATGCAAAAAACAAAGTAGCCCCAAGTTTAAACAGGCTCTAAAATCCCCAACCCCACCCATCTTCTGTAAACCAAGTCTAGGCACTCACTAGGTTCTTTGAGACGTAGCTGGATAGCAGGGCTGTCACTTTTGTCTCGCTTTATACCCAGCATTTCCCGCTCCCACTCTCTCTCTCGGTTTTCTTCTTCAATTTGCCGTTCAGCTTGGGAACAAATCCGCAACAGCCTCAAGCAGAGAATCTGGTGCAGTCGCATAAAGATATACCAGTTGTTATTGACATAGAAGAGGTTGTATACTTCATCCATCCCTCTTAACTTCTGAGCTGCTGTATTACTAAACAGTAGCTTGGACTTAGGGGGGCTGCCCCCAACACCATTGTGCTTCTTAGCTGCTCCTGTAGCTTCATCTACATCCATCTCTTCTTCTTCCTCTTCCTCTACATCTGAAAGATCACCTCTCTGAGCAAACAGCAAGTCTGGAATGAAATGATGCATGATTTGCTTGATTTTATACTTGTCCTCTTTCTGAATGCCTGTCTGCCTCTTCACATGGTGGATAATCAGAGCAGCAGCATCTTCCAGTATCTGTTTGTCTTCATAGGCAAGTGAGAGGTGTGGGCCAACAGGTACACCAGCATTCTCTTCCGTAGCCTGCTCTTGCCTCTGATGGAAGAGAAACACAAAGAATTACAGGACATCTCCAGGACCACAGCAACAGACCTGCGAGGCAACATCAGCAGTATATTACATCATTAAGCATAGTGGCTACTGGTTTTCAGTTCAAAAATTAGGACCTGATATTTACAATAAATTTTCTACCTTTTCCAGAAACAAAAAGGTAGGTGGAAATGCCAAAATATTAGTACATTCTAGACTTTAGTGACTTATGGGGACAATGGAACAGAATTAGGACCATCTTTAAAGCTCACTTTACTACCCTCTCTCTCCTTTTGTATGTTTGAAATTTTCACAGTAAAAGTTTTTTAAAATTCAGGATCACACAACTTCTAGGAACTCTCAACTGTACTCTGTATTTATGTTTCTATTCATCCCCTCTACATGACTGTGAGCTCATAGAAAGCAGGATTAGCTTCTTATTCAAATCAGTATTCAAGCTCCAAGTTTACATAGTCCTAGTAAGTGTGCTAAGAAAGAATTCAGGAATTGATGATAAGTTTTTAAGTTGTGGGAAGTTGAGATGGTATATACAAATACCATTGTTTGATGGAAATAAATTGGGATGGGGGCATAAACTGAAAACAGAAAGATAAATTAGGAGACTAGTGAAATAGTCTGGTTATCAAGAAGAGGCTTAGATATAAGATGGTAGAATCAGTAATAGGAAAAAGCTACAGTAGTTATGAAGCAAGAATCAGTATGTCTTGGACAGTTTCATTTTCACATAACAAAGGTAATTTCCAGGAATCAAAGCTCTGCTGAACATAAAGACTACAAAGTCCTCTCCCAGATGCAGAAACTTCCACTCACCTCATCATAGATACTCTCAATTTCGTTGAGTAAGCTCTTAGACCTAAGGACCTTGGTGTCGTTCTGTTTAAAGTTGATGCCCTGGTGGTCCAGAGACTTCAAGTAATATTTCTCATTTTGTTCTCTCCACACCTTGTTAAAGCCTCTCTGAGCTTCTCGCCATTCTTCCTCTTTCATCTTCAACCTAGTAGGGTGGGGAGTGGAAACAAAAAACACATGGGAATTCAGAGGTTTTAGAAGTGAGAAATATGCCAGGCTTACTTCATTTCAAAAGTACCAGGAGATATTCTTGGTCTGTCAAAATTATTGGCAACTTGGGCTAAATGTTATTAAAACAGTCTTGAAACTGTTACACGAGGAAAGTTTCTCATTCAGGACTTATTTTGGGAAAGTTGTTTGTCCCCCAAAGTCAGAAATCTTTACCTAGAATAGTTATTTCTCAACAGCATTCCCTAGATGTCATTAAGTATTACTTGAAAAAGTGGTTCTCTTCCCTGGCCAGCTAAAATAAAGCTGACCACATTTCTTGACTGCAGGATTTTTCATAATGTTTACTAAGCTAATGTGAATGCAAAAATCCAAGAAGACTGGGCACAGTAATGTTTCTTTGGACGTAGTTCCGGAAGTTCTGATCAGAACTACTGATCCTAATGTTCCAGAAGAGGAGATAAGAGTAAAACCATAAAACAGCCCTAGAACTGAAGAATATCCTACATCTCAAAAGTTACATGCTACTGGAAACAAGAGTAATAACCATTAATTTGTGCCAGCTCTCGAGACTGGAGAAGCAGAATAAAACCTGGGCATTTGTGGAACTGTGCAGCAGACGATAATATACTTTTACCAGGAGACACTGAGAGAGAACGCAGCTAACAGCAAGAGAGTCACAGGGTGGTTAAAAGGAAGATGGGGGTTGGGAACTAGACTTTGGCCTCCTACTTGATGCCTGGCCTTAGGTATGTACCATAGCCCTTCTATACCCCAGACTGACATGAAAGGCTGTTAGGACAAATAAGACATTGTTGGCAAAAAATAGTAAATTATAATCTTTTTCACTAATTTTTCTTATTAAAGAACAAATTTTGGGGCAACAGAAGCACAGCATTGTGAATGTAATTAATGCCACAGAACTGTACACTTAAAAATGGTTAAAATAGGGAATTTTGCTATATATGTTACAACAAGAAAAATTTTAAAAATATACTAAGATGTTAACAGAGCTGAGTGGCAGGAATGTGAGTGGTTGTTTCTTCTTCTTTTCTATATTTTAAATATTCCCTCAAACACACAGAGTACTCTATAAAGTTATGTCTACCTTTTTGGGTAATAGTGCATACCAGGATTAATAATATGGTATGGACTTTTCAAGGTTTGCTCTCTAATGTTGGCTGCACAGAAGCCCATCAAGAAGCTCCACTACCCGACTCTGTATCTGATATCCAACAACCAGGATTGGGGAGAAACAGAAGTCTCTTGGACCAATCCCGGTGAAAATGAGAGCTTTATTTAATGGAACACTGAATCTGTCATAGAACACATACAGCACAACAGGCACATCCACTCAGGTACCTTTTAAGGACAATTGGGACAGCAATGGAAGGGTTCTTTCTCAAACCATCGATGATGTCAGCTGCTTTATCAGCATATATCCTCTGGAGTGCTTTTCGATGGATGACTTCTGATGTGCCCCCGAGGGTGTTGTCCAAGCGAAATTTAGCTTGTTCCTCAGCAGACAAACGGGAAAGTTTCTTCTGTATTGCTTCCAGAACCCGGATTGTAGCCAGATTGGTCTCTAAAACTACATCAAGCTAAAGAGGAAGAAAAAGACGTATTTTCAGCACAAAGAATACAATGGCAGTCAGGAGTATAAAGCAGGGAGTCAAACTTCCTGGATTTGAATCCTGGGGGCCATACTAGCCACTTAAGACTTCTGTTATCTTATCAGTAAAAGAGGGATAAGAGCAATGACCGTCCTAAGATTGTTTTATGGGTTAGATGATATAATACTCATAACATGTTTAGCACAACACCTGGCACATAAACAAATGTCCCATAATGATGGATATGTGGTGGTTACTGTGTCTACCATCACCACAGTGTATTTTGGTTAGAACTGCTGACTCCAGACCAGACTGGAGTTACTGACACTTATCCCTGAACTTTTCTGAATTGCTATGAACTGTTACAAACAATAATTAACAATCCCAAAAAGACCACTCAAGATGATAAATCCATCTTGAAGGTAAGTTTTTTCAGGGTAACTCAGCCTTGTCCTACATCCAGTAGTAAAAAGAGCACTGGCTGTCATTCTTAAGGACTTCAATGTAATATCTGTCTGTGGGCAGCCATTTAAATTCGTATTTAACTCTACTAATTTTCTAACCCGACCTGATTATGGATATGACTGACAACCTTTGAGTCTACTGGTTTTCCTAAAGCTTAACACTAACAAGATTTTCTAAGGCACATAAAATGAAGTGAGCAGTCTTAAGAGCTGCTAAGTTTTCTAGCTTTGTTGTAGTCTTTAATGTATTTTTTTCAAGTATTTCTGAGTACTGCCCCCAATTATGGACAAATGATCAACTGAATTTCCTGGCCCCCTTACGACTGGATAGCACCATGTAATAGTTCTGGTAAATGAGCTGTGAACAGGTGAATAGAAGTGATGTTTGTTACCTGTAGGCCAGAGCATTTAAGGGTGTGAGATGCCCCTGAGCTCTCTTTTCCCTCTAGTGACTAGCAATGTTCAAATGGTGGCACTCTGTCAGCCTGGGTCCCTGAGTAATTGTGATGAGCAGAGGTTCCTGCTACAGCAGTGTATATGCAGCATGATCAAGAAACACATCTTTGTTTTTCAAATCACTGAGGTTTGGGAGTTGTCTGTCTCACAGTATTATCTAACTTAACTGATTAATAGAGACACTCCTTCAAACTAGTCCATTCCATGAAATCCTAAGCATATGCACATGCACTACACTTCTTTCATCTTTGCCCTTGTAGCCACAAATGGGAAATGAGGATATTGCTTAACATTTGCAGACTTTCCAGATGCAAGAGAATAGGAACATCCTGTCAAGGAAAGAGGCCAAGTTCTGCTCTTTAACTCATCATTTAACTTCATTAAACATAGGTAGCAAAGAAACGCTTCCTTTAGCCTGATAAAACTCCCCATGAAAGTTAATATCTGTCATTATTTATTTTTCTACAAATGGCTGAAACTCATCCTAAATGCTGGGGCACAGAGATGGCCAACCTACAGCCTGTGGCCAGGCAGCATGTGACTCTTCATTCAAAACATGCTGGAAAGAGTGAAGCAAGCGTGAAGGTTGAAGTTGGTGGAGAAATAAATCAGTATAGATAAAAAATAGACTAAGATATCTCCCATCGATATAAATAAGTACAGTCAGTTTGATTTCGCATCGTAAATACAGAAAAAAGGATTCATGTGATTCTACCTCTTTGAACACACTTAAGAGTTCTCGTTTTGTTGATTATGTCAGTGAATGATATCCATATACGCTCGGGATTCTGAGTCCACTTTCAGTGCTAACCCTCCCGAAACAAGTGCTCTCTACTGGCTCATTTATTCACTCTAGCTTTCCCCTACCCAACTACTTTAAAACAAAGTATCTAATTTAACTTTCTTTCAAAAGGAACCAAATCAATACCAGAAATATGAGAATTTCAGTTCTCCTGGAAGAGTTGGCTTAATGACCATGTCAAGATACCACTAAAAGTGACAATACAAACAGGTCTAAAATAATTTAAAATAGCTTCAAAAAAACCCCATAAGCTGTAGGATACTAATAATACATCAAGTAAACCTTGATCACAATAATCTTTAAAATGTCATTAAAAATTCAAAGGATTATTATGCAATCACTAACAATTTCAATTAAAAGTGGCCTCGATATTACCCAGTAAGAATGAATATAGATGGCTAAACAACTCATGTTGTGATGTATAATGTAATAGGGATCCTTGTAAATTATCACATGCCAATAAAATGTCCTAAGTGGTTAAAGAAAAAAAAAAAAAAGGTCTCGACAATTCACGCTTGCTATAAAAAAATTAATACATTTGACAAATCCATAAAGAATGTTAAGTATAACAAGCATTTACAACAGAAGATTGTGAGCCTCTAATTGTCAGAGCTCTTTAGTCTTAAAAAGCCAACCCTCTCAGAGAACTATTTCAGATACCTTTCATTTACCGTCTCTCATTTCCCCCAAAGTTCAAAAGAAAACAGAATTTGTACCTCAAAGCGTTCATCTTCACAACGATAGATATGTTCTTCATACTGTGTCTTCTTGGAACTAACAAAGGTGGAGTCCTCAGACCATGAAGGGAAGGAAACCCAGGTATCATTTAAAACCTTTGGGTAGAAGAAGAGAGATTGAAACAAAAGCCTTAAAAAGCTTCCTGGTTAAACATTTTGATAGGGAAGGGGGGAAACAGCTAACCATTACTCTCAAGTTTCACCTTTATCAAGTGTATAAAAGAACATTAGTAAGAATGAAAAATATTAACGATAGGGAAAATTACATGTGTTGGGGGGGTTTATGGGATCCCAATTTTCTGCATGATTTTTCTATAAGCCTACAAACTGCTCTAACAAGTTAAAAAATAAAAGGATATTAGAAAGGAAAATGTTCTAAATATAAGTACAAACCATTTTCTTTTGAAAAAAGAAAAGAGTCTTGATTTCCTCATTCTTATAAATTCTTAATCCCTGGTAGCCCTCCCTTTCTGGAGGAAATTGAGGATTCAGGGCTAATCGGTGCTAGGGAAGGCCTTACTCACCTCTTTACAGAGAGGAGTTCGCCCTGTACACTTGGGTTGCTGGTAGCTCTTTGGTAGGGCTCGATAGCTGGAGCCCAACCGTTTACAGGAGGCATAATCTATCTCCATGGCAATGCCCTCTGTGGCTCGTTCCTTTGGAAAGGTTTCCAGATGTACAGACTCCTTATATCCCAGAAAGTTTTTAAACCAATTAAACAATTCAGGAAATTCCTGAAGAAATCAAACCAAAAACTGGTGAGAAATTAGAAGCATCATGCGGTTATCCTGAGTTATAACCACCACCATCTGGTGATGGGTCAGAACTTTGTTACCAATTCCAATGACAGTCATTTCCTGTCTAAGAAGCACTGCTTCTGAACATTTGACTTCCCCTTGTCTGACAGAATGCTCTTAGATCAGTAAAGGTAGTGACGAAGAGCTGCAGCGAACTAGGCAATAATCAGCCATTCTTCTGAACAAGAACATTGCTTCAGTTTCCAGATGACTCTTAGATTGTGAAGTACATCAAGATTCTGGAATCCCTGGGGACAGACTGGTCTCTTTAAACATCCAGCACTGATCAGGGGATCAGTAGACCACTAGTCTTAACCACTAGTCAACAGATACTTTATGCCCTCTCTGCTATTTTCTCATCTCTAGAGTTGGACTGGAAGACTTTTCAAGAGGATCTTGACACTGTCATTTTATGAGCCAACAGACCCAACCTCAAAGTAACTTTACTTCCCTTATCTGCTCACAAGCCAATTAAATATTATCTACACTCCCTATCATGCATCAAGGCTAAGTCCTTGCTCCACTACCCCAGGAAGGGAGAGACTAGCTGCACAAGCTCAGCCGAGAGATCACCTCCTGGTTAAAGATAACAAGACAGCGCAGGAAATTTTCATAGGCCTCTGCACTCCGCAGAGCTTTTCGCACCTATTGAGACAAGCAAAAGAGAAATAAGTGGGAAATCAAGAGATCCTTGATTGCTTTTTAAAAAACTGGGGAAATCTGAACTGATATTTGATAATACTAAGGAATCAATGTTAACTTGTTTAGATGTGATAATGATTATGCTTGAAAAAAGGAGTCATTTAAAAAAAAAACTTAAAAATATTTATGGATGAAATAATGATATCTGGGATTTGTTCCCAAATAATCTGAAATAGGTAGGAGTACATATGATACAAGTACATTGGTTAAGAGTTGGGAGCTGCTTAAGCTGGATGATTGGTACATGAGGGATTATTTTACTATTCTCTTGCATTTTACACATTTAAAATTTTCCATAATAATTTTTTAAGTGAGGTCTTGGAGTAAAGGATATTTACCTTCTCATGTGCTTTATTCTCTAGACCATATTAGTTACCCAAGCTTTTCTGTCTCTCCTAACAGAGGTTTACAGAAAGAATTTTGTCAACACTGTTTTCAAACACTGATAATCTTGAAAAATGACCTTTTAAAATAAGATACTTCTGTCCTCTGAAATGATCTTTTGCTTCCTCCATTTACAATATTGAGTATTTTAATAGCCAAAAATCTAAAAGCATTCAATAGCATAAACAAAGTAAAACTAAGCCTGGCTGGAAGATCAATCTGGAATTTCAGTTCCAAAAGTAAATATTTAGCATTGCAGTTCTTCAGAAGGGATTGTAGAGCCTTACAAAATCAAGTGGTTTAACACCACCACCTGCTCTAGACTCCCATATACTTTTCATTACTATTAATCAGTAGATACTACCTGGAATATGCAATTCTAAAGCTAAAGAAAGGGTAATGCATTTTTGGTACTATATATGCCGTATTGATTTCCTTTAAATTTTTTATTAGCTTTTAACTTAACACAAAAATACAAAATAATCTAATGAACCCCATGTACTCACCCAGGTTCACTATCAATACATAGTAAATTTTGTTTCATTTATACCATTTCCCTACCACTGAATTTTTAAAGCAAATCCTAGACATTTCATCTATACTTTTGAAGAATGTATGTCAAAGAAATAAAAAACAACAAAAGAACACCAAAACTCAAAAAAAAACTTCTAAAAAATCTTTAATAACATCAAATATTGAGTCTATGCTCATATTTCCTCAATTGTTTAACAAATGTCTTTTTAAATTTTTTTTTAAAAACCAGGATCCAAATAAGGTCTGCAAGTGCATTTGGCTGCTATACTTCTTAAGTCTCTTTACTCTATAACACTTCACCTCCCCGGCTCTTTTCTTGCCACTTACTGCTTGTGACCTTTACTTCTACATTCACCTTAAAAATACCCAGCGCGCAGGCAGCCCTCAGAAATGGTTCAAGTCAGAGACAGGGACTGTGACTATTTAGCAGAGAGACATGGGGCAGCCTGCCTTTGGAAGTCCTGACAAATATGGAGATGCTAAGTCATTTGCCCTGTGCAAAAACCCAGAGGCCTAAGATACATACGGTAAATCACCACCAAATCAATCCAGACTGGTTTTGGGCTCCTGCCAGTGAGAAGCCCAACAGTTGTTAGTTATCACAATGAAAGTAGCCTGCTAATCACCAAGTTGACTCCTAGTAGTAAGTGAGATCCAGCTGAGCCAACCTAAATACCACACAACACTGTTTACACCAGTGTCTCAACTCGAGCTGCTCATTTTATTAACCAGGGGAGCTTTGAAAACATACATTAAATCAGAATCCATAGAACCCCATTGGTGTACACCCAAATTAAATGTCACAGCAATCTGAAGATTACAAATCATCTTAAATTCCCAACAATTGGTGTGAGCACCAACACTCCCGTTGTAGACCTGGATATCTACAATGGAAACGCCAAACATCATACCATGGGAACATTATGCTTTTTTTTAAAGAGCTGCATTGCACCATGAAAAATGCTGTATTTTGTTGCAAGCCACCACACAAAACAAAAGCAGACAATGCTACCATTTCTCTAGTGGTGCTAATAGTTCTGGCAGACTGAAAGGAACTACAACTTGGAAGCTGTTAAAAAGTAGAAAGTCCTAATCAGCTTGATGCCTCTACAACAAAATCTTCTTGCAGGTGGGGGTGATGTTCCTTTGGAATTAATAGCCTATATTAAATCGAATTCATCCATACCTTATCAAAAAATAAAGACTCAGTTCCTACACCATGCTTGCTGGCATCTGCCATAGAAGAATCCTTTAGGCTGAGCAGTTTGGGTTTCTTCTGCAAAAAAGGAAAAATACAAATGTAAGATTCAGAAAGTGGAATGCTCAACCATATTATTTTCATCTGTTTTCAATGGGTCCATCACTGACCATGGTTGATTAATAATTTGGAACAAATGAAGAGAATTCAAGTCACTAACACAATATACACCATTTCCACCCTTTACTTCTGTTTGCTGCCGTTTTCTTTCTCCACCAGAGGTTCATAGACCACTCTACCCTGCAAATGTTCTCTCTACAATGGTCACGGCATTACTAGTGATAAACTTTCAGAATTAATATCCTTACTTTTTCCAGGGGCTTAAAGTAACTTTACCTGGAACCACTGCTCTATATTCCTGCTGGTAGGGGCAGAAAAAGGCATTTGTAACAGATGCACTGCCTAGAATTCACAGAAATCAATCTTTAACCTTTATCAATAGTTCAATTAAAAATAACTATCTTGTCAGCAATATTCATTCAGACTAATTTAAGATTGCTCTTTCAAAGGGAACGAATAGTTGGGATATAACCCTGTCAAGCAAGAATTAACTTTTAGAAAACCACCTCAACCATCGTTGAAGAAATGCACCAACTCTGTGAGAAACAGCCTATTTACCTTGGCAATCTCAGAACACACTCTCTTAGAAGCCATAGCCTCTGCTTACAATGCCTAAGAAGAAAGTAGGTGGGGAATTGTAAGCCCCCAATATAGTGTTTCCACCTGTAGGCACTTAGGTGGGGGAGGAAACCAAGTCAGAAATGGAGCATATCTGCTGAGCTGATTCTTGCTAACATTGCAATATTCTTTACTGAAGTGAAGAAATATATTCACTATGTTCAACTTTACTTCAAAAGGAGAAACCATTATACCAACACTAAAAAATGGGTCCTTCAGAAGTGTCAGCAACACTTAACATGCCAGTCTTTGTAGTTATTCACTTGTTCACCAATCACCTCTTAATATTAGAAACTCCACTTGCTTTTTTTATCTTTAAGTTCTATAGTAGACATGTCTATCTTTTCCATATTACATACTCCTTTAGAATTCAATGAAGCAACGTCCCATACATATACCAAGCGTTCTCCCTTATTACAGGTGCACTATATCAAAGAGGAAGGGCGCAAGCTTAGGTTTGTGCAGGCACCATCAGTGCTTACTGGAGGAAGAAACATGATGCAATGGGTCACTAACAGGACTTTAAGACCTCCTGCTGTCACACCCAAAGGTCTTGCCTGGGAGATTATGATACAGATAAGATCTGGCAACCCAATGAAAAAACTTGGGCAAAACACGCCTCTAGACCAAAGATCTCACAAAAACCAAGGCACTTTCCTCACTGGAGGACCTCAGAGACCACTGAATACATCTGAAACAATTATTCAGCTCAATAATCTTCTTTCTTAGCACAACGCAGGTTTTAAGCATCAAATCAGAAGAGGAGAAAAATTAGTAAGTCTCAGAAACCTTTGGCAGCAAACAAACAAAAAATGAGATGACAACTAATTGCAAAGAAGACAGAAAATACAGAGAAAATCAATGAGAACTCAAAAAAGCACAGTAATTCAAGTCATTAGGGTTACTGTAACATTCTTTTGCAAAGTCAGAAAAGAAGCTTTGTGCTGTTTCTCTCCAAATAAGCAGAATCAACTTCCAACACACTTAGTTAAGAACATGATCACACCTAGAGTTCTTGTCCACTGGAATTGCTTCCAAAGTCAAATGGGCAGTCACTGCTCATTCTCACCTTCACTGGAGGGGTGGTTCCTGTTCCAGAGTGTCGGCGGATCTGGCAGCCATTCTGGTTGGGCCTCTGTGGCTTATTGTTTAGTTGGGGCTTCTTCACAGTTCCCCCATGGTCATTTCTTACAGAATCAACTTTCTCAGCAGTCGTTTTGCTTAAAAGCTGTTAAGACACATGGAAGAAATTAATGCTCTTAAAAAAGCAATTAAGTATCACCCATGAAAAGTCCCCTTCTGACTACAGCTTCCTAACTTAGTTAAGATAATCCAAAACAGTGTAGTTCTTCTAAATACAACTTACCACAGAGCTATTGGCATCTGGTAGGAACTGTCCGAACTCTGACAACAGATCTTCCTGATTTTTAAAGAGACGAGCCACCTGGGCATACACCTCCTGCTCAGTCAGTGCTGGAGTGTAGTTTCCTCCAGCTTCCTTGGCATTTCGCTGCTCTTTCTGAGGAAATTGCAAACAGAAAGAGATCATATTAAAGTCTGCTGTCTTGAATGACTTACCTTTGCACATTCTTTGGGATGTCTAATAGGAGCTCTGTATGTTATCTACTTAATCTGCACTTAAGAAGAAAGTCTGTTCTTAGCACCTGTTTCAACTGCAGGCTTTTAAATTGAGAAAAGAGTGGAAGATGGTGGCTGACAATTAATTCCTTTTAAAACTAGGACAGTAATGACAAATGCCCAGGGAACCACTACCAACTGATAAAACACAGAACATGAGAGAATTTCTCCTTCTTCTACTGTAGATTAAGTATACTACACAAATCATCCTCCCAACTTTCCATATAAGCAAGCATTCATTTTACAGGGCAGTAACTTTAAAATCCTGACTAGCTGCTACTGGGCATCAAGTCAGACAAATCAGACTGGCTTTATCAACACTCACAGAGTCTAACAGGTTAATTTCCAGTAAGAATTAGTGGACAGAAAGAACGGTTATTCAAATTCTTCTTGGAATAGATGCCCTCAGAGTGTGACCTCGTTAAGACAGGCTGAAAGGGCAACCCTACTTACCTGATATGTATGCAAGATCTCCAGAAAAGCTTTGTAGATGTCTGGTTGGCCCTGGAACCTATTCTTGATCTTATTAACATAGTTGATGGCATGATTAAACTCCACAGGCTGATTGTTCTGCAAGGATGGGGCTGTTCCCAATGAGATTGTCACTGGTGTGTGAGGCTGCACTGGTGGAGAACGTGGTGATGCATATGGCGGGAGTGGGGGAGTCTGCTGACTGGCTGGAGTATGTGCTTGTAGTTGGGAAGGCTTAAAAAGAAAAAAAAAAAAGCCTTTAGTTTCCTTAGGAACTTAGACAGTTTGACATAGGAAAGAAAGTTCAAACTAAAGAGAAACAAGGTGTCTGTTCAACTTATAACCTTTATTTATTCCCTCAGTCCAGGCCATTTTAGTCCAACTCAAATCAAACTGGGTGGAGAAGAAAGATATGGAGGATTCACACACTCTAACGCAAATATTTTGGTTTCAAATTTTCTAAATACAACCTTAAAAACTAGAGACATCTTATGTAGTTTTTAAGCTCACTAACTCAACAGGTACAAACAGAAAGGAAATCATTCTACATAGTTCTTTAATATCAAAAAACAGATCATCTCAATTATTGCAACAACTCCACATAAAAATCTTCTAGACCAGCACTGTCCAACAGAACTCTCTGAGATAATGGAAACGTTCCTTGTTTGCAATACTCTGAATGGTAGCCACTAGCCTTATGAGGCTACTGAGTTCTTGAAATATGGCTAGTGCAACTCAAAAACTGAATTTATTTAATTAAAATTTAAATATAGCCATATGCGGCTAGTGGCTACCACATCAGACAGTACAATTCTAGATCAATAATACACCACCACCACCACCACCTCCACCACCACCCTCAACAGGATCTTCTGCCTAGTTTGAGCTGACCTAATCTGGTGAATAAAATTACTTTTGTAAGATGATGACCATGTGGACAACAGCCTAATCTGACCATGAGAAGATGATCATTTCTGCCTGTGATGTCAAAGTACTACTACACAAACTAAGTCACCAATTGTTGGGATACTCACAGGTTCAATAAACAAAAATGGGTGCAAAAGAGTCCTTGTAGGTTGCTGATGTGCTGATTTAAATATCTAAATAAATACCTGGTGTGTAAATGTGAACTGTTTTATGGTTATGTGACTACTGCATCTTCTCTGATAAAATCACTGTTAACCTATATGTCTATCCAAGTATGAAACAAAGGGGAAACGTCAAAGGGGTGTTTTAGGAAAGGATGTATTTCACATACTGCAAAATTTTTCAAGTGCTCACCTTGCTTACTTTGGCAGGTGGGGGCTGAGGAGCTGGCTGGGCAGGAACTGGGGCTGACTGGGCTGAAGGCTGGGAAGGATGTTGGGGTGGTGGTTGAGGCTGGGGCTGGATGCCATGGGTGGGGATCTGATGCACCTGGCCAGGAGTTGTCACATTAACCATGTCATTGGTTTGCACCTCAATCTTGTAGCCAGGGGGCAAGAAGGTGTTGAAGCCCATGATCAGGTCAGGGTGGCCTTTGAACAGCTGGGAAACACGACTAATCACTCCTGGAGTGTCAATGCTGATACAAAACAAACAAACAAAAAATTCACTTACTACTAGGCTCTCTCAACAGGAAAACAGATAAAAATCAACCTGCATGTTACGAAATTAATGACACATAAAAACTCTGAAATTCCAAAGCCATTTAGCTTTAGATTCAAAGAGGCTTGGTCACAATTTTGAACAGAATACACATTCATGGTATCAGTCCCGTCAAACAGATACTCAGTAAATCTAAGGCTGCAACTCCCAAACAAGATCCAACCTTTGATACACCAATATAAATTTTTTATTGGGCACATGTCTACACTGCTCAGATGATTTGCTCTCTATTTGAGAGCCATTCCAGAATGTCAGATCTCAAACCAATTAAAAAATCAAACAACCTAAATCATTACCAATGCTACTTCCCTGACTGAGATGAAACACTAATTTAAATATTTTTATTAAGAAACATTTACCAATAGAGAAAAAACAAAAGACCAGTTCCTATAATTTCCAGCAATAACACAATACCACAAATAAAAGGCACATCCCTGAAAACCCCCCACAGTGGGCATCTTTTATCTTCCATCAAATGAGAGTAATTTTATCCTCCCCCCCCAAAATCAACATTCCAAGCATAAAGCTTGAGTACAACCATGCATGTCTTTTACCTCTGAGATTTAAATTCTTTCATGATGTCAAGGAAATCATTGTAGACCTGAGGCTGACTACCAAATTGCAGCTTCACCTGGTCAAGATAGGACAGTGCATCCTCCACCTGAGACGGATAAATTTCAAGGTTATAAAAAGAACTTAAAACAAAAATTTTTTAAAAAGAAAACAAAAAAACAAAAAACCTGAATTTATTTATGTCTAAATAAAAATTAATGTAGTAAATAAAATATAAACATACAGTAGGTACACACAGAAATTAAAAATTAGTATGGATGCCAATAAAACTCGAGTTTAAAATAAGAATCAACTCATAAAACCTGTATAGCATTGCACTGAAGAATAATCACTTTAATACGTTCATTTATCCATTTCACAAATATCTACTAAGCTACAACATGCCAGACCCAATGCGAGATGCTAAGGAATCAATGACAAATAAGCCATAGTTCCTGCTCTACAGAAATCTGTTCATGTCTAGTAGGGAATCATGACACAGTGGGGTAAAAGTGGGTAATTACTGAATGCCCTGAGAGTATACAGGAAGGGCAACCCCTGCCAAAAATGTGGGAACATTAGGGAAGGCTTCCCCAACAGATAATGTCTTAACTAAGTCCTGAGACTTAGCAAATTAGCAAAGGGAAGACTTTGGAGAAAGTCAGAGGAAGCAGCATGGGAGAAATCCCAGACAGGAGGCCATAAGGCATAACTGGAAAAGTAAAAACAGTTTAGCTTGCCTGGAGGATTTGCAGTGAAGAAGAGGAGTGATGGTAGGAAGAGTATCAAGACATGAGACAGGAGAGGAAACAGGATCTAGATCCCTGAAAGTCCTTCTTAATCTTGTTAAAATCAATTTAGATTTTTATCATCTGTATTTTAGCATACTTTATCTGGTTCCAGTGTTGAGAATGAATTGGCACAAGGGCAGAAAAGATTGGAAGGAGGCAGGGACACAAGTTATGCTATAGGGCTAACTCACGTGAGAACAATAGTGGCTTGAATTATCATACCGGCCAAAGGAAGAGAGAGTTGGATAGACTGAAATGCTTTTTAAGAGGTAGAAGTGACAGAATTTGGGAGCTGAATAGACAAGGGAAATAAGAGAAAATAAGCATCCAAGAGTGATACATCACAAAGAGAAAGAGGTTAAAGAGCTAGAAAGTCGTAAGTCTGATTTAGGGCAACTTAAATATTGTGAAATGGAACATTTATAGTTAAATAAACCAATTAAAATGGCATTTCAAGAGATGCCCCAATTTCATTACGGCCTTGGTTAATCAGAGTATTTTAGTGTTACTAGAGCACAAATTGTATATTTAGTCACTATTCATTCACTTGATGGTTGATATTTCTGAAGTTTACAAATAACATGACTTCTGCTGAAATTCAATGAATTGTTCAATTCGTATTTAGAACTCTTCATATCAAAAGTTTGTATTAATGGCCAAGTTGAAGAAACAGAAAATTCATTAAGTTTGCAGAAGGAATAAAGACTTTGGAAGATATTTAAGAATATCATAATCACATGACAAAGGAGGAGTTATTGGTAATAAACAAAGATGATGTGGTATAATATAATTACTAGAGAGAGGAAAAAAGCAGAAACTCAATGGAAAGAAATGTGTGATATGTGTATGTTTGGAAGAAAAATGCATTTGGAGGTCACAGTGAACCATTGATTAAAGATTTTCCCGGATCACTTCAAGAGGCATTAATTAAGATTCCTAACCTCCTGAAATTCACAATCTTGGTGGAGAGACAAATACAATTACCAAGAGAATATGCTAAATATGTGCTAAAAATCTACACTGCTAACATTCAACAAATAACTAAATTACATCAAACATGCCTCAAATTATTCAAGTCCTTCTTGTCATCAATCTGCCAAAGACAAAAAAGTACAGATAATATTGATGCTTGAAATAACCTAAGCGTTCTCACTGAACACTTACTTATTACAGAATATAAATGGTTTATTGAAGTTGGTTCAAATGCTTATAAAGCATTTTAAGACTGATCCAAAAATGGCAGGCAATGTGGGAATACTGAATTAAAAGTACATGGAGGCACAAGAAGGCATGTTACCTCTCCTTATTAGAAAGGAAATTCAACAAGTTATTGTGTTTAGGAATCATATTCAACCGTTTGTAAACAAAAGAAGAGAGCAAGAAATCCTAACTCCACCCGTGACTCACTCTATAACCCTGACTCCACAGCCCTTCCTTGCCAGTTTCTGTAAAACAAACAAAGTACAATCCATATACTTATACCCAAGACTCCTGTCAGGTAGGTGAACAAAATAGGTGCTGTATTTTGGCAAGAATGGTTGAACAAGGCTACAGAAATAAATACATTTTTTGTTAATTTAATATCAATTTTATAAGCTCTTTTACAACATTAAGGTATTAACTGCTGAATACAGTATTAAGATGGAATTAAATCACATCAAACCAATTTTTTAAGAGTATTTTCAGAACTTGGTGAAGTACTAAGTCCATAGTAACAATACATTTTGGTACACAGCCATCATACTATAAGCAGGGAATAATAAAGTTTAAAGGAAAATATCAATACAGCTCATAGAAAATTTACCCAAAACAGTCTAGAGCGAAGTTTCAGGCCCAAATAATTTGCTTAAGTATAGTCACTCTTATTATCTAAGCTAATATAGGCTGCAAATTAAATTCCATAAAATTCCTCTATATAGCTTGCTTTATGAATATTTATGTAGCACTTTAAATTCCTTAGGCCAATTTTAAACAAGTTCCTGAGAACCCAAACCAATGAGGGCAGGGGTCAGGGAGAATTAGACTACGGATCAGGGAAAACAGAAGGCTGAAATATTTGCTATGCATGGCTGTGTCCTTCCTTGAAGAGTATATTTTTCTACCTGTAAGCAAATTTGATATAATTAGGCTGATAAAATCAAATGAAAATCTACTTCTTTATAGTTCTTCTCTATTTCCTGTACTCAATTTTAAATTTTATATAAATATTGTAAAATTAGAAAAATTGGAATCTGGAACGCTTGCTGCACCAATCACATTTTGAAAAGTAACAAAAGTAAGCAGAGAGACAAGGTTAGCTGGGAACACAAGCTTCATTTCTCCACAGATGCCTCATGAATTTCAAAGCAATGAAAATCTGTAGCACATACTCAGCAGAACAGATGAAAACACTGACACTTCATTCTCAATTATAGCTTCCCCCAAACTTTATAAAGGTTGCCCCCAAATGGAACATGTGTTTTACTAAGAATGGACTTGAAGATGACAGCCAATTCAGCTACTCATGAAGAGGAATAAAAAGATTAAACTTCACTGCACAGGCTGTAGCCCAACATGTGTGTGCTCAATAAAACCTCATCTGATGCTAAGAATAAAGAGTTCAGAAGGAGGCACCCAAAAGATGGACATTAAGGCTTATTTTGTATAAAACTAGCCTCTCCATCCTAACACATTTGTGTACCATGCATTCATATACTCCAAGAGTTTCTTGAGCATATTTTTCTCAGGATCAGGCACCGGTGCTAAGATGGGAAATGCGAGGTTTCAAAATAAAAGCATGGTGAAACTTCTTGTCATGTAACCACCTATTCTAGCATACTAAAAGTTGTAACACCACTACTAATAGGCTTAAGCTAATATTTCCTGCTAAGAGATAAACAGAGACTGAAGAAAAGGAGCTGAATACCACCTTGAGCCGCTGAAACTGCTGCTGTCCCTGTACTGGTGCAACTGGTGGGGTTGGATGAGCATGACTCTGGACAACCTGGCCTCCATGGGGCTGCACAGCAGTTGGGTGATGATGGCTGCTGTGAACTGCTGCTATGGTAGGCCCATGACTGCCCGAACTCTGTGGCACAGCTGAAACCTGGGTGGACAAAACACACAAAAGAAACATCAAAACTGCGCATTCTTTCCTAAATGCATCCTAAAGAGATGATTAGACACAAATGCACACAGATACATGCACAAAGATAATTAATCAGAACCCAAATTTCCCACAAAACGGATTAGTGAGATGGGTAACAGTCCTACCACATAGTGGAATTCGTTGCAGCTATTAAAAATTATATAGATCAGTGCTTCTCACACTATCTGTGGTGAAGGACCAGTTTTTTCTTTTTTCTTTTTTTTTAAATTCCATTCCACCACAGGTCTATACTTCTATAAAATACAGTAAGAATGAATTACTAGGAAAGTTTATTCTACAGATATAAAATGCTGAAGTCCTATTGCTATAAAAGTTTCTCAATTTCTGTACTTATCACATACTAGTAACAACATATAAAGATCGCCATCTGTGGAACACACTTTGATGAGCACTGATATAGAGGAATACATAATAATATGAAAATTGGCTCACAATCAGTAAATTCAATGTACTGCGTGCGTATTTAAGCTTTTTAAAATAATTTTTAAAAGGGCACATTATGAAGCAGTGTATAATAAAATAAAAATTTAAACCTAGACAAAGAATATTTAGCAAAATATTAGCTTGTGGTGGTGGAATTAGACATGGTTTTTACTTTATTGTTAACCACTACAGAAGACAACTAATGACAATACACCTGATTCTCTCCATTCCCCAAACAGGACTATGTAAGCATGAAACTTTCTTTCTCTAAACAATGTAAAAAGTACCAAACTAAGATAATAAAGGTTTTTCAAATTCTCAAATTTATAAATATTATGCAATAGAGCAACTATTTATAAATCCACAAAAACAATACAAGGCACAAGAGGGGTACAAATAAAACCAGACAATTCTAAAAGCTCTAATAGATCTCTCTTAAGAAAGGGCATTATTCTGCTATGTATGTGTTGACCAAGTTTCTAAAATACTTAATTGGAGTTTATAAATATCTGAAATGGCTAGTTTTATACGGGCACATTATATACTAAGAATATATATTAACTCTCCCAAATGTAGAAAACATAGATGTGTACCTGTTCAGACAATAAAAGTAATCACCAAAGGAAAACAGACAACCTTTCTTTCTTCCAAGTCCTATCTTAAAGATTAAATCACTATCAGTCTTCTAACTGCTTCCCCAAACCCATATTAAGGCAATATACTATTTTCAAAGAGAACACCTTTGGACGAGTGACCCCTAATAAATTACCCTTGCCTAGGTTTCCTTCTTCGATTCTTTCCTTGGAATAAGTTCCTAGAAATGGAATTGCTAGGTGAAAACCTAAATAATCTGACAAACTACCAAAATGCTTTCAAGAAAGATTATGTCAATTTATACTCCCAGCACAAGCCAGACCTTTTTAAAACAAGTTAGGTTGAAAAAGACTTCTCCAGACCAATTTAATAAATTATGACTCATACTGACCTGGACTGGAATACTATGCTGCCCTTAAAAAATAATGCAGTGATTAAAAAAAATGATTTGGATCTATCCATATGCATTCAAGTAGAAAGTTCTCCACTATACATTAACTGAAGAGAATATTACAGAACAGTATGCATTATATAATCCAATTTGTGTAAAAAGAAAAGTGTTTCTAGATAGATAAGAAAGTAGATATAGATATGCTTGTATATACATAAAAATTTTGGATCCTTAAGAAAGGCACCAGTGGGAGGTAATCTAAGGGTACACAGGAAGAAGTAATTTTATATCCTTTCTCCAAAAACCACGGTGATATATTATTTTCACATAATTAAAAAAAGACAAAAAACAATTAAATTTCTTCCATTTCCATAAAACAGAGTGAACAGACAAAAGATAAATGATCAGCGTTGGTCACAATGTGGAACAACAGTAGTTATAGACAATCCTGGTGGCAATATAATTGGTACAACTTTGAAAAACAATGTCATTACCTGCTAAAGTTGAATATGGAAACACACTGTGACCCAGAATCCCTCTCCTAGTTGCTCAAGAAACTCTCCCTTATATACCCCCAAACCTACTGAGTGGTCTGCAACAAGGAACTTGTACCAAATGTAAACGAACCACTTCACTAGTAAGCACACATTTTTTTAAAAATTACATTCAGTTTTACTGAAATATATTCACATACCATACAGTCATCCATGGTGTACAATCAACTGTTCACAGTACCATCATATAGTTAGGCATTCATCACCACAATCTATTTCTGAACAATTTCCTTGCATCAGAAAGAATTAGAATAAGAATAAAAAATAAAAGTAAAAAAGAACACCCAAATCACCCCCCCCAATCCCACCCTATTTTTCATTTAATTTTTGTCCCCATTTTTCTACTCATCCATCCATACACTGGATGAAGGGAGTGCGATCCACCAGGTTTTCACAATCACACTGTCACCCCTTGGTAAGCTACGTTGTTATACAGTCGTCTTCAGGAGTCCAGACTACTGAGTTGGAGTCTGATAGTTTCAGGTATTTACTTCTAGTTATTCCAATAAATTAAAACCTAAGACGTGTTATCTATATAGTGCATAAGAATGTCCACCAGCGTGACCTCTCAACTCAATTTGAAATCTCTCAGCCACTGAAACTTTGTTTCATTTTGCATCCCACAATGCCGGGTCCAGATTCATCCCCAGGAGTCATATCCTGCTTTGCCAGGGAGATTTACACCCCTGTGAGTCGGGTCCCATGTAGGGGGGAGGGCAGTGAGTTCACCTGCCCAGGTGGCTCAGTTAGAGAGAGAGGGCCACACCTGACCAACAAAGAGGTACTCAGGGGGAGACTCTTAGGCACAATTATATGCAAGTTTAGCCTCTCCTTTGCAGTAATGAGCTTCATAAGGGCAAGTTCCATGAAAGAGGGCTCACAACATCAAACCACCAGTCCCAATGCTTGTGACAGCATCAGCATCAGTCCAGGTGAGGAAGTCCAACACTTCCACACTTTCCCCCAGCTCCTCAGGGGGGCCCTGTAAATATATTTTTATTCTCTGCCCAATTACTTTGGGATGTGTCACTATTTCACTCTAACCTATACGAACCTACAGTATCTCACTTCCTATTCAAAGTTCCATGTAATTGTGGTGTTTGAATAAACTGACTGTAGAATTATATTGTTTAGAAAATATAGATCCTGCACCAAATAGACATCTCTTCCCTTGGTCTCACATGCAAGCTGAAGTTTTAAAACAGTCAGTTTCAACCTTTACCCTTTGGTCCAGTTTGCCCTAGTCTTAACCAGATCTGATAAGCACACATTTTAACCCAGCTGTTTGATTTTTGTTTTGATATCAAGACTCTTGATAAAAGTAGTGCACTGATTTAAATTCTGGCAAGAATTTTTATAGTTGTGGATTGCCACTGTGAGTAGCACTGAACTATGAGAAGTGCATAATATTCACAGCAGCACATTTATGATAACAGAAGACTGGAAACAGCCCAATTGTCCATCAACAGAATGGATAATTGGGTATATTCATGCAATTCAGTTACACATAAAAACATGGGTAAGTCTCAGCAATCATGAACTTCAAAGGTCATAAAAAAAATTTTGTTTTACCCATGTAGTGAGTACACAAGTGCAAACTGTTTTCATTATACTGTACCTTACACATATACCCTATGAATATTTTTTTATATGTAACTTAATGCTTAATAAAATAAATTCTAATGGGATGAAATCACCATCCCTCCCCCATCAACCCTAGTCCTTCGTAGGCTCCAGCTTACCTGATAGCTGGGTGTAACAGAGTACTGAATTCCTGTGGCTGACTGCATGGTCTCAGACACTGCTTCATACACAGGAGGGGCAGGAGCAAGCACCCGGTGCTGGTGAGGAAAAGCCTCCGTGCTGCCAGGGATCCGACGCTGCTGGGCTGCATACACCGGTGACTCCTGGTCATCCAAACGTCGCTTCATTCTGTACTCATGCTCAAGGATGCACTACAAATCCTGCAGGAAACAAAAGCAATGACATGTAACTCAATTCTCACTCCAGGACCAGTTGCCCAAGTAAAGCTCATCTTCCATAACCAAATACCTATTCTATTTTAGATACAGTAACTAATTCAGCCCTGCAAAGTTGAAAACTAGCCTCCAACTTAGGAATACAATCTTTTTGTTCTTTATTATCTCGTTTTCTCCTCAAATGCCAGCATTCTTAATATTAATTACATTTACGCATGCTACAAAAACATTCAATTGCTCTTCCTAACTCCTCTCAGAACCTAGTACTATAATTGTGGTCTAATTTTAAAAGTACCAATTGTTTTCAACAGTTAAATAGTATCTTGGAAGAGCACTCCGCCAGGAGTTAAGAGGACAAAGTTTCTAATTTGTCACCTTAAGGAGCTATATGTGTGTATTTCAACAAGTTCCTCATCCCATGTGAGTTTTAATTTCCACAACTATAAAATCAGAAGGCTGGAACAGATCATTTCTAAGGGTTCTTCTGGCTCTAACATTCTTTAATAACAAGGAGGTTCCAGAGTACCTCGGATTTTTAATCTTTCTGTGGAGCACTTTACTTCCTTTAGGACACAAAAAGTTTAGTAACATACTGGCCAGAAATACACTTGGGTCTTTTCAGAGCTTTTCTAAAACCAGTATCACTAACACCAGCATAATGCAACATCAGTAAAAAAAAAAAAAAAAAAAAAAAAAAAATGCCCCAGCCATTCAAAGACAAATTCAGGCCAAGTCTCACCATTTTTCCAGTCACCAAAAAACTGCTTAAATAAGTCACCCCTCCTGCGGTAAGACAATCAAGTTATGTAGCAATACTGGGAGATTTAGCAAGCCACCAACTCAGGTGAAGTCAGTCCCCCCGCCTCCCATACACACATTTACTAAGCATTTATTTTGTGTCAGGACCTGTTTTAAGCACTTTACATATACAAATTCATTTAACTTCCTCCACCCTTCCAGGCCAGAAGGACAATTTTTGCTTCCACTTTACAGATGAGGAAATCAGGGCCCTAAGGAGTAACTGCCCAGAGCCAGACATGAGTAAGTGGAGGACTCATGAGTCTAAACCCAGGGAATCCAGCCTCAAAGGTTAAGACCCTTTTTATAAATGAAAAAAAGCTTTTAACTAATTTCTAAGTGCACTTCTTTTTTCTTTATTCCTTGGGAACACACAAGCCTTGATGAGGAAGCAATCCTTATAAGGACTCCCCAAAGCTGCCTCACCTCTTCTCTGTCCTCACCATCAGCCTTGAAATAATGTTTCAGGTTTTCCATACACCTCACAAACCTAAACTAGATTCTGACTGAGCAGTACAACTGTTTAATTTGCAAGCCAGCCATTTTTAATACTTTCTTATAAACCTCAAGCCAGAAATGTGCTCTCTCTGTTACTTATAACTTTACATCAAAGGACTAAGTCTCCCAAGTTTGTAAGTGATAATATATTGAATTCAGTTAACTAGAGTTGAAAACATAACTATTGACAACTGCTGAGGGGAAATAATTTAAAATGTCTTAAACGGTTATGTTCTTGTACGCTTTTCTAGTATGAACTTGCATGTATATATACCTCAATATTTCCAAGCTTTTCAGACATATTAAGGGGTTGGAAATACAGATTTATACATGCTATTGTGGTACTTAAGAGTCACCATTCAATTGACTATGAACACTCAATCTCAACCTATTTTGGGAGGAGGAACTGGGTCTAAGAAATGGATGAAGTGAAAAGTCTTTGGCTGCTCCTTCAACGTACAATCAAGACCATAGTTTGATCGTGAATTCTGCTGGTCTGAAACCTACATACTTATCAACTCACCTGGAATTAGTGTCTGTAAACAAAAGCCAATTCAGTACTTTGTGAGTGGAAAATCAAATTCAGATCAGAAGAGCATAGCATAGGACTATGGAAAAAACCACTAGAGTACCTGTCAAGACCTGACTCTCAGGTCCTAATCTAGTTTAGAGTCCTAATTCTTACTCTTTGCTTTGTAACTCTGACCCTGTTTCCTTCTCTGCAAAAGGAGGAGATTGGACTAACTATATCAGTGGTTCTCAAATGTTGGTCTATAGAGCAGTCTAGAGAATAAGGAGAAAAATAAGGATAATAGTGAGTTTTTTACAGGCTAAGTATTAAATACTATATTTTATTCTAAGATTATGCCCATTCTATCTTTTTGCTATTAAAAATATCATTTCTCTTATAAAATGATTGGGATATTTAAGAATTATTTAGCTTTAGTTACCTCCAGAGTATGCCTTTTGAGATTAACTCTATGACACTGAAGAGGCTTGCCCAGGATCTGCACTTTCTCTGAATCATTTTTTACTTCTTTAAGAATCACCACTTATAATTCTACTTTCTAAACATCTCCCAAATCAATTACTTTTTCTCTATTCATCCAGTCACTCCCTTATTTCAGGCACTCATCCCTCAACTAAACTGTTGCCAATACTCTCCAGCCTCTGTCCCTCTCTAATTTAGACTCTACACTGCTTTCAAAATTATTTGTCTCAATTGCAAACCTGATCCAACTGTAAATCCATCAAAGCCTTCCCATAACATAAAATATACTCCAAATTCCTTAGTTCAGCCTACAAAATTCTTCCTTACTGAGTGAGGAACAAATTTAACTCATCAATACATCTCCTTCTGCTTCCCACTCTACCATCTAGGCCTGCCAAATGTCTTACCAATCCTCTAAACAAGCCTCAAGCTTCTTCAAGGTAGGGTCCTTTTCGACTTGGCTTGCATTCTCCACAGGCCTAATACTTTATAGACACTCAAAATATTACATATTTGAACGGGAAAGAATAACAATAAAAGTTAACATAATAGTTAACATTTATTGAGTGTCAAGCACCATTCTACACAATTTACAAATATTAATTTAATCCTGACAACCACCCTATAGGCAAGGTGCTCTTATTCCCTATTTTATAAAAGAGGTACCACCCTATAGGCAAGTACTCTTATTCCCTATTTTATAAAAGAGAAAACTGAGACACAAAGATTAAATAAACTGTCCAAGGTAACATAGCTAATAAGAGACAAAGATGGAATATGAAATCACAAAATATGCCTCCTGAACTTGGACTCTAAACCACTCTTAACCTCTCCAGTAGGTGAGAAGGTAAGGAAAGAGGGAAGAGAAGGGAAGTTCCCTTTATTTAAGGCACACACGCACTGAGCAACTTCAGTTTTCTTTTAACCTCTTACACATAGCTCACTCATCCTTTCTGCAGCTTCAACCCAATAAAGCAGGAATGCTTTGGCAGCATTCATTCATTCAGTTGGGAAACATTCAGTCAGCAGATATGAAGGCAGCAGATGATCCTGGCCCCTGCCCTCTAGAAGATTAAAAACTAGTTGGCTTTCCTCAAGTTTACTTAAAAAAACAAAGAAAAACATTAGTTAGTTGTCCACAGAAATTAGTAATAAGCCAATTGTCACAAAATAAACCTGTTGAAATGAGCTTTAAAGGACATCAAAATAAGCAGCTATCACATGTTGATTCTTTGTAGATGCAGAAATACAGAAAATGCTTCTTTAAAACTCCACTTGTACAAAAATAAAACTTCTATATCATGGTGCCTCAAAGAAGGTATGACAGATTATTTTAAGACAATGATGGAATAAAGAGCTGGAATTTAAGACTCTGGATGGATGCTAAAAGGTGACTGTTTCTATACCTTATAATTGTGTGTGGAATTATAAAGAATGTAACAGGAGTCACTTGGGTTAAGTATGAAATATTTATTTTCAGTTGTCTGGCTCTTGTTTGTTGTTCTAAAAACTAAGCTTTAAATCTTTATGGTGTTGCCTGCTAGTTATACGACTGTTCTTTGGTAGAAACTCCTATAGTCTGTACTCAAGAAATGCCTAAAATCGATGTGATGATTTTTAAGTCCATTTAATAAATTATATGTGTTTTCCAAAACAAAACAAAACAACAGTTGGGAAGACCACACGCAACTTCACTAAGTAATCAAAGAAAAAGCAAATTAAAATATTTACCCCAGAGAGACCTGAAAATATTAAAAGAGAATGATGACATTCAGTGTGGGTGTGGGTATAGGAAAACACTATTGGTAGAAGTTCTAAATTGGTATTGTCTATTTGGTTGGCAACCTGCAAGCATCTATTAAAATACTCTTTAACATAGCAATTCCACCTCTAGGTCTCTTTTCTACACATCTGCCAGGTGTGTTTACTGCAGCAAAGTAAGAAAACTCTAAATGTCTATCAATAGCTACATAAATTTGCTACACCCATATTACAGATAACTATGTAGCAATTATAAAGATTAATGTTCATCTACATGTACAAGGAAAGAACTCCAAGGATACTATTAAGTAAAAAAGAACAAGCTACAGAATATAATATAGTGTGATTTCATGTATGTAAACACACATATACACAATGTACTCTTAAGATTTGTAAATTTCATTATGTGTAGATTTTGCATCAAAAGAAAAAAACTAAACAAATGCTAATAAAACACATACTAAAGTACTTAGGCAAAAGTGTACCAATATTGGCAATGTCCTTGAAATACATCTGGAAATTAGTTTGGACTAATGGATAAAGAGTTAGACAGATGGACAGAAACATAATAAAGCAAGTAATGTGAAAATGTTAATGGCAAAATCTTGGTAGTGTGTATACGTGTCTTCACCATAAAAATTCCATTACCTTTGCTGAACTTTTGAAAATTATCCTAATAAAATCTTTGGAGGAAAAACTAACAACACAAACCAGTTCATGAGCAATGCAAATAAATACTATAAATTCAAAAAGGGGTGATGTGTATAGTGGGGTAGGTTCTATGGATAAGGTAAGTGATCAATCACACCTTGAAAAATAGGGATGCATTAGCATACAGCAGTATGTAGCATGAAATTCAAATATTACAGTAACTTCAGATTTACAGGCAATATATAGCTATTTACCATCTTTGCCAATTCACTCATTCCACAAATAATTCCCAAGTGCCTACCATGTGCCAGGCACTGGGTTTAGTGTTGGGACTACAGCACTTGAACAGACCAAATTTCCTGCACCCAACAACCAAGTCGTCCACACATGACAGCTATTAGATAATGTGCGCCTGACAACAATCCTGTCAGATTAACAGAACCCTCCTAATTTAATGTAGGAAATTGATACTCTAAAGAAATTAAGTGACTTGTTCACAGTCATATAATTGTCTAAAGAAGTAAGAAACTAGATTCTTTTTCTTTGGGATACATGACCAGAAAAACTGAACAGACTATAACCCAGTTATAATGTAATTCCAAACTACAAAGTATTTGAATGCCAGATAATGGAGCGAGCCACTAGAGTCAAATACAAAGCTACTTTCAAGTCCTGTTTCAACCAACATGATTCTCATCTGTCACTACCATGTCCAACTGTTTCAGATTTGGAGTTTACACTGTTACCAGAAATCTAGTCTATGGAGTCAGAAAATAAAAAACAAAAAAGTCCAGCAATTTCAGGCATAGAAACTAGAGGGAGAAGACCAAAGTGAACAAATGGCGGCAGAACACTAAAAAGTCATCTGGCCGGATGTTATAACAAAAAGCAGGAAATAGTTCCAAATCATCAAAAGAAGTAATCATAATGCAAAGGAATCATAATTCCCAAATAAAGCAAGCCAAACAGGGTGATTCTAATGTCATTTATTGTAGAACAGACTTCTGGAGAAGGCTGGAGCAACTGGGGAGGGAATTTGACACATCTCAGACAAATGCTAAAAGGACAAAAGTAAAAGCTAAACCCTACAGCAAAAGAAATACAAAGACCAATTTTCTAGTTCTATAATCTAACAAATCTTTAAGTCACAATAAAGAGTTGGCCCCCTAAAAATTCAAACACTTCTACATGATTATTAAAATCCAAATGGAAACTTACAACCTTCAATCTTCTTATTCCAGAGGCTTTTAAGACAACTAAAGTATATATACTTAATTTTTTTAAAATGCATTTTAATTTATGGCTGATCCTATAGTGCTAATCTTAGTTTCATATTGATGTAATCTTAAATCAGACAATTTTTAAAAGTTCATATATTTATAAATTTTTAAATAAATATCTTCTGAAGTTATTCTCTTATTGGTGGTCAGCATCACATAAAATATATCCTGGTCTGCTTACTTCATTGAATACTCCTGAGAAAAAGCAAAGTTTCCCTTTGAAAGCAAAGAAACTTTTATCAAAGCATTAAATGAACGTAATGACTTTCACCCAGTGCAACTGCCCACAATAAAATACAGTCTACTTCAAAATGTGTCCAAAAATCTACCTCTAGATTTAAGTCGGCTAAGAAACAGAATTTATTCCAAAATAAATGAAAGAGGAAATTTATTTAGATTTCCCATATAAGTTAGAATTATACTCAACAAGGTTAATAAGACATTCTTCTCAAAACACAAGAAATAACACCCAAGTTCCCTGAACTCAGTTTCACATTTATCTAATGCAGTGGTCCTCACCCTCTAATGGTGTGTCTGGATACATTTTGGATGCTGTCATGATGACACCTGATTCACCTTCAACCCTCAGTATACCAGAAAAATGTATCATAATTGACCATTTGGGTGAAAAGAAAGAAAACTTTATTAGAAATTTTGATAAGAATTTAAATAGCAAATCCAAATTTTTATTCCATATCTTCATAGTTTTGAAGACATAAATAGCCAAAACGGGTAACATACTTTAAAATGCAACCAACTGCTCAACAAATATCATGCATGAACTTGGAACACAGCCACTCTGTAAATCTGATGCCAGATTTCAGGTAGATAGGGTTCTAAGTTTACTGCCACTTCTGGATCTTCTTTTTGCCCTTAGACTGTCAAATGTAATACTTTGAAAACTTAGTTCCTAGTTTGGTTGAAGAGAGGACAGTCATCTTTGCTCCATAAGTGCAAGCATTCTGACTTTTAGATTAATAAATACCAAACAAAATGAATGATCAATCCAATGAATTTTTCCATTTCTGAATCATCTGTTCCCTTACAGTCACCTTTACACACACACCTGCCTTTGGCACCTGTCCACTTACAAACCATATCAAGTTTTGGTGCACAAACATCCTGAAAAATGAAAGAATATCATCAAACCAAAACAAAACGGTTTTGATTCTTGTAAAAAAAAAAAAAAAAAAAAAAAAAGCATCCTGAAGTCCCCTCCTGTTGACTAACTTGGATAAGGATACCAATTTCTTTTTTTTCCCTCAGAAATACTGTTCACCTATAAATTCTCGTGTTTGAGAAAATTCATCTAGGATATTGTCATCTGAAGACCCACAGTCTGCAACTTGGTTTATACAATCAATTCTACCATAGTCATTACAGTTCAGAGTGTTGCTCTCTGTCACCCTGCATTCATCTACTAGTTCCTTTAATAATTACGAAATATCTTCTGTCAGTTTTCTTCTCTTTGCCATCAAGGGAGGAAAATAAAAACATTCTTAATTCTTAACCAAGTACAATGAAAGCTAAAAATAAATAAATAAATAAATAGTACAAAGAATTGCCATATACCTTTTGTCTTAGTTTCCTAGGGTTACCGTAACAAAATACCGCAAATGATGCTTAAAACAACAGAAATTTATTGGCTCACCGTTCTAAGTCTGAAATCAAGGTGTCAACAGGGCTCTGCCCCTTTGAAACTTGTAAAGATGTACCCTTCCTTGCCTCTTCTAGCTTCTTGCATTTGCTTGCAATCCTTGGCGTTCCTTGGCTTACAGATGCATCATTGCAATCTCTGCATTCTCTGTCTTCACATGGCTTTTTCCTTCTCCAAATTTCCTTCTCCTTATAAGGACAACAGTCATATTGAATTAAGGCCCATCCCCAACTCAAACTGGCATCATCTTAACTCATTCCATCACCAATGACCCTATTTCCAAATAAGGTCACAATCTGAGGTACTAGGGTTAGGATGTCAACATACCTTTTGAGGGGAACACACTTCAACCCATATCCCAGAGTCCCTGAATGTTAACATCTTAAATAATGTTTAAAATGCTGATTCTCAACTTCTTTTATACATTCTTGAAAGATGTTGCAATGCTTTGAGCAAAACAGTAAGAAAACTGGAGGCTGGTATAATAGTGATGATTTATTTCATTACTGCATCATCTTTCTAAGCAATTCCATCACTGTCTCATTTCCTTATTATTTTTCCTCTTTAGCATAGTTGGGAATAAGTGATAAATACTGACAAAATAATTCCTAAGATGATAAAATAGCAAAATGTTTCAAGATACAGGAAAAAAAAAGATTACTAAGATCTCATATATCTTAGATATACAAATGGACCCATGTGATAATAGATAAAATGGGTTTTATATTTAAAAAAAGTAAATTTTCTTTTTGTTCTTTTGAAGACCTCTAATAAGAAACAAGTCATCAAAACGAAACAAAACAAAAACCTCAAAAACTAAAATCAGGTCCAAGGAACACTGATATTTCACAGTTAAGAACTGGTTTCCCACCTTGTTCCTATCGTTGTAGACAGAAAATGAAAAGTAATCTATTTAGTTCATTTCAAAAGGTATTAAAAAGTATGTCAATGTTAATTTTCTGATTTAGATAACTGTACTATGGTTATATAGATGCATTTGGGGAATCTGGGTAAAGGGTATAATCTTTTTTACTTTTGTAACTTTTTTTGAAGTCTCAAATTATTTCAAAATGAAAAGCTAAAAATTTTTAAGTACTAATAGTAGGGAGATACAAAAAAAGGAAATCATCATGTATCCTCCCTATTCTCGAGAATATTAACATTTAATTAGGGTGACAAGGTTTCCATAAATTAACTGAGAATGGTATGAAATAATAGACCAAGTGTAACAGGAGATATGCTGGATAAAGATACAGAGAAAGCATTAAAGAAAAAGGACTTGAGTTGGTTCTTTTTTTTTTTTTTTTTTGGGATGGGATTGGTGTTCTATTTATTTACATATACTGACACATAAAAACCTAAATAACTTTCCTTCCTGCTTGCTACTTGCTTCACTTTGGGACTTTGTATGTCTCAAGGTCCTCTCAGGAGTTAATGTCAAACCCTGAGGTGACTCCTGGGAGGTGAGCAGGTCCACTGCAGAAACTGCTGCATATGCCTCAAGATACAAGGAGGGCAACAGAGGTTATGCTTCCACAGTGAGGCTGGTTGAGGTAAGAAATGGGATACTATAAGTGTTTTCCTATGGAACTGACAACGAGCGCAGTTGTCAAAATGAGTCCCAAAGTTACTGAACAGTTTAGGTCTAAAGGCAATCGTTTATGTCAGGATTGTTTACAGCAAGTTTCTCCATATCCCAATGGTTAACCAAGAGGCAAGGTCTTACTGAGAATTTTATTTTTAAAAACCTTCCTTTTCCACTCTAGCCTGATGCCACCATGACAGCTTTATTTTTCTGAATTACTAAAAAAAAATATATGATGGCTGTCTGTAAATCTTTGTTGCTGTATTGTGTTCTACATGGTAGTGTTTCTTTTATTGTTTTTAACTGCTACTTAACCTAATGATATACTTTTAACTTTTCACCTATTTATAAGTTCTCTTAACTAGATTGTAAGCCCCTCAAGGGTCTTTCACTTGTTCCCTTCCTCCACGGAACTTTCTCAATTGCCCCAATGCTAAGTAACTTTTCTCTTTTGCTGCTTGCAATATAAATTCAACACTGCACTTTAAGGCCCTTTAAGATGGAGGCCATGTATTTTACTTCTTTGTAAAGTGCCTTGACAAAACAGATGTCTTATCAACCTTTGCAAAATAATTACTAGAGCCTCTATGTTAAAAACTGGATACAACTGACTGCCTGAGGTAAAGTCCTCATAATCTTCCTATCAAGATTACACATGGCCTACAGTCTGGCCAGCATATTTGGAGAATATACCACATGAACAGGATGGTTCCCATCTCACTAATATCCCTAGTATTCCCTAATCCCTAGCATCTCTCTACCCATATCCTCCTTCTCCCATGCCTTCCCTATGAAAAACCCACCAAACTCCTCTATCCCTTAAAACAAAATTATTTTTCCACCTTCCCTGCAAAACTGTTTATTAATTAAAGCCATAACCAGTGTTCAGAGCCTTTCAAAAAAAAACAACAAAACATAACAAAAAAAAACCTAGCAATCCAGGCCATCTTATCTTAATTGAAAAACAGAACTGATTTCATGTCCACCCTTTTCAGGTTTTGCCTGTTACTAGAAATCAAAACTACTCATAGGTAACATGAGAGGGTTGTGATCCCACCTTAGAGGAACTATTTTTTTCCGTTTTAGAATTTTTTTGCTGGCTTGGTTTGGTGCCATCATCACAGCCCTGACTATAATCATTCCACCTGATCCTTTAACAGGATCAAAGAGGTGACCAGGGTAGCCCAAAGATTGGTAGTTTTTCTTTATAGTTCAAAGTTTTTTGAATGGATCTGACTTAAGCAGAGCTGGATTATGGCAATTTACTTCAACTTCACCATTAGTTATTATGAGAAGAAATATTATTCATTCAAGATTTTTGTTAGTTGCTTCAGTTTTTTTTTTTCAATGACTCATATTGGGCATCTTCTTTAAGGGTCACGCCCTCACTCCTACTATAAATGCTCTAAAAATCTCTTCAAATTCTTCAATTACGATCATCCCTAATGAAATCTAGAAAGTAGAGGAGCTTACTCATCTTTTTAATGCTTCATAAAGCATCACTATTATCACATGTGAGTATACATTCAAATATACATATTATATATATATATATATGTATTCACTTTTTTAAGAAAGTGAGAATGTTCCCTTTCTTATTCTCTTGTGTTTGACACAGGCACCCAGGTGTGTAGTTGAAAGAAATTTTAAAAGGCCACAAAAACTTCCCAAGAAAGATCACTAAAAAAAAATCCTCTCTTCTCATCTCATACAGCTGGCTTTTGAGGAATGTCAGCTAAGAAAAAAGTTATCATCCATGGTGATGGGAAGACTGGACTTTGCTTTCTTTGGGTGGTAGCTGAACTTCTATTGCTGGCCCTGGTAAAAAATATAACTCTTCATTTGTTCTCAGCAAGTCTTTTCTTGGCTTTTCTTCAAACAACACCTTTACTCTCCATTAGGATCTGAGGATTTCAAGCATATTTTGAACAGCAAGTTCTGGGTGGGTATCAGTCACTTTAAATCATGTGTTGGCTATGCAGAGAGAGGGAAAGATATGGGAGGATTTAAGGGAGGAGGATGACAGAAAGAGAGAAATGTATCTTCATCAGGGGCACTGCAGGAAAGCGAGCTTGTCAAAGTTGTTGTCAGTATCTCATGAAGGTCCAGGCTGCTACCACAGTGAGGGCAAACACCGGCACTAGCATCATGACTATGGGGATGCCACTTGGCTCTCCTTCATTTCGGCGTCCTACAGGTCCACTCTGCACCTGTAATCTGTGCTGCACTCTCAGGGACACAGCATAGCCTGCATTACGAAAGAGGTCTACAGCATCCTGGTGCAGCAGATTCTTTAAGTCATGGCCATTCACCGAGAGGATCTTATCACCCTCCTGGAGCCGCCCATCCAAGGCTGCAGCCCCATTCTCTTTGATGTGGCTGACGAAGATCCCACTGTCATTGGAGACATACTGCTGATCTGCCCCACCGACGATGTTGAAGCCCAGCCCTGTAGGTCCTCTGGTAAGACTGATCTCTTCTTCAGTGACCAAATAATCCGCTCTTCCATTCATGTTTTATTGCTTTGCTTTCCTGGCTGAGTTGGTTCTTAAGAGGACAGATGTGACACTCACCTGATACTGCCTCTATCAAAATGGCAAGCGTATCTTTCTCTTCTATTAGTATATTCTGCTGTGCACCCTCAAACATCAGTACACTCGCCTTTAACCGTCTTTGTATCCTCTACTATGCTTAGCATACTGCCTTGTCTGTGGTAGAAACCAATTCATGGGTGCATACATCTTTCAATATTTATTGAGTACTTACTACATGCCAGGTAATGTTCTAGAAGCATTCAGCAAGTACAAAGACCTGAGGCACATGTGTGCCTGATATTTTCCAAAAACAGCAAGATGGCTATGTAGCTGGAACAGAGTGAAGGAAAGGGAGAACAGTAGGAGATGAGGTCAAAAAGGTAATGCCAGCAGGGCTGGTGAGTGGGGAGCACATCATGTCCTTCTTGTAGTCAAAATAAGGACTCTGAATTTTACTGAGACTGAAATAGAAAGCCATTAGAGTGTTGTAGACAGAAGACAGATGTGGTCTTGAGTTAGGTTTTTAAAGAATCACTCGGGTTTCTGTGTTGAGAATAGCGCCGGGGTGGGGGTGGGTGCAATAACAAAGCATGGAGAACAGCTAGGGGCTGCTGAAATACTCCAAGCCAGAGATGTTGGTGCACTGACCAAAGTTAGGAGGAGTTGGGGTAGGGGGGTAGTAAGAAGTAGTCAAATTCTAGAATAAAGGATTTGCTGATGGATCACATATGAAAGAGAGAGAGGAGCCAAAAAGAACGCCCATTAGATATCCAAGAAAAGATATTAAGTGGGCCACTGAATATATTAGTCTGTAGTATAGGGGAGAGGTCCCAGCTAAGGATAAATATTTGAGAATATTTCATCAGCATATAGACGCTATTCAAACCTTAAGACTGAATGAGGGGCTTGTTGCAATTTGCGATCTTGGGTGTGGTAATGTATAGAGGCTAAGAGGCTCCAAGTGGACTAGGAGTATATGGGGTTTCTCCCCAACAGCAGGAAGTGCCGACTTCCCCACCAACTTGGTCAGGGACTGTGGCTGGGTTTCTGTTGTGGAGGTGCTGATGAGAGGTTAACAGCTACCTTTACTCTCTACTGCAGGCCTCACATACTATTTAAGAGTTGTGCTGGAGGCGGGGCAAAATGGCAGCATAGGGAGGTGTTGAATTTAGTTAGCCCACTACAGCAACTAGTAAATAGCCAGGAACAACTAATCAATAGTCTGAAACAACTGTTTGGAGGACATCCATTACCGGATACACATCGTACACCAGTCTAGAATGGGTGGAATGACTGAGACCTCAGCACAGAACTTTAAGTAAAGCCCCCAAACTGAGGAGCTGGTGCCCCTTCCCCATGGGCATGGCAGGCTGAGTTGGAACAACTCCCCAGTGGGAAAAAGAATCAGTCGTTAATAGGAGGAAGGGAAGGTAGCTCAACCAAGCTACCAATGTGGTTTTAATTAACAAATCTGGACTACCGAATAAAAGCTATGAGCACAGATAAACCCAGAGCAAGCAGGAAAGGAACTGAGGTCTCTCCTGGCACAGAGGAGGTAGGGCTAATGGGGGGAGGGGGGGCGATAAATAAAAACAGAGGCTTTTGGAGTTGGCTGAGCTCAGGATACTGGAAAAAGGCTCTGTGCCAAGAAAAGTGGCACAGAGAACCTGGTATGAACCCTGACTCTGGACTGGTGAAACTGGGAGGGCTAGAGTCTGGCTTTGAAAAGGGGATTTCTTTCTTTTTTCTTTCCTCTCATTCTAAGTAGCTCATTACAGAAAGCCTAAGGCATTTTCAATTGTTAGCACTGACCCAGGCAAGGTGGAGTTATGATAATCGGAGAGACAAAGGAAGAAGCCAAGTGAAAGAGATAATTCCCTAAAGGATGTATCTTCCCTAAGAAAAGGGGGTGGAGCCCAGCTCAAGTGGCAGCCCTCCTTTAGAGAATTCAGACCCCAGGGCCTGGGGGGAGGGAAAAAAAACAGAAACAGCTTAAGCTTGGCTTCTGACTCACCCTGTCCCTGGCAGGAAAAAGGGTCTGCTGTGAATTAAGGCAGCACACCTCTTTATGCCAGTGGGGAACAGAGGGCTGACAAGTGCTACCTGCTTAACAGGACAGGAAAAGCACAGAGTCTAGGGGCCTCACACAAAATTCTGACAACCTACTGGGTCTCATCCTCAGGGAAACTTGATACTGATTACACCCTCTTTCTGAGACCTGGGCAAGTCTAGTCTGGGAAAATCTAATTGGGGTAATCAAGGAAATCAGGTGCATAGACAACAAAAAATTATGAGTCATAGTTGGAAAAACAAACATATGGCCCAGTCAAAGGAACAAACTTATACTTCAACTGAGATACAGGAATTGAAACAATGAATTACTAATCAAACAAATCTCCTAAATCAATTGAAAAAATCAAATCAATGAGTTGAGGGAAGATACGGCAAAAGAAATGAAGGATATAAAGAAGACACTGGGCGAATATAAGGAAGAATTCGAAAGTTTGAAAAAACAATTGGCAGAACTTATGGGAATGAAAGGCACAACAGAAGAGAGGAAAAACACAATGGAGACATACAACAGCAGATCTGAAGAATCAGAAGAAAGGATTCATGAACTAGAGGACAAGACATCTGAAATCCTACACACAAAAGATCAGATAGGGAAAAGAACGGAAAAATATGAGCAGGTCTCAGGGAATTGAATGACATCATAAAGGGCACAATATACACGTCATGGGTGTTCCAGAAGGAGAAGAGAAGGGAAAAGGGGCAGAAACAATAATGGAGAAAACAATCACTGAAAATTTCCCATCTCTTATGAAAGACATAAAATTACAGATCCAAGAAGCGCAGCATATCCCAAACAGAATAGATCCAAACAGACCTAGACACTTAATAATCAGATTATCAAAGGTTAAAGACAAAAAGAGAATGCTGAAAGCAGCAAGAGAAAAGCAATCCATCACATGCAGGGAAGTGGATTTCTCAGTAGAAACCATGGAGGTGAGAAGGCAGTGGTATGATATATTTAAGACACCGAAAGAGAAAAACTGCCAACCAAGAATTCTATATCCAACAAAACTGTCCTTCAAAAATAAGGGAGAGTTTAAAATATTTTCAGACAAACAGACACTGAGTTTGTGAACAAGATACCTGCTCTACAGGAAATACCAAAGGGAGCACTACAGGCAGATAGGAAAAGACAGGAGAGAGAGGTTTGGAGAACAGTGTAGAAATGAAGACTGTCAGTAAGGGGAAAAAGAGAGAGAAAGAGAGAGATAATAAAAACAAGATGACATATAAAATCCAAAAGACAAAACAGTAGACAGTAGACATTACATTGAGTGAAATTAGCCAGAAACAAAAGGTTAAACAATGTATGGTCTCGCTAATATGAACTAACATTAATGAGCGAACTTTAAGAGTTATAGTTGAGGACACAGCTTATCAGGAGATAGAAAGAGGATCAGGCATTTGATGCTGAAGGAGTACTGAATGTTCAACAGGATTGACTGAATAGATCCAGAAATGGATAGCACAATACTGTATGATGGTAGAAAAATATTGTAAGTACCCTGAACAAAGTGAGTGTGAGTATGGTTGAAAGAGGAGGACTAGGGACATGTATGACACCAGAAGAGAAGATAGAAGATAACGAATGGTATTGTATAACTTAGTGATACCTAGAGTGGTCAATGATGGTGATTAGATGTAAAAGTATAATATTTTTACACGAGAGAGAACAAATGAATGTCAACACTTCAAGGTGTTGAAAATTGGATGGTATAGGGGAAAATAACAATCCATGCAAACTAGAGTCTATAGTTAACAGTAACACTGTAATATGCTTCCATTAATTGTAACAAAGAAAATATACCAAAGCTAAATGTCTGTAAGAGGGGAATATAAGGGAGTGGTATAGGATTCTTGGTGGTGTTGCTGACCTTTTCATTGTATTTTATTTTTTCTTCCTTTTTTTAATTCTTTTTTTTCCTCTCCTCTTCCCCTTTGTGGAAGAGATCAAAATGTCCTCATATAGACTGGCGGTGAATGCATAACTACGTGAATATACAGGGAATCACTGACTGTTTATGTAAGATGGATTGTATGGTGTGTGAATCGAACTATTTAAAAAATAAACAGAGGAAACACGTGCTGGAGAAAATGTGGAAAGAGGGATATACCTATTCACTGTTGGCAGGGAAGTAGAATGGTGTAGCCCATCTGAAGGGCAGTGTAGTAGTTCTACAGGAAGCTAAGTATGGAGTTGCCATATGGTCCTGCAACCCTGTTATTGAGTATATACTTGGAAGAACTGAAAGCAGGGACACGAATGGAATTTGCACACTGCTGAACTGTTTTTATGGCGGCAGCATTCATGATTTTCAATGGATGGAGGTAGCCTAAGGGTATATCAACTAATAAACAGAATGGTGAACTGTGGTATATACACACAACGGAATACTGAGCAGAAGCAAGAAGGAATGAAGTTGCGACGTATGCAACTAGGTGAATGGACCCTGAGGACAGTATGTTGAGTGAAATATGCCAGGAACAAAAAGACAACATTATAACGCCTTCTGATATGGACTAACTATTATTATGTGCAAACTCTGAGAACTGAATCTGAGAGCATAGGTTATCAGGGGAAGGCTTATTGTAAAGGTTCCTAGGTTGTAAGCTCTTACAGCAGTCACATCTATTCATGAGTTGTAACAGTTATTTCTAAATTCTGAGATGCTGAGCTATTTGTGTATAACCTGGTTGGTCCCTGGAACTTCAGGTATCTGTGTGACACCTGAGACCTAGAGCCAGAGTTCAGCAGCTATGAATGTCAGCATTATCCTATACAGCAAATGTTAAAGAAGCTGAAAAAGAGAGCAGACTTCACTACAAATATGAACAAAATGGACTTGATTAGGACTAAGGTAAATGAGACTAAAGGGTAAAGGATGATACTGACTGTGTTTTTTTTTTTTTTTTTTTTTTTAATCATCATTTTATTGAGATATATTCACATACCACGCAGTCATACAAAACAAATTGTACTTTCGATTGTTTACAGTACCATTACATAGTTGTACATTCATCACCTAAATCAATCCCTGACACCTTCATTAGCACACACACAAAAATAACAAGAATAATAATTAGAGTGAAAAAGAGCAATTGAAGTAAAAAAGAACACTAGGTACCTTTGTCTGTTTGTTTGCTTCCCCTACTTTTCTACACATCGATCCATAAACTAGACAAAGTGGAGTTTGGTCCTTATGGCATTCCCAATCCCACTGTCACCCCTCATAAGCTACATTTTTATACAACTGTCTTCGAGATTCATGGGTTCTGGGTTGTAGTTTAATAGTTTCAGGTATCCACCACCAGCTACCCCAATTCTTTAGAACCTAAAAAAGGTTGTCTAAAGTGTGCGTAAGAGTGCCCACCAGAGTGATCTCTCGGCTCGTTTTGGAATCTCTCTGCCACTGAAGCTTATTTCATTTCCTTTCACATCCCCCTTTTGGTCAAGAAGATGTTCTCCATCCCACGATGCCGGGTCTACATTCCTCCCCGGGGATACTGACTGTGTTTTAAAACTTCAACTTCTGTGTGAGACCAAAGGAAGAGATGTTTATTTGCTGCAAAATCTATATAATTTAACTTGTATGGTCAGTTTATTCAAACACCATAATTACATGGGACCTTGAATAGGAGGTGAGACCTGGTTGGTTTGTACAGGTTAGTGTGAAGCCCTGATACATCTCAGAGTCATCTGCACAGAGAATAAAAAGTATTTGCAAAACCCCCTTGAGGAACTGGAGGAAAATGTGGAAATATTCAACTTCCCCACCTGGAAAATTCCTGATATTCTCATAGCGTTGGGGACTACCAGTTTAGTAAGCTGGGCCCTCAATCTTGGGGCTTGCCATTATGAAGCTTGTTGCTGCAAAGGAGAAGCTAAGCCTACTTACAATTATGCCTAAGAGTCACCTCTGGAGAACATTTTTTGTTGCTCAGATGTGGCCTCTCTATGCCAACTCAGCAGGTGGACTTGCTGCCTTCCCTCCTAGGTAGGACATGACTCCCGGGGGTATAAATCTCCCTGGCATAGTGGGACATGACTTCAGGGGATTAGTCTGGTCCTGGCACCATGGGACTGAGAAAGCCTTCTGGACAAAAAGAGGGAAGAGAAATGAAACAAAGTAAAGTTTCAGTGACCGAGAGAATTAAAATGGAGTCGAGAGGTCATTCTGGTGGTTATTCTTATGCATTATATAGATACCCTTTTAGTTTTTAGTGTAATAAAATAGCCAGAAGGAAATACCTGAAACTGTTGTACTGTAATCCAGTATCCTTGATTCCTGAAGACAACTGTATAACTATATAGCTTATATGGTGTGACCATGTGATTGTGAAAACCTTGTGGCTCACATTCCCTTTATCTAGTAGATGGACAGATGAGTAGAAAAATGGTGACAAAAGGTAAATGAATAATGGGGGGGGAGGAGGAAGAGTATGGGATGTTTTAGGTGTTCTTTTTTTACTATTATTTTTATTTCTTGGAGTAATGAAAATGTTAAAAATTGATTGTGGTGATGAATGCACAACTATATGATACTGTGCACAACTGATTATACACTTTGGATGATTGTATGGTATGTGAATATATCTCAATAAAATTGCATTAAAAAAGAAAAAGAAGACTGAATGAGATCACCTAGAGAGTGATTACAGAAAGAAGAGATCCAAGGACTGTGCCCTGAAGCCCCCAAACATTCAGAGGTTGGGGAAATGAAAACCAACAGTAAAGGAGCTAAGGATGCAGGAAGTTAAAGAAGGGAATATAAAATCATGAAAGTCAAGTGAGAAAAATGTTTCAAGGAAGAATGTGGACAACCATGCCAATTACTGACGGTTTAAAAATAAAATGAGGATTAATTTTAGGAATGAACAGCAAGAAAGCAATGACTTGGAGAGAGAAGACCTGCTGAAGTGACTCTGAACATAGATATTTAACTTTTTTGAGTCTTGTTCTACTCTGTAAGAGGCTTATTACTAATTATCACATGGGATGTTGTAAGTTTATTCCAGGTATCATTAGAGCTTTCATTACCATAACTATGAAATACCTGAAGGAACCGTAATTCTGAAAAGTGACTCTGAAGAAAAGGAATGCTGTTTTATAATCTTGACTTACTTCATTTATGGCCTATCCTCCAATTTTTTATTTTCCCCAAAGTAAGTGAAGTAGCCAGGCTTCCTAGAGGAGTTACAAACCAGTTTCTTCTTGAAGTCAAAGGCATGTAGGGCTTATCAGATACAGTAAAAAATAATTACATGCAGATGATCCTAGTCACTAAAAACCTGTAAAATTTTGGAATCTCCAAAACCTAAGTAAGCCATGTTCAGAAGACTGAATAAAAATTCACAAGTATTGCAATGATATATGAAGTTTCATTTTTTTAACTGCATGTCACCAACAGATATTCGCAGAGAAGAAAAATGGTGCAGTAGAAAAGAGTACAGGCTTTGGAGCCAAAAATCCTGGAGTACTGGGTTCAAATTCCAGCTCTGACATTTACTTAGATAAATGTTCTGGGTAAGTCAATCATCTTCTCCAAGCCTGTTTCCTTATCTGTGAGATAGGAATAATTCCAATTCTACAGTATATAAGGTAATATGGGTGAAGCACACAGTACAATGTTTAACTCCCAATACTCTGAAAGCTGTTACTGATGGCGGCAATAACCTCCCTCTGGTTAAAAATTTGCAATCAAGACAGACATGAATTGAGTCCCTGTCCTGGGATTTAGTAGGTGAACATGAATAAGCCACTTCCTCACCTACAAAATGAGATTTAAAAAAAAAAAAAAAAAAAAAAAAAAGAACTCTATCTTTGATAATCATTATGAGTACTGAAAGAAACAAAATGCCTGGCAATAGTAAGAACTCAAAAATGGCAGCAATTATGATTATGATGATGCTCAATTAAAGGATTAAGTGCTATGAAACACCACCAGTCTAAGGAAGTTCTCAGGGAGACTTTGTTTTCAGAGAGCCTAGAAGAGTGCTTTGGTAAAAATATCCTATGTTTTCTGGCCTTTACTTCACAGAAGTTACTTATAGGACCCTAAGCTATAAAATACATCTACTTCATTCTGGCCCCCGTTTTTTTTTTCCCTTGCAATTTTACTGAGATATAGTCACTTACCATATAATCATCCAAAGTATACGTATAATCAGTTGTTCACAGTATCATCATATAGTTGTGCACTTATCATCACAATCAATATTTTAACATTTTCATTACACCAAGAAATAAAAATAAATATAAAAGTAAAAAAGAACACCTGAAACAACCCACCTCCCTCCCTCCATATTATTCATTTACTTTTTTGTCACCATTTTTCTACTCATCTGTCCATATACTGGATAAAGGGAGTATGAGCCAAAAGGTTTTCAAAATCACAAGGTCATATGGAATCAAGGCTACTGGGTTGGTGTTCAACAGTTTGAGGTATTTCCTTCTAGCTATTCTAATATAGTAAAAACTAAAAAAGGATATTTATATAATGTATAAGAATAACCTCTAGAATGACTTCTTGACTCCATTTGAAATTTTTTCCCCCTTTTGGTCAAGAAGGCTTTCTCAATCCGATGATGCCAAGTCCAGACTCATCCCCTGGAGTCATGTCCCACGTTGCCAAGGAGATTTACACCCTAGGAAGTCATAGCCCATGTAGTGGGGAGGGCAGCAAGTCCACCTGCCAAGCTGGCTTAGAGAGAGAGGCCACATCTGAGCAACAAAAGAGGTTCTCTGGGGTTGACTCTTACACACAATTTTAAGTAGGCTTAGCCTCTCCTTTGCAGTAACAGGCTTCACAAGCGCAAGCTCCAAGATTGAGGGCTCTACTAAATTAGTAGTTCCCAATGTTTACAAGAATATAAGGAATTCCCCATTCTGCCCCATTTATAATACTTTAAGGATATTTCTGTATTTAAAAATTACAAAAATGACACCCTATAGTGCACACATTTTCAGTTATGATTCCAATAGAAACTGCCTCCTCTGAATTGTGGCACCATCTACCAGTCCAGTGCTATATTTAGCATTTTACCTTACAATAATTATTTTCTATTATATAAGCTATTATAACCACCATGTAAACTCCCTGAGAGCAGGGACCATAATTCATCCTTTTTGAATCTAAAATATAGAGTGGGAGCTCAATAAGTTTGTGGCACAAGCTTGCAAGCAGAATATTCACTCTTCCAATAAAATTTAATCACTCCCTGCATTTAAAACTTAAAAAGCAAGAATATTTAGGCAGAAAGACAGAGAACTCACTACTCCACCCCTCTTTATTATGATAAAGAGGAAACCATATCCCAAAGATACTGATAAAGGTCACAGGAACCTCATTTGGAGGGGAGAGACCCCCACACAACTCACAAAAAAGAATGTCAGCCAATACTATCATCCTGGTTGCTGAGTTTTTTATATTTTGTTTGGTTTGGCCTTTTAATCGTATGGTCTTTGATTCCTGGGTTGTTTGTACACTATCTACGTGCCAGGCATCAATGGACTCCTGGCCATGATGAATATGACTCTCCAATTCCATTAGAACCATAGAATTTGGAATCCTTTAGCTCCAGCTCTTCACTAACAGAGGAGTTTTTTAAGTTACAGAGTGGGGTTAGATGATTTGGCCGAGACCACAGAGTTATTCAGTGGGAGAATGAAGAAGAGAATCTAAGTCTCCTGGCTCCTGGACTATGTCCCTATGTGCTGTATTGCACTACACTAGTAAGGCTCCCATTCCCACTCATACCTTGAAAGTACTGCTGAATATCCCCAGAGGCCACTGCTTACTGTGTGGCTCTGCTTCTCTTGTAGTGCAATCAAGAGTCCCACTGAATTCTAGAAGTTTTTTTCCTTTTTATAATCAATGCAGTAGACTGAAAACTGGTAGAGTAGGTTAGCTGGAGAAGCATGATTTCTGTATTAATCCAAGGTCACCATTACGATATTACGGGAACTTGAAAATGGTTAAAACGGGAAGAGTTATCTCATACATATGTTACCACAATTTACATAAAAAAAGATCTTAGGGGAAGGTGTTGATTCTTTAAATGAAGTGGTAAATAAGATAAACTATATAAACCAGCTCTAAAATGAAACAAATGATCACTTCTACTTAGGTTTCTTTTAAAAATTTAACTTCATTCAGAGTTTAATTATCTCTTCTACCTTTCTCCAATAGATCACTTACAGTAAAACACAATTCACTGTGAATTTCAGTGAGCCTACAGATTGTGGCAAATAATGAAACCACAAGATAATAAACAGAACATCACATCAAGTTAGCAGTTATTGAAGATGACAGGAAAAGGTTTCAAGGACACATAAATTTGGAAAATACTGTTTAAAGAAGTTTCTTTGTGGCAGTAATTTTCACAACCTTTAACATGTTAACGAACTTGATGAATCTGGAAGAGAGGTTACAGTATACAGCATTTCCCAATCTCATTCGATCATTTCTCTTAGGTTGATTTGGTATAGCTTTTTGACCAAATTCTTGAGAATAGGGGCAGTTTTTATTTGGTTTTGTACCCCCTAGAAGATACATAATAGTTATTCCATAAGTATTAGTTGTATACAACTTGTATAAAAAAAAGGTGTATCAGGTGCAGGCCTTTGACAAGGATCCTCGATTTGGAATGATCAGGGAAGGTTTATTTGAGAAAATGTATGTTAAAGTTCGTTCTGAGGTTTGCAAACAAATCCACCCAGCAAAGGATGAGGAGAGCAGAATTAATAACATAATTATCACAAGTAGACCCTGCCATGAGGAAGTCACCTTTTAACTTTAAATAATTTTAACTAAAAGTCAGCTGCAAAATATAAAGTGGTAATCTCATGAAAATGAACTGAAAATGGTACTGTAGAATAACAAATCCACAGAAGAGATTCAAGGCAAAGAAAGCTTTCATAACAAGGACCCGACATTTATTTTGTTTCAGCAAACAGAATCAACTGCCCTTTTTCAGCCTCAAAAAATATAGCAACAAAATAGGTAGACCCTGATACATCACCTAAGAATTTAAATGCAGGTACAAATATCTACAGGTGCCAGAATTCAGTACTGTTTGGATTTTAGAAAGGTAAGATAGTGCATACATTATACATCATATTCCTCTCCCATTCAGGACAGGGTAGCTCACCATAATCAAGTACATTCACATTTTGAGGCAAAGCACATGAAGAGCTGCATCAAGATGGGAGAGCCTAGATCAGGTTGGGTGCTAAATCAGTTGTGGAGCCAAACTTACTAAAACAAACAAAAAAATCTCTTGCATTTTTGAATTGCAAATAAGGGACTGTGGACCTCTAAATCCTTCGACAGCCCGCAAGTTGGCAAGCCTAGCCCTGGAAGATAATAGCAGGACTGAGAATTCACCAGGGTCAACTGTCAAAACGCTAGTAAACACAAGTACTGTGCCATGCAGGCACAGAAGAAAGAGGTGAGGAATGCAAAAGTCAAAGAACGGAGGGGCAAAAAGAGGTACATCAGTTTGGAATTGCCACCAAATGCCAAACTACCTCTGAAAACTGTTCTGCACACTAAGGTTATTAAGAAAGTTAAATCCCAGTTTAGAAAGATTGCCAGCCACAGCTGCAGTTCTCCTGGAAAAAAGCCAATTATCAGGTAGTTGCCCTGCAAATTAATGTATGAGGACAGAGACCTCTACGTACCTGGTTGTAAAAGCCTGACAACAAATCCTACAGGGTGCATTTTTGCACAAAAGAGACCTAAAGAGGAAGGTAATGGAAAAATCTACATAAGTAAAGGAAGCCAAGGATTTTTACTAAAAAACGTACTAATGTTTTTTAACAACTGAAAGAATTAGAATTCACACTAACCCAAGAACAAAGTGTCAGGAAAATAAAATTCCTTGAAATATTTGGAAAGAATATAATGTAATACTGTCAGCTTGAGTCACAAACTACCTAAGGATGCTGCTGGATGAGCTACTACATAGACTGTCACCTCAACAAAACTCAAATATCCAGAAGTATTAAACTGTAGCAAAGAAAGTTAAAAATCCTAAGTTATTACTTCTACTACTCATTTGTTAAAGCAGTAATGACAGGAAGGCATGTGAAGAAAACTGTAGTTTAACAGTAACATATATGCCATTCTTTAAATGCCTTCCAAAGTAGTAGAAAGGATCAGCTCTGCAAACTGAAAAGAACACAGTTCGCAAACTCTGGGAAGAGACACTTCAGTTCACGTTCCAATTTCAACATGTTGCCACCCATTCTACCAAACATTCCAAAGCACTCTCTGGGAGAACTTTGAGTGAGATGTCTAAGAATATTTAACAACTCACTTGAGTTGGATCTATGATTTCAGACTTCTCCCTCCTGTTTCTCTTTTAACGCTCCTCTTCCCCTACCCAGAAGTTGACTCTCCCTCCTTTGAACACCTGGCGGCACTTTGTATTTGACTCTTACTGCACTCAATCCCCACTGGTTCAGACTAAAATCGTCATGTGTGTAGTTGCCTTTCTTCACAAGAATGTAACTTCCAGAGACAAAGACCCTTCCTGTATCTGCTCAGAGTCATTTAAACAGGTGGTCAATAAATATCTGTTGACTCAACTGACTTTTAGAATCTGAGCTCCAATTTTTCCCTTAAAGCTGCTTTCCAAACCACACTGGTCATTCTCTGTTTACTATGCTTTAGATCAGAGGCAGGTGGAGTGCTAGGGTTAAAAGGATGGACTCTGGAATCAGACTGCCTGGGTTCAGACACTGGATTTGCCACTTACAATATGTCCAACCTCTCTGTGCTACTGTTTCTTCATCTTTAAAACATGCATTTCATTGTACTCACCACACAGACGTGTCATGAAGATTAAATGGGTTAATAAAGGTACAGTGCCTAACACAGTGCCTGGGATATAGTAAGAGCTCAATAAATATAAGCTCACTATTACTCAAAGGGAAGGAGAGTGTAGTTTGAAAAAGCATGTACTATTTTTTTTTATTAGAGAAGTTGTAGGTTTACAGAAAAAATGTGCATAAAATCTGAGTTTCTTTATCTTTATAAGAACCTACAGAAAATAAAGCTTAACAAACTCTTGGTGGAGTTACCCAGGAGAGTGAGAAAGCCTTGAAAAGCACTGCTCTAGAATAGTGAACGCCACAGACAAAACCTTTTAATTTCAACTAAAATTCACAATACTAGTATCTGCCTTTCACAGCTCTCCTGTGTTTTAACTATTTGCACTGATGATGAAAACAGGACTATGCTTTCCCAGGAATCTTATCAACTACACATCCCTCTCTTTAAAAAAGAAAGAAAACTTAGTTTTTAGGTGAACTATTAAAACCTTCCTAATTACAAAATACCAATCTATCTAGGGTCTTCAACTCTGAATAAAACTTTACTATGTAATACTAACATTTGAAAAGATAAAAAGCATTTATGACAACTTCCCTTACACACCATAACCAGGTTTTTACTTGAATCCTTGAAGTCTCTATTGGATTTCAGGCTCTGGCACACCAATGAGACAACACATTCTTAAAGACAGAAACTAGATCTTCCATGTTTTGCAGCACACAGTACCACAAATGGTGAGAAAAACTGTTGGTCAAACTTTCCTCAGTGGTAATTCCTCTACTATCTGACAATTTACAGCATCACTACAACGCACTGGTTTTCTGTCTCCACACCAATTCCAGTTCAGTCACTAAATCAAATTAAAATGCTACTGCTGCCATTGCTACTACCTTGGCTAGAAGGTGGGACTCTGCCTCTTCACCTGAGTACAGCATAGGGCACCAAACTCTCAGCCTCAAATGAACAAAGCACAAATCTAGAATTTAATTTCCGCTCAAGTAACTGACAATTCAGGGCTCACTGAGACGTTAGTGCATAAATGAACCTTCTTCTTACATGTTATTTCCTTTTAACATCTCATTAAAAATGGCAAAAACACTTAAAAGACTAATTTCACTTAATAAACAAGAGAGAATTTATGAAGTCAGAGCAAAATAAAAACCTAATTTAATTTGGCTCCCAATCCCAACTACCCCAATACAGGTTGGTTTGGCGACGCTTCAGAAGTCACACACACAAGGCTAGGCTGGTCTCAATTTAATTCCACTCTGTAACAAAAAAGGGCAAGAACACTGTTTTACCAATATAAAGTGGTCTAGATGGTCTAACAGAATTACATAAAACCAGAAGGGGAAGACTTTAAAGTACACTTACAGTTACCTAAATGGAAATGGCAGAACCCTATGCACAATGAAAGCATTCAAAAATGAGTCTTGTATTCAAAGTCTGGTTTTTTTTTAAACTCGTCATCTTTTACAAACAGGTAAGTCTGAGGGTACAATGTAACTCCAACTCTTCCTTTTATTAATCACAGCCTTGTAAAGAGCAGGAGATTCCACTGCTTTTCCTGGCTACCTGGGTTGAAGTCCTAAGGCACAAGAACAGTCGCCAAGTCTATAGTTAACTACCCACTACCCCATTGGCTCAAAGAAAGCCCCGCCCCGTACAGCCACAGTAACAGAACCAAGGGAACTCCAAGAAAGGTTGTCCCCGGCCACATTTCTAGTCTCTGATGACTCTCCACCCTTCCCCCCACCATCACCGCCACGGAAGCGTGGTTATAGTAAGAGCTGCATTCGACTGCCCAAAATCCTCCGAAAGGACCTTGAGCATTTCGCTGTAATAATTACAATCAAAAGGAAAGTGGCGGTTACCATGCTCCCACTGTCCTGGCTGCAGAGCTAAGCGGAGGCAGCTGTGGTAACGGGGCTCTCGTGCCCCAGGTAGAAAGCATGGCCGAGCCACAAGAGTAAATCCTGACACCTCCCCAGCTCCCAGCCAGCAGGGGCCCCTCCCACCCTGCCTAGACGTAGGGCGGGGCAGATCTGGGCGCCCCAACTCCCAGCCAGAACGGACAGCGGGCTTTCCCGAGCCCCGCCTCACTTGCCAAGGAGGCGGAAACCCGGAGGGGCGGGAGGACAAGGGGAGTGGCATCGCCGCTCCATACAACCGCTCCTGCCAACCGGATCCCAAGAAGGCAGAGGAACGCACTTCACGCCCTCTCCCTGCCACGCCCTGAAGCCACAAGCGGGAGACCCCCTACCCGTCCCCCCCAACCCAGCAAGCCAGGCGCGGCCGCCAGCCCGAGACCCCGCCCACCTCGGGCGGACGGGGGAGGGGGGTTTGCCGCAAACAGCACTTCACTTGAGACCTGCCCCGCCCCTTCCTCCACAATCGCACGCGCGCGCCGGCCCCGCCCCTGAGCGGCGGCGCGAGAGCCCGCCCCCTCCGCGCGCACCGGGACTACGCTCTCCTTCCCCTCCCGCACCGAGAGCTACCCCGCTCCGCCCCCACCCCCTTCACACATCCACACACCTCCCGCCCGCCTGCTCTACGGGAAGCCGAGGAGGTCAGCCCCCGCTCCCTAAAAACACACACCCTCGAGTTCGGCGTTACCCGCCACCTAGGCTTCCCGCCCCGACACCAGCCCGGCGTGCTCTCACCGCAAAGCTGCTTCGGCTGCTCGTCACTGAGTGTCCCTCTTGGCGTGAGCCTCGGGCTCAGCAGGGAGGCCCCGAGAGCAGCGCGGGGCGCAGGCCTGCCGAAGCGGACTGGCAGCCTCCTCTCAGCAGATGAAGCGGTCACAGGTCCCGGTGCCCAGCCTGGGAAGGAGGGAGGGAGGGAGGGAGGGAAACTCCGAGGGGGGAAGGGGAGGGGGGAAGATGGAGAAACCGTCTCCGCCGCCTCTACCGCGGCGGCCGCTTCTCTGTTACCCGGGAAATCCCGCCCACTCCCCCCGGCCCGCCCCATAGAGGGTAGACTCAACTTCGCTCCGCCACAGGCTGGATTATCCGCCCGTCAAAGATTTAGCCAATCACTGACCCCCATCTACTGACTGCCCGCCCCTTCCCCTTCGGCTGGGAGGGGAGGGGGAGTCGCTCACCTTCTCCACGCCCCTATTGGCGGGGAGCGTCCCCAACTCAACCTCGCCTATTGGAGATGGATTGTTGAATCCCACCCCCAAGCCACAACGCTATTGGAGGAAGCAGGAAGGCTCTTCACATCTCATTGGAGGAAACCATATAACCCGCCCCCTGCCGTCTCACCCACAGGCCCCACAAGTTGGGTCCCGCCCTCGCCAGTCATCGCATTGGAAGAAAACTACCCCCGACTCTCCCACCGCCGGGGAAGGTAAGTAACCGATGGGTGGTAAAATGTCCGTAAGTGAAACACGCTCCTCCTACCCCACTGCCGGGGCTGGCCCCGCCCCGAACCCTCGGATTGGCTAGCTCCGCGCCGGTAGGAGCCGCCATTGGCCAAGACGCCCGTCTAGGAGGGAGCTGGCTCCGCTCTTGCTCTAGGAGGCTGAACCTTAGCAGTCCTTTTGTGGAATGTTTACACTAGAGACTGAAGCTCAGAGAGTTCTAGCGTCCGAGACAGGGGGTGGCGCGGTGCTTAGCAGCCTAGATCCCAAGCCCTGGAATTTTAAGGTCTAGGCGGCAGACAGCATTACTACCCTGGAAGGCCTTCTTAAAGAAAAATGGGAAGAGAAAGAGCCTCATTCTTTATATTCAGTTCTCTCTTTACACTTTGTATTTCCGCACGCTGCCTCCTTGTAAACACAAATATCCGGAGCAGCCAGCAGCTCCTTTCAGCAAGTAGAGTACAGAATTAAGGTTTGAAAACTAAACCGAGAATTGGCCTCAATGGCTGCTAGCCGCCCTTAAAGGCTGGCTGATCACCTTATTCCGATCCTCCCTAAACCTGAGTATGCAGTCCTAAGAGGGCGGAGATAACCAAAGAAAGGCAGGGCCCTAAGAGCCACCACCCTGGCAAACCTCCTGAAGGCGGAGCGTGAGGCCTGAGGCACTCGCGATCTCCCGAATCGACCTGGAGGAATCTTGAGTCCAGAAACTGATGGAGAGGAAAGGACCAAAACAGGCCATGGCAAAAATGAATCTTGGGTATACGGTATACACTTAAGATAGAGGATAAAATCCCTGAGTTGAGGGCAAAAAATAAGAACGGTTTTCTCCTTCGGTCAAGAGTGTTAATTGTAGTGCCCTAGGCCCTTTCTGTGCCCCGAACACACAGAGAGACAAAGTACTTGCAATGCCTTAGTTGCTTTTATTTATTCACCAAACAGGGCCGAAGACTGACGCTGATCATGATTGCAGCACCGGGAGAGGGGGCGGGACTAGAGTCTTCCCGCTCTCTCCAGCAAAAAAGGCTACTTCCCACAGACAGGCGGGTGAACCCGCTCCTGAGTTCCTCTCCGCAATATATCGGAGACGGCCAGGAACTCGCGCTGCCAACAGGCGGGACTGACTCCAAGGATGGCTCGGAGCCGCGAGGCCATGGCAACGAACTTCGAACTCCGCGAGTAGCCGACAGGTGGGAGCGTCCTTTCTGGGAGCCAAGACCTGCCCCGAACGCAGCTCTAAAAATAAGTCAGATAGACGAAAGCGAACCCAGGCAAAACCTCTCGGACCGAAGGCTGCCTAAAATTCTTGGGCCGATCGTCCCGCTCCGGAATGGGTGCCCCACGGCGCTCAGTCACATTGAGAACCACTATACAAGTGAGCCAGCCTTGGGCTGCCCTCGATTTCCTCCGACCACAGGGGGCGAGCTGCCTGGATCATGCCTAAGGCTCCCGGCCAAGCCTGCGTTGCCCTGGGAAGAAAAGACACTGTCAGCGTCCCCAGCGTTCTCAAGCTTAACATCAGGGGAATCTCTAAGAAGTCAAGGGTCCGCTAGTCCACAGGAGTAGTAAGGCCGAAGGGTAGAACTTTAATACTAGGCCCCCGCAAGGGCAGATTTCAACCCCTCCTCTCAACTCCCAGAGCTAAATCTTCCAAATCCTTTACCCCGAAGGCTATCCGATTTCGAGCCTTGGAGGAATCTTTGCGCTCCTCCGCTCCCCGCCCCCTTCGCCCGGGACTTCCGGGCGGGAGGGCTGTTCGAAGGAGTGAGGCGGGCCTCACACATGTGCTGAGCGCGCACACGAGCGGAGAGGGCGGGGAACAGGGGTTGACTTCCCCCTCGGAGTCGGATCTGTCGGAGGAGGCGGGGCTACACACCCCACCATTCAGAAGTGGGGGCGGGACCTTGCGCATTACGCCATCCGCCGGAATCCTCCTTCCGCCCTTTACGGAAAAAAAAATCCTAGCAACTTAAGCTCCGGCCCGGCCTCCCGATAGGCGGAGCTCAGGAGAATGTCATCCAATCGAAAACCTAAAAGGAAAAAAGCGAGTCTCGCGCCAGCCATTGGAAGACAAGAGAAGGCGGAGCCTCTGGAGGAGCCGGAGGTGGGTGGAAGCGAGAAGAAACGTCCCCGCCCCTCAGCTCCCCTCTGTGCAGGTTGCACAAGCCACCACCAGAGTAGATAGTAAACAGGATGGGCCAAAGAGTGGAGGCATGAACAGCCCCGGCACTCCGAGAGCCCGGTCCTCCACGCCTTCTCTCGTCACGGCGTCCCGCCCGAACCTCGCGGTTCGTGCCGGCGCCCCGCCTTCCCGAAAGCGGCCGCCATCCCAGCTGACAGACGCGCCCCCCCGCGCCCCTCCCCGCTCTCTGATGCATTTCCTTTTCCCGATTCCGAGCGTGGAGACTGTTTTCACTGTTTCCGACCTTCACTGCCCCTTTCAGGCCACACCGTCGTGGGCGCGCGCACACGCCCGCGCCCTCGCCCCATCTGAGCCCAAACTACCAGCAGAGGCATCTCGCGGGAAAGGGGAGCCTGGCAGCGGCACTGCCGTGGTAGGGGAAGGGAGCTGCTGCCGCCGCCGCGGGGTGGGCGGGGAAGGAGGCAGCTCCATATTTGCAAGGGGATCAGATCAGCTGGGGCCGCGGGTCGAAGCTGCTAAGTTCCTGAAGGTTTCCACACACCCAGGCTGAGCTCCGTGGCGGCTCGGCCCTGGTGGGTTCCGGCGCCGAAAGCTGGCTTGACTGCCGCGGCACAGGAGTTCGGGGAGCTCCGACCGGCGCGCCGGGTCAGTGCCGAGACGCAGGGGGCTTTCCGGGGCCTCTTCCGCCTCCAGTCGCCCCTCCCGCGAAGTCTGGCATTACCCCCGCCCCCAGAGTCCCTAACAACCGTGGGCCCACCGTGCCTGCGCCTCTGCGAAGCGCGTTCACCGCCTCCTCGGACAAGTTCGCGGGCAGAAACAAAACCCTTGGGTTGGCTGCCGCCTTCGCCCAGCGTGGTCGGCGGGAATAGCCGCGGGCCCCGGCTAGCTCGCTAACTCCAGCTCTCGACCAACTCCGAGCGCTGAGGGCTCGGTGGGCCTGGCCGGCAGGACTCGAGCCGCCGCCCCCTGCCGAACCCGCACGCCGCAGCCCGGGCCCGGGCCGGGTTCCAGTTGGTGTACGGAATCACCTCTTTTTCTCTTCTTTACAATAATTTTTGTTTTTAAAAAGGAATTTCAGGAGCGGGGGATCTCCTCCTGCTCTCCCCTATCCCAGTCCTCCGCCAAAACCTACCGAAATCAGCTGCTCGGTGAAATAAACTAGGCAGCGCGGCTGGCGCCTAGGCGACCCCGGGCCGGGTCGACCCCCTCCCCACGACTCCGGCCCGGCTTGGAAACACACACTGGCGAGCGGGCGGCGCCAAGAGCTCTCCTTCCTGGCCTGCCGCTCGTCTCCCTCGGCCGGCGGACTCCAAGCCTCCCTCCAGTTTCGTCCTGGGGCCCGCGGCGTCCGCACCGAGGCGGCCCGGCCGAAGCGAGAGACCGGGGAACTAGCCCCCCAAACACCCGAAATTGGGGGGACCAAATTAAAAGCAGCTGTTTAACATACCTTCCGAGCCAGGCGAGGAGTCCTGAATGGAGGGAACGCCCCCCTCGGGCCATTGGCTCCCCGGCCCTCACGTCAGTCATCCTGGTCCCTCCTCCTCCTGTCTCCCGGCCTTTCCACCCCTTCACTGTACGCCTCCTCCCTCCAAAAAAATAAAAATAAATTAATTAAACTAGCTGCGAGTGGGAGGGTATCCGTTGCAGAGGCCCGTATCTCTCCAACACCGCCGCCTCGAGCTTCTTGGGGCCCTCGGACCAAAGGGAGGCCCCCTATAAGACTCGGGGATCTGCGCGGGTTGTACACGGAGGACGCAACTGAGCTACCCCGCTGCCACTATCTTCATCAAACACACCCCATTTGGACGGGCAGAGAGGCGGGTAAGGGCGCCCTAGCGCCTCGCTGAACCCAGCCGCGTCTGGTCCTCTCTCTTAGGTGCCTAAGAATTAGTGATGCCAGGGGGGAAGTCCCATGTCCAGAACGACAGGCACTTGTCTGAACGTGCAACTACGTGGATGAGGCAGGCACAATCATACCGCACCCGTTGATGCCTGCGTGCACATACAGAGACTGGATGAGACCCTCACTTCTTGCCCTCCAAGGGCTCCGGATCCAGCCGCAGAGATGCTACAGAAAGAGGAAGGCAAGACAGGAATGTATACAAAGATGTCTACAGCAGTTCAGAGAAGGGAGATTCCTTCTAGCGTTAAAATTGGGAAAGGCTTCATGAAGGAGGTGGCATTCCAATTTGGTCTTAAAAGATTTATCAGACAGGAGGGGGAGAGTATGTCATTTTCAGCAAAGGGCACAAAGGGTGGATGCAAAGCATTGTTTAGGACCTTCATGTATGGCCGGAGTAATGTAAAGAAGGGTTGGAAAGATGGGAACAAATGGAGGAAGGCTTTTAATACCTGGTTAACATTCTTGGACTTGCATAGCTATTTCTGAGCAGGATGGTCATAGGACCACAGGCCCAAAACTCTGGTCTAAGATGTTCAGCACCCTGGCAGCTGGATGGGTTCTGACGGTGTGCTGAGTGAGGGGTGCCTACTGCCAGCAAGGCCAGGCACCAGGCTGTTGTAATACCGGGATGGGAGACTACATCTTGTGGTGGGAAGGGTGGAGTGGTGGACAAAGAGAGAGCTTTCTTTCTCTCCTCCAGCCACCCAATCCAGGAAGCCTCCCCTACCTTCAGGAGCTTTCAAGTGAAAACCCTGACTCACATTCTTCCCTACATCATTTGTTGTTTGTCATAACTCCCAACCCAAAAGAGTCCCTGGGACTCAGGAGCCAACCCTCATGTTTGTGCCTGACAGAGTTGAGCCTGGGACTAGGACACCAGTAAGTGAGCAAGAAAGACCTGTTGACTGAGGCATCCCTAACCATATATCTACAGTGGAGAAAGGAAATTAGCGTGGATGAGGTGGGATATACAGAATGTGAAGGGCGTTGGAGGCCTGTGGGCAAAATTCAGGCCTGCTGCCTGTTAGGAGGCTGTCCTGATAGTTCTGGTGAGAAGCAAAGACATGAACTAAGGCAGTGGCAGTGAGGAAGGGAGAGGAATAAAAACGGGAGAGATGTGTTTGGGAAAGATTCAAGAAGTTAAGTCTTTCAGTGACTGATTCAGTGTGTGTAGTGGAGGGAAGGAAGCAGTCAGTAGCCTGCTGTGTGAAGCGCTAGAAAAGTTTGAAGCTGGTGTTTGGGTAATCTGAGATCTAGACCTAGTGTGGCCATTGACTTGTGGTATATCCTTGGGCAAGTCCCCTCCTCCCCCTGGGCCTCACTTTCTCCGTTGTGAAATGGGGATAGAAATTAGACTAGAAAGACAGCCTCTAAAAGCCCTTTCCTCACTTAGAACCCATGAACCTGTCTCAGGTGTGTGTATGGGAAGTTTGCCACTGAAGAGAGAGGGCAGGTAGAAAGAAGTGCTAATTTGGGAAGGGCAGTGGGTCACCCCAGGTAGAATCTGGGGCCCGAAATATGGGTCAGAGCTGAATCAATGGGATGATGGAATGGAAGGATATGGAGGGGGAAAGGCCAGGAAATGAAGATTGTGTGTTCAGTGGACCTGGCAGTATCTTGGAAATCACTCTCAGACTGAAGGCTCTCTAGTCTCCTGTAACAGAACAGAACAGAACAGAGATCCCCAGAAGTCAGGAACCCCCTTCTCAGGTTCCTGCTGTTTCCTGGGGGGCTCTACCTTCCCTGAAGGCATAACAAATATCAGCTGTATCAATGTGATAAGGCAGAATGGTAGAGCAGAGAGAACACTAGCCTAGAAGTCAAGCCCCCCAGTCTCCACTAAATCCCTTTGAAACCACTGGCAGGCCAAAACTGGGCACGGGGCAGCAAGCCCTTGCTTAGTAACACCTTATTCTGTGAATCCCCTTCCTTTCCTGTACAAGAGGGTAAAATAGCAACTGTTGCCCACCTGTTCTCAGGGCTGACAGGAGGATCAAAAACGATAAAATGCACCTTAATACAACAAGAGAATTTCTGAGCTTCTGTGGAGGCCAGCGGCCCAAGTATTTGACTGTGAGCTTGGGCAGCAAATGGTGTGCTGTGAATGAAATTACATACGGAGCATTTGTAACTAGAAGTTACCCTCACTCAGAGACTTAGGCTTCCCTGACATTCCTTGCCCTCTGAAGTGCACCACTGCTCCTGAACATCCCCCAGAATGAGTTCCTCAAGGACAGCCCCTCCATCTCACTCACCTTTGGGCCCCCCAGTGCCCACTGCAGTCAGGCACAGGAGGTGCCTTGGGCAGGGTCCAGTGATCTTTCTGACTCAGTACATTGAAATTTGCACAGCACAGGAAGTTCCAGCCTCTTTGGGAATGTGAATATTTTATGGTGACATTGTCCCTCCAGCTGCACTGAGGGTTACAGTCACCCTTCCCTACCAGTGAGGAAAAAGAGGTGATGGATCTGGATGACAGCCTTCCTTGGAGAAGTCACATTGTGATTCCCACCCTCTTTTGTGTGAAACATTCCACAGGTGTTGTGAGTTAGGGGGTTCTTACACTTTTTTAAAGATGAGCAATAGAGTGACTTGCCCAGGTAGTCATGTAGCCAAGGCAAGTCTGTCTGGGCCCAGAGCTTGAGCTTTGTCTATTCCCATATGCTGTTTCTGTGCACACTGGGCCCCATGATGATCCAAGTTGGAGAAAAAAGTCTCTTGCCCCACCTTTCTCATCTCCCTAATTCTAATACAGTTTGTCCCTAGACAAATCCATTTGATTCTTTCCAAAAGTTCATTATCATCATCAAGAAAGCACATACTCACAACATTCTCAAAACAATCACACCTTCTGACACCCTCCATCTCATATGCACATACACACAACACACAAAGGCCTCATTCACAGTTCTTTCAGGTACTGTTGATGGTAGGTAGTGATTGACATGTAGGGCCTGTACTTCAGTGACTCTACCATGCTCCTTAGATCATAGCCAAAAAGATGCCAGTACCCTGCTGACAGAATTTATGACAGCTCTAGAAGGCAACCACCATCAGCTCGGGAATATCCAATCCAAGTAAGGGGTACCTTAGGCTTTACTTTGGAATCTGAGGCTAGCTCCCCACCCCCAACCCGAAGCACCCTACAGGTGTAAAGGAAAAGCTCAAACTCTTGGTCAGAATCCCAGTTCAGCCACTTCCTAGCTGGATGACTTTAGTAAGTCATTTATTGTTCCTGTTTCCTTATCTATAAACTAAGAATAAGAATTCACCTACTTCAGTGGGCTGTTATGGGATTCAATGCCTAACATTCAGTCAAGAGTTCTCAGACCCTTTCCTCTTTTATCTCCCCCACCACCACCACACACACACACTTCTGGCTATTAAAATGCAAAATCCCAGGAATTGTAGTCTGAGTGGTGAGCCTCGCAGCAGGCCTAAAGGACCAAACAACCCTACAGGTGTGAAGAAATTCCATTTCTCAGGCAACCAGCTGGCTTAGGTTGTACATTTCCATATATCTGATTTCTGGGTAGACTTAGAGGCATGGAATTTTTTAGTGGGTTTTAAGGCTGCTACTTACTGTCTTCAAGTGTCTTCCTCTCAATGAGTGTTAGTTTACTCCTCTGGGATGCTTCCAGCCCTAATCTGGAAAATAGATACCCATAACCATATGCTCTCCCAGTTTACCTAGCATGTTTTCAGTTGTTCAGTGATATTTTTTTTTTTTTTTTTTTTAAAGCAGCAGGTTTCTTTGTACAAATGAAATCTTATTCGGAGGCCTAAAAGGTGGGGCTTGTGTTGGTTGAAGTGGGGACAGCCTGAGTACTTCAGTCTCTACTCCTTCACCTCCCACTCGTCTCCTGCCTCCCACAGTCCTGTCTCAAGAAGAACGCTCTGGAGCCCATCTTCTCAAATTTTGTTCACTCACCCCAGCAACTCCCCACCTCTCAGCAGCTCATGGCAACCTAGCCTGGCCTGTACCCCAAATGGTGTCTCCCAAGAGTCTGTCTTCTTGCCTTCCACATTCTTTGCTGATCTCACCCACTTTCAAGGCTCATGGATCATCTCAACTAAGGCCCAAATAGACATCTACAACCTAGTATCTGCCCTGAGCATCAGACTCAGATTTTAACTGGCTGTTGGGCATAGGATAGGAATTCATTTAAGGTCAGGAAGTAAAACAGAGACTCCACAAGAAGAAATGGCTGCCTCTGCTCAACTGCACATTTGGCCAGTCCTGAGTCTTAAAACAAACTACACTGTGGCTTAGAGAAGTAGCCAGGTTCTAATTTTGGGGCAGGCAGAGAAGGGAGTGAGCCCGCCTTTCAAATGTGGGAGGAGGGGGCCCTTTGCCTATTTTGACTACCTTCTCTTTAAATGTCTTGCTTCACTATTGAGGAACGTTAGATAAGGAAGGAGGGAGGAAGAAGTGACCCTAAGACCCATAACAAAAAGTTCCTTTTGGCATGGACACACCTAGAGCACCTGAAAAGAACCAATGAAAAGTGCAGTTCATCAGTCCCTTATTCGAGTAACCAGAGGGGGAAGGGCCCCTCTAAGTCCTTATATTGCAAAGCTCCTGTCCTCAGAGGGCTTCTCCTCCTTTAGAGGATGCCCATGTTCACCTCCTTCGAGGGTGTACTTTTGCATTAAACATTTTGGCTGTACACATGAACCAGTCCTTGTTTGGCTGTACACACTGACTTGTCCTTGAATTCTTACCTGCAACTGAGTCAAGAACCCTCTAGGCGCCAGCCCTTAGTTGGTCTCAATTTCCCCGAGAACTCCCAGGGCAGTCGGCATCACTATCATAGTCATCAGTGTTAGCACTCACCACCAACGTATCACTGTAAGTTGTTGAAAAGAGATGATAACCCCAACCCTCATCCAACTCTCCCAGCCAGGATCCTAGTATAGTTGGCTATATCCACCTTGGCGTTATCCAAAAAATATGGGTATTTAAGACTGCAGCATGTCAGATTTGGCTTGGGCAGGAGGAGTCTGACAACTATGGTGAAGGGTGGAGGGAGGTTAAACACTGCAACAGGTTCAGGGAGTGCTAGAATTTCTATTTTTAGGAAAGACCCCAGTCTTCTCTATGGTTAATCAAGAGGAGTGCTATCCAAAAGACTTGATATTCATTGGGTAACTACATGATAACTATGGGTTGGATACTTCCCCAGAGAAAATCTGGTACCCTTTTCCTCAATAGGTTCTTCCAGGTTGGTGGGAGCTTTAGCTCCTTCCTTCAGTACACTATCTGTGATCTGTGGAGAGAGAGCAAGGTCTGAGACAATTCTAAGCTAAGATCTGGATTGGGAGCTCTGGGACCTTAGTCAGTTCATTCCTTGGCTCTGACTGAGTCACCTTGTTCTGCCTCACATGGAGCCTACCAGCAGTTCTTGGGGCCTGCAGGGAAGACCTACACCACTTTCCATCCAAGTTGGAGGCAGAGTGGGAAGGGAACTGAGGAAATATATAGATACATAGTGGCAGCCTTAAAGAGGGGACTTTGAAAATAATCTATAACGGGGGACTAAAAGTAGGAACTGAACTGTAAAAGGCCTGATAGTCTCCGTACAGGTCTTCCCATTGTCCAACAAAAAACTATACCCTTTGAGCCAGAGGACCCTTTATAGGGATGATCTAATGCAGCCACTTCTTTTGCACAGGGAAACTGGGACTTTGCATGGATTGAGTAGCAAGACCTCAAAACCACCTCAGTCACTCTAGGAAGTCTTTTCTACCTGATTGAACTTTCTGTCCCACCTCCCTCCAGGACTTTCTGATTTGTGAGAGTTTGTGTATGTCTGTGTATCTGGTTGTTCCCCGGGCATGGGGGCTTTGAGAGCAAGAGCCACATTGCCCTCAAGACATGATGCTAAAATAGTCCAATCCCCCTAAAACCAGTCCTACGCTATCTCATTTACCTGCATTCTCAGCTTTCCCATACTAAGTAACAGGTCTGAGGGGAGTGAAGGGAGCAAGAGAAACAAGAGGGGACAGTAGGATTATCTCCTGTGTTAGAAGAATTATATGAGAATGCTAGATAGAATAAGTCAGGCAGCAAGCCAACAGTCAAATCAGAATCAGAAGCCTGTTTTAGCCCACAGTGTGCCCCCCACTCCTGCCCAAACTCAGTCTTATGGACTCAACTACACAATCCAGAATTTGATTGTAGGTTCTCTTGGTTTGTTCACTGAGTCTCCTGGGTGAGTACCTTGACTTCCCAAATTCTGGGCTCCTTCTCTGCCTTACCCTTCCTTTACCCTCCTCTACTTCCAGGTAGGCTCACATGGTATATCAAGTATCTTCCCAATGATAAAAGCTATAAGCAAACTATGGCGTTGGGGGAAAGCTATTATTCCCTCTCTCAGGATCTTACCAAAGATTCAGGAGACATCAATTTGAGTCAGGAACATGTAAAAAAGTGACTCATTCCCAAACCTGGCTCATCCTCAATAACTCACTTAACCATCTACTGGGCAGGACCTAACAATCCGCATTTTTATGGAGCTCTGTAACTTCTGAATTTATAGGTCACTTGGATTAGTCTCTTCAAATAAGTGATGGTTCAAGCTTACCTCCTCCAGACCTTTTATCATTAATCCCTTCTTCTACATATTCCAGTGAATCACTAACCATTCTGATTTCCCAGAATCTCTGTTCACTTCTTATGTTTCTCACCAAGAGAATGGAGACTCATCTGGAGCAAGGAATGGCTTAATCTTTTGCTTTACACTTCAGCTCCTGATTAGAGTTAAGAAACTCAAGAAAATTTTTTGGCTGATTTAGGAGATGGATCCTAGTTTAGTGTAAGAGTTCACAGCAGGTACTATCGAGTCACATGGTCTAGAATCTTGGCTATGGCAAATTAACTTTCCTGTGCCTCAGTTCTTTCTTCCGTCAATACCTACCTCAGAAGGTTGTTGTGAGAGTGAATGAGGTAATACCTCTTCAAACAGTGCTTGAAACAGAGTAAGCACTTAGTAAATGTTACCTGCTATCATTATTCAAAACACTCTAAAATTTGCACACTCTCCAGCCAAGAAATGCCCCACCATGGTGGGCTGTCACTGGCCAACAATGGCTAAGAATAGCTACATGGTATGGGGAGTGGTCCTATAGGGGCAAAGCTTCTGGTTCCATGCTGAGAGAGAGATGCAAATGACTAGAGATCTTCCCATAGCACCAAAGACCACTGTACCCATATGCATGGTGCTTCCCTGGGAAAATGACCCCTTGGGACTCTGCAGCCCTATCAGGGAAAATCAGTCACCCACCCTAAGTCACCCTTCATGGTCCATGCCATGCAGCATGGGCTCAAGATAACTAGCCAGCCTACATGGCTGAGATTTAAGAGCTGTTTTATACTCTGAAGGGAGAGCTAAAAAGAACTCTGGTCTCCAAAGACAAAGCACTACCCTGATCTTTGAGATACTTGATGCAGTAGAGACTACTACAGACTTTATAAGCAGACTAATTTAAGTTCCAGTTCTAGAGCAAATCACTGTAATCCTCTGGACCTCACCCTCCCAACCTATTTAGAAATGAGGGAAGTGTGGATAGGAGAAAGGAAGATACCATCCCACTGGATTGTTGTGAGGTTTGAATGGGGTAGTGGAGGAAAAAGTACTAAGTACAGAGCTTGGTACTCAGCAAGCATTCAACTGTTGCTGGTTCTCTTTGTCCAGAGCCGGGGACATGACCTATTGAAAAGATAAGTAGCCCTCAAAACTGAGAGCCTTAGATACTGAAGCCTTGGGTCCATCCCTGCCTCCCCATCCCTCCCATTCCAGTTCCTGAATCCCCTCCTCATCTTCCCATCCCCAGACTGCTAAATTGATGAAGCTAGAAGGGTTTGATCAGGTGGTATATTTATATGTAAATACAGAACTGTATCACTGTAAAATACTGAAAATGAACATTTACAATTATTTTCTGAATCTGACTCAGTCCATTTATGTTAAATACAAAATGAAAAGATTGTAAAAATAAGAATATACACATTCAAAGAGCTTATTACAGTATAAAACTATTGAGGTCTGATCAGCTGCCAACCTCATCTTCTGTGATGGGGAATGAAGGTTTACAGGTTCCTGGCATTTTCTTGGGAATGTGGAGTACTGGGGACTGTTAATTCCAACCCTGGCACATCAGGCTGAATGGACTGGAATCAGGCAAGTCAAGGTTGGGTGGTCGGGGGCCAAAGAGTGATTGCAGGGGACCACCTCACCCAGGAGGGTTAAGTTTTTCATTAGCACTGAACACACCCACCTTGAGCTCAAGGGTCTGGCAGGCTAGTAAGCAGGGAGAGGTGGGGCATCTGAATGGGCAGGGCCAAGCTGTGTAAGGAAGGGAACCCTCCAGCAAAAGAAAAAGGGGGTCCTCGCCCATCCTCCCAGGAAAGGATTCTCATAGTAGTTTCCCCTTTCTAGTCTAGACTTGCCCTTTCTTTCTAAGAGTTCGTACCGATTGCTTTTGGCTCTAGCTGCTCAGTGAGTTCATTTCTACCTCCAGTCTACCATCCCCAAGGGGTAGTGAGAGGAAGGAGAGGGTTTGGAATCACAGTGGAGGTCTGTTCCCAAAACTGGCAAAGTAAACAGAAAAATCTTTAAATAAGGGCAATTCATGCTTAATAAAACCAGTGTCACCACAAACCAGTAATCTTGGCTCCAACAGGCAGCATCCTAGAGGGAGACAACTTAAGGATAAGGGCCTGTGCATTTGTACTCTTTCACCACTCTGTGGTCTGACAATAGGAGACATGATCCCCAACCCCATCTATTCCAGAACAAGGAGCAGGAGCCAGGAAGCACAGAAGCCTGAAGTACACACGGAGCCCCAGGAACTTCTACAAAGGAGTATCTGTGTGTATATGTATTTATAGAATATGACCATATTATCACATAACAATATATATTATATACACACATATATATGGACCCATACACATAAGTGCACATATACACACGCACATACAGAACGACAGAAAAAAACTGGAATACACGCCCCAGGTATAAACGTGCTTGGCACTCAGGACATTCTCTAGAATATGTAACTTGGTCAAGCTCTCTTGGGAGGAAGGCAGATGCACACCAAACCTCCTCATCAAATCCTAGCAAAGGAAGCAGTAGGAGAGAGAAGACCTCTAGGAGAGTGGCACTGGGAAGGGGGGAGAGAGATTCCTTCCCCATTTACCTTGGGGGGGCCCCTGGCAAAAATAGCCACAATTTGGTTTTAATAAGGCACAGTTCAATAGCAGGTACTAGGAATTAAGAACACATTGCTGCTGGCCCTCTCTAGTGGCAATTTCACCACATCTATCTAGCCAAAGGGAAAGGCTGCCTTGCGTGCACACGTGCGCCGGGAAACACGAGAAAGAGGTTGGTCCATGGCTTCAGCGTAACTGATGGCAACCTATAGGCTCAGCGGTGTCCAGGGTAGTTTAAGGAAGGCTGGCCAGCAGGTAGGAGGCTTGTGGGACAGTTACTGACCCTCCATGGCCAGCAGGTTGTGGCAGGAGGGCACCATGCCCTCCCTCTCTGCAAACTCCAGGATGGCCTTGTAGCAAAAATAGTACTGCTCAGGGGTCTGGATGCTGAAGGCCCTCTGGGTCCTCATGCGGGACACCGTCTGGTACACATTAAGCGTGCCAACCTCCTCCAGCTGTGCCAGGCAGATGTCCAGTGAGCAGAAGGTACCTGAAGAAGGAAGGAAGTGGTCACACCTGGTTTACCTCTCCCTCCACCTACCTAAATAACCCTGGCAGGATTGGATGAATGAATTCAAAGGCAAGGTGCCTCATGGCAAGAGACCAGTTGGCCTAAGGCCTGAAAGAACCTGAGGAGGTCACAGGGAGTGTTGGAGACCAATGAAATGAGAAGGCCTCTTGTCTCTCAGGACATGCATGGGGTCCGAGTAGAGTAAGAAGGAAGGTGGCATAGAAAAACTTCCTGCTTCAACCCCAGACAGAAGGACTGACAGCACTCCCACACTAATTCCAGAGACTACAACTTCCCCACAGAAGTCTAACACAAACACATTTTTCCTGTCTTCCAGAGGGCCTCTGAACTGGAAAGGACAGCAGTCCCTGCAGCATACATTCTCTTAAAGGGAAAGCTGCAAACTAGCATCATAATGGAGCTTGCAGCACAGGGTTAGACCCCCCAGGGAGGGACAATGGAAAGGACACGGCAGCCAACTGAGCTCTCTGGGACACCCACCATGGTGACCTGGGTCAGAAAATGACCACACTGATAAGATGTAAAACATCAATACCTAGGGGGCCTGGCTTGTGAAGTGTTAGATTCTGGCCAGCACCTAGCACTAGGGATACAAAAAGGACATTAAGGGGGATTTTTCACAGCAATTCACCACCAATGGATCAAATGAGTTCTCTTGCAAACTAGCAACTCTCACAAATGTGACCTGAAAGCTTTACTTCTCCCCTACCCCTACCGCCTCTGGATTCACCAAGAACTGCATCAGGTGCATTACCTGTCCTGCCAATGCCTGCACTGCAATGGACCACAATGGGTGGCTCAGGGAACTGTCCTTTGGAACGTGCCCCCAGACTGCTGACAGCCAACCTCTGCTGGTTCCTGACCACTCTCAAGAAGTCGATGAGGGAAGCTGCTGAGGAAGGGACCCCATAATCTGGCCAGCTGAGGAACTGGAAGTGGGTCACCTGGCGTTTCTGCCGCTCCTTGGAGGAAAAAAGAAGCAAAAGTTAATGAGGTCATTTCTGCCTGCCCCTGACAATCTTTGTTTTTTTCAGGTTCTTAATACCCTGGTGTGCCCACCACCGAGGCTCCTACCACCTATCAGTACCACCCCTTGATTTTTTCTTAACAACTGCTTTTTACAAGAAACCCTGGAGTGCTTTGACCCAAAGAGGTTTAATGGCGAAAGCAGAATTCCTATATTGTAAGGTCCAGGTTCCTTATAAGCTTTATTCCTAGGTAATGCCACTATGGTGTTGGCTCTGAGGTGAATATCCTGATACTGCTCCGAGAAAAACAGAAGCAACTTCTCATAAGCTTCTGGGAATCCTGACTATACCCTGTGGAGATTTTTTTAACAGTTGAAGTTTCTCCCCAAACTTCAAAAAAGTGAGAAAAGAGAAACCTGCAATTACCTCTGTGTTGTAAATTTCTAGCGTTGTTTTCTTATAATGGTTCATGTTCTCCACGCCTAAATTGGTCACTGTGAGGAAGCCAAATCGGATCCGAGAGTCCTTTTCTAATGGCCAGTACTGACCACACTTTCTCCTGCCGCCCTCCTCAAAGCTGAAGACACACAGAGCAAGGTAAGCCTCCCATCCTTCCTCTCCACAGTAATAACCCCACTCCCCCACAACCTGCTGTACCCCAAGGGAGCAATGTCATCTCTTGCACTGCTTCTATCTAACTTACACTCTTATTTCTTGGAAGACAAGAAAGGAAACCTTTTCTTTCTGAACAGATGTTAACAGCAGCTAAAGTTTTTGCATGTGCTCATTTAGCAGACATTTATCAATCACTTACTACATCATTTGGTCTCTTTCCTGATATTTCATGGTATTCCTCACATATCTAAGACACTAGGTGGACAAAGAAAGATAGTAGAGAAAATGTGGTAGGTCAGAGAGAAGCCTCTGGTCTGGACATCAAGCACTATCCATTCTCTTCCCAAATAAGGCCCCTGGCTGATAGAGGATGCAGAAAGGCATGGCCTCTGGGAAGCCAGCAGGAGGTTTTTACAAACGCCTAAAAGTCCACCTCACCATTTTTAGTGGTACTAAGGATTCCAAGGTGTACTTCTCCCACTATCTGCTCTCCAGATCAGAGGTGGTTGTAATAGTGCCCCGGGGAAGGGAATTGAGCAAATATTCTCATTAGTTTTTTTCCTCTTCATCTGAAAAGAACATAATTATTATAATGATAATGATGACACTAATGAAATATGTAAATTCTGGAAGTTTGGGCAGATGTATAAACCAAAATTTCAAAAAGATTCCTTTCATCAATAGCTTCCTTCCTGACCTGACCTTATCATTACATTGCACCTCTCCTTTTTGCCATCTCCTTGGAAATATCAAAGAGCAGAAAAATGGTACAAAGCAGCAGAGAGGAATCGAGCAAAGGGGAACTGGTAATTCAGAAGCCAAGAAGACAGCTGCCCATTGGAAATAGAGACCAGATAAAAAGTGACTTGCTCCATGTTTCCCAATATTTCCTTCGGTAGATAAGGCCAGGACTAGAGAATAGGCTGTAACTGGCACAGAAGTCACCAGAGCCATGGATTAAAACTTTGAGAAGTTAGTCTCTGTGTTAACTCTTGGCCAGCTAAGAAAAAGCTAAAATATATCAAACTCTTTGCCTATGGCTTTCCTAATCTTCTTTGTTCCTAAGAAGACCAACACTAAACTACCCTTTTGAACCACCTATGCTTGGGGGCAAAGGGTGGGGGTATAGGTAGGAGGCAGTGAGAAGAAAAGGGATTAGCTCACCGGGTGGTCATGACAATCACCAAGACTTTTTGTTCCCAAACCATGAGCCAGAAATCATGATAAGTATTCTCCAAAGGGCCTGGAATGAAAGGAGAGGACAAGGAACATGACCCTGGGAAGCATTTCTTTCCTTCTTGGAAATAGGCTCTTTTTCTTTCCCAACTACCAAGCATAGTTGTTGGCTCCCTGTTCTCTCTACATGCCTGATATTCAGTGTGGTGCCTGGACCACAGCACCAGCATCGTATGGATGAATGTTAGAAATGCAGTATCTGCATTTAATAAGATCCCCAGGTGAGTTGAAGGTACGGTACAGTTTGAAAAACACTGGTATACACCTACTCAGAGCCTTATCATTGGGGTTTCATCTATCACATGCAGGCTGACAGTGTCAACTGTATAGGCATACCTAATTTTATTGTGCTTTGCAGATATTGCATTTTTTTTACAGATTGAAGGTTTATGGCAACCCTGTGTCGACCAAATCTGTTGGCATCATTTTAGTACAGAAGGTTCAGATGATGGCTAGCAGTTTTTAGTATTTTTAAATTAAGGTATATACATTGATTTACTAGACACAATGCAACTGCATATTTAATAGACTACAATATACTATAAACATAATTTATATATGCACTGGGAAACCACAAAATTCATGTGACTTGCTTTCTTGCAGTGATCTGGAACCAAACCTGAAATATCTCTGAGATATACCTGTATATACGTCTCTAGCTGTTTTTGTATGACCTGAGCTTCACCCTCATAATCACCAGATGCCTACTAAAACATTCTCCTTACAGATCGCATCATCTCCCCAGATCCAACATATCCGCAATTCAGCTTCCTTCTTCAAAATTAGCATTATCTTTCAACTTTCCCATCTCTGTTAACAACATGGCATTCTTTAAATCACTTGGTCTTAAAAAGTTGTCAGCGTCAACTCTGACATATCCATTTCTTTCATCTCCCAGAAGCAGTCAATCATCAAGTCCTAGAGATATTTTACCTTTGATATGTTTTTGGTTTTTATACTTTTGCCTCCACTTTCCCTCATCCTGATGCCACTACCCAATTCCACTACAAACCCTGAGTCCAGGACCACATCATCTTTTGTTTGAGCTACTGTAACGCCATCTTAGTCTACTTTTATGAATTGGTCTCATTCCCTTCCAGTCAATTTTAGATACGCTCAACAGTTTAATCTTTGTAAATAATTGCTTCATCAGAATATAGACACACCATGCTTACTTCTATTTCTATTCCTTTGCTCAAGCTGTTTCCCTCACTTTCAATGCAGCTCATGTTCTACCCATTTTCAAGTGATGTGCCAGTTTGAACATATTATGTTCCCCAAAACACCATTATCTTCGATGCAGTCTTGTGTGGGCAGATGTATTATTGTTGATTAGATTTTAATTCTTTGATTGAGTGTTTCCATGGAGATGAGGCCCACCCAACTGTAGGTGATAACTCTGATTAGATAATTTCCATGGAGGTGTGGCCCTGCCCATTCAGCATGGGGCCTTGATTAGTTTACTAGAGCCCTATAACAGCTCAAACAGGACACAGCCAAGAGGGACACTTTGAAGAATGCACAGGAGCTGAGAAAGGAGCTGCAGATGAGAGAGAGATTGAAAACGGCTGTTGAAATTAGACTCTTGCTCTGGAGTAGCTAAGAGAGGACAAATGCCCCAAGAGCAATGGAGAGTGATATTTTGAAGAGGAGCTGTGGCCTAGAGAGGAACGTCCTGGGAGAAAGCCATTTTGAAACCAGAACTTGGAGCAGATACCAGCCATGTGCCTTCCCAGCTAACAGAGGTTTTCCGGATGCCATTGGCCATCCTCCAGTGAAGGTACCCAACTGTTGATGCATTACCTTGGACATTTTATGGCCTTAAGACTGTAACTGTATAACCAAATAAACCCCCTTTTATAAAAGCCAGTCCTTTTCTGGTGTTTTGCAAAAGGGCAGCATTAGCGAACCAGAACAAGTGATATATCTTCTTTGACTTTTTCTCTGACCATGGTGGTCCTTGTAGGGTTCCCTCTCCTCTGAGCTCTTGATGGCACAGCTGGATCCAAACAGTTTAACTGTTGAATTTTATAGTCTTCTATCAGTCATTTTACTTTGTGGGCATTAATCATGTCTCAGCAAACATGGTCCTGAGGGTAAGGGCCATGTTGTCAAGTTCTCCTTTTACAGTTCAGAATCTACAGAAGGCTGGGCATTCAGCAGAACTTTGAAGATATTTGTGAGCAAACAATTCCCTTTCAACCCAGAGAATAAGAATGCAGGATAATTCCTTGTACTTTTCCAGTGCTTTCTCCAGTCCGCTTTCAGGGCAGGGCAGTAAACCAAGGGTTGATTTTGGCCCAGAAATCACCTGGGCTTCACTACCATTTTTTGCTAAAGATCTTTTAGCAAGCCCTAACTTTTTTTTTTTTTTTTTTACCTTTCACTTCAGTGTTTTACTGATACCAGCATTGGGGACACATGAGGCACATGGACTCCAGCTCCACTCCCTAGAAGCCATCCACAAGATTTTCCTTGTAGACGTTGTCACTTTAGACAATCTGGGTCCTCTGATCCCAATGGCAACCCTTAGGGCTATTCTGGACAGCGAGGGAGCCCCAGACAGACTTGCCAGTGGCGGCATCCAACATGGGCTGTTTGCGGGCAACACTGACTTTGAGCTAGACAGACTCCACCTGGGTTCCACTGATCTGCTATGGCCTGATCTGCTGACTCCATCTTTTCATAGGTAATGAATGCACAGTTTCTGGATGGGTCCATGGAGAGGTCAATGATGTTTCCAAAGGGGGAGAAGGCCCCACAGAGGAGGGTGGGTGTCATAGCTTCTCCATACACACAGAGAGCATTCCCCTTTCGGGGAGCCCAGTGTTCAGGGAACGAGTTCGACTGTGGAAAGGGCCCTCTCAGTCTTGCTCCCTGTCTCGCTCTCAACTTCAGTCCTGCTCCCGGTCTCAATCCCACTCCCGCTCTGTGTCTCGGTCCCAGTTCTGCTCATGACTGCGCTCCCGGCTGCAGCTTCGAGGAGGGGAAGCTGAAGAGCGGGTGCTACCATGTTCTTCATAGCCCCAGTCGAAGCTTCATGGGGGGCCATCCCCAGACCCTGGGCCCTCTGTTTCTTCCCCATCAGGACCCAGATCTCATACAGAGATTTTCTCTGGGGACATCAGTAACTCTTGTACATCATCGTCAGCAAATATGCTCCTCTGGAATGGCTGAAAAGTAGGGACTGGGCCCTTCTCGGGGTCCTTTAACTTCCCCTCTAAGGTTCAAGAACATTTGAAGCCCGAGTTCTTGGTCTCGGCCTTGATGACACTGATGGCTCCTGAATTCACCAGCTGCTTTGCCTGCTCTGTTGCTATGGCTGTGTCCACCATAGGTTGATCCGACAGTGAGCATCTGACACCACCTTGGGTAGCTGTGCTGCTGCTACTTTGCTTCTTTCTTTTTCTTGAGTTTGTTGAATTTCTTCTGCAGAGCCTCCTCCTTCTCTCTCAGTCTGGGGGGTATCACCAACACAGTGGCTTCTGGGGTGGGCTGGAACTGGGGACCCAAGGTCTCAGGCGGTGCCTGCGCCAGCCCCTAACATTTTATGAAGTGGACACCACCAAAGCATGTGAGGTCTTAGAAAGAAGCTAAATATCCAATGAGAGAGGATTAGTTAAATTATGGCATTTCCATAATTTTCACTCTCTCCCAATGACTCCCCTATATTTTTTCTTAATTTTTTTTTAATTGCAGCAGCTATAGGCTTACAGAAAAATAATAAGAAAGTACAGAGTTCCCATGTACACACACTTACCCTGTCACTGCAGTTGCCCCTATTATAAATATTTTGCATTAGTGTGGTACCTTTGTTACAACTGACATTTCCATAATTCAAACAGTCCATAAAGATGATGCTGTAAGTTCTGAATTTTCTGCTACAAAAAAGTATTTACAAGATACCATTAAATGAAAAAAGGTAATGTATATAAATGCCCATTTTTAAAGTACTTTATATATCTATATTTACATGTAGACATAGAAAAAGGTCTAAGAAAAGATGCTATGAAATGTTAATATTATCTCTAGGTCTGAGTGATTTTTCTCTTCCTTTTCTAAATTTTCTACAATGGACATGCTTTAAGAAGATATTAAGAACATCATTTCCCCATCCCTAACTCCCAACCTAGTACTCATCCCACTATCCTGCATCACAGCAACTTTCACACACTTTATTTTCCACATTTAAACCACTGGCAAAATTGGGGGTTGATGAGCAGTCAAAGCACCTGGTAAGCCAGTTATCACTCAGACCAGACAGAGAAGGGCCATAACTTCCTAAAAGGCACAAGAAAGGAGACTGGAAGGGAAAGCTGCACTCCCCAGATTAGATCTTTTAATAGTAGACTTCTTTGAAGAAACAAAGTCAGAGGTTTATGCTGACATAGATGAGACAATCCAATGAGCTGGTCTGCAAGGACTTCCAAACCAAACAGACATGGGTTCAAATTCTGGCTCTGCCAATTGCTAGCTGTGTGATCCAAGGTCACTTAACCTCCTTGGGCTTCAGTTTGCTCATTTATAAAATAAAGAGTAATAAAACTTGCCTTTCAGAGTTTCTTTCAGGATTAGATAGAGATAATATACTTGATACCTAATAAGTGCTCTCAATAGATTGATATTATTAGCAGAAACATTCTATGAATAAAAATCAGAATCCTGAAGAAAGGCAAAGAGTTTAGCCAGGCAAATCAATCAAGCTTTCTTGACATCACAGTCCACCCCCTCACTCTCCATCTCCAGCTTTGACTGCATCTGTAGTTATACTTCATCTTCTGGTCCTGATAGAATTCGGAAGACTTTTTTTTTTTTTTCCTTTTTTCTTAAATAATATTTTTTATTGTAAAATATCTACATAGAAGGGATAACTTTCTAAGTGCAATTTAACTAGTAGTTAGCAAATTTCAAAGAATATTATAGGTTACAGTTCCACAGCTTCAATTATTTCCTTATTATGAAATATATATACAAAAAGGTAAAATCTTTCAAAGTATGATTTAACAATAGATATACAGGAAGTTTCCAAAGTTGCTATGGGTTATAGTACCATAGTTTCAGTTATTTTCTTATCGTAAAATATATATACAAAAAGGTGATAGCTTTCAAGTTACAATTTAACAAGTAGCTATAGAACAATTTCCAAGGAATGCTATGTGTTACAGTTCCACCATTTCAATTCTTTCCTTCTAGCTATCCTAATACACTAGCAACCAAGAAAAAGAAAATTATATAAAGAGTCAGTATTCGTAATCCTTTGTTAAATTCCATCTTGTCTGTTGCTACCCCTTCCCCTAGTTTTATCACTTTCCCCAATCTTCAGGGATGTCTAGCCAGTGACCACCCTAACCTGTATATGTTGAAAAGGGGTGTCAACTTTATGAGCAAAGGGAACACATCTGGTTGATGTTCTTGAACGGGCTATTGCCTCTGGGTTTTGGGACTTAACTGGCATAGGAGATCTCTGAAGGATTTAAGTTTCTGAAGAACAAACTTAGTGAGTGAAACTTTTATAGAGTCACAGATAGGGATCTGGGTATTCTTTAAGGTTTTTGGGGACACTATTGACTTGGGCTTACCATATTGTGGTCATTTGGCATATCTAGCTGAAACCTGCATATGAGTAAGCTCCAGGACACCCTCTTGACTCTATCTGAATTCTCTTAGCCACTGAAACCTTATTTTGTTGCCTTTCTTTCCCCCCTTTTGGTCAAAAAGGCATTCTCAAAACCTCAATGCCAGTGTCAGGCTCATTCCCGGAATCCATGTCCCATGTTGCCAGGAAGGCTCATTCATCTGCAGGTTCTGTCCCATGTCAGGGGGAGGGTGATGAATTTATTTGCAGAGTTAGGCTTAGAGAGAGAAAGTCCACATTTGAGCAACAAAAGAGGTTCTCCGAAGGTGACCCCTGGGCATAATTATAGACGGGCTTAGCCTTCCCTTGACAACCATAAGTTTCACCAGAGCAAGCCTCAATATTGAGGGTCTGACTTATAAAAGTAGGGGGGATTCCTAAGTTCACATAGCACATGTTATATGCACAATCCATCCATATCTCACATTATCATCACTTAGTTGTACAATCCGCATCACCCTCCATTTTAAACAATTATCATGCCCAAAATATCTCATAACTCTTGTCAGCCCTTAATTATTTCTTCCTACTATCTGTGCAATACTAGTATGGTATTCCTATTAATTATAGTCCCTAGTATGCAATATGTAGATTTTTTCCATATACCCTTCTGTTGTCCACTCTCTGTGCTAGTGTCCTATCTTAGAAGTATATCATGCAAGCTCCTATCTATGTTTGTGGTGCTAATCCATAGGAAACATGCCTTTAAACAATCTCTTTCATTCCTATTCACCTTCAATACAGCTCTGATACTTATAATCCCATTAACAAACAACTGTCACCCCTATCCATTACCGTATCTTTGAATTCACCATCATTAACACATCTCAACATATTGGATTATAATCCCCCCTCACTAGCTACTGTCTATCACTAGGTCCCCAATATTCTATATTATGAGATTGATTTTACATTGTTCAGAGAGCTCATAAAAGTGATAATACAATATCTCTCCTTTTGTGTCTGACTTATTTCACCCAGAATTAAATGTTCAAGGTTCATCCACGTTGCCATATGTTTTAAGACCTTGTTGCCTCTCACTGCTGCATAGTATTCCATCTTATGTATATACCACATTTTGTTTATCCACTCGTCTGTTGAAGGACACTTGGATTGCTTCCATCTCTCGGCAATGCTGAACAATGCTGCTATCGATATCGGTGTACAAATGTCTGTTCATGTCACTGGCTTCAAATGTTCTGGATTTATACCGAGAAGTGGAATTGCCGGATAAGTAGGGTAACTCAATATCTAATTTTCTGAGAAATCGCCAAACTGTCTTCCAGAGTGGCTGTACCATTTTACAGTCCCACCAGCAATGAATAAGAGTTCCAATTTCTCCATATCCTCTCCAGCATTTGTAGTTTCCTGTTTGTTTGATGGCAGCCATTCTTATTGGTGTGAGATGATATCTCATTGTGGTCTTGATTTGCATCTCCCTAATAGCTAGGGAAGCTGAACATTTTTTCATGGGTTTTTAGTGATTTGTATTTCCTCTTCGGAGCAGTGTCTTTTCATATCTTTTGCCCATTTTATATTTGTACTGTGTGCCAGTTTGAATGCATTATGCCCCCCCAAACGCCATTATCTTTGATGTAATCTTGTGTGGGCAGACCTATCAGTGTTAATTAGATTGTAATTCTTTGAGTGTTTCCACGGAGATGTGCCCCACCCAACTGTGGGTGATGAGTCTGATTGGATAATTTCCATGGAGGTCTTACCCCCCATTCAGGGTGGATCTAAATTAAATCACTGGAGCCATATAAATGAGCTGGCAAAAAGAAGGGACTCATGCAGCTGAGAGTGACATTTTGAAGAGGAGCTACAGCCAAGAGGGACACTTTGAAGAATGCACTGGAACTGAGAGAGGAGCTTCAGCTTACACAGACATTTTGGAGATGGAAAAGCAACTAAGAGTGACATTTTTGAGGTACTGCAGCCTAGAGAGGAACGTCCTGGGAGAAAGCCATTCTGAAACCAGAACTTTGGAGCAGACGCCAGCCACGTGCCTTCTCAGCTAACAGAGGTTATCTGGACACCATTGGCCATCCTCCAGTGAAGGTAGCTGATTGCTGATGACTTACCTTGGATACTTTATGGCCTTCAGACTATAACTGCATAACCAAATAAACCCCCTTTATAAAAGCCAATCAATTTCTGGTGTTTTGCATTCCAGCAGTATTAGCAAACTAGAACATACTATTAATGTTGAACTGTAGGATTCCTTTATATATGCAAGACATCAGTCTCTTATCAGATACATGGTGTGCCAGTTTGAATGTATTATGTCCTCCCAAATGCCATTATCTTTGATGTAATCTTGTGTGGGCAGACGTTCAGTGTTGATTAGATTGTAATTCTTTGAGTGTTCCCATGGAGATTCGCCCCACCCAACTGTGGATGATGACTCTGATTGGATAATTTCCATGGAGGTGTTGGATAATTGTTGGATGATTTCCATTCAGGGTGGGTCTGAATTAAATTACTGGAGCACTATATAAGATCAGACAGAAGGAGCAAGCTGCTATAGCCGAGAGGGACACTGAAGAATGCACTGGAACTGAGAAAGGAGCTTTAGCTCACAGAGACATTTTGGAGATGGCCTTCGAAAGCAGACTTTTGCTCCAGAGAAACTAAAAGAGGACAAATGCCCCAAGAGCAACTAAGAGTGACATTTTTGAGGAGCTGAAGCCTAGAGAGGAACGTCCTGGGAGAAAGCCATTTTGAAACCAGAACTTGGAGCAGACACTGGCCACTTGCCTTCCCAGCTAACAGAAGTTTTCCAGAGGCCATCGGTCATCCTCCAGTGAAGGTATCTGTTGTTGATGTGTTGCCTTGGACACTTTATGGCCTTAAGTCTGTAACTGTGTAACCAAATAAACCACGTTTTATAAAAGCCAATCCATTTCTGGTGTTTTGCATTCTGGCAGCTTTAGCAAACTACTAGAACACATGGTTTCTAAATATTTTCTCCCATTGCGCTGGCTGCCTCTTAGCCTTTTTGACAAATTCCTTTGAGATACAGAAGCTTTTCATTTTGAGTTCTCATTTATCTACTTTTTCTTTTGTTGCCTGTGCTTTGAATATAAGGTCTAAGAAGCAACCTCTCAATACTAGGTCTTGAAGATGTTTCTCTACATATCTTCTAGGACTTTTATGGTACTGTCTCTTGTATTGAGGTCTTTGATCCACTTTGAATTAATTTTTGGATAGGGTGTGAGGTAGGGATCCTCTTTCATTCTTTTTCTTATGGCTATCCAATTCTCCCAGCCCCATTTGTTGAAGAGACTGCTCTGTCCCAGGTTCAGTGGATTTGGGGTCTTATCAAAAATCAGTTGACCATATATCTGGGGGTCTATTTACAAACTCCCAGTTTGATTCCATTGATCAATATGTCTATCTTTATGCCAATACCATGCTATTTTAACCAGTGTAGCTTTATATTAGGCTTCAAAGTTTGGAAGTGTAAGTCCTCCCACTTCTTTCTTTTTTAGTATGTTTCTGGCAATTCGAGGCCCCTTTCCCTTCCAAATAAACTTGATAACTAGCTTTTCCAAGTCTGCAAAGTAGGTTGCTGGAATCTGGATTGGAATTGCATTGAATCTGTAGATCAGTTTGAGAAGAACTGACAACGTTTAGTCTTCCTATCCATGAGCATGGAATATTTTTCCACCTATTTAGGCCCTTTTTTATTTCTTTTAGTAAATTTTTGTAATTTGCTATACAGAGGTATTTTACATCCTTGGTTAGGTTTATTCCTAGGGATTTGATTTTTTTAGTTGCTATTGTGAATGGATTTTTTTTTAATTGCCTCTTCAGTTAGGTCATTACTAGTATATAAGAACATTACTGACTTATGTGCATTAATCTTATGTCCCATCACTCTGCTAAATTTATTAGCGCAAGTAGCTTTGTAAGTCGAATTCTTAGGATTTTTCAAATGTAAGATCCTATCTGCAAATAATGACAGTTTTACTTCTTCCTTTCCAATTTGGATACCTTTTATATCTTTGTCTTGTCAAATTGCTCTGCCTAGAACTTCTAGCACAATGTAGAATAATAAGAGGTCACCCTGGGCATCCTTGTCTCATTCCCAATTGTTCTGGTTAGCAATTGCTGCCATTATGCAAAATACCAGAAAATGGATTGACTTTTATAAAGGGGATTTATTTGGTTACACAGGTACAGTCTTAAGGCCATAAAGTGTCTAAGGTAAGGCATCAACAACAGATACCTTCACTGGAGAAAGGCTGCTAGTGTCTGGAAAACCTCTGTTAACTGGGAAAGCATGTGGCTGCCATTCATCCACTTGCTCCCAGGTTGTGTTTCAAGATGGCATTCTCCAAATGTTGCTCTTGGAGCGTTTTTTCCTCTCTTAGTTGCAGTTCTTCCAAAATGTCACTTTCAGTCTATCAGCTCGTTTATATGGCTCCAGTAATTTAAGTCAAACCTACTCCAAATGGGCAGGGTAACACCTCCATGGAAATTATTCAATCAAAGATCTTGCCCACAGTTGACTGAGTCACATCTCCATGGAAACACTCAAATCAATAGGTTCCAACCTAATCGGCACTAATACGTGTGCCCACACAAGAGTGCATCAAAGAACATGGAGTTTTGGGGGACATAATACATCCAAACTGGCACACCAATCTTAGGGGGAGGGCTTTCAGTCTCTCACTGCTGAGTACTATGCTGGTTGTGGGTTTTTCATATATGTACTTTATCATACTGAAGTTTCCTTCAATTCCTACCTTTCGAAGTGTTTTTTATCAAAAAGGGATACTGAATTTTGTCAAATGCTTTTTCAGCATCTATCAAGATAATCATTTGATTTTTCCCTTTTGATTTGTTTATGTGTTCAACTACATTAATTGATTTTCTTATGTTGAACCACCCTTGCATGCCACGAGAACCCCACGTGGTCGTTGTACCAGTTTGTATATATTATGTCCCCCAGAAAAAGCCATATTCTTTGATGCAATCTTGTGAGGCAGACATATTAGTGGGGATTAAGTTGGAACACTTGGATTAGGTTGTTTCCATGGAAATGTGCCCCACCCAACTGTGGTTGATAACCCTGATTGGATAATTTCCACGGAGGTGTGGCCCTGCCCATTCAGTATGGGCCTTGATTAGTTTACTGCAGCACTATATAAGCTCAGACAGAAGGAGCGAGCTTGCTAAAGCCAAAAGGGACATTTTGAAGAAAGCACAGGAGCTGAAAGAGGAGCTACAGAGGAGAGACAGCTTGAAGACAAGCGTGTGAAAGCAGACTTTGCTATGAGAAGCTAAGAGAGGAAATACCCCAAGAGCAACTAAGAGTGACATTTTTGAGGAACTGCAGCCTAGTGAGGAACATCCTGGGAAAAAGCCATTTTGAAACCAGAACTTGGAGCAGACGCCAGCCACTTGCCTTCCCGGCTAACAGAGGTTTTCTGGACACCACTGGCCATCCTCCAGTGAAGGTACCCACTTGTTGAAGTCTTACCTTGGACACTATATGGACTTAAGATTGTAACTTTATAACCAAATAAACCCCCTTTATAAAAGCTGATCCATTTCTGGTGTTTTGCATTCTGGCAGCATTAGCAAACTAGAACAGTCATGGTGTAGAATTCTTTTAATGTGCCTTTGGATTCGATTTGCAAGTATTTTGTTTAGGATTTTCGCATTCATATTCATTAGGGAGATTGGCCTATAGTTTTCCTTTATCGTAGTGTCTTTATCTGGTTTTGGTATCAGAGTGATATTAGCTTCATAAAATGAGTTACGTAGTGTTCGTTTTTCTTCAATTTTTTGAAAGAGTTTGAGTAGGAATGGTGTCAATTCTTTCTGGAAAGTTTGGAAAAATTCCTCTGTGAAGCCATCTGTCCCTGGGCTTTTACTTGGAGGTAGATTTTGATGACTGATTGGATCTCTTGCTTGTGACTGATTTGTTGAGGTCTTCTATTTCTTCTTGGGTCAGTCTAGGTTGTTCATGTGTTTCCAGGAAATTGCCCATTTCCTCTGAATTGCTTGGTTTGTTGGCATATAGTTGTTCATAGTATCCTCTTATGATTTTTTTTATTTCTTCATGATCTGTAGTAATTATGCCCTTCTCATTTCTAATTCTGTTTATTTGGGTCCTCTCTCATTTTTACTTTGTCAGTCTAGCTAAGGCTCTGTCATATTGTTAATCTTCTCAAGAACCAACTTCTGGTTTTTATTTATTCTCTCAACTGTTTTTGTTGTTGGTGTTGTTGTTGTTGTTCTCATAGCTCATTTATTTCTGCTTCAATCTTTGTTATTGCTTTCATCTACTTGCTTTAAGGTTAGTTTGCTGATCATTCTCTAGCCTCTTCAATTGTTCAATTAGGTCTTTCGTTTTAGTGCTTTCTTGCTTTTTGATTTGTGCATTTAGAGCTTATAAATTATTTTCCTTCAGCACCACCTTTGCTGCATCCCATAGTGTTTTGATATGTTGTGTTCTGATTTTCATTTGTCTCTAGATATTACCAAATTCTCTTGCAATTTCTTCTTTGACCCCACTGGTTTGTTTAGGACTGTGTTGTTTAACCTCCGTATATTTGTGAAAGATCTGTTTCTTTGGTGGTTGATTTCTAGTTGCATTCCATTGTGGGTCACAGAATGTGGCTTTGAATAATTATCTTTTTAAATTTATTAAGACTTGTTTTTTGTGCCTCAGCATATGATCCATCCTGGAAAACGGTTCCATAGGCACTAGAGAAGAACGTATATAGCTGGTACTCTGGATGTAAGGATCTATATATGTCTGTTAAGTCTAATTCATTTATCATATTGTTTAGGTTCTCAATTTTGTTATTGGTCCTGTATCTAGTTTGTTCTAGGCTATAGAAGAGAGTGGTTATGGAAGTCTCCCACTTTAACTGTAGAGGTGGTCTATTGCTCCTTTCAGTTTTGCAATGTTTGTCTCATGTATTTTAGGCTCCTTGATTGGGTGCATAAACATTTATAATTGTTATTTCTTTTTGGTAAATTATCCCTTTGATTAAACATATAGCGTTCCTTCTTTATCTCTTATGACATCTTTGCATTTAAAGTCTATTTTGCTCGACATTACTGTAGCTACCTCAGCTTTCTTTTGATTGCAGTTTGCATAGAAATATTTTTCCATCCTTTCATTTTAGTCTCTTTGTGTCACAGGGTCTGAGTCTCTTGTAAACAGCATATCGGCTGTGGTCATATTTTTAAATCCCATTCTCACAGTCTGTATCTTTAGTTGAGAGTTTATATCTCCATTCACATTCAAAGTTAATACTGTGAAGGGAGCTTCTGAACCAGCCATCTTATACTTGGTTTTAGTTGTTAGATCTTTGTTATTCCCTCTCTCTTTTTTCCCTTTAAGTTACCCTTACTATTCACTCTTCAGTTCTGTGCTCTTCTCCAGACCTCTCTCTCCATTCTTTTTTTCTCAGCTGGTAGAGCTCCCTTTCCTATTTCTTGCAGGGCAGGTCTCTTGTTAACAAATTCTCGCAGCATTTGTCTGTGAAAATTTTAAACTCTCCCTCAATTTTGAAGGAGAGCGTTGCTGTATAAAGAATACTTGCCTGGCAATTATTCTTTTCAGAATCTGAAATATGTCATACCACTGCCTTCTCGCCTCCATGTTGCCCACTGAGTAGTCAGTACTTAGTCTTATGTTGCTTCCCTTGTATGTGGTGAACTGCTTCTCTTTTGCTGCTTTCAGAAGTTTCTCCTTCTCTCCAGCATTTGACAATCTAATCAGCATATGTCTCATAGTAGGTTTATTTGGATTTATTCTATTTGGAGTTTGTTGGGCATCTTTGATTTGCATATTTATATCATTTAGAGGGTTTGGGAAGTTTTCCTCAACTATGTCTCGAAACACTCTTCCTAGCCCTTTATCCTTCTCATTTTGGGACACCAATGATTATTATATTTGTTCGCTTCATATTGTCTGTAATTTCTCTGAGATCCATTTCAAATTTTTCAGTTTTTTTTCCCATTTGTTCTTTTGTGTGCTCACATTTAATTACTCTGTCCTTCAGTTCATTTATCCTTTCTTCTGCCTCTTCAGATCTATTGTATGTCTCTAGTATATTTCTGAGCCACAGTGTCTTTTGTTTCCATAAGGTCTGCTATTTTTTTATTTCCTCTTTCAAATTTTTCTTTATGCTCTTATAGAGTCTTCTTGATTTCCTTTATGTCTTTAGCCATCTCATTGAAGTTGTTTTAGAGATTTGTTTGTAGTTCTTTAATTAACTGCTCCAAATTTTGTGTCTCTTCCGGCTTTTTAATTTGTTCAATTGGCTTGTCCATATCTTCTAGATCCTTCAAGTGCTTTGTAATTTTCTGTTGGCTTCAAGGCATTTGCTTGTCTTGATAGAGTTATTTTGAAAAGTGCAGAATTATTTGAGGATTTATGTATAATTTGTAAAGGTATAGCTTGCTAGAGTGCCGTTTCCCAAACCTACCAGCAGGTGGTGCTCTTGTGGTACAACTTGCTGGGGTGCAGTTTCTCTAACCTACTAGCAGGTGGTGATCTTGTGTAGGTCTTCCCCAACCTTCTCTTGTGTGGTGGGTGAAGTCCAAACTGGGTGGGGAACTAATCAGTGCACCCATTCTCCATGTACACTGAGGAATGACTGTCCTGGGGCTGCAACATGGGCACTGAACAGGTAGGTAGGGAGTCCAATCGAGGGCACCCTGAAGATGCAACATGTGCCCTGCCAGTCCACTCCCTGCCTGCCATCTGCCTGCAAGTCTCTGGGGTGTGGAAGGGGATTCTGATTCTCAGTATGTCACCTCTCCCTTCCTTGCTTCTCCCCACTGCACCCCGCGGACTTCTGTGGGGAGAGAGGAAACGCTGCCTGCTGCCTGCTGGGTTCCCTCATGGGAGCCCCCAGCTGTCTGTCTGACTGTTGAGGATCACCGCCCCCGCCCCCCAGCAAACTGTCAAGGTAGGTGCATGGGAGTGGAGAGCTGCTGCTCACTCCCTTGCTCAGCAGTTTTGTTGCTGACAGCCAGGAGGCGGTCTGACAGGAACACACTCACCATGACCCTCAAGCCACCGTCTCTCATCCATTTTTATTGGTGTCCCCTCCATGTACTGTGGGGGACCTTTTCTGGCCAGTCACACCCCCAAACCACGATCCCTGGTGTCCTCTGGCCCCTTTCTAGTTATTTTCATGGAGAAGAAGCCTGTTCAACCTCACCTAGTCCATCATCTCCCCAGAAGTCCTCTTTGCTGAAGCCTTCTACAGGTAAGCAGTGCTTTGCTCAAGAAATACTCTCTCTAACACTCCTGGAAGTTTATTTTCCTGGATGGGGCCTCCAGAGCCCAGCCTAAGGAATTCATTCCCTGCTTAATTAGCAACCAAAATAATATTAATTAAGCTTAATTTGGCTTAATTAGAGGCCAAAAAGTGCCCTCTCCTTTAAACCTGGAGAAGGAGAATTCTGAGGCCTCTTAAAGTCATGGTAAGGCCGCTGTCCTCAATGAAGTCCATAATCTCAGACTGATCACTTCATATCCTATACCTCTCAAAAATCATTCCAGATGGGTCTGTTGTTTCTTTTTCAGGCCTCAAAAGGACTCCTTTTGGAGAGATTGATCCATACCAGGGGTAAAAATAAAACCTCTGACCACCAGACAAATTGACAAGATACCAGGAATCTAAAGGCTCTTTTCCACTTCCTTTTTTTCCCTCAACTTTTATTTTGAAAAATTTCAAACCTACAAAAAGTTGAAAGAATAGTATAATGTGCCCACATATTCTTTAGCTAAAAAACTGTGATTTTTAGCTATCATTTTGCAATATCTGCCTCACTCTACACACACACACACACACGTCTTTTTTACTGAACCAGTTAAAGGTAGAGTTGCAGAGGTTATAACATTTCATCCCTAAATACTTGAAGGTGTATTAGGAGAACAGGAACATTATTCCATATAACAATACCATCATCACACCCAAGCAATTAAACATTGATACAACAGTATTATCTAATACACAATCTCCAATTGTCTCAACAGTTCGTTCCTTAGTTTTTTTTTCCTCCTGATTGAGGATCCAATAAAGGATCATACACTGCATTTTGTTATCTTGCCTTTTTGGTCTCCTCTAATCTGGAATAGTTCCCTATCTTTTTTGTTTTTTTTTTTTAATATTTCATGGAATCATCTATGAAAAGTCCTGGCAAATTTTCTTGTAGTATGTCCCACAATCTGGATTTATCTGGTTTGTTTCCTTATGATTAGACTAGATTTAAAAACTGGCAATGTATGACATGAATGATCTGGGCAGTTCCATTGCAACATTAGGAAGCGTATAATGTCTATTGTCCCATTATTGGTGACACCAAGTGTTTCAGTTTGCTAAAGCTGCTGGAATGCAATATACCAGAAATTGATTGCCTTTTACAATGGGGATTTATTAACTTACAATTTACAGTTCTTAGATTGTGAAAATCTCCCAATTAAGGCATCAACAGGATGATACCTGGACACTGAAGACAGGCTGCCGGCATCTGGGACACCTCTGTCACATGGGAAGGTACGTGGCTGGCGTCTGCTAATCCTTTGCTGCCAGGTTTCATTGCTTTCAGCTTCTGGTCTCAGTGGCTTCTTCTGTGGGTCCTCTCACTGCTTCTCTGGGGTTTTTCTCTTGAAGCTCTCTGGGCTTTTTCTGTCCTTTATCCTCTCATAAAGGACTCCAATAAAAGGATTAAGACCCACCTTGAATGGGCTGGGTCACATCCCAATTGAAATAACCTAACCAAAAGGTCCCACCCGCAACAGATCTGCACCCACAGGAATGGATTAAAAGAACATAGCCTTTTCTGGGGTACGTAACAGCTTCAAACTACCACCCTCTGGAAAATACATTCATTCCAATACAACATCCCAAAGGCTTAAATCATTTCAGTAAAACGTTAAGTACAAAGTCTCATCAAAATCAGTTACAAGTGTGGTCTGTCCTAGGGCAAATTTACCCTCCAGCTGTGGAACTGTGAAACTTAGAACAAGTTACCTGCTTCCAATATACAAAGGAGGGACATAGAGTGAAATTTTCAGAGTGAAAATTTCCATTTCCATAGTGTGCCAGTTTGGATATATTGTGTCCCCCCAAAAGTCATATTCTTTAATACAATCTTGTGGGGGCAGACATATTAGTGTTGATTAGGTTGCAATCTTTTGATTGTTTCCATGGAGATGTGACTCCATCAACTATGGGTGAAATGTTTGATTAAATTATTTCCATGGAGATATGGACCTCACCCATTCAGGGTGGGTCTTGATTTAATCTTTGGAGTCCTATAAAAGAACTCACAGACAGACGGAGCTCAGAGTAGCTGGGGGGAGGGGGGACATTTTGGAAAGAAGCAATAGCTGACACTGACACTGACACTTGGAGATGCTTGGAGATGTTTGGAGATGCTAGCCCAGAGCTTGCTCCAGAGAAGCTAAGAGAGGACCCCAATGCTTAGATGCACAGAAGCTGAAGAAGGTAAGAGAGATCCAGAAACATTTTGGAGAAAGCCATTTTGAAACACAACCTGGGAGCAAAGGAACAGCAGATGCCAGCCATGGGCCTTCCCAACTGACAGGTGTTCCAGATGCCATTGGCCATTTTTCAGTGAAGTGGTATTAGCTTCTTAATGCCTTAGTTTAGACATTTTACGGCCTCAGAACTGTAAATTTGTAACTTAATAAATCCCCTTTATAAAAGCCAATCCATTTCTGGTATTTTGCATAAAGGCAGCATTAGCAAACCGGAACACACAGGGAGAAAATGGAAGGAAAACAGGGGTCACCAGACCCAAACAGTTCCAAAAACCTGCAGGGCATACTTCATTAGACTTCTAGGTCTAAAAGTCATCCAGAGAATTACATTTTATCCTCTGGGGCTTCAGACCCCACCCTTTCCAAGGGCTTATGCAGCGGCTCTGCACTCTCCAAACACTGGGGTGAGGACTCCAACATCTCCAAATGTTGGGGAGATGGCCAAGCTATTGGCTCCACCCTTTCCAAACATGGGCTGAACTCTAGGCCCCTCCCTCTTCAAGCATCAGGGTGGCAGCCAGACTCTCCCCAATCTCTGGGGCACAGACTTAACCCCCTCAGAACAGTGGGATGGTGGCCAGGCTCTCCCCAATCCACAGGCAATGTGCTACACCCTCTCTGAAGCCTGGGGTGGTAACACTCTTCCTGAACAACATGGCAGAAAGCCTGCCCTCTGCAAACTCCAGGGCAAACTCACCCTTTCCACATACACGGATGGGTCTGCTCTCGTGGCCTGAGATGTCTTTGCTCCAGACCTCTGCTTCCATGGTTCTTCCTTTGAAGTCATTTTTCCTTCAACCTATCCCTCTTCTGTCCTCTTTAGTCCATGTTGGCAGTGGTTTCGTTCATGCAGATCTCACAAAAAATTTCGTTGGTTTTGCATGCAGCACACAGGGGTCCCAACCCTCAGATAATAGACTTTTCACAGATCCTTTCTGTATAACTCCATCTCCAATCCTGACTTGCACTGAAATGACTGGCTGGTTCTATGTTCTGTTAAATCCTCACATGGGGCACTATTCTCCGGGGACTCATTTTCTGGTATAACCCCAAATTTTCCAAACCATCAATTTCTGGTTTCTTTGTAACTAAGAGTTCAGTTCTCAAGATTATCCCTTTCCTCTCATATTTTACTATAAGCTGCAAGGAGAAGCCAGCCTACACTTACAACATTTGAGTTGGAAATGTCTTCGGCTAAATATTCCCTCTCGTCACTTTCAAATTCTGCCTTCCATCTGACATCAGGACTCAATTTTGCCAAATTCTCTGCCACTTTAAAACAAGGATCACCTTTCTTCCAGTTTGCAATGACATATTCATCATTTCTATCTAAGGTCTCATCGGATGTACGTTTAGTGTTCATATTTCTACCAACAGTCTCATCAAAGCAATCTATGCCTTTTCTATCAAGCATCTCACAACAATTCTTCCAGAATCTTCCTCTTACCCATTTATAAAGCCGTTCCAGCATTTTTGGCCTTTGCAAACTCAGCACTACCCCCGCTCTCCTGATACCAAAATCTGTTTCGGTTGCTAAAGCTGCCAGAATGCAATATACCAGAAATGGATTGGCTTTTACAATGAGGATTTATTAACTTATAATTTACAGTTCTTAGGCCATGAAAATGTTCCAATTAAGGCATCAACAGGATGATACCTGGACTCCAAAGACAAGCAACTGGCATTTGGGACACCTCTGTCACATGGGAAGGCACATGGCCAGCGTCTGCTGGTCCTTTGCTGCCAGGTCTGCTTGCTTTCAGGTTCTGGTCCCAGTGGCTTCCTCTGTAGGTCCTTTCTTTGCTTCTCCAGGGCTTTTCTCTCTAAGCTCTCTGGGATTTTTCTGTTCTTTATCCTCTCATAAAGGACTCTAGTAAAAGGATTAAGACCCACCTTGAATGGGCTGGGTCACATCTCAGTTGAAATAACCTAACCAAAAGGTCCCAGCCACAATAGGTCTGCACCCACAGGAATGAATTAAAAGAACATGGCCTTTTCTGGGGTACATAACAGCTCCAAACTACCACACCAAGTTTAATCACTTGGTTAAGGTGATATCTGCCAGATCTCTCATTGGCCATGCTCTGCAAAGGTCAAAGGGCCGCAAGCCCATATGGTAGGACCACTGTGTTCTCCAGTGTTGTGATTTCTTCTCTTCCTCTTTGGAGAAGAAGACCTGGTATTCTCCTTCAGATGAGAAGAGGTCAGGTCAGGAAGGGCATAGAAGCCCATAGAAGCATTTATAGAAACTCAACCGGAAAGCCTCTTAGAATCCAGTACTTCATTGTCAGACCTAGCACAGATTGTCCATGTCAGAAAACTGCTGGTTATGCTCAGTGACAGTAAGGGGGCAGCAAAGACCTCTAGGAAAGGAACATCCATTCCTGGATTGAACACAGGAGTTGTTTGAGGAAGAGGGAGAGAGTGCAGAGAAGACAGCTTCCAGATTTTATATTATATGTCCCACTGCCATTCCTGGCCTCCTACACTGGCCAGTGAGTTCTAATGCCCTACTCACTTGTACTGGCAATACTAAGACAAAATCCAAAAACTTGAAGGCAGCATGTTGTGTGTCTAAATCTCCAGTTTATCCTATGCAATGAATTTCCAGGCACATGTGATACAGAAACCCTGTACTTTTCAGCTACCTTCCTCAATAATTCCCAATCCTTACAAAATACCAGGATCTAGTGGCTACATCACCACCTCAAGTTACCATTTCTTTTATAAATTATGCCATCATCCAGTGAAAGAAATTCCAGGCATAAAACCAATTTGTGAGGGGCAGACCAGCTTACCTTGTGTACCAATGTAAGCATTCTTCTGTTTGTAACCATCCATGAAACTGGCATTAATGTAATCTGTCTAAAGATAAAAATAGGAGACATCATCGTACCTGCATGGAATTGTACCTGCATGGAATACATCATTTGGGTGGGAAAATTATGTATTGGGTAAATATAACTCAAGGTGGGGATAATCTCTTCTTGTCAGGCAGAAAGTGAGGAGTGAAAGGGTCAGTTGAAAACCTGACTTCAACAAATGGTGCTGGGTCAACTATGTATCCATAGGCAGAAAATGAAGTTGGTCCCTTCCCTCAAAACATATGCAAAATTAACTCAAAATGGATCACAGGCCTAAATGTAAGAGCTAAAACTATAAAAGTCTTTAAACAAAATATATGAGTAAATCTTTGTGACCCTGTTAGGCAAAGCTGTCTTAGATATGACACCAAAAGCATAAGCACCGTAAGAAAAAATACAAACATATGACAACATGGATGAACCTTGAAGACATAATGCTGAGTGAAATAAGCCAGACACAAAAAGAGAGATATTGTATGTTACCACTAATGTGAACTCTGTGAAAAATGTAAAATAAGTGTTTTATATTATAGAATGTAGGGGACCTAGAGATAGACAGCAACTAGTGAAGGGGGAACAATAGTCTAACAAGAACAGGTAAGTTATTGAGGGTAACCTTAATGATATGTGAATGCTCAGGAATGACTATGGTTGGTTAATTTTCTTGAGGTATGGCAGGAACATGTTGGAAGCAATGTAGTTATTTTAGATTATCTGTTTTTCTTATTCCTTTGTTTTGTTTGAAAAGTTTTTTAATTTTTGATAAATAAGGTTTAAAAAAGAAAAAATACTTAAATTGGACTTCATCAAAATAAAAACTTTTGTGCTTCAAAGGACACCACAAAGAAAGTGAAAAAGCAACCCCCAAAATGGGAGAAAATATTTATAAAGCATATAGCTGATAAGGACTTGTACATAGAATATTTAAAAAAACACCTCAATACAGACAAGCCAATATAAAAACAGGCAAAGGATCTGAATAGACATTTCTCCAAAGAAGATACACAAATGGGCAAGAAACACATGAAACGATGCTCAACATCATTAGCCATCATGGAAATATAGCCACACTGAGATGCCGCTTCACACCCACTAGGATGGCTATAATCAAAGACATAATAACAAGTAATGGCAAAGATATGGAGAAACTGGAGCCCTCTTATGCTGCTAGTGGGAATGTAAAATGATGTAACACTTTGGACAACCTTCTGGCAGTTCCTCAAAGGGTTAAACACAGAATTGCCACATGACAAACAATTCTACTACTAGGCATTCCCCAGACAACTGAAAACCTATGTCCATACAAAAAACTGTACGAATATTCATATCAGCATTATTCATAATAGCCAAAAAGTAGAAAAAACCCACACGTCTATCAGCTGATGAATGGGTAAATAAAATGTGGTATGTGCATAACAATGGAATATGATTCTGCAATAAGAAGGAATGATGTTCTAATGCATGCTACAACATGGACGTACTTTGGAAACATGATGCTAAGTGAAAGAGGCCAGAGACAAAAGGCTACATATTGTGGGATTCCACTTACGTTCACAGTGACTATCCACTGGGTTCCCTCATGTGGCAAATAGTATGAATCGTCAATACCCCACAGCCACACTCAGAAGACATTTTCACCTCATGGTCAAAACTATGTTACTTGGATATGTGTTTATTAGCCAGTCAGTTTACTGACTTATCAGTCCACTAATTATTTAGTCAAGAGTTTCCTGCTCTTCTCTCCTCCCACAGCAGACAGTACTGACCTCTTACTACTAATGTTCTACTGTGACATGGACAACCTCTTTGAGCTACCTGACTACCCACCTGCAGCAGACCCACAAGTTAAAGCTTTACTCACTCCCAGCCACAGCAGCGCCCTCCCATGGTCAGTCAAAGCCCATCTTCTGCTCAGCCCAGCAACCTCAAGCGGCATACCCACCCAGGACCCAGGAGAAGGCATAGCAAAGTACACTGAATTTACCTGCTATGTGCCAGTCAACACTACTATGATAAGTAAGTAACTTATAAGCTATGATCCCAGGAGCTATCTTCATACTTTAAAAAGAAATGTCACCTCTTTAAAGAAGACTTATCATTTCTTTATAACTAAAGATATCAGCTTTTCAGCATCCTTGACTCTGAGAGCACTGAGAGTTAAAATCAGCAATTTCAGAAGAATCATCAAAAATTAAAACTGAAAATGACCTCAGAGATAAAGTTTAGATTTGGGGCAAATTGAAACAGCAGGGATAACCAAGTACAGTATGTTACGGACCATGTTCAATAGAAACTGTGACTAATAGCTCTAAAATTCCAGGAGCAAATCTGGTGAACAATTTACCACTAAACCGGAATCCTCCATTTACTGTGGAAATTAATACTCTGCCAATGTTTGCAGTAATGAGAGAGACTACAACTCAGGTGATGACAGATTAACTACAGGGTGACAAGAATAGTCTCTTGGTACACTGGGATTTACTCATTCATTCCAATATTTACTGAGTGCCTGATACATGACAGGCACTGTTCCAGATATAAGACACAGAGCAGTACACAAACAGATAAAAACAGATATCCCTGATTCCACAGCCCCACCTGAACCATTATACTCCCCTCTTTCAGAGCATATCCTGTGGTGATCTCAGTAATATTGATGATTTTGCCCATAACCAGCCAGACCCTTAGCCAATGTTCCTGCAGGAAAACCCTCCATAAGGGTCCTAAATAGGACTGTGAATTCAGTTAAGATGCTTGAAACAGTGGGATCAAGAGAGTTTGAAACCATGATCCTAGGGTCCCAACCTACGTACCATGCATACCCAAATACGAGGTAATAATTTTTCTAAAAATTATCCCCCAGGAAGAGAAAAATAACCTTTTATAACAAGTGCCTCTACCATGTGTCATGTTAAAGGGGTAATTTTTAAATTATTTTACTTTGAATAACACCCTCAATCAATACTGTTTTCTTAATGGTTATACAGTTCACCAGACAGAATTGGTGTATCAGAAGGAAAAAGAAGAAATTTAACACCTATTTAGTCATAGATCTCAAAATTCCAAGTATTGGATGTCGCTGTAAACAAGTTATATTAAAGAGCACTTTATAAAGGAATAAGTGAATGATCATGTTATAGTAGATGCATGAAATGCAGGATGAATGAAAAGAAACAACTGTCCTAATGTTATACTGATAGATTTTTATGGTTTAAGATAAATTTTCCAGTGAACATTCCTTGCACTTAAAAGGAAATAAAGATGATGAACTCTGGAAAACTGAATTAGAGCAACTCAAAAAGTGGTTCCAATGATGACAAAGATACTGATGTTAAAGGAGCGTGTGAAGAGTTTGAATAAAATTTTCACTAAATGTCTATATCAATATATAACATGTGATTTTTAGTATGTAAAGAAATAATCAAATCAATACATCCAGTATTATAGTCATTTGACCACTTCATCTCTATCTGTATACATTTACATATACAATAGCTATCCAAAATTTTTTTCAGATCTTGTAGATGGAAAAATTAGAGGTCATTATAATCAGACCTGCCTTATATTGATGCATATACAGTCACAAACTGAGTTGGACTATACGGCCATGATTTCGTAACAAAAGACTAAGAAATAACTTGACATGTATTGAACACTAACAACATGCCAGACCTTGGGCTATCAGCATTTGCATAAAGTAAGTTGACTTAGGTGTTTAGGAACTGCCTATGGTCATAGACGAGTACACAGTAAAAGTGGAACTCAAACCTTGTCTTTCTTGCTTCAGAGTTTATGCTCTTTCTACGACAATATTAGTAAGTTTCACTTTGGAATAGGCTTAAATTTTCCTCATTGGTCCTGAAAAGATGGCATTTTTCTGTCTACCTGAGTGTGGCCACTTCGTTTTGTCAGCTTCACTCTAGTCTGGTCCAGGCAGGGTACATCCCCATAGCGATTCTTCTCTAGGTTTCCTGGAGACCTGAAGGAAATGAAACAACATGCTAGAATAAAGAAAAATTGGGGATAGTGTTTATGTACCAAGTCTGGTAGTGCAAAGGTGGGAGTCGAATACCGCTGGGGGTGGAGACATGAGAGCTCTTCTCTCTCTGGTCTATATAGTTCCATATCACTTAAGTTTTTTTTTTTTTCAGGACAGAACTGAGTCCCATTTGATCACTGCTGTGTTTTTTTGTGCCACAGAGGTCAAGGACCGGCCCAGAGTTATGTAGAGAGGGCCCTACTTGGGCCCAGTCAAGGTCGGGGACATAAGATTTAGAACTTTGCTATAAATACATGTTTGTTGAGTAGGGGGAGACAGAAGGCAGAGATGGTGCTGTACACAGCTGGTAGAAGCTTGGAAGCTGGATGCCTCAAAGACAGTCTCCCAGCAGGGCAGGCTGGCAGCATTTGAGGGCCTGTTAACATTTGGTTGGTGGTCGAAAGCCAGCAGAGGGTCCTGTCCAGGGCAGGTGGGCCCAGCACCTTGGAGGCTCCTGGTCTGAGGTTCCCGGGTGGCAGTAGCGGTAGCACCTGGGCTCAGCCCACATTGTTCAGGGCCTTATGGGCAAACTCGGGCAGCAAGAAGGCCAGCCAGTGCACGTCCAAGTTGTAGTATTTCAGATGCTACCCAGGCATAATGATTCACCGTCAGAAATCCCACACCTTCAAAGGCAAGGTGAGGTATAGGGCTAAAAACAGCAGAGTAAGTGAAAATCTATATGATTAATAAGACTCTCTGTTCCATTCCCCTGACCCGTCCCACCCTCATATCTGGCTTGGTTGGACTTACACCAGGCAAGAACTAGAGAATTTTTCTCTGGAGAAAGTGAATAGCCCAAGATAAAAAAATTCTGTCAATTGAGGTATACCACCAACAAGGTTAGACTGCTATCTGATCATGCTAATTTGAAGCTCATTCATGCAAACAGCAGTTCCAAACAGCTTTTAAGGGTCTTATTCCTAAGTGTGAATTAGCAGCCAAGGATCTCCAGATCAACTCAAATACACAGGGAAAAAAGCACAAAAGAGAGCCAATAAGAGAAAATGACTTCTAAAAGGAAGAAAAGAGAAGACACTCTATAAAAAAAACAAAAATAGTATGCTATGAAAAAGGAAAAATCAGAGAAGGCTCTTGGAAATTAAAAATGATATCTGAAATGTGGCCCTCTCTCTAACTGAGCCATCTCGACAGGTGAACTCGCTGCCCTCCCCCCTACGTGGGACCCGACTCCCAGGGGTGTAAATCTCCCTGGCAATGCAGAGTATGACTCCCAGGGATGAATGTGGACTCGGCATCGTGGGACTGAGAGTATCTTCTTGACCAAAAGGGGGATGCAAAATGAGACGAAATAGTTTCAGTGGCTGAGAGATTCCAAATGGTGTCAAGAGGTCACTCTGGTGGAAATTCTTACGCACTATATAGATAACACCTCTTAGGCTTTAATATATTGGAATAGCTAGAAGTAAATACCTGAAACTACCAAACTCCAACCCAGCAGTCTGGACTCCTGAAGACAATTATATAATAATGTAGATTACAAGGGGTGACAGTGTGATTGTGAAGACCTTGTGGATCACACCCCCTTTATCTAGTGTATGGATGAGTGGAGGAATGGGGATAAAAACTAAAGGACAAATGGGGTGGGATGGGGGGATGATTTGGGTGTTCTTTTTTCACTTTTATTTTTTATTCTTGTTCTGGTTCTTTCTGATGTAAGGAAAATGTTCAGAGATAGATTATGGTGATGAACGCATAACTATGTTATCATACTGTGGACAGTGGATTGTATGTATATCATGGATGATTGTATGGTGTGTGAATGTATTTCAATAAAACTGAATTTAATAAAAAAAATGACATCTGAAAAAGAATTTGAATAGACGAGATAAAAGAAAAAGTTGAAGAAATTTCCCAGAACATAAAATAAAAAGCCAAAGTAATGAAAAATAAGAGAAAAGTTAAGAAATCAAGATTCAACAAACCACAATCTGGGCACCTGTTTTTGTAAATAAAGTTTTATTGGTTTTATTGGAACACAGCCACCCCATTCACTTATGTATCATCTATGGCTGCTGTCATACTGTAATGGCAGAGTTGAATACTTGCAACAGAGACTGTAAGGACCATAAACGTAAAAGATTTACTATCTTGCCCTTTAGGGAAAATTGTCAACTCCTGAGCTGGGAGATTCAACCAGACTGAAAGGAATTCCACTGAGAGAAATGACATAATGCAAGAAAAGAAACTATGAAAATAAAATGTAAAAACATTTCCTAGAATTGAAGAACACAAGTCTTCAGATGAAAAGAATCCATCAAGCACCCAACACAATGAAAATATGACCCATACCAAAGCACATCATTGTGAAATTTTTAAACAAAAAGTTAAAGAGACTAGCTAAAAGTGTCCAGAGAAGGAAAAACAAATACCAGAGCATTTACAAAGGTTTGAGTAAATGCTCAAAGTAAGAATGACGTAACATTGAACTATTCAGTAACACCTCTAGCAATCAGAAGGGCATTGCATTAAAAATTCTAAGATAAAAATTATTTCCAACCAAGAATTCTATGCTCTAGGAAAATGAAATATAAGTAAAGAAAGAAGAAAATATGGCACCCAGGAAACAGGATCCAATAAAAGAACAAGGAATGCGCAAGTCTTAGAATGAAAGAAGAGGAGCAGGCCTAGAGAACAAATAACCATGGGCTGGACTGGAGCAAAAGACCAAAGAGTTCTGGAAGTAAGGTGTCCAGGGAAAAAATGGAATCAATTAATTATCTGATATATTTGACCAGTTGGAAAATAAAAATGATAGTCTAAATAAATGTGATAAAGCATATGGAAAAAAAAAGGATAGGTACATAGAAAACTAAAGAAAATGGAAAAATTAGGTAAACTTGAAAAGAAACAAAACATGAAAGTCATGAAATGTAATATATTTGATCATTTCACAGAATTCCACTTAGCTCTGTAGTTAAAAATATATATAGATATACATAGAGATATATATATACACAAATAATAATACAAATACTGACTACTAAGTAAATAAAAAACAGTGACATAAAATAGTCAACCAGGAAGTGGAGATATAACAGCTAACTGCTTCCAGCTAGACATCCCAAATGGCCACAGTATGCCATGCCCTTACCAAAAGTAGTCCCCAAATACCTAGGTCCCTACCTAGATTCTATAAAAGATTCACTCACTAAGTTTTCTCTCTCAGAAACTTAAATCCACCAGAGTGTTCCTATGCCAGACAAGTCCTAAAACCCAAAGGCAACAGCCTCTTTAAGAACAACAATCAGATGCAACCCCCTTCCCCATGCTGTTGACACCCCCTTTCAATATGAACAAGTTGGGGTGCTCACTGCCTAGACACCCCTGGAAATGGAGAAATGGATTAAGGGGTGGCAACAAACAAGATAAGATTTAACAAAGGTCTATGACTACTAAAACTTTATATAAACATATACATATATTTTTAGATGCTGGGGTGTTGGAATAGCTGGAAGGAGGTAAATGACATGGTGGAACTGTAACCTACAACATCCTTTGAAATTTGCTGTATGACTACTCATTGAATTGAAAGTCTTTACCTTTCTATATATACCCTATACTGCATAATAAGGAAAGAACTGAAACTGTGGACTGTAACCCATAATAAATTTTGAAATTACCTATATAACTGGTTGTTGAGCTGTACATCGAAAGTTAACATATTTCTGTATGTATGCTATATTTTACAATGATGGAAATAGCTTAAGTGTGGAACTGTGACCCATGACATTCTTTGAAATTTTCTCTCTAACCACTGCTTAAATCGTACTTTGAAAGTTATCACTGTTATGTACATACGTTAAAGTTTACAATAAAAAATGCAATAAAAAAAGATGCAAAAAAAAAAAAAAAGATGAACAAGAAAAAAAGAGCTAACTGCTTACCTACCATACATTACATTAAAGAATATTACAAGCACTTTAATTATGCAATAAATATAAGAAACAGCTACAAGAGTTAAAAATGTATGACTACAGGAAGTGGAATTAAGGTAAGACTAGAAATTGCTATTTATTTTGTTGCATTTTTCTTCGGTACTGTTTATTTTTTAAAAAATTATTTGCATGTATTAGTGATCAACAAGAAAAAATATTTACAAAGACCACCCATATAAAAGAATCTATAAAGTTCATGGGCAGACATGTATATGTAAAAGGTATAAACAAATGGACTGTACAGAAACATCATATTTATACTAGTGGCTGCTTCTGGGGAGTGGGAAGAATTAGAGTGAGGATTAGAAGGGATTTCACCTTTATAATGAATTATTTCCTACATATAATAAAAAAAAAAAATCTTGAACCAAATATGGCCAAAATATTAACAACTGTCAGTGTCAATTCTGGTCATAGGAACATAGTTGTTTGTTATATTACACTCTGTACTTTACAATATTTTTTAAAATGCCCCCCTTCCCACACAAATATGCCCAGCTGATTTTTGACAAAGCTGCAAAAGCAATTCCTTGGAGAAAGAATCCCCTTTTCAACAGACATCCATAGGCAACAAAAGTGAACATCATTGTTTTGTATGACTGCGTGGTCTGTGAATATATCTCAATAAAATGAAGATAAAAAAAAAAAAACAGTGAATAAAAAAAAAAAAGTGAACATCAACTGCAACCTTACACCTTATACAAAAATAACTCAAAATGGATCATGAACTTTAATGTAAAATATGAAACTATAAAACTTTCAGGAAAAAAAAAACAGGAGAAAATCTTCAGAATCTAGGGCTAGACAAAGCGTTCTTAGACTTGACACCAAAAGTATGATCCATAAAAGGAAAAACTGATAAACTGGGCTTAATCAAAATTAAAAATTTGTGCTTCACAAAAGACCCTATTTTTTTTATTTATATATATCAATGTGCTGCAGAGCTAAGTGGGATTCTATAAAAAAAACAAACTACAGACTGGAAGGAAATATTCACAAATCACATATCCAATGAAGAACCAATCTTTAGAATATTTAAGAACTCTCAAATTTCGTCAGAAAAAAATCCATTTAGAAAATGGGCAAAAGACATTTCACCAACAAGGATATACAGATAGAAATGAGCACATGAAAAAATGTTCAACATCACTGGCCATTAGGAAAATGGAGATTAAAACCACAATGAGGTATTATTATGCACCTATCAGAATAGCTAAAATAAAAAAATATGACACCGAATTGCTGGTGAGGATGCAAAGAAACAAATGCTGGTTAAGAATGTAGAGTGGGACAGACACTCTAGAAAACAGTTGGGCAGTTTCTTAGAAAACTAAACATACAATTACCAAATGACCTAACAATAATACTTGTGGACATTTATGTCAGAGAAATGGATAAATTTCAGGTTCACACAAAACCTGGACACAAACGTTCATAACAGTTTTATGTAATAGCCAAAAACTGAAAACACCCAGATGTCCCTGAACAAACTGGTTAAACAAACGGGAGTACATCCATACCACAGAACACTACTCAGCAATAAAAAGGAATGAACTATTGATACATTCAACAACTTGGGTCAATCTCCATGTAATTATGTTGAGTTAAAAAAGCCAATCTCAAAAGGTTACATACTGTATTTATATAGTAATTCTTGAAATGAAAAAATTATTTGATTGGAGAACAATTAGTGGTTGCCAAGAGTTAGGACGGGGAGGGTGTGGGAAGGAGGAAGAAGTGATTATAAAAGGGCAACATGAGGGATTCTTGCGGTGATGGAACTAGTCTGTGTCTTTACTGTGGTGGTGGATACACAAGCCTGCACATGTGATAAAACTGCAAAGAACTAAATATATACAAATACACAAAAAGAAAAACTTGGGAAATCTGAATAATACTGGTAGATTATAAAAATGTCAATATCTTGGTTATGATATTACACTATAGTTTTAGAAGATGTTGCCATTGGAGAACTCTGGAAAAGATACATGGGAACTGTCTGTATTATTTTTTACAACTGCATGGTGATCTACATTCATCTCAAAATAAAAAGTTTAATTAAAAAAAAATACCTCTATTTTTTCAGCAGTGTAAGAAAGAAGACAAAAAGCGGGAAAGCCTCTTGGCCAATGGGAACCATGAGCAAGAGTGAGTATTTTGATGTCTATTTAATACTACAGAATTCCAAGGGAAACATAACTTGTTCTGTATAAGTAGTTCTACAGGACTTGGTGTAAGGCAGAGGACTAGAGCTGGTGAGGGTTCTGGGTCCTGAAGTGGGTGGAGGGGATTGCACTCATTCAATAAAGTGGCAGAACTGAGAAATCTCATAGGACGGGACGTGGTTCTCTGATAGTAACACAACAGCGGGTTCAAGTGATGCCAAAGGAAGATCCAAAATTCACCTTTTCAATGGGGGGTGAGGGGTGGGGAGGGAACGGAGCACAATAAAAATGACATCTCAAGGACCTCACAGCAGTGAGTAATTGTAGAAGCACCCAGAGCAAGGTCAGGAATCCTCAGGACAAGTATGCATTCTCTTAGAGCTGCCTAGCAGATCCCCCTGACCCTGCTTCATGGTTATTTCCTTGATTCAGAACTACAGGAGAAAAGATTGTCCAGTTGAGAAAGAGATTGGATGTAAAGAGGGGTCCTGAGTTGGAGGAGAGAAACTAGAGATGCTCCTCATTACAAGGAAGAGCCTCCCTTTAGAAAACGAAGTGTGAAGGAGCTGTTGCCAGGGCCTGCTAGAAGCATCTTCCTAACTGATCCTTAGCCCAAACCTTTCCTACTTACATGGAACAGTGGAATGTGCCAACAGGGTTCTCACGACGGATGTCTTCGTATTCCTCATATATCCCCCGCTTTTGTCTGGTGTTAACATAGTCCACCAATTCTTGGATGGTCATGGCGTGGGGACCTGGAACATGCACCGAGTCCCAGTCTAAGGCAGGAGGGAGGGAGAACAGGATGATCTCATCGAAGGGATCTGGGTGGCCGTTCACCTGGGGTAGGAACTGGAAATTCCAACTGGCGAGGTCAATTTTGACGTACCCACCCAGGTTTTCCGGAAGGCACTCCCTGGGCAGGTGCTGGGTGACCTCAGATGTCTTCAATATCTGAATCTGAAGGCCAGAAAGAACCATGTGAGTACTGGAGGTGAGGGTGGGGTCAAAGATAGGAAAGACAGAGAATAACTGCATAAATCAGGTTTGGGGAATAGAATGAGATTTACTTGAAATACTAGGTATACTAGTAAAAGAAGTGGACCACATATCATCTACCTGGGATTGAAGTTGTAGGATTTCCCCAAACAAAGGTCTAATATCCCAGAATGCATATAAAATTCTCTTCTGGAATTAGGGACCCTGAAACATACCTTCTAAGAAGAAGGAAGAGTGCACAAAGTGTTTATGCTATTAACAAGGCTTCCCAGTACCATCTCAGATTGGTACTCTCCTTTTTGATCACTAAGAATGCATAGGTAATAGCTATTTTTGTCAACCCCTATACCCAATTTTAGACCAATTAGTTTGTGTTTTATTCACATGGTATGGTTGTTCTAAAAGATAGATTTCTATGAACATAAGACAAGACTAGCCACCCAGAAGCAGGGCAGCCCAGGAAAAAATGCTAGATAAGTAATCATAATACCTAAATTCTGCTTTCTGCTTGGACAGTCATGTTGGACCAATTAACCTTGGAATATGTGTAGAATGGGAATGCTGCTCCTTCTAAAAGCTTGCCACTCTGTCACCTCTTCCTGGAATGCCCTCCTTTCCTCCTCTGCCTCTTCAAAGACCAGCTCATAGATCACCTCTTGTGTGAAGCCCTTCCTGACTGCCCAAGCCAGTCAGTCCCCTTTCTCTGTGTACTGCAAAGCTGTGGCCCTCTGCACATGTCTGTGCTTCCTATCAGGACCATGAGCAACTAGAGAGTAAGGATTAATTCTCTCTTAATTCCCAGGGCTCAGTTCATGGACTATAAAAGATGCACTATATATTTTGGGTTTATACATGTTTGTATATGACCTACAATTCAGGTGTGAGAACCTGCCTATGGAGTTCTCTCAAAGAGTTACTCAGGAAAGCTGTCTCTCACCTTGAGTCACTAAGTCTCAAGTAGCTTCCACAGAAATAAACATCTTCAATTTCCTCTTTCCAATCCAAGTTGCCTCAGCTATAAAGATTTGCATTGTTATATTCATATACCCTCATAACTTACTAAAAAAATCGCTGGTAATATTTCAAAAGAACAACTTCATTATCTTACCCATTACAACAATGTTTCATATGCCCTTTCTTTCAAGGGCTGCAATCAGTAAGTGAGACCATAATCCTTCAGTCCTGGAACCTCAAGGGATTATGATAGAAATAAGATAATTTTGGACAACACATTCTGAAATTAGGGAGCAATGACTTGTTTTAAGCGAAAATACCAGGAAAAAAGAGATCAGGGAGGAACTCTTCTCCCTCACCCTGGTGGTCAAGGGGACCTTAATGGTTTTTCCAATTGAACAAGTTCAAATACCAGTTCAACTAATGCAATTATATTAAAAGTTGTTAAGTGTTGATAACTGTACTCAAGGTGGTTACATAAGCAAATATCCTTGTTCTTATCCTGGAAATGTACCAGGAAGTATTATATCTTAATGAGCATGAAGTATACAACCTACTCTCAAATATTTAGATGATAGATAGGCAAAATGTTAAAACTGGTGGATCTAGACATCTGGGGGAAGGAGGGGTATGCTGGAGTTTGTTGTAGAGTTTTCTATTATTTTCGCAACTGCCCTGTAAGCTTGAAATTGTTTCAAAATAAAAAGTTTGAGGAAAAAAATGTTAATAGCCTTCATAGCACTAGGCTCAACTTTGGAAGTAATAGCCACCCCTAAGCTAACCATTGGACTCATTCCTTCAGAAATTTTTTACACAAGGTGTTGTGGAATGGGAGAGCCAGACAAACCATCTCCAGCTCCTAATTTCAAGGAGTTTATAGCAGAGCGAGAGAAGAGCCTTACTGAGCTGATAATGAATAGAGTAGAGAACGTGAGTGGAAACACTAACAGAAGCAGAAAGTCGGGAGGCATTTTTTTGAAGGTAGAAAACTAGCTGGAAGAATTGTGACAGTAGAGATGGGGGTGTATCTAGCCTTCTCCCAAATCAGATGAAGCTAGTTTGCCTTACCCTCTCTCGGACTTTATCCTTCAACAGGAGGCTGATAATAGAATAGGGCACTCGGAACCATATCGGTGCTCCCACGATCAGCACCTTCTTCAAACGAGCCGGGAATGCTCCCTGTGGAGACCACACATGAGGATTTAAGGATACCAGTTACTCAGCTATAACAATGTCCTAACAGAACCTGTGACTGTGCAAGTCCAAAATTTAGGTTTTCTGCTCTTCTCCCCATTCTTACCCAGCAGGGGGAGTCAACAGCCTAATTCAGGTTTTACTTCATTAGCCAGAGAAAAGGTAGTTTATAAAGAAATAAGGATATTAAAAGTTGATTTACTTTTTTTTCATTATTGTGGTAAAATATACATAACATAAAATTTGCCATTTAGCCATTTATGATTTAGTCTTAAAAGTTCTGACATTATGTTCTTGTCAATATAAGCTTTATGGATCAAAAACTATTCTGATTTTTTTTTTATTATCAGCAGTTGGCCTACAAAGCACACATACATGCCTCTCAAAAATTCTGATTATTAAAACTTTGTAAAGGAAAAACCAGATCTTCCTAATAGTATAGCATGAATAACATTGGACATGAAACATTTGTGTTTTTCAATAACCCTTCTTTTACTTTGAAACCTATGTATTTATAATGATTTATTTTTTCATCTATCTACTTATCAATGTTCAATCAATAAATAAGATCTAGCGGGCATAAGGGCAAATGAGGTCTGAAAGAAAGAAGACATCTGATCCGCACATGGCATAGGATGAAAAACAGTTCATTTTTCCTGAGTCACAGCATTCAGTTTTTCAATATTCCAGGTTCTCATGGGCAGTGTTACCATGTAATGACATTCTAACTGGGAAGAAATCATTCCCCAGGAATATACATTTATTAAAGAATTGTGGTTAAGTATTTTCTACCTCTTTCTTACTATCCTTTTTACCATTTTCAAGATTCTCAATTTGACATGCCACTTTCTGCTACTCTTTAGTTCTACCAATAATAGGGGTCCATAAACACTATAAAGAATATACAGCATCCAGAACAGAATTTTCCAAAAGCCTCTTTGCTTAAGTCTGAGAAACTAACTTTCTCTCAAAGATACAACAGTTTATTCCAGAGCCAAAACAGCCAAGGCCTCTTTAACTGCCAGATGAAAAAACAACCTGTGTAAAAACCTTGTGACTGACATTCCCTTTATCCAGTGTATGGATAGAGGAGTAATAAAATAATATATATATGTATATGTGTGTGTGTATATATATATAAACATATATATATATAATGGGGGGAGGGTTAAGGAGTATAATATGTTTTGGGTTTTCTTTTTTACTGTTATTTCTTTTTTTTTTGGAATAATGACAATGTTTTAAAATTGATTGTGGTGATGAATGACAACTATGTAATGAAACTGTGAGCTGTTGACTGTATGGTGTGTGAATGTATCTCAATAAAATTGCATTTAACAAAACAAAACAAACAAAAAACTAATCTGGATATACAGACCAATGGAATTGAACTGAGAGTTCAGAAATAGACCCTTACATCTAGGCCAACTGATTTTAACAATGTTGCCAAGTCCACTCAATTGGGAAAGAACAGACTTCAACAAATGATGCTGGGAGAACTGGATATCCATATGCAAAAGAATGAAGGAGGACCCCTATTTCACATCATAAACAAAAATTAACTCAAAATGGATCAAAGACCTAAATATAAGACCTAGGACTATGAAACTTCTAGAAGAAAATGTAGGAAAGCATCTTCAGGACCTTGTGTTAGGCAATGGTTAATATTCTTAGACTTTACACCCAAAGCACAAGCAACAAAAGAAAAAAATAGATAAACGGGACCTCATCAAAATTAAAAGCTATTGTGCATCTAAGGACTTTATCATGAAAGTGAAGACAACCTACTCGATAGGAGAAAATATTTGGAAACCACGTATCCAATAAGGGTTTAATATCCAGAATATATAAAGATATCCTATAATTCAACAATAAAAAGACAAAACAACCTAATTTAAAAATAGGCAAAAGACTCACATAGACACTTCTCCAAAGAGGATATACAAATGGCTATAAAGCACATGAAAAGATGATCATTAGCTATTAAGGATATGCAAATCAAAACCACAATGAGATACCATTTCACACCCACTAGAATGGTTACTATTAAAAAAGAAAAACAGGAAATAACAAGTGTTTGGAGAGGATGTGGAGAAACAGGAATACTCATTCATTGCTGGTGGGAATGTAAGTATGGTATAGCTGCTGTGAAAGGCAGTGTGGCAGTTCCTCAGAAAGCCAAGTATGGAATTACCATATGACTTGGCCATCCCACTACTAGGTACATGCCCAAAAGAACAGAAAGCAGGGACTCCAACAAATATTTGCACACCAATGTTTATAGCAGCATCATTCACAATTGCCAAAAGATAGAAGCAACTCAACCCATGAATGGATAAACAAAATGTGATACATACATACAATGGAATATTATTCTGCATTAAAAAAGAATGAAGTTCTTATTCATGCAACAATATAGATGACTTTGAAGACATCATGTTGAGTGAAATAAGCCAGACACAAAAGAACAAATATTGCATGATCTCAGTGATATGAAATAATTAGAAAAAGCAAACTCATAGAGTCAGAATCTAGAAAACAGATTACCAGGGGCTGGGTTGGGGGTAAGGAATGGAGAGTAAATGCTTAAATTGTGCAGAATTTCTATTTGGATTGATTGTGAAGTTTTGGTAATGGATGGAGGTGCTGGTAGCACAACATTATGAATGTAATTAACAGCACTGAATTATATATGTGAAATGTAGTTAAAAGGGGAAATTTTAGGTTGAATATGTTACTAAAATAAAAAAAAAATCTGGAGAAACCTGTATTTCCACTTTCATAGTGAATACAAAATGATAAAAAGGGGAAGCCATTACATCTGCTTCCTCAGAGCAAAGAGCTACAGACGCAGGCTAGCCCACTGAAATGACTGTATAGCACCCTCAAATACTGTTGATGGGACTGTAAGTTGTTAACACTGTCTAATGAGCACCTGGCATTACATATCCTTAAAAACATGCATACTCTTTCATCAATAATTCCATTTCTGAGACAATATCCTAAGGAATCTACTGGGGAGAAACAAAAAGATTTATAAAGCAGAATATTTATTGCACCTTTATTTTTGATAGTAAGAAATAATACTTTAAAACTAGAAAGGATATTTATGTCAGAAAATGGTAGTGGTAAAAAAAATGATATATGATATAGCTTATAATAAACTATTATATAACTTTAAAAGGAAGAGTTCAAAGAATTTTTACAACTTTGGAAAGTGCTTACAATATGATCTTAAACTACACTGGATCAAAACTATAGACAATCTTAATTTTGTTTAAAAAATTATACACACACATATATAGCACAGGTAGAAAAAACTAAAAAGAATTATATCAAAAATTTAATAGCACTCATATCTGATAAGTGGGATTATGAGTTGTTTTAACTTTATTCTTCGTATTTTAATTCTACAATACTTTACATTGTTTTTTTTTAGACCTCATTTAGATTTTTTTATACCCTTTGTTCCACTAATTCTACTTCTAGAAATCTACTTATGCAAATTATTTGATGAGTAAACAAAGATTCGGATATAAAGATATTTACTGAAATCCTATCAGGTGGGAAAAAACAAATATCCAATAATATAGAAATGGTTAAATAAATTATGGTAAACAAAGCCTATTATTCAGTAATTAAAAGTGTTTGTAAAACAAATAAAAGTTATTAGAACCTTCTGTACACTGAATTTGCATAAACATAATTAAGGTCACGTTGAACAACATCTAGAAATAAATGTCATACACCAAAATGTCAACAGTGGTTATTTCTGCATGATAATATTAAAGGCAATATTTATTAATATATATTTCTCTGAGTTGTCCAAAATATCCTACAATGAAATTTTTTCTGATTATAGCAGTATTTTAAATTATGAAAGTCAAATATGAAAAATACAAATAAAAATCAGCATAATGTATAATAAAAATTTGATTTAATATGTGTATACACACTCTGTGTGTGTGTGTATATATATATCTTTAACATAGGAATAAACTTTCTAAGAAACATGTACGATAAATGAAAAAATATTTTTTAAAAAACATTATTGAAAAACATTAGAAAAGCATTTTCAAAAGAGGCATAGCATTTGTGGCTGGGAGAAGAAAACATTGTAAAGATGTTAGTTCTGGCTAAATTACTTTATAAATCCAACGTATCCAAATAAAATCCTAGAGTGCTTTATTTCCCAGGACTTGACAAAATGACTCCAAAGTTCATGTAATGAAAAAGTGAAGATGATTCTTTTTTTAAAAAAATCCTCTCAAAAGATTTATAATTTAGAAAAAGTAATTGCCTTTGGGGAATGGCACTGGAGTATCTAAGGCAAGGAGTAAGAGATTTCTCCTTGAATTCCTATATAATTGCTTTTATAATTTAAAAGAAATCTAGTTATAAAGCAAAGTTCATTTTCAGTATATATGTTATGTATCAGTAAAAAAATTTGCATGAAGACACAAAAGTGCATGTAGAATAATAAAAGTGCAAAAATAGTCAAAATTTAAAAACAAAAGAATGTGGGGAAGCTTGTCTTACAAGATAGCAAACTTTAATATAAGGTTCTACAATAAATAAAAGAGTGCATGTGTTGGTCTACTCAGCTAGATCAATGAAACAGAACAGTAATCCAGAAATAAACCCACCTGCATATGGGAATTTAATATAAGATAATGGTGTTACCCCAAATTAGTGGGAAAGGATGGATTAGTTAATAATATTGCCAGGACAAACAGCTATTTGAAAACAAATTATTTTATCTTATTATGTATAATAGATAATATGATACATATCATATAATATGTAATAATATATATCATATTGTATTTAAAAATTCAATGAAAATTTAAAAACAAAGTGGTTATGACACCAAAGAGCTGAACAGATTATAAATTGGGGAAAATGCTGGTAACATATTCTTTTTGTTTGTTTTAAATGTTATTTTATTGAGATATATTCACACACCATAAAATCCATCCAAAGTATACAATCAATGGTTCATAATATCATCACATATTTGTGTATTCATCACCATGATCATTTTTAGAACATTTGCATTACTCCAGAAAAGGAAAATAAGACCCCACACATCCTATACTCCTTACCCTCCCTCTTATTGATCACTAGTATTGCACTCTACCCAATTTTAATACTTACAATAGAGGTAGGTTAACTAAGACAGTGTAATATTATCAGAGATTGATATATAGATTAGTGGAACAGAACAAAACTTCCAGAAGAAGATCCATACAAACACAGGCAACTGATTTATTTTTTGCTATATAGTGGTAACATATTCCTAATGATATTCTTAACAAGTCTTATAAATCAATAAGAGAGAAACACTTTGATAGAAAAATGGATCACACAAACGAAAAGAAAAATTTAAAAAGAAACAAATTGTCAATAAACATGAAAACATGCTCAAGCTCATCAGTTATAAGAAAAACACTAAATAACAACATGAATATGATTCAAAACATGAATAACAAATCAAGGCTGATGAGACTGATGAAACAGCCTGCTCATAAGAGTGTAAACGTGAACTAACTTTTTAGAGGGATAGTTAGCAATATGTATCAAAATTTTAGATACGTATACACTTTGACTCTAACAAATTCACTTACAATAATTTATCCTGAGGAAATAAGTGGTTAAATATGTAAAAATGTATGTAAAATGTTCACTGAAGCCTTTATAACAACACAAAAAAACTGGTATTAATCTAAATTTTCTTCTGTTTGGTAATCCATAAAAAAGAACACTTAAAAAAAGATGAGAGAAAAAAATGAGGAGCCATATGTACTGACAGTGAAAGATAATGAACACACATTAACTAAAAAATCGCAAGTTACAAGCAGCGGATATAGTACAACTCCATTTTTGTAAAGAAACACACACCCATTTTGAAACACTGTAGATATATACTCTAGTTTCTTTATACTGATAACCTCCAAGGGATGAGATTATAAGTAATAAGTAATATCTTAGCTCTGTCACTATTACCTTAAGAAAGACCTGAAATTCTCTAGGACAAAGTTTCTAGATCTACAAAATGGAGTCAGTAATAGTACTACCTCATTGGAGTGATATAAGAATTAAATAAGTTAAAACACAAAGTAAGCATTCAGTAAAAGTTAATTATTACTTTATAAGTGTCCACATCAAAAAATTTTTCTTTTAACCAATGAGCCATGTATTTCATAATCAGAAAAATAAAGATTTATCCTTTTGGGGGAGGGGGGGTAAATTCCACATTGTCTGGTCTAAATGGTTCATCTAAAAAAATAATTAAACCCTTAAGAATCCATATGGTGGCAACTAAAATAGGCTATGACATTTTAAAATATAAAATCAGACTTCTAAGAAATTTACAAAACAGGGAAAATTTATTCAGAGTGATTTAAGAAGTCAAAGATTAATTTTTTTATCCCAGTGTTATATTTGGATCCAAATCCTCATCATAGTATCTGCTGGAAATTAAATAATACTAAATAGAATTCTGAAGTGTGAGACTTTGCATTAAATACAAACTTCTACTTAAAACATTTATCAGAATGAGGATGGTAGGAAACTATTCAAAATATTATCTGTTCCCAAAGATAGAGCAACCAACTCACTAGTAAGTACAAGATAAGGATTCTAAGGTAATAAGACTTTACTTTCAGGCTACTGCTACTTCTGCATTTATATAACAAATAATCGATAATATTTCACAAGTTTGAACCAAACAGATGGTTTAGAAAGGAGGGCACACCAATAGCAAAAGAGCATTTGAAATAAAGATACAACTTTGTTAATACTTAAAGGAGTACAAGGTAGAAAAAATTAAAATGAGGAATTATTTTAGAATTTCCAAATTCAAAAAAAGAGAAAATTTATAGAGCTCAGTGCTGGGATGGTTCAAGAAAACAGATATACTCATACTTTTTCATGGCTTTGCAAACTGTTTTCCACTTTTATGGAAGACAACTGATGGTATACAAGAGATGCAAACCATAATCTCGAGCCAAATAATCCCAGTTTAGAAATATTTTCTTAAAATAATTTAAAAAGCTAAGATGATCACAATATTATTTAAATTTCAGAACCACCTGAATAATACAAAAAGATGGTTAGATGGTTGATTCAATTATCTATGACATATTAACTTGCCACGATACTGTGACTTTGTTAAAACTAACAGAAAGTCTAAATCGGGGATAGGAGAGACTATTCAATATGTAAAACTGGGGAAAAAAACACTTATATATATGGGAAAAATTGGATTCCTACACTCATATCATACTCAGAAATCAACTCCAGATGGATTAAGGTCTTAAATGACAAAAACAAAATTTTAAACTTTTAAACAAAAATAGCCGTGAATATACTTTTTTCAGACACTGGAGTAGAGAGGTATTTAAGATACAAAATACACTAACCAAAAAAGAAAACACAGACACACTTAACCATATTAAAATTATATTTATATAGATAAAACAATGAATTAGTAACAATATATTAAAACAAAAAATCCATAAATGGACAAACAAGAAAATGGGTAAAAGCAATAAACAGACATTTCATAAAAGAAGAAACATGTATGTCCAATAAATATATGAAGAGGTGCTTATCTCATTAGCAAGAAAAATACAAGTTATAGCTGAAGATACGATTCAACTGCAAAAAAATTAAGAAGTCAGATATTACCAAGTACTGGAGAGGATGTGGATCAACAGAAATTTTTACACATGGCAGGTGGGTACAACCACTGTGGAAAATAATTCAGCACTATGTTTAAAACTGAATCTTTACAAACCTTATGACACAGCAGTTCCCCTGCTACACGTATACCCTAGAGCATGCATTCTGAATGGGGGTGATATCATCCCCAGGAGGGTGAAATTGGTTGGGGAGAATGAAAAAAATCTTACTCTTTTTATATATAAGGCATATAGTCACTACATAAAGAGATATACAGAATATCTGTGGTATTAAAATTTCATTGGAAGAGGAACAATTAGGGGGAAATATCTTAAAAGGCTCCATAGGGAGGCAATAATGAAAAAAAAAAAAAAAAAGACTGAGAAACACTGCCTTATAGACACTCTCACATGCCCGCACTGTTAATAATAACAAAAAATCAGGGGAAAAACCCAAGGAAAAAATCAACAGAAGAGTAGATAAATTGTTGTATATTAATCAATGGAACATCATATAGTCATGAAAAGGAATAAATCCCAGCTCAATACCATAACATGACTTTTAGTAATACAATGCTGAGTTAAAAAAGCAAGTACCAAAAAACAACATACAATATACTACCCTCTACAAAGTTCAAAATATGTAAATATTATTTAGGCCACATATATCTGATAAAACTATTTTTTAAAAGGCAAGGGACTGTGTGAGACCAAAGGAAGAGATGTTGTTTATTTGGTAGAAAATTTATACTTTCTGTAGCATGCTATATAATTTAACTTGTATGGTCAGTTTATTCAAACACCATAATTACATGGAACCTGGAATAGGGATGAGATTTGGTTGGTTTGTACAGGTTAGTGTGAAACCCCGTGTTCCGGTTTGCTAATGCTGCCGGAATGCAAAACACCAGAAATGGATTGGCTTTTATAAAAGGGGGTTTATTCAGTTACACAGTTAAAGTCTTCAAGGCCATAAAGTGTCCAAGGTAACGCATCGACAATCGGGTACCTTCACTAGAGGATGACCAATGACATCTGGAAAACCTCTGTTAGCTGGGAAGGCACATGGCTGGCATCTGCTTGCTCCTAGGTTGTGTTTCAAAATGGCATTCTCCAAAATGTCTACATCAGCTTCCAATGGCCATCTTCAAAATGTCTCTCTCAGCTGCAGCTACTCTCTCAGCTCCTGTGCATTCTTCAAAGTGTCCCTCTTGGCTGTAGCAAGCTCGCTCCTTCTGTCTGAGCTTCTATAGTGCTCTAGCAAACTAATCAAGGTCCATGCTGAATGGACGGGGCCACGCCTCCATGGAAATTATCTAATTGGACTTATCACCTACAGTTGGGTGGGTCTCATCTCCATGGAAACACTTTTTCTGAGGGACATAATACATTAAAACTGGCATACCCCAATACATCCCAGAATAATTTGGGCAGAGAATAAAAAGTATTTGCAAAGCCCCCTTGAGGGCCTAGAGAAAAATGTGGAAACATTAAACTTCCCCACCCAGGGAACTCCAGAAATTTTTGCAAACATTAGGGACTACCACTGTAGTAGGCCAAGTCCTCAATCTTGGGGCTTACCCTTATGAAGTCTGTTACTGAAAAGGAGAGGCTGAGCCTACTTATAATGGTGCCTAAGAGTCTCCCCCAGAGAACCTCCTTGTTGCTCAAATGTGGCCCCTCTCTCTCTCTCTCTAAGCCCACTAGGCTGGTAAACTCATTGCCCTCCCCACTACGTGGCACATGACTCCCAGGGGTGTAAATCTCCCTGGCAACATGGGACATTGTAACCAAGAAGTTAGGATTTAAGGACTGATGATGACTACTGAATCATTATACAGATATTCCTTTTTACTTTCTGGTATATTATAGTAGACAGAGGGAAATATCTGACCTGAACTGTAATCCAGCTGCCTTAATCTCTGATAATGACTGTATAGCCCTTACCTTGTGCCTTTGTGATTGTAAAAATCTTGTGACTAACCTTCACTTGTACCCATTTATCCAGTTTTTCTACTTTAGAATCTTATGATCACTAAAGACAGCCCCTAATGTTAATTAATGAATGGTCGTGGGTCAGCCCAGAATAACCCACCCCAAGTCCAAAGTTATCTTGATAACTAAAGCTGTATCTAACCAAAATGGGCCTGCCTGACATGTGCAGTTGCTTAGACTTCAACCTACAAGTCACCTATACCTCATTATAATACTAAAAATCATGCCCATCATCATGTTAAGGCCTTCATTTTCTTAAGTTCTATGACTAAGCATGTAATCAATCTGTGCATGCTCAACAATTAGATAATTTCTAATTACATCATCTGGGGCCATTGTACTCATTATCCTAAAATCTGCCCATCTTTTGATGCTATAAAACTATCAGAATTTCTGTTCAGGGAGACAGATTTTGGACCAACAGGCCATCTATTCTCCTGCTTCACATCTAGCAATAAACTCTTTCTCTCTTTGAAACCCTGTTGTCTCAGGAATTGGTCATTTGAGTGCCTTGGGCAAAAGAATCCACCGCCTTGGTCGGGTAACAACATGACTCCCAGGAATGAGCCCGGACCCAGCATCATGGAATTGGGAAACACTTCCTGATCAAAAGGGGGAAGAGAAATTAAACAAATAAAGGTTTAGTGCTGAGAGATCTCAAATAGTGTTGAGAGGTCATTCTGCAGGTTATTCTTCTGCATTATATAAATACCTTTTTAGTTTTTAGAGTAATAGAATAGCTAGAAAAACACCTGAAACTGCTGAACTGTAATCCAGTACCCTTGATTCTTGAAGACGATCATATAACTATATAGCTTATATGGTGTGACTGTGTGATTGTGAAAACCTTGTGGCTCACTCATACTACCTTTACCCAGTGTATGGACAAATGAGTAGAAAAAAGAGGGATAAAAAGTAAATGAATAACGGGGGAAAAAGTAGTATGAGATGTTTTGGGTGTTCTTTTTTATTTTTATTTTTATTCTTATTTTTTGGAGTAATGAAAATGTTCAAAAAATTGATTGTGGTGATGAATGCACAACTACATGATGGTACTATGAACAACTGATTATACACTTTGGATGATGGTATGGTATGTGAATATATTTCAATAAAATTGCTTTTAAAAAAAAGGCAAGGGATAGGCCCCCTCTCTAATCAAGATGGTAGAGTGAGATGATTTAGGACTCCATCCCCCGACAGCAGCTTTGAACAACAAGCAAGAACTGGCAGAAATATCCTTCTCAAAACCCCAGAAAACAGCTAAAGGATTGCAGTAATAGGGCAAAGGCAGGGGTCAAGAAAAAGGCCTCTTGAAAGCAGAAGGATTTAGTGGTGCCTTGGCTGGCCCCTTCCCCACCTTTCACTGGCTCAGAATAGAGCCAGACCATGCCTCCAATGCAGATCCTTGTTCCCAGTTCCAGAGGGAGCAGAGTAATCTTCATGTACATGCTGGGAGCATGTATGTATGAGTCAATGTGTCTGGTGGTGGCCTGAGGGACTGGGTGACCACCTGGAAGTTGTGCTGTTAGTTTAAGAGGCAGTTCATAGAGCTCTCCTACAGAACGCTGTGGGAGAGTAGTCAATTGTGCTGTCTGGAGCAAGGAACTGCTGGTTGTAGAACTCATAGTGCAGTACCAGGACTGTGAAGAAATTATGTCCTAGGGAAGAGGGGACATTTATATCTGTGTAAACATGAGCATTCCTAGGAACACACACAAATGCCTAAAACAAGAGACATGCACAGAAAGGATAAGGGAGACTCCTATACTGTGGCCTGGTGATAGTCTCTTAATTCTTTGTATGGGAATGCCCTGAAGGAGGTCAATCTGCAAAGCTGGGAGAGGTGTTTTCTTTTTTTTTTTTTTTCTCCTTTTTATTTTAGCTCCTGGCATTCAGAGAAAGCACTGTCACAACACTAGCTGAACACAGCTTAAGAAAACGATGCCTTAGAGTCTAAATTCTATTAAAATATCGATATGCCCAGGTTTCAACAAACGATTACAAAATATACAAAGAAACAGGAAACAACAGTCAAGGCAACAGAGAAAATCAAAGCATTAGAAACCATCAATGAGGCAGACCAGACTTGACACACAAAAGACTTAAAAAAAAAAAAAAAAGGTGCTAGTATGCTCAAAGAGCTAAAGGGAACATGGTGAAGAACTGAAAGAAATCAGGAAAATTACAGATGAACACAAAGAGAATATCAACAGTGATGGAAATCATGAAACTACACAAAGCTAAAGACCACAGTAAAAAAAATTAAAAATTTCCTAAAGATAAATTTCCTAGAGGGGTTTAACAGCATATTGAAGCTGGTAGTAGAAGGAATCAACAAACTTGAAGATAAGACAATTGATATCACCCTGTCTTTGAAACAGAAGGAAGAAAGAATGAAGAAAAGTGAACAGAGCCCGAGGAACCTGTGGAACACCATCAGGCATACCAAGACACACATTGTGGGAGCCTATTCAAATAAATAATGGCTGACAACTTCCCAAATGTAACAGAAGACATGAATATACACATCCAAGATGCTCAATAAACTTCAAACAGGATAAACCCAAACAGTCCCATGCTACAGTTTATTATAATGAAACTGCCAAATGCCAAAGATAAACAGAGAATCCTGAAAGCCAGCCACAAGACAGAAGCATACTGTCATGTACATGAGAACGCCAGTAAGCATAGTGTCATGCTCATTTCTCACTGGAAACCATGGATGCAAGAAGGCAGTGGAAGGACATATTTAAAGTGCTGAAAGCAAAAAACTGCCCACCAAGAATTCTATATGTCTTTCAAAAATGAGGGAAAGCGATTAAGACATTCCCAGATAAACAAAAGCTGAAGGAGTTCAAAACCACTAGACTGGCTCTACAAGAGATGCTGAAGAGAGTTCTGCAGGTTGAAAGGAAAGGATAATGGACAATATATTGAAGCTGTGTGAAGAAATAAAGGTCTCCAGTAAGGATAATGAACTGGGTAAATATAAATGCCAGTACTATTTATTTTTGGTTTGTAACTCCACTTTTTACTTTGTACACAATCTAAAAGGCAAATGCATAAAATTAAGGGTAAATCAGTGGTTTGGGTTCAGTGTATAAACATGCAATTTGTGACAACAACTATATAAATGAAGGGAGATGGAGGGTATAGGAACATAGCTTGTATATACTATTGAAGTTAACTTGGTATCAAAGCAAATGAGATTGTTACAGATTTAGGATGTTAAATTTAAGCCCCATGTTAACTACAAAGACAGAAATTAGAGCACAAGTTGCCAGGGCTGGGGGACAGGGAGAATGGAAAATTAATGCAAAATGGGTATAGGGTTTCTGTTTGGGGAGATGGGAAAGTTTTAGTTCTGGAACGTGCTAAGGGTACTGCAAGATAGCAAATGTGATTAATTTCACTGAATAGTATACTTAGAAGTGGGTGAAATGGGAGAATTTATGTTGCATGTATGTTCCCATGATTAAAATAAAAAGGAAAAAAGCAACTAAAAGAGACAATGACAATTAAAGGCAATCCAAGATCCTGGACAGTATCTAACAAGGGAGGAGGAAAAGGCTCAAAAGTACATTACAGGGACATAAGAAAAAAATGGAACACAGACTGCAAGTTTTATATCAATGTTAAATTCCCTGAACTTGGTGACTGTACTCAAGGTGGACACAAAAGTGAATAGCCTTGTTCTTAGGAAATGTACATGGCAGTATTAAGGGTTCAAGGAAGATGATGCACACAACCCACACTCAAGTGTTCAGAAAATGGTCTGATAGAATGATGTATAAAGAGATGGATAGATAGAATGATACAGCAAACGTGGCAAAATGTTAAAATTGGTGGTCCAGGGTATCTAGGGGGAGGCGGTATGTTGGAGTTGTCTGTTTGGAGTTTGTTATTATTTTTGTAACTGTCTTGTAAGTTTGAAAGTATTTCAAAATAAAAACTTTTTTAAAAAGAAGAAGAAAAAAGCAAGGGATGAGAAACACAGAATTAAGGAAAGGCATTACCTCTCTAGGAAGACAGCTAGGGAATGGGGAACAGAAGCACATAAGTTAAAAATTATTAACTATTAGTAATGCTCTAGTTCTTAGTTTGGGTGGGGGTTTCAAGGGTGTTCATCATATTATTTTTAAAATAAAATAAGAGGGCCTTGAAAGGGCCAATGATAAGAGCATGTCATCATTAATACTGTTAAACCTATTCTGTGTACCTGAGCTCTAAAACAAAGAAGAAACTACACATTTATCTACTAACATAACAATTATGTATACAACTTAAAGGAGATAGTTAAAAAGGTATTCAAAAATATAAAGAGCTATATTTCAGTGCTGAGGATAATTTTTATTGTAAAGTTGTAATAGTAAATAAACACTTCTAAAACTCTTAACTCAATAGTACTCTCAAGTGAGGTCCTGGAACAAAGACTGCATAGACTCCCAGACCAAGATTTTTCAAACTACAGTTGTGACTCAGTGTGTCCTGAAATCAATTTAGCAGGTAATGGCTAACATTTTTAAAATATGAAATAGAACAGAATAATCAAAGTGATTAAACATAGTAAGGGTAAAGCTTGTTTTGTAAGACTTTTGTTTTGTTTTATAAATAGGTACACATGGATCTACATCCCCTTATACTCAATTCCAAAATCTAAACAGCCCTGAAAACCTTAAGTTTTCTTTATAAATTTGGTACCAAAATTCATTAGGCAACAAAATCTGACCTGAAATGTCACAAGGCTATTTATTTATTGCCTTTACTTTCTCCCACTCATTATGAATAATAATATATTTAATTACAGAAATATTCATGTATCTTATTATAGAGTAGATATAGGCCATGTTATCTAAATATTAAAGAACACCTCTGAACCTAAAAATTTGGGAAGAGGGATTATGGACCTATGTATACGTCACTACATGAATATATACTGTATGTGTATAGATAGGGTATATACACTTCTGTGCATCTTTCACAGACACCGGCCATATCTAGGCCTCCATTGATTCTTACTTTATAAAGCTCCAGGAAAGGGATATCCAACTTTTATGATTCATAATTTTCCATGCATTTAAAATTTTAATTTTTCCCATTTCACTTTTAAGACTATTTCTTGTTCTGAGGAAGCAGGTATCAGTCATCATTTACAGGTAAGCTCTAAATTAAACATAATGTCTGACATTTACATCATTACAAAATCTCCTCCCTCCCAAACAGAAAAACCTAATCATCAAAGGAGAGTTGTGTGGGCCTTCCCACAGCCTTACCTTCAGCAGGTTTAGGACTTTCTTGCCAAGATCCAGCTCAAAGTTGGCATAATTTGAACCGCACATGTCATAGATAAACACCAGTCCATTTCTCTGAGTTTCAAAGCTATAAATCAACCATTAAACAAATACATTTCTAATTAATAGAACGGATGAGACAGGTTGAAAGCCTATGGCAAAAACAAAGACATGAAGAGTATGGCACACATCCAGGACCAAAATAACTACCTCTCTGAACAATGATCTTAGAAAGATGGTTTCCTTGGTATCTGCTACACTTATCAATGCAAATTTACCCAGATTTATCCAGGTGCCAAACTCCTAGCTTGAGAATGCTCCAGAGCAACTCGATTATAAAAAGCTGAATAGTTTTCTCCCACCCCTCTAAATCTGCCTATCTAAATGCTATACATTTTCCACAGCTCAACTTGAAAGTTTCCTCTTCCATGAAGTTCTCCCTGATAACTATAATCAAATATACTACATCCTTCCCCTCCTTGAAACCCTATAAATCTTCCTATGGATTTTTCTGTGGCCCTTTACATACACCAACTTTGTGTAACCATTTCATTTCCCCTAGAGGGCTGGACCCTATTTTTTTTCATCTCATTACTCTCAACAATCCCAAGCACAGCACAGCAAACAGGTATATAACAAATGGCCACTGAATTGTACATCAATGGACTGGAAAGCCATTGCTAAGATAGTGTTTTAGACCTATGGGAAACTGTAGAACAAACCTCCCTCCAGGCCACTGACAGTGAATTTGTCTCTTACGACTTCAAAGAAGAGAAAAAAACCTACAAATGTCCTTTAGAAAGAATCTTTAAAAATAGATTAAGAAACGGTAAACCTATTCCCAGATTGAGATGAAGAACATGGGAAGATACAAAAAGTATCCCTCAGTCCTACAGAAATACTACACAAAGTTGCACACTTCCACCAAGCCAGATTTTTATCTGTTTCTGATCTGCACACCCAAATGGTCATTTGGAATAAATTATTTGATTGGGTATGCACAGATAAAAGCAATAGTTTTTCATCTATTTATAATGAGAAAACTGACACAAAACACATTCTTGAAATCAGGGCCCTCAATGTTATTTTGTATTCTAATTTTTTGTAACACTTCTTGGAAGCCTTATACCTCCATCCCTTTAACAAAATTGAAGGCAAAAGAGCCCACCCATGAAGTAATCTCTAATTCTAAAATACATGCAAATTTCTCCAGCAGACTAAGTTTCAAATGGCCCCGAATGTCCTACAGTTAGGGCTAAATCTATGAGCACTAATCTAGACACTATGATTTACCAAGAACAAAGATGCTGTTAAAACGTGTGGCACAATTATCAAGTATGCTAGCCAGGTCTAGAGACTTCCCACTTCTCCATGAGCTCATCAAGCATCAAATTCAAAAAATTATAGGTTTTTTCCTCTCAGAGCTTCAGCCTGTAACAGAGGGGTAAAACATAGACAGGTTTGTGCCATGGGAAATAAAATGTAATAAAAAGAAGCTATGGTGAATAATGATCCAGGCTCAATATTCTCAGATCTGAAACTGCTCATCCTGTGAAGGCACATCAAATAAATGCATGTTCATCCTTCTGTGTACAGAATATGAGGTTTTCAATGGAAGCCAATAACTTCCCACTGAGTTTGATTCCTGAGCCAGATGCTTGGAATACTCAGAAGTTTAAAATACAGTCCCTGATATTTGTTTGAGAATAATTAAGGGTGGGGGATAGGTAAGGGGCTATCAATGAAACAAGATAGATAACAGATCACCACTGAAGAAACTGGGTGTTTGGTATGCAGAGGTTTATCATACCATTGTCTTTCCATCTATGGAGATCTAGAAAATTTGCTTTATATAATGTTAAAAGTAAAAAAGGTACCTGCCCTCAAGGAGCTTACAATCCAATGGCAGATGAAAAACCAAGTAACAGCATAAGATAAATGACATCACAAGGTCAAGTATAATTAAGTGCAAAATGATTGGTACACATAATAACCACTATTAAGGTCAGAGTAAAAAGAATTTTATTTACTACAGGTTGGAGTGGTGAAGGACGCAATCATGGAAGCTGGGTCTTGAAAAAAAGGGCAGAATTTAGTAAAGAGAGAAGAGGGAAGACCGTTCTGGCTCAAGATAACACAGGAAAACAAGAGTTTCTGCTCACTGGAGAACTGGTGAGAATATTTTGCTTGGAGAAAAGGGTTCACGTTTATTTAGCTTAGATGCACCCTCTGGATAATGAGGATTTTTAAGAAAGTCAATGAGAGTTTTCAAGAAAGAGATGGGCAGCATAAAAGCAAGCTTTTAACTGTGTGGTCCTCCTGTGGGATCCAAAACTCACACTGGAAAGAGCAAACTTTGGCCACCGAAGGTTCCACCTGCTGTGCCTACATGAGAATTCCTGACTCCCTAAGCCTCCCAAGGAGGAAGGACAATAGTAGCTTTTCTGAGAAAGGAGCCTTTCATTCATTCCCTTGAGCTAAAGAAGCATTTCATAGGAACCCATATTCTGGAAATTATGCCTGAAGACCAGTCACAGGGAAGAAGAGCTGAGGAATGCTATACTTATAACTGGGGAGTACAGGGCTGTTGAGACCAAGGGTCCTCACCCCTTAGCAACTACTATTTTTAGAATAATGCTGCGTATATGGTTTGGATATACCTCTTACTGAGCATCAACGGCAGAAACTAAGTACCGTGAAAGTAACATAATGCAGGAACAAGTGAACTGGACAGAGACTTCCACCTCAGACAGTCCTCCCATCCTGTAAGTCCCATATGACTAAAGTTGTACATAGCTGTCTCTCACTATCTCAGGCCTTAGCCCTTAACATATTCCAACACAGAGGACCAGCCAACGGTGTCAAAAGCTGTAATAACCTATAAACGGTAAAAGCCCCACGGAAAAAAAGGAAGTATGGCAGAAAAACAACACTGTAGGGTACAAAGAGCTCTGGCCAGGAGTCAAGATTCCAGGATTCTGGGCCCAGTGAAACGAATACATGATGACTGTAAAAGAGTCACATAACTTCTTGGGACTTCAGTTTCTATGTAAAATATGAATAATACCATTGACATTAGGATAGAGAGACAGATGACTTGAGCTGGTTCTTTTGCTTATGCCTCTGTTTATAAAGATGACTTTGTTTAACTTTATCCTTTTGGGCTCTTCTTCCTTTACTATTAATTATCAAAACCCTCTGAGCATCAAAAGGACATTATTGTGACATATGAAAAAATTGGAATATAGAATGTAAGTTTTATATCAATGTTAGATTTCTTAAACTTGATAACTGCACTTAAAGTGGTTATGTAAATGAATATTCCTGTTCTTAGGAAATTTCCATGGCAGTATTAAGTGTTCAAGGACCATGCTGTATACAACCTACTCTCAAGCGTTCAGAAAATGGACTGATAGATTGATAGAACAGACAGATGGAGAAATATATAGATGGATCAACAGACTGATGGACAGAAAAAGAATGATATAGCAAATGAGGCAAAATATTAAAATTGGTGGATCTATAAAAAGAGAAAAAATAGATCTGACAAATAAAAACAAAATGCTAAGATGGCTGAATTAAGAACTGCCTTTACAGTAATAATTTTGAACGTTAATAGATTAAACTCCCCAGTGAAAAGGCAGATTGACAGAATGGATTAAAAAATTTGATCCATTCATATGCTGTCTACAAGAGACTCATCATGGACACAAAGATACAAATAAGTTGAAAGTGAAAGGATGGTAAAAGATATTCTATGGAAGTAGTAACCAAAAAAAAAAAAGCTGGGGTAGCTATACTAGTATCAGTCAACATAGACTTTAAATGCAAAAATATTATAAGAGATAAAGAAGGACAGTATATATTAATAAAGGGGGAAATTCACTAAGAAGAAATAACAATCATAAATATCTATGCTCCTAATCAGGGAGCCCCAAAGTACATGGGGAAAACAATAGCAAAAGTGAAGACAGTAATAGATGACTCCTCCATAATAGTGGAAGATTTCAAAACACCACTCTCTCCAATAGCTGGAACATCTAAACAGAGGATCAACAAAGAAACAGAGAACCTAAATAATATGATAAATGAACTAGACCTAACAGACATATACAGAACATTGCATCCCAAAACAGCAGGATACATATTCTTCTTAAGTGCTCATGGAACATTCTCCAAGACAGACCACAGGCTGGGGCACAAAACAGGTCTTAATAAATTTAAAATGACTGAAATTAATATAAAGCACTTTCTCTGACCATAATGAAATGAAGCTAGAAATCAATAACAAATGGAGAACCAGAAAATACAGAAATATATGAAGGTTAAACAACATGCTCTTAAATAATCTGTGGGTCAAAGAAGAAATTGCAAGATAAATCAGTACATATCTTGAGATGAATGAAAATGAGAACACAGTGTATGAAACCTTATGGGATGCAGTGAAGACAGAGTTGAGAGGGAACTTTATAGCCATAAACACCTACATTAAAAAGGGAGAAAGAGCTAAAACCAACGACCTGACTGAACAACTGGAAAAACTGAAGAAAGAACAAACTAATCCCAAAGCAAGCAGAAGGAAAGAAATAACAAATTTTAGAGCAGAAATTAACGACAGAATAAAAAACAATAGAGAGAATCAATAAAACCAAAAATTGGTTCTTTGAGACGATCAATAAAATTGACAAACCCTTAGCTAGACTGACAAAGACAAAAAGAGAGAAGCTCTAAATAAATAAAATCAAAACGAGAATGGGGTAGGGGGTGGGGGCATTATCACAGACCCAAAAGAAATAAAAAAGATCATAAGAGGTTTATTAGGAACAAATGTATGCCAACAAACTAGACAACTTAGATGAAATGGACAACTTCCTAGAAACACACAAACAACCTACACTGACTCAAGAAGAAACAGACCTTGACAAACCAATCAAAAGTAAAGAGACTGAATCAGTCATTAAAAATCTACCAACAGACACACAAGAGGTGAATGGATCCTGTAGACAGCACTTTGAGTGAAGTATACCAGAGACAAAGGCAAACATTATAATGTCTCACCAATAGGGACTAACTACAATGTGTAAATTTAGAATTGAATCTTACAGCCAGCTTATCAGGGGAATGCTTATTGTAACGGTCCCTAGATTGTAAGCTCTTACTGCAGTCACATCTATTCCTGAATTGTAATGGCTATTTCCAAATTCTGAGATGCTGATCCCTTTGTGTATAACCTGATCAGCCTCTGGAACTTTGGGTATCTGTGTGACACCTGAAACTCAGAGCTAGAGCTTGGCAGACATGAATGTCAGTATTAGTGCATACAGTAACTGTTATAAAAGCTGAAAAAGAGTCCAGACTTCAATTAGAGATATGACTGAAGCAGATCTGGGCTAGGGCAAATCGGGCCCAAGGGTAAAGGACAAATACTGTGTTTTAAAACTTCAACTTCTGTGTGAGACAGACAGAAGAGATGTTTATTTGGTGCAGGGTCTCTATTTTCTGTAGTACAGTAAACAATATAACTTGTACAGTCAGTTTGTTCAAACACCATAATTACATGGAACTTTGAACAGGAAGTGAGATCTGGTAGGTTTGTATAGGTTAGTCTGAAATAGCAACATATCCCAAAGTAATTTGGGCAGAGAATAAAAATATATATGCAGGGCCCCCCTGAGGAGCTGGGGGAAAATGCAGAAGTGTTGGACTTCCTCACCTGGGTTATTGCTGACATTCTCACAAACATTGAGGACTGATGGTTTGGTATGCCGAGCCCTCTATCTTGAGGCTTGCCCTTATGAAACTCGTTGGTGCAAAGGAGAGGCTAAACCTGCTTATAATTATGCCTAGGAGTCTCCCCCTGAGCTACCTCTTTGTTGCTCAAATGTGGCCTTCTCTCTCTAGCTAAGCCAACTCGACAGATGAACTCACTGCCCTCCCCCGTTACGTGGGACCTGACTCCCAGGAGTGTAAGTCTCTGGGGCAACAACGCAGGATATGACTCCCAGGGATGACTCTGGACCCAGCATTGTGGAATTGAAAACATCTTCTTGACAAAAAGGGGGAAGTGAAATGAAACAAAATAAAGTTTCAGTGGCTGAGAGATTTCAAATGAAGTTGAGAGGTCACTCTGGTGGGTATCCTTTATGCACTATATAGATATCCCTTTTTAGGTATTAGTGTATTGGAAGAGCTAGAAGTAAATCCCTGAAACTATCAAACTGCAACCCAGTAGCCTTAACTCTTAAAGACGATTGTATAACTATGTAGCTTACGAGGGGTGACAGGGTGATTATGAAAACCTTGTGGATCACACTCCCTTTATCCAGTGTATGGATGGATGAGTAGAAAAATGGGGACAAAAAGTAAATTAAAAATAGAGTGGGATGGGGGGATGATTTGGGTGTTCTTTTTTATTTTTATTTTTTATTCCTATTTTTATTCTTTCTGGCATAAGGAAAATGTTCAAAAATAGATTGGCATGACATAACTATATGATGGTACTGTGAACAGTTGATTGCACACCATGGATGATTGTATGGTATGAGAGTATATCTCATTAAAACTGAATTAAAAAAAAAAAAAGTACTAACAAAGAAAAGCCCAGGATACAGATGGCTTCACAGGTGAATTTTACCAAGCAGTCCAAGAAGAATAAAACCATTCCTGCTCAAACTCTTCCAAAAAAATTGAAGAAGAGTGAACAACACCTAACTCATTCTATGAAGCTAACATTACCCTAATACTAAAGCCGGATAAAGGTACTACAAGAAAAGAAAACTTCAGACCAATCTCTCTAATGAACATAGATGCAAAAATCCTAAACAAAATACTTGCAAATCGAATTCAACAGAATAGTAAAAGAATCATACATCATGATCAAGTGGGTTTTATCCCAGGTATGCAAGGGTGGGTCAACCTAAGAAAATCAATTAATGTAATAAACCACATTAACAAAACAAAAGGGAAAAACCAGATGATCATCTCAATTGATACAGAAAAGGCATTTGACAAAATTCAGCATCCTTTCATGATAAAAACACTTCGAAAAGTAGGAATCAAAGGAAACTTCCTCAACATGATCAAGGGCATATATGAAAAACCCACAACTTACATCATACTCAATGGTGAGAGACTGAAAGCTTTCTCTCTAAGATCAGGAACAAGACAAGGATGCTCACTGTCACCACTGCTATTCAACATTGTGCTAGAACTTCTAGTTAGAGCAATTAGGAAAGAAGAAGAAATAAAAGGCACCCAAATTGGAAAGGAAGAAGTAAAACTGTCACTATTTGTAGATGACATGATCCTGTATTTAGAAAATCCTCAAAAAGTAAAGCTATTTGAGCTAATAAACTAGTTCAGCAAAGTGACAGGTTACAAGATAAACATGCAAAAATCAATGCTGTTTCTATACACTAGTAATGAGCTCTCCGAGGAGGTAATCAAGAAAAAAATTCCATTTACAGTGGCACCTAAAAGAATCAAATACTTAGGAATAAACTTAACCAATGATGTAAAGGACTTATACACAGAAAACTACAAAACATTGCTAAAAGAAATCAAAGAAGACTTGAATAAATGGAAAGACATTCTACGTTCATGGATTGGAAGGCTAAATGTTGTTACGATGTCAATTCTACCCTAATTGATCTACAGATTCAATGTAATACCAATCAAAATCCCAAGACTACTCTGCAAAATTGGAAAAATGAAGCATCAATTTTACTTGGAAGAGGAAGGGGCCTCAAATAGCTAAAAACATCTTGAAAAAGAAGAATGAAATGAGAGGTATCATACTTCCTGACTTTAAAGCATATTGTAAAGCCACAGTGGTCAAAACAGCATGGTACAGGCATAAAGAGAGACATATTGATCAATGGAATCAAATTCAGAGTTCAGAAATAGACCCTAAAATCTATGGTCAATTGATTTTTGACAAGGGCCTCAAGCCCACTCAACTGGGACAGAACAGTCTCTTCAATAAATGGTGTTTTATTTAATAACCAAAGAATGAAAGAGGACCCCTATCTCACACCCTATACAAAAACTAACTCACAATGGATCAAAGACCTAAATATAAGAATCAGTACCATAAAACTCCTTGAAGAAAATATAGGGAAACATATTCAAGATCTAGTGATAGGCGGTAGCTTTGTAGACTTTACACCTAAAGCACAAACAAAAGAAAAATATATATAAATGGGAACTTCTCAAAATCATATACTTCAGTGCTTCAAAGAAAGTACTTTGTCAAAAGGATGAAAAGGCAACTGACTCAATGGAAGAAAATATTTGGAAACCACATATCTGATAAGGGTTTGATATCCAGAATATATAAAGAAATCCTACAACTCAACAATAAAAAGACAAACAATCCAATTAAAAATGGGCAAAAGATATGAATAATAGACATTTCTCAAAGAGGAAACACAGATGGCTAAAAGGCACAACAAAAGATGCTCAGCTTCACTAGCTATTAGGGAAATGCAAATCAAAACCACAATGAGATATCATCTCACACCTCCTGGAATGGCTGCTATTGAGCAAACAGAAAACTACAAGCATTGGAGAGGATGTAGAGAAAGAGGGACATTTTTTCACTGCTGGTGGGAATGTAAAATGGTACAGCTATTGTGGAGGATGGTTTGACGGTTCCTCAGGAAACTAAGTATAGAGTTGCCTTACGACCTAGCAATCCAGCTACTCAAGATCTGGGTACATCCCTAACAGACATCTGCACACCAACATTCAAAGCAGCATTATTCAAAATTGCCAAAAGAAGAAAACAAACCAAGTGTCCATCAACGAGATGAAGGGATAAACAAAATGTAGAATATACATACGATGGAATATTATTCAGCAGTAAGGAGGAATGAAGTCCTGAAGCATGTGATGACATGAATGAACCCTGAGGACATTATGTTAAGTGAAATAAGTCAGACACAAACTCATAGACATAAAATACAGAACACAGGTTACCAGAATATAGAATGAGGCTAAAGGATCGGGAGCAGTTGCTTAATATGTGCAGGATGTTTAACTAGGTTGAACTCAAAAGTTTAGAAATGGACAGAGGTGATGACAGCACATTATTGTGAGAATAATTTACAGTGCTGAATGGTGTGTGAATGTGGTTGAAAGAGTCATGTACGTCACCAAAGGAAAGTTGGAGGTTAAAACATGGGAAACGTTTAACACAGTGAAGCTTGTGGTGGACAATGACTGTGATTAACTGCACAAATATTTAAAAAGTTCTTTCATGAACTACAACAAATGTATGACACTATTACAAGGAGTTAATAATAGAAGAGTATACGGGAAAAAAATGTACCTATTGCAAACTATGGACTATAGTTAACAGTAATATTTTAATACTCTTTCATCAATAGTAACAAATGGACTACACCAATACTATGGGTCAATAATGCAGGGGAGAGGGGTTATGGGCAGATCTGGGTTTCCTTTTTTATTCTTTATTTATTTTCTGTGGTAATGAAAATGTTCTAAAATTAATCAAAGGGTTGTATACACAACTATATGATGATACCGTGAGCCACTGATTGTATACTTTGGATGGTTTGTATGGTATGTGAATATATCTCAGTAAAACTGCATTTTAAAAAAATGGTAGATCTGGATATCTGGGGAAATAGGGATATGCTGGGGTTCTCTGTATAGGGTTTGTATTACTATTGTAACTGTCCTTTACGTTTGAAAGTATTTCAAAATAAAAAGTCAAAAACAAAAATCCTCTGAGCTAAATGGCCTTATTCCTTTTTTCATAGACAAAGAAACTCAGGGCCTAGAGGGTTTTGATAATCCACATTTAGGGGACAATGAGCAAAAAGAACCAGCCAGGTCATCTCCCCCTCATTCTTTTACAATAAATAATTCTCAATACACTGAGGACTGCTAATAATTGGCTTCCTCAGCTTGTGTTATCCCGAAATAGAGCCAGCAGGTAAAGATATAGAATATTCACCATCTTGACAGTACCTGGAAAAATGTCAAGCCATTTAGGACATGGACTGTTTTTCTATTTACAGCACTGCCCTGGGCACATCTTAGGAGCATGGTGAAGGCAATGCTTGACTTAATGGAGTCAAGGACTGTCATTTTCCTATCTAAATGTAGACTAAAAATTAATCTCCATGCTCACCTATCCACAGCTCTGTCTAGCAAGTAAAACAGGGCCTGAAGTACCACATGCTGGACCGACTTGTGGGGATGATGCAATCTGGCAGTGAAGAGGGCAATGGAGGCTCCTGTTGGGTCCCGAACATTCTAGAGCAAATAAAACAAGAAGAAACATTTAAAAATCAAAATAGGAAATCACAACAATCACTGAAGTTTTCTATATTCTGGACAAAGGGTTGATATGTGAAAAGAACAAATACTGGCAATACTTCCCTAACTTGCATCAATTTCTCCAGAATGGGCAGAAAGCTTTTTATCATCCCATGCCTGATTCTCTGACCAACCCCTGGATCACAGTATTGTGGTAGGAAAAAAACACATTCTCTTTGCTCTTCAACTGGAGAGATTAAAGGATGGTTCTACATTAGCTGCCCACTTAATTTTCCAGGCAGGATGACAAAAGAAACAAGCAGTAGGAGAGAAACTAGAGAACAGTACCATTGGTATGCTTATCTGAAAAGCTGAGGTCTCTAAAAAGTGTTGAACTCGAGTTAAACAAGGGAGAAGGAAGGATCTCAGACATACTGCATACCCATCCCAAAGGCCTTGACTAAGCTTAACAGATGCACGAAGCAATTTTTCTAAGTCTACTGCACAAATGAATTCTCCATAATTTCAATTATCACTAGAATAATTTTGTGCCAAACTGCATGGCTGCTTCACATCTGTTCCTGACTCTGCTGAGATTCTCTAAATTCAGGATAAGGTATCTAGGAACAAAATTGAAAGAGGATAACAGCTACAAAAGGAGGTAATGAGGCACTGCAAAAGTGGTCCTTCAAAGACTCACTAAGATAGTGAATTTTCCACTGAGAATCTCAGAACGGAGAGGTTCCTCATGAGGTTTCAGCTTCACAATGCCTTCCTTCCTTCGTGTTTCCTAAAAATGAAGCACAGCAAGATGAATTTATGTGATATTGTATATTCAGGACAAATTCATGTAACCACCAAATCTCAGCGATAAGGGACTTTAGAAGTCAACCATGAATTCTTTGGTAAATCCCCTTGTAGGCCAGCTGAGTATGATCACAATTCTTGTCCGATGCCACCTGATCAGCCTCGTAGACAGGGCATTTTTCTCTGAATCAATGAGAATCTTAACCCTGAGCACCAACCAATAGGTATCATTATGGAGCAGGTCAAAGTTCCTGAACACGTGGCAGCACTGATTGATTCGGGAGACCAAACTATGGACCGAAAATTTGCCTGGAAACATACAATCGCACACATCCTCCATTCTAAATCCTCTCCAACAGCTACCATGACCTCGTGTTCCTCACCTCTGTGGCCAGATGTGAAGTTCCCTCCTCCTTATTCCACTGCATTCTGTTTTCCTCCCAGTCTACTCCACTAAAAGCTCTTGTTACCATGACCAAGATCTTCCTGTCACTGAATCCAGTGGATTAATTTCAGTTCTCTTTTTATATGACAAGGATGAGCACTCACGTTCCCTTCTTCCTGAAACATTCTCTACCTTTGGACACCATGACAACAATATACTCTTGTTTTTCTATTTTTTCAACGACTTCTCCTAAGTCACTTTTGCAGACTTTTCCCACTCATTTGCTCACCCAATTCATTCATTCACCCACTCAAATCACTCATTCACTCATTCAATTAATTCTTTAAATATCTGTAGAACAATTATTATGTGCCAGACACTGAGCTAAGTGCTAGGATCACCCTGGTGAATACAACGAACTAGGACTTTGTTTATATTTTTCCCAAATTCAATTGCCTTTAAAGGCAAGGCAGCCAGAGAAGTGCAGACAACATTAGTGCTGGGATTGAAGGAGAGAGCATGCCCTACCTTAAGCATTCAGATTTAGCTTTTAAAACAATTCCGGGCCAAAGAAAACAAGTCTGCAGTGAGTTTCTCCCCTACACATCTTCCAGCTCCTCACATTCCCTGGATAACCTTTATCCATTCTCATGGCTTCAATATCCAGGACTACCTTGGTGACTCCTAAATCTCTATTTCCAGCCCAAATTTCTTTTTTGAACCCTAGACTATAAACCCAACTGCCTAGAGGACATGTCTATTTGAGTATCTCACAGGCACTTCAAACTTAACATTGCCAAAGGAAACTCGTGACTTTCTCTCTCCACACACCTGCACCCAACTCAGTGTCTCCTAAATTAGTGAACCCTATCACCATTTACCCTGCCACCCAAATCAGAAACCTGGAATCCTTGTTCCTCCTTCCTCACACACCAATTTAAGCAACTGTGGCCTAATCTGCCCACTTCTCTCCATCTTTCCTGACGGTACTTTTAATGACACCACAATCATCTCTCCCAGGTAGGTGCAACAGCCTTCTAATAGGTGTCTACCTCCAGTCTAGCCCCTCTGATCCATTCTCTAAAGCAGTGAGAAAAATCCTTCCAAAATGCAAATATGATCAAGTCATTCCCCTACTTATACTGTCAACGAATTTATCTGCTTTTAAGAAAGAATCAGACACTCTGTGACCCGGTCTTGTTTACCTCTGCTGCCCAATCTCTTGTCAACCCCCCACTCAACATTCTGCCCAGCCTAACTTCTCTCTTGATGCCAGGCATTTGAACTTGCTATTCTCTCTGCCATGCATCCCCACCTGTTTGAATCTTACTACTCCTTCAGAACTTAATTTAGAAGTAATTAATCCTTCAAGAAGGTTTTCTGAACCCTACTAAATAAATGTGTTTCAAAAGAACCCAGTACTGCCCTATCATAACATTTATCATACACCGTTCTGTAACTGTGCTTTATCTCTCTTTCTAAATGGTAATCTAGACACCTGGAATAGAGTAAGTATGTAATACATATCTGTTGAATAAATGCATGATTATTGAATGAGGTGACCCACAATATAAGTGACTAAAGCTTAAAGTGCTTTGTTACCCAGTTTGTTTGTTTTGTTTTTTAACTCAGGGAGGTTTTGTATCTCCTCAGAAGGATTTTCTGCCATACAGTGATGTATCAAGGATACCGCCAACTGAGAAAGCAAACACAAGCACAGTACTAAAATTTGTACCCCCTCAAAAATAAATAAATTAATAAATTAATAAAAACAAAGATCAAAATGCTGCTATGTTTGCATAAAGGTAACTGTTAAGACAATGGACCTAGCTAACACACCTGATCTTCTACTGTAAGGATAAAGCTCCCCTTCTTGAACTGCCCACTAAACTCAGCATTCATCTGAATGGAGGTTTCTAAAAATCCCAGAGATCCTGAAAACCAGTGGAGTAAAAGGGGCATGTGGCCAGAGGCCAGTAGGAGAGCTGAAACTCAAGCTCTAAGAAATGCAAACCACTATCCTGCCACCGGGATGATATGAGGCTACCTCCTTAGTCTCCATCATTAGAGGTGGCATCCTGCTGTATAATCGAAACTTAGGAACATAAGCAGTACCTTCCAGGAGCTACCTGCCCCACCTCAGTTCTCACAAGGGTGCCTGGATATTGACAATCTTTTTTTATGGGAGAGAGGAGTGTCATTGAGAACCACAATGACAAAACTGCCACATGTCTGGTCCACCCCTACGTACTCTGTAGGAGTGGAACAACTCAATGGCGCGGAGCACATCAAACTTCCTGGCCATGAGGAACTTGACAGCCACATTCCAAGAGAGCGGAGAAACATTGTACTGAACTGTCCACTTGTTAATCTCTTCAAGAAACTGCTTGGTGGCCTGTGTGACAAATAAAGTAAATAATAATTAGTAAGACGAGAACATATTTATAGACTCAGAAAACAAAATAAACAAACAAAAACTATCACCCTTTCCCCAACTAAGTCTGAACCCAAAGTTTACTACAGGGAGTAGGGAAAGACAAGAGGTGAAAACGGGTCTGAAAACAGAAACAGTTAAAATCTGTACAACTCAATTGAGACCACAAGCCAGAACCAGGTCCAAAGAACAGGATGCATAAAGAAATAATGAAAGGAGAGACCAGTGATCCTCTCATTACAGGTCCCAAACTGAAAAAAATTGGCAGTTTGGGGTCTGTTGTTTTTTAGGGGTTAAAAAAAAAAAGTAGGTGGGCCCTCTGAAGGCTTATTGCACGATGCACAGTGTACTACAGCAGTCTCAGCTGCTGCTTTGGTCCCACAGCCAACTGGAGAAAGCAAAACAATCAGAAAATGGTTTTGGCTTTGGAATTAGCAGAACTATCTAAGGGCAGCAAAACCATTAGGAAGAATTTAACAAATCAAAAGGTCAACTGTTCTTTGCTCTGACTGACCCCACAGGACCTCTTCATGTTCCACATGGCAGGTGGGAAAACCCCAACACTAATGCCCAGAGAGTCATTAACAGCCTCTCTGGATCGTGGTTTAATTTGAGGTGAACCCTAATATTGGGGGAAGAGTAGGAAATCTTCATTTTCACCATATGACTCCATGCTGGCAAGATGCCTATTTGTAGAACTGTTCCTATCTCTTGATTAACCTATGTTCTTTAACCTTTAGTCTTCCTTATATTATACCAGTTTTCACTCTAGCCAATCTACCCTTCTGTTTCTTCATTTTAGAATACAATGGAAATGGGGTTTTTGCAAGCATATTCTGAACTGCTAAATGCTTTATGCATAGCAATTCTGTTCCTTCTCCTTCCATCCACAAATTTTAGTCAGCTGTTGATCCAAAATGTGATAAACCTGGTAAGAATTCTGAATTGTAATCATACTCCTATTACTGATCAACCCACAACAAAGATGTATTTATTCGTATTAAACACCTACTATTTATTAAGCTAAGGCCTGTGCTAAGAAGTACAAGAAAGTATTAAGTATAAGGAAAAAAAAATGAGGTCTGCTTCAAAAGGTATTTCAATTGTCAAATAGGGGGAGAAAGGACAACAACAATGACCTACTTCAGAATCTTGGCAACAAGTCCTACCTTGAAAAATACAACCCAAATTGCTGCATATGTGTTTAAGCAACTAGTGAACCAGAACCCCAGAAGAGTCAGAAATACCTCACACAACAGAAAACCTGAATCACTCAATTTTTAGGGAGGAAATCAGTACTTTATATACCAGAGAAAAGCCTAAGAGGCCGGAGGCTGCACCTGAGTTTTCAAGCCTTCCAACTGAGGCAATATAACTAACACCACTGGAAAAGAAGAGAATCAACAAAATTGAACAGGCAAAGTGCATGAAAAGAACCAAGAAATAAAGGCCATGAAGAAAAGCTTTCAGACAATCACTTTGGCCTATAACCAGTTGAAGCCAGACCAGAGAAATGAGGTCCAGAGAAGAAAACAGTACAAAGATAGAATGCTCCACAAGAACACAGTTTGAGTTGTTTCTAAAGGGTAAGTGGCCAGCATCAGAATGAGGAAAGATGAAGGAAAAAGAAGAGACGTGGGCACAGAAAGATCTCAGAAACAAAACGCCCAGCAAGTCAGGAAGATCCCCAGGAGACTTTGTAAGTGATATTGTCCTATAAGTTAACATATTATCTTTAAAATCCATCCCTCTCCTGAGCTCATCTGACGGTGCTTCTGGAATAAAACACCATAACAATAATAGAACATGCTTTCCCCATGTTTGGTTGAGTATACAACATTTCCAATTAAAATAATGAACAGATGAATGAATGTGTAGGTAGGAAAGGAAAATCTAGATAAATGACCAGGAGGTGATATGAATTCATCACATCTAACTGTGAAGATAGTTTTCCATTTTTCATACATAAGCCATGCCACAATAAGAGGCACATACTTCCTCCAAAGTATATCTTGCCTTCCTTCTTTAAACTCTGTTCCTCCAAGTTTCTTAATGTCCTGTAATTCCCAAGAGCTGTCGCCTTGAGCTGACCTCTGTCCCCCTGCTAGTCAGGATGTTATTCTTGGCTTTAAGCACGGGAACAATTCCTCCTGGTTTGGCCTGACCAGGCCTTGCATGAAGAGAGTCCAGTGTACTGTAAACAGTGATACGATATTTACAGATACAAGTACACACACGCCACCTGCAATGTTCAGCCTCAGATTTACCCTCCTACATCCCCATCCCCCCAGTAAAGAGAAAAACCTTTGAAAGAAGTTAGAAAGGATGATCTTATCTTCCATGGCCTTTCTTAAGACTGTTTATACATGGATTCAGCATAATCACTGAGTAGCCCTGCCGGCTACCAGAAAAACAAATCCCAGTGACTTTTTATAAGCAACACATTTTTCAGAAGGGATAACTAAAATTCCTGAAATGACATTCAGTGTATTTCCTGGTGAAAGAATGAGCCAAAAGATGAACCACAGCTTACAAAATACTGCAACTCAAGGTCTGTGGTTTGAATTTAGTCTAGGCTTATGGGTAACCACAAGTTGCTGACACCTGGCAGCTAAGGAGTAGCCACAGATCAAATGCCTTTGGTATTCCTTTGGGAAAAGGTCTGAATTGATATATAGAAAAAATTAACAATACCATTTACAACCCAGTCAAAGGTTTACTGTAATTATATACTTCTCCCAAAATCTTGTTTAAATGGACAGAAATAAGTTTTTTTACTATGGTCATGAAGTTAAAGATACTAGAGAGCCTGCTATAAAATGGCTGAGAGATCTGTCAATTAAGTGAGGTACACCTTGGACACCATCTACTAGTGTTGAAATAATGGTATTGGAGAGAATAAAATCCCTAACAGTCTTTATGTTACATTAAACTCCCAAGAGGAGCTACAATTGAGATGAGCTTTGGGCAAGAGGCCAGCCACCCAATGTCTCAAGAAAAATGTGCAAGCCTTCTCAGTTCCAGAGGTAGCATCTTAAATCCTGTGTCTCAAGGCAAGGAGAATGAAGAGAAAGATCTATTAGAAACTTGCTCTTGAAACAAACAGAAAACTTATGTCGCCTGGCATGTCAGTTACCTAACCACCAAGGAACAGGTTTAGTGGTCTAGTGGATTTTGAAGTCCGAAACCCCACCTCTCATTCATTGCTGTGTGATACTTGGGCAATTCATTTAACCTCTCTGAGCCTCCATTTCCTCATCTGAAAAGATAAAAGATTAAATGAGACAACCAATGGAAAAGTACCCATCACAGTGTCTGACGTGGTAATCTCTGAAAAGAAAAATGTTCATTACTCAGTCATTTCACACTAAAACTTCTTTCAACAGAGACAGAATTCCTTAGAATCAGTGGCCTATGTTGTTTCCCTTTAGCCTGTATCAGTTCATTCTTTCTAATCCATTTTACTCAAAAGCATAAATTTAAATAAAAAACCTCCAATATTGTGGGGGTTTTCTTGTGTTCAACCGCAGGAAAAGTCAGTCCCTAAAGGAACAACTCATCCTCATTCAGGGTTCTGTGGCAATACAGCAAAAGCTGAATCCGAAAGTATTTATACCACTGCTCCCATTCCTAAGTCCGTTTGTTCCTCCTGTCATACTACACTTGCTCCTCTGGGAATTAACACTGTATCATGAGCAAAGTTCCCTTTAACAGCATCAACCTGCTTAAGGACTATTCTCATTTTAATAAATTAACAACTTTGTACAGGACAAATATTAGGCAAAAAAAAAAATGCAGTCAGTCATCCTGCACTGATTGCCTAAATAAGGAAAGTGATTCCATATAAAACTCAGTGTCTTGCCTTTTACCCAATTTGAGCATTCCCTCTGTATTTCAGCAAATATGTGCTACATTACAGGGACAGATGCATTAGTAAACTATCTTCCACTCGTCCCTGTTTTCACACCTTTTCTTCATTGTCAACTTTTGCCATGGGATGTTGTTTTATGTCTAGTCGTCTCTTCAGCTCAAATCAGTCTGCTAGGAAACAGAATCTGAGCAAAGACACACCAAAGCGTGCTATGAGGCAGCAAGAAGAGCTTGCTGAATTTCCAAATTGAAACCACAATCTTTCCATGAGCCCTTCATTATTGTGTCAAACATGGAAATAAATCTAGTCCCTTTGAGTTATTATTCTCTGGTTTATTTCAAATATTTTCATTTATCAAGAAAAAATATTGCCTTTTCTTAAAATGTGATTTTAAAAGAGCCAGTGCATTCTTAAGTAGGGTTTTATTGCATCTAGTAAGGAAAAAGTTTTAAGAAAAAGTTCTGATTTTATCATCTTATGAAATAGTACAATAAAGAAAATTTGAAAAAAAGGGAGAACAGGTCATCTATAATCCCATCATCCTACACAGCTATTTTCATGTTTTTAATTATTTTAAAATTAAGGTAAACAGAATAATACTAATAATATACAATTTTTTAAGTATATGTCCCTATAACTACCACACACACACACACACACACTCACACACAAAACTCGGGGGAAGGGGAGACCAAAGAAGGACTATTCAAGTATATATTGTTCTAGTTCAGAGAATAACTTCCTCTTTGGCAACCTTCCACAACTAGCAGAAGTAGTAATATTCCTACTTCCATTAGGCAATGGAACAGAAGAGAGCTTTCAAGTATACAGTCTTATAGTCAGTTCAGAATTTCCAACAAGTATTTGCTGAGAGCCTACTCAGTGCTAGGCACTTTAGTAGCTGTTGAGACAATTTAGAGAGATAAAGACCCTGTTCTGAGCAGTTTACAGTCATTTAAATAGGGAAACATAAATCAATTACCATGTAACTTGTTAAGTTCTAGGACAGATCTATTAACAGCATGCTGTGGGATTCTAACTCTGTAAGAGAATCAAAAAAATCTTCTTAGAAAGTGACTTAAAGGATGAATAGAGATTTGTCAGGCAGAGAAAAGCATTCCAGCCAGAGAAAACAAAATGCACAAAAGCAGAGTCATAAAAGAAAAGGGCTTATTGGGAATATAGAATAGCTGATATGTCCAGTGTTTGTGACAGAAAAAGTGCAGACAAGCTAGCTGGCAGGGAGGCTGAGCCAAAGTAGGAAGGCCCTTGTATATCACACTCCAGATTCCAGACATGATCCTACAGACATCAAAGAGTCAACAGAGAACCTTAAGCAAAGGAATAAATTGATGAGTTTGGTATGCTGCTTCCATAAAATAACTGTTAGCAAGGTAGGCCAGTCTGCAAGGAAAAAAATCTAACGGACAGGAGGGAAGTTAAATTTCCTACCAGGAGGGACCCCATGTCTATTTTACTCACTCAGATCCTACACAGTGCCTGGCACAAAACAGTCTTCTAATAAATATCTCTGATGAAAGAATGAATAACAGAACCCTGAAGAACACTAACATTTAGAGGATGGACAGGGGAAGAAGAACCAAGAAATTGTAAAAATTTACTTTTAAAATACTGACCAATGAAAATCAAAGAAAGGCAAAGTAAAACAAACAATTAAGAGATGTCATCAACTATCCCCTGGGGAAAAAAATATATATAAGGATTATGACACAGTGGCTGAGTAAGAAGCTCCAGGACTCTGTCCTTCCTCCCAAAACAACTACTGAACTGGCAAGAATTGTCTTAATCAACTATTCTGGAATTCTGGAGTCTGGTGGAACACTTACAGCATCCAGGAAAACGCTGTATGAAGAGAATGGTAAATTTCAATAAATACTAGTGAATTTCACCTTCTGTGTCCACTATCACCCTCTACTCCCCAACCTCATGGCAGGCAGCTGGGGGAACTGCAGCCTGCAGCCTGCAGCTTGCTGGTGCCAGGATGAGCAATAAGGATCTTGTCCTCCCAAGACCAGGATGTGTGGTCTGATTGCTGATCACTGCTTTTGACTGCTGGGGGTGGAGGGTGGGGAAGTGGGCAAAAGGAGGTGGTGGTGGTATGACAGCCTTTATTTCAGCCACCATAGAACCAGCAGAGAGGTATTAAAGAGACAGTACCCTTTTTTCTTCTTTCCATGATTGGGAGCAAAAATAGTTTCGAAAAGTCACAAATTGATGGGTCCAGCCATCAACAAGCAAAAAAAAAACAGCAATCCCAGAGGACTGGGAGAATTAGCTTTCCAGTTCTAACAACATAATAGTCAGAATGTCAAGTTCCCAACAAAAAAATTTAAAAACTCACAAAGAAACAGGAAAAGTATGCTCAATTCACAGGAAAAAAGAATCTGACTGAAACCATTCCTGAGGAAGCTCATACATTGGAACTATTAGTCAAAGCCATCAAATCAACTGTCTTAAATATGTTCAATGAGCTACAGGAGATCATGCGCAAAGAAATAAAAGAAATTAGGAAAATGTTGTCGGGGCAAAATAAATAGATAGAAATTATAAAAAGGAACCAAACAAATTCTGAAGTTGAAAAGCACAGTAACCGAAAGGAAAAACTCATTAGAGGAATTCCACAACAGATTTGGGCAGGCAAAAGATCAGTGAACTTGAAGATAAGACTATTGATGTTATCCAGTGTGAGGAGCAGAAAGAAAAAAGAATGAAGAAAAATGAACAGAGTCTGAAAGACTTGTGGAACACTATCAAGCATGCCAACATACATATCATAGAAGTTCCTGAAGGACAAGAGAGTGAAAGGGGCAGAAAAAGTATTTCAACAAATAATGGTCAAAAACTTCCCAAATCTGATGAAAGACATGAATATATACATGCCAGGAGCTCAGTGAACCCCAAGGAGGAGAAACTCAAAGAAATCCACACCAAGACACATTATAGCCAAATTGTTTTTTTAAGGATCATCTAATCTATGCATTTTTTTCCTGCTGACCTTTTATTTAAATTCAATTTTATTGAGATACAGTCACATACCATGCAGTCATACAAAGCATACACTCAATTGTTCACAGTACCATTAAATAGTTGTGCATTCATCACCAAAATTAATTTTTGAACATTTTCATTACCACACACACAAAAATAATAAGAATAAAAATTAAAGTGAAAAAGAACAAAGTAAAAAAGTATACTGGGTGCTTTTTTTTTTTGGCCCCCATTTTCCTACTCATCCATCCATATACTAGATAAAGGGGAGTGTGGTCCATATGGCTTTCTCAGTCACACTGTCACCCCTCATAAGCTACATTTTTATACAATCATCTTCAAGATTCAAGGGTTCTGGATTGTAGTTTGATATTTTCAGGTATTTACTGCTAGCTATTCCAATTCATTAGAACCTAAAAAGGGTTGTCTGTCTGTATTGTGTGTAAGAGTACCCACCAGAGTGACCTTTCAGCTCCTTTTCGAATCTATAGCCAAATTGTTAAAACCTAAAGACAAAGAGAGAATTTTGAAAGCAGCAAGAGAGAAGCGACTCCTCACATACAAGGAATCCACAATAAGATTAACAGCTAACTTCTCATCAGAAACCATGAAGGCAAGAAGGCAGCAGGAAGACATATTTATAGTCCAAAAAGAAAATATAATATGGGGAAATGGGTGCTTTCACACAATGCAGAACTATATAATTCACACAACTTCTTTATATCAATTTGGCACTTATCCAGCAAACTTTAAATGTGCAAACCCTATACAACACCACTTTTAGGAATCTACTATACAAAAATGTAAATATGACAGTGCAAAGAAGATAGATATTGTAGCATCGTTTCTAATGCAAAAACATTTAGAACAACTTAAATAACCAGTAATTAAGAAATGAATGAATTATGGTATGTCCATATAATGAACCACTGTGCAGCCATCAAAGTACATCCCAGTTTTCTGTTAGAAACACTAAGACATCCCAAGCATGACACACTGAACCAAAAACCTTTGTCCCTTTCTGTTTCCAAATTTTTTATTACTTTTCTTCCAGGAAAAAAATTGGAAAAATATACATGAACTTCAAGTTAAATCAGAAAATGTTGATTATACTAAAGCTCTAGTACTTAAATTGTTTACTTAAGTTATTCCTAATATTACTTAAGTTATACTATAACCACTATTTACAGCCATGAAGAACTTTCTAAAACTTAAAAAAAAAAAAAAAATACTCCAATGGGCAAGCATGAAAATTTCTAACCAAAAAGAAAACCATGTTGAAAATTAAAATCAAATTTATGCAGTCATTTTTACCTGTAAATGGTTCCCATTTTAAAGGCAACATCTGACTTTCTCTTTTATTAAAAAATTTTTTAAACATAGCTTTTTCATGAAAATTAACACAGCTTAAGCCAAGCAACAAGTAAAGAATTGCTAACATTTCAGTGGTTTACCACCTGCATTACTAATTCACGCCCAGCTATGTCAACTCCTGGATCATTCTTATAGCAGCCACAAAATACTTTTTGTAAAAAAACATTTACAGTGTACTCAAGTTTAATGGATTTCTACTCACTTTTCTGTCATTGCCCCTATTTATTTGCCGTTTTTATTTCCATAGGCCAAACTTTTTAAAAAGTTAGTCTTGCTTTTATTTATTTTGATTTCTAATGCTTTCCTTTAAAAAGCCACAGAAACCATGATATTTTAACGTCTCTAAATTTTTCTGATTCCTTGTGTAAGCCTTAACTATAAGAAATTCTCTAAGTCACACTTCCTAATAAATGAAACATGACATGTAATTCCTAAGTCTGCATACTCAAACAGGTAAACATTTCTACCTTCCAGTGGTTCCCCAATTAAGTCTTCTCTACCAATATGCTAATTACCAAGCCCCTTCAGGGAGGATATCATAAATGCAATTTGTTTATGAAAGAGAAATCACTAACAGGTCTACTCTCAGCAATCTGGATAACAGCTTTTGGGTACTCACAACCAATTGCTTTAAAGTAACATCCATTGTTCAGCCATAAAAAGGAATGAAATTTCGATACATACTATAACATGTTTGAACCTTGAAGACATCATGTTGAGTGAAATAAGTCAGACACACAAGAACAGATATTATATGATTTCATTTAAATGAAATAACTAGAATATGCAAATTCATAGAGACAGAAAGTAGATTACAGGGTAGGGTAAGATGGGGAGTTAATGCTTAATGGAGGCAGTTAATGAGGTGATGAAAAAGTTCTGGTAATGTATGGTGGTGATGGTAGCACAACTTTGTGAATGTAATTAATGCCACTGAATTGTAAGTCTGAAAGTGATTAAAATAGGGAATTTTTGTTGTATATATGTTACCATACATAAAAATAGTGAAAAGATAAAACCAAAACAACATCCAGAACAGAACCTTGCACAATAGGTATTCAAAATTTTTCTCGCTTAAAAAAAAATCCCCCAAATCATAAATCAGGTCTCTTTATTCTTGTATCCATGTGTGCAAGGTATAAAACATCTTTCTTTCATCCATTAAGAGACCAAGTGAACTTCAAACTCAAAGCCCTATAAATCTCATCAGATATGCCATCTATCACATCAAGTGTGCAGGGACCACACTAACTTCTATTAAAGGATTAACATCATACTAGGAACTGAACCAACAAGAACCCAAAGCCGGGCTGACCAAGTGAACCTTTGCATAGGAGTCCAAAACTTCAGGCAACCCTGAAGGGCTGGAGTTAACTGAGCTATTAAACCTGAAAAGCTCCTCAGTGTTAATGACTTCTTACTATTAGAAGCAAATGACTAGGTTTTATCAGCACTCCACCAACCAAGTATAACAGCCCAGACCAGAAATGGGTTGTCTCCAATACCTAACTGGCAGAAAATATTCTATTCCTTTCAAAATGCTATGTCCCTGCTGTGGAAAAGTTTGGTGGTTCCTCAGAAAGTTGAGTACAGAATTACCTTTTGACCCAGCAATCCCACTTGTATGTATGTGCCTAAAAGAATTCAAAGCAGGGACTCGAAGAAATATTTGTGCATCAGCTTACATAGCAGCATTATTAATAATTGCCAAAAGATGGAAGCAACCCAAGAGTCGATCAACTGATGAATGGATAAACAAAATGTGGTATATTCACACAGTGGAATATTATTCAGCTGTGTACAAAGAAATGAAGTTTTGATAAGTACGCTACAACATGGATGAACCCTGAAGACTTCATATAGTGAAATGTCAGATAGAAAGGGACAGATGTGGTATGATCTCACTTACATGAAATTAGAATATGCAAATTTGAGAGACAAAGTACAGTACAGGCTATCAGAAGGTGGGGGTAGGGAAAATGGGGAATTGTTTAATGGGTACGTTTCTATTTGGGGTGATGAAAAACTTTTGATAATGGGTAGTGGTAATGATAGCACAACACTGTGAATGTAATTAATATCATTGAATTGTATACATGAAAGTGTTAAAATGAGAAATTCTATGTGGTATATCTGTTACCACAATTTTTTTTTGCTATTTCTCCCTCTCCCTTGGCTCTTGGTTCCCTTCTATATGTAAGACAGCATTAGTCACAAATTACGGTAAAGGAGGCAATTCAATCCACTCACTTGTTAAAGAAAGACTTTGCCCCTCCCAGTTTACATAGGCCAAAGAGTATGGTCCAGCAAGAAATAACAACGGTAGCAACCATTTGTGAAGCATTTAACATATGCCAAAGAAGGTTCTGTACCTACATAATATCCAACAGCCTTAGCAAGCTAAGCGTTATAAACCACATAAAGAAATCAAGGCAAAAAGAGCCTGAGCAAGCTGTCCAAGGTCACTCATCTAATAAATGGCAGAGCTGAAGTTCTGAGGTTTGAATCCAAGTCTTTCAAATCCTATATTCTTTCCACTCCACTGAGTGGCCTTGAGAAATAGAAGATTCATATCATTCATCCTTTCAGATAATATATATGTCATGTTTATGTTTGTCCATGCACAAAATTACACTGGAAGGATATACAAGAAATTGGTAATGTTGTCTCAAAGAAGGAGAACAAGGTGGCTGGGTGAAGTGGTGTGAAGGAGAATATTTATCATATCCCATTCTGTACCTTTTTAAGTTTAAATTAAATGATTGCATTATTCAAAAATTAAAATAAATAGGGATAAAGTTCCAAAGGATTACAGCTGCAATTTCGAACCCCTATCCTTAAACAGAGATGTTCTTCGAGGCTCTCCAGGAAATGTACCACACTCACTTTCCTGCTGGAGGCATTTGCTAATAGCATGTTTCCTAACCACAAACTGGCATCTTTGCTCTCAGGCTTAAAAAACACTCTCTAGGCAAAGGTTATCAAAGGGCATGAAGAACTAACAAAGACAACAGAGGAAATAATTCAACAAGAAAACAAGGAAGTAAACATTTTCAAATTGTCATAGGAGAACATCGATACCAAGAGGTTGAAGGCCAAAAGAATATAATACAGAAGAGAAACATAGGGGAAAAAAAAAAAAAAAAGGAAAAGAAAAGAAAGAAAGAAAAAGAAAAAAGAAACCCAGGGTATAAACGGGAAGCTCCTACACCCACCAGCAAGAGGTTCCCAGACGGAAACTAACAGGCTCCATAAGGAAGAACCTGGAGGCAGCTTGTCAACTGCTACCCATTCCAGCTGATTAATAAAAAGGTGAGCCCCACAACCAAGGATTTGGTGGACCTAAGGGGTGGGGAGGCCATTAATAACATTTGATCAGTGAAACTTCAGGAGAAATGTGAATGTCAAAAAATTGGACTTGGTTTTCCAGATCATGCTGGAATATTCTTCCCTATTCCCTACCTCCCAAACCTGGCCTACTCCTATTCAACCTTCAGGTATTAGCTTAAATTTCACGTCTTTATGCTGGAAGTTTTCACTGACTTCCAGCCAGGTACTGACCGGAAAGTATTATAAAAGCTTAATTCTTGGTTATCTGCTCCACAGGATGATAAGCATGGGGAGGGGTAGGAACCAGTCCTCCATGCTCACAGCTGCATACTCAACACAAAAGACAGTGCATGGCACTGCTCCAGTGAGTAAATGAGTTAATGATGATGGGCTCTTGGGCTGCTATCAAAGAACAAGTTTAACTAAACACTTTAAGAGTTTCAAGTTGAAAATAGAGAAGAAAAACTCCTGGATAAACTGGTAATGAATGTCAGGAATGACATGAGAAGAAAAGCAATGGAGAAGGTGACTATCAATTACAGAAGAAAATATCTGGGAATTAAGTTGCCAATATCTTCAATATCTTAAATTCAGAAATTTATAATAGACATGTCCAGAATAAAGTAATTATATGTAAATTTATGTTTCCCAACTTTAAAACTTATTACAAAGTTACAGCAATCAAAACAATGAAGAACAGTGAACCCCATATGGTGTGGTGACTATGGTAGCCAGCTTTGGTCGTCCCTGTCTTACCAGCCTGTGGGCCAAATCCCCAGCTCCCCAACTTCCCCTAGAAATGCTGAAAGTCATGTCTGGGGTGAGAGGTCTGAGCTGCAAGTGGCATGAACAGCTCCAGGAACTGAAGAGCAAGGGAGTCTGCTTTAAGACCAACTGAAGTGGTCCGGAAGTTGGACTGTAAAGTTGTTAGAAAAGGCAAAAAAGATAGTTGCCTGTGAACTGGACTCAAGGCTAACAGCCGAACTTCCCAAGAGTTCAGGGCACACCTCTGGCCAGCAAACTTCCAGGTAATACTGTTGCTACACTGACCATTTTTCAGATGTGCTATGTTCATGTTTCAAAGACAATATGTTCTCCAACGAATTGCAAAACCTGGAGAAACCCTTTATTAGTACACAGCTGTTAGCACATGTGGACCATCTAATGAAAGTTGGAAAGAACAACTTCAGATCATCACCATAGGTGGAATCCAGTTTTACAAGGATAGAACCTAAGAATATGCCACCACCTATCAATTTTTAGGAATAGGTTGGTCTAGTAAGGATAACCTTTGTAAGGAAAAACAAGACACCTATTGCTGCATTTAAGTCAAGGGCAATGCAACAGCTCCTGAAAAAAAAAAAAAAAACACAAACTGCAGAATTCACTGTTCAGTCCATAATACCATAATCCCAGAAGATTTCAACATAGGAGATAAAATACATCATTTCAGCACAGCACATAAAACCAGCACAGTAACAAATGGCCAGTTCTGTGGACATACATGAATTCATTAGATTGTTACATGGATTCAATGCAGAAATTTTCCATTCTTCTTACATATTTGGAAAGCAGAATGTTTCAAGGTCAAGAAAAGAAATTGTAATTTTATATTTTTAATAATTTGAGAAGATAAAGTATGTTTTGCACCACTGGGACAATATTTGCTTGACTTTTTTTTTTTTTAATTCAGTTTTATTGAAATACATTCACACACCATACAATCATCCATGGTATACAATCAACTGTCCACAGTATGATAACATAGTTATGTGTTCATCACCACAATCTATCTCTGAACATTTTCCTTACATCAGAAAGAACCATAACAAGAATAAAAAATAAAAGTGAAAAAAAGAACACCGAAATCATCCCCCCCATCTCATCCCATTTGTCCTTTAGTTTTTATCCCCATTTTTCTACTCATCCATACACTAGATAAAGGGGGTGTGATCCACAAGGTCTTCGCAATCACACTGTCACCCCTTGTAGTCTACATTATTATATAATTGTCTTCAGGAATCCAGACTGCTGGGTTGGAGTTTGGTAGTTTCAGGTATTTACTTCTAGCTATTCCAATACATTAAAACCGAAGACGTGTTATCTATATAGTGCATAAGAATGTCCACCAGAGTGACCTCTCGACTCCATTTGAAATCTCTCAGCCACTGAAACTATTTCGTCTCATTTTGCATCCCCCTTTTGGTCAAGAAGATACTCTCAGTCCCACGATGCCAGGTCCAGATTCATCCCCAGGAGTCATATTCTGCATTGCCAGGGAGATTTACAACCCTGGGAATTGCTTGACTACTTTTTAATACTACTATTGTCACCATTTATTATTCTGAATTTTTAAGGTAGTAAGTCAGTTATAAGTACCCATGTTTTTGTTGTTGTCGTTGTTTTTAATTTATAATATAGGGCAGAGTCCAATCCATACCTAATAATCTCCAAATGCAAGAGCCACAGAATCGCAAAACTTTACATTTAAACTTATCATTTCTAACAGTTTATTCTATACAGATATTACTTTCTATTTACTATGTTATATAATACTATGAAGACCTCTTTAGGCCTTCAGCTCTGACCCACAAGTAGTAAAAAAAAGTTAAAATATGCTTAACTAATCACGTAACCCCATACCACTTCTTCTTGTTATTTAGTTGTTATACAATAAAACAGTTGTTGCTTAAAAAGAAAAAAAAGGGTTGTGGCACAAGGACAGACATACAGACTGTATTAGTTAGGGTTCTCTAGGGAAACAGAATCAATGACAGGAGTCTCTGATTATCAAATTGTAAAAGTGACTCATGCAACTGTGGGTATGCACGAGTCCAAATTCTGTAGAGCCGTCAACAAACTGTCAACTCCAAGGAAGATGTCCGATGAACTCCTCAGGAAATGAACTGGAAACTTCGATGAAGTCCTCAGGAAATGAACTGGGATCTTCGACAAACGTGCTCGATGAACTCCTCAGGAAACGAACCGGCAACTTCCACGAACTCCTCAGGAAATGCTTCACTGGGCAGCCGAAGAAGAAGTGAAGGTCCTCTGTCTTGCTTATAAGTCCTCAACTGATTAATTGGATCAAATCCAGCCAATTGCATTCTCTCATTGTGGAAGGCATGCCCTTTGATGAGTCATCAGTCACAGCTGCAGTCAATTGACTGATGATACAATAAACCAGCCTGTTGGTTTATCAACCAACCTCAAACGTCCTCACAGCAATTGTTAGGCCAGTGTTTGCTTGACCAGACAGCTGGGTCACCTGGCCAAGTTGACACATGAACCTAACCATCACATAGACCAATAGAATAGAATTGAGAGTTCAAAAATAAATCCTCACATCTAGGACCAATTAATTCTTGACAGAAGTGCAAAGTCCACTCAATGGTGAAAGAATAGTTTCTTCAACAAATGGTGCTGGGGAAAACTGGATATCCACATGCAAAAGAATGTATGTAGACCCCTACACCTCATATCATATACAAAAATCAACTAAAACTGGATCATAGACCTAAATGTAAGAACTAAAACTATAAAATTCCTAAAAGAAAATGTAGAGGAGCATCTTCAGGACCTTGTATTAGGTAATAGATTCTTAGATTTCACACAAAAAGCACAAGTAACAAAAGAAAAAATAGATAAAATGGACTTCATCAAAATTAAAAACTTTTGGGCATCAAGGCACATTATCAAGAAAGTGAAAAGACAACCAACAGAATGGGAGAAAATATCTGGAAATCATATATCTGTAAGGGTTTAATATTCAGAATATATAAAGAATTCCTACAACTTCACCACAAAAAGACAAACACCTTAAGTAAAATATGGGCAAAGGGCTTGAATAGACATTTCTCCAATGAAAATATACAAATGGCCAATAAATACATGAAAAGATGCCCAACATCTTTAGCCATTAGGGAAATACAAACCCAAGCCACAATGAAACACTACTTCATACCCACTAGAATGGTTACTACAAAAACAGAAAATAAGTTTTGGCAAGGATGTAGAGAAACAGGAACCCATACATATGCTATTGGTGGGACTGTAAAATGGTGTGGCTGCTGTGCAAAACTCTGGCAATTCCTCAGAATGCTAGATATAGAATTACCATATGACCCAGCAATCCTACTTCTAGGTATATACCCCAAAGAATTGAATGCAGGGACTCGAACAGATATTTGCACGCCAATATTCACAGCAGCATTAACAACTGCCAAAAGAAGAAAGCAACCCAAATATCCATCAACAGGTGAATGGATAAACAAAATACGGTATATATGCAAAATGGAATATAATTCAGCCGTAACAAAATGACGTTCTGATACATGCTACAACATGGATGAACCTTGAATACATCATGTTGAGTGAAGTAAGCCAGACACAAAGACAAACATTGCATGATCTCACTGACATGAAATTAGAATATGCAAATTCAAAATCAGAAATTAGAATACAGATTACCAGGGGGGCAGGAGTGGGGGTGGGGAATGGGGAGTTAATGCTTAATTGGTACAAGAGTTTCTGTTTGGAGTGATGGCAAAGTTTTAGTAGTGGATGGTGGCAACAGTAGCACAACACTGTGAATGCAATTAATACCACCAAAGCATATACTTCAAAGTGGTTACAATGGGAACTTTGAGGTTATATATAGGATACCAATTAAAAAATTTTTTTTAAACCCATAGAACTATGTAACACAAAGAGTGAACCCTAATGTAAAATATGGATTATAGTTCATAAAATAATTATAATAATATTGGTTCATTAATTGCAGCAAAGGTACCACATAATGCAAAATGTTAGTAATAGGGAAAAGTATGTTTGAGCGGTGGGGTATTTGGGAACTCTGTACTTTCTGCATGATATTTCCATAAATCTGTAACTGCTCTAATTAAAAAAGAAGAAGTAGTAGTAAGAGGAGAACACCTAGAAACAGAAGGAATTTTCATCAGGGAAGTCAGAATGGCTCAAGGAGAAAGAGGTCAATTATGTCAAATGTCAAATTTTCACTAAGAAAAGATGTGAAACATTTCTGCTGGATTTGGCAATTGGGGTTATTAATTTTTTGCAGTATTTTTTATTAGAGAAGTTATAGGTTCCCATATACCAATTTATTATTAGTACCTTGCAATAGTGTGGCATATTTGTTACAATTCACGAAAGAACATCTTTACTGTACTATTAACTATAGTCCATCATTTACAATAGGGTTCTCTATTTGTGATGTATGATTCATTTTTTTTATAGCAACATACATTCAACCTAAAATTTCCCCTTTAAACAACATTCACATATATAATTCAGTGCTGATAACTATGTTCACAACGTTGTACTACCATCACCACCATTGCTTGTGCTTTGGGTGGAAAGTCTAAGAAACCATCACCTAACACAAGGTCATAAGGATGCTTTCCTAAGTTTCCTTCTAGGACGTTTTTAGTTCTGGCTCTTATATTTAGGTCTTTGATCCACTCTGAGTTGATTTTTGTATATGGTGTGAGGTAGGGGTCTGCCTTCATTCTTTGCACATGGACAGTGCCAGTTTTTCCAGTACCATTTGTTGAAAAGATTATTCTTTCCCCAGTGAGTGGACTTGACAGCCTTGTCAAAAATCAGTTGGCCATAAATATGAAATATTTCTGAACTCTCAAATTGATTGCATTGATCTATATGTCTGTCCTTGTGTCAGTACCATGCTGTTTTGATTACTGTGGCTTTGTGATAAGTTTTTAAGATAAGGTAGTGTGAGTCCTCCAACTTTGTTCTTCTTTTTCAAGATGGTTTTGGCTATTAGGGATGGCAATTAAGGTTTATTTATGACACCAAGCTAAGGAATATTTAAGTAAGAAACTGTGTTCTCTGCTTGTACTTTAAGATCAGGCATTTGATGCTGAAGGACTACAGAATATTTAGCAAGATTGATTGTATAGATCCAGAAATAGATAGCATAATACTGTGTGATGGTAGCACAGTATTGTAAGTACATCAAACAAATGTCTGTGAGTAAAGCTGAAAGAGGTGGGATAAGAGAATGTATGACACCAGAAGTAAAGATAGATGATAAAGACTGGGACTGTATAATTTGGCAAAAACTGGAGCGGCCAATGACTGTTACTAAATATACAAATATAAAAACGTTTTTGCATGTGGGAGAGCAAATGAATGTCAACCATGTAGAGTGTTGAAAAAGGGATGGTATTTTGGAAAAAACATAATCAAAGCAAACTGGAGTCTATGCTCAACAGTAACACTGTAATATATCTCCATTAAATGTAACAAAGGCAATGTGAAAAAAAATTGTATTAATTAACCCTTTAGTACTTTTATGTCTGAGAAACAAAAATTGCATTTTTCTTCCATGTAGTACTGAATATTCTTTTCCCTTTTAGGGAAGTGGTCTACAATAATATATAGTTGCTAAAGGAAAGAAAAGGTTAGTTTATGAATTTTATAAAATAAATGAATAAGACATGATCCCTGCCCATGAATATCTGGGTTTAGCGGATTTTTGAATGCAGTATGCCAATGGATGGGCAAATGTCCTTCAAATCTTGAGAGGAAGGGAACGGCAGCATGTCTCAAAATGATACCTCTAGCAGAAATCCACAGACCACAGTAGAGAATTTCTGAATGAAGATAAAAGGAGAGAATAATGAGCATGATAAGGTATTGGAATACCCTTCAGCCTATTCAATAATGAAGAATATGGAATGTTTCCTTGAGTCAGATCCAAAAATTGGCATGGTGATAACGGTGTTATAGAGATAGGGAACTTCAAGTCCCTGGACAGTTGCTAGAAATCACACTAACCTAAAAGGCAACGGTGGGGGGAGGGAGAACAGAAAATTTGATAAATTCTTACTGTTTCATGATAAAAGCATGAGGGATCTACTATACTGGACATAATCTAGGACCAAAGAGATAGACTAGTTGAAAAATTGAATGGATCTCAAAGAGAAAGTAACCATGCAATCCTTGAAGGTATGATAGCCAACAGCTAAGCATTGTCAGAAAAGAGGCAGTTAAGAAAGCAAATCCTAAATGTGGCACCAGTAATCCTGAATTAAAGTCCCAGTTCTGCTACAGTCATGTGATCTCAGGCAAATCAAAACTGTGTGCCATAGTTTTTCATCCCAAAAAGGATACCCACCTACCTCACCGGATCAAATGGTTTGCAATCCCTGAAAGCATTATGTAAACCTTACTACACTGATTTAAATAACAGCAGACCTTAATAGTAGCTAATATTTACTGGGTATTGAATTCTAAACAGGAGTCAGACACTGAGCTTTTTTTTTTTCTTTTTTTTTTTTAATTAAGATTTATTCACATACTATACAATCATCCAAAGTATATAATCCATTGATCACATTACCATCATATAGTTGTTCATTCATCACCCGATCTATTTTTTTTTTAACATTTTCCTTGTACCAGAAAAAGTGAAAGTAAGAATAAAAAGTTAAGAGTAAAAACAGAACACCCAAATTGTCACACACACCCCTGCATTTTTCCTTTAGTTTTTTTGCCCGTTTTTCTACTCATCCATCCATACACTGGATAAGGGGGAGTGTGATCCACATGGCTTTCACAATCACATTGTCACCCCTTGTAAGCTCCAATGTTATTCAATCGTTTTCAAGAGTCCCGGCTACTGGGTTGTAGTTTGGTAGTTTCAGGTATTTACTTCTTGCTATTCCAATGCATTAAAACCTAAAAAGAGTCATCTATATTGTGCATAAGAATGCCCACCAGAGTGACCTCTCGGCTCCTTCTGGAATCTCTCAGCCACTGAAACTTTATTTCATTTCATTTCACATCCCCCTTTTGGTCAAGAAGATGTTCTCCATCCCTCCATGCCAGGTCTAGATTCCTCCCCGGGAGTCATATCCCGTGTTGCCAGGGAGATTTACACCTGGGTGTCAGATCCTACGTAAGGGGAGGGCAGTGATTTCACCTGTCAAGTTGGCTTAACTAGAGAGAGAGGGCCACATCTGAGCAACAAAGACACATTCAGAGGGAGACTCTTAGGCACACTTACAAGAAGGCCTAGCCTCTCCTTCGCGGCAACAGGCTTCCCAAGGGCAAATCCCGTGATAGGGGGTTTGGCACATCAAAATGCCAGTCCTTGATGTTTGTGAGCACATCAGCAACCATCCAGTGGGGAAGCCCAACACCTCTACGTTTTCCCCTAGCTCCTCAGGGGGGCTCTGCATATTTTTTTCATTTTTTTTGAATTAACTATTAACTATATCAAAAAATTTTAAAAACCATACAATAAAAACATTTCAAACAAACCAAAACAAGGGAATAAGTAAAAGACATCTAGCTAAAATAACTATATTACTTCCAACATGTTCCTACTCTACTCCAAGAAAATATACAGTCTATAATCCAGCAAAGGAATAAGAAAGACAGATAACCTAACAGACACTGAGCTTTACATGAATTATCAAGTCCTCTCCATGGCTGTAGAAGATCAGCACTATTATTATCCCCATATTACAGATGAGCAAATTAAGATTTCCAACTGTTAAGTAACTTGCCCATCAAGCCAGGCCAAAGGATAAAGGTGAAACTGATTGTGTTTTAAAACTTCAACTTTCATATGAGACCAAGGGAATAGATATCTATTTGGTACAGGATCTAAATTTTCTAAACGGTACAACTCTACGGTGGATTTGTTCAAACACCACAATTGCATGGAACTTTGAATAGGAAGTGAGATATGGAAGTTAGTATAGGCTGGAGTGAAATAGTGACACATCCTAGAGTAATTTGGGCAGATAATAAAAAATATATTTACAGCCTTCCCCTCCCCAGCCCCGAGGATCTGGGGGAAGGTGCAGATGTGTTGGACATCCTCACCTGGACTGGTGTTGATGTTGTCACAAACACTGGGACTGGCGGTTTGATGTGCTGAGCCCTCGAGCATGGGACTTGCCCTTATGAAGCTCATTACCACAAAGAAGAGTCTAAACTTGTATGTAATGGTGCCTAAGAGTCTCCCCCTGAGTACCTCTTTGTTGCTCAGATGTGGCCCTCTCTCTCTCTAACTGAGCCATCTCGACAGGTGAACTCACTGCCCTCCCCCCTACGTGGGACCCGACTCCCAGGGGTGTAAATCTCCCTGGCGATGCAGAGTATGACTCCTGGGGATGAATGTGGACTCGGCATCGTGGGACTGAGAGTATCTTCTTGACCAAAAGGGGGATGCAAAATGTGACAAAATAGTTTCAGTGGCTGAGAGATTCCAAATGGAGTCGAGAGGTCACTCTGGTGGACATTCTTATGCACTATATAGATAACACCTCTTAGGCTTTAATGTATTGGAATAGCTAGAAGTAAATACCTGAAACTACCAAACTCCAACCCAGCAGTCTGGACTCCTGAAGACAATTATATAATAATGTAGATTACAAGGGGTGACAGTGTGATTGCGAAGACCTTGTGGATCACACCCCCTTTATCTAGTGTATGGATGAGTGGAGGAATGGGGATAAAAACTAAAGGACAAATGGGGTGGGATGGGCGGATGATTCGGGTGTTCTTTTTTCACTTTTATTTTTTATTCTTGTTATGGTTCTTTCTGATGTAAGGAAAATGTTCAGAGATAGATTGTGGTGATGAATGCATAACTATGTTATCATACTGTGGACAGTGGATTGTATATCATGGATGACTGTATGGTGTGTGAATGTATTTCAATAAAACTGAATAAAAAAAAAAAAAAAGTAACTTGCCCATGATCTCAAAGCAAGAAAGTGGTGGAGCCTGAATTAGAACCCAGGTTTTCTGACCCTGAAGAGCCCACATTTTTATTCATTGTTAGTGTTTTAAATATGCAGATACAGCAAAATTAAAATCTCATCATCTAAAACTCTCTTTAGAGACGACAGATGTTGGTCTTTTGTAAAGAAACCCTCAAAAGCAAGTTCTGACAACAACTATGCAATTAATCATAAATTATATCAGTTTCAAATTTTAAAAGAGAACAATCTCAAACATTCAGCATGGTTGCACAGAGTTCTCCAGTGAGTACAGATGTTAAAAGGACCCTCATAAGGGTACATTAAAGAAGACAAAATAGTGATGCCTCTGACCTGAGTGAAAAGTGCTGGGAAAGTACAGCCCAGGATTAAGCAGAGGCCTGTTAATAAAGCAAAGGATTACAAAAAAGGCTTTGTGAGAAGTTTCCAGATCAACTCCTACTTCTTCCATTTCTCTATCAACAAGCATAATCTTCAACTTGAAGAGAACAAGTATTGTGGAATCACTAGATGCAATTTACTAAGTCTTTCAAGAAAGAATACAACTAGGCTGAACTAGAAATAAAGGAATGTAATACACAGCAGTGCTACTCAAAGTGAGGTCTGAAAACCAACAGCATTGGCATCACCTAGGAGCTTGTCAGAAATGCAGAATCTCAGGCCCCACCACAACCAACCTGATCAGAATCTACATTTTAACAAGATCCCCAGGTGATTCCTGTATATGTTAAAGTTTGAAGGGCACTGAATATAGAACACATCTACATTTTGGCAAGGCACATAAGGATTTTTTCGTATCTTTGTGGACAGTAAGGCTTTTTTTTTTTTTTGGACAGTAATATTTGCTTCTATTCATTTAGCAGTTATATCTGCCATACAAAACGCTGAGCAGTTGACAAATTTATCCATATTTTACACCTATCAATAGCAGCATAGATTATTTAAGGCACTGTTCCAAGGACTTTACATATATCAACTTATTTAACCCTCATAACAACATTTTATGTAGATATTATTACTACCTACATTTTACATACATATGATGAAAATGAGGCAGAGAGAGGTTAAGCAACTTGCCAATAATCACATAGTAATATATGGTATAATTCTTAACTACTACTTTCTATGACTGGAAACAATAAACAATCATATACCAAGATAGCCAATTAAAAAAAAATCAAAAGGACCTAGGGAAGGTGTATTAGTTAGGGTTCTCTAGGGAAACAGAATCAACAAGAGATATCTATAAATGTAAGATTTACAGAAGTGTCTCATGCAACCGTGGGTATGCACAAGTCCAAATTCCGTAGGGCAGGCAGCAAACTGGCAACTCCAATGAAGATGTTCGATGAACTCCTCAAGCAGCGAACTGGCAACTTCGATGAACATGTTCAATGAACTCCTCAGGAAACAAACTGGTAACTTTGACAAACTCCTCAGGAAATGCTTTGCTGGTTAGCTGAAGAAGTGAAGGTCCTCTAGATGTCTCCCTTAAAAGTCTTCAACTGATTGGATTAAATCCAGCTGATTGAATTCTCTCACTGTGGAAGACAGCCCTTCGTTGATGTAATCAGTCACAGCTGCAGCCAATCAACTGATGACTTAATAAACCAGCCTTCTGGTTTATTAAGCAGCCACAAATATCCTTGCAGTAATCGTTAGGCCAGTGCTTGCTTGACCAGACACCTGGGTACAATCACCTAGCCAAGTTGACACATGAACCTAAGCATCACAGAAGGGGTCGGGGGAGGCAAACAGACTAAAGTTTACTGAGGGCCTATAGTATGCTGGGTCACAGTTCAGGCACCTTACATCCATGTTCTATACACTCTTTCCAAAATGTCCATTCATGGGTATTGCTAAGACATTTTCTATATGAGAAAACTGAGGTCCAGAAAAGTTAAGGATCTTGCTTGTAAAAGTACAACCAAGATTCCAAACCCAAGGCTGACTCTAAAGCTCATGCTTTTTCCATTGATTCGGTCTGCATCCATCCTTGGCCTGGTCCCATTTCTATAAATGATGTAGATAAGGACACTGGGATATGCTGGCCATATCAGAACAGGGCCTTTAGTTAAGAGAACAAATATATGGTAAAATAGAACACACTTCCAAAAAAACCAAAACAGGATGGAATAATGAACTAGTAGAATGATATGCAAAAGCAACAGGCTTTGGAGTCAGACAAGAGTTTGACTACCATGTTCTACCACTTACTGTTGGCAATCCAGGCAAGCCACTTCACTTCTTTGGGCCTTGACATCTACATCTATAAAATGGGAATAATACCTCAAAGAATTATTGTAAGGAGAAACAAAGGTGATACTTGTAAAGTTCTTGGCACATAAGACTCAACAAATGGTAGTGAGCATTACATTAAATTCAACAAATTGAAATGTAAGAAGGATAATTATAAGAAAATCAATTTTAGAAGCACAGGATGAGGCTTAACAGAAGCACATAAGAAAAGATTAGGGATCTTAGTAGATTTGAATCTATGAGTCAACGGTTTACTAAAATTGCCAAAAATTATCGTGAATTTGGAGCACATTACAGAAGCAGTGTCCAAAAAATGAGGCCTCAAACAGGGAGGCTTATCAGACTTCACGAGTAAATACTGTCTTCAGTTCTGAGTGCTAAACTTTAAGAGAGGCAATGGCAAATTAGAATCAGTCCAGGAAAAGAACAGAATGGTGAGAAGCTTGAAAAATACAGTAACCAGTCCCTTTCTTTCTGGTTCTATCTTCCTTCCATTCTATATTATTGAAGCTGACAACTACTTCTATTCCCCAATAACTAACACATATCGCCCTCTACTCCCAACACACCTGTACATACACACACCCCTCAGACTGAACTTTGCCCCTGCCCCAAGGCCCCAAACAGATTTGACAGGAGTGACTCAATGACTTCTAGTCCAAAACTTTAGGACTTGGCACATCAGATCTACTGCTAACCTGGCCCTGGCCTCATGCACCAAGTTTAACACTGGCACCCTGTTTTCTTTCTGAGCCCCAACCCCACCTTGTGCCCTAGATAACTAAATCCTGAGTTTCAACATACTCAAGAAATTGGGACTCTTCCTGAATGTCTCAATCCACAGTTCCATTACACCCTCAAACGGATGCAGCAGCTGGCCAGGAGACTGCAATTAGGAAATGTCAGTTATCTCAGAAGCTAATGTCAGACCTCAGCCATTTCAAACTCACTGGATCAATACTTCCAAATCCAAAGAGGTTCCCAAATAAACTCAAAGACAAACTTATACAAGCTCATAAAATGGTACAAGTTGATCAGCTCCTTTGTGCCTAAGAAGCCTTCTGCAAACCTACAAAGAATGAAGCCTGGAAAAGCTGCCTGAAATCGAGCCATCGTCACTGCAATGCCCCATTTTCAACTCCAATTAGAATTGGACTCAGCTCCCTGGCAGAACCCAGACAGTAAAATCTGGTAACTCCTAGATCCAGATTCTCAGGGCAACTGACACTGGAGTAACATTAGCTTCCCTATGGAATAGCCTTGTCAAAGTTGGCAGGTTTTCCTGGCTGAATCAGAACAGTCTGTGTCTCATTTCACTCAATACTCTCTTGGAAGCCAAGCATCTCTCTAGGGAATGCCATGTGCAGTGGACATCAGGTGTCTCAATGCCGTCTTTTCAACCATGCTGACATCCTGGTTCCAATTCTATTTTTCAAGTGGAGGGAGTCTGCTCTTTCTCTGGATGAGAGAAACCAGGTGAATGCTAGTCATTGAGAACTTTGACTTACTGCTCCTTTCCAAGGGATAACAATTCTAGTCCACAATCAGATAATTCCTAGAATTTTCATCCAGTTCAGAATAGCTCTACACCTAGTTCCAAAGCATTTTGTAAATCCAGGTCTTCCCTTTCTGAAGTGGGCCTGAATGTCTAAACTCACTTCTAGATGGTTCACCAGACCAATACAACAGCACCCTAGGGATTCTCTGGGAGTTCTCAAACTTGAGCATGCACCAGGATCACCTGGAGGCTTGTTAAAACACAGACTGCTGGACCCTACCCCCAGAGTTTCTGAAAATTTGCATTTTTAAGAAGTGCCCAGGGGATGCTGATGTTGCTGGTCCAGAGGCCACACTTTGAGAACCACTGCTCCAATCTTTCAAGTCATTCCCAGAACTATAATGAGAAGTGGGGGGTAAGGGAAAGAAAAAAAGGAAGATTCCATACATTTGAGCCTATTTTGCATTATAACATCTAGTGCTTTCTCCTACAGAGAAAACTCCTTATTTTCTTACAAAGTAGACCTCAATTGGATCTCACAGGTTAAATATTCAGGAATTTAAAGCAGACGACAATTCACATTCTAACAAATTATTAATATAGATACATCTTATAACCAAGAAACAGTATTTATGTAAGAGACTCTAGGCCCAAATGCAGCAGCCAAACTACAAGCAGAAGTAACACCTAGTTTTCTTCTTCCTTTGACTCAACAGTTGCATTATTCACTAAATGAATTCAAACCTGTAAAACCCTTAGAACAGTGTTCGGCACAAAGTGATCACTCATTAAATATCAGTCATTATTACTATCACAAGTTTTGATGTGGGCTTCTACCAATACATGTGGCACTGGAAGGAAAATGACAACAGTTACAGGTTCCAACTGCTTTCCAAGATCAAGTAGTCCTAGCAGTTCCATTCAAAGCAATTTTTCCAGTTTCTTCCAATTTTCTCACAATATCACCTACAAGGCTAGCATTTCTTGATTTCAATTAAGAAAGAAAATGATGCTTTGGGTGGAGAAGAAGAAAGAAAGAAAAAAAAAGACGGGTTTCAAAATTTTAAAATGTCTCTGATAACCTAATTCCATAAAATGGCACACTAACATTCAGGCCCCAAACTATCAAATGGTTTCTCTAAAACATTTAGAATCCTAACTCAAAAGGGCTTATTTTTATTTTTTTCAATTTTATTGAGATATATTCACATGCCACACAAATCATCCAAAGTATATAATCACTGGCTCACAGTATTATCACATAGTTGTACATATATACCCATGATCAATTTTAGAACACTTTCATTACTCCAGAGCAGAAATAAGAATAAAAAATACAACCCAAATCCTCTTATACCCTTTATCCACTGGTGATGCACAGTGTTGGTGTAGTAAATTCATTACTGTTAATGAAAGAATATTAAAATATTACTATTAACTATAGTCCACAGTTTACAATAGCTGTGTTTTTTCCCATATACCCCTCTATTATTTTTTTTAATTTGTAGTAGTTCATGCAAGAACTTATTTACATTTATAGAGTTAATTGCTGACATATATGACTTTAAACAACCACTTTCAATTAAATTCAACTACAATACGGCACTATTACTTATAATCCCAATAACAAGCTATCATCACCTCTTTCCATTCCTAAACATTTAAGTTCAATCTCATTAACAATTCTGTACATATTAGGTAACCACTCCCCCTTCTCTACTTTCTATCTCTAGGTACCCTATATTCTACATTTTAAGACTCTGAGTTTACATGTTCTAGTTAGTTCATATTAGTGAAATCATACAATATGTGTCCTTGTGTGTCTGGCTTATTTCACTCAGCATTATGTCCTCAAGGTTCATCCATGTTGTCACATGCTTCAGGACCTATTCCTTCTTACTGCTGCATAATAATCTATCATATGCATATACCACATTTTGTTTATCCATTCATCTGTTGATAGACTCTTGGTTTGTTTCCATCTTTTGGCAATTGTGAATAATGCCGCTATGAACATCAGTGTCTGAATGTTTATTCGTGTCCCTGCTTTCAGATCTTCTGGCTATATATGGAATAGCAGAATTTCTGGGTCATAGGGCAACTCAATATAGGTGTTTATTTTTGAAACACAAAAGTATGTTGGAAAAGCCTGTAAATGTTAGTCTTGCTAGCTCCATTACTTTTAACTCCCTGAACTAGCCAGAAATACCACTTTGTCTTCACTTTGGGGCTTTATCAGGCATGGAAGAGCCAAAGTTTCCTTAGTGAGGCAAATGGCTGTTACCAAAGAAAAAAGTTTTCTTGTGTACATGCATAATGTTAAAGGCTTCAGCCCTTTTTCTGAGCAACTCTTTTCCTTCCCGTATGATTATAAGAGAAAAATTTTAAGTATAGAAAACTAAAAACAAGCAGAAAAAAAATTCCAACAACCTTTTCCTCAGAATGTTATCTTCCTTCTCAACTTTTGCACTTTAAAAGAGTGAAAAAGAAAATTTGATAGCCTAAATACAAACAAACCATGGGCAAAGTGACAGTATCATGGAAAAATAATGAAAAAGCTATAGTCTCATTAGTTTTTGACAGGCAAGAATACCATGTATACATCCCTATTATGTTGGTAATAATTTTAAATGATTACACTCTACATATAGAAGACTGAAGACTGGTTTTATAAAGGCAAAGAGCAGACCTCTGACTTTCCAAGAGATATAACCAGAAATCTACATGAACCCCCAAGTTCACTAACTCTACTATAGCATATAATTTCTTTCACAAATGAATGTACAATAAGTAGTAAAGAACAAGGCAGTGACACATCTGTGGGGACACCTGTGAAGAGCTGAAACCAGGAATGTTAAACCAACAATTGCTAAGGACAAGCTATTTCTAGTGTATATGTCTGTAGGTGTGTCATATTCAGAAATACATGGTTAAGGCAGCTGAAGTTCACTGGAGAGAGCACTGCCCTTAGAATCAGAAGAGAAGGGTTTGAAGACCAGTGCTGCCTCCTCAGTAAGTCAGTGGAAGCCTCTAAACGTCATCTCTACGTCTTAAAGATAATCATCCTAAGTAGAACGATAACTGCCTCCTAGACTCTTGTGAGGAATGAAAAGATTTCAATAGTGTCATTCCTTTTTTAGCAAACATTCCTTGAACTCTCACAATGTGCACTAAGGGTGCAAAGAAGATCCAGTCCCTGCCCTCCCTGTGCATAACAGTTCCTCCTCTTTAGTGGTAGCAGGTACCCTAAAATTTGATTTAGGAACTTCTTAAGAATTAAAGAGCAGTTCCTCAAAGACAGAGAGCCCCTAACCCATACTGAACAAGGACCTGACACATAGCCACAGAAATAAATGATTGCTGAATGAACAAACTATTTCTGCTTTGGGTCTTAAAAAACCTCCTCTCAGCTGGCATTCACATGAAGCAGAAAAGGGACTGATACATAATAATCACCCCACTCCCTGGAGGAACAGACCCTTCATAGCAATACTCAGAAACATTTGGACGAGACAGCAAAAATGACACTTCATGTTATTATCACTCCATGGCAAGGCTCAACAATGTTCTGTCATATAAAATCCCTCCGTCCCTGAAAACCCTTTGAAGGCCGTGGAAAAGGGCTCATTTTATCTTCTGTGATGGTTATGCTGCCGAGTTTTTGACTAGAGTTTTTCAGAATATGAAGCCAATCATTGAAATCAGTGTTTAGGGAGACATACGCTAATAAATATTAAATGTGTTTAGCAAAGATCTATCTTTAACATATAAGTAGGAACTTTTAACTCTGTTCCAAAGAACTACAAAATGTTTCAGAGATAAACCAGGATTTCTCAACCTCGGCACTATTGACAAAGATAATTCTCTGTTGTTGGGGGATGTCCTGGGCATTATAAGATGTTTAGCAGCATTCCTGAACTCTACCCACTTGATGCCAATAGTATCCCCAGTCCTGACAATCAAATAGTGTCTCTAGACAGTGACAAATGTTTCCTGGAGAAGAAAATCACCCTGGTTGCGAACCAGATAAACAATAGAATCAGAATTTTTTCATAAAGACTGTTTAAATAAGCTACAGAAGATGATACAAACTATCATTCTTTGCATTCAGAGTCACTTTTAAATCTGATAACCTTTTAAAGTTTGATCCACAGGCACACACAAAAGACCATTATGCCTAATGCTAATCTTTAAACTAGAAAGAAGAAATAAACAAAGGGATGGTGCAAAAAGTGGTAACAGGATAAAATAAGCTACAACCTTCTATATACATTACTCATACACAATGACTGTTAGAATTCTTAGGCTAATCTTGAAATCTTCAATATCATTGCTGCATAGTCAGATTCTTAATTTTTCTTCCTATTCTCTGAAAAAAAAAATGGTTTCCTGTAGCACAAAGGGCAAGAATATAGTTATCACTACTATTTTTTTGAGCATTTTATAACTGCAAGAAATTTTACTTATTTAAATTAAGCAGGTCTCTCAAAAGTTCCTTAAGGAAAGAACAGACAAAACAGACTCAAAAATATTAAATAAAACACCTGGAATAAATAAAGTTAAAAAAAAACAAAAAACACCTGGAGCCACAAAGGAGGCTGAGGAGGGGATACCTAGGATTCATCACCATCACCTTCCAAATGGCCCAGATTTCACTTGCAAATCTTTGTTTAGCAAATGGCCAGGTTTGCATTAATCTTAAGTACTGGGAACTCAATACTTACTACCATAATCCTAAATGTATACAGAATATGCAGCATTTTTTATAAAATGTTACTGTTTTTAGAGAAATCTAGGATCACTTTAGAGAATCTAAAAAGTCTATTTTTAAACTGACAAAAATCAGAGCACTTAATAACAATATGTATAAAAACATAGGCAGAGGCAAAGAAACTAGGCAATCACAACACCAAATTAGCCAGTTGTTCAAGCAATGAACATGTAATCATTGGATTAATTTCCCCAGACTCTTCAGTCCTAAAGTCATATCTGGCTCTCTTTAGGACCTACCCATCAATTCTGGGAATAAATTCTGGTTTCAGAATAAATCCATAAACCTGAACTGGATAAAAAGACAAAAACAGTATGTGTGTGTTTTGAATGGGTTTGGTATATCAGAGGTTTGGTATTTTAGAGGAAACTGCCTTTCCCAGAGAAGAATGGAATGCTTTTCTCAGCAGGAGAAGTTTAGAAAATGTAACCGCTAATCTACTGTTTTGGTCTCATCATTTTATAGTCTGGACTGAACAGATAATCAAACTTTAATAAACAAACAATGCTTCCCATGGATTCTGGAGCTTCTCAGCAACACCTCCACATCCCTGTGCCCCCTACCTTCTATCCCATCTCAGTTAGGTTCTTAAGAGATCTTTTCAAGATTAGATATGAAAGTGCTGATTCTGGCAGCACAGGCCCTCCAGCACTGGGGAGTGCAGACTAAACTACCTGTCCTCCAAACATCTTCCCTTATTCCACAGGAAGAGGAACAGAGAATAGTGACTACTCCAGTGGCCAGGGAGAGCAGCCAAGGAGTTCTTGTGTGTGTGTGTGTGGGGGGGGGGGGGGGGGTGATACAGTAACTGAATTAGAATTTAGAAAATGAAAATGCTTCAGAATGCTTGAGACATCAAGGCAGGATGGTAGAACAGAAAGTGTGAAATGACTGAAATTGCACTGGAGGTTTTAGTATCTAAACAAACAATCAGAGTTTGGGGCAGTGATTTTTAATCTTGGCCCTACAATATACAAGCCATTCTGCTATAAAATGGGGATTAGATTTAGAAAAAAAAAGTTGAAGTGCCCAACATTACTACCTCTTTACCAAGTAACTAAAGGCATACAACTCTGAAAATAAGACTCATACGTACTGATCTATGAGTTTTAATTTTTTTACATCCTTAAAACAGTTCAGCATGTTTCTTAAGGAGGGTCCGTGTGCCAGTTTGGATATATTATGTCCCCCAAAAAAAGCCAAGTTCTTTAATGCAATCCTGTGGGGGTAGACGTATTACTGTTGATTAGGTTGGAATCCTTTGATTGAGTGTTTCCATGGAGATGTGACCCACCGAACTGTAAGTGATAACTCTGATTTAATGTTTCCATGAAGAGTTGATCCTGCCCATTCAGGGTGGGTCTTGATTAGTTGACTGGAGTATTTTAAAAGGAGCTCTACAGGCCCACATGCTTGCTGCAGCTGAGAGACATTTTGAAGACGGCCGTTGAAAGCTGATATTTTGGAGAACGCCATTTTGAAACTCAACCTGGGAGCAAGCAGACGCCAGCCACGTGCCTTCCCAGCTAACACAGGTTTTCCAAATGCCAATGGCCTTTCTCCAGTGAAGGTACCCTATTGTTAGTGCCTTACCTTGGACACTTTATGGCCTTAAGACTGTAACTTTGTAACCAATAAACACCATTTATAAAAGCCAATCCATTTCTGATGTTTTGCAAAAGAGCAGCATTAGCAAACCGGAACAGTAATCTTACTTACCTCTAGGTTCCTTAAAATTCACCAAACTAAAATCCAAGACCCTTGATATACTCAGAAGTTTTAAGAGGATAAAATATGACATATGAATGAGGTTTTTATCTAATTGCTAATTATAGTATCATTAATTATTGAATAATAAAAATAATGAGAATTCTCCACCTTTTATTCCTCTCCTCTTCCTCTCTGGAAGGCCTCAATTTAATATCATGAATCATTTGGTCCTTGACGTATGGTTACTTCCAGGGGGACAGATGACATTTAGCATAGAACATGTGAGGCTGTGGGAAAAGGGAAGTTCTTGGCCACAAGAACCAGGACAAAACCCTTGCTCTTGGGAAAAGTGCCCAAAATTTCTAAAGTCTACTGCACAGCAGTCAAGTTTTTTAGCTTTAGAAGATACCATTTTAAGAACATAAACCGTAGCACAAAACTAGACTAGGTATCTGAAAGCTACCCTACCATGTAAAGTTGCAAGATAACTATAATTCTGGCTTTCAAAAGAGTCCACGTTAAGTGATTATCCCCAGGGTGAATATTTTCCCCTTCAGATTGGTTTAAGCTAATATGGTTCTAAAAATTTTTCACTAGTCAAAGAAAAGGAGTATCGTAATAATGGCTGACACTACTGAGTGCTTACTATGCAAGCATCCAGCTAAGAGGTCTATACACATTAGCTTACCAATCCTCATAATAGTGCTATAAGCTCTAAATAAAGAACTCCAAAATATGAAATTTCTTTAGAGGTTTAAAAAATAAATCTTAGATTACTTATTACTGTAACTTCAAAGTAAAGATAAAGTAAAGAAGATGAATTATTAAAACCATCTTGGGTTTAAAACAAACATCTGAAAAAAGAATATGTACTTTAGAAAACTATTGCCCTATCCTATCATTCACTGTGATATCCATGTATGACCAAAAGACCCTAAAAGCTAAAATTACTGAATTCAAATATCCTTAGAGTCCTAATTAAGAATCTTTATTTTATGGTTTACTTCAAAGGGACGGTTCTCTTCACAATTTATGCCCAAACAAACAAAAATGTAACCCAAGGACTCCAACTTAACTTTTGAGACATAGAACAGATGAATAAAATATCCTTAATTACCCTCTGTGGTCAAGATATACTTTAGCAAATTCAATAAAATTACCAAGTTACAAATATGAGTACATACTTTGGAAAAGTAAAATTAAGACTAAATAAAAACTTAATAAGAATGAAGGGCAGTACTAATATGTAGAGATTACCCTTCACACGTGAAATTTACAATTCTACCAGCCCATTAGGAAAGGCTTTTATATTTATTTACACATAAACATATCAAAAAGAGATGTATTAGTGAAACAAAAATACCCTGGTTTTTACAGTTTGAAGAGATAATATTCTTCATCTTTATTTTTCTTGTACGAAAGAAAAAGAAGATACAAAGAAAATAAAATTCTTATTGTGACCATACCTCAAAATGGAGAGGTGCCACCTCTAGCTTAAGAAACAAATTTTTTCCAAGAGTAATTTCATCACAATTTCTTGCATGGATTATACGATGATTCTACTGGCAACACAGAGGTGAGTAAAGGTTTTCCAGTTTTTCACTGTCTGTATTTTTTAAACAATATTTGAAGAAGCATCACCAAACTCAACAAATATATCAACACCAAAATCTGCAAAATTATCCATTATATACCAGGCTTCTGAGTACACTGGCTAATTGCTTCATAGGAGGTAATGCAGCATAAGAGGGGGAGCACTGGCAGCGGAGGCGGACAGATCTAGACCTGGGTGGGAATCATGGCTCCATCACTTGCTAGCTATGTGACCTTAGGCAATTTCCTTCTCTCAAGTCCAAGATTTTCATTTGCAAAATGAGGGTAACAATTCCAATCTTGTCAGGATTAACTGTATGTGAAATGCCCAGGACAGAGCCTGACTCGGAAACCAGTTACTGTTAATACTGTTATTCATGCAAGCTCCTTAAAGGCAAAGCATATTTTTTCTTGTAACCCAATTGCGGGCTCCATAAGTATTGAGAACTTAAAAATATAAAGTCATGAAACATCAAAGTTACAAATGAAGATTTGGTGTAATACTGGTTCATCACATGCTTAACTAAGAAATGAGACTATGAAGTAATAATAATGAGCTTAAAAAAATTTATATATCAAAACCTATATATCAAAATGAGCAGTATCCTTATTTTTATAAGCCAGGCTGAGAGGCTGTGTACAAATCACGTGAAGAACTACTCTTCATTCATTCCCCAAGTATGAAGGTTCACTGAATGTCCAGAATGCCCATTACGTACCACAGGCAATGTGCAGATGATGGTGGAGCTGACAGGCACATAAATCACACAAATCACTCTAAACTTGCAGCTGTGATAAGTGCGGTGAAGGACAAGTACTCTGAGAGCCAGTAACAAGGGATCTAAGCTTGTTAGAGACCTCAAGGAAGGCCTTCCCCAGGAAACGAAAGGGAGTTAACAGTGTTTCCAGAAAACAGCTTGTGCAGAGACCCTGAGGCAGGAGGAAACGTGCCAAGAATATAGGACCAAAAGGTGAGTATGCCTAGAACAGAGGTTTGAGAATTGGTTAGATCACATAAGGGCTAGACATTGAAGACCATATTAAAGAAGTGCAACTTGATCCCAAGAGCAATGGAAAGCCAATGAAGGGTTTTATGCTTATTTTGAAGGTAGGCAGGCTGAGGGGAAGGTGCAATCAGATTTGTAATGTGCAATTCTGACTTGGAATAAGAGCTAAGGAATGCAGATGGATCAGGTAGGAAATAAAAGTCCAGTATGCATATGACAGCAGCTTGGACTAGGATAACGATGGTGGTGGTAGAAGAAAGAAGTTGAATTCAAGAGACATTCAGGAAAACTGAGGATGTGCTGTATATAGAGGCCGAAGGACAGCAAAGGGTCCAAGTAGACTGCTGGATTTCTAACTAGCATGACTTGGATGGAATGAAGAACCACTCAGGAGGAATCCGCTTCAGAAACATTTTTAAGGCCCAAAAATGGCCTAACTGCATTTCATTTTCACCTGAAACTATGTTTGATCGCCTACTTTATTTATGATACAAGATTCCAGAGGAATTTTTGCTATTTCCAAAAATAAAATTGACTCTCAAAAGTACAAGGACTTTCTACAATGAAGATGGTTCAGATTCTGTCACAAGCTTTGAAAGTGACTCCAAATGAGTTCTAAAATTGGATTGAGCAATGGGGCAGCATTATGGAATGAGTGTGTCATTTCCCAAGATGACTACTTTGACGAGGCTAATACATATTTGCTGTTTAGTCTAAATATTTTAAAGGAATCTTAATAGTTATGTGATATTAAACTAAAAGATGAGAACATCAGGCCTTACCATAATCAGAACTATGCTGCTTTTATGTTTGTGTTTCAACATTCTGGAATACCTTTAGAAAACCTGGCCTTTTGTAGAAAACAAAAGGTTTGATTAAAACATACACACACACAACCTCTTGACCTTAATATATAAATAATTTACTATTTTGATCCAGTCCTTTTTAATGTCCATTGCATTCATTCAAATGTAAAAGATAGCTTTTTATTAGTTAAATAACACACCTGTATATATGTATACAGACTAAAAACAGTAAAGCCAAGTTAATTTCATTATCCATACTTTGATATTTACTTTCCAGGTTTTAATATTTTAATTTGCAACCAAATGCCATTTTCATTGAAGAGCACTGCTACCTTTAAGTCTTAGCAACAGAGAAACTTCAAACCTGACTAACCCAAGAAAAAAAGATGAAAGAGATGTGCCTCTTTAAAAGTCAACCTAATACATCATGTGTTAGTACTAAAGTATTTCCCTAACTCCAGCTGGATGGTCTCACAGACCACCTGCTTGTACTGGGCCCTGACTAGCATTTCATTAACACTCAACTGCAGTTACCAGGATGTTACCACTGCTTGTACAGAGCAAGGGTTTTGGTTTTTTTCCCCCAGGCTGATTTTATCTCAAGGAATCAAAAGGCAAGATCTGAGGCCAAATATGAAAAATGTCATCTCCACAAACAAGGAGAAAAATCAGGTTTTATATATGTGTGTATATATATAGCAGGTCTTAAAGAAGCCCATTAGCCAATATTAGTTTGTAAAACCAGATTGTCTTTATACTAAAGATTGTGCTAACAAACGTGGTCCTTGAGAACAGGGGCTAAAGAGCTTAAAATTGGTTGCCAGCCTGGTTCATCTTTTTCTTTTTTCAGTTTTTTTTTTTTAAACATGAAATCATACTATTGCTATATTTGAGTACAGCTAAAGCTGGGTATGGGCAGTGCCAAAAAGCCCTTAGGGTTCCCAATCTAAGCTAACAGACTTTCCCACCTTCCTCAGGAGTGGTCTGTATCGCCACGGCAGGAATGTGGGGGAGGGAATGTTATAAGGGCCCTGGGCTTTTCCTTTACCCACGCCCGCAAAATGATATCGCCAAACCACTTCCTTCTGGGGAGTGAAGGTCATAAGCTTTAAGGGACAATGGAGCTCAAGGTAGGCTTCAGAAAGATGGGGCAGTCAGATATTTCGAATTAATAATAGGAAAGTGGGGTGAAGGGATGTGCCCAGACTGGGGCAGCTGAATAAGGAGGTCAAGCCGGGGCCTTCGGGAGCATCAGGCGGCCAGGATCTTCCAGAATCTGACCGAGCAGGCCTGTCAAAGCCCTCTTAGAAAACCTGAAGGGCTCATTTGAAAAACCAGAGCATCTATGTGGCCTGTCGCCACTCTCCTCGAAAAGGGAGACGATCTCCATAAAACACCCTCCCCCCAAACGGGCTTTTCCTGCCCTCAAAAATCCATAAACCCATACGGAAAGAAGCAAAACATTTATGGGGCGTGGAAGGGTGGGAAGCAAATAGGTGTTCTGCAAAGGGAGTTGACCAGCTCTTCCTAGCAAATGTGTGGGGTGGGGGAAGAAGGCTGAGGAAAAGGGAGGCGCCCCAGTTGGAGGAACTTTAATTACCACCGGGATGGGGGTGGGGGAGAGAGGGTAACAAGGCCCGTGAGCCTCGAGGAGGGGGGGCAAAGAGGCAGGGGGCTGGGGCAAGATGCAGCGGCGCCCCTCCGTTTCGGTAGAAGACGGCCTGGGGCGCGGCCGCTGGGGGGAAAAGACCACCCCACGGGCTCCGCGCGGGAGCAGGGACGTGCGGGGCCTGGGCCGCAGCCGGAGAGCTTGGCCTTGGGAGGCTGGGCCGGCCTAGGCCTAGGGGGCCCGGACACACCCACCGCCGCGCCGCGGCCCCGCTTACCTGCTCCTCCTCCGGGGTCAGCTCCGGCGCCATGTCCGGCCGGGGCGCGGTCGCGGGCTCCATCCAGCCGTCGCAGCCGCCGCCACCCGGCGGACAGAATCGCCCGGGAGCGCGGGGCACCCTTGTTCTCCGCTTCCGCGTCCCCGCACCTCAGCAGCCCGAGGCCGACTCGCTCATGGTCCGGCCAGCAGGGCCTCGGAGCGCCCGCGGCCACCGCAAACACCGCTTCTGTTTTAAGAAAAATCTCTCGGAACAGTAGCGTTCTTCTGGGCGGAAATGCTTTTTTATTTTCTTCGCTCTTTTCTTACACTCCCCCTCCTCTCCCAGAAAAGAAAAAAAAAAAGTGCAGGCGAGGAGTTAATAGTCAATCGGGATTAAAAAAGGAAATGGGAAATAACTTTTAAAGCGCAGAGCGAAGACCGCCGGCCTCCTCGGCGTCCCCTTTCCTCGGCGGCGCTCCCGCTCCTCCAGAACGTGTCGGAGCCTCCGGGCCGCCTGTCGAGGCGTGCTCGGGGATGCGGGCCTCTGCGTCCAGCGCCGCCGCCTCTCAGCCTCGTTCCTCAAAAGCCGCGGCGGCGGCGGCGAGAAGGAGGGAGCGAGAAAAACGCGCCCCCCTCTCGGCTCACGGCCAACACTGCGGCCGCCGGGCGACGGCCTGAGCCCCCCGCGGCTCCATTGAGTTACTGAGCGTCTCATTCACAAATAGGCGGCGAGGAGGGCCCGGCGGCGCGAGGACGCCGTCCAGGAGGGGGAGACAGAGAGGAGCCCGGGGGTTGGGAGGAGGAGAAGGGGAAGAGAAGAGCCCGGGGAGGAAGGGCGGAGGAGATGAGGAGAAGATCCCGGGAAAAGGGAGGAGAAGGAGAGGAGACAGGAGAGGGGGAGACTGAGAGGAACTCAGGGCAGGAGAGGGGCCTCGGGGCTAGACGAAAGGAGACTTCGGTCTGAAAGAGGGAGAAATAGAAAGGAGTGTGGTATTTATACGAAGTTAAAATTTTTAGAGGAGGAACTGAATATAGTCGAGTTTAAAAATTATCTGCTGACGGGCACCTCGACTGTGATTAACTTGCTGCTTCCACCTACAGGTGACTGTGACGTACCTACAACCCTTATCTGTTTCCTTGCCACCTGCAGACTGAAAGACCCTGTAAAGGTTGCAGAGGGATCAGGATGCTCGGTTGGAAAGAACAGGCGCACGTAATCGCGGCTCCATCCCTTTCTCTCCTTGCTGGCTGAATCCTGTAATCCATCACCAGTCTAGCTAATTTTAGCCCCTCCCGAAAAGAGCATCCGATTTCGAACCTCATTCAGGAATCAAGCAGCCTTTGCAAACCTTTGATATCTAACCAGGCAAATGCGACAAGAGCTTGGGGGTTTTACAGGGTTCGGGATTACAGGGTCTTGGAATCAGTTTTGGAGAGGTAGGAGGGTATAGGGAAGGCAGGGCTGATTCTGAGATGTCTTTGCTTCATTCTAGAACAAAGGTAAATAATCCCAAAAAGGACAAGTTTGAAAACCTGAGTGCCATAGCTGGTCATAAGGACTGAAGCCACCCAGCATTGCTGTCTCTGGAACCTGCTGAGAGAGTCCCACGGAAGTGGGCTTCAGACAACAGAGGAAGGTGCTCTCGTTCTGATGCTGGTTCTAGTACTTTAAAAGCAACCTTAGCATCAGTGCAATAGGAACTTCAGACTGACCTGGGTGAGCTGAGATTCAGGAAAGTAACCCCTGTTGCTGCTATCCATTGCTCTCCTTGATAGGGTGTTTTCTCCTTTCACCAATAAAGCTGACTCTGGGTTGAGTTCATCATACCATATAGGAGTTACAGTTTCAGTATTGCAACCAGACACTCCTCTGCAAGATAGTCTATTTTATTTAGCAAATATATTTATATGCCAGGTACTGATTTATACACTGGGGTTCCAACAATGAACAAGACAGTGATCTATCTTTTCCCTATGTAAGGTTATGGAATGATCCCTGTGCTATATATCATGAAGTGAAAAAAGGCAGGCTCAGAACAGTGTGCATAATATACTGTCATTTCTGTAAAGAGATAAATGAAGCTTTTGGAGGGATACACAAGAAAGGTAATAGTGGTTGCCTCTCAGGAGGGGAACTGTGTGTCTGGGGAATAGAAGTGAGGGGGAGACTTTTACCCATATGCCCTTTTGTATATTTTAAGGTTGTTTTTTGTTTTTTTTTTAAACTTTTTATTGAAGTATAATATCCATAACAGAAAAGTGCAAACATGTACAGCTTGGTGAATTTTCACATCCATGTAACCAGTACCCAAATCAAGAAATAGGACATTACCAACTCACCAAAGCCCCCTTTTACCCCTCCTCAAGGGTAACACTATCTCAGCTTCTAACAGCATAGAATAGTTTTGCTTTTGTGTGTGGGGGGGTATGTTTAAATATTGCATGTAGATATATACCTTTAAAAACAATTAATAATAACTTAAACAAATATAGCTTTTTCCCCTAAGCAGGCAACAAACGGTTCTAGGATTAAGCTTCAGTAAGAAATGGCAGGACCTGAATAGTATAAACCACTGAGTTATGCTAGTATTATGACAGGAGAGGATGGGGTCTCTCAACCCAATATTTACATTTTTTATATTTATTTTGCTCGGTGATCCTCAGGACACCAGGGGTCAGTGATTTATCCAAAGTCACACAGCAAATTAATTTATATTGAGCTAGAACTTGAACTCAGACATTTAACTCCTAGTCCTGGGATAGTGAGGAGAACTAACAAAGGGAGAGGTTTAACTGAGTGGGCTGGGAGAGAGAACTCAGCAGTGTTTTCAAAGGCACAGCTGTGTGTGGGCGTGTGGGTGTGTAAGGGAACAGTTCTCCGGAACTGTTGCCTATCACAGCCCTAACAGGCTAATGCTTGGAAGCTTTTGAGTAGAGACACGGGTCACAAAACCAAGTGCAAGGCAAAGCTGGCTAGCTGGCTGACTGGCTGGATTCACTCTGAGAGGCAAATTTCAGAGCCAGAGTACAAAGGAGGCTACCTGGTTTGCCCTTAACTTCAGGCTTAAGTCAATGAGATCAAGTATGGTACTGTCATCCTGTTCAACTGTAGCATGTTTGTGATAGCAAAAGATTGGAAACAATATACTGGCCCATCAATAGGAAACTCCATAAATAATTATAGCACATGCATGCACTGAAATAATATGTTGACATTTACTGAGTTGTACTACATGCCAAATACTATTCTAAAGAGCTTTCATTCATTTAATCCCTCCAAAACAGTGTAAGTGAAATTATCCTCATTTTACAAAAAATAAATAAGGTAGATTCACATGGAGTGAGATAGCCGCCTTGCATTTTTGAATATTTGGCTACAGGGAGTGGGAGATAAGACTAGGGTAGGGTTGGGGGAATGTGGGTGACAGACAAAATCACATTTTTATTAAGTTAACATGAACAGTAAGGGTCAAATATGAAAGTGGAAAATAAATTACAAAGAGGGAATCTTTCAGGGAGGGATATTATGAGTTATACTTTAATTTTTTGCTTTTAAAGTGTGAGTTTCAGGTCTGTCTAGAATGCTTATCCTCTCTTTCCCCCTACCTCCTTCACCAGACAAATCTGACTCATCCCTAAGGTCCCAGTTCGAAAGTTACTTCCTCAGCAAACTCTTCCTCGCCTCCTCCCCAAATTGAATTAGACTCCCTGTTACTCTCGCTCACAAAGTCCTCTCTCTCACAAAGTTCTCTCTCTCATTTTTATCAGAAAGCTGATCATATTTGCAATTATGCATTTGTTTCTATGTTTGTTGGCCTACTTTCTGCCTGATCTATTACACTGTAAGCTCCAGGAGGGTAGGGACAACATCTCTTTTGTTGGCCCTAGTACCCATGGTGCCTAGAACCTAGTATAATGTAGGCAGACTACCACCTACTTAACTCTTAGACCTCTACTGCACCATTTTATCCTGACTTCTTAAGTATTTGTTTAGGTCTAAGAAAAAGATACTTCCAAATCTGCGACTGTGACTTTGTAACCTTTGACCCCAAATGCCTTCACTTCTAAAATCCAAAGTTCCTCTCAAGCTTGCTCCAAAATATCTACTGTCTATGAAAGAGATGTGTCTTGTGCTACAGGTGTGTATTAGCTATAAAAGAGCCACACAATTCTTACAGCCATTTTTCTAAAATCATCATCTAGGATGAGAAATTTTTTTCTTGTTTACTCTTAGGCCAAATCTGTAATTACTAAAATGGATGAAGGTGAGCTCTAGAGGGAAAGTGGAAAATCTTATCCACATACATTACATTTCCCTCATTATCCCATACTCCAAGGGACCATTCCTTACCTATGGCTAGTCTCTGCCTTTTTTTCTTTTTCTTTTAAATATATAATATAATCTGGCTCTTTCTTCAGACAAACGTAATTTCTCACCTGACACCCCTACCCACCATTCCCAGATCACAGGTTAATCACTCACTATTTTGTGTTACTTCTGTAACCTGGTACTTCTGTCTAGAGTTTAACACTTTGAATTATTATTTATTTCCTTGTCTGTCTCTCCCACTAGTCCATGAGCTCTTTGAGGGCAGGGACCACGTCTTCTTCATCACTCACTCTCTGCAGAATATAAAGCTCATAGTGGATGGTGCTCAATCAGTGTTTGCTGAATGAATGGATTGGTCCTTTTCTATCAGACGAGGTCCAATTCTTGCCAAAGAATACCAAACAGGTTTGGTGACCTTGAATGCTTAGTTTATTATAAGAAAATATTAAATATAAGAGAGGTGCCATCTCAGTTACATTGCTCTCACCCACTTTGATTTATCTGAGTTTAATGGGGATGCCAGAGAAGAATGGGTAAATTAAATCCACAAATAGAACCTTATTTGAGCTTCAACCTCCTCTCTTATAAAAGCCTTTGTTATACTTGCCAGTGAGAAGCAGAACTGACAAATTTGAGTTCCATCTTTTATTTCCCCAGTCTGACTGCAGAGAAAACTAGAAGGGCAAAAGCAGAGGGAGAGACAGAAGGCTTTTAGGCTTGCCAGCACTGGAAAGGAAGGAGGGAGTTTGCTACAAATGCTAATGGGTCCCTGTGAGGCCCTTGCCAGAACAGCTCTCTTGGTTTCAAAATTTGCCTTTTCCGGTTTCACACAGTCCCTCAAAATAGGGAGAAGGCCTCTGTACTGGGCCCAGTAGCCAGGCAGTTGCTTTGTTCCTTGCATACCTCCCAGTTTCCCAGGCTGCCTCGAGCCACTTTTGGCCTCCTCAAAGCAGAAACAAAAATCAACTTTCAAAGAAAAAAAATCACCCTCACTTGGAATGGATGCTGTCCTTTTCCTTAGGCATCTGCCGTCTGAGGCCACTCCTAATTCACCTCCATGGCTGCCAGCCTCCCCAGCTTTTCCAGACCCTGTTCACTTTTGCCTTGTCATGGGATGGCGAACCCTCTGGGGGAGTGAGTCACAATCAAATTAAGGCCCAAGACCAAACTTCTCAGCACTTGGTGAGGAAATAAAATAATAAAACAAATCTGTTTCTTCTTTGATGTGAAGACCAGGCAAAATCACCAGAATCCGAAGACAGGGTGGGACTCAAAAATCAGCTCATCTTACCAAAGCAAACAGTCCTACTCAGGCTATAATCTCAAGGCTTTTGTCTACTTTTCCTGCCCTACGAATCAGAAGACATAAAACAAAAGACCACATTTGTTTTAAAAATATAGACATTGTTGGGGGTATTTACTCATTTCCTTATTAGAAAGGAAGTCTGTAGCTAGCAAGATCATTTCTTCCCATCCTCCAATGTATGTGGTAGTAAGTTTTTAAGCTATTCCTTTTCATCACATTCACAGACCTAAAAATAGTTCTTGTTCTTAGAAGTCTGCAGCATATCCAAACACCTGTTAGCAGCCAGCAACACACCTTTATTCAGCCTTCTCTTCAGGGTCATGCTTCTAAGCAGGAGAGGGGAAAAGAAAGGCTCTCCTCCAGACAGTATTCTCATTTCAGCTTATTGTTTCTTCATTCACTCAACAAACATTTATTCATGTGACAAGTGCCTAGTACAATGCCAGGCCCTGGGGATCTAAAGATGAGTAAGACAAGGTCCTGACCTCAAGGAGTTTGCAATCTAATAGAGAGGATGTATAGTGAATTTAACCTTCAGCGCAATCAGGCAAGACAGAGAGAAAAGCCATCAAAATTGGAAAGGAAGACGTCAAATTATCCCTATTCACCGATGACATGATTCTATATATACAAAACCCCAAAGAATATACAAGAAAACTACTAAAACTAACAAACAAATTCAACAAAATTGCAGAATACAAGATAAACACGCAGAAGTCAGTTGGGTCCTATACACCAGTAATGAACAATCTGAAAAGGAAATCAGGAAAACAACTCCATTTACAATAGCATCTAAAAGAATAAAAGACCTAGGAATAAATTTAACCAAGGAGGTGAAAGACTTATACACTGAAAACTATAAAATACTCTGCCAGTAGTTCGGGCAGGAATGGATTAGGAGGGAAGAAGTGGCAGCAGGGAAACTAGATAGCAGACTGGCAGCACTCCAGGAGAGAGATGATGATGACTTGAATTAAAGCCTTACAGTGGTAGAAGGAAATAGAGAAGAGAGGTGGGATTTAAAGGACATGGTGACTCATTAGTTGTGAAAGTTAAGAAATGGACAAGAATCATCAGAATGCTTCCTGGGTGCCTTGCTTGGGTGACTAAATGCCATTAACAAAGACAAAGATACCAGGAAAAGTATGATTGAGGAGGACAAAGGAAGAAAGACGATGAGTTCAGTTTGCAACATGCTGAGTTTGAGGTGACTGTGAGATGACTGGTAAGTACTGTATTTATTGATACTTTATTTATTCTCATACACACACATATACAGGTCTGGAGTTCAGGACTGAAGATAGAGAAGGCATCAACACACAGATGGCAGCTAAAGTTAGGTAAGAGAAAGCCTGAGAAGTGTCTCTTCAATTTGGAAGACAGGAGACCATTTGTCCATTGACGGGAGCACTTTAAGTGTTAGGAACAAAAGTCAGGTTTCAGTGGGTTAAGACATGAGTGAGAAGTGAACAAGTAGATAAATAGTAATTGTAGACAAATCACTGCCAAACACAAGTGGATTTAGTTAACATTTACTCTTCCAGGCAACTATTAGAACCCAGAATGGCTTTTCAAAGCTATTATTAAGATAACCAAGGCAAGTTATTTTGCATTTTCTGGTTGAAAAGCATGGTCTTTTCTAGATGCACAGGTTCCAGTAGCACTTGAGAAGAGACAAATGATCTCACCTAGTGGTTCCTTGCTAACTCATGCCAAACTGGCCCTCCAGCCAAGACAAGTAGGCTAGGCCACACTGGGCAATGGTATCAGATAGGATTCTTTGATAACAAGCCCAGAAACCAGCTCTGGCTAATTTAAGGTGAAAATGACTGGATGCTCACAAGTTTCATAACAAGAACAAGAAACTCCCCTTCCCCTCTGCAGGCAAAATAAACTGATTCCTATGGATCAAAGATTTAAACATTACAGCTAAGACCATAAAACTTTTAGAAGAAAATGTAGGGAAAGATCTTAAAGATCTTGTGATAGGAAGTGGTTTCCTAGACCTTATACCCAAAACACAAGCAATGAAAAAAGAGATAGATAAATGAGATCTCCTCAAAATTAAACACTTTTGTACATCAAAGGACTTTTTCAGAAAAGTAAAAAGGCAGCCTACACAATGGGAGACAATATTTGGAAACCACATATCAGATAAGGGTTTAATATCCAGAATATAAAGAGATCCTACAACCCAAAAACAAAAAGACAAACAACCCAATTAAAAAACGGACAATAGACATGGACAGACACTTTTCTGAAGAGGAAATACAAATGGCTCAAAAACCTATGAAAAGATGCTCAACTTCACTGGCTATTAGGGAAATGCAAATAAAAACCACAGTGAGATATTTCACACCTACTAGAATGGCCATTATCAAAAAAACATAAAATTACAAGTGCTTGGAGAGGATGTGGAAAAAGAAGCACACTTATTCACTGTTAGTGGGAATGCAGAAAGAATGGTGCAGCCACTCTGGAAGGCAGTGTGGTGGTTCCTGACGAAGCTTGGTACAGAATTGCCATATTATCCAGCAATTCCATTACTAGGCATATACTCAGAGGAACTGAAAGCTAAAACACAAACGGACATTTGTGAACCAATGTTTATAGCAGCATTATTCACAATTACCAAGAAATGGAAACAGCCCAAATATCCATTATCAGAAGAGTGGATAAACAAACTGTGGGATATACATACGATGGAATATTACACAGCTGTAAGACAGAGCAAAGCCACAGAGCATATAACAACATGACTGAACCTTAAGGATGTTATGCTGAGTGAAATTAGCCAGAAACAAAAGGACAAATACTATACGGTCTCACTAATATGAACTAACATTAATGAGCAAACTTTCAGAGTTAAAGCTGAAAAAACAGGTAATCAGGAGATAGAAAGAGAGTAGAGATTAGGCGTTTGATGCTGAAAGAGTATGGAATGTTCAACAGGATTGACTGTATAGATCCAGAAATGGATAGCACAATTCTGTGTGATCATAGCACAATACTGTAAGAACACTGAACAAAGATGACTGTGAGTAAAGTTGAAAGAGGAAGGGTTAGGAGCATGTATGACACCAAAAGGAAAGATAGAAGATAAAGACTGGGACTGTATAACTTAGTGAAACCTAGAGTGGTCAATGCTGGTGATTAAATGTACAAATATAAAAAATGTTTTTACATGTGGGAGAACAAATGAATGTCAACTTTGCAAGGTATTGAAAATGGGGTGATATTGGGGAAAAACATAATCAATGCAAACTACAGTCTATAGTTAACAGTAACATTGTAATATGCTTCCATTAAATGTAACAAAGGCAATACACCAAAGCTAAATGTCTTTAAGAGGGGGATATAAGGGAGGGTATAGGATTCTTGGTGGTGGTGGTATTGTCTGACCTTTTTATTTTTTTCTTTTATATTTTTTATTATTCTTATTCTTTTTTGGGGGGGGTGAAATGAATGTGTTCAAGAGCTGATTGTGGTGATGAATGCACAACTATATGATGATACTCTGAACAACTGATTGTACACCATGGATGATTATATGGTACGTGACTATATCTCTATAAAATTGCAGGGGGGGGGAATAAACAGGGAAACAAGTGCTGGAGAAAATGTGGAGAGAGGGATGTACCCATTCACTGTTGGGCAGTGTGGTGGTTCCACAAGAAGGTATGTAATAATATATGCCCTTATGATTGGGTATATATTTGGAAGCACTGAGAGTAGGGATAAGAATGGACATTTGCACACTGGTGTTTATGGTGGCAGTATTCACGATTTGTAGTGGATGGAGGTGGCCTTAAGGGTACATCAACTGATAAACAGAATGGTGAACTGCATTGCATGCATACAATGAATTTTAAGCGACTGCAAGGAATGATATGAGGCATGAAACTAAGTGAATAAATCTTGAAGATAGCTTTTTGAGTGAAATAAGCCAGAATTGAAAAGACAAACATTATAATGCCTTACTAATAAAGACTAACTATAACGTGCAAACTCTGAGAATTGTAAGCTCTTACAACAGTCACCATCTATTTCTGAGTTGTAATGGTTATCTCTAAATTCTGAGATGCTGAGCTCTTTGTGTATAACCTGGTCCGTCCCTTGAACTAAACCAGACTAAAGGGTAAAAGACAATATTGTCTGTGTTTTAAAAGTTCAACTTCAGTGTGAGACCAAAGAAAAAGATGTTTATTTGGTGCAAAATCTGTATTTTTCTGTAGCACACTAAATAATTTAACTTGTATGGTCAGTTTATTCAAACACCATAATTACATGGAATTTTGAATAGGGAGTGAGAGCTGGTTGGTTTGTACAGGTTAGTGTAAAACCCCAATACATACCAAGTAATGTGGGCAGAGAATAAAAATGTATTTGCAAAAAAAAACAAAAAAGTATTTGCAAAGCCCTCATGAGGGACTGGGGAAAAAATGCAAAAATACTAAACTTCCCTAGCTGGGGAATTACTATATTCTCACAAGCATTGGGAACTACCAATTTAGAAGACCAAGTCCTCAGTGTTGGGGCTTGCCGTTATGAATCTTATTGCAAAGGAGAGGCTAAGCCTACTTATAATTGTGCCTAAGAGTCTCCCCCAGAGAACCTCTTGTTGCTCAGATGTAGCCATTCTCTCCCACTTGGCAGATAAACTCACTGCCCTCCCCACTATGTGGGACATGACTCCCAGAGGTGTAAATCTCCCTGGCAACATGGGACATAACTCCTGGGGATGAGCCTAGACCCAGCATCATGGGACTGAGAAAGGCTTCTTAACCAAAAGGGGGGAAGTGAAATGAAACAAAATAAAGTTTCAGTGGCTGAGAGATTTCAAATGAAGTCAAGAGGTCATTCTAGAGGTTATTCTTATACATTACATAGATATCCCTTTTTACTTTTTAGTGTATTGGAATAGCTAGAAGGAAATAGCTGAAACCGTTGAACTGCAATCCAGTAGCCTTGATTCTTGAAGACGATTCTATAACTATGTAGCTTACACGGTGTGCTTGTCAAAACCTTGTGCCTCACAGTCCCTCTATCCAGTGTATGGACAGATGAGTAGAAAAATGGGGACAAAAATTAGATGAACAATAGGGAGGTTGGGATGTTTTGGGTGTTTTTCTTTACTTGTATTTTTATTCTTATTTTTATTTGGAGTAATGAAAATGTTCAAAAATTGATTTCAGTGATGAATGCACTACTGTATGATGGTGAACAATTGATTATACACTGTGGGTGATTGTAGGGTATTGAATATTTCTCAAGAAAACTGAATTGAAGGAAAAAAAAAGACAGCGCAGTGTTTAATATGCAGTTTATGATTCGCAAACCAAGGATTACTATGATTCCAATTCCACATACCGGAAATCTGTTAAGAAGAGAAAAAAAGTAAAGAATGGAATAGACTGGATACAACTTCCTGCTCAGCTGCTAACTAGCTTCCTTGGGCAAGTTAGTTAAGCTCTCTAAGCCTAAGTTTCTTAATTTTTTAATAAGTATGGAAAATAGTATCAAAAAATAATAATAAATAGATTCCAACTGATTCACTCTCTCTGTTCCTCTGCTGAAGACACAAATTCTTGGTGGGGGGCATATGATTGGCCTGTCTTGAGTCACAAACCTGACCCTTGGCTAAGGGAGGGCAGTACCCCCAGTTAAGTCCCCCATCCATATTGCATGGGGAAGAGATGACTCCACAAAAAATGAACTCGGAGCTGTTCAGAATGGACAGAACTATGACCAGGAGACCCACTACTATTTAGTAAATAATAATACTGGTTTCTCAGTTAAAACTACAAGGGGCCGTCCTCCGAGCTTGGTCCTTCAAGCTACCATTCAACAATATTAAGTTGTGTTTGCTGATAAGTTTGGTTGATATGTTCTTTGGCTCACCAGTCTGTCCCCAGAGTGTCCTCTGGGAAAGCAGTCCATCCAGATCCAATTATTTTCTGGGTAGAGCCTGGCCAAGTCACTACTGATACTAGCATGCACAGCTCTTGAAACGATGCAGTTGGCCGCTAAGAACGCAGACTCTGTGTTCAGATCATCAAACGGAGACTAAACGTCTACAACATGCTCCTTGGCTAGAGGAACACGATGTTCCTACTGAGGAATTGACCTAAATACAGGAAAGAGCTTATTGATGTAGGCAAATGCTTGACTCTGCAGCCAGCAGGATCATCATTGCATGGGGGTGGGAGGGAGGGGGGCCTTCTTCCTTTTCCGATTTTACACAGTCAGCTTGAGCAGCTCCCTAAGAGCCAGACACTAGGGCTAGTTCCGCTGGATGTGCTGAATTTGTGTAATCAGGCTCCGCTTAACCACTACCTCAGCCCAGTCTGTTCCCAGAACTAATCAACACAGAGGGACAGCTGCATGTCTTACGAGACAGGATCTGAGCTGGACTTCTCTGAATTTTTGTCCACAAGACACTACTACTGTTGGAGTGGAATGGTGAGGTCCTTTGGTCCAATTAGAGAAGTCCTAGAAAGGTGGAAACCAGTGTGGGGAGTAGAGTGAAGCCACAGGAAACAGAACACATTTCCTGAACACAGAGGAGACACTAACTGATTAGTTTTAGGCACTATCTTCCACCCCTACAGCTTCTCAAGGGCTCTAATACACAAATCTAAATGGCCTCTTGCCATTCAAAGCTCTTTACTGGCTTCCTTTCATCCACGACATAAAATCTAAAACCTCTTCATAATACACCAGGCCCTTCACAATCAGGCCCATCTCTCTCTAGCCTCCTTTCCCACAGTTCTCTACTTCTCCTTTACACTTGAGTCATGCTGAACCTATGTCATTTCCCAGAGCAAATCCTGCCCTGCTCTGGAGCAATGTAGCTGCATACCCTTCTATCTCTGTGAGGAACTCCTCCCCTCCTTGTCTGCAGAGCATGCTTCTGTCCCTCCTCTGAGACTCAGCCCCAGCTCTAACTCCTCTGTGCAGCCTCCCACTCCCTTTCCCTGCATCCCAGGTTCCGGATGCTTTATGCACATTTTGGCACTAAAGCAATCATTTCACCATCTTTATGTGCTCTATATGCTTGTGGGTTTGTATTCTCACTGGATTGTGAGCTCCTCAAGGGCAGGGACCAAGTCCTGTCCAATTCTATAACCCAATCTATATGGCCAGGACTTAGCACCATGCTTATATCCTGGTAGGCATGCAAACATTTGTTGAATGAATGAAAGAACTCCATTTGCATTTTTATCTCTGGTGATGTCTAAACCAAAGAAAATCACACTTGCCTTCTCAGAAGAGGGAACATATTCAAATACCAAGAACTGCAGTTCCTGGTAAGACCTTTCAGAAAAATGATGTTACCAACAGCAGCAACTGGAAACTCAGCAGAACGCCTGTGTGCTAAAAACAGAGCGAAATGGGCAAAGATTTGAACAGTCATGGTTTAGGTGGGCTGGGTGGTGGAGGTAAGGGAGACTCATGGCCACCTAAAGCTAAAGAATCACAAACAACTTCTTAAGAATGACATATATTTACACTGTGGATCTGGGATACACTTTCACAGTAGGAGCAATTCAACTTAATATCACCCCATCTAGAAACCTCCCAAATGTTTGAGCCAGCATTTCAGATAGGAGATGAGCTGGTTTCCAGTTGGACTGTGTAAATTGAAGCCACCAAATGTCACTGTCCTCCTCCCCAGCTTTCCTTCACGGCTGGGTGCCATCCTGTGACTCCCAAAGGAGGTTGCCCTCTTTAGTTCTCCATGAGGCTCCCCGGGTGGTCAAGGCTACAGGCAGGACTCATCAGCTTTGGGGTAGATAGGTGCTCCAACTCATAGCGTCCATTGTCAGAGGAATTATGTGTGAGTTTTTCCTTCATGCCTTCCTTCTGGCTCCTCTTGTGCTCAATAATCTGCTGGAGCTGATGCCCAGCATATTCTGGCTTGGTGGTCAGTGGGCCAGATGGCACGGCTACACCAAGAACATCTGACACCATGTAGGGGCGCAGCCAACCCACCAGGGGAGTGCTTCCAGGGCTATAGTGGGTCTGCTTGTGGTAGAAGAGAAGTCCATCTACCTACAAGAGGGGAAAACAGGGATCAAAATGACTGGGGCTATGTGTTTCAAGGAGTGCCTGTACACACAGAGGCAGTTCTTATGATCCAACTCCTTTTTCTGAGTCGCTGCCAGAGGAAAAGGAGTCCTCATTTCTCACACATGCTATTTCTATAATTGAAGAAATGACCTAGAAAATGAAACTTCCAGAAAGTAAAACACTAATAGCACTTTCCTGTTTATAGGGTGCTTCATACCATCTCACCCACCATGAGGGTGTTTGAGACATGGGGTTGCTTGGGCTCAGGGAGTTTTGGGGACTCCCTAAGGATACACAGTTGAGTATGAAGCAGAAATTCAACTTGAACCCAGGACTTCTGTCCCCAAATTCCACACACTTTCCACCACCCAAAGATCTCTGTAGTGGTAGATGTGCTCCAGGCATGGAAAAGCAGGGAACTGGACAGGCCCCTCAGAGATACTAGACTGCTGAGCACAAGGCGAACAGGTTTTCTAGAGAAGCCCAGCTCCCAGACCATTTCTGGCTGCCTGAACTGCCCCCTAAATTGTTTGCAAGCTATGTTCTGGGAAACTCAGTTTTTCTCAACGGGAAGACCTCCTACAGTACCACATTTTCTTTTCTGTGATTCAGTGACTCATCTCTAAAAAGCATTTATTGTCATTGGGGCATAAGGGTTATAAATAAATATGGTGTTCTTACCACCTTCTTAATTGACTCCCAGAAATGAAGGCAACTCAGCCTTTGCCATTTCCTCATTCAGGAAGCTGTGATTCTTTTAATAAAGTCATATCCAGTTCAAGCAAATACTTGAGGGTGACTAGGCAGAATTTTTAAGGGTATGATTGGCAAACAAAGTTTGCTTGTTGGGCCTGGAGAGGGCAACTTTAGGTCCTGAGGATAATAAAAGACTGCCCAGGACTAAGGGGTTTCTGAGGACACAGGATTTTCAGTGCTAAAAATGGGAAAATCCTGGGCAAACTGGGACGAGCTGGTCACCTTACTCTCATCCCATTCCTCAGCAAGCCTTGCCATCCCCAGGTATCATTTACTCTTTGGAGGAAGAAAAAGCTAGGGGCCACATCCACAGTGTCTATAAATCAAAGAAGTCCCACTTTACAACTAGCTGTGGCAGTCAAACAAGGAGCCTGGTTCTCACACTTGTAGCAGGAAGAGACATATAAGAAGGACCTGGGAATGGAAGTCCTTGCCCCTCTCTGGTCCTCAGTTTCTCCATCTGTAAAATTAGGGCGTTGCATGAGTTGTCCTTTAAGGCCCTTCCAGTTCTGGCATTTTCTGACTTATCTCAAACCCTAAGTGCATTGCTGGTGCTAAAAGACACAGCAACCAATCCAGCAGAGCAGAACTGAGGCTCTGGAGCACAGCAAGCACATTCTTTCCTAGGAATCAGCTTTTAGCATTTTTCTAATGCTTTTACAAAGCAAATCCAGAGCATGCCTTAAGTCTCAGTGTAACCAAGTCTCCCTGTATCTAACAGTCATATCACAACAATAAAGACAATGATTTTATTACCTCAAAAGGGAAATCCATAGACAGCACCTTACATAAGCTCTCAGGGGTACATGGGAAATTCTTTAGTCCCACAAATTTAAACTGAAATATAAATTAGAACAAAGTAATTAATACACGTTACAAATTGGTATTTGGTTCCTGCAATTGAAAAGCTAAATACATATATATATATAAAAGTTTTCTGTCTGATTCTTCCTCATTCCCTCCCCTTCATCTACCCTCAGAACTACTGGGTCAGTGATCCTCAACCTTACCTATACATTGAGAATCACCCAGAGAGCTTTTAAGAATCACTGACACCCAGGCCTCACCCCAGAGATTCTGATTCAACTGGTCTGGATAGAGGTTTTTCTTTTTTTAAGGTCTCCAGTCAATTTTAACATGCATATCAGAACTGAGAACCACATGACTGTACCAGGTTGAGGGATTTGTGTTATTCTTGCTATGACAACTGCCCCTACAAAAGGGGTAGAGAGGCCTTCTTCACATACACAAGGATTTCAGACTAAAGCAGTGTAACAGAGTGATTAGGATTACAAACTCTAAAGTCAGCCTGCCTGGGTTCCAATCATTTTATCTCCATATGCCTTGGTTTTTCCATCTATAAAATGCGATAATGAAAGTATCTACTTCATAGGGTTGCTGTGTGGACTCACCAAGATAATACACAGAGAGCACTTAGAACAGTAACTCAGGGACAGCAGCTTCCACATTCCCCTGCTTCAATGCATACGTCCTTCTAACACCTGACTGATAACACCACCGTAATTACTGACTCCATTTATTCTCCTGTAACTGGCTGTCCAACTGCCTTTAAAAAATGTATAAGCATTCCAAGCAAATGCCAGTCTGCAGGGCTCGGCTAATACAATGCCCTGAAAATAGCTGTCACATATGTAAATCATTGAGCAGATAGCCAAGGCACTTGGGTTGTCATCCTGTGGGACCTTGGGTAAGGCAGCCCCCCTCTGAACTATATTCTCACTTGTGAAATGAGGGGATTGACTAGAAGAGGGCACTCCCAGCTCAGAGCAAGAGCAGTGGTTTTCAAAGTGGTGGTCACAGACTAGCAGCAACAGCATCAGTATCACTGAAGAACTAGTTAGAAATGCAAATTCTCAGGTCTACTCCAGCCCTACTGAATCAGAAAACCTGGAGGTGAGGCCCAGGAATCTAAATTTTAACAATCCTGCAGGTGATGCAGATACATCCTAAAGTTTGAGAAACACTGTATTAGAATTCCAAATAGCAGCATTAATAGAAGCGGTTATTACTATTGCACATCAAGCACTATTTCTTGGGTGCCTACTCTAAGTAGGCACGAGGAGGACTTGTATATATATTATACCATTTGGTGGTTCTTAAAACAACCCTATAATGTAGGTGTTATCAACTCCATTTTACAATTGAGGAAATTAAGGCCAATTGAGGTTATTAACTTGACCTATGATCCTCAAAGCCAGACTTGGAATTCAGATCTGGAAGACTGCTAAAGCCCAACCTCTTTCCATTATGCCATACTCCCTCTAAAAATAATTTTATTCAATCCAAACCAACCCCTATTAAGAACTCTGTGATCTTAATACCAGGCCTTACGGGATTGAACTTGGTTTTCTCTCCCAGTCCTTCTTCTTCAGGTAACTTTGAATGTATCCAGTAGAATCGGAAATCAGTCTGCCATAGGGAAGAGAGGGAGGAAGATGAAATATTGCTCATGTCAAACTCTAATATGAACAGAGACATGCCATTCCAAATACCCACCTGATTTACAAAGACCTAAGCCTTTCTGCTGTTATCCCCTTTTCCTTAAAACACTGCCACAAGATCAAGAAGACCTTTAGAGAATCTTTGAAGATTTTTGTTCTTAAAATTCAGTAGGATTATTAATAACAGTAAAGACAACATTTATCACTGAAGTCCTACTATATGTCATGTTACCTGCTAGGGCTTTACACACAGAATCTTATTAATCCTCACAACCACCCTCTGAGGGCTGCACAACCATTATCTCCATTTTACAGGTGAGGTCCCTAAGGCTCAGAGAGGTTAAGTCACTTGTCCAGGTACACAGAGAAAGCTCTGTGGGAACCAGACTGTCCAACCCCAAAGCACATTATGTTAACCTTTGTTTTATTTTAATCCTGAAAATCAGAAACTATTATATGGTTCTAACTTTTCAGAAACTACTTTATTCTCTGAATTAATGATATTATACCCTTATGCAGTTATTTAGGGCCTTTTCTTTTAAATTTTATTTTACTTTTTGAAATATTTTACACATACAGTCTTTTATTTACATTATAAATATAGATATATGGGTAGATTTAATTACGAAAATCATTTGAAATTGTGAAACATCCTCAATAGAGTTAAAGGAAAATAAGACAGCAGTACTGGACTGAATTATGAGTTCTCAGTTTTAGGCCTGTCCATGTACTTGGGCAAGGTACTTAACACCTTGGCTCTCTGCTTCCATCTTTCTATAGGGTTGTCATAAGAGATTCAATCAGATGATAATCACAAAGCGCTTAGCAATGTAAATCTTGGCTGTTATTGTTTGAATGAACTGCACCTTAGAATGCTGAAGTACCACCACTTCACATGATTTGGAAAACCAGCCTGGGGTAATGGCCATGGAAAGAAGCAGCCTGTGAAGATAACCCAGTGGTTCTCACACTTGAGCCTGCATCCCCATAAGCTCTATCCCCATAGTTTCTGACTCAGGTCTGAGAATTTGCATTTCTTAACAACTTTCTGAAACTCTTGGTCCAGCGACCACACACTGAGAACCACTGTGATAACTATTTGACAGGGACTGGTAGCGAGCACAAAAACCACCACTATGAAACTGGCACAATAATGGGGGGGTGGGATCTGCTAACAGACAGAGGCCAGTGGGGCTAACCCAGGCCCGGCCTGATGACTGCTGCTGTCACTTGGAAGAATCACCAATAGGAGAAAAACTCAGGGGGTGGAGGGGGAAAAGTGAAACTTGGGGGGAGGATATTGGGCTCTCTTTTCATTTGGAGAGCCTCTTTCCAAAGTTAGCCCCTCAGGGATTCAAGAAGGCCATACCAAGGAGGCCCTGCCACTTTCAGGGTCGGGGTGTGGTTGAAGAGTGAGAGGCTGTAGGATTCTACTTGATGGTGCCTTACATTCCACCTTCTCTTCCTTGTGCCCTGCCAGCAATCCACCCACACTCAGGAGAGAGGTGAGGGGGTGGCTGCAGCTGCTACAAAATCCCAGCCTACCCCTCTGCTCCGTTTCTCTTCCCTCCCCTCAAGAATTCCTACACCTCCCTTAGTCCTTTCTATCTCCTTTTTTAAAAACAAAGCTAATTTAAACACACTCAAAGATTAAGATGCAAGGAACATTAGATAATATCCTTGACATACCACATCCTGTACACACTGAGAAACTGGTCACATACCAAACCCACATGCTGAGCCACTCTCCTGAGAGGAGAGGAAGACAGGAAAAGCAAGAGGGGAGCATCAGTCCTTACCTGGCAGTCATAAAAAGGATGGCCCCGCCAGCACATCACATCCAGAACATAGTAGGTCTGGTTCACCTCACTATAAATGCAGTCCAGAATGGTGTAGTCTGGGGACACAAAGCAAAAAAGTCAGTACAAGGTTCCCCTCTCAAACAGGGGTCCCTCCACCATAATCTAGGGAGCTCCGTCTCACAGTGCAACAATCCTCAGAGTTTGCAGTAGTTACCAGCACTTCAGGTACCCAAAGGAGTAAAGACTAAGGATTTGTTGGGGTGAGAATTCTTCTCAACCCTTCCAAGCTACCTGGTGCAGCTTTAGGGCAACATGAAGTAGGATGGACAAGAGGGATCAAGGCATCCTTAAGCCAAGGGGGAATTCTGAATTTGCTCACAAGTTTGAAAGCAAGTAATCTTCCATTTTAGTTTACAACTACTTTTTGAGTTCCTTTCATGGACACCATGTTATATTATGTGAGGAATAGGAAATCCTTCCCTTGAAGGAAGCCACAATCCAGTTAAGGAGAGAAGATATTCTCAGAGCAAAGAACTGAGGGCTGAATTATACAGCACAAACTAGGAGCAACAGGAGTTCCAGAAGGAGAAGACTGGAGCAGCAGAAAATGCTTCATGGAAGAAACAAGTATGAACAGAGTCTTCTGGAATCAACAGGATTTAAATAGGACAGAGGGGAGAAGGAGGGAGTACTGAAGTAGCTGGAGAAAAGGCCCAAAAGTAGAATGAACTGGGCACATGTGGGCAGCAACGAGGAAAGCCAGCTGAACAGAACTGAGGGTGGGTATGGCAAGTAGGGGAAAGAAGTGAGGATAGGTGGGCCAAAGCCTGCTTGTGAAAGGCTCTAAAAGCCAAGAAAGAAGCCTGCACTCTGTACAGAAAGCACAAGGAACCACAAAAGAAGCCTGAGCCTGAGCAGGTAGGGAAGAGAACAGGTTCAGGGCTCAGTTCTGCCACTTCCTCATGGGCAGGTTATTTAGTCTCCATAATCGTAGTTTCCTCAGCTGGGCCCAGGTGGGAGGGATAAGCTAAGAAGGAGAAAAGGGAATCTGGCAGTGAATGCTTGCTGTACCTTTACACTTGGCATTCTCTGAGGGATCTTGCCCCAAGGAAATGCATCTGTTACCCCATAATGAAAGACCATGGGAAAGAAGTGTTGACTTTAAGTCAGAAATTTATTGCCCAGCAGGCTTACAGGGCTGCATCTATTCTGCAGCTGAGGAGGCCTGTCCTTAGAGGGGATGGCCCGAGTCTGGTGGCTAGGACAGTGTTGATGTGCAGTTTCAAAGGTATGCTTTCAAAGTGGGTCTTTAAAGCAATTCACCAAGCAACTTATACTGTCTTTACTGATTATAAAACAATAAATAGACATTTTACATAGATACTTTTTGCCATGGCTGAGTTTCGCCTGTTGCCTCCTGGCAGAAGGGAAGAAAATCTGTTGACACAGCAACCACTCTTGGTGTAGGCACTTGTGGAGCCCTGTGTGGAGAGAAAGTTACCAACCTCATTAGGCACCAAGGCCTCCTCACCTTCTTGCGCTCCCATTCTGCACGAATGTCAAAGATGGATCTTAACAAATCCCTCCTGCAGGAAAGGGTTTCTATCCCCACCCCAGACAGAGCTGCTGTGGCAGCTAAGGAACATGGAGTGGAAGGAATCTCTTCAACTGTCCCATACCAGTGCACACAACCACGAAGGCACAGCCCAAGCAAAGGCATGCACAGACCAAGCAGGATGGCCCAGGGGGCAGGAGGCAGCTACTCACTCCAGAGGCCACGATGAGGGCTCTTTTTCCAACGGGGCACACGACCATAATCCATTCCTGACCCAAATCTGAAGGGACATCAATTAGCCACTCTGAAAGCATCAACTGGGAACACAATAAATGATGTTAATGATCAGCAGGGTGTGCTGCTCAAATGTTGACAGTGACAAAGTAGTCATGCTTTACATATGTAATAAAAATACATGTAAAAGAATGAGGGAGCAAAGGCTGACAGTGGAGCCTCCCCCAACTTGTTCTTAGCAATCAAGATCGTCTCCTGGTTAATTAAGGGGATGGTAGCGCCTCACAGTGAACTTCAGCTTCTCTCCTCACCTTCACTACCTGCATCCACCCCCATCCTTACTACCTCACCTCCTGTATCAGGATGATAGGACTCTCTTCATTTCCTTCCTTCATCCACCCACCTACCATTACCAGAACTTCTATGTTCCAGGGGCTACACCTCAGAGATGAATAAGATCCCTGGCCTTGAGATGCATGGACTACATCATCGTTTCCCAAACTGATGTCTCAAATACTGCACTGCAGTATGTTAGGAAATTTGCCTCAAAAATTAAATAAATAAATAAATAAATAAATAAATAAATAAATAAATAAAAATAGGGCTGTGGTGAAACAATTTAGGAAGGCTAATTCTTCTACTGATAGTTCCCCCATCTACAGAAATATGCAAAGACTTTGTCCCATCAATTAATAAATCCCACTGATCATTCATCTCTCCTTTTCCACAAGTTCCTTCCACTTAGTCCACAAATATACTCATCCCCCAAACAAAAATAAAAACCTCTCATCATTGGCATTTGTTAAGCTGTTCTGTTTTTTTCCTCCAAATACTCCTTCACACACTCTCAAAAAGCCATGTAGATGATCTGATGGCCTCCTTTTTCTTTACTTCTAGACGTTGTGAGTGGATCTCATCTATTTCTGCAGGTTCTTGTCAATTCTAAAAGGATTCCTCCCAGTTCTCCTACATATCCAAACTTCTTTCCTTTGCTCCAAACCTGTATTTCCAGCTGTCAACTTGGTATCTATTTCTCTACTTGTCCTCTCTATAACTTAAAATCAGCATATCCAAAATGGAATTCACTGCTTTCTGTGACTCAAGTACTTCTAATCCCTGAAATACGCACTCTTTCCCTTCTGCATTTTATAACTGTTATTGATATCACCATTCTCTCTGCTACTGAATCTTAAAACCAAAGCTTAACCAACCCTCCCTTAAAAAAACAGTAGTAATACAGCATCAAAAGCACAAGTGACAAAATAGAAGAGAGAGAAATTGGACATTGAAATCAAGAACTTTTGTGCTGCCAACAAATAATGCTGGGAAAACTGGATATCCATATACGAAAGAATGAAGGAGGACTCCTATCTCACACCATACACAAAAATTAACTCAAAATGGATCAAGGCCCTAAATATAAGAACCAAGACTGTAAAACTAGAAGAAAATATAGGGAAGCATCTTCAGACCTTGTGTTTGGCAATGGTTTCTTAGACTTTACACCCAAAGCATCAGCAACAAATAAAAAATAAATGGAACTTCATCAAAATTAAAAACTTTTTTTCATCAAAAGACTTCATCATGAAAGTAAAGAGTCAACCTACAAATTGGAGAAAATGTTTGGAAACCACATATCCAATAAGGGTTTAAGATCCAGATTATATAAAGAAATCCTACAACTCAACAACAACAAAAAAAAAACCAATCAAAAAATTGGCAAAAGGTATGAAAACCCATTTCTCCAAAGAAGATATAAAAATGGCCAAAAAACACATAAAAAGATCCTCAACATCATTAGCCATTACAGAAATGCAAATCAAAACCACAATGAGATATAATGTCATACCCACTAGAGTGGGTACTATTAAAAAACTAGAAAACTTAAGTGTTAGAGATGATGTGGAGAAAGAGGCACCCTTGTTCATTGTTGGTGGAATGTAAAATGGTGCAGCCACCGTGAAAAATGGTTTGATGGTTCCTCAGAAAGTTAAGTACAGAATTACCATATAACTCAGCAATCCCACTTCTAGGTATATGCCAAAAGAATCAAAAGCAGATATCAAACAGATGTTTACACACCAGTGTTCATAGCAGCATTATTCACAATAGCCAAAAGACGGAAGCAACCCAAGTGTCCATCAACCAACGAATGGATAAGCAAAATGTGATATACACACTCAATGGAATATTATGCAGCTGTGAAAAGGAATGAAGTTCTGACAAAGTGGATAAACCCTGAAGATATCAAGTTGCGTGAAGTAAGGGAGACACAAAAGGACAAATATTATATGATCTCATTGATATAAAATAATTAGAATAAGCAAACTCAATAGAGTCAGAAACCAGAATACAGGTTACCAGGGGCCAGGGAAGGGGTAGGGAATGGAGATAGTACTTAATTGGTACAGAATGTCTGTTATGGATGATGGAAAAGTTTCGGTAATGGATGACAGTGACGGTGGCACAACACTGTGAATGTAATTAACACTACTGAATTATATATCTGAATGTGGTTAAAAGGGGAAATTTTAGGTAGTATATATGTTACTAAAATAATAATTTAAAAAAAATCACAACTTGGCCACTTACTGGCTATCTGACCTTGGGCAAATCACTTTAACATATCTCACAGGGCTGTCATGAGAGTGAAAAGAGATTAGAGAAATGAAGGGCTTTCACAGGGCCTGCTATACAAAAGGGACCCAACATAAAATAGACTATTTCTGGATCTTGTTGGTATTCCACCAGGACCAAAGCCTAGCCTTGAGTCCAAACCTGTCAGTTTTTTTTATTCAATTTTATTGAGATATATTCACATACCATACAATCATCCAAAGTGTACATTCAATTGTTCACAGTACTATCACATAATTGTGCATTCATCACCCCAATCTATTTTTAAACATTTTTCTTGTACCAGAAAAAGTGAAAATAAGAATAAAAAATAAAAGTAAAAAAGAACACCCAAATCATTCCCCCCCTCCACCCTATTTTTCATTTAGTTTTTGTCCCCATTTTTTACTCATCCATCCATACACTGGATAAAAGGACTGTGAGCCACAAGGTTTTCAAAATCACACTGTCACCCCTTCTAAGCTATACTGTTATACAATCGTCTTCAACAGTCAAGGCTACAGGGTTGCAGTTTGATAGTTTCAGGTATTTAATTGTAGCTATTCCAATACATTTAAACCTAAAAAGGGTTATCTATATAGTGCATAAGAGTGCCCACCAGAGTGACCTCTCGACTCCATTTGGAATCTCTGTCACTGAAATTTTACTTCATTTCATTTCATGTCCCCCTTTTGGTCAAGATGTTCTTAATCCCATGGTGTCAGGTCCAGATTCATCCCCAGGAGTCATATCCCACATTGCCAGGGAGACTTACACTCTTGGGAGTCAGATCCCACATGGGGGGAGGGCAGTGAGTTCACCCACCGAGCCCTGTCAGTTTTGAGTCCTACCCCCCTGCCCAAGTCCAGCTGAATCCTTTTCCTAGGTCCGGACCCTGTTTCCCATGCGCCTTCCTGCACCAATATGCAGCTCTAAACCTGTATCCTGCCTGCCTTGCACCTGCCAATGGTACTCTGTAGATGGCTGTGGCAGCTTCAGTTAGTCTGCTGGGTCCCCTTAGACTTGGTGACTTAAGACAGTGGTTCTCAACCCCTCCCAGGATGACTCCAGATCTAAACCCCTCTGTGGGTGAGGCTTGGGAATCTGCATTTTTAAAAAGCTCCTTTTACGTCACTGGAAGTGCCACCTCACTAATCTTCACCTATTCTTGCTTTCCTACAGAAGTTCTCAGCACGCTGTGTAACCTAGTTCTTGGCATCTACTTTGCAGACAGCAGGGGCTTAATAAATGATTATTGACAAATGAAAACAAAACAAAACAAAAAAACAAAAAAAAATTTTGTGCTGCAAGAAATACCAGCAAGAAGTAAAACCCACAGAATGGGAGAAACTATTTGCAAATCATATATCTGATAAGGGAATTTATCTAGAATATATAAAGAACTCTTACAACTCAATAATAAAAAGACAAATAACCCAATTAAAATATGGGCAAAGGATTTGAATAGACATTTCTCAAAAGAAGACACACGAATGGCCAAAAAGCATGTGAAAAGATGTTCAACATCATTAGTGGTTAGGGAAATACAGATGTTGTAGAGTGAATTATGTACCCCAACAAACATATGTTCTTAATCTTAATCTGCATTCCTTTGGGTATGAACCCATTGTAAACTGGACCTTTTGAAGATTTTATTTTTACTTAAGGTGTGGCCCAACTGAATGAGACTGGATTTTAATCCATATTACTGGAGGCCTTATAAAGAGAACCTGCAAATCACAGAAGTGGGAAGGGAGAGAACATAGCCATGTGACAGGATTTAGAGATATAAGCCAAGGAACCCCAAGGATTGCCAACAGCCATCACCAGAACCCTACAGTCTTCAGGGAGAAAGCGAGTCTTGCCGATATTTTGATTTTGGACTTCTAGCCTCAAAACTGTGAGCCAGTAAATTCCTTATGTTTAAGACAAAATCAGTTTTTGGTAATTGTGCTAGCAGCTCAGTCAAACTAAGATAACAAATCAAAACCACAATGAGTCACCACTTTACATCCACGATGATGGCTATAATCATTAAAACAGACAATAACAAGAATTGGTGAAGATGTTGGTGAAGATTTGGAGAAACTGGAACCCTGTGCATTGCTGGTTGGAATGTAAAATGCTATAGCTACTTTGGAAAAGTCTGGCAGTTCCTTAAAAGTTTAAACATAGAGTTACCATATGAGCCCTGCAATTCTACAACTAGGTATATACCCAAGAGAATGGAAAATACATGTTCACAGAAAAACTTGTACATGAATGTTCAAAGCAGCATTATTCATAATAACCAAAAAGTGGAAACAACTCAAATGTCCACCAATTGATTAATGGATAAACAAAATGTGATATATCCACACAACAGAATATTACTCATCAACAAAAAGGAATGATGTACTGATCCATGCTACAACATAGAAGAACCTTGAAAACATTATGCTAAGTGAAAGAAGCCAGACACAAAAGGTCACATATTTTATGAATCATTTATATGAAATGTCTAGAATAGGCAAATCCATAGACAGATTAGTGGTTACCTAGACTGGGAAGGAGTAGGGATATGGGGGTTTAGGAATTGACTGCTAATGTGCTAATGGGTGAAGCATGTCTTTTGGGGTGATGAAAATGTTCTGGAATTAGATAGTGCTGATGGTTGTACAGCTCTGTGAATATACTAAACAATGAATTGTATCCTGTAAATAGGTGAGTTGTATGATATGTGCATTATATCTTGATACGGCTGTTTAAAAAGAAATATTAGCAGCTGATATTTTGGGGGCACTTATGAACTCTGGGCTAGGAATTTAAGGTACACTGTAACATTTACTCCTAACAACCTTATGAGACAGGTACTATTACTATCCCCTATTTTACAGATAAGAAACCAGAGACTTAGAATGGTTAAGTAATTTGCTCATGGTCAACACAGAGCCCAGTTCTGAGGTCAGGTCTGTGACCTCAGAGCTTAAACACTTAACCAATTATTTTGCCTCTCCTAAACAATTCATGACTAAATTCTGTCCATTCCACCTAAGAGCATTTCTCAGTCATGACCTCTTTTCCTTCCCACTGGTCTTGGCACCAGTCATCAGATGGTTTCAATAAACCCATAACTAACCTTCCCACCAGCAGTCTCTTTCTCCTCCAGTCCCTTCTGCACACTGCTGTGGGGGTCACTGTACAAAGTCACAACTCTGTCCCTGGCTCAAAAATTATTGGTGGTTCCCCACAACCTAAAACTCAGTCTAAACCCTTGCACACCCTTTTGACGCCTCTTTTCCACTGTACCCTTGCCCCCAAACCCCATGCTGCACCACCCTCAGTGGCCGGCACACTGCTCCTGAACACACCATATAATCCTGTCCTACCTCTGGGCTCTTGCTCAGCCTGCTGCTGCCCCCGCTCTGCACCTCTGCCTGTCAGTCTCCTACCTACCACTCAAGGATGGCTCCTCCCTCATAACCTTTCCCTGATTCCATACCCCTACCCCCTCCCTGGTTGGAAGGAACCTCACTTTCTTATAGCACAAATAATATTCTACATTTATTCCAGAAGTGCAGGGCCTATTTCTTGCCCAAATATATATTTCCCACAGCATAGCATAGCTTAGCACAGAACAGGTCCCTGAACAATGTTTGCTAAACAGAACTGAATTGTACTTTGTCACAGAGGATATTATCTGTGCTGTATTTGGGGCATTTAGAGAAAGGGGATGAAGGTATGTACACCCAGGAACCATATGCTGAACATGGGAAAGGATTCTGAGATGACAAGACACTTCGGTTATAGGGAAAAGTATATGATAACAGGATAGCTCCCTGCCCCCACACTGACCCATACCTTGCCTTCTGTAATACCTGGACTGCCGGGAGCCCAGAACAGTCTCCAAGCCTGCTTCCTCTATAGCACCAGAAACCATACTGGTTTCCTCTCTGGATCCAACAGGGCACTCGGTCAAGTTTGATAACAGCGATATGTTGTTTCATGGCCTCAATCTCACCTTGGCCAACTGCCTGCCCTGGGTGTCTGGGTAGGCTCCCCTTATTCATGTCTGCTGTACTTCCCACCTTCCACACCTGCGTGTGAAGATCCAGGACTGGCATCTTAGTACACCACTTGGGAAAGACTACCAACCTGTGGGATTGGGGTGAGGGGACAGTGCTGGGCTGGGAAGGCCCAATCCAGAACAGTTGTGCAATGACTACCAGAGAAATGACCAGCACATGGTTACTGTTTTTACATCAGTAGCTTACAGGCTTTCTGCAGCAGGCTATCAGCCTTTGATAACAGCCTGAGGTAACGCTCCCAAACCCATACCACAGACTCCAACAGTGATCCCCAGTCAGTACACAGCATTGTAAACCAGCTCTTCTCACCATCCTCTAAATCAGCATTTTCTTGGCATCCTATTTCTTTTCCCTGCCTCATTCTCTGGAGGCCTAAGACTCCTCTCTTTCAGGCAACATTTTCTTCAGTGGGCTTTGACTTCATAGTAAGGAGAATAGGACTAGCTGTGCCTCATATTCTCTGGACCACTCACTTGATTAGCATAGCGTTTTGGTAACTTCTTGCCAGCATCAATGTCCATTTCTTCATCATCTTTCTTATCTTCCTCTTCCTCGCTCTCCATTCCTGTCCAGTCATTTTCGGCCAGTCTTCTGGCATGGTTCACATAATCCAGCCGCTTGCTGGAGAAAGAAAAGGCATAAGAACAGACCTTTATGACTTACAGGAAGACACCCTTGTAATGTGACAGATTTAATTTCAAAGACTCCAAATTATGGAGCAACATGGGGATTCTGGTGGGAGAAAGAGATGAGAGAATTTCCTCTGCAAGGCTAAACTAGTGATTGCCTCCTTAAAGATTCTAAATAGGCAAGCCCCTCTGAACACACTCAGTCTTCCTCATAGCTTTCTAAGAACAAGCAAAGTAAAATATTAAAAGTAATATCCAAAGTACTAATTAGAAAGGCTGACCCCCCTACCTCCAATGTTTGCCCCAACTCCCACCCAGGGTGAGAGGTGATACTTCCCCTACCTGGCAGATACCTAGTCCAAAGACATTCAGGGATGGGAAAGAAGAAATGCTGAGATGCAGTGAGAAGTCTACAGAAGGACAGCTTCTGGGACTTTCCACTTTACACAGCTTTCTGGGGAGAGCCCAGGCCTTTTGTCAGTTCCTATCTAATAAAAAAAGCCACGTAGGTTACAATTTAATATCTTTTACTGATTTGTTTCCCTTTATTGTTATATATATATACATATATATATATATATATGTATATATTAACGACATATGTGAGAAAGTTTGGGAAATTGAGAAGAAAAAGCTTATTTCCATTTTGCACCTTTTGGAACCTAATGGTTTCAAAGTGACTTGGAGATACCATGTAACCTCCTACACTGTTTTCTAAAATGCTAAGGTGAGAGTTGGCTGGCTTCTTCTCAAACCCACATACGTGTGCATGCACATATAGAGAGATGGTTTACTTATACATGTGTGAAAGAACATATATTAGTGGCTACTTCCCAGGCATCATTTGTGATCACAAGAAAAGGGAAGTACCCAGATGTCCATCAGTAGGGGACTGGTTAGATTACATTATAAACTGTCCATTCAATAGAATACTTGGCACTATAAAAAAGGAATAAGGTAGAAACAATATGGAAACTCTTCAAGAAACACTGTTAAAATAATGTGCAGAACAGTGTACAGTAGGCTGCTACATTTATCAAGTAGGCTGTGTATTTGTACACACACACCACCATACACGCTTGTTCGTAACTTTACAGAACATCTTTGGAAGGATATGCAAAATTGAATAATATACGAAAGGAACTGGGTGGCTAGGGAACCAAACTGGAAGGAGACTTTTCACCATATACCCTTTTGTATATTTTGAACCATGTGAATTTATTACTTACTCCAAAATAATTAATTACCATAAAAAAAGAGAGTTATCTGGGAATGTAATCTGCAAAGTAACCCCAGAGGCCACAGGAAACCATCCCTGCCGAATACATGTGTGATGCAAACTGGGTAAAATGGACACCATATGGAAACTGTGCAGCTGTTAATATTTTATCCTAATCCCCAGTTCCTTAGTTTATTACACAAAAAAGGCATATGCTACACTGAAAATAAAAGGACAGGCCTTGCCTTCAGAACAGCCCAGCCTCAAGCAATCTCTTTTCCAGTTTGCTCATCTTGGCATTTAAAAGTAAGTGTATGGAAGACATTTCCTCAGATTCCCTGTGGAATTATTTGTCTTGAGCTCCCAAGGGCTCAGCAGAAATATTTGGGCTGAAGGCAGACAGGAAGCCCACACCAACGCCAGGATTCAAAGTACAGAAGAAGCCACACATAAGCACACAAGGAATGTGGGGAGTGGAAGTATGGGCGTGGATTTCACAAGTCCCTAAATTGCAAAGTTCAATACTGCAGCCAGGAAAAAAAAGAAAAGTTTAACCAAATAATTGAGGTTTTGCTTTCAAATTTCAGTTTTTCCCTACTTTCTTATCTTTTACTAAGCTTTGAACATAAAGGATGTCTAGTCTGCCAGGATTACCTCTTCCAACCTCATGGGCAGGAAGATCAACCTACAAAGGGTCTTCCTTGAAAGGGGCTCTGAAGAGACAGCCTACATTTCCTGAATGATTCACAGCTCCCAGCCTGTAAAGAAGCCAAGGGGTTAAAGCATCCCTTACGATTTCTGCAGTTCCAGTAACCGACGGCGCCGCTCACTCTGCTCCAAGGAACTGTACTTGGACTTGTACTGAGATAGGCGGGGATGTGGGGCTGCTGTGCTATTCAGATCTTGGGACACAGAAAAGCTGCTAGCCAGGGCTTGACTCAGCTCTTCCATCTTCCCTACAAAGGAAATATAAGAAAATGGTTAATATCTTCTCCTGTGTACCTGGGCACATACAGCTATGATATAACAACATGGCTTCATTTCTAAGAAATTTCATTTACTCAAAAGACACCATTGTTTCCACGGGAAAAAAGGAAATTAACAGGTAGATGAGTTATACATTAGCAGTAATGACATTATTTCCTGTAGATATTTCATTAATGACCATTTTGATAGTTCTAAGTATATAGATATATTTGAACATCAATCACTAAGCAAGTTCATTCCGATTGAATCTAACGTTTGCTCTTTCTCATCCATCACCATGAATTCCGAGATTAGTTCCTTCTTACAACCACTGACATCCAGGAGTGTGATCAAGCATCTAATATTTTCCACAGTAGTATCAAACAGCCATTACTTAATAACTAATGTAATAACTTTTGATGCATATGTAATCCAATTAGTTGTTTAATTCTCTAATAAATGCCAATCACATTAGGAAAACTTAGCTCTAGAAGAAATGCTGTTTTGGGAGTCCCCTGGAGGGAGGCAAGAGGAAACAAAAACCCAAACCCAGGCAGTTACTTTCTCATTTTGTAATTTGGGGTTGGGGGGCGGGGATGGGGCAGAAGAGGGATGGAAAGGAGGTTTCAGGATTATGCAGGACCCTCTTGGAAAGGATCTAAATGCGGAAGGCTGCCTAACAGCTAACACCAGCTGCTCCAGAAGTATGAAGGACTTACATATGGTACATTTGGGCAACAGGGAGTAGATGTCACTGGAGATAGACCACCAAGGTGAGCCCTAGAATGGGAGTGGAGGGGAAGAAGCAACTCTACCCACTCCTGTAAATGAAGGTATGAGGTGGCAGAGGAGCTCACTCAAGAATTAAAGGTGGCTCTCAGACTGTGAAAAACAGTCAACTTTGTGAGAAATCGGATTCTTCTTTGGACTGGACTGGTCCATATCTTTAGTTCTAGTTTAAATCTTAGGACATAGCCTGTGCTTAAACTCCACTCCAGGCCATGACAGTGCCCTGAGCATGGAAAGCAACAGGTTTGTTCCAGGGCCTCCACTGTTAAAAACACAACTCTATGGGCCTCTACTTGGCCAAAGAATTACTTTACATTGTACATTTGAAATCAGATTTTTTTATTTCAAAGAAATATTTTTAATTGATAAGATTAACATATTGCTCCATCATCAATAAGAATTTGAGGCATATCTTAAACTACTTGTTATGCAACCAGGGTGGTCTTTAATGGATGACTGTTGAACCCAAATGATCAGTACTTGGGGTCCAGTCCATTATGTTATTTTCTCTACTTTCGGTAAGTTTGAAAACTTTCATAGTAAAAAAGAACTTTTAAGTTCATTATATCTTAGGTTCACCAAAGTAATGATCATATCCAGAACACATTTCTCATGCTTTTAACCTGGTATGGGCTCCCGCTCTGTCAGGAACCACAAAATCTTTAAAACTCAAGCCCTGGACACTGGGTTTGCTCCCCGAACCTTCCTGTATGGCTGTTCTTGATTAGCTCCTGCCTGCTCTTTCGCCCTATGTTTTAAATGGTGCTGTCTTCAAGCCTTCTGACCTTAACCCTAGCTTCTCACCGGAAGTTTACCGTGCACGGGTATCCACGCCTCTAACTCCCAAATTTCCGACCCATCAGGCTCCTCCCCCGCGCACCAGACCCACGAGCTTCCCTGCCTTCCTCCTTTTCCTCCCCCGCAGCCGCCTCGCATCCGGTGCAGCCCAGGCCTGAGGCGTTCTCGGCGCCTCCCTTCCCCCATCCACCAGGCTCCAGCCCCGGGGACTCTACCTGCTCCACTCGGCTTTGCTCCCAGCCACGGCCCCACACTGCCTTTCTCTGGCGATGGGGTCACCTAGACCTTGCATGATTCGACCCCTTCCCCCAAAAAGCCCCTGAGGGGTCCTGGTCTGGCGGTCAGTAACAAGGACGGAAACGCGCCGGAGGAGAGGCTCCAGTACGGCTCTGCCCCTCCAGGTGACGCCGCGGGAGAAAGGGAGTGCGGACCGATCAAAAGGAGTCATTGCCTTGTGCCGAGGGGCCTCAGGAGCTGGCGGGACGCGGGCTCGAACCCAGGACTCACCGGTCAAAGCGACAGTTTCACGCGCCGCCGCCGTAGCTGCGGGAGGCCGACCAATCATCTGCCCTGGGAGAGCCGACCCGCCCCCTTGGCTGTCGCTGGGTCGCCGGGCCCCCCAGCCAGGCGCCCGGAGTTTCCGGCTCCTCCCGCCGCCGCGGCGGATGCTCGGCGTCCTCCCGCGGTGGCCGTTATTTCCACCCTCAACCGTCCGGGCTTTTCCCCTGGGCCCGAGCAGGGACCTTCCTGCTTCTGCGTTGCATTCGTAGGCCCTTCCCGCACCGTGATTTGCCACCGCGGGGCCTCACTCCTGGAAAAGCTCCTCGCCAATAGGAGGAACCCCGACCTCGCGGCCTGGCATTCATTCTCTCCAGGCCATGGGTCCTGCCAACTCCCCCAGATACGGCGGATCTTTAGGGGTGTTCCTCCTGTGACCGTGCTTTTGCATGGGCGGTGCCTGTTGCTTGAATGACTCCCCCCATCCCTCAGATCCCCAAGTCTCAGACAATTAAATGTACCCTCCCATTCTCTCTTAGAATACCGGAAGCATACCTCAATTACAGCTTGTCTGTTTGGGAGTTTCTCTTTCCTACTTAGATGTTGGCTTCTCAAGGCAGGGACCAGGCTTGATTCCTGCTTAAGTCGTCAGTGCTCAGCACAAGACATTGCACTCAGTAGACCCCGGGTTAAGGAATGATTGAATTTTGTGCAAGGGGTGGAGCGTAGGTGGTGGCCAAGGTATAGGAAATCGAATCAAACCAGGGTGCCGCCGAGAAAAGAAGGATGAGATGCAAAATATGAACAATAGCCATTTATTGGCTTACATTAAACCAGGCACTGTGTTTCATTTGCATGATCTCATTTAATCTTCAAATAGCACAATGAAATTGGGAGGCTGAAGCTCAGATGTATTAAGTAACTCGGCCTAAGTCATACTAAGCATTTGAATCAAATGTTTCAATTTATTGAATGTTTGACTTACAGAGTAAGATGGCTATTACTACTACAGAAATGAAATATCTAAAATAAGCACATTTTGAATCCAAGGAGTGGACTTGTTACAAGTTTTACCTACATGAAACTATCTATTTCACCTCAAGAATGGCGACTGACAAGGAGAGTTAAGGATGCTGGGAGCCCCAGAAGACCAATTTACTGAACCTCAGCATTTATGTAGGTGAGCTCTGCCTTTCAGTAGGCCAGCTGAATAAAGCTTTGCGCTAGGTTATTTGGTGCATGCACAAATAAAAATTCATGCTTGTCTGATTTGTGATGACTAATGACAACAATAAAAGGGCCAGGGACTGACTTCATTTAGAGAACTTTGGCACCAGGAAATTAGGTATTTAGTGTCCTAGAACCACCATTCCCTACCTATCATCATGTAGGTCTGGTCTTGGGATCTGAATTGCACAGACAAGAGTAAAGGCCCCAAATGTTGGAGGAAAAAGACTAGGATTGAAAAACAGATCCCCAAATCCATGCACTGAGGCCTTCGAAAAAGGCTGCAATCCCTTGCTCACACCCAGCAGAATAATTTCACGTATCACCGAAAAAACAAACAAACCAAACCACACCAGGGCCAGAGGCTCATTTGGAACCAGTTGGTGTACCAGAAGGGGCTGCTTGGCCTGGAACAGTGGTTCCTCAACTATAACCATTAGCACCCTACCTTCACAACATTGACCACATACACATACACCTATGCTTAATGTCTTTAAATAAGTCAATTTACTTTTTTTAAAATTCAGTTTTATTGAGCTATATTCACATACCCTACAATCAACAGTGTACAATCAATTGTTCACAGTACCATCATATAGTTGTATATTCATCACCAAAAGCAATTTTTGAAATCACTTCACTTTTAAAAAAATAACAGCTAAAAGGGCAACATTATAGTGTTGCCTTAAATCACTTCCCACTTTAATAGGTGTCTATAAAATAAATACAGTCAAAACAAAACAATCTTATTAAAATCTAGCTAGATACTGATGTCTGCAGAAAACTGTGAGATTGGAGACTTTCTCTGTAAATATCTGAGATCAGTAAGTGTTGGGGAAGTGATAAGGAGTAACACTAAACTGAGAATTTAGTTTGACTTAATCAGAAAAATTCAAAGAGAACAGAAGAGGGAAGATCCACTCTCCTCACTCTACAACTCAATGTTATTTAAGGCAGAATCTATGCACTCCCTTAAATCTTCTGGTAAACTCTCACTGCTGGGGAATCCTGACCTAGGAAAGAGGAGACTGAAAGCAGGAAGGTATCTGCCTGTTTCAGTTTGCTAAAGCCGTCAGAATGCAATATACCTGAAATGGGTTGGCTTTTTCAGTGGAGATTATTACGTTACAAATTTACAGTTCTAAAGCCATGAAAATGTCCAAATTAAGGCATCAAGAGTTTCCCCTGTCACATCAGAAGCTACGTGGCGATGTCTGCTGGTCCTTCTTTCCTGGGCTCTGATTTCAATGGCTTTCTCTCTCAGCTCTCCTGGGGACTTTTCCTCTCATATCTTCTCCCGGGTAAACTCTGGATTTCATCTCTTAGCTTCTCTGGGTCCTTGCTTGTTTCGTCCGGGGCATTTCTTTCTATGCTCTCTCTCTCTTCATGAGCTCTCTTAAAGGACCCCAGTGAAGGATTAAGACCCACCTTGAATGGACTGGGTCATATCTCCATGGAAATAACCTAATCAAAAGGTTCCACCCAACAATATGTCTGCCCCCACAGGGATGGATTGTGAACATGGCCTTTTATGGGGTACATAACAGCTTCAAACCAGCACACCACCCCTTCCAACAGAGGTGGCCCTCATCAAGAGCCCCGAATGTCACTGTTGTCAATTAACAAATCCGTCTTTAATGCCTACTGTTTGTGCAACACTGTGTGTACCTAGGAGATACAGAAATGACCAAGACTGAGATGGTCACCACTCTCCAGGAGGAGTTTACAGCCTAGCTGTGGTGGGGAAAGAGAAACATTAAATACCTTAGCCAAGCACTGATCAGTCCCAAGGAGATCAGTGAGTGGGGTAGGTCTTTTGGGGCAATGAGGTTCAGAGAATTCCTTTCTGAGGAGATGACATGTGAGTCAAGACCTGAATGATTAGAAGAAGCCAGTCACAAGGACCGGGGACCAAGCATTTCTAGCAGAAGTCACAGAAGGTGCAAAGAGAGGCACAAGACAGGAGCACATTTGCTCTATGTGAGAGGTAGACACAATGCCAGGAGAGGAGCTGGGGGCAGGGAGAGCAGAAGGAGATGAGGTCACAGAAGCCGGTAGGACTTAGAACACTCAGGAAGGTCCTATGGGCAATGGTAGGGAGTTTGGATTTTACCTCCAATGCAGATGAGTTTAAGCAGTGGAACCAGGTAGCTCAATCTGAGCTTTAGAGAGCTCATGTTGGCTACTCAGTGGAGAACTGACTAGCTGAGAAAGTCAGGAAGCCAGTGAGCAGGCTACTGTAATGGTCCAGGCTGAAGTGAGGAGGCTGGCACTAAGGTGGCACTGGACTTGAAAAGAAGTGGCTGGATTGGGATATAGTCTGGAAATAAAGCCTGGAGGACTTGTTGCTCTTATGGGGGAAACTAGCCAGAGTTATACCTATATTCAAGTCTTATATCCTTGTGGTTGTTGGAACTAAACACAAATTGTAAAGGGAAGAGCCTTCTCCCTATGTAATTCAATGCTATTTAAGGCCAAGACCCTGAACCATCTAAATCATGATGAGGACAGCGCTTCTCCCTGCCCTCTTGGAGACACCTGTGGAGAGCGGAGGTGCCAATTTGAAGTGGGAAGGAGAAGCAGAACTGTAAGGGTGGCAAAGTCAAGTATCAGCCAGCAGGGATCACATATGCTGGGTTGCAAGAACTGCAGCTATGGGGGCTTCTAGAGGAGCCAAACCTCAAGTTTAAGAACCACTGCTCTAAGTCATAAACTCAGTCTGGTTATAACTGAGGGGTTAAAAGTGTAGGCTCTGGAGTCGGGGAGACCTAGGTCCAAACCTCACTCCATCACTTACTAACCCTGTGATTCAGGCTTGGAATGTTTCTATAAAATGGCCATGATAATTGTACCCACTCTCAGGAATGTTGCGAGGACTATATGAAATAGTATGAATGAAGCTGGCCAATGAGAAGCGCTCGGCTGGGGGTAGCCATTATGAGCTAGCTGGGTAGTTGTGTGTTTTGCTTATGGTCTGAAACATTACAGTTGAATTTTCTCTGTTTGAAGGATGGAGAATGTTTATTTCACATAAAGGAAAGAACTATAGCCCTACTTGTGGTGTACTCCTACCCTCCCTCTATCTTTCCCTCTGTTTCTTCTTAACTCAGACACACGTTTATTATATGCCTTGTATTCCAGGCCCTCTGCTGGACACTGTGGACAGTAACCTCCCTGCCTTAAAGGAGCATCCCAGGGCCAGGACAGGGGCCTGCCCAGTAGGGACAGTGAAGGGCAGTTGCTCATTTGATGAACATATATTAAATCCAAATGTGTTCAACACCTGAAACTTCAAGACTGGGGAGAATGCGCTTGGCCCCGTCCCCAAGGGAAGGCAGAGGACATAGTCAGAGAAACAAAACTAACAAACATCAAGACAGAGAACTCCATCTCTCCAAGCCACAGTCTCTACATTGACAAAGTGGGGAAGATAATCCTTGCCTTGTTCTAAGGAGTAGATGCATGATAAGGTAAAATACTTAGCCAGAGCCCAGGACAATAAATGTCAGTTCCCACCCCCATTCCCCATCCTTGGCATTTTAAGTGAGTACTACCAGTCTTGTACTAACCAAAGAGGTGGCAAGGGGAGTCAGATATGGTCCCTGCTCTGCAGGAGCCTAAAACAACCTGCCTAGAGTGACCCAACAAGCACCCACAAACAAATAGGTCAGTGTTTCCCACCCTGGCCGCTCATCACAGTCATAAGTGGGGCTTTTTCAGAATTCACATGCCTGCACCCCTTTGTGATTTGGGAATTCTGGGGTGGGCCCGGGATCCCTACTTTGAAAAAGCCCCACCGATGACACTAAGCCACCAGGGTTTAGAACTGAGGCAGTGATTAGCAGCTGAATGTAAGAAAGCTGCCAGGCCAGGGCAAGCACCACCAACAGTCCAGCTTCTAACAGCTCAGAGGCTGGGGCAGTCAGGGCAGGCCTCCTGGAGGAGGCAGGACCAGCACCAGGCCTGAAGGACCCAGGATGGAGCAGCAAAGAGGTGGGGCAGTACAATGTGGGAAGAAGCCTGGTAAGGGCCAGAGTTGGGTAGAGAAGGCCAGGCCCAAGACTTGTGCCCGTGGCAGAGGCAGACAAATGGGTCGTGTGCCCCCCAGGCCTCAGCTCCAGGCTCAGCTTCCTCAGTAAGAGCAGCAGGTCTGCTTTGCTTCCTGGCGAAGGGCGCTGACAAACCTGTGCTGAGTCCTCAGTCCCCTCCAACACTTACTAATCCCCCTTTTCAACAAAGACAACAGACCTTGGGCGCGTGCCTTCAGCAGGCAATTGTAGCCAAATATTGAATAATGTTCTGTTTTCACTGCGTTTGGTTTTACCTATTTGTGTCAACTGTAACTGCTTTTCCATTTACCATAGTGATAGAAAGTTTTGCAGAAAGAGAAAATGATAGATCCCACCTCCCTCAATTCAGCCCTGGCTAGAGATCAAAGTGGAGCTGGGGGCTGTGAGTATCGAGTGCAAGTCCGTAAAGAACCTTGAACAGAGCAGTGTTGACACAGACGCTCTGAGGAAGCCAGGCCCCGGTGGATCAGCCACATCTAGTTAGATCAGGATAAAAAACAGAAAATGCCAAACCCAATTGAGGGACGTTCTACTAAATGTCTGACCTATATGCCTCAAAACTCTCAAGATGATCAAAAACAAGGAGAGTCTGAGAAATGTCACACAGCCAAGAGGAGCCCAAATAGACACGACAGCTAAATATAATGCAGCATCTTGGATGGAATCTTGGAACTGTGAGAATTAGATTAAGTTTAGCTTTCACACAGGGTGGGGACAGCTCGGGGGAATGGAAGAGGGTCAAGAAGCCAAGCTGTAATCGGTAGCCAGTCCTCCTCTTTATCCGCCTAGTATCCTTGCAAGGTGGAGACTCAAGAGTAGAGGTTCCTAAAATAGCTTTATAACTTGTTACCAAACTAGCTCAGACTGGCTCTGCAGTTAAAAAACAAAGGAAAGAGGGGTGGAGACTTGTTCAAATGTTCCTTGTTTCAAATGTTTCAAGTTTACTCTGAAGACTTTTTTCAAAGGTTTCCAATTTGGGCAGGCTGCATGTTTCAGATTTGTGCTGGCTAGTTAGGCCTGTCAAATAGAATGTAACCTCTGAAGTATCCAGCCACTGGAGAAACAGGGGAGGGACTTGCAAGTTCAGCATAGGGAATAAATATGCTGGGTCTATTGTTCTGGGCCCCAACCCCCCACATTTTGGTTATGCGCTTGTTCTCACAAGAACGTGAATAAATTCTTTTCTTCTCCACAATCGGGTGAGTGTTTATTCCTTTTTAGGAATGGTGCTTGTTTCTCACAATTCCAGAAAAAGGATGTCAAGTAAAAACCAAGAAAACTTGAATAAAATATGGACTTTGATTAATAACAGTGTATCAATATTAATTGTGGCAAATAGACCATATGGAGGTGGGGTATATGGGAACACTTATATCATCTTTGCATTTTTTCTGTAAATCTAAGACTAAAACATCCTAAAAGAAAAGCTTTATTAAAAAAAAGAACTAGAAAATGTCAAGTACATTTGCTTTGATTACAATAAAAGTAGTCAGTATTATTTTGAAGGACCCATTCTGTTCCATGTGTGCTTATTCACTTGTCCAGTTTTCATGAAAATGGCCTGGCTAATTTGTCTTCAAGAAGTTCCTTGGAGACATCTTAACTTTTACAGCTTATAGTTATCTCTTGTGGAATATGTCCTTCACCTTGAGCAGATATTACCAGGGGAAATATGTTTACCCATCTGTTATGACTTCAGTGACTCTGCTCTGTAATTTCACTGGTCTAGAATGCCTTTGATTTACTTTTAAGTCAAAAGGCATCGAGGTGATCTGTCTTGACTTCTCTTTCAGGCCTGACTGTAATTGTGACTCTAAAAGATTAATATTCTTAAAGGTTTCCCTTGGATAGTTTCCTTTTAAGATAAATTTAAGTAGAAAGAAAAGTGAGGTGATTTAAAGAAAATAGCTAAGAAAATAGCATACAGGTCATAAGTGGCTATGGCAAATACCGTAACGGTTCAGAATAACTGGACCTTGAGAAACACTGCATGAGGCCTGGCTGCGCTGGCTGTTCTAAGCCTTCTGGAAGTCCTAGATGTCAGAGATGTAAGAATGAGGGGAAACCCAGAGGTCATCCATCTGTAGGCAGCTGGCACTCTAGTCTCCTGCACTCTCAGACAGGGTCTGTTATCTTTTCTGGAATTGTCTCTCCAGCACTGAGCACTATGCTGAGCACCAGGGCTGGGACTAGGAAGATGCAAGGGAGGGACCTTGGGAGCAAAACTTTGGGAGGTATTCACTCTCAGGATCATGCAAGTGCCCTAGGCACTTCCTTCCCTTGCCCTGCATGGAACCATCAAAGGAGGATGAATTAGAAGTTATTAAATGCCTACTATATGCAAAGCCTCATCCTGTGGGACACTCTGGGGACACAGCTAGGTTCCAGTCTCCCCTGAGCCACCCTCCTGGGTGAACATACTCATCCCAAGCATCTTGAGAGTAATATGAAAATGGAATGCATATCAACTGCTGCTGGAGGATAAGACAAATGCATTCATCAGAGCCAAGTTGCTACAGTTGTCCCAGCCCAGGCATCGCAGACAAGTTGACAGCCTGCTTACTCCCAGACTTAGGAGAGAGGTCAGTCAAGATCAGCAGAGCCACATACCCAACATGCATTTGACCACAAAACCATAAGCTCAGCGGAGGCCTAAAGTGACAAGCTGACCCTGCAGATTTGTGAGGCTAAAAAAATGGTTATTGTTTTAGCCCTGATTTTGGGGTGGTTTGTTATACTGCATTATTGAGGCAATAGATAACCGGTAGAAACTGGGCAGACCAGAGATGTATGTGAATGGGTGGGCACGGAGCTGGCATTGCCAAGGGCTATGACATAATTCCTATAGACGGAGGCCTAAGCTCCCTTCCTCCCTTCTGCTGGCTGCTCCTCTGGCTTGCTCAGCTCGAGCCCTCCTCAGCTCTGAACACTCAGCTGCCAGTGACTGCTGTGATCAGAAAGATTTTTACCTTGAGATAGCTCACATGCAAAATCCTGAGGCTGGTGAGAGAGGCAGCAGGCCTCAGGCAGGATGGCAGCCTAGGACCTGCTTTCACCCACAATGCTCCCAGGCCTGGTTGACTGGAAGACATCCAGCCCTATAACTTTGATTCTCCCACTTGGACCTCATTAGGCAATAAGGCCTGCCCAGGAGTCCCCTTGACCACATAACTTCATGAGAAGTCTCCGTGATATCATCATGGGCATCTGGACTTTTGTTGGTCATGTGCTATCTGCCTTGAACAACTGGATAGAGGAAGGGGCACCCACTTGTCACCTGCCTCAGCCCCCACAACCACTCACCACTAGTTCAGTCACCTCCTTCTCTGCATTAGGTTGGGTTCCCTAGAAATAGAGCCTGAGACAGGATTCTAGTGCATGGGATTTATCAAGGGTGTGCTCTTCAGGCAAAATCCTCAAAGGGTGAGGGAAGCAGGACAGGGAAGAAGAAAGAACAGAGCAAGGAAGTGGTCTCAGATGAAGTTATGCTTGGCCTGACTCACCGGGGGCTCTGGGCCACAGGTTTGTCTTGACCCGAGGCTAGGGGGCTCAGCCTTCTGATGGCTACAGGAGAGTGGTGGTAGAGGTGTGGGTGAAACCTAAGATGAGGTGGCTCAAAGTCAGCTGAGGCAATTCTCCAGCAAAGGGAGGCAGCCAACACGCACAGCTGCTGGGGGTAACGGAGATAGGGGTGGGGTCCCAACAGCATCCACTGCAGCCTCCTGAACAGACTGCAAAGCCAGTTACTTCTCTCTGCTCTGCTACCACGATCCTGGTTCAAGCCACCATTGTCTCATGCCTGGAAGACTCAAAAGTCTTCTCGTTGCTCCCCACATGTCCACCCAGCTCCACATCTAACTCAGCCTTTACACAGTAGCCAGTGACCCTCAAAATATATTAGTCTTATTAAGTTGCTTCCATGCCCTTCAGTGCAGAAAATAAAATCCAAAGTCCTTGCCAAGTCTCCAAGGTACTGCAGGATTTGGTCATTGCTTACCTTGGGCCATTCATCCCCTCACTCACTGTGCTCCAAGCCACACTGGCTTTCTCTCAGTTTCTAGAATGCACCAATCTTTCCTACCTCAGTGCTTTAATACATGCCATTTTCTCTGCCTGGTGTGCTCTTCTCCCTACTTTCTGCCTGATTCATGTTTATCCTCCAGGCCTTAAATTTCACTTTCTCCAGGAAGCTCACTCCACCACCACCACCTCTGAATCTTTTGCCTAATCTGTCAGACATCATTTCAGATGTCACTTCTTCAGGTACAGCAGATCCCCCTGTGCTTATACCACTCTGCATTTTTACCTCCATAGCATTGATATCATTTAGAGTTCTATTTATGTGACTCTTTCTTATAGTCTCCAGCTTTCTTGACTGTAAGCTATACGAGGTCAGAGGCCAGGTCTGTTTTGTTCACTGCTGTGTGTCAAGCATGGGGATATAATAAGTGATAAATAATGGGTGAATAAATAATTCATAATAGGTCAATAAACACTAGGTGAATGAGTGAATAAATGAGCCAGGCACCCTGCAAATCACAAGATGAGTCAGATGTGGTTTTTAGGTCCCTGGCCCTGGAGGAACTTACAGCCTTGGGAACAAGGCAAACAGTCACAGACCCAGGAGACGTGTTCTATAAAGGAGGCACGTGAATGATGTCACACAGCAGAGAGCAAAAAAGGCTTTATAGAAACGGGAGGCAGTGTTGGGGCTTAAGATTGCCAGAATGGCAAAGCATAGACTGACAGTTCAGATTGACAGATGAAGGGGTGTGAGGGTGGAAGTGAAGGTAGCTAGAGGTGAAGTGTGGGACAGGCAGGATCTTGGAGGCTCTGGAATGCCACCCTGAGGAGTCAGGGGGCCATCCCCTGACTACCACTTCTCAAAGCATGCTTGCAAGAAGCACTGGTCTCACAAGGTATGTTTTCCCCCCATTTTAAATTATTTATTTTTAACTTTGCCAACATACACAGAACATAAAAGCCATTTTAACCATTTTAAGGGGACAACTCTGTCATTAAGTATATTGACAGTACTGTGCAATCATCACCACTATTTCCAGAAGGTTTTGTTTTGTTTTTGATAAACACTTATTGAGCACTTTTTGTGTTAAAACGTGCTGCCAAGTATTGTTTGTTATCTCACTTAATCTTCACATTACTATCCATTTTTGCAGATAAACAAATAGGTTCTGAGATGGGAAGTAACTTGTTTGAGATCGAATAGTAGTAAACAGTGGAGTCAATGCTCTGATGTAACAGCTAGAAACAGCAATTTCTTAAATATTCCAAGTTAAAAAGCCAATGTAATTTGGAAAAGGCTGAAATGTCTTCAAGGGCACTTTTTCAAATTTCAACAAAAGGTTTTGACCGATTAATGGATTGTGAAATGAGTTTAATGAGTTAGGACCAGCATTAAAAAAAAAGAGAAGAAGGGAAAAAAAAAAAAGAAGAAGAAAAAAGAATGGAAAACTTCAGAAAGCATCATTCATAGAAAAGGTGAGCAGTTTCATAAAACTTTGTTTTACTTATGTACATCTAACCCTTCTAGGATGCTGGCCCAAGTTAGGATGGCACACCAGGCTTCCAGATGCTGAGGAAAGTCGATCTTCTCTGAGTCACTGGATTTGGGGAAAAAATGATTCTCTGCTCACTGGGCCCTTTGACTAAGCCTCTCTCTGAGTGTAACAAGTTTAGTGACAATCTTTTCTCCTTTAATGAGACCATTTTTATTACTCTTTGATTAAGGAAATAGCTTTTTAAAGCTAAATGTTTCTTTTCCCAAAACTTGTCACATGCATAAGCTTCAGATAAATTCAGACCATGCAAAATTATACTATTTATTATCTTATTGTAATATTTGGTCTTTATAGAGAAGTTGGAAAATACTGAAAAGCACAGAGAAAAAGATTAAACTCACCAGTAATACCCCAGCCCAGAGAGACAATATTATAACCATTTATTTTTCCATCTATACCTACATTCATCTTCAGAAAAATGGGATACTATTGGTACCATTTTATAACTTTTTTCCTCTGTGTTAACTTTTTCAAGTTCTTAAATATCCTGTTACAAAAATTTCTAATGGTTGTGTAGTGTTTCATTATAAGGAAATACAGTCATTTAACCAGTTCCTTTGGGACACATTTCCAATTTTTCCCTATTATAAACACTGTGACAAAGATCCCTGTAGTTGATTTTTGCAAATATCTGTAACTTACTTATGTTAAATTATTGGCAATAGAATTTCTAGGTCAAAGGCTATGTAATATATGTTTTTAAGGTTCTTGATATTGTTAAATTGCTCCCCTGAGAGGCTATACCAATTTATACTCTTCCCATTTGTGTGTTTTTTTTAATCTTTTTAATCTTTGAGGCTTTTTGGGGGGTAACTCCATGTGTATTTCTTTTGGGGCCTGGGGGTAGAGTGGGATGGGGCCAGGAGAGCTACCACATGCCAGAACTCTTCTAAGTTTTCGTAGGAATTAACTCATTTAATCCTCCTTACAATTTATTTTTTATATTTTTATTTTTTTTACCTTTCAAAGCATGATTTAACAAATAGATATACAGAAAATTTCCAAAGTTGTTGTGAGTTATAATACCATAGTTTCAGTCATTTCCTTATTGTGAAATATAACATATATACAAAAAGTGATAACTTTCAAATTACAATTTAACAAGTAGCTATAAAACAAATTTCAAAGTATGCTATGGGTTATAGTTCCACCATTTCAAGTCTTTCCTTCTAGCTAGTCTAACACACTAGCAACCAAGAAAAAGAAAATTATTATATAGAGATTCAGTGTTCACTATCCTTTGTTAAACCCCATCTTGTCTGTTACTACCCCTTCCTCTAGTTTAATCACTTTCCCGATCTTCAGGGATGTCTAGGCAGTGACCACCCTAACCTGTTCATGTTGAAAACAGGTGTTGTCATCATGGGAAAAGGGGACATATCTGGGTGATGTTCTTGAAGAGGCTATTGCCTCTGGGTTTTGGACTTAACTGGCATAGGAGCACTCTGCAGGATTTAAGTTTCTGACGAATAAACTTAGTGAGTGAAACTTTTATAGAGTCCCAGACAGGGATCCGAGTATTCGTTAAGGTTTCCGGCACTACTGTTGACTTGGGCTTATCATACTGTGGTCATTTGGCATATCTAGCTGAAGCTTGCATAGGAGTAACCTCCAGGACAGCCTCTTGACTCTATTTGAATTCTCTTAGCCACTAAAACCTTATTTTGTTGCCTTTCTTTCTCCCTTTTTGTTCAAAAAAGGCACTCTCAATCCCTTGATGCCAGAGTCAGGCTCATTTCTGGAATCCATGTCCCATCATGCCAGGAAGACTCATTCGTCTTGCCTCCCTACAATTTTTTAAGGTCAGTACTACTATTACTCCCATGTATGAGGAAAACAGAGGCACAGCAAAGCTAAGTATAATAATCAATGTTACACTGCTAGTTAAGCAGCTAATTAAGTCAGGATTCAGACCAGCAGTCTGGTTTCAGGGTCTGCTCTCTAAATCACTGCCTGTCCTGTCTTGCCTAAGATAATCTTTTTAAGCCCTGTTTCTGGTAAGTCATTTCTTTCACACTTTTCCCAAAAAGAAAGACTTTGCTAAACAAACTTGTATTTAATTTTTAAGCTCCCATACCCAGTGTCCTTCAAGAGAACTTTGAAGTTTTATCTGCTTGGGCCGTAGGTGCAGGTTCCTACTCTTCCAAAGGGACTGATCTACCTGCTCTGTGGGATCTGATGGGAGCTGGAGGGGAGCAGGGGTTCCTACCTTCCAGAGCCATCTTACCCCACCTCCCCATGAGATCTCCATCCCTGGGGAGTCCTGAGGACTCACCTCCAAATGGGCAGTCTGTGCCCACTCACCAGAGCTGGGGAATGGGATTCTGTGGGCTTCCACTCCTAAAAGGATGACACAGAACACAGGCTTTGGAGTCACGAGTCTGGATTTGAACCCCAGCCTTGGACAAGTTTTTGTCCGAAATCTATTTCCTAGTCTGAAGGGTGGGGATACCACCAACACCTCACAGAGTTGTTAGGAAGCGTTAAGTGACAGCCTTGTATAGTCAGGGCCTCAATGAGTATAGGTTCCCTCTCCTAACTTGAGTATTGTCTGCTTCCAGTTGAAATCTTTATACACCATCCTGTTGGGACCAGTGGTACAGCCTCGTGCTGCTTCTTTTCGAAATAGGCATCTTCTGTCTGTTGGCCTGGGCACTCATGTTCAGGGACTCTCAACCCTGACACACAGGGTTGGCTGTGTTGATAGTGACAGTCTCTTAAAGGGAGCATATAACCCCAGTAACGGACTATGCAATTTTGGGTAAATAACTTAACCTATCTGTGCCTCAGTTCCATCAGTTGGAAAGCAGGGAATAATTGGACCCCCCACTTCGTAGGATTGATAGGAGGATGAAATGAGTTAATATACGTAATGCATTTAAAACTATGCCTGACATGTAGAGGCATGTGCTATTATTATCATGTACAGTGTCACTCCTCTGTCACGTTTCTCCATCAAATGCTGCCTCCTACCTGGCAAGTGGAGAAAGCACACTTAAAAGCCAACTCACTGGTCTCAGCATTCTATTTACTCCCCTTTTAGAAGTTTTGGGTAAAACAAGGTAGTCTCCCTATTCTCTACCATTTTTAAGAACATGTAAATTTTCAAGAATATCCTTCTTGGTCACTTCTAACCAGTAGATGGGCAAGCTACAGGGTGATTATTTCCTTAGGCAAGCAAACACTTCAGCCCTCTGATAAGGCATTTCCTGGAGCTGGAATATCAACAGGAAGTCCTGTGGGGAAAGAGCTCTGCCAAAACACTCACAATGTGTTAGGGATTTAAAAAGGAATGGTAAACTGACAAGTTTACTTGCCCGCCCCTGCCCAACATCCTGCAACCTCTGCAATGCTGCAGCTGTTGCAGACCTCACTTACAGCCAAGTTGCTACTAATCCCATTCCTCTTCTCTGGGTTCCTGAGTCTGGGAGACCCATGGATATAACCTCATGGAAAAAAAGCAGACAGACAAAAAGCTACACTTACAAAATAGTCGGACCATTTATTGGATTAGGAAAGCATTCCTTTAAAAGAGAGAGGGGAGACCTGAACATTAAAGTTTCACCCATTTTATAGAAACTTGAGGTCAAACTCTCCATCGTCTGTATATAGCTTAGTCATGAACAGGGACAAGAATTCGAGTAAAATAAATTGAACCAAACAGTCCTGCTTCAAGAAGATAAAGGGAAAGCTGGGGAGAGGAGAAGAAAAGTTCTTGCTTTCACACTACAATTCATAATTTTTCGGGCACAAGAAGCTAACAATTCCCCAGTGCAGCATAAAACTGCTTCCGACTGCGTCCTAAGGTAAAGACATTTAATTCTCTGTAGTTCACCTTCTTGGAAAAATTTCCTGATAAACAGGAGTGCACCGTGTGTGGCCTCCGGCTGTAAAGCCAAGTTCTTTAACAACAGTGGGAGGGAAGCGACGAAAGGATGACACACTCCAGGAGAGAGCGCTCTCATAGTATCTCCAGAACCAGGAGTCCTCAGCAATCCCATCTACAAAATGCGGCCGCGGAGAGCGAGTCTCCTCTAGGCGTCCAGATCGAAGTCATCTCGCTCCTCGTTGTATTCCAGTACGTGCCGCTTGATCTTGGATGAGTCCACCCAAGTGACGAAGTCCTCCATGCTCCGTGTGACAAGGAAGGCGGGGTCGGTGACCACATCGGGGCCCACGCGCACGTGTCCCTGCTCCACGAAAGCCACAGCGGCCTGGAGATGCTGCGCCATACGCAGCTTGAGGAGCACGGTAGGTAGGCGGCGGCGGCAGAAAGACGAGGCCGTGACAAAGTCGCAGAGCTCTAGCGAGCCGCGCGTGGGTATTAAGCCCAGCGCATAAAGCTTGCCCAGGAGCGCGGCCGAGGCACGCACGCGGAAAGGGTCGCGCTCCGGCAGGTCGCGCAGGCGCCGCGCTAGCTCGCGCACGGCGCGGCTCAGCTGGTTGTAACGCGTGTAGTCCTCGCGCCGCTGCAGTCGGTAACGCCGCAACACGCGCAGCTCGTGCAGGTTGTGGTCGGTGACCTCCCAGTTCAGGAAGTCCACCTGTTTCAGCAGCTTCTGCTCGTGAAACTTAAGCTTCCGCACCATGATGGCAACAACGGGGACGACCAGACCAGGAACTGCGGGCCGACCTCCCGTACCTGCGCAACTTCCGCCTCTGCTCAAGGATTCCGGACAGCCCTCGGAACTCCGGACCAATGAAAGAAGGACTCAAAGTCACGCCCTCACTCTCCATTGGTTGGAATGTGCCCACGCTTCCGCATTTCTATCTCGCGTTTTTTCTGTTCTTCCCGTTCGCGGAGGGAGACGGGGAAGAAGCCTGAGACGGGAGTCTCCATGGCCTTTAGTAGCCAACAGTGCAGCCTGTAGTACCGGGCTAATTTCCGCACATTCTGACTTCAGCCCTTCCGGAACCCTCACGAGAAATCTTCCCCGCTAGAGCTGAAGAGGCCAGTTCCGGGGAAGAGGGGTGACTGCCGGACATGTGTGATTGGGTTTATAGTGCTTGCTGACCATTGGTTTCCTCCCATCCTGTGGGGGGCTTCCCGGAGCCGGCCGTCCCGGGGACACACCGGTATTCCCCGCCGCCCGCCAGAGTCAGGTCCTTCTTCACCGGGTGGCGGGACGTTTTCTTCCTGCCGAGTGGGGCTGGGCGGCACCGGCCTTATTAAATACTTATTCCCGGCCCGTTTTCTAGACGTAAAAATCGGGATCTACAGGGGAGCTACTTGGGAATCTATATCGTTAACAAGAGCCCCAAGTGATTCTTAAAACTCAACAAGTTTGAGAAACTTGGACTGTGAGTACAAGTCTTAACCCTTTAGTTTACGCCCAAGCTAATTAGCCTGACAGTGGATTTCCGGTCACCGAGTATTGAGTTAACAAGTTTAAAGCTTTTTCGACTAGTTAAATCTGTAACTTTCATCTGTGTGTAGCGTTGCTGGTCTCACCCCTTTGTTTGCCTAGGCCTTGGACACCATCTAGCTTCTCCGCCGTTCATTTTGTTGTATTTTGCATGCTTTTCATTATTTTTACAAATATAACATTCCATACTTGGCATGTAATATACCTGGAACATATGCAGGTTATAAAGTATAATGAATGTTCATGAACACTACAGCCAGTTTAAGAAAAATAACATCACCCTTGACTGTTCCATCTACTTATTCCAGCTCCTGCTTTCCCCCAGAAATAAAGGTATCTACTCTCCTGAATTTTGTGTTTATTCCCTTTTATCTTTTAATCACTATATCACTGTACATGCATCCCTAAATATATTGTAGAACCTTCTTACTCAAAGTATAGCCAATAGACCAGTGGAGAGCTTGCTGGAAATGCAAAACCTCAGGTCTTATTGCTGATCTACAGAATCAGAATCTGCATTTTAACAAGACTCCCAGGTGTGCACACCAGGAAGTGCTGCATAGATGACATCTCACTGTATGAAGTTTGTTACATGTAGCTGTAGTTGCTTTGTTTTTTGTTTTTTACTGTTTCATAATATTCCATTGTTTGACTCCTATCTAGTTTATTAAGTTGGATATTTTGGAGAGGCTATTTTTAGCAGTGCTGCTGTTAGCATTCTTGTACTTGTCTCCTGTTGCATATATGCAAGAGTTCCTGGTATACATCTTAGAGTAGAATTGGTTAGCTTTAAAGATGTATGTATGCTCAACCTCACTAAATATGGCTGAATTGTCTTACAAAGGGGTTATACCAATTTATATTCCTATGGCAGTGTGTCAGAGTTCTCTTTGCTCCTCATTCTTGCCAATGCTTGGTTGGCAGTTTTCAAAATTTTTGCCAATCTGGTGAGTATCTGGTGACATTTCATTGTGATTTTAATTTGCATTTCTCTGATGACTAAAGATTTCATGTGTTTCTTCTTGTGTGAAATGCCTGTTCATATCTTTTGTCTACTTTCCCACTGGATTGTGTGTAATCCCCCCCGCTCCCCCCCCCCCACAATGATCCATCCTAATCCCCTTAACCTGTGAAAATGTTACCTTACATGACAAAAGGGACTTTGCATGTGTGATTAAGTTAAGGATTTTAAGACCTGTAGATTATCTTGGATTATCCGGGTGGTGGGCCCAGTGTAATTATAGGGTCCTTATAAATGAAAAAAGGGAGAGGCAGGAGATTCAGAGGAGATGTGACAAATGGATGCAGAGGTCAGAGTGATGTGATTGTTGACTTTGAAGATGAAAGGGAGCCTGGAGCCAAGGAATGTGGGCAGCCTCTAGAAGCTGAAAAGGGCAAAGAAATGGATTTTCAATGAGAGCCTCCAGGGGGAGCACATTCCTGCTGCTACCTTCCGTTTAGTCCAGTGAGACCTGTTTTGGACTTCTGATCTCCAGAACTGTTAAGACAATAAATTTGTGTTATTTTAAGCCACTGGATATGTGGTAATTTGTTACACCAGCAATGACACTAATACAAATTGCTTCCATTTTTCAAATTGATTTGAAAGTGTTTTTTTTTTTAATATATTTTCTGTATATTAATCCTTAATCAGTTCTATATATTGCAAATATCTTCCCTCAGGGTGCACTTTATCCCCACCTCTCAGATTCCACCAGTTTCACTCTCTTCCATTGCTCACCAGGCCTGCTGCATGTCTCTTGGTTAACTTTCTTCTTCTCCAGCTTCTCTAACTTAGTTTAAACTGAAGTTCAGGTCCAGGGCTTCAACCAAGTGTAGTTCACAACTCTCCAATTTTTAAGTCCAGGCCAGAAGTCTCCTAAGCTTTGGATCCATATTTCCAACCATATAATCTACCTCTTAACAGCCAGAAGTTGCAGTTAAGCGTCAATGAATTATCTCATTTAGTACTCACAACCCCCTATAAGGTATTGTCTCCATTTTATAGGTGAGGAAACTGAGGCTTAGAGGAGTTAATAATGTGCCTAGGGTCACAGAGCTGATATGTGGGATGAGTGCCTGATTACAGACCATTACCTGATTACAGACCTGATTACTTAGACTGCACATGTGCAAAAGTGAAATCATCTTTTCCCCAAACCATTTTTTTCTTTCAAAAAAAAAATGTTGTTTTTTTTTTTTGAGCTAGAAGCAGTCATTCATTCATTCTTTCAGTAAAGATTTATTGACCATCTATCATGTAATAGGTTTTGTTCTAGGTGCTTGGGATTCATCAGGAACAAAACAGACAAAAAGCCGTGCCCCATGGAGCTTATATTCCAGTAGGGGAGGAAAACAGACAATAACAATACATAGGTAAATTATATATGTTAGCAGGTGATAATCTGAAATGAAGCAAAACTGAGCAGGATATAGGAAATAAAGATGACCAGAGGTGGGAATAGGCGGTAATTTTAAATAGGATGTGTCAGGGTAGGCCTTATTGAGAGGGAGATATATATATATAAAATAATGTTTTAAATTGTAGAATGTAACATATATACATAAAAGTGATAACTGTCAAAGTGCAATTTAACAAGTAGTAAATTTCAAAGAATGTTATGGTTACAATTCCACAGTCTCAAGTTATTTCCTTATTGTGAAGTATAGCATATGCAAAAAAGTGATAACTTTCAAAGTGTGTTTTAACAAGTAATTATACAGGAAATTTCCAAAAATATTATATGAGTTACTGTATCATAGTTTCAGTTACTTCCTTATTGTGAAATATAACATATATACAAAAAGGTGATAACTTTCAAATTACAATTTAACAAGTAGTTATAGAACAAATTTCAAAGGATGCTTTGGGTTACTGTTCCACCATTTCAATTCTTTCCTTCTAGCTATTCTAATACCCTAGCAACTAAAAAGAAAATTATATAGAGATTCAGTATTCATAATCCTTTTTTAAATTCCAAATTGTCTATTGCTATTGCTTCCTCTACTTTAATCACTTTCTCAATCTTCAGGGATGTCTAGGCAGTGACCATCCTAACTTGTTCATGTTGAAAAGGGGTGTGGACATTATGGGAAAAAGTGACACATCTGGTTAATGTTCTTGAAGAGGCTATTGCCTCTGTTTTGGAACTTAGCTGCATAGGAGTTCTCTGGAGGATTTAAGTTTCTGAAGAATAAACTTAGTGATTGAAACTTTTATAGAGGCTCAGGCATCTGGGTATTCTTTAAGGTTTTCAGGACTACTTTTGACTTGGGCTTATATTGTGGTCATTTGCAAATCTAGCTGAAGCTTGCATAGGAGTAACCTCCAGGACAGCCCCTTGACTCTATTTGAATTCTCTTAGCCACTGAAACCTTACTTTGTTGTCTTTCTTTCCCCACTTTTGGTCAAAAAGGCATTCTCAACTCTTCAGTGCCAGGGTCAGGCTCATTCCTGGAATCTGTGTCCCACGTCGTCAGAAAGGCTCATTCCTCTGAAGGATCCTGTCCCACGTTGGGGGGAGGCTGATGAATTTATGTGCCGAGTTAGGCTTAAAGAGAGAAAGTTCACATTTGAGCAACAAAAGAGATTCTCTGGCGGTGACTCCTAGACAAAATTATAGGTGGGCTGAGCCTCCCCTTTACAATTGTGTTTCACCAGAGCAAGCCTCAAGATCAAGGGCTTCGCTTATAAAGTAGGGGGTTCCTAAGTTCATGTAGCATATATTACGTCCACAATAATCAGTATCTCACATTATCATCACTTAGCTTTATAATCCTCATCACTCTCCATTTTAAACAATTGTTGTGACCCGATACACCTCGTAGCTCTTTTCAGCCCTTATTTGTCTCTAGTATTTGTATGGTAGTAGTATGGTATTCCTATTAATTATAGTCCCTAGTATGCAATAAGTAGATTTTTCTCATATGCTACTCTTGTCAATTCTCTGTACCTGTGTCATACCTTAGAGGTATATCATGCAGGCACCTATCTAAATTTGTGGTGCTGATCTGTGGGATACATGCCTTTAAACAACACCTTTCAATCCTATTCAACTTCAACACAACTCTGTTACTTATAATCCCCATTAACAAGCGATCATCACCCCTATCCATTCCATACCTTTGAATTCACCATTGTTAACATATCTGAACATATTAGATTATCATTCCCCCTCACTAGTTTCTGCCTATCACTAGGTCCCCAATATTCTACATTATAAGACATTGATTTTACATTGTTCAGGGAGTTCATAGAAGCGGTAACATACAATATCTCTCTTTTTGTGTCTGACTTATTCCACTCAGTATTGTATCTTCAAGGTTCATCCATGCTGCTATATATTTTAGGACCTTGTTCCTTCTTACTGCTGCATAATATTCCACTATATATATATATATATATATATATATATATATATATATATATATATATATATACATATATACATATACACACACACACACACACATACACACACCATATTTGTTTATCTACTCTTCTGTTGAAGGACACTTGGATTGTTTCCATCTCTTGGCAATTGTGAATAGTGCTGCTATGAACATTGGTGTACAAATGCTTTCAAATGAGAAGATTATATTTTGTAAGGGTAGTCATATGGATGTCTAGGGAAGAGCATTCCAAGAAGAGGCAACAGTGAGTGTAAATGCCTCTAGATGGGAATGTGCCTAGCATGTCAGGAAAGCAGGAACATCATTTTGTCTGGTCAAGGATGGAAGAAAGGAAGAAGTTAAAGGGGAATCAGATAACATAGGGGCTGATAGGCCCTTATGAGTATTTTGGCTTTTACATTGAGTGAGATGGGACACTGCAGGGTTTTGAGAAGAGGATTCATATAATGTGACTTGTTTTAAAAGGATCAGGATCACTCCAAGGGCACTGAGAACAGACTGTAGGCAGAGGTGGTAGGTGACACACACTGACCATTAGGATGCTGTAGCAATGATCCAGGCTAGAAAGATGGTGTTTTGGACCAGGAGAGCAGCAGTGAGATGCTGAGAAAAGAAGAGTCAAGGATGACTCCAGGTTTTTGACCTGAGCAACTGGAAGAATGTACTTGCCATCACCTGAGATAGTGGGAGCTGCAAGTAGAAAAGATTTGGGAGCAGAATCAGAAATTCAATTTTGGACATGTTGAATTAGCAATGTCTACCAGACATTTAAAGGGAGAAGTCAAGGAGAAAAAATTATGAAATCTGGAGTTTTAGAGAAAGGTCTGGAATGGAGATTTAAAAAAAAAAATGAATTGGCAATTGTGAATAGTGCTGCTATGAACATTGGTGTACAAATGCTTTCAAATGAGAAGATTATATTTTGTAAGGGTAGTCATATGGATGTCTAGGGAAGAGCATTCCAAGAAGAGGCAACAGTCAGTGTAAATGCCTCTAGATGGGAATATGCTATATTATCAGCATATAGTTGGTACTTGAAGCCATGAGCTTGAATGAGACCAGCAGAGGAGTGAGAATGGAGAAGACAAGAAGACCACTCTACTGCAGTTGCTCTAATGTTCAGAATTATCAGAGAGAAGAGGAGGAACCAGTGAGGTAGATGGAAATCCAGGAGAGTGTGGTGTCCTCAGTGCAAAGGAAGGAAGTGTATCCAGGAGGAAGGAGTCATCAACCAGGTCAGAGGCTGCTGAGAAGGTGAGTAAGATGCAGACTGAGAAGTGACCACCAGGATCCAGCCACACAGAGGTTTTGATGACTTTAACAAGAATAATTTCAGTGGAATATAGGTGTCAAAGCTTGGCTAGAGAGGTTTAGAAGAGAAAGGGAGGAAAGGAATTGGAAGACAGCAAGTACAGATGGCTGTCTCAAGGGATTTGGCCGCTAAGGGGAGCACAGAAATGGGGCAGAAGCTGGTGAAGGAAGTGGAGTCAAGAGTATATATTTCCTTAAAGATGTGCATTGACTCTTCCCTCAATACCAACATCTTTTTGGTTGCCAATCCAGTCTATTTTACTTTCAAAAACTCTCCCAGATTTACTTCTCCTCAGCCCCATTACCCTGCCCTTCCACCAGCCTTCATCGTCTCTTGCCTGTGTTACTACGGTGATAGTCCAGTGTGTCTTCCGTGCTGCCAACGGCAGGGTCAGCCTGGAAACCACTGGCGACACTTTTCCCTCACTGACTTTGCCTTTCCTACAGGTTGAAAGTCTAATGGCTGCACGGGGGGGATGGATGCTGTTGCTCACGTATGTGTCTGTCTCAGCAGGAAGAGAGAACACAAGGCAATTAGAATAGTTTGAGGAGAGTTTAATAAAGGGACTCTTTCCAAGGGAATGGACAGGGTGCAGGGAAACCGCAGAGGTTAGTGCAGTTTCCTGAGACTGGTAGCCACGGGGTTCTTTTATTTGTCAGAGGACAAATCAGAGTCGAGTTCATAGGCTACGGCATTTTATTCCAGATGCCAAAGTTTTGCTGCAGTAAAGGAGACCAGATCACTTGCAGGAATGGAAATAGTCTTGGGGTTCTAGGGGTGGCAAAGGATATCTTTTTTATTTCAAACTGTCTTTGGGATTTTCCAGAGGGCCACTCAAAAATCATAAAGGATTTATTCTTTCGTCTTCTAAAAAGAGGGGTATTAGAATAGTTAGGTTCATTTGATATGTTATGAGTTGCACTGGAAGCACTGTCAAATTAAAAGGGATTTTCTAACCTTCTGTTGGCTAAATTTGTATGGATAAAATGTTATTCAGATAAATATTTAGAGATTATATAAAATTCCTAGAGATTTGACAGTGTTATCATTGTCCATTATATGTCCTGGACATATCATATGATCTGCATGATATTAGACAACAGTATAGTATTACTGGTCATAATTTTAGTTTTTCTTTTTAAAAAAAATGCTACATGCCACAAAAACAGCCAAATTTCCTTGTCAATTAGTTGTTTTACTGTGATGCTTCTCTGAAAGTGATTGCAATCAGTACAGGTCAGAGCTTCATTTTCAGCCTAAATAAATAAATAGATAAATAAATAAAAGGGAAGGGAGACTTTAAAGGAGAAGCAAAATGAGTATATAAATTATGTTCTACTTGTCAATTAACATAACTCTGGCAAAACTGTAAAGGTGGGACAGGCAGATTCCTCATCCAACATCTTCAAATGGACTTTATACAGCTACCCCTTTTATAGTACATGAATATGTCCTTGTTATCAGATGTCGATTTTTTGGGTGGATAAAGGCTTTTCCTTGTCACAAGGCTACTGCCCTTACAGTAGCTAAAAAACTGTTAGACTTTGTTTTCCCCACCTGGAAAATTTCTGCTATTTTCTTAAGCAATTGAGTTTCCTAATTTACTGGAATGTAATCAAGGAACTTGGCAAGGTCTCACCCAACAACCTAAAGCTTCACTGTCCCTACAATCTATTGTCAGGAACAGTAGAATGAACTTAAATTAGCTAAATTATTTGAATCCCTCTTTCTGCATTGGCCTAGTGTTCTTCCCTTGGTCTTGAAGTCCATAAGATCTAGCCCATCAGGAAAACAAAAGCTAACCCCCCTTGAAATCATAATGGGAAGACAATGAGGCTTATTATTTCTCCTACTTTGCCAGACTCCAACCTATTACAATGTGAACTGTTAATTATTGTAAGGGACTAATCACATATACCCACGTCCACCATTCACAGATTCAGGCTGCCTTTCCCAAAATTCCTCTATAGGAGATTCTATAGGATCTTCAACCCGGATACTCGATATACTGGAAGATACATCAACAAAAGACTACTTTAGAACCTAGATGGAAAGGACTTTATCAAGTCTTATTGACCACTACTACAGCAATAAAACCACAGGGAATTGACCCCCGGGGCCATGTATCACAACAAAAATGTGCTCCAAGCCCTTGGGAGATTACTTCCATTTTGGATCTCAAGCCAAAATGGACATAAGTCCAGAAGCCAACAGCATCTGATATATTCAGCTTCTGCCCAAGACACTGGAACGAGTAGATGATGCCCAAGAACACAGATAAGACATGCCTGAATTCTTATTCTCTGTCTCTTCCTTTTCACTGCCTGTTTAAACATTCTTATTCATCCTATACCCCTTAAAATGCCCTATCTTCATCCCCAATAATACCCTACCCTCATCATGATTTTCTTTGATCTCCCCTTTCCTTATTTCTGCCCATGTACTCTCACTTTGAACACAATTCCTTGTCCTAGCACGCCATATAACAAATGAAACCAATCCAAGTAACTGCTGGGTCTGTGCCCACCCCCCACTTAGTCTTCAAATAGGTATTCTTCTAATAACCATCCCACTTACACGTGTAGACTTGGCCCTGACAGGAAACATCAGATAACCAATCAGATAGTTCTCCTTTTTGGAATGATTCTGGTCTGCGCCTTACGAGACTCCAAGACTGGGATTTTGATGTGGCCTAACTATCCCAAGGAACATGGCATTTTTACTAGAAACCAGACAGGTAAAAATGGCCTCCCCATAGTAAATGAACAGTTTCTATATGGCAAGACTCCTTTTATTTTCATGAGCCAAGAGCACATTGTAAGAGCCAGACCCCCTTTAGAGACACCTTTTTTCCCCAAGTACCCCAAGATTTTAATAACATAAGAACTTATTCCACTCAAGATACACATTTTTGGTGGGCTAAAAGCCCAGGCAAAGGAAATTGTTGGTTAAATGGGACTAAGATATCAGATAACAATGAAGATTATGATGGTTAATTCTTCTTTTAGAGTTTATACCCGATTACTCTACACGCCAATATCCTGTTCCTTAAAGGGAATAGATACCCTTATTAAGCTCTTCAAGGACATTATTTTGTTTGTGGACATAAGACATGAATTATTAGCTGTAATTGAGTTAGTTCCTGTTTCATGGCTTATGCTATTCCCCAAACGTCTATTTGCAATAAACTTCCAAAAGGGAAAATTAGAAACATGAGGGCTCATATGACTTCTTCCCGTACTACAGAAACTTGTGAAGAGACTATTGTCAGACTAGAGATAGCCCTAAATGGATCATGGAGAAACCTATTGACCCAGGCAATACTCAGGGGGTGTTTTGTTCTTGGTATTGTTCCCCTTGTCATTGGGGCAGCTATCTCTTATATTGGAAGATACACTATAAGATCACAGATGGTATTAGAAAAGATAGCTTTAGAGTTAGAGAAATCTATCTCCCATTTAGGGCAGGCCATCAGCTCACTAGACAATGAAGTATTGGAACTTGACAAGACGTCTTTACAAATCTGATTAGCATGAGACTACATTTTGACTTCCCAAGGAGAGATGCTTGCATTAGTGGGTACCCAGTGCTGTGTGTTTGTAAATGACAGTCAAGAGGAAGTTTACCAAGAGTGCCATGCTGTGATGCCAAAGAAGCAGCCAAATCAGCTTTCACACGTCCAGAATTGGATTGGCCTGAGTCCCTTTTTGGTTGGCTTTTAGTGTCATGGGGATCGTTGGCTCAGAGATGTCCTAATAGAGGCACTTATCCTCTTAATCATATTCATAATATCCATCATTCATTGTCTGATCTCTCTACTCTTAAATGGTAAGATGCAGCCACTAACTCAACCAGTGATATAACTGAGGACACAAAATCAGTGTGAATGGGAAAAAGAAAATCTTGAACTTCAGCTAATCCATGAGATTTGCAATGAACCATGAGAGACTTTTAGTGGTGAGTGAGAGACTAACAACATCTTTGGCCAAGCCCTTGTAACTAAGGAAATGACCGAAAGGGAGGAAATTGTTAAAATTATATTAGAGAAAGCCTTGGAGTCCCCTCAGAGTAAAAAAACAAAAACAAAAACAAACAAAAACAAACAAAAACAAAATAAACAAACAAAAAAACACCCATGCCCTACTTCCTTTTTTAATTCCCTCTTGAGTTTCCTTGATCTCTTTTGAAAGTTGAGATCCCCACCAAGGCAGCTGACCCAGATAGCCGATCAAGCTCCTGGTTCATTACATTTGACCCAATACAAAACAAAGCCCACCTGCCCTAAACCCACCCATATAAAACGGAAAACCCTTGTCCAATCAAGTCAAGCTAACTTCCTTTTTATGTCAATAAAAATCATGTGATTTTGAGAAGGCAAAGTGTCAAAAGTTGTTAAGAGGTTTGAACACTTGGCTAAATAGGGTCATAGGTCACTGATAAACAATAGTGGGTTACCTACTTATCCAAAGTGACAATAAAAGATTTTAAAAGTAAATACAGGAGATAACATAAATGTGAAAAAAAGGAAACAAAAATTAGTTCTTTTAAAAGTAAGAAGACATTCTCTTAATAAAGGATGATAAGGTCAATAAAAATATCAGTGAGGATATTATTCTGATATGATATAGAACCTTTGCCTTCTAGGTAGATTATTCAGATGGTTAAGAGAAACCTTTTATAACCTCTCACTAAGACCAGACCAATAATCCAAGAAAATGTCATCATTTCAACAAAGAGAAAATCAAATTCTGGTTTTGCATGAATATACTGATTGATGCAAAAGCTCTTAAAAAAAATCTTATAAATATTAGTCAGCGTTGACCATGTTAAATAAAATTCATTTCCACAAATCTTCTACATCTTCTTTATCCATTTAGGTTTTGTGCTATGCTTTCCTGTTTTTCATTCTTCAACACCTAGACAATTTACTTCAGGACAAAACTATTCTTTTTCCTTAACAGAAACCTTAACAAAAATCCTGCATACTTTACATACTTAAGTTCCCAGAAAGATCTTGGAAATTGCCTTTAAGCCTACATCCTACAAAACACAACTCTTAAAATAAAGTTGGTCAGGATATTAACTCGATATGGTTAAACACAACTTTACATTTTTCATAATTTTAAAAACCTAGTAGATATAATGCTAGATTATTTGATCAGTAAACCTGTATGAATTTAGGAAGAACACATCCAAGTAGAATAAAATTGTATGCTTGTATTGTGCTTAACATTGATAACTCTGAAAACATAACTATTTAACTAACAATATTAAACTAGTCCTGTTTGCCAAAGGTTTACCTAGATTCTGTGCACCTGAATTCAACCTGGGGAATTGATGCTATTCTCACAAGCACTGGAGACTACCAACTTAGAAGGCCAAGCCCTCGATCTTGGGGCTTCCCCTTATGAAGTTTGTTACTGCAAAGGAGAAGCTAAGCCTACTTAAAATTGTGTCTAACTGTCACCCCCAGAGAACCTCTTTTGTTGCTCAGATGTGGCCTCTCTCTCCAAGCCAACTCTGCAGGTAAACTCACTTCCCTCCCCACTACATGGGACATGACTCCCAGGGGTGTAAAATCTCCCTGGCAATGTGGGGCATGGTTCACGGGGATGAGCTTGGCCCTGGCATCATGGGATCGAGAAAGCCTTCTTGGACCAAAAGGGGGAGGTGAAAGGAAACAAAAAAGAGTTTCAGTGCCTGAGAGATCTCAAATAGAGTTGAGAGGTCATTCTGGAGGTTATTCTTATACGTTATATAGATATCCCTTTTTAGTTTTTAGTGTATTGGAATAGCTAGAAGGAAATACCTGAAACTCTTGAACTGCAACCCAGTAGCCTTTATTCTTGACGACGATTCTTGAACCACGTAGCTTACATTGTGTGACCGTGTGATTGTGAAAACTCTGTGGCTCCCACTCCCTTTATACAGTGTATGGACAGATGAGTAGAAAAATGAGGACAAAAAGTAAATGAATAATAGGGAGACATGGGGGGTATGGGATGTTTTGGGTGTTCTTTCTTACTTTAACTTTTATTCTTATTCTTTTTTTTGTGTGGTAATGAAAATGTTCAAAAATTGTGGTGAATGCACAACTATATAAATACTGTGAACAACTGATTGTACACTGTGGATGATTGTATGGTATATGAATATATCTCAATAAAATTGAATTAAAAAATTTGGATTTAATACTACAAATATATATATATATATTTTTAACATCCCAAGTATTAGAAATTCAGTTTCCTTGATTTCTGAGACTTTAGGAATATTAATTTAAATATAAGTGCTTACATATCTTTAAACAATTTGAATAGAGCTCATTTAAGGATTTTTGTAAGTTAATTTGATATCCAGAGGTGGGAAAATAGATATCGAACATACCGACAGTCACAAATAGCTTATAGCATCAACTAAAATATTTTCAACCATGAGTCAGACATAGAAACACAGAAATACAAAGCTTTTCTACTTAAAAGAGCTGGCTTTCTCTCCTTGCCCCACTCTTAACAGTTTTATGACAACTTTTGTTCTTAGCAGATGGGACAAGTTGAGGTTATTTATTTAGTATGAGGGCTAAAGCTTTCCCATCATAATTTGTGGAGAAGACTTAAGATTTTCTTTGCCCTGATCTATAATCTTACAGAAACTTTGCCCTATTTCTCAGGCCTGATTGACTCAGATTGATTGTGGAAAGAGGACTCTCGTAGGTCCCTTTCGGGGTCAGTCCAACCAGCTTTTGCCATCAGGATTGAGCATTTGAGGTTCTGACCAACATATGTACAAGGTGACAGAGGTCAGGGAGCCCTGGATCAGATGTACCCAAAAGAATTCTAAATTCTTCTTTGAATATTTGCTGGTCTTATTTGGGGAAATCTTTAATTATAGCTCTTAATTCAGTTAAAGTCCAAGATTTAAATTCTGCTTTAGCTGGCAGCCAGTTTCCTTAGAAGACTTAATCTTTGAAGGGGGCTAGATTGAATAATTTTCCCTCAGGGGTTCAAGAGGAACAGGTTAGGACAGCTTTGGGGGAAGAGCTGGGTACAGGAAGATGGGGGAGCTATCGGTTTCATTTGGAGATCATTCCCCTTTGCTCTGTTTTACGGCCTTTTTCTTTTTCTGTTGTGGAGGCAGATTGTCCCTTAGCAGTCTCCAAATACCAATCTTGGATTCCTCCCCCCCACCCCCGCTCCTTTTTTCTAAGGGGTCTCTCATGTGTATAATTTTGTTTTCTATTAAGTTTCTCTTAAAAGTGTCCACTACAAAGACAAATCACAGGTCACATACTGCCAGCATATATAAGAAGCAGGAGTTTGAGCAGGAGGAGGAGAGGGAGATTTAGAGCAAGAAGGTCCTATTGTGCAGCAGTCAGACATTGTTTGGGCCCCAGGCCTTTTGGTTCAGCCTCTCAGATACTGTTCTGACCTTAGCAGGTGAGTGGAAGTTCCAGATGGGCATCTGGAACTGAACAAAGACAGCATGATGGGTAGAAAAGAAGACACTGCATAGGAGTGAGAGGACTGGCAGACTGCTTGCCATGTGACCCAGGCTGGGGTTGGCTTATCAGGCCTCATGGATTCTCAAATTGTGTCTCCAAGAGAGACAGAACATTCGAGTGCTGGAGAGAGAAATGAAATGAAATGAAATGGAAGTTCTGACGATAGAACCCAAACCAAACCCAAACCAAAGGTAATCTAACCAAAGACCCAAACAAAAGGCAATTGAACTCGATGCAAATTGCCATGTTCAGATACAGGAAGGGCTTACTTGGGGAAAGCGGAATCCAGTGATTGAACAGCACACACAAAGGGGTCTGTCGTGGGCACTCCACCTGTCGCTGGAGCCCACAGCCCCCGAGGGCACCTTCTGTATCTTGGGACCTCCAAACTTGTCAAAAGACAAATTGGAGTCGAGTTTGCTGACTACAGCATTTTATTTGGGACACCAACGTTTTGCTGCAGTAAAGAAAGCCAGAACTTGCAAGAATGGAAAGGAACTTCAGAGTTCTAGGGATAGCAAATGATTTTTTTTATACCCTGTAAATTACCACCTCAAATCATTCTTAGTAGAGATTTACGAAATGAAACACTTGGGCATCCATATTGCAAATTATAATGGCTTGGTTGTCAATATCCCATAAATCCTTTCATTTCTAATCAAAATGTCTAGAATAAAAGAGCAGAAGTTTCTCATTATTGAATTAATGTTTCATACTACACAAACAATTTTTATAGACATTTAAAAAGGAAGTTAGCTTGACTCCTATTGATTGGACAAGGGTTTGTCAGATTTATAGGAATGAGTTGGCTGGGTGGGCTTTATTTTGTATTGGGTCAAACTAATGAACTAGGGGCTTGATTTGAGTCATCTGCCTTGGTGGGGATTTCAAACTTCAAAAGAGATCAAGAGGAAACTCAAGAAGGCATTCAAAAAAGGAAGTAAGGCATGTTTTTTTTGGGGGGTGGAGGAGCTCTGAGGGGTCTCCAGGTCTTTATATAATTTTATCACCCCTCGGCCTGAAGAGAGTCCTTGGAGGGGAGAGAGGGGAAGATACAGGTTCTGAAAATCTCTGAGGCTTTCTCCCCCAAAACCTGGAAATAAGGATGTCCCTTGAAAGTTAGAAAAACCTCCCTGAATGGATGTGGGAGTAAATCACAAGATGGCTGGTCTGTAAATGTGTGGCTGAAGTGTTTGGGAACCAACTAAGGTTATCAAGGTGGAGGCTGGGTGCCCCTTAGGGGGATGGGGCTGGAATAGGACCATAATTGGGTGAATGGAAATCTCATCAACTGTATTAAATGAGCTAATAAAGGTAAAGTGTTTACAGCAGTGTCCAGCACTCAGTGAGCACCAAGGAAGTAGGTGCTATTGTTAAACCCAGCTTGGAGGAAAGCTATATGAACAAAAGAGAGATCATGGAAGGGGGTGGGGTGGAGGTGGTCCGGAAGCAACTTGGGGAGACACATATTCAGGCTCTGGGCTTGGAGATACTGGGCTGATCTGAGTCCTTAACATCAAAGCTGCCCCTATGGTGGGGAACACAATCTCAAGCTTCCTTGGCTGAGAGATTTGTCATTCCATCATCTTCTTCACCTCCTGGGGGTTCCAGGCTCTCAGGGAAAAACTTCTGGTAGCCGGGCTTTCCAAGGAGAGGCCAAAGCTGCCTTGACCTATTGCTGTAAAAATTCAGGTCTGCCTGACAGTTGTCTGTGCAACTTAATATCTGGACTTCTGGGGTTTTTACATTAGCTTTTACTCAGGCCAATGGCAGCCCTGCATCAGGAGTCAATTCCACTAACTGCACCAATGAAATTGAGGTTTGGAGCCAGAGGCCTGGGAATGACACTCCTCAAAGTAGCTCAAAGTGCCCACTTTCAGCAGCACTAGCTCATGTGAGTTAATCTGCAACAAGTGGTAAGAGTGAGAATGAGGGAGAAGTTCTAGAGGGGATAGCCAAGAAGCAGGGTTGGGGCCTGAAAGCCACCGCTTCTCCTTAGGTAACTCTCCCTCCTTCAGGAAGCCTTCCCTGATCCTTGCTGCACCCAGGCTGGGGTGGGTGCCCTCATTGTATTTATCTGGGCATGGAACACGGCTACCACACATCTGAGCTTCTGGATGGTAGGGACAATGCCTTATTCATTTTTTTTTTTTTTAATTTGTATCCCAGGGTGCATGGTACACAGTAGGTACTCAGTTAATGCTTCTTGAATGCATGCCTGAATGAGACTGAGACTGAATGAATGAATGAAAGACAAGAGAGGGAACTGTAAGCCCCACCCCACCCCGGGCAGGAACCCCACTCCCTTGTGCCAGTGCAGTGCATGCAGTGCATGGCAGAGTCAGTGCCCAAAGTATTCTGGACTGACTGACCAAGGGTCACATCCCCACTTCCTCCTCCGGGAAGCCTACCCGGACCTCCGCTCTCTCCTCGTTGCCAGGACAGAACACCCAGCCCCAGCGGCAGCACAAAGCAACACGGAACGGGGTCGTGCCTGGGCTTGTTCCCTGTCGCTGCAGGTGTGGGGTCTTGTCCTCCCGCTGAATGACGTCTCCGAGGGCAGTGATGCTCTCGGTGCTGGCTGGCGAGGAGCCTGGGACCAGCAGCGACCAGGATCCCAGGCTGGGCGCCCGGGACTCGGAAGCTTCAGTGAGGACGCCTCTGGCCTTGGCCGAGGCCGCCCGCGGGGCCCACTAGGGAAAATAATCCCGCAGCGGCGCCACGGCCGCGTCCCGCCGGGGGGAGCAACCTCGAACTTTGCAAACTTTCGCGAGTGGAGTCTTCTTCCACTTGCGTCACGGAAAAGGCAGCAGTGACCGACCACAGGAGGCGAGAAGGCGGCGGCGGCTGGCGCGCTCCCCCGCGCGGCGTTCAGACCCCTCCCGGCGATAGGTGTCTCCCGGCGAGGGCGGACGGTCGGGGGGCAGTGTGCGGCTGCCCCGGGGACCAGTCCTGGAGGTTCGCGGCCCCCTTTTTCCAGGGTCGCCTCCTCCCTCCGTCCCGCATCCCGGACAACGCGAGCGAGTGAGGGCGACGGCAAGACGAAAAGGAGTGAGGAGTAGGCGGGGGCCCCAGCTCCAGCGCCCCAGACCCGCGGGAGGGCGGAGCCGGGCCGTCCCTGCCCAGTCCCGACGCTCGGAAGTGCTGTGGAGTTCGCCCAATTCCCTAGCCTGCTTTTCCTCCCTCCCTCTCCCCACCCCTCACCTCCCCCTCGGCTATTCCCTCCTTCCTCGGGACGCCACCTCCCGGAATCGCCTTTTTTTTTGTTTGTTTTGGAGCGAGCTACTCGCGGGCGGCGCAGAGAGGCTGCGAGCGCGGGCGGAGAAGGCGGGCTGGGGGCACAGCCCGCCGCCCACTGGCCTAGCCCGGCAGGGCAGAGAGGAAGGACCGACGGACGGACGGACTGCCGTGCCATCTGCTCGCGGAAGCTCACTCTCCCAACTCCTGTTGAGTGTGTGCGTACTCGCGAGGGGTGGGGGTCTGTACCTCCCGCGCGCGCTGGGACCGGTTACCGCGCGGGTTACCTTTGGACAGGGGTCCTTGGACTCAGCTCAGGGTCAGCTTCAGGCTCAGGAACTGCTGAGGAATTAGGCAAACAAAAGAGGCTGCTCAGAGAGTGGCCAGAGAGTCTGGCGCCTCGTCGCGCCTTCTCCTTCCCCGGGGTGGGGACTGACCACTTGGGGGGCGGGGGGAGGGCGCTCTGAGCCGGCTGGGGGCCCGGCCTGCTGCGCCGCTGGGGTCGCGGAGTTGGCGGCCTGTTGTGTAAGCCTCAGTCCTTGTTTTCCCGGCCTGGCTCGTTGTGAAGCCGGACACATCCACCCTTGGAATCGATTCAGGAGGCTGCTGTCTTTCTCTTTGCCCCTTTTGGATTTTCTGGGATTTGGAAAACCCAGTGGCTCAGGAGGAGGAGGAAGAGGAAGGAGCAGATCTGCAGAGGAATGCCAGAGCCTCCCAAAGCCAGAGCAGCAAGAAGGAGCTGGGTGCTGGAGCGTCGGCAGAGCCCTGCCTGGATTTCTGGAACGGTGGTTTCCGAGTGATTCTCTTCTATTTTAGTATATTGTTCCACTGGAAAGCGTGAAACTCTTGCCCTCACCGAGCTGGTTTCCTGGAGTCGCTTGCTTTCTCCCAGTTCTTCTGAGAGTGGGAGAAGAGAGACCCCCCACCCCCCACCCCCCACCAGGGGCTGCTGAGGGCGGAGAGGAAGACTATGGACACGAGCCCTCTCTGCACACAGGCCTGTGCCCAGAGACCTGATAGGGCAGTTTCTGGGCCATGGACATTACTCTGAAGAGAGGGAAGCTGGACAGCATCTAAGGTGCCGAGACCCCCACCCAAGGGGCTGAGGGACTGAGCTGCTGGGACAGGTGCCGAGTTACTGGTGCTTTCTCAGCCACCCGCCTGAGCATCCCACATTCCAGGCAGGACTCTCTCTTCCCCATCCCACCACCACCCAGCCCAGCCATGGCCCTGAAAGGCCGAGCCCTCTATGACTTCCGCAGTGAGAACAAGGAGGAAATCAGCATCCAGCAGGATGAGGACCTGGTCATCTTCAGCGAGACTTCACTGGATGGCTGGCTGCAGGGCCAGAACAGCCGTGGTGAGACCGGGCTCTTCCCTGCCTCTTACGTGGAGATCATTCGTTCAGGCACCAGCTCCAACCATGCCGACTACTCCAGCAGCCCTGCAGCCTCTCCGAGTACCCAGGTGAGCTTGTGCAGCAGCCCCAGTGTGTCCAGCCCATCCAGGAGTGGCGGGGGCAGTGGCTTCCTCTCAAACCAGGGCAGCTTCGAGGAGGATGATGATGATGACTGGGATGACTGGGACGATGGATGCACGGTGGTGGAGGAGCCGCGGGGTGGTGGGCTGGGCACCAACGGGCACCCCCCACTCAACCTCTCCTACCCAGGTGCCTACCCCAGCCAGCACATGGCCTTCAGGCCCAAGCCACCCCTGGAGCGGCAGGACAGTCTGGCATCTGCCAAGCGAGGCAGCGTGGTGGGGCGCAACCTCAACCGTTTCTCCTGCTTTGTGCGCTCCGGAGTGGAGGCCTTCATCCTGGGGGATGTGCCCATGATGGCCAAGATCGCCGAGACCTACTCCATTGAAATGGGCCCTCGTGGTCCCCAATGGAAGGCCAACCCACACCCTTTTGCCTGCTCCGTGGAGGACCCCACCAAACAGACCAAGTTCAAGGGCATCAAAAGCTACATCTCCTATAAGCTCACCCCCACCCATGCCGGCTCACCCGTCTACCGGCGCTACAAACACTTCGACTGGCTCTACAACCGCCTGCTGCACAAGTTCACGGTCATCTCGGTGCCCCACCTGCCCGAGAAGCAGGCCACAGGCCGCTTCGAGGAGGACTTCATTGAAAAGCGGAAGCGACGGCTCGTCCTCTGGATGGACCACATGACCAGCCACCCCGTGCTCTCCCAGTATGAGGGCTTCCAGCATTTCCTCAGCTGCCTGGACGACAAGCAGTGGAAGATGGGCAAACGCCGGGCGGAGAAGGACGAGATGGTGGGCGCCAGCTTCCTGCTCACCTTCCAGATCCCCACGGAGCACCAGGACCTGCAGGACGTGGAGGACCGTGTGGACATCTTCAAGACCTTCAGCAAGAAGATGGACGACAGCGTCCTGCAGCTCAGTACCGTGGCTTCGGAGCTGGTGCGCAAGCACGTGGGGGGCTTCCGCAAGGAGTTCCAGAAGCTGGGCAGCGCCTTCCAGGCCATCAGCCATGCCTTCCAGATGGACCCCCCCTTTAGCTCTGAAGCCCTCAACAGCGCCATTTCTCACACGGGCCGTACCTACGAAGCTGTCGGTGAGATGTTCGCCGAGCAGCCCAAGAATGATCTTTTCCAGATGCTCGACACACTGTCCCTCTACCAGGGCCTGCTCTCCAACTTCCCTGACATCATCCACTTGCAGAAAGGTAAGAACCAGGACAGGCAGGAAGCCCTTACTGAGTGTGCACTCTGCTGGGCATCCTTGGCACTGGGGAGGTGGAGATGCCCAGGCAGGATGGAGCAGCTCAGCTAGTCTTTCTATCTCTGCCTCACTATTCATTCTCCAAAGGTGTTCAGCACCTACTATGTGCCAGGTGCTGTTCCAGAGGCAGGGATATTGTTGTGGACAGGCCTGGTCCCTGCTCTCATGGAGCTCACTGCTGACCTTGTTGTTCAGTTCTTTCATTTCATTTGTTCATTTTCTGTTTCTGTCTCATTAATTCCTTTAACCATCAGGCCTTGAACTGCATTCTGGGAAGACAGGGATGATCAGGCCCAAGCTTTGCCCTTGAATCCGCAGGCTCATGGGTGTCCCAGACTCAGACCCAGATAACAGGAGCACAAAGTGTGGACCTGTTTTCCCACTCCTCCCAAGCCCGTCTCCTACCCTTTGCAGCTTCGGAGCCTGTGCTCACCCTCTGCATATCTCGGGAGCTCTCTATCTGTGTGGGAAGGGTAGCTGCCCCCATTTGGCAAACTGAAGAAGCTGGTGTCCAGAGAAGGGCGGTTGCACAGAGAGACCGTGGCCCAGCTGAGACTGTCCCTTCCTCCAGCCACCTCCCCAAGGACACGTCTGTGTTGGCCGCCTCCCAAGCCCAGTGTGTTTTCAGTTCTCGTGGCCCCTCTCGAGGGGAGGGACAGGATGGGCCCCTGCCTGTTACTGCTGGGGCTGTCAAGGAACTGCCAGGGAAATGACTCATCCCAGGTCACACACGGGTGCCTGGGCTGGGCCGGGGGAGCGGAACCAGGGGTCCAGGGCACTGCCCACGTGGTTCCATCCAACTCCCCCTTCCCAAGCCTGGCTTGTCTTCTTGCCTGAAGAGTGAGTCAGGGGTTGTCCTGGCAGGTGGCTGAGTCCCAGGGACAACAGGGAGGGCAGATATCAGGAGAGAGGCGTGGCCCTCCCTGGGGCTGCTTGGTAACTCCGGAAGAACGTCTGCAGGGCGTGGGGGCTGGCTCCCTGGCCCCTAGGCCCTGAGGTCAGGCCTGGCTTAGTGGGGAGTTATACTGTGGGTGGGTCTAGGAGGCAGGCCTCTGGACTGAGCCTGGGGGACAGCAAACTTTCCCCCCATCTCCTGCCAACCTCTGTACCCGGAAGAAGCTGGGGCAAGCCAGTCCAGTCCTGCAGTCCTTTACCAGGAGTTGACTTCTGGAACTTCTCCAGCTTCCAGCCTCCCTTCTCTTCTCACTTTCTCCTCCTCTTCCTTTCCTCTCTGCCCTTTTTTCTCTTCTCTACCTTCCTCTTCTCCTGTTTCCCTCTATTTTCAGCTCCGGGAGACATGAGACCAAAGTTCTGATCTTGGCTTTGCTCCAATTTGCTCTGTGTCCCTGGAAGCACTTTCCCCTCTCTGGTCTTTAGTTTCCTGATTTATATAAAACAAGGGGGAGGGATCCAGTGAACTCTCAGGCCTTCAAGAGAGGCTGGGAGGAACTCCTGGAGAACGTCTGGCTGAGAACAGTGATGCCTTGAGAGCTGGCTCTGAGCTCCAGGACCAGGGGAGGACAGGGGAGGTGGCTGGGGGGCCACTGGGGCAAGTGTCTCCTGTGTGGAAGTGGAGTCATGTGCTAGGGCCTGGGAAAGCAGGTTCAACCAGCTCTTTGGATGGTGTATTTCTGTGTGGGCAGTGAGAGGCGAGGTGCAGTGATTGGTCAGGACAGGGGGCAGGAAGTTGACCGCATACCTAGGGCTCCCAGGCTCACATGGATGCAGGAGGGAGTGAGGCCAGATTGGCCTTTCTGCTCCCAGGGTTAGGAAGACAAGAGTCGAGAAAGGCCATTTCTGAGTCTAGCTTGAGGTTTGCCTAAGAACAGAGACCTCCAGGCCCGTGATGTGACACATTTAAGCTCAGGCAGAGACTGACCCACCCTCTCTCACCTGGAGGCCCCTCCCCACCAAGCCAGCCCTGTTGGGTCTTACTCTAGGTTCTGGGCTCTGCACGGCCCTGCCTAGACCTGTGGCTGGGGGAATTAGGGAGGGGAGCTTGGAATCTGGCTGAGGCAGAACTGGGCAGCTTTGGGACCACAGCCTGACTGGGGGCTCCCCCTCCGGCCCTGTGGGGGGCCGCTTCCTCAGAGGAAGGAACAAGATAGTTGGGTCCTGGGTCCCAGGGTTCTGTCCAGCCTGAATGGACAACTGAACGGAGGGAGTGCTGTGTGGGGGTGGGCCTGGGGGGCAGTGGAAGGAAGAAAATGGGAAGCTCAGACAGGGACCTCGGAGACCAGGAATTGGACACACTTTGCCTCTGAGGTAACCTGGGGAGAGTTTTCCCCCTCAGTCCCCATGTTGGTCACATGGGACACGGAGTCTGGTTGGAGCTGAATGAGGTCCACCAGCCTGGTCTGCCCACTGGCCCAGCCCCTGGAGCTCAAACCAGGGGTCTCCTGAGAGAAGGGCGACCTGACAATTAACCACTCAAACCAGGGCAGTTTGGAGAGTGAAAGGGGGCCCTAGTGATAATTACCCTGGGACAACAAGGGGAAACTATGTTTGTCTGGGGTGAGCTGGGACCTGTGGACCCTTACTTGAGAGGCAGCAAGGGCAGGACTCTGGGCTTGGGCTCCTTCCTAAGTTTCATCCCAAGCTGGGGAGGTCAGTGTGTCACCTCCATTTTACAGATGAAGAAACTGAGGCACAGTGAAGTGAGATGCTATGCAGAGCAGGACTTGCATCCCAAGGGTGTCTGGCTCCACAGCCCAGGCTGTTTCCACTGTGCCAGACAGTAGGGTCAGGGGCTCCCCAAGGGAGTAGGTGAGACAGAAGGAGAAAGAGGAGGAGGGGAGGCTTGGGTGCTCTAGTAATACCTCAGCATACGTCCCCAGTCGGCTGGAGGCAAGTCCAGGACCCCAGAGCATCTGGGGGGGTTTGGGCACGGGGCTTGCAGATCGGCCATGGCAAAGTGGCCTTTACACAGGCAAGCCCTTGCCTGGGGGACAATCAACTCCTTCCCACTCTGTGTGTTCTGGGAACACATCTAACCCTCCCTCTACCTCCCCTCCCAGGCTTCATAATCAGAGAGTAATACCGCCAGCTGGTACTTGGTTGAGCTCATAGAAATGCCATTTGAACACGGTTCCACAAAGCATTTTGAGCTCTCTATGCCAGGTGTGCTCTTAAGTACTTGATACATATTAGTTCAATTAAACTCAACTGTACTATAGGGCGGGTACTATTATTATCCCGATTTAGAGATATGGAAACTCTAAAGCACTATACTGTTGTGAACAGTTGTCAACAGCATCACCCCTAGTCCAGTGTCAGCGGCGCAGGCAGGGAACAGTGGCTTGCTAGAGCTGGGACGAGGACTCAGACCTCCTTCCCCACTCCCAACCTGGGGTGAGTGGTAACTCTACCTTCAAGAGGTGGAGCAGGATGGATCGAGGTGAGAGGAGGAGCTGAGCAAATGTACCTGGGACCCTGGGGCTCTGCAGCCTACTCCCGGGATCTTGCCTGCAGAATTCCCAGGGAAGGGAGTCCTGGGTCCTCTGCTCTCAGGCCGAGTCCCAGGTGGAATGCAGGGGGGATGCCGGGCAGGCCGAAGCCCCACGCCCTCCTTCTCTGACCCCCAGCCTTTCGGGTGGGGTGTGTCAGCTGGTTCTGACCCCAAAACTGAGTCCCGGAGTCTGTGGACCCACAGAGAGAAGAGTGGGTCCTCCCTCCCCACTCCCGGGCCCTGCCCTCCACCCCTAGCCCCCTGCTTGTTGGTGGACACCTAGCAGTCGCAGTAAGTTCATTCTTTCTCTTTGGGCCTCGGTGAAGTCTCCTCATCACCGAAAGGGGCCTGTCCTTCCTCCCAGGTCAAGGGGAGGGTCCACCTCCTTCCCCAAGACACCTAGACCTTCTCAGTTAGGTGGAATCCAGGCTACTTGAGTGCCCCCGCTTCATTTAGGTCCTTCTTGATGAATATAACTTCAGTTTCTTTGACCTTCTGTTTCCTACTTTTCTTCTTCTTATGGCCCTTCCCACATCTTGGGACCGTCTTGAATCCCTCGGTCTGTTGTCTGAGGGCCCCACGCATATGCCACCTCCCTTATTACCCCACCCGTGGGATCCCTGCAACAGTGGTGTCCACTCCCCAGCTGTGGAGGAGACCTCTGGGCCAGGCACCCTCCACTTAGGGGGCAGGAAGGAGGCTTAGGCACCTAGGCAAGTCCCTGCCCCCTCTGGGCTTCAGTTTCCTCTGTACAGTAGTGGGGTGGGGGTAAAGGTGAGGTTGGACAGCTGGCCTCTAGGGTTTCCCAAGCTCTGAAGTCTCTTATAGGGTTCCCCTTCCTGTGCCTTGAGGTGATCACCTTTTTGCTGCCCGAAGCTGGGGCTGAGGGATAGAGCAGGAGGCAGGGGCTGGTTCAGGGAGGGTGGGGAGAGGACTAGGGGCTGGGAACTGCAGATTGCTTTTGGGTGCCCTATGAGCAGCCCCGGGGACTTTCCAAACTTGAGTCTGTCTGTCTGCCCAAAATGCTGTTGTCAGCCAATTGGCCATATACTTGCTAGCTAATATGGGTGCTGCCCTTGGAGAGTGCACCCCTGTGGCCCTTTGGGGAGAGGAGGCCCTCCCTCCCACGGCCCCAGAGGGCAGACAGAGGAGGCCTGGAGCTTGGCCTTGAAGGATTGGGCCAGACTGTTGTCACTATGTCATAGAGGAGAAAAGTGAGGCTCAGAGAAGCAAGGTGACATGCCCAGGCCTTGGAAGGAAAGCCAGGATTAGAACCCAGAGCACCTGTCCCTTCCATGCTGAGACTGAGGGTGGAGGAGATGGAGGCAAGATGAGGCTGTGTGCCAGGCCAGGAGCTCCCAGCCTGGGGGTGGCCCTCAGTATAGGGTCATGTGGAGAGTCCGGCCAGTGTCATCTCCCAAGGTGACCACCCAAGGCCCCCAGGACCAGGTCTCCTGTGCCAGCCTGGAGCAGGTGTTTAGGGAAGCCCAGGCCACTCTCAGAACACTCCATACTCCACTGCCTGGCGTCTAAAATCCAGACTCAGCCTGTCATTCATTCAAGACCCCCTCCCAACTATTGTCCACAGTGGCCCCTGAACTTCTTACTCTGCTCTGTTTTTGCTGGTGCTGTTCCCCTTACCTGGAATGCCATCTCTTTGCTCTCTCTAAATCTTTCCTGTCTTCAGGGTCCCCTCTTCTAGGAAGCCTTCCAGATTGTCCTCTTGGTGGACTCAGCTTGGTGCTGAGACTCCCTTGAGCTTCAGTGTCCTAACCCCTCTGTCTCCCTGGTCTCTGGACTTTTAGTAGGTGCTGGGAACGTGTGGGCTGAACCTCGGCCCAGCCCTGCCTCCAGGAGCCGCAGCTCTGTAGTGGATGAGAAAGGCTGATCGGGTGGGGTCTGTGGGAGTGAATGTAGACATTGCTCCAGTCACACCAGCTCAGGTTGGGAGCCAGGCGCACCCACTTCCAGTTGGCTGACCTTGGGTAGGTTGCCTCGCCACCTGTGGGTTTCTCCACTTTGCTCATTTGTGAAACAGAAACAAAAAGCCCCCTTCACAGGATTGTTGGAAGGATTGAGTCCTTACAGGACCAATCGTCATCATCACCATCATAGTCATGGAAATGATCAACCCAAACCAGCCAAGAAGTAGTGCAGCCCAAAGGCAGACATCTCCCTCCACCTCACCTCCAATCACCTTGGAGGACCTGGGGACTGGGGTCCCCTGCCTCTCCGGGAACAGTTGCTGGCTCTTGGCCCTGTAGGGTGGGGAAACACCTTGTACTGCATCTTAATTATGTGCCAGGTGTTCTCTCACTCCATCCATGTTGAGGAAACCGAGGCCCAGGGATGATAAATGACTGGCTCAGGATCACACAACTGGTATGTGGCAGAGCCAGGATTTGAACCAAGGTCTGTCTGAACCCAGAGCCCGTGCTCTTTCTGAAGGCCTGTTCCGTTTCCCTTTTCACATGGCTCAAACTGTGGGCAGCCATGCCCAGGCCATGGGGCTGATCTGTGAGCACACATTCGAGGCCCCACCAAAGAAGCTGCAGAATTAATTCTGGCATTTAGAGCCTGGGACCTGGCATATAATAAGTGCTGAATTAATGCATTTTGAATGTACTGGCAACTTAAGTGAGGGTAAAAATACCATCTAGAAGTCCCTGAAGAGTCTTCCTTAAAGGAGAAGGTGCCAAGCATGGGTAACGAGCACCCTAACTGTGTGTAGGGGGGGGCTGCCTTTGATGTGCTGGGAGAGAGTGCTGTCCGCACCAACCCTCCCCACACCTGAATCTTCTTTGTCTTGTGGATTCCCTGCAGCCCTGAGAGGAGTAAGTGCCAGTGCAGGCAGGCTGCCCTCTCTCCCCAGCCTCTGCCTCCCTCCTGCTTGAATGCAGAATTCGTCAAGCACTTTTTAATTCAGGACTTCAATTCATTCACCAATTGCTTGTTGATTCATTGGCCGTTTTTCCAATTGGGTCCCCAGCTCAGGTTCAGCCCCCATTCCCCATCTGTCACCCTGGTTATTACAATAGCCTCCTCTAGTCTTCTGGGGCCTGGGGTGAGGAGGGGGCAGGGCCTGCGTGTTAGGGAAGATACACACAAAGCAAACTCCAGGTGGCCTGGGAGAAGTGTTTCAGAACCTGCAGTGGGGGGTGGGGTGAGCTGGAGAGAGGGGAGACAGGGGAGGCTCCAGTGCAGAAGTGGCACCTGATAGGGGCCTTGAATTATGCATAGGGATCCAGCAGGCAGAAATGAGGAGGGAGGAAAGAGCAGGGTGAGTTTGCTGAGCGGAAATCCACCTGACCTGGGGTCAGTGTGGTGTGTGTGCAGGGGCCAAGTCCCTGAGGCCCTCATGGGCCAGGTGAGTGGGTGTGGACCGGTCTGCAGACCGTGGGAAACCAGGGAAAGTTTGGAGCAGGGGGTGCCAGGCTTGTTCTTGGGGTAATGTAGAGCCTACAGCCAAGGGCAGGGATACTTGGGGTTGGGTGGGGGAGCTGCAGCATTCCAATGAGGAGCAGGGTTCGGTCAGGTCAGCGGACACTTCTCAGGGTCTGCTGTGGGCCAGGCCTTGTTCTGGGTGCTGGAGAAACCGAGAGGACGAGGACAGTCCCTGTCCTGGTTGAGCTCAGCGCACTAGAGGGGGCAGCCAGAGAAACCCCAGCGGGAGGGAGGAGCTGTGGTAGAGAGAACAAGCCCAGGGAACCTGGTAGCATCAGAGAGGTACCTCAGCCAGCGGGAGTGCAGAGAAGGCTTCCTGGAGGAGGAGATTTCTGAGCTGAACCAGGAGCCAGTGTGAGAGACGACAAGGCCTGCAGAGGGTAGGGACAGCCCAGTCCTGGAAATAAATACATCTAGTGGGACTTGTGACTGGTTGGTGTGGGCTGCTGGCCTTGCTGCCTGTTTGGAGGGAAGAAGGTGTTTTCAGTTTAGGTGAGGGTTTAGGGGACTGCCTGGTGGAGACAGCCAGGTGCCTGGAACAAGGGTCTGGAGTTCAGAAGCCAGGTCTGAGTTGAGTTGATGAGGGTGCTGTTTGTCCTTGATGGGGCTCAAGGAGGGTGTAGGGAGCAAATAGGGGAGACCCAAGCCTTAACCTGCCTTGTACCCAATATGCCCGTGCCAGGCGCCTTCGCCAAGGTGAAAGAGAGCCAGCGCATGAGTGACGAGGGCCGCATGGTGCAGGACGAGGCCGATGGCATTCGCAGGCGCTGCCGCGTGGTGGGCTTTGCCCTGCAGGCCGAGATGAACCATTTCCACCAGCGCCGTGAGCTCGACTTCAAGCACATGATGCAGAGCTACTTGCGCCAGCAGATCCTCTTCTACCAGCGGGTAGGCCAGCAGCTGGAGAAGACCCTGCGCATGTACGACAACCTCTGACTGTGCACCCTTGGCCCGCTCCCTGCCCCCAGGCCTGGTCGCCAAGTGCACCCTGCTCTCCTGACCTCCTTGCATCTGGGCCTGGGGGCTCAGGGGTGGGCAGGCAGGTCAGCGACCTGTCCACCGCCTGGGAGAAGGGACTTTGGAGGAGTCATATGTACCCCTGGGGGGTGTCCCCCCACATCTTAGAGGTGGGAGCATGGCAGGGGAGTGGGGCCAGGAACCCTGCAGGCCAAGACTTGGGCTGCCAGTCAGTGATTTGAGCCAGGCAGGGGTGTCAGCTGCTCCCCCAGAGCCCGTGGCCACCACCCGGTCCTGTCATTCAGCGGACACAGAGGCCTGCTGGGAGGCGGGTCCCGGGCCAGACACTGGGCGCACAGAGGGCTGCCACATGCCTGCCTTCGAGGAATCCCCCAGTCGGTGGTGGGGGGTGGGGATCGGTACAGAAACGGACAAAGGCAGTGCCGTGGGATCGATAGTTAAATGAGGGGTTCCTGGAAGCTCACAGAAGGGACCACCACATTCTGCCAGTCAAAGGAGACTCACAGAGTAGGTGACGTTTGAGCAGTGTCTTGAAGAATGACAGAGAGCCTGCCATGGGGAGGCCATTTTGGGGAGAGGAGTGGCATGGGCAAAGGTGCAGAGGCACAGAGGCAATGCCCTCCTCTCTGCCTTTCCCAGACAAGCTGGGTGCCCTCTCAGTGGGGACTGGCAGGATCTTCCTTGCTCCTGTGTCACGCCCCCTGCCCCTGCTGGAGAGGCTGTACACCAGCACCCTCCTGTGGGCCTCTGAGGCCCCTCCACCTGCTGAGCCCCAGCTTCCTTTGCTTAGGGGACCATGCAACATCCTCCTTGTCCTGGGCACCAGGTGCTGAGATGAACTGTGGACCCCAGAGCCCCACTGGCATCTTCCTGGTGGGGACTCTCAAAAGTTGCCTGATGCTTTTCACCAGCAGTGTGTCCCTACACTCCAGAGCAGGCCTGTACTCCAGGCTCCCAGGGTCCTCGAGCCCAGGCACTGTCTTCCTGAATCCTTTCTGTTGCACAGTGGCAAACTCAAGGGGAGAAAGCCAGGCCAATCCCCAGGGGTCCTGGCCCACCTTCCCACAGCCAGCCTCACCGTGGTGCTCCCAGGCCAGGTTGTGCTGTCTCCGACCTACGTTTACATCCTCGAGGGGGCTGCCGCCGCCTCCACCCCCAGGCCAGGCTGTGGTCCAGCAGCAGGATGGGGGAAGCTGACACTGCTGCCCCCCCCACCCCCAGGAGGTCAGGGCCTGCTCCTGGCTGCTGCTGCTTGAATCTTTTCTTTTTTTTTCCTTGATAAACCTTTTACAATTAAAATAATGAAAGCATGACTTTTTCTGTTTGGATCCCAGAGTGGGTGAGGATTTGGGGGAAGACAGAACCCTAATTGCCCCTGGGACCCATTAGACCAGATTCTGAGGTCACGGTGGGGCAAGTCTTTACTATAGAACCCCAAAAGTTGGGAGGAAGGCCGTTCTGGTGGGAGGTGCTGTCCTGGGGGGCTAGAGGTAGCCACGGGCCCCTGCCTGGGTGCATGCCCTCTCCAGACCCCACATTCCTCCTTTCTAAAATGGGTGGGCTCCTGCCCAAGGGGTAGGCCGTGCTGGTCTGCTATCTAGGAGTGAGGGGCTGAGAGGCCTGCCGAGGACAGCCCGACTTCAGGTTGTTCCCTCTCCCCTGGAAGGTGTGTCCTGGCCTTGCCCTCGAGAGCCCCAGCCTGGGAGGGACGGGGAGAAACTTAGAAACTGCGGCCTTCCCCAAGCAGTCCTGGGTGCTCAGCCCCATAGTGGCGCCCAAGCCGGGAAGACTGGGGAGGACCCTCCGGCCGTGCCCTTGGGGGTGCCCCACTCTGGAGGAACAGGGCTCGGTCCATACACAGAAAGAGAGTGATTGTTACAACTGTGGTTCTCTTCCGGGGGCAGCGGGGACTTGAAGGGAGGGCTCCAAGGGCCAGGCGCAGGAGCTCAGGGGAGGAGATGGGGAAGGGGCTGGCGCGGCTCCACGCTCAGCGCAAAGTGTCCTCAGAGGAACTTCTGGAATGGGTCTCCCTGGCCCTGGGTCAAAAATTAGGTCAGATTTGGGACTTTCTGAGGAATTTCCACCTCCCTCCTCCTGGCTCTCTTTCCTTCATTTTCCTTCCTGCCCTGAACCTCTTCCCGGCTCTGACCTCCACGTGGCCCTCTGCAGAGGGGGGCTCTGACCCGGGGTGAGGTCTCCTTCCAGAGGCCAGCCTGGGTGGGGATTGTGGGAACGCGTTCCTAACCACAGTGCCTGGAAATCCCCCTTAATGCTTCCTGCCCTGGGGATAAAGATTGCACCCCTCGTGCCTCTTCCTTGGGAGGGGGCCACCTCCCACCCTGCCCATCCTCAGGTTGAGGGTGCCGCCTGACACGTTCCTCAGGAGGAGCGTGGACCTAGGAGAATCGGAAGCTGGAGCCAGGTGGGTCGGGAACCGTCCAGCCAAGTCCTGAGGTCTTCAGGCTGGGAGGGGTGATGTGTGGTGTGGGGTGAGGAGGTCCCAGCCCCAGTGGGGGCTGTGGGGCTGGAGGGGCATCCTGGTGGCAATAGGACTTACTGGCCTTGGTCACATGCCAGGCAGATGTTCCAGCCTGAGCTGGGCCTGGCTGCCCCCCTTTCCCTTCCTGACGTTGCTCTGAGGGGGCTGGAAAATAAAGCCTCTCTTTCTGTCCCGGGCAGCTTCCAGGACCTGGAGGTGGTGGTGGGGGACCCCTGATCCACAGTCTTGGCTCAGCCCAGGAGAAGGTGGCTGCTTTGTCTTACCCGGCAACATGTGGAGGTTGTGGGTAGAGGGGGCCCTCAGATCCTGCACCCAGTCGTCTCCTGAACATGGGACAGTTGTGAGCCACTGTGTCATGGATGGGAGAGCCAGATGACACCGGCCAGCACTGCCCCCTCAATCAGCCACACGGTCACCCACAGGTCCACGCATTCACAGATGCAGTCACTCAGTCTCAGAACCTCAACCCAAAGCAGACAACTGTACCCAGTCGCACAACCTCCCACAGGCACAGAGACCTCACCTGGTCCCACTTAGACATGCAGAGCCACGTTGTCACACTGTCATGCATTCACTGCCACATCCACACTTGGCCACATGTGCCATCATCTGCTCAATGTCAGAGTCTCAGCCACATCGTCAGCACACACACACACACAGCCACAAAGTCACACAAGCACGAAACAAAAGCATCTTGTGTAGCTGTGTCTGGACTGCTCCTGCAATGCGTCTCAAGCCCCTAGCTCTGAAGCCCAGCTTGATGGAGGTTTGGGAGGAGAACTCTGAGGGACAAGCAGCCCCGAGAGCCATGTCCCTGAGGGGGAGTAGTCCCCAGGGGAGCCTGCTGGGCTGGTCCAACAATACTGAGTTCAACTCTTGCGCAGACAGGGAAACTGAGGTCCAGGCAGGGGTGGCGGCTGGCCAGCATCACCCAGTGGGGGGGGGGGGGATGCTCCAGGGCCAGGGCCCAGCTTCCAGGCAGGCTCTGGCCTGAACCTGCCCACCTCTGGGCCAGCCCTCAGCACCAGGCTGCCTCTGAAAGCCCCTGGCTGAAACCACCCAACGCAGCTCCAGGCTGTCAGCCAGAGCTAAGGCTGCAGTGTCCACGAGGGCAGGAGCCAGGATGTGGTGGGCAGGGCCCAGGCCTGGGTGGGGGAACATTCCTGCACCATCTCCTCCCAAGCATGTGGGAACTGGGCCCTCCCTGCCCGCCCGCTGACTCAGGCCTCCAGGAGCCGCGCCCACTCGCTCCCCACCCACCCACCTACCCCACCTGCTGCCCCAGCAGCTCAGCGCCGGCTCCTCCTCCACTGGCTGGGCTGGGAGGAGAAGGCAAGCCCTGGCAAGAACACCATTGAGAAAAATCAAAATTCACCTCCTCCAGACATGGTTCAGAAGGGCCAATTGTGAAACCCAGCTCTGGGGTTCAACCTAGCTTAGCACAAACCTCTTGCCTTTGGGTTTGGTTTTGCCAGTCAAACACCCCCACCCCCACACCCCCGCCCAGTCCCAAGACGGTCCGGTCTGTTTAAAAAGTCGAATGGCCTCCTGAGTGCACAGCTTCGGCCTCCTGGGCCTTCACAGCAGCCCTGATAGGTTCCATGTCACGGTCCAGTAGACCCAGGCTTCCAGGGGAGGATGGGACTGTAGGGCATCCCAGGCGAGGCCCGGCGAGCTGGGCTGGAACTGGCTACTCTGCTGCCATCCCTTAAAGTCTCACGAGTCCATTTAGGCTCCAGGGGTGAGGGGCTGGCCGGTCTCTGCTCCAGAGATGTGGAAGAAGGCAAGGCTGGCAAAAGCAACTGGTGAAAGGGGAGGGGAGTGTGAGGGTGGGATGAGTCCCACCAGCCCCCAGGGATGAAGAAGTTGGCAGCGTCTTGCACGGTGACGTCTGCAGTGGCTTGGGATCTTGGTTCGCAAATGAATGAGAGGAACGTAACTTCATTTTTCTGAAACCGAACTGAATTCCTCTTTTTTTTCTCCATTCCCCATGTGGTAGACAGGCAATCTCACATCAGTTTGGGAACCCTTCCCCACCAGGGTGCATGTAGGTTGGGTGGGCACATTTGAAGACCTTGGGCAGGCCCCTGGCACTCTGAATTTGAGAGGCTGAGCCCCACACCCTATGAAACATATTAAAATTTGCCTACATTCCATATTAAAGGTAATTTATATATAACTGTTTCACTTGGGTTCAGTTTACTACTTGACATTGTCTTGTTTTGTAGATACTTGATTAAATGTTATGCATTTTGGTTTTGCCTTTTTCTTCTAGTGTTTTGGGGCTCCTACATTTTTTTCCCCTGGTTGCAAACATTGTTGTGGGCCCTTGCAGAGCTCCCAGACCCTGGCACGGGGCCCGTGGTCCCCAGCATGGTCCTGGTCAGCATCGGGCCCTCTGCTCGTCATTCCCACCCCACACCCGGCCCCTGCATTCCCGCTGCCTGGTCTCTTGATCCCCATCCTGAAATCCCTGTGTGTCCAGCGCTTTCTCTGTTCTTGGGCACTCAGGGCTTCCTCCATTGCCCCTGTTCCTAGTGGGCTTTGGGGAACCTCAGGGGCCGGCAGAGGCCCCCTCTGGGGCTTATGGTCACCATCCACGGCTCCCACCTCATGCTCAAGCACAAGGAGCTCTCAGGGGCTGCTCAGACACCCCGTGCAACCCTTTCATCTGGGGCCTGGTTGCCTCCTTGGGGCTCGACCTGGGAAGAGGTACAAGTCCCCACTGCTCCTGGGTCTCCCAGCCTCTCTGAGGATTCTACCCTCCCCCAGTACAGTGCATGATGGACCCCGAACAGCTGTTATTTCATAACCACCCTGTTTACAAGAGATTATCAACATCATTTTAAAGATAAGGAGATGGGCCCGGCGAGGGGAGTGGGCCCTGGGAGCATGAGAGTGTGTGAGACACTGTATCCGGGCCTGGGCCACTGTGCCGAGAGGCAAATGGCCTGTCCCTGGGGTAGGGGATGGGGCTTGGCTGAGGGGTTCAGCTTCAGCAGGCCCAGCCCAGCCAGGGCCTCCCTAGGCACCCAGAGCCTCTTCTGGGCTGACCTGATCCTTCTCGCTGCCATTTTGGCAGGAGTGCTCTGATGGAAGGTGAGAACAAGGGTTCCCCCACATAGCCCTGTACCCCTCAGATAGCACCATTCCCCTTGGCTCTTTTCCCTCTCCTGTCCAGAGGCAGAACTGCAGAGGAGCTGAGCCCCTGGGTGTAAATCCTGCTCAACACCTACTTGCTGTGGCATGTTTCTCCTGCTCCATGCTTCAGCTTCCCCATTTATAATGTGGCGGTCCTGGTGGCTGTTAGGAGGGTTACATGAGCAAATCACATCAGCTGGACCATGCCTGCACAGAGAAGTGCTCAGGAAAATGTACTGGGATTATCAGCCTCTGAGTGGAGCCTCAGAGCAGCCCTGGAGAGAGGCAGGGCTTGGAATATGGGTACCCCCACTTCTTAATGAGAATACTGAGCCCTAGATTGGGGCAGGCTCTTTAAGGCCATGCAGTGTAGATGGCAGAGCTGGGCCTGGGACCAGGACCCCAAACACACCCAGGCCTTGGGCCTTGCCCTGTGTTGTCACCCTGTCTCCATGGGGAGCAGAGCCCCGCACAGAAACTCCGGGGGTTTCCAGGCCTTCACAGTATTTGCTAGCCAAGGGCAGGCTACTGGGCCACTGGCTGACACATGTGCTGTCACACGTGGGGAGGCATGGCCCGAGAGTTGAGAGACCAAGTCCCACCTCCCAGGCCTCCCATGGACAGATTCATTGGCTGAGCTCAGGCAAGGCCACCACTCTGGGTCTGTTTCCCCCAACAGCACAAGAGAGAAGATTATCACAGGCTACAAGTTGACAGGGGTGGCATCATCACTGCTCCAGGTGTGCTATGTCCTCAAGCCACACAGGCCACAAGGCAGGGATGGGCCTGAGTGCATAATGGCTACCATTTCCTGAACCCCACTCGGGGCTGGGCACTGGCCTTGGTGCCTGCCATGACTTCTCTCATGGCCCACAACCACCAGGAAGGTAGGAATGCTTACTGTCAACATTTTCCAGAACACCGAGGCTCGGTGGTGTCAAGTCTCTTGTGAGATTGTGCAGCTGCTCAGTGGCAGGACCTGGCTGAGGGGGGCCTGCCTTTTGTGCTTTGGTCTCCCCACAGCAGCGGGCTGTGGATGCAGGAGTGCTGGGGATCCAGGGGAGGAGTGGAGAGGGCAGGTGGCTGGTGTTGGGTGGAGGTGGCTGTTGTGTTTTCGAGCCAGCCAGCTGGGAGGAAGGGCAGAAGTCCTGGTCCGTGGACAGTGCCAAGCAAATATTTGTTGAGTGATCATTTTCTGTGGGGCCTCGGGCTGTGGTGTGAGAAGATCTGGCTACAGAGGAGGAGGCTGGACAGGTAAGGCCAGGAGCAGGAAGCTGGGGTCAGGGGCAGGACTCTGGTCTCTGAGAGGAAACTGAGTCAGATGCGTCCTTGCCCCGGGCCAATATGGCGTGGAAGGAGAGTTGGTGGGGAGAGGCTGAGACTGGAGGTCCTGGGGTGCTGAGGCTGAGCTGGAGAGGATGATGGGGGGATTTGGCCCTGGGGCTTTGGTGGGTGGGGGCTGTCAGGATGGGGCAGGCAGAGGGGGGTGACGGGGTCTCTGCCTGCAGCTGCTGTCTGGACTGTGCATTTTCCTGTATGGCTGCTGAGTGCCTGCCAATGACAGCACCTGCGCCCGCTTAGTGTAAGTCCCTGGGGTGGGGTCTCAGGGTCCCGCTGTGCCTGCACCATGCCACGCGTGCTTGAGGGTGCGCCTGGTGTTTATCCCACCACACATGCTTTTCCCTGTGTTCCCCAGCTTGGAAAAGGCAACCCCTCTCACCCCAAAGCTCAGGCCCAACCTTGGAATCAGGCCAGCCCCTCTCTTTCTCACTCCTCACCCCATCCATGAATAAGCCTTGGAAGCTCCTCAAAGAGACCCCAAATCCGACCCTCTCACCCCCTCACCACCTGGGTCCAAGCCACCACCACGCTTGCCTGGACTATTGCAGTAGCCTCCAAGATGGTGTTCTGTGCTCTCTCCTTCTCCCTGATAGTCTAACATGAGCCAGAGTGATCTTCTAAAAGCACATTCTAAATCAAATAATATCCCTTCCCTACTCTCCCCACCGTACTTAGAATAGATTCCAAACTCCTACAGGCTCATGGCCAGGCCTCTGGTGACCTCTCTGATGTCCCTTGGACCCTGATGTCACACTTGCTGTTCCTCAAACACTCAGGGGAACTTTGCATTTACTATTACCCTGTCTGGAATGCTCTTCCTCCCAGATGTTCGCATGGCTCGCACCTTTGGTTAATTCAGGTCTCTACTCAAAGGTTACCTCCTCTGAGAAGCCCTCCCTGACCATCCTCTTACCTTGCTGTATTTTTCTTCATCTCGCTTATTAGCAACTGCCAATCATACACATGCATGTATTTAAGTTTCTATTATGGAGAGTTTTGAACATAAACAAAGACAGAGACTCACATAATGGAAACCCCTGTGCTCACCACTCAGCCTTAACGATGACCAGCTGGGCCAATATTTTACTCCTCTACATTCCCTGCTTTCCAGTAAACTCCAGACATCCCACAATCTCTCCTGAAAATATTTCAGTACAGAAAGTTATACTTTCTAATGGATTTGTTTCTGGCCTGGCTCCCCCAGTTGAAAGCAACTTGCAGGGGAGCTGTAGTATTTGCTTTCTTGCTCACTGCTTTATTCCCAGGGCCCGTACTGGGTGACTCTGGATACCTGCGGGTCTCTGGGGAGAGTGTGTGTGCAGGTTCTGCTTTGCACACATCTGGGCTGTGTGCACGGCTGCATGTGTCCATCCCGTGAATCTGCGTGCATGTGCACGTGTCTGTGGCCACCGCAGCTGGGTGGCCTGAATGAGTGCCTCCTCCCTGATGTCATCTGCCACGCCCCTCAGGACACAGTGACTCGCTCTGGGGATTATTTCTCTCTTTGTCAGCAAGGCATGGGGTGTGAAAGGGTGAGAGGGAGGTGTGCACCAGTCACTGCTCAGCTTTCTGGAGGTTGGGTTCAAGGTTAGGCATGGCCCAGGAAGCCCCTCCCTGTCTTTCCCTGGCTAGCAGGAGTCCCTGCTGTCCCAGTTGGCAGAGCAGGCAGCCTCCTCCCTCCCTGGCCCTGAAGCCCAGTCCAGTTGGGCTGGCATTAGCTGGATGGGGTGTGGGGTATGTAGGTATGGGGGGGTGTCCCATCCCTGCCAGCTCCCAAGGCTCCTAGGTGACCCCTGGGTCGGTGGGCAGCTGAGGTCACTCAGTTGGGGCTGACTGGGTGCAGCGCTCTGGCCCGGGGGCTCTGCAGCCCCAGTTCTTTATCTTAAAGGGTTGCCTCTGGAAGGTGGGCAATGGCCAAAGAATGTTCCCCACCCAGGACCAAGCTTAGTCCCTGTGTCTACTCCCTATTGGTCCAGGGCTCCACAGCAGCTTCTCCCAGCCCAGACCCCAGGGGCCCTGTCCACTCCAGGGGACCCGGTCTCCTCACCTCTCTGGCTCTGCTTCATCTCCCCCTAGCCCCGTGATCCTCCGCCAGGAAGCTCCTTCATGTGGCCCTTCCGGGGCCAGCCTTCCCACCCCGCCCTCCTCCACCCAGGTAGGCAGGTGACAGTGGGGCTCCTCCCTCTTGGGTCCCCGGGGCCAAGCCTCCTCCAAGTTAAGCCAGATGGTCTCTCTCCCCCCAACCCTCGCCTCAGGGAGAGGGTCCTCATCAGAACCAGTGGGGTGAGGGGGATGGCGGGCGGAGGTTGGAGTGGGACTGTCAGCTTCTCCTACATGCATCCAAACTTGACCCCTTGCTGTCCACCTCGCTCTTCCCACCAGCCCAGCAAAGGCGAGTGTCCCAACTTCCCCCTTTTCCAGATGGGAAATGCATGCCTTTGGCCCTCCAGGAGAAGGACCGAGCATTTGTTCAGGACCTACTGTGCACTAGGCACTGCAATGGCTGTAATAAAATTATAAGAAGAGTCATAAGGCCAACTTCTAACATTGACTGAGCACCCACAATCTTCCAGCCCTGCATGCTTGGCATATTAAGAGTTAACACCCATCACAACAGCTCTAATACTAATAGTCAACATTTGTTCAGTACTTACTATGCTAGATGCTGTCCTACAAGCTTTGCCACAACATGGACCCTTTGAAAAGACACCTTGGTCAGAAGCACTGTTCAATTAGTCCTAACTAAGGCTCAGGGCTGGAGGCTGGGCTGGAGCCAGCTAGGGACGGGAAATGGGGCAGAGGTGAAGACAGGAAGTGAGGCTCTGGGCAGAAAGCAGGCACAGAGTCCCCAGGCCCAGCTCCATACTCTGGAATCATCCCAATTCTGAATTAAAACAGGTGGACACAGACACCATCCCTGCCCTCCCTCCTTTGCTTCAGGATTTTGTCCCCAGACTCTGAGGGTTTCAGGGCAGATCATGGGGCAGGGGGACTGAGGTCCTGGAGCCTGAAACCTTCTTGGGGTCCCCGGGCCTGTCTGTTCAGGCGCTCTACTCACAAGGCAATCTTTTAGCAGGGCTGACTCAGAGGGGCCCTTCCACCCTGAGTCACCCGCCTCCCAGGAGTGCTCAGGCCGTGCCAGCCTCGCTCGGCCGCCCATTGGCCCTTTAGGCCTTCCCTAGCTCAGGCTCTGCCTTCCCCAACAATACCCAGCAGAGCTACCCACCACCCTCCGCCTGACCAGCATGCCTTGCACCCTGGCCCACCCACACTTGCCCAGATGCCTCTCTGTTGGAATCCCTACTGAGAGCTGCATCCTTGGCATCTGGAGAGCTTCTGAGTCTCCCAGAGACCCAGTTCTGTCCATGAGTTGCTGTGTGTCTATGGGTAAGTCGCTTCTCAGGGCCTAAGGCTTGGGTCCTGAAGCCGTGTGATGGTTAGGTTCATGTGTCAACTTGGCCAGGTAATGGTTAGGATCAGGTGACACTGCGAGTGGTTAGACCAGCTGGTACAGGGTCCAGTGGAGCTCTGAGGTTCCACTGGGGGTGGGGGTGGGGGTGATGGGCTGTGGGGGAAGGAGGTGCTGAGCGTGAGGGACTTCAGGGTTCCCTCCTCCTCCTGCTCCATTTAATCACCTCTGATGTCATCTGTGGTAAGAGTCTGGAGGGAGCCAGAGGTGAGCATGGAGAGAGAGAGTCATGAGCTCTGAAGAGGCTGGCAGGGCAGATTAAACCTGCTCCTCGGAAACTCAGGGACTGCGGCCTGTCAGTGCAGACCCCAACAGGGATCTAGGGCCAGAACCCAGCCAGCCCCCAGGGATCGGAGAAGCCAGGAGAAGCTGAGTTGGAACCCAGGAGAGGGTGTCTGGGGAGCATTAGGGGGCAGCGGTTGCCAATCCTGAGTGCATCTCTGAGGGAAGGGAGGGGCTGTGTTCTGCAACAGATGTTTACTCAGCATCCACTACGTACCTGACACGAGGCACAGCCGTATTGAACAACACTTACTACAAGGGACTGGGGGTGGGGTCCTTTGCCCAGGCTAGGGGTCTTAGCTGCCTGGGAGAGAAGGGGAGTTGGGGGCCCCAAAGGTACTCCCAGCACCAGGGCCACACCCAGGCTTGGAAATGCAGTGGACATTCCTTCCTGGCCACCAAGGAGGGGGTAAGGGAAGGGTGGAAGGCATGGATAGTGTGGTGGCCTGGGTCCACCTCCCTGGCCTCCTACCCTCTGCAGGACCTCTCCACGAACAGGTCTAACAGGCAGCTTCTTCCCCTTTCTTCTCTCCAGGCCGTGGCTGCTCCTCCCTGGGTTGGGCCCTGGTGCATGATGCAGGTGCTGACCAGTGACTCTGACCAGACACTTCCCTTTGCCCCGTCCTCTGACGGGCAGGACTCAGACCGGTGGGTAGGGCAGAGCAGCTGGGTTGCAGAAGGCAGGGTGTTGGTGGGCTGCTGCACTCTGCAGGGACCCATGGATGGGAGTGGGGTGCTTCCTGCAGACTCCAGCACTGGATCAGACCCGGCTGCCGGCCTCGGCCCTTCTCCACTTCCCTCTCTTGTCCTCACTGGAGCCCCTGGGCAGGAAACACTACAGTCAGAACCCTAACCTCGAATCTGTGGAGGATATGTGGACTTTACATAAAGTGTAGGGGAGAAGGACAGACAGTGTGACGTGGAAGACAAAACCCTGGAACGCTGACTTGCCACGTGATCCTGGCCTGGTTCCTGCCTCTCTCGGTCTAAGTTTCCCCAACTAGAGATTGAAGGAGATGACTTGAATCAGTGCTTCCTAAACTTTGTTGTGTATATCTATTTCCTGGGCACCTTGTTAAAATGCAGAATCTGATTTAGCAGGTCTGTGGTGGAACAAAAGAGTCTGTATTCCTAATAAGCTCCCAAATGAGCTTGTCTGAGGACCTCACTTTGAGTAGAAGGACTTAGACAACCTGTCTAATTTGGATGTTGAAAACTCAGAGCCTGGGCCCCTTGAGCCATCTGCGACTTCACAAGGCATCAGAAGGAAGACTTGGGATTAGCACCAGGCTCTGGGCTAACAGAGCTAGCAGTTGCCAGGTGATGGGGTAGTGGGGAAGAGTGGGGAGTGCCTCCAGATGCCAGCTGAGGCTGTATTTGGGTAGAAAAGTCCCTTCTTGTCCATTGGACAACTTAACTAAGGGCTGCTTCTGTCTCTTGGGCCTCTTAAGACATGAGAAGTGTAAAGGAACACAGCACAACCCAATCAATTATTCTGGTGGCCACAGGAGGCCCTCGGCGGTGCTAACACCCCTAATGAGGACAGCAGCTATCAGTTAAATACTGTAACTCACTACACTGAGAATGGAAAGGTAACCAGGTTGAGTATGCTCAGCTTTAGCCACTGCCTGGCTGCCCATTCCATGGAAAGGCCCAGTGCTTCCCAAAAAGAGAAAGAAAGTGGACAGAGCCAGCCAGCTCTCCCATTCTGGGCTTCCCCTCACCAGTTAGCTTATGCTCTTGGTTAAGGCTCACACCATGGTTTGGTAGTTACTCATTGGCATGTCTGAGGCTCTTCAGGAAGGGCTGGGTGGATCCCCATCTGCATTTCCTACAGCATTTTTGGCACAAAATGCCTTGCCAGTACCTGACTAACCTTAACAGTGACAGGGATGGCATGATTATGAAAGGATCGAGGGTAGGGCGGGGACTGTGGAGGAGGGGTCCAGCAGGTCTGGTGTCCCATCCCGGCTCCACCCACTTCCCAGGTCACGCCCCACGTTACACCAGGAGCTCTGGGGAGCTGCCCATGTACCTCCAACCCTTTCAGATCTGGCCTCTTTAGGGCCCAGGGGAAGATGCCAACACCCTAGGCTGTTCCTATAGGTAAGAAGAGGTCTGGGGAGGGCACTTCTCTGGCTTCCCCTTGGAGGGTGATGGCTCCAGCTCTCTGGGTTCCACGGTTGCCATAGCAGTTACACTTAAAGGACCAGCTTCTAGGATGAGGAGAGCGACTCAGAGGGAGCCCCTTCTTTAGAGCCTAAGAGGCTAAGCCATTCGGGGCCGTGGCAGGACTTCCCAGGTGGGGACCCGGGAATCTGGACCCCTCTGGCAACCCCTATCCTGCTTTCTGTGGGTCCACTTCCCAGCTCTGCTGATGTCAGGTGAGGCCCTTGCTGGGCAGGGAATCCTGGCCCTTGGAGTGCAGCTCCTGAGTCTGTAGGAGGGCCGTCAGAGAGGAGCACGTCCTCCTGAAGTCTGTGCGCGCTGATACATGTGCATGTGTGTATTACGTAGGCAGGTACGTTATCTCTGCATTGTGCCAGCATCTGAAGGGTGTGTGTGAGCCTGTGTTCACATACACGGCTGTGTGCACAGTGCAGGTTATGCATGTGCGTATGCGTGCGAAGAGGGTCGGAGGCTTCCAAACCTCCCTGAACACGTGTACACAAGTTGGGTCCCATCTTCAGCACCTGGGAGGCATTGGCTCCTTAAAGGAAGGGGAGGGTGAGTTATTCTGTAAAGTGGATAGCAATCCCCTTAAGCCTCAAGTGCATATCTGCAAGCTTCAAGGGATTTGTATAAATCGAGGCCCTGCATCCAGTTTGGGTTCCCAGCTCTGGTGTGCCAGGGAAAGACCCTCTCCCAGGGCCTGGAGGAGCTGCTGTACAATACCCTCAGTGCCAGCCCACTGGCCAGCACAGGCTTGGAGAAGGAGTGGAGCCGTGTCGGCCTGTGTCAGCTCACTGGGGGCAGGGCAGGCCAGGCGAGGCTGCGTGAACAGAGAGGGTGTCGTCAGTCCTCTGGGGGAAATCCGAGACAAGGCCAGATCCTACCTGGCAGGTCTGTCGCCTTCTGTCAGCTTACACTTCCAGGGAAACTGGTCACCCTAGGTGGAGACTCGCCCCAGATATCAGGGCCCCGAGGACTCAGCCCTGAGCTCCTCCGGGTGGCAGGGTAGAACATGGGGTGTGGCATAGTGACGCCCTTTGTAGGGCTTCTGTATGTGGCTGGCCTGTGGGTGCCAGGCTTGTCAAGGACCTCTGGCTGGGTCGGTTCAGAGCTTAGGGGCAGGTTCAGAGCTGCCAGAAGCCTACAGGGCCCTGGTCACCCTCCCAGATGGGCAGTACCTCCCAGGGTGACAAGAGGAGCCTCAAGGGGCTTTGGGGGCCTTGCCTACTCTACTGCTACCTTGCTGTGTGACTCTGGGCAACCCTCTTACCCTCTCTGATTCTGTCTCCCCTTGGTCCTTTGAAGGCCCTTTCAGCCATGCCTGGGATTCTGGTTCTCCTGCCCCAAACTTTCTGAGAGAGTAGAATGAGGAGGATCTGGGAGGCCAGATTCTGAGAAGATGTGACATCATGGGATGGGGGTTGCTCCAGGGGCAAGACAGTGGGCAGGAGGGTATCTCCTCTTGTCCTAGTTCCTGGCTCAGATGTCAGGGCACAGGGAAGGGGTGGCCCTTGCTCCCCAGACACAGGTCAGCTGCCTAAGACTGGCTGGGGCTCACCCCTCTCCTACCTTCCCCCAGCTCAGTCCCCAGGCTCTGCCCTACTACCCCCCCAGGGCATGCACACCTCTCACACTTCTCTCCCTCTGAGGACTTCAACCTCCTCTCAGGGCCCAGAGTATCCTCCACGACCCAGAATCTGTCCCCATTGCCCCCAACCCTGGAAGACTCTCAAAAGCGGAAGGGCCAGGGGGTGGTGGCTTCTCAGCTATTCAGTCATAGAGGGGCCTTCTGGAGAGGCTGTAGTCTCATCATCCGTCTTCAGCCAAATGATGGGCTCTCAGGCAACACAAGGGCACCCTGGGCTTTCCAGATTCTTGCTGCTCACTCTGCCTTTGAGAAGGAACATCCTCAGTCCTCCTGTTGGAAGGGCTCAGACCAGCAGAATTCCTTGTAAAAACTCCCAGAGAGCAGAGGGGAGGGTCCCAGGGCAGCCCCTCATCACCATGTCCCAGTCTTGGGGTCCCCAAGTCCCCACATTCTCCTCAGATTGTTGCTCCAACCACTTAAGAGGTGGGTGGGGAGGAACAGAGCTGTAGGGGCCAAATCTCAGGATAAGAAATCTGGGGCTGGTAGCTGTGCTGGTTTGAAGCTGTTACATACCCCAGAAACGGCTGTGTTCTTTTAATCCATTCCTGTGGGTGCACACCTATTGCGAGTGGGACCTTTGATTAGGTTATTTCAATTGAGGAGTTGCCCCAAGGTGGGTCTTAATCCTTTTAATGGAGTACTTTATTAGAGATGAAATTAAAAGAGAAGTTTAGAGAAAAGCCCCAGAGAAGCTAAGAGAGGACCCACAGAAAACACAGAGGAAGCCACTGAGGCCAGAAGGTGAAAGCAACGAAACCTGGGAGAGAAGGACCAACAGACACCAGCCATGTGCCATCCCGTGACAGAGATGCTGGGTGCCGGCAGCCTGTCTTCAGAGAAGGTATCGTCCTGTTGATGCCTTAACTGGGACATTTTCAAGGCCTTAGAACATACATTTGTAAGCTAAATCCCCATTGTAAAAGCCAACCCATTTCTGGTATATTGTATTTTGTGAGCTTTAGCAAACCAAAACAGGAGCTCTTAACATCTCTTGGTTTTAGCTTTTTTTTTAAGTTCCTTGTAGACGAACTATACTCTCTCTACGAGGGGCTCTGGTTCATCCAGCAAAGCCTGGCCCAGAGGGAGAGTTGGAAGGTCCCAGGAATGGAAACGCAGGGGCCTCCAGGCCATGTCCCCTGCCGCTGAGGGTGGGTGGATGGCCGCTGCTGAGGGCCCGGAGTGCAGAAACAAACACCACACAGCTGTCCAGAGCCTTCAAAGCACCATTTATCCAGGCCCCGTGGAGCCAGTGCCCCCTACAGCCGTGACCCGGCGCTCAGGCCTCACACGCTGGCCTGAGGCCTCGCTCGCTCCCTGCTCCTGGGCTGCCCACTGAGGCTTGCCCAGCCTTTGGCTCATCAAGACGAGGCCCTGGGAGGAACTGGCCTCAACCCACTTCATCCCACGCCCCAGGGGCTCCATCCGCCCCGGATAGCTCAGCACCATGTTAAATAGCTTCCTGGCAATCTCCCTTAAATAAACCCATCCCCAGTGCAAGCCACCCCACCCCTGCACGTTGAATATATTATTCTACTGGCTAACGCCTTCTAGAGTAGAGGGGTGCTCTCTTCTGCTCTCTGCTCCCTAAAAAATCAGGGAGATGGAGTTTTTCCCTTCAACCTAGGGGTAGAGAAAAAGGGTGGCCTGGGTTGGGGGTTGGGAAAACCTGGACTCTCCCAGTCTGTCCTTTCCTTCCCCAGGGCCCACTCTTCTCCTTGCCCTCTTGGCAGCCAGGTGTGACTTACCCAAGGTCACAGACTGAAGACCCAGGGGACTGACCCACTCAGGAGTCACCCCAATTTTGGCAGCCCAAACTAGCTCCAGGGCAGGGAAACCGACTTTGAGCCTGCCTCCTGCCTTGACCCCCTTTTCATTCCCCAGACATGGGGTGAGCAGGGGAGATTGCAGCTCTCGACTCCACTCCACCCTGGACCCCTCGGACCACCTCCCGGCATCCCCCACCCCCAGTGTCTCTGGGTCTCTTGCTCTGGAGATACCCAGAGGGCACCAGGGCCTGGGGGCAATGGGGTCTGGGCCTCAGCAAGCCTGTCCCTGGCCCGATCAGCATCGGGGCCCAGGCCGGGCCTCACACCCAGTACTGGCCGTTCTTGAGGGCGGGGTTGGCTGTCCGGCAGAACTGCAGCAGCTCTGGGTCGGGCTGGCCTCCCGGCGGGGGCCCCTGGCCAGGCACAGTGGTGAGCGGGATGGCCTGGCCCGGCTCCACCTTGCGGAAGGTCTCGGCGTCCCCGGCCAGGCCGTTGCGGGGCTTGGCGGCCAGGATCTGCACATCGTGCTTGCCCGTCTTGTTGCGTTTGCGGAGGTAGAAGAGCAGCGGTAAGATGAGTGCCAGGAGCAAGAGGACCAGGCACACGGGGATGATGATGCTGAACATGTTGGCCTCTAGGAAGCCCAAGAACCCTGCCCTGGCCACTGTGGGCACCGGGCTTGGTGGCTCCAGGCTGGGCTGGCCTGTGGGGGTGCTGGTCTCTGGCTTCCTTGCTTCCGTCTGAGCAGCCTCAGGGAGGCTGAGCAGGGCCACGCCATAGCGCCGGGCTGCACTGTAGGGCTCAGTGGTGAAGTCCAGCGAGGCCACGGCGGGTGGGACACCCCGGGCCCACAGCTCCAGGGTGAGGCTGTCGCCAGTGGGGCCAGGGGGCCCACCCTCTGGCCTGCCCACCTCCAGCCCCAGCCTCCCCTCCTCCAGGTCCCGCTGGGTGAACTGCTGCACAAGCTGGGTGAACTGCTGCGTGCCCCTGGGCTCTGTCCTGGCCCGTGGCACGCGGACCACGCGGGCATGCTGAGGTCCCGCCAGGAGGCGGAAGCGGGGGACACTGCCCGTGTGGTTGGCCAGCTCAGCTGCATCGAGGATGGTGGGGTCCAGGCGCAGGGTGGCCCCCTGGGGCCACGGCCCCCCTGCCCAGACGTGCAGCAGAGCCCTCACGGTGACATTCACTGTGGCTGACGCGTTGGCTCCCCTGGCCAGAGCCAGGATGCCGAAGCGGTCGTGAGCGGAGGAGAAGTTGGTGAAAGCAAAGACCACCTCGCCCTGGTCCACCTGGCGCTGGCTGAAGGCTGAGGCGGGCTGCCCGCCCACCAGGAGGTGCCCGTACTGGGGCCCCTGGGTGAGGCGGTACGCGGCCTCGGGCTCCTCCCGATCTGAAACCACCTGGATCTGCTGCCGGCTCAGGGCAGCGTGGCCCAAAGCTTGGGGCACCTCTAGGGGGGCCTGCAGCTGCACCTGGATGGAAGATGGCAGGATGTCCACGGCCAGGGACATGGGCAGGGGTGGGCTCGCCCCGTCAGACACGCTCAGCTGGAAGATGCCCGCCACGCTGCTCCCATTGGCCACGAAGGCCAGCCGCCCCGCGTCCACGTCGGCCTGCGTGAAGCGGGTTACAGGCCCTGGGCTGCCCCCTGCCAGGCTCAGGAAGCCATTGTGGGGACTCCGCTGCACCTCATACTCGATTTCCCCAGGGGCCGAGTCTGGGTCCACCACACTCAGGTGGGCCCGGGAGACGGGGGCGCGGGAGCCCCGGGGGAGGCGGAGTGGGACGGAGGCCTGGGGCCGAGGCGGCCGCTCATTCACGTCCCGCACGGTGATGGTGAAGGCCTCCGAGGTTTGGGGCCCCGCCACGGGGGCCCTGGCCGGACCCTGGAGGTGGGCGCGGAAGCGGAAGCCGTCCTGCTGGGTGCCCCCACCGCCATGGGCATACACCAGCTGCCCAGTGGCCAGCTCGGACTGCAAGAAGTGGGGCTGCCTGGCGTGGAGGGGCTCCTCGGACACCAGCAGCTGGCCCCGCGTGGGGAACTGTGTGATCTGGAAGAGCACGTCGTGCTCTGCACGCTGGGGCAACGGGACGCTGGCCAGGAGGTTGGAGGCGTCAAGGGCGGCCACGGTGATCTCGGCCCGCTGGCCCTCGGGGACCCAGAGACCTGGGGGTGGGACACAGGCTGTGAAGGTCCAGTCTGTGGAGGACATCCTCGGATTGCAGCCCCCAGGATGGGACTTGGGGGAGGTCTGTGCCTGCCCCCTCAATCCAAGGCCACCAGGAGGACAGGACTGTGACCCCCTCAGACCTCAAAGACGTCCCACCCACTCACCACCCTCCCTATAACTCCTCAGGTCCTGGGAGCTGGGGACAGCAGCTGCTGCCCTGGCCTTGTGTCCCCTCCTCTCTGGGCCTCTCTCCTGTTCCCCCAACCTTGCCAGCCCCTCAAAGTGTTCACCTTTGTTCCTCCAGAGGCGGCTGGGGCGCCGAGGACAGGCGTCCTCGAAGGTCACGGTCACAGCAAAGGTGGCGGCCACGTCGGGGGCAGGGGGTGAGGACAGCTGGAGCTCCAGGGTGTCGTGGGCCTCCCAGAAGGGATCAGGGGGCATCTCGTGTTCGTACAGAACATTCCCAGCATACACCTGAGGGAGACCCCATCGCTGAGGGTGAGAGGCAGGTCTGGCCCGTGGTGCCCAGGACCCTCCCCCCAGGCTGGCACGGGTGCTGGGCACGTGGGTCTCCCTGACACCCCCTCAGTGCCCCGCTCTGCTCTGGGCTCTCCCAGCCGTGCCCAGCTCCATGTCGGTAACCGGCTGCGTCCCTTGCCACTCTCTGGACGCTTCCAGGCAATGGAGGGCAGCAAAGAGCTGGGCCTGGGGCTCAAATCACATCTCTGCCGTGTGGGCAAAATCACCTCAGCTCTCTGAGCCTGCGTCCTCACTTCTGTCTAAAGCAAGTCCTTCCCCCTTTGCCCTGGATCCTGTCCCCTCTTGCCACTGAAGACGCCATTCCCACGACTCCCTCCTCTGCCCTAAAAGATCTCCTCCTCTAAGAGCTCATTCCCGTCAGTGTACACACATGCTATTCTTTCTTCCATACTTCTTCTGGTTTCACTTTTTCTACAGGCAATTGCCCCCTGTTATTCTCTCCTCCATAGCAAAACTCTTCAAAAGAACAGTCTCTACTCTCCCCCCATACTGTCTGAGCTCACTCCGTCCAGGCTTCTGCCCCCACGTTGCCACCAGAACTCACCACGTTGCTAGGTTCTCAGTCTCGATTGACTGCATGGCAGCATCGGACATAACGGGTGGACCTTCCTCCCAGACATCCACTGTCTTCCCTTCCCTCCCACCTCCCTTTGTCGGCTCCCCCTCTTCTCCCCAATACTCCATGTCTGGTGGCCTTGAATGCCATCGAGGCTGACGCACCTGCGGCTGGGACCCTCGCTCCTGGACCCCAGACCCTCCGCTGCTCCACGGGGATGACCAAGGGGCTTCTCCACCCAGCACCCCACGCGACTCCCGACCGCCCTGCCCCTTCCCCATGTCAGTGGATGGCACTTGCGTTCTTCTGGGGGCTCAGGCCAAAACCCTGGAGGCATTCTCGAGTCTTCTTTCTCCCGGCGTTACTGCAGCGCCTCCTGTCTCCCTGCTCGGCCTCTGCCCTCTCCCACTGCCCTTTGTTCCTAACCCAGAAGTCAGGGTGAGCCTTTTGAGATGCAGGTCAGGTGAGGTCCCTCTTGCTCGGTATTGTGTGGCTCACGGTCAGACCTCAAAGGCTCCCTCCCGACCCGTCACTCCGCTGACCTCACCTCCTGCACGCTCCCCCACACCGGTTCCACCCCAGCCACACTTGCTGTCCTGAGAGCTGTTTGCATATTAAATACCAAGGAATATTCTGCACTTCCATAAAGAAATATGTTACTTCCCCCCTTTAATCAAATTGTGTCCTCTTGGCTTATCTTTTGTTTTTCTCTTTTAGGAGATGCAGGGAACTATTTTCCTTCTCTCAGAAAAACGAGACTTGTGTAAAAATAAGAAACGGACTGGGGTCTTTGTTGTGCAGGAGACTCTGGGAGCAGTGGGGCCTGTGGGAAATTGGGGAGCATGGCCCAACCTAAAGGGGTTACCACCTGTCTAAAGGGGGGGTAGAGCCCAGGCTGAAGGGGGATCCCCTGTCTAAGGGGGTTGATGGTTGGGTTCATGTATCACCTTGGTCAGGCTATGGCATCCAGTTGTCTGGCCAAGCAAGCACTGGCCTGATTGTTACTGTCAGGATATTTTGTGGATTTAAATCATCAGTCAGTTAATTGCATCTGAGGCTGATTACATCCACAATCAACAAAGAAGATTGCCTCCCCCAAAGAGAGAAGTCTCATCCAATCAGTTGAAGGCCTTAAAGGGGGAACTGATGATTTCAGCAGTCAGAAGGAAGAATTTCTAACTCTACTTCAGCCAGCCAGCTTTTCCTGGGGAATTCACGGACACCTTCATCCGAGTTCCCAACTTGCAGCCTGCCCTATGGAATCTAGACATGCCAAGCCTCAAGATTGCATGAGTCCATTCCTATAATAAATCTCATAACATTTACACACATATATATTCTGTCAGTTCTGCTTCTCTGGAGAACCCTGACCAATACAGAGGGGCAGAGCCCTGTCTAAAGGGGTGGGGCAGTATCTGTTCTGAAAAGGGAGGAGAGTCTGGTCTAAAGGAAACAGTTGTTCCTCAGCTGATTGCCATAAGCAGAACACAGGCTTTTTAAGAACACAGGTTTTTATACGAAATCTCCCAAAGGTTATATGTTGACAATTAATTTTTAAAAATTAAACGCATTGTGCAGGCCAAATTAAACACATCTGTGAGCCAGATGTGGCCTGTAAGGACTGCCAGTTTATTATGTCTGACCCAGGCTGAAGGGTAGGTAGGGAAGAAATTGAGACCCTTGGGTATGGGAGTGGGAGGCTGGGAGCCTGGGTACAGGAGCCTCCATGAGGAGGTCTAGTTGGGGGTAAGGCAAAACATGCAATGTGGGGAGGGGTCCTCAAGCTCTAGGGGAGCAAGCAGTGTCCTTTGGGGAAAGAAATCCTGGACTAGCAGCCAGAAAGCAGTCTTTGCTCTGCCTTTTACTAGCAACATGTTGGATACAGTTACCTGACCCCTGTGATTCTGTTTCCTTTCCTGCAAAATGGGGACACTGGTCCTTGCCCCGCCCAGCTCGGAGAGTTGTGGGACAGTGGTGCTCTCCAGGCACTTCCCAGTCCTGCCCTGCCCACTTCCTGCAATGCGCCCTCTTCCTCCTTCTCGGGGCAGCACTGCCAGCCTGGCCCCCTGGTGGCCATTTGATTCAGTCCACCCTAAAGCTGGGGTTGTGTGTGGGGGGAGCTCTGTGCTAAATGTGGGGCCTGCGGGGTGGAGGAGAGGCCCGAAGGCCTGGCCCTCCCCCTTCCTGGGAATCCGATGACAAAGTCGCCCAGCAACTCGGTGCTCAGCCGCTGCAGCCACCAGCCTGCTGAATATTTATTTCATTGTGGGCTGAGGGCAGGAAGGGGGCCGTAGCAGATGCTGTGGCTCCAGGAGAACAGAGAACCTAGGTCTGGATCTTATCGATGTGAAAGCCCCAAGAAACATTTTCCTGCCCTGGTCAAGCCCTACCCCCACGCCCCAAGAGGCCTGAAAGTTCCCCATCTGGACTTCTTGCTGCAGTGGGGTGGGGGCTCAGCTTTGCACTTGCTGAGCTGCCCCATTTATCAGCATTTCTCAGAGGGAGTGGGCACCCTGGATGGGGTGGGAAGGAGCATGCCAGGCTTGAGGTCCATGAGCGGAGGGGAGGCTGGAAAGGGCCCAGGGGTGGGCTCTCGCCATGCTCGAGGGCCAGGGTGACCCTTCCTGTGTCCTCAGAGCACTCTGGAGTTGGAGTGGCAGAGCCAGCTCTGGGCCTACCCGAGGCCCCTTCCACCAGAACAAACTGGCCATCTGCTGGTCTGCCACCCATAGGGCCTCTCGATCAGAGCGTTAGGTTCACTGCCTTCTCAGATAGGCCCAAGGAAGGAATCTGCCTTCTCTGACCCATCCTGGGATAACTCCTGCTCTGCCTTTGGGGAGAACCAAGACTGTCCTGGGACTTATGGCACCTCCTGCCCTTAGAAGGGGAGTTAATTTAACTGATGGTTGCTGGCCCCTACTGGGGCAGTCAGCACAGAGAGCCCTGTGATCTCAGCAGCCAAGCATTCTGCCCCTTCCCCTGGCTGTGGGCCTCTGGTGGCTTCTTTCTGAAAGCTGCCCTGGCGGCCAAGCCCCAGGACCCGATCCCCGCTCTGGGCTCCCCAGAACACTAAGCCCCCATCTGCCCTACCTGCCTGGTGGCTCCTGGAGGGCTGGGCATGAGGGGCGAGGCTGTAGGAGGCCCAGGGAGGGTTTGCTGCCAATGATGCTGGAGCTTAGTGCCCGTGTCCATGTGTGTCCATGGGCACAGGGCGCTACCTGAGCTGGACGGAGCCTGAGCGGATGGCTGCAGGGAGCTGGGCCCTTACCTCGGCCTGAGTGAAGTTCACCAGGGCCTCCCCAGGGCCACCCTGCTGCGCATGGAACAACCGGCCAAGCTGTGGGCCCCGTACTACGTGGTAGAGCAGGTGGCGGGGGTCTGTGCCTGCGCTGGAGCTGGCTCTCAGGTTCTGGCTACTGAGTGGCTGGACAGACCCTGCGAGAGGCGAAAGGGGCATGTTAGCCTGTGACTGGGGGCCAGATAGGCCTCTGACCCCCGAGGGGCCATGAGCCACCCGTCAGATCTATCCCCAACCACCGTACGGGCAGGAATGCCCAGTGCTTGGCAGACCCACCTGGGCAGACAGTCAGCGTCCGGCTGCCCTCCAGGGAGAGGAACAGCTGCTTCTGGGCCATCACATGGAAGAAGTGGCCCGGGGAAGTGTGCTCCCCGTCAGAGAGGTTGAAGCGGAAGCCTCCCTCCAGGGCTCCTGAGGACAGGGGTGGAATTGGGTCCTGCTGGCCTGAGGTGGCCCCTGCCATCCTCGGGGCACCCTCGTGGGCTGCACGAATGGGGCCGGGGAACCCTCCCAGCACCCACCTGAGTGTATGAACAGCACGAGCCCGCCGTCGAGCTGGGCCTGCGTGAAGCTGTGTACCGCAGTGTCCGGTGCTGCCTGCAGCACTACCTGTCCGTTGCTGGGCTGCTCGATGGTGTAGACCAGGTCCCCAGGCCCCGAGTCGCTGTCTGTGCCCCTAAGGGCCTCGGGCAGGATGGGCACAGTGGTTCCCTCCCACATCTGGGGACACAGGCCTGTGAAAGTTCTGCCCGCACTGTGCTCACCCACCCGGTTCCTCCGGCGTCCTGGGACCGTGGGACTGGGCTCCCCTGCACAGAGGCCTCTCCACCCCATTCACCTTCCCTGGGACCCAGCCTCCCTTCTCTCCAACTGCCCTAATGCTGCCTGTCCCTCAAGGCCAGCTCAGGAAGCCCCCAGGTCTTATCCTCACTGAGTTCTTGCTCCCCAGAGACCCCTGCCCTGCCCAACAGTGCTGCTTAATCAGGATCTGTCTTCCTGTAGGCCTGGAGTGTCCCCTCAGTCCTCTCCATTGTGCATCTGGCAGGGGGCCGGGCACTCGATGGGTATGTTGGTTTTTGCCCTGCCCGGGATGGTCAGAAACTGTCCTTCTGGCTGAGGGAGGGGGTGAGCAGCATGGAGAGCCCGAGAGTCATGCAGCACAGGAGCAGCTCTGGGACGTGGGTCCCAGCAGGTGGGGGAGGGGTGCCGGGTGCGGGCAGCCCCTCCCCATGTTCAGAGTGAAGGGGAGCCCTCTTCCTGCCTCCCACCTGCCAGGGTCCTGGTCCTGGTCAGCAACTTGTGGCCAGTGTTTGGGAGGGGCTCCCATGCCAGAAAAACCGAGCACCCTGGGATTCCTGGGCTTTCCTCCCCAGTCCCGGTAAGACCCCTGGTAAAGCTATAGAAGGAGGGGCCACAGTGCATAGGCTGGGTCTTCGGTGCTGGGCTCCTGGAGCAAATGTGGGTGGATGGCGCCACCTGGTGACAGTGTTTCTGCATAGCAGGCCCTGTCTGTCTGGCCCCTGCCCCACCTCCATGCCCGCCTCCCCACCTCTGGGGTTCTCTCCGCAGGCATGTCCCATACCACTAACGATCCCCAGTGCCCCAAGTCAGAGACAGCCCAAGTCAGTCCTTTTCTTATACCCCAAAGCCCAGCATTTAAGGCCCTTCTCCCCCACCATCGTGCTGCAAGGACATGGTCAAGCCACACAATGTGTTGCACCAGCAACTACTTTTGTGACCGTGGAGAAGTTCTATCACCACTTTGGGCCTCAACTTCCCCCTCTGCCGAGAAGGGACACAGTAGGAACTAAGTTGTGGCCTTGGTTTGCTGGGGATAGAAGTGGGGAGCTTAACCGCTCCCCACCAGGAGCCCACCCTGAGGGGCTTGAAGGAGTTCTGGTCCTGAGCCTGAGAAAAAGTCTGCTGTGGATAAGTCTTGGAAACAGCAGGGCCCTGCATGGCCATTCACAAGGCTGCCCAGGCACTTACAAGTGTCCAGGATCAACGCCTCACACATGTAGTCTATTTTCAGAGCACCAGCTCCTCTTCCCTCCTGCTAGCCTAGTGAGGCGAATGGCAGTGTCCCCGTTTTACAGAGGAGGAAATGGAGGCGTACAGGGGGGATCACACTCTGGGAAGTGGGGGAGTGGGAATGGGGGTGGTCCCAGGGATGCTCCCACCTGCAGGCCTGTGTTCACGGTGAGGGTGGGGGGCTGGTCGTTGACAGGCAGGATGGTGATGGTAACGGCCACGGGGCGGCTCTGGCGGTCGATCTCCGAGGCGTTGGCCAGCAGGACGAAGCTGTCTGTCAGCGTCTCGCTCCCATCGTGCACGTAGTGGATCAGCTGCTGTTCCACCTACGGGCAGGCCCGGGGCTGGCGGTCAGGCCCAATGGGCACCGCCCCGGTCTCAGGCCCAGCAACCTTCATGCTCTCCTTTGGGTGTGGGAGGAGATGGACTCCTTCTGGGATTCCGTCTCCACGGGAGGGAAATGGGGACAACACTTTCTACCTCCCTGAGTGCCCGTGACATGAGATAAGGCACCCAAGACAGAGGTGCTTCCTAAATGTGAGCTCCCTGCCTCCTCTCTGTCCAAACCCAGACTGGGAATCCCTGGGGCTCCCCTCTCTCTTGTCTCAGAGCAGCTGCGCCCCCACGGCCTCCCTGGCGGCCCTACCTCTCTCCAGGAGAAGGCTCCAAGGCTCCTGTCCTGAGGCCCTTCCTCCGTCCGCAAGGTCCCATGCTGGGGTGGCTGCAGCACCTGCAGGCTGAGGCCAGGCAGGGTGGGGAAGTAGGGGCCGGGGATGCGGAGCAGCGGGGGGACCAGGGTGCGGGAGCCGCCCTCGGGGACACTGAAGTTCTGTGCCTCCAGTGGGATGGCGGCGGGCAGCACCTCCAGCTCCACGCGGACGCCCTCAAGGGTTGCTCCTAGGCCCGAGGCTACATCTAGGGAGAAGGCATCGTTCCAGGCGTCGGGGCGGGAGTGCAGGTACAGGACCCTGCCCGCGTCCACCGCCTCCTGGGAGAAGCTCTGCACGGGGTCCAGGCTGGGCGCATCATTCGCTAAGGCGCCGTGGGACACCGTCACCAGGTAGCCGGCGCTCGGTGGGGTCTTCACGGAGAACACAATGTCTGCCGGTGGCACTGCCTCTTGGGCTGCCTGGTCAACAGAGGGGCGCAGGGACTCGCGGGGGCTCACGGGCTCTGTCTTCGCATCCCCCCACCCTCCGCCAGGGAGTGCCCAAGGCATTAGACACCTCTGCTTGCTAGACGTGGACAGGCACGCTGGTCCACACCCCCAAACCCCAGGCTGGTCAGAGGTGTGGTCCCAGCCTCTGAGACTCACAATCACCTATCCGCAGACCCAGTGACACAATCTCACCACACATTGATGTGTGGACACACTCATGCATGTCACACATGTACCCATGTGTACACACGTCTACACAGCAGGGATTCCTTCAACCCCGTGGCTGGTTTGCTGAGACCCCCTGGCCATGCCCCTGCTGTTGCCATCCCTCACCTCCAGAGGGCGCCGTCCTTCTCGGAGGCACAGGCTCCCACACAGTGGCCCCCATGGAGTTCGCAGACGGGGTCTAGCCCAAAGGCTGCCAAGTGCTCCCTTACCTGATGACCCAGCCACGGAAGCCCACACAGCAGCCCCCACTCAGATTCCTGGTTCTCAGCCTTTGCCTGGACGGCTCCCTCTGCCTGGAATACCATCCCCTACCCACATTCTCTGCTGTCGCCATCCCAGACTCTTCAAAGCCTGGCTCAAATGCTGCCTCCTTGGAGGCAAAGACTTCTTGACTCCAGGAAGTCCCCAAAGTCCAGACAGCCAGAACCCAAAGGGCCTCAGGAATCGACAGAGGAGGAGAATAAGGCTGACAGAGGGCAGGGGACTGGCACGTGGTCACACGTCCAGGCAGTGGGGCTGCCGGCTGCTCCTGGGTGCTCAGCAGCCCTGGCCTGACCCCCTCAGCCAATGTCTGGGGTCTGGGAAAAGAGCTGGTGTGGGGCCAGCTAGGCCCGTCTCCAGGGCCAGCAGTCCCCAAAGCTTAGTGCCCACGATAATCCTCTAGGGAGCTTACTAGAATACAGATGCTCTGGCTCCACCTAAGATATCCCCTGTATCTGGGTGGGCCCTGGAATCTGCATGCTTAGCCACAGCTTGACCCATATGTGTACAGGATACACAGAATAACACACAACACATGGGCAGATGTATGTACAACATACAAACTCCCCAGAAACTCTTAGGCATATCCCTTGCAGACGTATAGGTGCACATCCAAGACATGTACACACACCCATTCCAGGAGCAATCAAAGTCTCAGCCCCAAACATGCATGCATGCACATGCACAAAGCCTGCAGCTGGCGCTGAAAGGGCCCTCTCTCCTCAGTCTGTACCCCTGCTCATCACTCCCCAAGCCCATACCTCCAGGTGGTCCCTTCTGATCTCAGCTGCCTCCCCCTGGAAGACGTAGATTTTCTTGTGTTGGACCAGATGCAGTGGGGCCAGTGGGCCTTCCAGGGCAATGGTCACTTGGAGGGTGGCATCTGTGTGCACGGGCCCCGCCTCCACAGAGAAGGTCAGGGTGTCGCGGGGGCTGAGGCTGCCATTGTGGCTGTAGAGAATGGTCCCATCCAGCAGGTCCTGCTGGGAGAAGGCCATGGCTGGCTGCCCAGCCCGGAGCAGTTGCCCCCAGCGTGGGCCAGCTGTGACTTGGTAGCTGACCTCGTCCCCACTGCGGATGTCTAGGTTGGTGTCCAGGTGGAGCACAGCTGTGTCGATGGCGCCCTGGCTCCCTTGAGGGACCACGAGGCTGGAGCCATTGGCCACGTGGAGGTAGGGCTCTGAGGCCTGCACCTCGAGCAGCGCAGTGGCCTGGTGCTGCCCATCTGACACCTGCAGCTGGATCCAGCCGCGGTCAGCCCCTGAGTGCACAAACAGGACCCGCCTCTTCCTGAGATCCTCCTGGGTGAAGCGGTAGATGGGCCGTGTGGGCTCATCCACCGCCACAATACTGCCAAAGAGGAGGTCCTTGCGGGTCAGCACCAACTGATCATCAGCGAAGCCTGAGTCGGCATCACTGAAGGCCACGTCGTCTGTTGTCAGCAGCCGCTGCCCACCCCGGGCTACATGGAAGACGCGGCTGATGGTCTGCACGGGCGCGTGGTCATTCACAGGTTGGATGGCCAAGCGGAAGACACCCCGTACCTCCTCCCAGGCCATGCTACCACTGCCCTCGCCCTGGCGGGTGGCCACAAATGGGATGTCATCTTCTGTGGTCTCAGAGCCATCATGCTGGTAGACCAGTCGGCCGTCGAGCAGGTCTTCGTTGGTGAAGGATGTCACCATGGTGGTCTTATCCCGTGCCCCCCGCCACGCCAACCTCCCATGGCGGGGCCGCTCCATGACCTCATAGAGGTAGCTGGCACTGTTGAGACTCTTGACGAAGAGGTGGTCAGCAGAGATGACGCCCTCGCCACCCTCGGGCACCAAGAGGAGGATGTTGGTGAGGACAGGAGCATCAGGGTCGCCGCCGATGTGGATAGGGAAGGTGTAGAGTGGGGAGAAGTGTGGTGGAGCTGTGACACGGAAGCGGAAGTTATCCTCCATGGCCTCCGAGGCACGTGCCGTGGCCCCGTAGGTCACCCGGCCAGACTGTAGGTCATCCTGGGTGAAGCCCTGGCCGTCCGACAACCGTGTGCCTTGTAGCCGAAGATTTCCCTTCCTGGGGGCCTGAACCACCTCATAGTGGAAGGTGGTGGGGCTTGAGCCCGCCTCCTCCAGGGTGGCCTCCAGGTGGGCCGTGGTGAGGACCTCCTGCTGGGTGTTCTGCGTGTGCAGAGGCTGCAGCCGCAGCATCCACACCGTGGCTCTCTGGACAGTCACTGGGAAGGAGAGGTTGCTCAGGGTCTCCTGGCCCACCTGCACCTCCAGGGCCAGGTTCTCCACGGTGTCCTCGGCGCGGTGCTGTGTGTCAGTGCTCAGGAATCTCACGCGGCCCTGCTCCACGTCCCGCTGGTGGAAGGCCTGCACGGGCCACCACTCGGAGCCCTCCGCCCCGCCTGCCCCCTGCCTCTGCAGCTCCCCGAACTGCAGGGCGCCGGAGACGCGGTAGAGCACACTCACGTCCTGCCCCACGGCATTGGTCTCCACTGACAGGTTGGCGGGCAAGATGGGCACAGCGGAGCCCTGCGCCAGGCGGAGCCCCGTGTTATGGCGGACCTGGATGGCGGGCCGGACGGCCACCACCTTCAGCGTGGCTGGGGGACTGGCCTGCAGCCCGTCGCTGACCCGGAAGGTCAGGTCCTGTGCGGGGCCACCGCGGTGGACGTAGACGAGGCTGCCCACCTGCAGCTCCTGGCAGGAGAACTCAGTGGCAGGCTCCCCGGGCCGGTCTCGGTGCTCCACAGGGTGGCTGGATGGGACACCAAGGAGCTGGAAGGTGAGGCCTTCGCAGGTGGAGTCTGGGTCGTAAGCCTGGAAGATGTCGGGCCCCAGTGGCTTCCGCGTGTGCTCCAGGATCACCATGAGGTTGCCGTGCGGGAAGACGATACGGGGTGGGTCGTTGACGGGGTTCACTTGGATAGGCAGGACGTAAGTCTGGCCTCTCCGAAGGCACGAGGGCATGGGCCCCCGAGCCGTCACTGACACCTCCAGCACCAGCTGGTCCGAGGTGTCCTCAGAGCCGTCGTGGACGAAGCGGGCCTTGCGGTTCACCACGTCCAGGAGGGTGAACATCTTTCGCACTTGGGCGCCCGGGATGTCCAGCTCCAGCTCGCCGTGGCGTGGTCCGCGGCTCACGCTGAACAGCACCTGGGATTTGCGCAGCTCGGCCTCGCTCAGGTCCAGCGTGGGCTGCACGTGCCGCCACTCGAGCCAGACTGTGCCGCCCTCGGCCACTACCAAGGGGCTGATGGTCAGCAGTTGGGTGAAGTTGGCAAAGATGGGGGGCAGCCCCGGTTCAGGCACGCAGGGCTCAGGCAGCTCCAGGGCCTGCCAGGCCTCGGGCGCCAAGGTGGAGAGCACCTCATAGGGGCCATAGGCGTCCTCCTCATACTCGTCCTCCTCCAGCCTGCAGCCAGCGGTCATGTCGCGCGTCAGCATGGCATCCCGGAGCCCCCGCCTCTGGCCATTGACGCTAAGGTCCTCCAGGCAGCCCAGCAGGGAGACGTTGGCAGTCCCGGGCGCCAGGCCGAGGCGGTGGTCCTGGAGGTGGCGGGCGGCCTCCGCGTCCAGGCCCCCGAGGAGGAGGCTGCCGCGTGGCTCTAGGTAGCTGAGGACCCCCCGGTTGGAAGTGCGCGTGGGGTACTGGTCCACGGAGATCTCCAGCCGGTGCGCGTCCACGTGGATGCTGACCTCGTGGGGCTGCCCGTCGGCCACGGGCACGCTGTTGTGCAGCAGCACGGTGCCCTGGCCCTTCTCGACCACGGCCCGCAGGTGGCCGTCAAATATGTCCATGTAGATGAAATCCCCCTGCCGGCCCCCCGCCTGGAAGGCCAGGGGCGCCTGCTGGCTCCTCGTGGTGAGTGTGAACTCCAGGGTACCCTCGTCCCGAGTGCCCCAGGCGGGCAAGGCAGCCAGCGAGTGGGGCCCAGAGAAGCCAAGGGCCACGTCGTCACCCGCGGAAAACTCTTCGGCACAGCCCTCAAGCACGCCTGGGGTCAGCGGCCGGAGGAGGCTGCGGCCGTTGAGGGTGGCTTCGTGGAGGCAACCCCTCAGGGGTCGGCTGGTTCCCCTCAGGTAGGGCAATCCAAGGCTCCCAGTGCCCCCCACAAAGAGCCCATAGGGGACCTCCAGGGGAGCTTCTGGGGCAGGGGCTGAGGTGTTGAGGAGTCCATCAATGGACAACACAGCCCGGCCGTCCAACACGGTGAGCACCACAGCGTGGGGGACATTGTCGCTCAGTGGGGTCTCTGCCGGGCTCTGCAGCCTCAGCTCCTCCTGACCCAGGACAAGTCTGACCTGGAGAGAGAAGGGGACATTGGTGTGGGGTGTGTGTGCAGCATCTTGAACCCATCACTTGTCCTGTAAAAGCACAGGGAGTCTCCTACGCTGGGGACCCCCAGAGCAGAGCACTCAGGACAAGGGCTTCTCAGGGCACCCTCTCTCCCTCCCGCCATCCCCAAGACCCTCACAAAGTCAATCAAGGGCCTGGACGGTCTCTGAGCGCCCTGGTGTGCATCAGATGTGGTCCCTGCCCACAAGGAGCTGACATTTAGCAAGATGCCCTCCTGGAGATTCAGCTTATGGCTTCTTGTGCGTCCCCTCTTTCCTTTGGCAAGAGGTGCCAGAAAGTCATCTTGGAACCCCGAAGATTCCACCCCTGGAATAACAGGACCCTGGGAACGCCCTGGTGAGTTTTCCTGAGTAGGCCACAGCACCCCGGGGTCACGGAGGGCAGCCACGTCCCCGCTTTGGGGACGGGGAGCCTAATCCGATTATCTGTGCTTGAAGGTTTCATAGATAAAAGCATTCTGGCCTGGGGAGGGAGGGGTCACTGGGGAGAGAAGTGGGATGGGGTTCTGTCTCCACAACAATGGCTCTGCTGCAAAGCTCCCACAGCCTGATGGTGGCCTGGGAGGCGGCAGAGTGTGGGCACTGAAAGAGCAGAGCATGAGCACCAGGATCCGCGGGAGTGCACCTCCCTGAGGGTGTGGCCTCGCCAAGCCTGGCCACGGAGCAGCCTCATGCCAGACATCCCCGGGCAAGCCCCCGACAGTGACCCCTAGTGGCAGGGAGAAGCAACGGCAGCAGACGATGATCAGGTCACACCCAGTGGGGTGTGGAAGCAGATGGGTCCCCTAAATTTGGACCAGGCAAGACGCCAGGGTCCTCAAACTCTTCACGGTTAGGGGTAAGCCTCAAGAGGGAACAGGAAGACTCCTGGCTAATAAGGCTCGTAGTGACTTGAACGGTGAAATGGACAAATAAGGAAGCTGTGGCTGTACAGGCGCTGTCACCGTCGTCGAGAGCTAATGGCAATCCAGAGTGACTGGTGCTAAGCCAGAGGGATGCACGGGTGGGGGTGGAACCCAGGAGAGGAACCCAATCCAGGTGAGTGCCAAGGGGACACTTCCTGGAGGAAGGGACGCCCAAGCTGAGATTTCAGGAGAGGCTGGAGCTAGACAGGCGGAGGGAATGCATGAGGCACACGCCAGGCAGGAGGAGTGAGTGAGCAGAGGCCTGGTGGCAAGACACCCCAAGGTGCCCAGTGCCCAAGGGGCCAGCTGGGGCTGTGGTGAGAAATGAGGTTGAAGAGCATGGGAGGACAGAGCTGGTTCATAAGGATTCACTCTCTGGGATGCTAGTATTGTCCATTTCACTGGTGAGAACTTGAGAGCCCACAGTCACACAGCCAGGTGGGGGCTGTTCAAGGCTTTTCAAAGCTAGAAAAGAGGTCCTGCCCTTGACCTTGGGGGGATGTCACTGACCTGCAGGCGTCCAGAGGAAAGCTGCAACAGGAGGTGGTCAGCTAGGCCCGCTGCCAAGAGAAGGAGAGCTTCGGGCTGGGCTGTGGAGAACTGCAGCTGGAGGTCGATGTCGGTCAGGGTTGTGGCCACAGGAACCTCCAGATGGTTCCCACCGAAGAAGGAGGCTGTGTGAGAGAGGGAGCTGTGGTCACGGCTCGGCCTCTCACCTGGAAGTACCTGCTTGGTTCTGGCTTCAGAAGGAAGGCACAGCCTTGCTTTGTGTCCAGTCCAGACCTTGGCTATGAAGGAGGCCAGAACCTAGCAATTCCCAGAAACTCAGGTCTCCTTCTGGGATTTTCCTCTGGGTCTGCTACCTCCCTGGCCCAAAGCAAAACTGTCACTGGCTTTGGGCCACTGACTACCTGGCCTGGTGGCCCCAGCATTGTAGCTCCAGGAGAACTACACCCATCCCAAACTGAGCCCCTCTCAAATTCTTTCTCCTAACTGCACTTATTCTTGGCTCCTGAGCAGCCCACCCACCCACAGCCCACACCATGCCCACCTCCAGGGGTTGGCTGGAGCCACAGCTGGTGCCCAGTGGTTGTGCTTAGACAGGCAGCCCACCCAGCCCCACTTCTCTCCAGGCCGTGCTCCCAGCTGCCCTAGGGAGTGAGGGCGGCAGCTTGTTGGCCTGAACCTGTGAGGAGAAGGGTCCCGAGGCCAGATGGAGACCATATGCAGTGCTGGACCCAGAATGGGCTGAAACTTCCTCCATTGCCCCCAATTGCTTCCTGCTGTAGAGCTATTAATGGCCCCTGTGAGTGGTCAGATCCGGCCCCATTGTTTCCGGCTGGGCTAAGGAGCCAAGGATGAGAACAGCTAAGCCTTTGCTTCCCCCAGGACTTAAGGCTGAAGACTGGGCCTGAGGGGCTGAGGGCCGCCTGGGCAGGGCAGAGAGGGCCTCTCAGGCAGCAGGCTGTATTTCAGTTTGACCAGGGGCATTGGTCACCATGCAAGCCCCTTTGGTCCCACACTGGGCTCCTTTTAAAGCTGCCATGTCCTCGAGGCATTTTCTCAAAATTAGCTTTCCTTGTCCTTCAATTTACTGTTGGTCCATTCCTTTTGCAGAGGTTAAGGCCAACTGTAACTTTGACTCTGTCCCACAGAGATCCAGCACTGGGAGGAAAACAGGAAGGGGTTAAAAAGGTGATTCATCCCTTCCTGCTCCCCCTAAACCCCATGTGAGTAAGCGGAGGCGATGGCCTTGGTGGGCATGAGCCACGTGTGGTCCCCCACCGCCCTGAGCCAGCTGGCACATCCACCTTGAGAAAGCAGCATCTGAGACGTGTAAGCCCTAAGGGCAGCAAACACCATTGGGAAGGATGTCCAAGAAAGATAATGCTTTCCCCTTGGGCTCAGTTAGAATCCCCTCTAGTTATCTTGTCTTGCCAGCACTTGTTGGCAACACCAGAAACTTGTCTGGGAAGCTAGAAAAATCAAATGAGAACTGCAAAACCGTCTGAGCAGGTAGGGACAGCAGGCTGGCAACCTCCGTGCCAGTGAGGGACAGGCCAGGGAGTTGGTGGGTGGCAGGCATGTGCAGGGGCACCTTATCTGCAGGGACAACCCAGCACACTAAACTGAGGGCTGCCTGAGCACAGGGGGTGGGGTGCACAGCCCCTGCAGGGTGGACCCCCCACTGTGGTTCCCCGGAGCTGGCTTACAGGGCCTCATTTCTATTGCAAAAGCGGATTGTTAAATGTTCAGGAATTTTGTGAGCTGGGTGACATTGCCCGTGGTGGGAATATTTATACCACAGAAAGAAGATGGGCAAATCAGGGCCTCCATTCCCCCAAGACAGAATCTTGTTAAACATTTACCTACCTACTCCCCATGGGGAAAGGGGTACATGCCCCTTCCCTGTGCAGGAGTGACCGCACCCCCATCCACCCTCCCTTGCACCAAGGGTGTATATAAACCTGTTGGGGCATGGTCAAGGTCAGCGGTCTGACCAGACAGGAACTGAAATAGGTGGCTGGTCCTAATCGTTGGACTACCTGCCTCCAAGCCTCTCCCGGCAGGAGAGAGTAGCAATCTGTTTGGCCTGGTTCACGAGGCCAGAGTGGGAGGGTGGCAGGAAGCAGAGGTACTTTCCAGAGAGCTGGGGTCTGAATGGGCTCATTGAGGGGCTGGGCCCTGCTGTTTCCTGTGGGGCCGGGGCGGGAAGGGCTCACACAGGCTGCCTTGTGCTGTCGAGAGAGAGAGAGAGAGAGAGAGAGAGAGAGAGAGAGAGAGAGAGAGAGAGAGAGAGAGAGAGAGAGAGAGAGAGAGAGCAGGCCAGGCAGCCCCCTCACCCCGGCAAAGGCTCTGAGGCTTCCCTGGCCACGGCTTTGGAAACTCTGACAGTGCCACTCCCCCACCTCCTTCTGACTCTCTTACTTGTGTCTGATGGGCTGCAGTTACAGGAACCCAGAATCCCTGTCCTGGGGGAACTAGTTGGAGAAGGGGTACAGGAGAAAGCAGGAATGAGTCACGAGTCAATCCCAGAGGGCTTCCTGGGGGAGGCAAGGGTGGTATAGAGTAGCAGAGAGGAAGGGGAATAGGCAGTCTTAGTGGGGGGCAGGAAGGCTGAGTGAGAGACTGGCAGGGGTACACAGGTCCCCCATGGATGGGCAAAGGGGCAGTGCTATCCCCTCATGCCCTGGAGGCTCAGGAAAACTTGAAGGCAAAGGAATAGATGGAAAAGGAGCAAGGACCAAGCCAGGTTTGGTGGCCTGATTTGGAAGAGGGGGGCTGGGAACCTGCTCTGGACTCCAGGTTCAGGAAGTCCACAATTTATCAAAATGCCAGGCCAGGCCTGCAGCAGCTGTGTGGGCTGCCATCTGGGCCAGAGGAAGGGGCTCAGGCCAGGCCTCAGTGTTACCATTCTGTAAAATGGGTGCTCTTTCCCAACCCCTTCCTCCTCATGTCTACGGGGATTAGTCCTGGTCCCTTCCAGGTCAGGGATTCATCTCCGAAATACAGACGTGCAGAGGGTCAATGGTGTGCACTGCCCAGGGGGTGCCCTGCCTTCAGCAGAGCGGGGATCAGGATGCCCCAAATGGTCTGGGGTACAAAGGGAGGGGGGAGGAAGAGTGCCGGCATGCATAAGTTTCTCTGTCTAGAAGAAGGTATGTAGGTGAGTGTATAGGGCTGTGTCCATGAGTATGTGTCCATGTGCAAGTGTGTGGGTGGCTGGTGGGTGTGTTTTGGGTTTGCGTAAGGCTGTGTGTCTGTGTGTGTGCGCGCGTGTGGGCTGGGAGCTGCCGGGACAGAGCAGTAATTGTGTCCAGGCCTGTCCTGCCCCTCTGTGCTCGCCCGCCGTTACTCGTCTGGGCCTGGCTCTGTGAAAGAAGCGTGTGTTCTTGGAGGCTTCCTGCCCCTCTCGCCCGGTGCCCATCTGAGAAGTTTGCTGAAGGTGGAGAAGGCCTTACAGCTTCCCACCCTTCCTGCCCATGAACAGGGAACAGGGCACTGCTGTCTGGGCCCTGGGGTGGGGTGGTTCCTGAGACTTAGAGTTGGGGACCCAGAAGGAGCCTGCATCCTGCCCTGCCAATCCCGTTCACAGATGGGGAGATGGGCCCAGAGAGGATGGGGCTGAGGCCAAGGTCCTCCAGCAAGTCCCCTAGCAGTGCCACTGGTGGTGCTGGCTTCTCCTGGCTCCCGGGGGGCACTCCCGGGGTATGCGTGAGTGGGGACCTGCCCCGGGAGACCCCAAACATGTTGCATGAGCCCATGATGACACCCACCCCTTTGCTTGTCAGTAGGTTCTTGGGGAAAAGAATCACTGTGCAGTGAGCAGCTCTGCCCAGCAGGCACCCCACACCCTTCCAAGCCTGGCTAGGGCAGGTCTGAAGCATAGGTGCCTTTTCCAATCTGGGCTGGGGTGGTAGGTGGGGCTGGTGCAGACCTTGCCCCTCCTGAGTCCTCAGAACACCTAGGGGCTAACCCAAACCATCTCTCTGTCTTTGTCTGTCCGCTATCCCTGCTGCCTGTCCCTGCCTCTATTGTCCCTTGTCCCTGTCTTCCTATTTGTCTTTGTCTCTTTCTCCTCCTCTCTGCTCCCATCCTGGTTGTCTGGGAGCACCACTCCTTGCCCCAGGACAGTCTGGAAGCCAGGCACAATCTCAAAATTCTCTGCAGCCCATGCCTCAGCAGGGTACTCGGCTTCCACTTTCCAGACAGAACAAACTGAGGCTCCAGAGAAGTGATTTGACAGAGAAAAGCAGAAGAGAGCCCGCTACTCCTGCCTCCGCCACCTGTCGGAGCCCACCGTCTCGGCACCCCCACTCCGCCCCGCCCCACTCCCTGGCAGTCCATCCCTGCGTGCCCAGCTCCTGCCACATTCCGGGTTGCTGGGGGCATCCAGGCGGCCCTCAGCCGGCATGCGTCATGGGCAACGGCAGCATTCCTGGGTGTCTGCTGCCGCCTGACTTTATAAGGGAGAAAGTCTGGGAGCCCAGAGATGCTGGGTGGGACGGCCAGTGGGAGTGTCTGAACCCACAGTGAGGGTCAGGGGTGGGAGACCTGGGCCTGGGGGAGGTACACCCATGCCACTGAGATGCGCTGGAGGTGAGAGGTGCGTGGGGAGAGAAAGGGGGGCCCGATTCCATCCTTCCTTCCTTCCTTCCATCCATCCACTCAATCAATCACAAATATAATAATGTGGAGATAGGGTTGGACAGAAAGAGGCAACCAGGAAGAGACAGAAAGCCTGAGAAAGATATCGAGAAATAAAACCCTCCCTCCTCCTCAAAGCCTGCACCTGGGGATACGGACCAAGGCCCAGGAAGGAGATGAAGGAGAAAAACCAAGAGAGACAGAGAAAGCAGGATGTTGGCAGCGAACCTGCTGCTGTGGACAGGAGCGAGGGAGGGGAGGGGACCCTGCTCTGGAGCCAAGTCGGTCTCCTCCACAGCCCCTTGGGGCTTGGCACCTGGGGTGGCAGATCCTGGCTCCAGGTCTGGGCAGGCAGGGCGAGGCTGGGGGAGCCCCCTGAGGGAGTCTGAGGGGGGCTGTGGGGGGCGTGTTCTGGGAGGGCAGAGGCAAGGAGGGAAGGGTGCTCTGTCTCCCCTCGTGGGTGTGTGAGGGACTGAATGCCGGCCCTGCGTGAGAGACTTTCCCAAGGCCACCGGGGCCCCCTGCAGATCTCAGACCATGTCCCTCCTTTGTGCCTCCAAGGCACTCCTTTTCTCTTTACTGTGTTCTGCCCCCAAGCCAGAGCACCTCTGAAGAGAATGGGGTGGGTGGGGTGAGGTGGGATGGTCCCTCTGATTTAGAACCGGAGGTACAGCCCCCAGGGCGGTGGGGCTCAATGTCTGTACATGCCCCTATCCGTTTTAGAGCTCGGAAAGCAAAGCAGTGTGAACGGGAGACCCCCCAGACCCCTGCACGGCCCCGGAGGGCAGGGTGTAGGTGAGAGTGGGGCTCAGTGTCACGTGTATACACACGGGGTGTCCGAGTGAGTGTGGGGCAGGGGTGGGATGGGGGATGCAGCGTGTGGGGCCCACAGTCTGGGTCCGGACATGACCGTGACTGCGAGCCCCCTCCCCAGCCATGTGGGCTCCCCGGGCAAGGGAGAAGCTGTCCTGTGTGCTGCTCAGATGCCACTGCTCCCACAGACCCTCCATCAGCACGTCCCACTGTCCCCCCAAGGCTCAGCCATCTCAGACAGAGCAGTCACCTCCCCCAGCTCTGTGCCCCCTCCCCGTTCACTCAGCTGGGGGCACTCCCATCCATCCACTCGGCCTCCACAGGCGGGAAACCAGGTGTTGTCTGCTCCACTCTCCCCACCCCTGCTGCCCTCCAGCCCCCAACCCCCCAAGCCAGGCTGACACCAAGGCCTGCTGCCCCTACCTCCATATCACCCTTTAGGGGTGGCCACCTTTCTGCAGTCACCCCGAGTCCTCAGGCCACCATCACTGGCAGCCTCCTCGCTGGTCCCCAGACTCCAACCTTCCTCCCGTCCTTTCTCCACACAGCAGTCAGAGGGAACGTCCAAGGGAAGGGAACAAGCTGAAGGATGTCACTCCCTGCTTAAATGCTTCAGCGGCTCGCTCTTGAACCCAGGCACGGAAGGTCCTGGCCGCCCCACGCCCCCAACCTCAGCTCCTCGCCCCATGTTGCCCATAAGCACCATCTCCCCAAACGAGCCGTGCTCTCCGGCCTCCAGGCTTTTGCATGTACTGTCTCCTCCGCCTGGAGCTCCGTCCTGTCAGCGCTCACTCAACGTCTCATCGTTTTCTCACTGTGGATACCACTTCCCAGCCCTACTCCCACCCTCGGCAGCCAGTGTTAGGCCCCTTCCTGCATCCTCTGAGAGCAGCCTGGAGGTCTCCCATTGAAGCACCTACCCCCTGCTTTGTAATTAGCTGTGGTCTTTGTGTGTGTCTCTCATCCAGGAGACCGTGAGCTTCCCGGGGGCAGAGACCCTCTGCCTCGCACAAGCCCTGACTATAGCACATGCTCAATAAATACTAGTTGACTGGACAAGTCAGTGGATGGCCAGCCCTGTGGGGGCCGAACCCCAGCCACAAGGGGCAAGGAGGTTACAGGGGACAGACTTAGCTCAGACCAAAGTTCCAAAGTTACCTGCCCAGCAGTGACACTGGGGTCATGCAAGCAAAAGCTAGATGGCCCATGCCTCCCTCGCAGGGCTGGCTGCCGGGGAGACGCTCCCCACACCTGCAGACCCCACAGGACTAACTGCTCATTAGCTAGCCTAACTCTCTGAGTGCAGTCTGGGATTGCATAACCAGACTGTCCCAACAGTCCAGTGACAGCCGTCATGCAAACAGCGGATTAGTTCAAAATCACACAGAGCTTGAAACAGCAGCTGCCTCTCTCAGGAGACAATACCTTATCCCAGCACAGGGTACTCCAGAGGTGGAACGTGGCGTTCACGGGCAAATGGCCTCCACATCCAAACGCCAGAGACCTCTGCCTGAGGGTCAGGTGGTCCCGTCCCTTCTTGTCACAAGAACTCTTGAGCCATGCGTCTCCCACTCAGAGCACTTGACCTTCTGCTTGGTTGGCTTTCTGGTTCCTTGCAAGGCCAAGGAGGCCAGGGCAGGAAAATGATTTTCTCAGCTGTTGGCTGAGCCCTGACCCTGGTCACTGGCCTCAGCTACTGGGCCTCTTACTGAGTACCTTGAGGCCACCCCTGTGGAGGGACATTGATTGGGGAAAACATCCAAGCTAGGGGCCCTCTCTGGAAGCTGAGTGCTCCTGGAGAGGAAGCAGGGGCAGGCGGGGTAGGAGAGGTGAAGCTTGCCCACAGACCCTGACAGGGGCAGGGCTGGTATCCTGGGCTCCCAGCCACGTGTTCCAACCCTGGGGCCACGTGGGGCACAGAGGAAGCGGGAGGGAAAATGAGAGGTTTTGCTGGAAGAAGGAGCCCACAGAGTCCACCCAGGCTGGAGGGGTGGGAGCGGGAGGAAGCGGGGGGCCTCAATAGAGTCTTTGTGGAAAGCCTGCTGCTCCCCAGGCCCGAGGCGAGGAGGGGTGGGGCTGCTGTGGCAGGGAGCAGTTCCAAGAGGCTTTTCCCTACCTTATAATTTTCCTTCTGTACAGGGAGACAGCTGGATTTCCAAGCCCTTTCCTCACTCCCTATCCCCTGGCTTTCCAGGCCTTAGAGGGGCCGGGGGAGCGTCCCCTCAATGGGCCCTGGCTTGGGTGGGGGTTCTGGTAGGGAAGACACAAGAATAAGGGACCTTCATCGGACCCTGGGCCTGCCCAGGCCCCCAGCCCCTGCACGGGCCCTGTGGGGGATCCCCTGTTTTATGGATGAGGAAACTGAGGCTCCAAGGGCAGTCCCCTGAGCTGCACAGAGAGCAGTGGCAGAGCTGGCGTTCAAGCCCCAGTGGGTCTGGTCCCAGAGCTGGGTGTGGTGGGCATCGGTGAGGATAATGGTGCAATGAGTGTGCGTGTACACAGAAGTGGGGGGGCTTGGTTGCTACATGCAGATCGGAAGTGGGAGGAGGGTGTGAGGGTTGGCCGCCCGCCTGGGGAAGACTCGCTTTTTCCCTTCTCCTCCTGGGGCTTCCTCAGTCAGGGTCAGAGATGGAGGTGGGAGGGTGGGAGGAAGGCAGGGAGAAGCATCTGCTTTCGATGCGTAGTCTGGCAGACCCGGCCTCTCGGCCTCTCCCAGTACGGCTGGAAGGACTGGGGCTCTGGGGAGGAAGCTTCTTCCGGGGCTGGCTGGGGATGGCATGTTCCAGGAGCTGTCCATAGACGCCAGCCCTGCCCGCTGGGGACTGACGGCCAGGGCAGGAGGTGGCGGGAAGTGGAAGGCGGGGGTCTGGGCTCTGCCCAGGGCGGGGAAGCCTGCCCCCAGGAGGCTGCTGGGCCAGGCCCTCTCCTGGCAGAGCCCAGAACAGGGAAGCCCATTGCGTACCTCCAAGTCCGCCCCCAGTTCTGAGACAAGAAATGAGAAACCGCTAAGGGCAGGGCCATTGGGGAGTTGTCCCGAGGCCACCCCCTGCCTGGCAGGCTGGGTTCGGAGACAGTGAGTGTGTGACCTTGGTGGGGGTGGGGGGATGTGGTGGAAGCGATGACTGTCAGTCTGGCCAGAGGCCTGGACCGGGGGGGGCCGCTGTGAGTCCAACAGGCCATGGGCCCTGCAGAAGCCACCACTATCTCTGGACTTCAGTTCCCCTATACGAACTATAGGGAAGAGGGGTGCAATGACCCCACAGCAGAAGTCCCCTGTCCAGGAGACTGGGAGCAGCAGAGACTCCCCCAGAACACACACACACACACACACACACACACACACACACACACACTCCAGTCATAGCCACATGCTCTTGCATTTTCTCTGGCCCCAGTTTTCCCATCTGTATGGGGAGACAGACATATGCCTGGCCCCTGCCCAGCCCAGCTCAGCCCAGCCCAGCAGGAAGTGGCCAGTGGAGGGGTGTGGCTGCTACAGAGGGTACAGCAGAGCCTCCTCTGACCCAAATGGCCATGGGCCCAGCCAAGACTGGAAGTGCTCGAGGACAGGACCCACGGCCCGACCCCCTACCCGGGGCATCTGTGCATCCAGGGGGCCCATAAACAGCTGCGGATGGAGGAAACATCAGCATCTAAGGGAGCAAAGGATCAAAACGAGGTGGCTTCAGCTCCCTATTAGGGGTTTTCTCTCAGGCAGAGCAGTGAGCTCTCTGGCTCTGGTGGTGTGCCAGCAAGAGGCAGAGCAGGATGGACCGGGAAGTGGTCCCACCTGCCATCTCCTCAGACCCCTTCAGCCTGTGAGCTCCTCCGGAGCTGTGTCCACCCGGGGCACACTCTCTCCAGGTTATGTCTCCCCGTATCCCCCGACCCTGGCCTCAGGCCCTGCATTTTTGCTAATGGTACCCACATCTCTGTCTCCAACAGCAACTCTCAAGGGCTCTGGGTCTACCCAATGCCCCCTAGAATCTAGACAGAACTTCCCCAGGAGCCCCCAAATCCTACCCCTCCCAAACTAGACTCAGGGCCATCCCTCCCCCAACCCACTCCCCATCCCCCTTTTCTGGGTGGAAACATGAGAGTCCTCCCAGACCCTTCTCCCTTCTCCCTCTCCACCACTGACTAACTACCCTGTTCTGCTAGTCCTGCCCCTCAGTTCTCCCTTGCCTGGCTTAGTGAATTTCCTGCCTCCTATTTGCTAATAGCAGTCAGAATTAACTTTCTAAAAGGAAAGTTGCTCCATCAGCCTCCCTTGCTTGGAAGCCTTCAATGGCTCCCCATTGCCCCAGGATCAAGACCCAACCCCCTAGCATGGCTCTGAGGGCCCCGGGTGACCTTGCCCCTGTTGGGCATCCAGGTGACAGCCTCACTGGGCCTTGGGCTTTTTCCACCCAACAGGTTCTCACTTCCCTGCCTTCCCTCAGGCTGGGCCTTTGGCCTGGCAGGCTCGTCTCTCCTTTCTGGCTGTGAAACGCTCTCAGGCCCCTTCAGGGAAGATGTCTTCCCCCACCCTTCCCTGTAGCCCAAAGTACTTTCTCTGCACGTGGGGTGCAGACACTCAAAGGTGGCTGGGGCAGTTGTGCACTGTTACTTCTTTTCCTCAACACTGTGAGCCTCAGGGCGGGACTCTGGGCCCCAAGATTGGCCCTGACTGGGGAGGGGAGGTGGGAAGAGGGAGGCAGGGGCCCGGCAGGACATGGGGGTTGGGCCGTATTTCCCCAGGTGATCTGGCTGGGTGGGCTTGCGTCTGGGAGCTACCCCCATCTTGTCTGACCTCAGGCTCCTTTCCAGACCCCGTCTGCCCTCCAGGCCCCAGTGCCCAGAGGTAGGGAGCCGGGCCTGGCCAGGGATTGGGTGGGGCTGGGGGACTGCCCCAGACAGGGAATGCTTTTTCTGGGCCTGTGGTGACCGAGTCTGGTGCTTGTTTTTAAAGAAAATAGAATTGGAGCCCCTATTTATAGCTGGAGGCCACAGCCATAGACAGGAGCCGTTGGGGTCTGAGGCTGTGCAGGCTCCCACCCGGTAGGGGTGGGGGTGGGGCTATTCCCAGGCCTCCTGCCCCCCTTTTCTCAGGCCCCAAGGAAGTGCCTGGGGGATCTTGGCTTCCCTGGGACAGGATGTAGCCTGCTTTGGGGAGGAGGACTCAAGTGATGCGGATGGAAAATTTCTCTTTGGATTGGTCCCTTGGGGCCCAGAGTACCCAGTGGGAATGTGCTGAGGTGAGGGTCCATATGTCCACAGAGAAGGCAGAGAAGGACCTGGGTGAGGGGGATGGGCTCTGGCCGCAGAGGGAGCACCATGGATGGCTATGGAGCCTGGGTAAAGGGGTGAGGAAAAGAGAAAAGAGCAGGCTGGAGAGATAGGGAAGAGAGACAGAAACAGGGATGGAGAAGAGATGGACAAAGACAAGAATGGGGGAGACACATGGCAGGATGGGGAAGAGAGAAACGGAGAAAGGGGAAGGGGGAGGAGAGGAGGAAGGGGGATGGGGGAGAGAGCTGGAGGGACGGGGAAGGGGAGAGAGATGGGCAGGCAGCTGACACTGTGAGTAGAGGGGATAGAAGAAGCAAGGGCGACTTGCAGAGGTTGTTGGTGAGGCAGAGAGAGCCTTCGGGACCCTCTGCAGAGCGGCTGGAGGCTGAGTTGGATGCCGTGAGGCCCTCTGTTTTTGGCAGTCTCAGGATTCAGGGTGGGAGGCCCAGGTGGGACGGGTTCAAGCTGGACTCCCACCTGCAGCCAGCGACTATTCAGGTCACTCTCTTGGTTGTGCCCGCTGCGGGCTGCGGGGTGGCTGCAGGGCACTGGGCAGGCAGGCTCTTTTAGCCTGGGGCGTGTGTCAAGGACCCACTGCCACAACTGGTGACTCAGACAGTTAAAAAAGGAGCCGCTCCGTGCGGTGACTCAACTGTCTCTGGAGGGGCTGGGTGGGTCTGGCTGGTACGAGATCGGGTGGTCTGGGTTTATTTTTGGCAGGGCGGGGCTGGGGCCAGGGGGTGGGAGATGGGAACCGGGGGTGGAGAGGAGTCACCACTCATCCCCAGAGAGCCTGAGGGCTCTGTGACAACTTAGGGAAGCAGTTTCCCAATGCCAGAGAGCCCTGGCAGGCCGGGCGCCTGTCAACCCCATTCTAGGCCCAGCCTGCCACACTCTGTGGCCCAGGACAAGCAGTTGGCTTTCTCTGGACAGCGGTAGAGTCCCCTGTCCTGTCCTCAAGAGGCTTGAGGTTAGAATTTTAGAGCTGACTCTGGAGACTGAAGATCTCACCCAGGGGCCCAGACAAGGACAAGGGTTTGCCTAAGGCCACACAACTGTCATTGCACAGCTGGCTCAGGTCTCCACATCTTCCCTTCCCCAGGGCTGTCACCCGTTGCAGGGACAGGCTCCCATCTGAGTACCCGCCCCGGAGGAGCTCGGCTGGGCTCCAGCTGGATGGCTGCAGGGAAACAGGCCCCAGATGACTGGACATGGATCCCTGGCTTGGGAAGGCCCCTGGGTTCTATTAGCACATATCTGGGGTGCCAGCTGGGCCCTGCCCAGGGTCTGTTGAGAAGAGGCACGTCTGTGGGGTGAAGGCTGAGGGTGCTCTCACACTGGGATGTTGACCTGGGGACCCAGGCTCTGGCCAGCCCCTGACCCCAGAGACCCCCTCCATTGGCCCTGCCCCAGGTTACTCACCCTGGCTCTGCATCTATCTCCCGAGACTCAGCTCCCCTCACCTCCTCCTGCCCCGTCTCCCACATACATGAGCCTCAGGCATCATCAACACCCCCAGGGCAGAGGTCTCCCACCTCCCTCAGTCTGGGTTTCTGTGCCTCCGCATGCAGCCTCCACTGCCCTATGAGTGGTGCTAACAGCCCTCTGGGAGCTCTGGCAGTTGAGTCATCTCATCTCCCATTGCCAGGCCCCGGCCTCCAGTCCGACCTCCAGAGAGGGGCCCCGGAGGGGTTGGCAGAGAGCAGGGAGGAGACCAGCTTCTAGGCTCTTCCCTCCCATAAAAGGTCCTGGGGCCTGTGCCTTCTCCTCCTCCCCTCCCACCCGCTCTCAGGTTCCGGTCTGAGTTTCACTTGGTCATTCATTCAGCACGTATTTCTTGAGTGCCTGCCGTATGCCAGGCTCAGTGATCTCCACTGGGGGTGCTATTGGCTTTGGGGAAACAGGCCTGGGAGTGGGCGGGCTGGGAGGCATGTGGACCTCAGGCAGTTCAGCAGAACCCTACCCTCCTCCTCATGCCCCCCTTTCTGAAGGGCCAGGGGCTGGTGGGCAGCAGCCGGCCGACACCCCTGGGGGGCCCAGCTGCCTTCCTCCACTTTGTCCCACACAGATCCTCTCACAGGGCCACCATGTCCAATCCGCTGCCTTGGAACCTTTCTCAAAGATTCCCAAGCAGGGAGCCCCATCCTGCTAGCTGTCCCCACCCCAGAAGATGGGAACAGAATAAGAGCAGCCTCAGAAGCAGGCACTTACAGAGCATCTATTCCAGGCAAAGTGCTTTATGGTATCTTGTGTAAGCCTCAGCATACATAGAAGGAAGGAATCATTTACTCCCATTTTAGGGAAGAGGAAACTGAGGCTCAGAAAGGCCGGGTCACTTGCCAAGGTCACAAAATGAATAAGTGGCTGAGCTGGAATTGAATCCATGTTCTTAATCACCCTTCACCCAGCCTCCCTGCCTCCCCCGTTCCTGTAGAGGTTCCCAGAGCCAAGGACTCAGGAGGAGGGAGAGGTGGGGCCTGTGTCAGGACTGAGGGGCGGGAGGGAGGCTCACTCTTAACTGCTCCCAGACACCCAAAAAGGGTGATTTGTTCCTTTCCTGGCCAGGATGGAGTGTGTGTGTGTGTGTGTGTCTGGGCCCGAAGCTTGCCTTGCTGGCCGGCCTCCAGCTGCAGGAAAGCGGCTGTGCACAAGCGAAGGGGGTGGGGGTGGGGGGCAGTGCCGTGGGAATCAGCATCCTGGGCCTCCTGATATTTATAGCTGCCCTCTCCTGCCATGTGGGCGGGGAAGGGGTGACTCTTAGGTGGGAACGGAAGTTGATCTCCTCTCCCCAGGCCCGTCTATCTCCCCGAGAGTGGGCTGACCCCCAGAGCCCTGCTCTGCCGGGGGAGGGCTGAGTGGAGGGCTTCCCCCAGGGCTGCTGGCTCAGGGGCTGGACATCCTCCTTCCCGGCCCCAAGCCAGGCTCCTGAACAACAGTGTGTATGTCGATGTACCTATGAGGTGTCAGAGTGCTGACATAATGGACCAGGGGGGACAAAGGCCTATAACCCCACAGAGATGGAGGGCAGGGCCCTGGGAGGGTCCTCAGAGCAATCATTGGTTGGCAAAGGCCCCCATGAGGAGCTGGTGCTGGAGCTGAATCTTGAAGGATGGGGAGAAAAAGGGAAGGCCAATGTTAGGGAATAGCTTGAGCAAAGGTGGAAGGGTGCCAGGGTTCATGGCTTGTTCTGGATGGTTATCTGATGGCCTAGTTCAGCAGCCAGCCTGTGGGCCAGGACCCAGGATCACCTTGAAAGTGGAGGCTGACATTCTGGGGGACGAGAAGGATACAGCACAATAATGGTGTCTTGGGTCTGCAGGTGGATGGCTCCGCAAGGCCCCTGCCCACCTGGAGGCTCAGGGATGTCCTGTCTGGTACCAGGAGGGGCAGGAGTGGGAAGGTAAGGTGGGAGAGACCACAGAGTCCCTACCTGTCCTGGAGAACATTGGGATTGTGCTGAGCTCCCCCAGAACCTGCTCCAGCTGGAGGACATTTTCCAGGGGTCCTTGGTATAATCTTGGTATCTATTCTTTGAAAGCCAAGCAGTCCTTCCTTGTATCTGACCGAAGTGTCCCCTGATCTCAATTTGTTTCCGCTCAAAGTAATTCACTGGTTTCAAAGTTTTTTTTTAAGCCAGAAAATCCTTCATCAAAACTGCTTCTTACACACACAAAATCCCAATCTATAAACATATGCTGACGGAGTGGCTACGGGTGAACTGGGGTGGGCAGGCATCCCATATTCTCAGGCTCAGCAGCCTCCAGGGGTGAAGCCTTGGGCCAGTCTGAAAAATCCTCTTCCGGTGGGCTCAGCGGTTTCTATGCCCCTTTACGGGCCCAGCCCTGTGCTCAGCAAAAGCTGGTGGAGACCCCTTAGAATAGCAGAAGGGATGTCTGTTCTCAGGGAGCTGCCGGTCATGGAGCCAAGGCCACATGGCCCAAACCAGGTACAGGAGCAAAGGGCAGGGAGGCTAAGGACTCTCTGTGGGAGTCTGAGCAAGTTGCCACCCCTCTTTTGGTCCTGGTTTCCCTCTGAACCCTGGGGGGCTGGCCTGGGGTGGGGGACTCTGCAGTAAGGCCTGGGAGGGGAAGCTTCATGGACACACCCTGAGACACACAAGCTGAAACGGTTAAGCATGAGCCGTGGCTGGAGGCCCGGCCAACGCACACCAGAGCCGGCTCCTCCACAGGCAGGGGGCTGGCTGGGGCGTGGGCAGGAGTTCAGCGGGAGAAAGAAATGGTCAGCAGGATCATCACTGCCCCCTCCAGAACATGGGTGAGTCATGCCACCAAGACACCCCTGCTGGCAGCCCCCAGAGCCACTATGCTACATTGAAGACAAATGTGCCTCTACTTGGTACCCCAGCTGTCAGAGGAGGGTGAAGGGCTTTCCTGAAAAGGAGATTGGTTTATGCTGCAAGAAAGTGGGGCGACTTTGTAGAGGCGGAATGGGGTGGCCTTGCTGGAGGAGAATGGGGAGGCAGGAATGGAGATGTGGAGTCCTCAGGGAGCTAAGGAGGCTGGAGACCTGTCTCTCTCCCTTGCTGGGGTCCCTGAGCTGTGCTGGTGGGTGGCTGCCCACTTGGCGTGATCTGAGAGGGCTGGCTATTGCTGGGGTGAATGAGAACACCACGGCCTATGAGCCCAAAGAGTGACCGGAGGCAGTTGGTGCTTCTCTCTGAGCCTTGGTTTCCTCATCTGTAAAATGGGGATGTTTCCTGACTCATAGGGCTGCTGTAGAGGCTGCAGGATGATGTGGGTAGCATCCACCATGGGGTGTCTCAGGAATTCAGTTACAAGATAGCTCCATCCTCTCCCATTTGGAATTATCCTGAGAGGCGGAGAGAGCTCAGAACCCCTACCCCAGGGAGGACCCAGCACAAGCTTGTTCATACAACTCCAGGGGGGTTAACAGTAATTTTGGGACCCACTTTAAGCCTGTGCTTGGAGGGAGTCCTAACTCTAGAAGGCTCTATAGAAACTGGACATAGGATGGGGCAGGGCGGCCTTTTGGAGGCTAGAGGGGAGCTGGGTGGGGAGGGGAGGTGAAGGAGCAGAGGGACCAGGGACGGAGCCGGTACCAGTCCCATCGGACCCACAGACCTCCTTGTTCATTCGCTCCTGGCAATGACTAGAGGCCGTGGCACATCACCCCCTCCCGCCTCCTTCCTCACGGCCTTCCCCCAAGCACCACCCAGCCTAGGTCAGTGAGCTCAAAGGCGTGAAGCAGCAGCCACCCAGAGCTCCCGGTCCCAGCCACCTCGTCCCAGCCTGTAAGTGGCTGTGTGCACAGTCCGTGCATATCCACGCGTGTACCCGCATCTGGGTGCACAAGTGAGCCTGAACGTCAGGGCTATTTCCAACTCCCCCTCCCCCGCCTGCCCCCTCCTGGGCAGCACGCCCAGTTCCCAGACGAGCCTATACACTTCCTCTGCGAGCTCCACACGCACCCCACTCCCCAGCCGCCTTCCTCGCCAGCCCAGCCGCCGGGCCCACCTGGCGCGGCCCCCTCCCCCGGCCCCAGGCGGGCAGCCCTGAAAGGCCCTTCTTGTCCTGCCTGGGCGGGCGGACGTCGGGGGGAGGTGTGTGTGCTCAGTCATACTTGGTTCTGGAACAGCTTTTCCAGAGTCCGGGTGGGCTGGGCCAAGGGGCCTAGCCCCTGCCCCTGCCCTGCCCTAGAGGCCACGGGTAGCACAAAGGCGCACACACAAAGCTCAGAGTCAGTCCCCAGCACCATCGGTCCCCTCAAACCATCCTCAGAGGCAGGAGAAGCAATCCAGATTCAATTCCTCATGTCCCCCGATGCTGCTAAGACAACCCCTCCTCCCAATTCAGGTAACACATGAACTTTCCCTGCCAAGTACTCCGTCCAAGGCTCACTTCAACCCCTCACATTTCAAAGTCAGCTCTGTCAACCAGGGAAGAGGTGCAGAGCCACTGTCCCTGCATGCTTTGGGCTCTCTCTGACCTCTCAGGTTTTGCTCACGCTGTTTCCCCAGCCTGGAGCGTGTCTTCTTTCATCTCTGCCTGTCTGTCTTTCAAGCATCAGCTCAAATCTCATCTCCCCCAATGCTTTCCCTCTGCTGAGGGCATCTCCTAGGGCTCAGAAAGGAGCTGGTCACCACACTTATTATTCTCACCGTCATGGGGCCTAAGCCCAGCCTCCTAAGCAATTCCTTAAAGCAGGGCTGAGGGCTCTGTGGGACTTAGAGCACTTTGCTTCCTCTCCAGGGCCTCAGTTTCTCTATCTGTACAACAGAAAGTTTAGCCCAGATGGGCACTGGACTCCCAGGCTCCATGACCTGGATGCTCTGGAATACTGATGAGAGTAGGGAAAGCATCCCACTGTGATCCACTCAGGTACTTGAAATCCTGAGGGCCTTTGGGGCTGGGAGTGATTCTTCCTCGGGTGGGGGCTGCCCCTATTGCAGAGACCAGGACAGGGAACTAGTTCAGGAGTGGTGATGGAGATGGGTTGTTGAAGGGGAGCTCTGCTTGGGAGGGGCAGAGGACACCAGTTATCCCACTCCCTCCCCGTTTCCAAATTCCATGCTGCTCCCCTTCATTGGCTCCCCACTGCATAGGCTGTGGGCTTCGGCCACCCATTTAGGGTTTCTGTGCTCCAGCCCAACGGCTCTTCCTGTCCTTGTGCTCAAAATATGCCTTCTAGTCAGGCTGCTGGCATTTCTGTCTTGACATCTCTCTGCTTATATTTACCTCAGAGCCTTTGCTCAGGTTGAGCCCCCTGCCTGGAGTACTGACCCTCTTTCCTTCCTCCAAGGTTTGGATCCACTGCCCACCGTGCCCTGGCTGGCCCCTGAATTTCTCTTCTCCATAGTCTCCACCTGGGTCTTTGCAGACACAATCAAGAACTACTGTTTGTGTTTTAATTTGCTTTTCTGCCTCTGAATGAGTCCAAGTTCACTTGTCCATTTTTGTGCACCTCTCACTGCCTAGCACAATGCCTGCACACGGTTAGCGCTGAGAAGTTATTTGAGAATGGATCTCAGTTGAGCTCAAGGGGGTGGGAATGGTGGGATCTCTCCTTGGCTGGGGGCTGGGGCTGGATAAGCTGACCTCCCCAGTCACATCAGACACCTGCTTCCCACCTCTCCGGAGGCCCATCCCATCACCTAGGTCCTGAGACCTTGGGGGGTGGGATACCTGGGGAGAAGATCTGGGAACCCAGGGATCCAGCCCTGACTCATTCCAGTGTGTGTGGGGGGTCCTCTCCTGACTCATTTCCCCTCTGGGTACCTCGTGATGCCCTCTATTAGAGCTGGCTTCCCCATTTGATGGGGAAAAGGGTGCGGCCTGGGCTCCTGGAAAGGAGGCTCAAACTCTTCCTCTGCTCAAAATTGCTCTTGGGAATGGTCCCGAAACATGTAGGTTAAGCACTGATTCATCCATGGGTAGTAATGACTGGTAGGCCCCGAGGCCCCAGTTCTCGCGGCTTAACTAGACTATGCCTTAACTGAAGGAGAGTGCTGTGATGGTGGGGTTTCTGGCCAAGTGACAGAGACGGGACACGCCCTAGTGCCTCACAGAAGGCAAACTTCCATTCGGTCTCTGCTGAGGACAGGCACCAATGCCATGGACAGGGAGGGTGGCAGGGAGTTGTCCAGTGCTGTCAAAGGACAAGTCCCTGCTGGGGCGCAGGATCCCTGAGGGTCCCCGCCCTTCCTCCAGGAGGCCTAAGGGTGGGTGGTTGTGTCTGTCACCAGCCAGGCTCTCTCAGTGAGGAAGAGGAAGACAGGAGCAAGGAGGAGGATGAGAGGAGGGTAGCGGCAGAGAGTCTAGACAGACAAATCCACCTGGAGAGAAGGGGAGGGGACCCTTGAGCAGAGGAGGCTGGAGGGGATAGAGGACCAGTGTGTGTGGGCCCCACACAGAGCGGGGCAGGGTGGCTCCCTCTCCAATCCCTGCCCTGCCGCACCCCTCTTGCCTGGCCTGGGGCATCTGAGGCTGGGGTACGTGCTCCCAGCTGTCCCTGGGTCACTCCAAGCCTGCCGGGTGCACGGAGCCCTGACGGCGCTGGGACAGCCCGCTGGGTGTCACCGACAATCCACGCGTGCACAGCCACGCCCTGAGCAGTTGGAGCCTGGTGCTCCTGGACACTCCGAGCTGGACAACCTCGGATAACTCGAGTCCGGATAACCGGAGATCGATAGCCTTCGGTGCGGTCCATCCCCGGGTCGAACTCCTGGAGACCTCGGTCTGAGGTGGGAGAAGCGCCAACCCTCATCTCCCGGTCTGGGAGCCACCTCCGGCCCTTCTTGTCCCTTCTCCCTAGCTCAGCTCTGCACAGGCCCCTCACTCACCTGCAGATGCGGCGCTGGTCAGCACGGCCAGGGTCAGAACCAGGCCCAGGGTGGGGGCGGGAGGCGGGGGCCGCGGGCCGGAGCGCATCGCCGCGGACTTGCGAGGAGCGGAGCGCGCTCAGAGTCGGCACAGGGAAAGTCAGGAGTGAAGGGAGCGCGGCACTGCTGGCGGGCGGGGGCTTAACTTAACTCCGTGGGCGGGGCGGGCGCCGACCCGCCTGCTCGGGTTTCAGGCCAGAGCTCCCCCCTGCCCGCCTCCCACCCCCCGGCCCCCACCTTCTTAAAGGGCCCGTGCTGGGCTGCTCCTCCCCGGGGCAGGGGTGAGGGGACCGTTATGTGTCTCGGTTAGATCTGGCCCCACCCCGGACATTTGGGGCAAAAGCCCTAGAAGAAATTGAGCGAAAAGTCAGTGAGTTCAGACCTCCTGAGCTTTGACCCCAGGAATTCCCAGAGACCCCTTTTGGAAGGATGCCGGAGCTAGGACAGCCCCCTCCCTTTCCCGTTTTGGGGGAGGATTGCTGGGGGTGAGGGAGGCACACTCCAGACCAAGGAGAAAAGATAGATGCGGGTCCTGGACTGCTTTGCCCCCCAGGCTTGGGCAGGACCCCATTGGGGCAGAGCTGCGCCAGCCTAGGGTTCTGGAGTGCTCTGTGTCCACCACCTTGTGGCCTGGACCTTCTCTGCCGTGCAGGACCTCAATCCGCTGCTCTGGATTCCTCCACAGGGCAGGAGGGAGTCTCAATTCCATGTAATCATTTGCCTGGGGTGGGGGGTGGGGGGAAGCCACGCCAGGTGGGCAACCATGGCATTCTCCCCTCCCTGTTTTATGGAGGAGGAAACAGTGGGGCTCAGGGCTGGAAGGGCTCTTGGGAGGCCCTAGGTTGAGAGTAGGTCCCCGGCCATTTGGAGGGACCCAGAATCCGGGTGTTTCAACTTCCTGAGGCTGCTTCCTAGAAATCTGGCCCTGGATTTAGCTCCTACCTAACGGTTCTCATGCTGGGGCCCTTTTCCGTCTGGCTCCCTCCCAAGCAACATCAACCTTGTCCCAAACAGGAGGGGAAAGGGCAATATTATTTCAGAGCTTCCAGCGCCCAGAGGTTCTGCCTGCACCCTGCCTTGCTCCAGCATCAGCGTTGCCTGTAGCGAATGGGTGGAAGGCTTCCCTGGAGTGCTCACCCACTCCTTTCTTTTTCCCTTCCCTTCTCTCTGCTGAAAACGTGCCTGCTCCAGCCCACCCCCCCTGCATCCTCTTCCTAGGCCCTCCCCATCACCAGTGACAGTCCCACAATATGCACAGGACTCTACAGTTTGCAACTGCTTTATCTGTATTATCTACCTAATTGAGCCCCATTTTGCAGATGAAGAAGCTGAGTCTAAGAGATGTCAAGGGACTTGATTGAGTCTGCACAGCGCCTAAGGGGTGGACCTGAGCCCTGCCCCAGGTCTTTGACGCTAGGTCCACAGCATGGTGTGATGGGGCCATCTGTGTGGTGGTTTTAAAGCACTGGTCTTGAAATGCAACAGACTTGGGTTCAAATCTCGACTCTCCTACTTAGTTGTCTGACCCTGAACAAGTTGCTTCACCTTTCAATGCCTCCGTTTCCTCACTTGTGAAATGGGGTTTGTGAGGATTAAATGTTTTAGTGTACTTCCAGTGCCTAGCCCAGCACCTGGCATACAGCAGATGCTCAACATCTTCCCAGTGCTTCCCAGTTTGCATACAGCTTCACACACATTGCCTCCCTTGATGGAAAGTCAGACCTTTGAGGCCTGACTTTAACTTTCCCCCCCAGAGGCAGTTGCATACAGTGGGTGCTCGATAAATGCCTGCTGGGATTGAATAAGAAGCCAGTTGCTGCTGTTCAGTGGGGATTTGGGGCACTGGGGGCTGGGCTGTGCCCAGGTGGCCTTAGTGGCAATAAAAGCCATTGATTCCACAGCTTGCCCCTTGTTTTTCATTCTCCAACATCCGCAAGGCACCTGGTCCTCGTTAGAGGCTAATTACTAGCCAAATGGGCCCTGGGGTGGGGGGTGGGGGAGCGCTGCTCGGAAGGCTGAGTTTGGAGGAAAAGTGCTCTCTTTTTTAGTAATGAACAAAGAAGCGAGGGGAAGGCTTTTGCTTCTTTATGAATCAAAAACTTGGGTGGAGATTTCCACTGTCCTCAACCCCCACCCCCATCCCTCCTTCAATCGTCTCCCATCCTCCCTGACCCCACCCACGCAGATTTACCCACCACCATCAGGAGTCGTTTGTCTGTGGAGCCTCCAGACAGTTCCCGCCCACAGCTGAGATTCAAGTCCAGATCAGCTTGGAGCCTCTCTTGGCCTTGTTGCTAGCTGGGGAGAGAAACACGGGCCGGAAAAATAATGGCAGCTGGCAGGAATAACCCAGTGTGCGTTCCTCTGCTGGGACTTCCCAGTTTACAAAACATTCACCTGGTCTCTTGACGACCCTGGGAAGTGCGTGTTGGGGGCAGTGTTCCCTTTTCACAGATGAAGAGACTGAGGCTCTCAGTGGAAAAGGGGTACTGGGGCCCTGGTGTGCACAAGCCTAGCCTTTGTTCAGTTTGCAGAGCCCAGGGCTTGAACCTCAGGCTGATGCTGAGAGAGATCATCAGTCATGCCAGGCAGACTGGCAGAAACTTGAAGCCCCTGTGTTGTTTTGCAACTGCTTTCCACTGTCTCGGAGCAAAGGCCACTGTCCCCTCTCCAGCCTCCTTGGCAAGCTCCCCTCAGGTCCTGAAGTCCCATCCCTGAACAGAGCCAACTGGGCCTTCCTGGCATCCTCTGGCGTGGCTCAGGCCTTCTCCCTTTTACCTTATGACCTTTGCCATGATTTTCTCCGGCTGGGGTTGGCTGGGCATCTCTAGGTGACCATCCTGACTGCCCTGCCTCCCTGGCCACACCTCACTTTCCTCCAGGAAGTCCTCCCATACCCTGACCTCTGTTTCCACAGACTCCCTGGAGGACTGATCTCTGTAGTACTTTTGTGTCCCCTGGGGCACGCCTAACGGGGCTGGGCAGTGTGAGTCAATGCCTCCCCTGCCCCCCAGAAGGGAGCGTCTCCTCCTCTGACCCCTCCCCAGCCGAGCACTGGACAGGGTGCCCAGGGGTGGGGGAGGAGGGACAGTCAGAACACTCTTGAAGAATAAAGAAGGGTGCTGTTCCTGCCTCCGGGGGGAATAAGAGGGTTAAAATTCTCTGACGCTAAACTAGAATTAGTCTGTGGTGTGTGCTGCCTCAGTTTCTCCAAGTGATCTGCCTCTGGGAGAAAAGACAACAGAGAGACTGCAACGCTCCCTTCCCTGCCAGCAGGGTTCAGCCAGGCAGGCTGGCCGGGCTGCCCAGGCTTTCCTGGTCACCCACACCCCTGATGCTTCTTGGATCAAGAGTGCCCGCTCTGGGCATGGCTATGGCTCAGCCCTGCCCTTGGCCAGGGCCCAGTACTCTGAACGCTGCTCTGTTTTGTACCCTGACTGCCTGGGCCCCACCCAAGGAGCCTGTGGCCAAAGCTAGTTTGCCGGCTTATGCCCAGATGGGGTGGTGCCTGAGCAGGGGCACACTCTAGCTGCCCAGGCCCTGCCCTCTGGGAATTGGCCCTTTGCCACGAGGGACACAGAACCCAGCCTGCAGCTGTGTGAGAGGCCGCGGGCTTTAGGCCCCAGCCCTGGGGCCCTGCAATCTCGTGGCCAGGAGCTCCATGGCCAGGGGGTCCCAAGCTCTGGCAGGAGGTGTCTATAGGGCTCCTCCAAGTGCAGGCAGCCAGGCTGAGGTGGGGCAGGAGCAGCTATTCCCAACAATTACACAATTCAGGAGCTGAAAAGTTATGTTTGCTGCCCTCAGGAGCTAGCTGTGGATGGGAGGCTTGTGGCAGGACTTTGCCCTAGCCAGGGGTAGGCTCTGGCTAAGCTGGGCTGGGGAGTCAGGGCACTGGGGGTGCTGGAGGACTCTTCTCTGAGCCTATGTCCCCGGGAGCAGGCGCTAGTCTCCCAGACCATATCCACAAAGGTTTGTGTCTTCAGTGGCTGTGACCAGCTGGCTACAGCTGACTCTTCTTGGGGTTATGCTATTTCTAAATATTAGTTCATGCTGTTAACCCCTGCTGTGCCCTGCTGGTGAACATCTGGCCGGCCATAGAGCGAGCCTCTGGAAGAGGGCATGCCGCGTCCCAGTCGGGATGGAAAATTTACCTGCCTAGGGTCTAGCATGGGGCAGGGGACGAGAAACACCAGCTTAGGACTGGGAGTGAGGCTTGCAGTGGGTGTCAGGAGATGTATGTCTCAGCTGGCGGCTGGGTAGGGCAGTGGAAAGAATGTGGGATTAGGAGCCAGAAGTCCGGGCCTGCCAAGCCTTCTCTGTGTGGCCTCAGGCGAATCACCCCACCTCTCGTCACCTTTTCCTCATCTGTAAAGTGTAGAACTACCATGGCACCAGGATCGTGGCCTCCGACAGAGGTGCTGGGGCTTTATGAAGAGCAGTGGCTGGTGGTTATGATGACGGCGATTGTTTATGCCGAGGTCCTGCTCTCTGCAAGCCTTCCAGGGGTCCCTTGGAGGAGAGACAAGACTGACAACCAAGAGACAGCTGGAGACCAAGCCTGCAGGGCCACCACCAGCCCTAGGGCCCTTAATGGGGAATGCTACCCTACACAAGAACACACAGCTTGGATTTCAGCCCCTGCTGATCCCGTTGGCTAGGTGCCCTTGTATGGTGAAAAGTCACTGGGTAGCTAGCCTCTAAGATGGCCCTCAAAGGTCCTCTCTTTCTATGTGGTCGCCTCCCACACAGTTGAATAGGGCTGACCTGTGTAGCTAGTAGGGTATTTCATAAATGATTGAGTGTGACTTTTAAGGCAAACTCATAAGACAAATTATGGCCTGTGCCTTCCTCTTTTGATTGTTTGCTCTGGGAGAAGCCAGCCACCATGTCATGAGGACACTCAGGCAGCTTATGGAGAGGCTCTGGTGGAGAGGAACTGAGGCCTCCTGCCAGCAGCCGGCACCAGCTCACCATCTGTGTGAGTGATCCAGCTTGGAAGTGAATTTGCCAGCCCCAGTCAAGCCTTCACAAGACTCCAGCCCCTGCTGGCATCTTGACTGTCAACTCAGGACAGACCTGGAGCCAGAGTCACCAAGATAAGCTACTTCCAAACTGCTGACCTTGAGACACAGTGCGAGATGATGTATATTGTTGTTTTAAGCTGTTGGGTATTGAGGGAAATTTGTTACACAGCAATAGATAACTGATACAAACCCACACAAGTGTAAATGGCAGTTCCATGAGCCAGGCTGGGCATGTGTCTGGGACTCAGAAAATGGGACTCTGCCCCTGTGGGGAGAAGAGGTGTTTCTTTCTTAATCAATGGATCAATTAATTCATTTATTTGACAAATATTTCTTAAGCACATGCCATGTGTCTGGCACTATGCTGGGGGTTTGGGACCCAGCAGAGAATAACAGACAGGAGCCCTGCCTCTGGGGAGCTCAAAGACTCCCCAGAGAGACAGTTTTGGTTGGATGTGGGGAGTGAGGAGGAGGGAGGTGTCCAGGGCAAGCCCAGTTTTCTGGCTTGGGCACTTGGATGGTTGGTGGTGCCTTTGATTGAGACAGACTGGAGCGAAGGGGCATGTCACAGGAAAAGCTTTGGGCATGTTGATTTTAAGGTGTTTGTGGGAAACCTCAGTGATGTCGTGCAGGCTGTTAGATACATGGATGTAAAGATCCTCAGACAGTCTGGGCCAGAGGAATATACATATATATATATATATATATATACACACACACACACACACACACATATATATGAATAGTCAGGGTACTAATAATGGAATTGAAGCCTAAAATGGCCCAAGAGAGGGGAGAGGGTGTGAGCTGGAAGGAAGGCCCAGAACTGAGCTCTGAGACATCAACGTTTTTTCCTAACTTTTTATTTTGATGTAATTCCAGATTTACAAAAAAGTGGCAAAACTGTTACAAATACTTCCCATATATGCTTCACCTGCATTTCCCAAATGTTAATGCTTTACCACGTTTTTCTATGTCTACGTTTAATTTTTTGGAACCATTTGAGAGTAATTGCAGACATAATGCTCCTTTATCCCTAAATACTTCAGTGTGTTTCATGAGAACAAGAGCCTTCTTTCATAACCCCAGTGCAATTATCAATATCAAGAAATTAACGTTGGTACCATACATTTAACTAATCTATAGGCCTTTTTTAGACTTTGCCGATTTTCCCAATAAGATACTTTAAAGCAAAAGAAGATCTTGGCTAACGTTGCATTTAGTTGTCATACCTCTTTAGTTTCTCTTAATCTGGAACAATGCTTCAATGTTGCTTTGTCTTTCGTGATATGGACAGTTTTGGTAAGTACAGGCCAGTTATTTTGCACAGTGAACCTCGGTTCGGGTTTGTCTGATGTCTCCTCGTGCTTGGGCTCAGGTCATGCATCTTCTGTGGGAGCATCCTGGAAGTGACACCGTGGCCATCACAGTCCCATCTGTTGCTGCTGCCGACTCGCATGGCTTGATTGAGGTGGTGCCTGACAGGCTTCTCCATTGCAAAACCCCTGTTTTTCCCCTTGCCATTAATCAGCGAACACCAACATTTAAAGGTCAGGTTGAGGAAGAAGAGCCAGGAAGTAAGCCTGGGAAGGAGCAGCTGGAGAGATGGGAGGAAAACCAGGAGAATATCGTGGAATCAGCAAGAGGGAGGCGGTTCATCATTTGGGTCCAGTGCTGCCAAGAGGCCAACTGAGATGAGGACAAGAAGGGTCCGTTGGCTGCAGCTGCTGCACACAGGTTGTTGGGAATCCAGTCGAGGCTAGTGTAGGTGGAGTGATAGAATGGCACAAACCAGAGGTGAGCTGGAGCATGAAAGGGGGCGAGGAATAGAGACCATCAGGGAAAATCCCTCTTTGGGGAAGTTTGTCTGTGACTGGGGTGTATGGGGGGTGAGAGGGAGAGTTGTGTGGGTCCAGGGAGATGGTTTTTAATAGATAGAAGGGACTTAAGGATATCTAGAGCTTGGTAGGAAGGAGCCAGATGAGAGGTTAAAGTCCAAGGAGAGGAGGGCAATCGATAGCAAAAGGCTGTTGAAGAGGCAGAATGGGGTGGGAGATGGTCTTGGCACCCCCAAGCCCAGGAGGGAAGCAGGAGCAGGCAGCAGCAGACAGCTTGGAGGGTGTGCTTAGGAGGGGCTCAAATCAGAGTCCAGTTCTGACAGCCTCTGTTTTCTCTGCTGAGGAGGAGGCAAGATATACAGGGGGGACTGAGCAATGTTTGGCAGCACGGAGACCAAGTCTGGGTCTGGGCCAGGTGCCTGAACCCAGCAGCTCTTACCGCCCAGTGCAGTGGCTGAAGCAGACCTGGGTGATTCTGGGCTGGGCTTCACCAGGAAGGAAGCTGGACCCTCAGGAGGGAAGAGAAGGCAGGGGGGAGTGAGGATGAGGAGAAAGTGAAATGTCAGTGGCTGGGAGTCTCAGTGCTAGAAGGTAATTTTTTTCAGCAAGAGCACTAGAGTGAGAGAAGTGGAAGGTGAGATGGCGTTCCAGAGGGAGGTTTATGGCGGTGGGTGAGGAGCCCAGTGTGTTCTACGATGGGGGGTGGGATTCAGGAATGGAGAGGAGATATTTGAAGATAAGTAGGTCTTGTAACTGGGTGGGGAGGCAGGGGATTGGTGGGTGGCCCCTGGGTAAAGGCAGGGATTGGGGGAGAAGATTGTGGGCCAAGGCTACCAGATTTACAGGTGAGGGGTGGATGACAGCCCCGAGAAGATGAAGAAGGACGTGCCTAGATACTGTAACCACCAGAGGAGCTGTGCTTTTGACAGGAAGGGGGCATTGTCTGGGTACCAAGGAGGCCATGACCCATGCTACCTTGGACTCTGAGGTATGAGGGGTATGAGTGACAGAACAGTCAGCTCTGGAGAGGGCTGAGGGCCATCTTTAGGGGTGAGTTAGGTCCCTGCTAAAGCCAGAGGGAAGAGAGAGTTTGGAGCAGAAGTGGGGTGGCTGGTGACCTGCTGGAGTGTGGAGTGCCTCAGTTTCCCCATGAGAACCATGCACAAAGACAAAAGACAGAAGCAGTGCAGGTAGTGGATCAAGGAGGCTCTCTGGGCCTGAAATACTTGGAGGTCCCACCAGACAGGGAGGCAGGGGTGTCCCGGCACAGATCTGTCTCCTATTAGGACAGGGGGACCAATAGGGATCCAGGCTTGGGGCTGGAAAAGTTGGTGAGGAAGGGGATGAGGAGGCAGCACTGCCCATGGCCCAAGGCCTACTGAAGCTGGGCCAATCCCAAACTTGCTCTCCACTCCCCTCCTCAGAAATCAGAAGCTTGGCTGCTCCTTGGGAAGGTTGGAGGAACGGGAGGGTCTACTGCCACTGGAGGGGGACCCTGCCCAACTTTCTGAGCCGTTCAGTCCCTCGAGGGGCTTCCAGAGCTCACACCAGGCCTCACCAGTCCAGTTCTCCAAGTCCTCATTGCCTGCTGGATGAAATGAGTTCACAGTCTTGTTTGGTTTTTCTTAGCTCAGACAATGGAGGCAGCCCTGGATTTTGAAGCAGGCGTTGTGTCCTGGTTTCATCTTTGCTACTGATGCAATGAAAGACTTTGAGCAAGATCTTCCCCCTTTTTGGCCCTCCGTTTCCTTATCTGTATAACCTGCTAGTGACTCTCTCAGTAAAGCCGGCAGTCATCCTCCTCCCAAGATAGAAACTCCCCTTCTCAGGTTAGATCAAGTTCCCAGTCTGAGTGCTGACCGGGTGGGGGTGAGCAAGCTCCAGGACCCCATAGCTCCCGGGTTCTTGAGGGTGAAGGGATCTCCAGAGATCCCTCAGTTCTAGGGTCTGCCCATCAATCATATGGGGACGGGGCATCTTCCCTAACTCTCAACATTTTCTCCCACACTTCCACGCCACCCCCCAGAGGGATAATCTGGGCCACAGAAACAGAAGTGGCCTCTTGAGGCCTCAGCACCACCCTCCGTCTCTCTTTACTTGCATCCATTTCCTGTCTGAAATGCTACCAGCAGGCAAACTTCCCTTCATCCAGTCATTGGTCTCTAAAGATACTATGCCCTGGGACAGGAGCCTGGGAAAGTGCTGTCAGACAGTCACACCTTAGTGCGAAATAGTTGGCTTGCCCCTTTCCCCAGGAAAAACAGACTTTGATAGAAAGGACAGCATATACAGAGCCTGGGGAGATAGGTGGGAGAGACACTGGTGTAGAGAGCCCCCAAAGGGGCTGTGCCGGCCGCAGAAACCCTTTCCTGATGATATACCCACTTTTTCTATCCCTTTCGTCAATCTAAGGGCACCTATGGCTCTGTCCGTCACTACACTTCTCCCTTTCTCTCTCCCATCCCAGGGTCCCAGGGACCCTTGGGCTGTTTAGCTGGGTTGGGGGCAGTAGGCAGGGGGACCAGGTTCTTAGAGTTTCACCACGGAGCTCCCAGTATAGAATTCCTACATGCAGTTGAGGCGCCACGGCAACCGGCGCAAATAAACACTCCAGGCTTCACCGTCCAAGTTCTGCCCTGACGTCATCCCTGCTCCAGCCTGCCAGGCCCTGTGGCTGGCTGCATCCCAGACGGCCTCAGCTGCTCAAGCTAGAGGACCCTCTTCCTTCCCAGCCCCCAGGGGGCCCCTAGAGTTGAGGAGAGAGAGTGGGCAGAGGGGCCTGGGGCAGGCAGACCCCATGTAAGTCCTACCAGGCCCAGCTCCTTGCCTGCCTCTTCCATCCTGCAGGAGCTCCCGTTGCCCACCTTCCCCCCACACGGCCCCAGCCATGAAGCTGCCCAAGGACACCAGGAACCCTGTGTTCTATGGGCAGCACCCAGAGAAGAAAGTGCAGTTGCCCTCAGGGCAGGAGATAAAGCAGACTCCTGCCGTCATGGCAACGATCAAAGGTGAGAGCAGAACCCCTGTCCTAGGCTAAGTGCTGCTTCCTCCAAAGCGCCTGCAGACTTGAAGCCTGCAAAGACCTGCGCCTCTGAGCTGGAACTTGCAGACAGTAGAAGCTGCTGGGATTCTTTTATTGGTGGTGGTGGTGGGGGGTGTGAGGAGGGGGTAGGGGCACAGGGTGTGCAATGAAGACAGTTGTGGAAAAAAGCCAGGGACTTCCGTGGAACATTTAGCATAGGTCTCCTGACTTCCCTTGCATCTTACTCTCAGCTGAGAGTCGACAAAGTGATTCTTACTATGTTATTAATGACTGATTATTGCTCTAAGTTGGAAGTAGTTTAGTATAATGATTGAATGCTTGGGTTCCACTGGTCGATGGTCTCAGATTTTCACTTTACCGACATGTGTGACTTTGGGCAAATCAGTATTTCTAAACTTCCCTTTTCTCATCTGTAAGATGGGGAAAACCATAGTATCTGTCTTATACGGTTGTTAGGAGGCTTAAATGGAATAAACCACATAAAATGCTTGGCACAAAGTACTTGGCACAGAGTAAGTTCCCAGTTAATTGTAACTCTTGCCTTTATCCTTATGCATGGCCTGTCTAAGGGAAGTTGCAAGTTTATCTGGGAATGCTGCTTCCCCCAAAGGAAGCATCTCAGTGGTGGGATTTGTGACAATGTGATGTCAGTGGGAGCAAAGATCCCACAGTTCTCACGTGCACTGTGTGTGGAGCTTCCCCTGCCTCTGGTCCAGTGCGCCCAGGCTGAAGCCTGCCCTGTCCTTCTACACAGGTCCGGGGCCTGCCAAGTACCTCCGGCCATCCTGCACCGGCTACGTAGACCATGACAGCTCCATGTTCCAGGAGCCAGCTTACACCCTGCACATCCGGCACTCGCAGAAGCGTAAGTGGTTGCCACACCCACTGTCCCCCTGGAGGTGGTGTGGTGAGGATGGGTGGGGGCGGTGAGAGGCATGGCGCCTTTCTCTGTAACACAGACCTCCAGGGACCAAGGCCTGTCCCATGTGGGGCACTCGGGAGGTCTCCTGGGTCCAGAAGGAAGCCGGCAAGCCTTCCCAAGTGACCCACCCCCTCCGAAGCCATCACTGTGGGTATCTCCCAATCAGACCTCACAAGGGGGCTCTGAGAGGATGCTTGTCTCCTTTCGGCTGGCAGAGGCAGGGTCTCCTTCCTGTCTGGCCTTTGGCCACCATGTGTGCTGGCTTCATTTGCCACAGTGGCTGGGCAGGAATACCTGGCAGATATGGAGGGTGGTGAGTTGCCTCCCAGGTACACTCTGGAGGGATGGGAGCAGGGGCCAGGGAGGAGCAGGGGCTGCTGGCCAAGGCCAGGGAGAGGAGAGGCTGGGCAGGGAGGTGTGGATCTGGGAACCTTAGGTCTTGAGTGCCTGCCAAGCCCCTCCCTGGGGAGACACCTCCCTCGGCAGGTGAAGCCCTGCCCTCGGCTAGGCCTCTTCCTAATAACAACAGGAGCTGCAGTGGCTGCTGTCACCCTTTAGCATCAGTCCCTGCTGGGGTGGGCGGATGACCAAAATGCTGTCTGTTCCTCTGCACAAGTTCTTGAGATTGGCAGGTCATCTGTTAAAAGCCTCATCTTACAGGTAAGGGGATCAAGGGTCCCCAAACACCCAAGAGCCAAAGGGATCAGAAGGGAGCCCTTACTCCTCCCTCACAAGGAGGGGGATCTTGCCTGAAGGAAAGGGTAGGCTTACCATGGGGTGGCCTCTGGGGCCAACCCAACCCTCTCCTTGGCCACCCTACAGGGATTGAAGATGTGTGTACCCCTGGGCCTTGCTATTCCTTGGATCCCAAAATAACCCGGTTTGGAATGTCCAGCTGCCCGCAGGTTCCCATGGGGGCGCACCTCTCCAACATGCGTAAGATGGGGCTGGGGCTGGGAAGGGAGCGAGGGGAGTGCAGCGGTGATGGGGGGGTGGGCGGGCATGGGGGCTCACTCTTAGGACCAGAGAGAGGGGCAAAGGGTCACAACCACCTTCCCCAGCTGTATCTGTGGATGCTGGCCTCTTCCTGCAATGTCACATCAAGACACCAATGTCACTATGCTGTGATTGAAGCCAGCGTCATGATATTTATGTCATGAGGGTGATGTTATGATGAGAATTTCACGGGGCTCATGTCATGGTCTTGTCATGACACAGCTATAGTGATCTCAGGATGCTTTCATGGTGCTGCCACGGGGTGATGCCAGGATGTGGACAGCCTTGGGGTTATGTTATGGTGACACCTGTGGTTCTTGAATCCTGATGTCAGGATGGCCTAAGCCACCACCCTGCTGTCCCATGGCCCTGTGCAGAGGTCGTGACGTCCCTGCCCTGAGTCTGAGGTGGTTCTACTGAAGTCCATCGGTCTAGACAGGACCTCAGCTGGATGCCAGGGGGTGTGGCCTGGCCCAGCCCTGAGACCCCTTCCCTCCCTTTGCCCACTTTCAGGCATAAGCCCCACCCCATCCCCCTCCCACTACTTTTTGGAGAAGATCCCCCCGCCTGGGGAGCGCCGGGCTCCCTGCTACACCATTGGCTACCGGTGCCCATACAGAGTGAAGGACCCCAACCCAGCCCCCAACCACTACCAGCTGCCGCTCCTGCTAGGGCTCAAAGTCCCCGCCAACCGAGCCGCCCCTGGCTATGGCCTGTCCTCCCCGGACAAGAACTGGTTCTACAAGGAGGATGTGGCTGGGGGCCCTGGACCCGCCACGCACGCCCGGCCCGAGCCGTCCGTCTACCAGCACCGCAGCCCCAGCTACAGCTTGGCCAAACGCTTCGCCTACCCGGTGGACCACACACCTCGGCCCGGCCCCGGCTCCCACGAGGTCCAGCAGGTCACCTTGCACAAGCCCCGCATCCCCGCTTTCACCATGGGTGTCAAGCACTCGCCCCACCTGTGCCTGCTGGTCGTCCACATTCGGGACTGAGGGCCCTCTGGGGGCACTCACCCACCTCATCCTGCAGATACTATTTTTCTACACTGAATTGAACAACTTGACCATAATGTGGAGTAGCAGAGCTGGTGTTGCTGGGTGTTTAGCACATGGAAGTCACTAAATAAATATATTTATTTATTTATTCATTCATTCCTTCATTTCGCAAATGCTCACAGTTGCTTCCTCTGAGCCCTGCCCTGGGTGAGGGGGGATACCGGGAGGCGCTGTGTGGGTCTCTGTCCTCGAGGAGTTTTGTGTTTGTCCATTGGGGGAGGCAGCAGCATGTCCTCTCAGGAACCCTGGGTGGTGAGTGTGGAGATCTGATTCCTAAACTCTGACACTCATGTGCTGTGTGACTTTGTGCAACTCCTGCCCCTCTTTGGGCTTCAGGGTTGCCCTCTGGACCGAGTAGGCCTGGAGGATGCCCAAGTTCCCCTCCAGCTCCAGAATGGTGTGACTCTGATCCCTGACAGTGGTCAGTACTCAAGACAGGAGCAGGGCAAGTGGGGGTGGGCAGAGGAGGGAGGCGTCATTGTGGTTGGGGGTGGGGGGAGAGGTGAGTGTTCCTGGGGGAGGAATCCGAGTGGCTGAGTGGAGACTGTGAAGGAGGGGAAGGGTATTCCTGGTGGCGGTAATGGTGAGAGCAATGGCATGCCTGTGGGGCCACAGGGTGCAGAGACAGGGAACTGGGGGACCGTCACTCAGGATGACAGGAGCCTGGGGTGCAGGATGCTGAGTGAAAACCAGGGCTAGATCACAGGCTGCTTAGAGGGGACTCAGTCTTTCCCCCGAGAGCGATGGGCTAGGTTAAGACGCAATATTTTCAGAAGATTCTTTGGGCAGTGGGAGAGGGTTGGACAGGATGGGGCAGAGCCCAGAGGCTACAGTCAGCCCAGGGAGGAGAGCCACGGTGGTGGTGGTGGGGGGTCTCTGCAGGCACACACTGTGGAGGGTCGCGCATATGTCCCCAGCCTCTGCGGCTTAGCCTGGCGGTGCCTGTTGGAGAAGCCACGATCTAGCCAGCAGGGGGCAGCATGGCCACGCCCATGCGTCCGGACTCCTCCTCCCGCTTCAGCCCCCTGCTGGCTTCCCGTGTTTGGGCAGACAGCTCTCCTGCTGGTCTCAGGGGAGGCTGGGGTCTCTGGGGAGACTGCAGGTCTTCTTGGCTGGTATTTGTCCTTCCTTAACTCTTGGCATCCTGGAAGCACCCGTCTCCCAGCTCCCCTGGCTGCGGGAAGGTGGGGTGGACATGGGGGTGGGGCTGGGGTGGGGGTCTACCCCTGATCTGGCAATGTGCAGATGATGGGGCAGGGGGATGTAGTTGAGGACAATTCAGAGGCTGGGAGGCAGCGTGGAATTGTGGATGGAGAGAGACTTAGGGAGGGGACGGGGGTTGCTGGAAGAGCCCCCAGACCTGATGGCTCAGGCAGAGGCACCGTCTTCCCCAGCTGCTGCCCCGGGTGCGGAGGGGACGCTAACGGCCACTCACACCTGCTGTCTGATGGCTCGTCCTTGCAAATTTGAGCAATACTCAGGTTTTAATTGAAGATTTACCTTTGGACAGAAAGGAGCAGAGAATAGCTTTGGAATATTAAAAAAACAAAACAAAACACATTAAGTATTTTAAAAAGGGGGCTTGTAGAAAATCCCACTGTTGCCATACCTGATCCTGGGCCTGTTTCCCCTAACCCCATCCTGCCTGCCCCCAGGCCCTGTGGTCTGTCTGTCCTGTCCTCCCCACTCCTCAGCAAGGCTGGCCTGAGTAGGCTCGAGAGAGAGCCAGTGAGCTTGGGGACCCATCTGTCTTGCAGCAGATTAGAAAGACGTCACTTTGCCGACAATGCCATTTATCATGGTGGCTGCAAAAATTAGTGATGCTTGGGCTGGAAGTGTTGGGTGGGGGTGGGGGCTGGCAGGTGGCAGCAGGCAGTGTTCCCCTGTGTCACCAGGTCCGGAGAGCTGCAGGCCAACCTCTGGACAGCCCCTCTGAAGAGGGGTTTTTGGATTTAGTGCCCAGCCCAGTCCAAGGCCCTCCATTGAATAGATGAGGAAACTGAGGTCCACGTCCTGGAAATAACTCTGAGCACAGTCATATGACAAATTAATGGCCTCTTTCTAAATAAAAGTCCAGTCTTGGCCTATGACCAGAGTCTGACTCAGTCTTTCACCAGGGTCAGGGTTCACTGTATGAACAGGCTCAGGGCTCAGCCTACATCCAGGGTCAGGGCTCAGCCTATGTCCAGGCTCAGGGTTCAATGTATGAATAGGTTCAGGGCTCAGCCTGTGACCAGGGCCAGGGCTCAGCCTGTGTCCATGCTCAGGGCTCAGTCTATGACCTAGGTCAGGTCTCAGCTTGTGAGAGGAGTTAGGGCTCAGTCTGAGGTGAGACCCTCGACCATCCTAATTGTTTCTTCTATGACTCAGTCTGGGATAGACCCTCATCCTGCCCCCCAGCTACCATCAGATGCAGGTAGGTGCTGGAAGCTATTCCTGAAGCTAGATCTCACCCTTCAGGTAGGTTTGGGGTCTCTATCATTTTTTGTGGCCTCACGGAGAGGACTAAAGGAGGCTGGAGGGCTCAGGATGACTCTTTAAGGGATGAAAATATTCAGATGATAGATAACCCCACCAAGAAGGGAAGATGAATGAGGCCTCCCTTGTGTCTTGGCCCACAAAATAACAGGGTCATTAAGCTTGGGATTGACCTTTTGACAGTGCTGCCCCTGGACAGGTGACCTATAGAAGGTCAGATGGGGTGGACTCCCAGACCTGGCTGAGTGCTGACCTTGTCCCTTCTGAACAATTCATGGAGCCCAAGCTTGACCTTCCAGAAAGCCCTGGTCTGAACCTTGTAGGGCTTAAACACATAACCTCAGGTTATTAGGCCCCAGAGCCTGGCACCGGGTCATATGGACATGACAATGTATTCATTCATTCAACATTCATTCAACAAACACTTGTTGAGCCCCTGCCCTGTGCCAGGCTCTGACTGAGAGAGATGGTGAAGGCTCAACTCTGCCCTCTAAGAGTTCAGAAGGTGGCTTGATGGTACGATAAGTAGCTCTTCCCAACCATGAGCAGATATTGAAGGGTGGCTGAGGCTCGGTGCATAGCAACATGCCCACCCAGAGTTCTCTCTGTTCTCTTTGGACAGGGGGAGCCTCTAGGTTGGGTCACCCCACCCAGGACTTGTGAGTAAAAACACAGTCACATGGCCACCCTCCTTCCCTGCCTGGGATGATGGGCCGGGCCCTGGTCACTGCTGTCCTTTTGTTGCTGGTGAGACCTCAAAGGCCAGTCATCACTGTGGCTCCCAGGAACTAGAGGGAGGGTGCCTGAGGCTGGAGGTGCCTCAATCTGTCTGCCCTGGGCAGGAGCAAAAGAGGGGCCCTGCCTGCCCAAGCCCCACTTCTGGGGACACATGGGACATACTCTCCAAAGGTGGACAGGTAAGAGCTGTGCACAAACACATGCTCTTCCCCCTACATACACGTGGAGACAAAATGCAGATACTCCTTACAACACACACACACACACACACACACACACACACACGTCACAGAGCCCTCTCCCTCCCTGGACCTCCTTACCTCATGCACATACCCGTGACCCCCAGGCTCACGGTCCCCTGCTGCCCCGCTGACATTGCCCCTGCAGACCCACACATGGGTCCTAAGAGGGGAGGGGAGGTCCGGGAGGGTCTCTGTGCTCATGAGTTGCATCCTAGCACCAGGGTCAGGAGAACCACTGACTGTCTCTTAGCCCTCAGATGTTCTGCCCCAACTGGGTTGGGTGCACTTGGTTGCGGGGACCGGTGTCTTACGGGGCCTCCCCACAAGACAAGCCAGATCCCCTCTGCCTGTTGCCAGCACTCAGAAACGCTGCCCCAAGGGCTGCCCGGGAGAGGAGGGCTGGAATAAGGAGGAGCTCCTGTGACCTGGCTCTCCTGATCACCAATCCTCGGGGAGTCCTGTGGGGGAGCAAGTTCCCTTAAATCCTGGTGGGGGTCAGAAGCCAGCTTTAAGGTGATGGGGAGCAGAGAGCCCACCTGCACCTCCTGTGTCCTTTTGGTGTCTCCTTTCCTCTCTCTTGTCCCCATTCTCCACCCGACTTTCCCCCTCTCTAGGGCTTCTCCCTGCCTCTGGCTCACTCTGGCTCTGCTTTCTCTCTCTCGCTCTCCCTCTTGCTCCTTGTGTCCCTCTGCCCTGTTTATGCTTTAGAATAAAGATCGACATTTTCAATTATCCCCCAAATAACAAAGCCGATCTTGGCGGCTCCGAGGAAGATTGTGTGCCTGTGTGTGCACATGTGTGTGTGTGCCTGTTTGTGTGTGGGCCTGTGGGTGGCTGGGTGGGGGTGGGGGACCCCCAGGGTCCCAGTGTCCTTTGTTTGCGCTTCTCTTCCGGAGCCTTCATGTCTTCCTGGGAGATTGTAAGTACGTTTCCTTTCAGGGGAGGAAGAGAGACAAAAAAGAAAGAAAAACTGTCATCATTTTCTTGTAAACAGTGTGTGGTGCCGAGTGGGGGCTCAGCAGGAGAGAGGGACTAAGGGAGAGAGAAAAGGGGGGCTGAGAGGAAGAGAGTGAGGGAGAGGGAGAAAGAGCGAGCAGTGGGGAGATGTGAATGGGTGAGCAGGAAGCGCTGTGGCCAGGCCTGGGGTGGGTGTGGGCACCAGGCAGAGCTGCCAAGGAGAGGAGAGAAATGAAAGGGTTGTGGTTGTGGTTCCAGGTTGATCTGGAAGTGTGGGTGGGGTTCAAGGAGGGAGGCCCTCATGCCAAGTCCAGGCAGGGCCCGGGAGGGAGAGGACCTCCATGCAGCTCTGGGGCTGCCTAGATGAGTACGATAAACGTGGGGTCTCCTCTCACGGAGGGTAAAATCCACTGAAAACAAAGCAGCAGTAGCTGCGTGTGTTCAGCACCTGCCATGTGCTGGGTTCTTATATAAACTGAGGCTCAGAGAGGGTAGGTGACCTGTCCACTGACACACAGCCAGGGTGGGAGGGGCCAGGGTTCCAGCCCAGATCTGTCTGACTCCGCTATGAGGATGGGGGCTGGGAAAGAGGGTTGGAGTCTTGTCTCTGCCACATCTGGTTGTGTGACCTTGTACAAGTCCTTTCCTCTTTGGGTTTCAGTTTCCCTATCTGAAAAGTGGGGAGAATGCTGGCTGCTCTGCAGAGCTGTGTGGAGGGCCAAATATCTGGATGGCGGTGGCCATTTAATTCTGGTTCGGTGGAGAGCCAGCTATGGTGTTGGGGAGCAAAGCCCACCCGGAGGTGGTGGGTGGACTGACCAATGGTGGCTGCCGCCTCAGTGGAGGGAAGGAGGCTGGACCCCAGCTTTACTCTCTGCTGCCACCTGGTGGGAAAAAGTGGGCACTGCATGGGACAGCACTGGATGAGCTTCCCAGACCCTCAGCTTTGCATAAGGGTCAGAGCAGGAAGGTGCCTCTAGGAGGATGGTCTGGTCCTTTCTGGCCCCAGTCTGCGGATGCCCACAGAGGGGAGGGACTTGCCTCTAGGTCACTCAGGGCAACAACTTTGGGTGGGACTAGGAATGGCTTTCAGGGCAGAGTGCCTCCTCTCAGCCCAGAAAGCCCTTAAGTGGCTTTGAAAAAGAGAGGCAGAGCTCTGCAGCCTCTGCTGGAAGCCATCTCCTCCAGGGAGCCCCCCAGGGTCTCTCCCAGCAGAGAGTGGCAGCACTTCTGCCCTGCAGCCCCACACATGGCCTCTCCTTGCCCCTCATGCTCCGCTTGAACTGGCCCCCTCACCATGCTCCTTCCTCCTACCAACTCAGCATATCAGGCAGTGGGGCCTCTTGAGACACTGGAGGTGGTGAAGGACCATCTTTACCACTTAGGGAGCACCTCTCGGGGCCTGGCCCCGTGCTGGGGCTTTACCTGCATCATCACATTTGAACCTCATAACAACCCTCCCATTTTTGAGCCCCATTTTCTAGATAAGGAAACTGAGGCACAGAGAGCATGTAACTTTTAGACAAAAAATGGCGGGGCAGGGATTCGAACTCAGGAGGGAGCCTGTGCATGGAGTAGAAACTACTCCCAGGGCCATATGACTATCATAGCTGTACCTGGACACCAAAATGGCCAGTCCAGGGGCCTTGTGGGCTCAAGCTCAGCCTCAGCACTGCATTGCTGTGTGACTGTGGGCAAGGCCCATCCCTCTCTGGGCCTCGGGGTCCTCATCTGTGAAATGGGAGTGCATGTGTTCTGGATGATCTCAGAGACCCATTCTGTCTCTGGAATTTGGCACATCCCCTCTTGGGCAGGTCCTAGAGCTTGGGACCTGGTATGGATCAGTTCTGAAGGACATTGGGAAGGGGTGAAAAAAGGTCTGGTCTCTGGACAGGGAGCTGGGCCCCTCAGGTGTACCTCCTGCTTGCATGTCAGCCACGTGGGACTGGAGGTACCCCGAGGAGGTGTGGGCTGTGAGGGCAGGAAGGGCTTCTGGATCTGGTACAGGTATGGAGTGATGGGCTGGCCCTTGGTTCTGGGAGGCTTCTCTTTGCTACCTGCCTCAGAGGAGAGTTTTTCTTGGCAGGAAACAGCCTCATCAATCAGTGGCAATGGGGGTCTGACAGGACGGCCACTCCCAGTCGGCCGGCAGGGCTTGAGGCGGGCTCATAAATCCTGCTCTAGGGCTGGGCTGTAAATTTCTGTGATTCACACCTGGCCTGTTGGAGGACAGAGACATTGGGGCTGTGGGACAGGTTGCTCTCCCCTGGGCAGAACAGGTGGGCAAGGTGGAGAAGACTATTCACGGACCTGGGGCTCAGGTAGCCCTTTCCCTGGCTCCACAGGAGATGGCTCCAGCCCGAGCTATTTCTGTCTGGCCACATTCAGCTTGGGTCATCCCTGTGGCCTCCTCTGATCTGGTCTGAATCACCCCAGGGGTCACCTTGTGGACTCTCTGTGTCCTCTGAGAGCCTGTGGGGCCTGTGGCCAGAGGGGCCGCCACACTTCCCCACAGCTCCTTCTCTGGCAATCCACACATTTCATCTTGGTGACTCTGAGGACAAGATGGGAACCAGGGACCTGGTCTGTGCATTTCTCATTCTGGATGGTCTGGGGCCCAGAGCCCACTGTCCCCCAGGGAGGGAAGGGCCTCAGAGACCCTGTGACCCAGGGCTTCAGCTGTTTGTCAAATTCCCTCAGGACTTTTGTCATATTCAGATGCCAGCTGTACTTTACCTAGCATTTTTGTTTAAACTGGCTCACTTGAAAAATTAAAGGTGTGTTTCAGCCTTGTCTTAAGCAATATCTTAGGATTGGTAGACAGATGGATAGAGAGATAAGTACATCGATGCATAGATAGATGAAACTGTATACAGGAAAATAAATACATAGTTAAAATAGCAGATCCCCACCTCTGTGTGCTGTCTAAAACCATTTTGTGTACACTACCCTTTGAGGAAAATTGCTCTTGTCCTCTGCCCCCATTTTATAGACAAGGAAACCGAGGCCCAGGGAGGCACAGGGACTTGCCCAAGGTCACCCAGGGCTGGGATTAGGGGCCTGCCCACCTGACTCCCAGTCCAGTGCTCATTTTACAGATGCATGCTTGTTGTTTGTGGAGGAACTGTCAGGGGGTATAGGGCTTCCTTCCCATCGAAGCACATTTGGATTCAACAGAGACTGCGCCCTGACAGAGGAAGACAGTTGATGGTATATAACAACTTCAAACCAGCACGGTGGACTTCCTGCAGCAGGCTGAGAGGCAGGTGGGCAGGCATCCTGGGTTTTCTGATGGGATTAGCCACTGGCCTCAGCTCTGTCTTCCCTTCTTCTCAGTGCCCACGGAGAGGACAGAGCCTCAGAATTGGGGGGAGGCGGGGAATGGGGTCCCAGGGGAGGGAGAGAGCAGGGCTCCAGCAGCCCTTCCCCAGGGAGCTGCTTACTGTGGCGATAATTAGTGGCACTAGCTCCCAGGCCAGCAAGGAAGGTGGCCTCATTAGCGAGCTCCTTCCCCTGCACCACCACCACCTTCCTACCTCCAGGCTCCTGCCACCCGCACTGCCACCACCACTACCATCATAGCCCCAGAGACACAGGGTGATGGCCCGCTCGGTGAAAAGGCTGCCGGCTCCCAGTGCAGCCAGGAGGAAGCATGTGCAAGGGGCATGTGTACACAGCACACACACACATCCATGCTCGCACACACAGCACCCAGACATGCACATGGATGTGTGCACACATGCACATTCATACTGCTCCGTTAGCTGTGCATGCACACAGGCACACCCGCAAAACCCAGAGACATACATGTCTACATCCTAACACAGACTTGAATAGTAACACATGCACTACCCTGGCACACTGCACAAGTACACAGATTCAATATAGAGACGTGTGCACACAGAGGTAGATTTAAATGTGATGACATACTGTGCACACATGTGGACACTCCTGTGGAATGTAGCCACATGCATCGAGAGACATGTGTGTGCCTTCATACCAACATCCAGATATGTGTCTCCAGACTCAGAGTGCACATGGAATTGCATATAGCCACGTACATGGTGATAAACTTGCAGGCCAGAGCTGCAGAAACGTGCAGAAGCACACAGGGTGTCGTGCTGTGTGTCCACCGTTGTGTGCCCGGGACACCTCCACCTGCACACACTCATGCACTCAAGGATTATTTTTTTTTTCTTGGAATCCAACAAGACCCGAGGTGCAGGTTCTGGTTAATTCCCTGGGGCAGTGAGGAGACAGGAGATGAGGAGGACACATTTAATTAATTCTTATCATTCCTGACAGAGAGAGATAGGGAAGGAGGGAGAAAGGGAGGGATGGAGAGAGAGAGAGAGAGTGACAGAGGGGCAGGGAAGGAGGGAGAGAGGGTGGGTGGAGAAAGGGGCAGCTGCAGGGGGAGGTGGGGGTGCAGGAAGATGGGGGTGCCTCAAGGAGACCGAGCTTTCCCTTGACCTTTTCAGCTCAGGGCAGGCCCAGGCACCTCGTCGCTCAGCCCGGATCCCAGAAGGGACAGCCCTTTGAGGTCCAGTGGTCGGGCAGATGCAGAGGTCCTCCAGCTGCGGCCCCTGCACAGCTCTGGGCTGCAGGGGCTCACCCTGTCTTTCAGTTGCCTCCACTGTCTGGATGTCTGCCCCTGGGCCTCCTGCCCTCAGGCCTGCTTCTGCTCTGTGGGTTCAGTGGCTCAGGGCTCGAGGGGCTCTCCTTTCACGGGGCCAGGGTGAGAGACACGACGGCCCACGGAAGCCCCTCATGGGCCCCTGGACAGCTGCCCTCAACACCACTCCCCGGCCCTGGCCCTGGGGTCTCAGCCCCAAGAGGACATCAGGGAGTCAGGGGTGGACAAAGCTAGGACCCTGAGGGAGAGAAAGGATGTGAGCCGGCAGAGAGGAGAGGGGGTGATGGCTGCGTGGGAGACTGAAACAGAGAGAGAGAGATGGAGAGAAACGGAGACCGTGAGAACCAGATAGACCCAGAGACACACAAGAGAGGAATCTAGAGAAAGAATCAGAGACAAGATGTGACAGAGAGTAAGGCAGAGTAAAGGGATGCAAAGAAAGATCCACAGATTGGGAGAGAGGGAGATAAAGATAAACTGAGAAAAAGAAAGTCAGGGAAGCGAGAGACAGTGTTTCAGAGAGAGGGTGACAGACAGGGGATGCGTGGGGAGGAACCCTGGCTTAAGAGGATGCTGTGTGACCCGGCCTGGGTCACCCAACCTCTCTGAGCCTTGGCTATCGCATCTGTAAACTAGGGGTGTGGATTCTGCCTCTCGGGGCTGAGGCTCTGAGGGGATGCGGCCTGGCCACTTTCTCCCCTCCACGTCGCCCTGGGTCACAGGTGCTTGCAGATGGGAGTGGGGGGCTCGGCGGGGGCTTGGGAGTTGGCAAACCAGGTGGAAGAGGAATGTCTCTGGGGGCTGGTGAATGTGCTTCAGCCAGGCAGTGCTGAGTGATGGAGCATTCGCCCTGAATATTGAAAATACATAAATATCCATTTTCAGTCACCAACGCGGATATAAATATGGAGGTGAGGGGGGAGTGCAGCCCTCAGTGGTAATTTATCGGCTCTGCTGCCCACAGCAGCACAGACACTTAGGCTTGGCCACCAGGAGCCGTTTCGAGATGGCTTTATGATGCCACTGCCATCGGGGTCCCTTCTGCTGTAGGAGTGGTACCTTGGGGATTGGCGGCCTGGTGGGGTAGGCGAGGTGAGGGTGGTCATTCCTGGTCTTGCTTTGTTCCAGGCCTTTGGGAGCTCCTCTTCCAGCACCTTCTGGCTTAGGAGGGAGGGAGCCATGTCTGTGCCAGGCCCAGTGAGTGCCCAGCCCTGATGCAGACTGGGGAATGGAGGAGAAACTGTCCTGCCCTTGGGAGCTCACATGTGGGAAACTGAGGCCCCAGGAGGAGAATCACATGGTCAATGGTGACCTCCAACTATCCTGCTTTGTGAGCCAGGGCTTAGTCCAGCATGCCCACGGCCCCCCACCCAGAAGGTGAAGCAGCAGGACAGGGAGTGGAGGCCGTGGCCCGTGGGCAGGCACATGGGAGACGACATAGGGCTTGCCCCATGCTAGCTCATCCAGACCATCCACCTGTGTGAGAATGTGCCCATTCTGTGGGCGGGCAAGTGGAGGCCTTCAGACAGCTCCACGTTTCTCCTTCCCAGAGCCAGAGAGTAGACTCGGGGTACCCTGATCTGTGCAGCCTACACATGTTAAGACGCACCTCCTTTTTCTGCCTGGGATGCAGGCAGCCCACCTGCCCACAGCAGAGACACCACTAACCTCCATGGGAGGGCGCTCAACACTGCAGCCCTGCTGGGGCCCCTGAACCTCTTCTCTGAGCAAGAGCCCGTGCCAGGCAAGAGGGAGCTGGGCAGCCTCCTGCTGCCTGGCCGGCCTAGTGGAGCCTGTTTACGGGGGGTGCAGGCATCAAATAAGCACCACACACTTACTAGGCAGAATGGCCCAGGGCCTCTGCACAGGGCAGGGCCTGGCATGGGGACAGGTGGGATTGGACGGTGGGGTAAGTGGGGCTCTGTGGAGGGAAGGCAGGGGCTGAGCCTGGGACAGCAGAACTATCCCTTCCATTCCTTGCCTCCTCCTTCTCTCCATCTTCGTCTCCTTCCTCATCATCATTAAGAGCTTCTCGGGGTACTGTGTACCACAGTGGGCACACAGGCCCCAAGCCCCTGCTCCCCAGGACCACCCATGGACAGAAACACCGACGGGCTCAGGGGACATCCAGGTGCTGAATGGCGAGCAGCCGGCCAACCACCTGTCTGTGCCAGCTCTGGCTGGAGACTCTCACATTAGACAGAAAATGAGAAAAGCTGCAAAGATCAGTTACCTGCTCTACTGCCACCGAGCTCTCTGTCCTGGTTCTTGCTTCTAAGGTGGGGGCCTGCACGAGAGTGGAGACTCTGCATGGCTCTCTGGCTTATTTTTTATGTTAGCTCTCAGCCTTCTGTAGGCTATTCCAGGATAGAAGCCTGCAGACATCTTTCCCAGTTCCCCTTGCTTGCTGGACTTAAGCCATTCTCCCAATAGGAGGCTCGGGTGAGTTCTGGCACCTGTAGGACAGGTACTTACCTCTTGGTGATTCCAGGATCAGCCGGGGCAGCACCTCCAGGAGTGCAGCGGGCAGTGCAGGCTCCAGCTCAGCGGCCACAGCAGCTTCCTTACCCTCTGGGCGTGCAAACTCCTTTTCGTCCCTCCCTGGCCACTTTGAGCTCTGTGGCTGTCCCTGGAGCTCCTGGAGGCTCCACAAAGCAGCTCCAAAAGCCTGACTCCTCACTTATTCCAGGGCAGAGGCTCTACTTGGCCTTGGATCAGAACATGGCAGTAAAAGCTCCTGTTCCTTTTCTGGGGAAGGATGATGGCTTGCCCATTAAATGGACTGGACTTCCCTGAACTGGATCTCTCTGGGTAATGGGGACCCTCACCCCGGGCAGCTCCTCTCCAATGTCTCTCGTCTGTCCTCAGGGGCTTTGTCAGCTTCCTTGGGAATCTGTACCCTATAACTCTGGTTTGTGTGTGGCTCCCTATAGCAGGTTGAATCGTGCCCCCCCAAAAGGTGTGTCCAAGTCCTCACCCCTGGTACCTGGGGACATGACCTTGAGATCTTGGGATGAGATAGTCCTGCATTTAGGGTGGGCCTTAAATCCAGCGACTGGTGTCCCTATGAGAGAAGGGAGAGGGAGAGCTGAGACACACGGACACGGAGGGAGAAGGCCAAGTGAAGACAGAGGCCTAGATGGGAGTGATGTGGCCACAAGCCAAGGAGCACCTGGGGCCTCCAGCAGCCAGGGCAGGATCCTCCCTCAGAGCTCCAGAAAGAACCAGTCCTGCCGATGCCTTCATTTTGGACTTCCGGTCTCCAGTATTGTGAGAGAACACATTTCTGTTGTTTTAAGCCACATGGTTGGTGGTTGTGTGTTATGGGGGACACTAATAGACCTCCATTAGGGCCCAACTATGTCTTGGCCACTCTGCACACAGGCCCTTGCTGCCTGCCTCTGCCAACAACGAACAGCCTCTCTTGGAAGGCGCTGGTTCCCATCACTAGGAGAGTCTGGCCCGAGTTGTTTTTGACCAGGCCAGAGGTCAGTGAATGGCCCAGGGCTTGCCCCGGGGGACCCCCTGGAGGCTGGAGGTCAGGCAACTTTCCTTAGAAGGGATTGGGGCTGGGATGAGCTGGGCTCAGAGATCACACCTCCCTCCTTCCCAGCCCCCCGCTCCCCCACTAGCCCCAGCAGCACCCACTGGGTGCCAGGCACCAGGCTGGGCCTTATGGGAGAAATAGAGAGGAACAGCTCAGCCTCTACCCTTGAGGAGCTTAGAGCCTCCTGGGGGAGACAGTGTGTCCACAAATGACTAAATATCAGGAGCTCCAGGTGCACAGAGAAGGGAGAACCAGGCTCTGGCTGAGGACTGGGGCGTGGTGGTGGTAGCGGCTACTGCTGGGAGGGAGGTGACCTTTGACCTGAGCCACAGGATGGGCATCTTAACAGGTGGTCATGTTAAAAATATCCAAAATCATCCCACATAGAAGGCACAGCCTGAATAAAGACTTGGGGGTGGGAAGTGAGGGTTGGCTGACTACCACCTAGCTTGATTTGGTTGGTGAGAGCCCAGAGCAGTGGGGATTCACCAAAAATGTGGGCCGGGCCAGCTCCCGGGGAAGGGTGTGGCTGCTGGTTGGCAGGTAGTGGGAGGCCCGTGGCGGGTGCTGAGCGGGGTGGTGGGTCCCGGGTGAGGGCAGAGAGATGCAAGGGATGTCAGGAGAGACCCATTTGGCTGAGTTGCTCTGTCTGTCTGGGAGGGTGGGGACAGCCAGCCAGCCAATCACTGCGCTACCCCCCGGGGCCTGCCCTGAGAGTGGGGCAGACACGTGGTCCTCCCCGACCCAGCACCCCTGGCTGCAGCCTCATGTCAGGGATAAAATTAGCCCAGGACTGCAGGGGCGGCAGGAGAGACAGTCATGGGAGTCACCCCGCCATTCCTCTCAGAGGTGGTGACAAGGGCTGCAGAGAAAGAAATGGACACAGCACTGGTCCTGTAGTGGTGCCAGGGTACACTGCAGCAGCGAGAACCTGGACCACCCTCCTAAGGTGGCTCTCAGAGCAGGGGCTTTGGGGGGCAGAGGCAGGGTGGGTCCTGCCTCTCTCTTCTGGCCACCCCTTTGCCCACTGCCAGCTGCCCTGGAGGAGGGTGGCCAGGTTTGAGTCCCTGGAGCCTGCAGGGCCCAGTCCTTTGCAGCCCCCTCCCCTGACCCACTTCTCTGCCTCCTTGCTCCCCCAGGTGCCCGCCCGGCTGCTTCTTTCCTGCAGTTGCCATGGGAACCTCAGGTAGCTGAAGTTTGTCTGGAGCCCGGCTTCCTGAGGAGATGGGCTGTGGGGTGGGGGACACGGAGGGGCTGTCCCATTTAGCCCAGCACCTGAGCAGAAACTCGGCCTGGTCCTCATTTCCTCACTCCCCCCACACACCCCACGTCCTTCAGTCACCAAGTCCTGACCGTTCGTCCCACTTCCAAAATGTCTCTGGGGTCCGTCCACCCTGCATCAGCTTCCCTGCTTCTGCCCCAGTTCAGTCCCAGCACCCCTCACCTGGATGACTGCAATGATCTCTGAGTTGGTCTTCCTTCCTTCAGCCCACTACCCTCATGGTGATCTCTCTTACTTTCCAATCCACTGTGTACCTCCTGGCTCCCACCGCTCTCTGGATAAAGCCACACTCCTACAAGTAACATTGGGATTGTTGGGTCTGTGGAAAGGGTGGTGTCAAAGGGAAAAAATGGCACTCAACGTTAAGGCTAGAGTCAAAGAGAAGTCTAAGATCTTGTCAAGAGAAGGGCCTTGGTTAGTGACACAAAGTGTGGGGGTGTCCTAACCTTCACGGTTTTACAGGACCAGAGGGTTTAAGCAGAATTCACCATCACTGGTAGGTTAGTGTGTTGGGCCGCACTTCCAGAACCACACTCTGTGAAACAGTGCTGCCCTTCCAGAGTTACTAGGTGTGCCTTGAAAATGGTTTTCAGTGCAACATCTCTCACCTCCTGCAAATCCCCCAGGCACATTGTTAGCACATTAAAGGCTATGAGAAATCCTATAGTAAAGAAGTCTGTTTTGCTTTACTAACCCAGGGATTTCCAGAGTGTTTTGACCATAAATAAGGAAAATCTATGAACATCTCCAGGAGCTAGCTTCCCTACAACATCATTTGGAAAATGCTGAATGGGCCTTAAAGTCTGGTGCCCCGTCTTTTGGGAACTGGGGTCCTCTGGCATGGAGGGGCCTCCCCTGGGGGCACATCTTGGTACAGGCCACAGGAGGCATCGGAAAACCGGAGCCCACAGTTAACACCCACTCCCATCCCCCATCCCCCCAGATCAGTGTTTTGTTTAAATCACACAATGTTCTTTAAAAAATGTGACCTGGTTGCCAACATTTAAAACCTGAGAGATTCCACAACAAATTTTGAATTTTAAAGTTCTCGTAAAAAAACTAGAAGACCTATCAACAGTGTGGATATATCCCTCGGTGGAATCAAAGACTGACACAAACCATTTACATGCAAAGCATGGACTCCGCAAGCAAATCACTTCACTCCTGGCACTCGCTGAGCCCCCCTGAAAGCATTTGGGTTTCTGACCCTGTCAAGGGGAGTGTGGGGCACTTCTCTTGCGTTCCTCTTTCAGGGGGGTGATGACCTGCGCCCGACACCACGCCCTCCAAGGCATGTCCTTCTGCAAAGTGCTGAAGCAGGTGCAGGCTCACAGGCATCCCATGAGGCACTGGGGTACATCATGCAAATTAAGTCATTGAAGTCCACTAGTCTCCCCCATCCACCACCCCCAGGCTCCCGCTACGGGCGCCAGTGTGGTGGCTGCAGGGCTGCGAGGGCTGGGAGAGGGCCCACCTGCCGGCCTTCCCTCCTGTCACCTGCCTGGTGGCTCCACCGACAAGGAGAGTTGCAGCAGCTGCTCAGGTCACCCTGGTAATCGGAGCGTGCTGGTGTGAGAATTACTCCCTGCAAGAGCTAAAAGCCAAGAACAGTGTGGAACCGACTACGCTGGCACTTCTGAGCCAGCCTGCTGCTGCTGAGAGCCCCCCCTAAAAATAGCCTGCTCTGCTGACAGCTGCTGTCTGCTAGAACGTGGGAAAATCCAGCTCAGGAGGTGTGGCTGGGGCAAGCCCTCCTGTGTCTGCTTGCCAGGGCGCAGAGGTGGGGTGGGACCGGTGGGGGTCACAGCCCTGCCCTGGGAAGACTGTGGGGGGAGACAGGGTCCTGGCCTGAGGGCTCGGACTGAGGTGGGGAGGCCCACACCTGCACAAGTCCTCCACCCCACTGTTAGGATAACCGAAGAACTCTGCCTGCAGGCTCAGGGCCTGGTGCAGGAAGGGGGTTCTGTGCTGGGTGGGCTTGGGGAGGCCGATAGCGGACCCTCCTGCTCAACTGGGCATTCTGGGTCTCTGGGCTCTGGCCCAAAGTCCCCATTGGGATCCCAAATCAGGATGTTTGACCCCAGCTATCTTCTCCTCTGCCTGAACACGACCTGCTCTTGCCCCATATCCAAGCCCTCCTTACTTTGAGGATCACTCACCAATGTCTTCTCTCCTCCAAGAATCCCTTCTGACCCTCTGGCTCAATGCCACAGCCCTTCCATCAAGCTCCAGCTCTCCCTGCAAGACCCTTCCTCCTCAGCCATCCAGGGATCCTGGAATTCCCATTGCCTAGTGTTGCTCAAGACATGGTGGCACCTTGAGCAGGCTCCTGCCCCTCCGAGGAATCAAGGGCTTGGCCTAGGCACCAGCTGTGAGGCCCATCTGGCAGGAGCCCACTGTACACCCTCTTGTGATGTCCTGGGAGTGTCACCATTCTCCACACAGGGTCTTTGAGGCGGAGAACCTGAGGCCTGAGCCTGGTCCAGGCCACATCTCAGGCCAAGACTGGCAGACCAGCCCCTGCTTACATGCCTCCTGGGATGGGGCCCTCACTGCCTCTGGAGGCCCTTCCCTGCTGGCCAGTGAGGCCTAGTGGCTGCAGCCCCTGCCTCCTCTCCGGGGTCCTGTGTCCACCATGATTCACTGGGGGTGGGTTTCAGCTTGACCATGAGGCACACTCGCCTGAGAGGAGGACCAGTCCCAGACAAAGCCTCAGAGGACAAATCCCAGTGGGCAGGGACCAACACCTGCTGGGCAGGACTACAGGGAGGAGAGACGGGGAAACCGAGACCAGAAATGCTGGGTCCCCTGAAAGGTCACCAGCCTGATGCTTCACCTCAATCTGAGCTGGATCTGAGACTGGAGGTGTGGAGGAGACGCCAGAGAGACCACCGGACTTGATTAGCTTGGAGGGCAAGTCCTGGCCCCTGCTGGGTGTCCGCTAGGTGGGCTGGCCTCTGCAGTGACGCCTGGGCTGCCAGGAGTGGCTGGGATGCTGGTGGGTGAGAAGGCTCCCCCCAGGCTTGCCATGAGCAGGGATGAGGGGGCATTGAGAGGGACCAGGGACCCCAGAAGGGCTGTGGGCATGGAGGCCAACTGTCCCAGCTGGCCAGCTCTTCTCTCTGTGGACCTGGATGATCTGCTCCATGCCCTGAGGACTCACTTGCCCAGATTGGGCCAGACCAGGTGCAGGGCAATGGCAGAGACTCTGGAGGCTCACATCTTACTAACTGGGCAAACTCTGGCATATGCTTAACGTCCTTGGTCTTCAGTCCCTATATTCATAAAAGTAGACAGCAATAGAATATTGCTGCAAAAATTAGTTATATATACAAACAATGTCTGAAATAAAGCAAGTGTTATATAAACGTTAATCATTATCATTATTAACAGGTCATAGACTATTTTGAGAATTCAATAAAATACATGGACCGCTTTTTAGAAAAACCTGCATCCACATATCCAACTTGTGCAATTTTGGGGGATCATGAAATCCCCACACCTTTCCTGTGCTGTGTGTTAAGACTCATAACTAAGGAGTTCTGACTTTAACATGCTGTTTTTTTTTTAAGAATTTTTTTTTTGTCAAATTAATACATGCAAATAGAGTTCAAGTTCCAATGAAAAATGTCAGTCCTGGCCTTGCCCCTGCCTCCAGTGTCGTGTCTCCAGAGGTGGCAATCCTACTGCTTGCAGCATTTCCCCTAATATTTTTCTCCCTCTTCTGGCAGTTGACCTTGTGATCCACCCGGAGCGGCAGCTCATTTGTGAGTTGTGGTGCCCGGTATCGGGGTGGCAAGGACCTCCCCTGCTTCCCCCCGAGCGGCTTTGCCACCTCTGACTCACTGCCAGGCCTGTGATTCCACCTTGTAAGTGGCTCTCAGATTTGCCCAGGTGCTACCACCACCCTGTCCCTCCTCATTCCAGTCGCCCTTCATTTCTTGCCTCAGTCAATGCTCTCCCTACCTCCATCCTTGCCCCCTATTGGCAGCCAGAACCAGCTTTCAAGGTGCAAACCCCACCACGTCCTTTTCCTGCTTAAAACTCCTCAATGGCTCCCCCTGAAGACAAGGATTATAGCATCAAGGCTGGTAGGGAAACAGTTGAGCCAAATTTTCCATGCCCAGGGTACAGAGAAGGCAGACTTCGTCACAGAAAATATGACATCATCACCGGGGCCCTGGGATTGGTTCAGGGGCCTGTGGGTCACTGAGCTGGAGCCAGGAGGGGGGAGACTGGGGAGGGGCCACAGCTGGGAAGAAACCATTTCATGCCTCTGCTTTGCAGTGGGGCTTTGTGGCAGGTTTGACAAGCCACGAGGAACAAAGGCTCTGTGACCCTCTTGTCTCCCACGTCCCCAACCAGCTGGCTGGAGTGACAGTTTCCCCAACGGGCCTGCAGGAGGAGCTGTGGGGAAGGAAATCTCAGTCCCTGGACCTTGGGGAATCAGGAAAAAACCCACCCCTTCCTGGCCTTACACCCTTTGGTGGGTGCCATTGCCTGCAAGATGAGGTTCACACCCACGGGCTTCCCGTTTGTGTCTTGAACCACACTCCTTTTTCTTGTGCAAGTGACCTCAAGTACACAGAATTAGATTAATCACAATCCTTGGTTATGACACACTCATTATTGGCCCAGGGCCACTTTAATTAATTAATTGTTTATTTGTTCGTTTACAACAATACAATGAACACCTATGAACTGTGAACTCAACCAAAGATCTAGAACCATAACAATATTTGCATCCATCTTTGTGCTCCTCCTATCATATCCACCTCCCTCCATTTCAGAGGTAATCACTGTCCTGAATATTGAGTTTATCACTCCCTTGCCTTTTAAAAAATAATTTTATTACTGTATCAGCTCAGGATAAGCTCAGTTATACTGCAGTAAAAAATAACTCCCAAATCTTAGGGACTTAACTGAACTGAGTTTATGTGTTGCTCATGCCACGTGACCAAAGCAGGTTGGCAGAAGGCTCTGCTCACTGCCTGACACCCAGGCCCTGGCACGTGGCACAGCCACTATCTTTGGATGCTGCTTTTTCAACACTAAGTTCCAGGGTCTGCCTTGGCAGGGTAGGAGAACAAAAACCAGGTACCAGTGCTTAGATGTTTCTGCCCAGAAGTCAAAGTCAGCACTTTTGCTGACATTTCATCGGCCAAAGCTGTTCCCATGGCCATCCCTAATTTCAAGAGGGTGTGGACCCAGAATGAGGGGAGAGGCAGAAGTCTTGTTGAGGATGAATGAAGTTACCACAGTCACAGATCTACGGATGCCTCAACAATATGCTGCTAATTTTAGTTGCTTGTGAATGCTATAAAAAAGGAATCATGTTGTATGTGATTGTCTGAGATTTTTTCACTCAACATATTGCTGAGATTCATCCATGCTATTGCTAGTAGCTGTAGTTTGTTCAGTTTCATTGCAAGACAAAATTCCATTGAATGCTTCTACTATCATGCAGTCTTTTTCCTTTCAACGGGCATTTGGATGATTCCTAATTTTTTGCTATTTTGAACGCTGCTCTTGTGAACATTCTCTTCTTGAAGCTTCACTTGGTTTCAGCATCCCAAACAGCCAAACCCGAGCTCCTCACAGCTGAGGGTGGTTTCCTGAGGCTCCTGCGGCCTGGCCTCTCAGCCTCCTCCTCTTCCTGCCGTCCTCCCTGAGCCAGTGGACTAGGGAGCTAGGAGGCGACAGCTCTGCTAGGTGCAGCAGCTTCAGCTTCTCGAAGCTCTTCCTCACACCGCGAGGCAGGGCTGTTGTATGTTTTATAGGAGTGGACGGCATGTCGGTGGCCCAAGTGCTTCCTTCCTTTTTCCCAACACATATTAAGCTTTGTCTATGAGCCACGTACCGGGCTGGGGCTGGAGAAACATGGAATAATTCATTAGTTTACAAAGAAGACATTTATTCTTTACGTGTCAAGTTCTTTTAGGCTGGGACCACAAGAAGCTCACAGTCTAGTTAAGGAAACAGGAATGTGAGCAGACAAGTGGCTGTAATTGCTAATGTATAAGATGTGCAGGTGTGTATGTTTCATCATGGCTTTAAAAATTTTTTTAAAAATCTAAGAATCATTAGTCATACGTAATGAATGTGATTGTATGGATTTTATTTTTGTAAATTAATACAGAATCTTATATACTGGACTAAAATAGGAAACTAGATCTTGATTGGTGGATTATTAATTTTATAGATCATGCAATTCCTAAGCTAATACTCATATTTAAAATTCTAGTTGGGGCCACTTTAAAACTCCTCTAGAGAGGTGGGGTAGCTCCAGTTTTCAGCTGCTCTTTTGATTTTCTCCAAGTCCTTATCTTCATCTTATTTTTTCCCCTCAGTTTCTGGTAGACCAAAATATCACTGTGTTCTCTGGAGAAGTTAATATTAAGCTTGACCCTAATGTTATAGCAATTCCAGCACTGCTTTTGAGCCACGGCTTACATTCAAATCTAAAATGCTGGGGGAAATAACCCAGATTCTACCTGTGATCAGCAACGAGGCTTCTTGTTGTTGCTGCTGCTGTTTTAGTAAGGAACACCTGCAGGAAGTGGTTCTAGAGTACTGCACTGCCCTGTCCAGCCCCACTGCGAGAGGGAGGTGTCTTCTTAAGGACCCACAGCATGTCAGCGTGAGTACCCTGGTGCAGACAGCCCAGGGAGATTGGTGCCCAGAGGAGGGTGGGTCTAACTGCTTCTGCCAGGGATATGGCTGGGGTGGGGATGGGGGGTGGAATTCGTGGAGGGAGCGGAGCTTCAGCAGGCAGAGAAGGGGGCACGATGGGATTCTGGGCAAAGGGAACAGCATGTGCAAATGCCCAGAGGCATGATAGCAAGTAGTTCGCAGGAGGGAGAACAAAGGGCTGTTGCAGGGGATGAGGGTGAAGAGTTGGCAGGGGCCTTGCATGGCATGTGATGGAATTTCCATTTTTTCCTAGAAGCATTAGCATGCGGGGGCGGGGGGGGGGAGTTTCCATAGGAAAATGACAGGGGGCATCTGTTGTTTAGGGTGTTCTCTGACCGTGCGTGAAGGAGGATAGGGAGAAGGGTGGAGGTCTGTAGGGCCTATGTAGGAAGCTTTCCTCTCCCCTCTGAACTCCCTGGGCTCTCTTTGTTCTCTGAGCATCTGCAGCCAAACCTCACAATCTCTGCTATTAGTTAACTATTTGGTGCGTGAGGACTGAGCCACAAGCATTCTGGGACCCCCAGGCCGGGCTCCTAGTTTCTCTTCCTTCTGTTCCCTTCAGTGGCACAGCCCAATCCATGGCTGAGCCTTCGGTGGACTCAGAGTTTAAGGCTCAGGAAGAAGGGTCACCGTCCATTGCCCACAGCAGGCGTAGCCCTGGAGGGGTCTGTTTCTGCTGTCCCCTGCCGTCCCTCTCCCCAGCCCCTTGGTTGGGTCAGGCTGCCTCCCACCAGCCAGAACCCCCCTCCCCTGTCAACACCCCCAGCAGGATTTCGTCTCCAAGCCGTATTGAAGGAGACAGAACAAGCCCCAGGGGTGTTGATAATAGGGTTATAATCCGGCGGGATGAGACTGAGCCCTCTGGGGTCTCATAGCAGTTTTCCAGCCCCGGCCACTTTATTACCCTCTTGCTGAGTGATGGGGCTCCGGGGAGCTGTGGTTCCAGCAGCCTCTCCCGCTGCCGCTGCCGTGTGCCCTGCTTGCAATTGATCAAGCTACAACAGGGCTGGGCAAATTGATGCCACTTCCTGCTGCCTGTGTTCTGAGCTCCCCATTCTCTTCCTCTCCTGCTCCTCAGGCTTTCCCTTCGGGCAGTGGAGATTCAGTCCCCAGTGCCACATAGGCCCCAGGAGTGTGAGAGGTGCAGGGAGCTTGGGCTTTAGACCCAAGACTGTTCCCTCCTCACTGTGTGATGTTGGGCAGGTGGCTCACCCTCTCTGGGCCTCAGTGTCCTCAGAACAGTAAAGGCATTGAACTAGTTGTGCTCTGAGGTTCCTATCACTGACTACACTGAGACTTCTTATTTTTTACAATTGCATGGCAAATTATATAATATTTTTCTTTCAAGATTGTGACTGAAGGAATTGGGTGGGAAAGAAGTGACCAAAGTATGCTGATGCTGCTTTCCCTCCGCTCCACACAAACCCCAGGCAACGAGGGCTTTGCTCTTTTTCCTCCTGGGGAAACGTGTTACTAGCCCCAGGGCAGTGGGCTGGTGACTCTCTTCAAGGCTGGCTTGGGGCCCAACCCATTAGGTCAGAGCTTGTGGGCAAATCAGATGTCATCTGGACACAGTAAACAGGGAGCAGCCCGCCAAGGGAAAGAAGTGGTAGGGCAGGCTGGGAGAGAAGCCATCCCTCAGTCCCCCGCTCTAATTGTGCCCATCTTAGCTGGCTGGCCGTGTCCTAGAAGCTCTCAAGGGAAGGACATTTAATAGAAGAAGGAATTCACTAGTCTAGGGTTTTATAACCACAGTCGTGGGCCAAGCCATTCTAGTGAGAACTGTCAATGATTAACCTTCCTTTTCTAGTAGGTGGGGATATTAAATGAAGAATGGGTGGGCCTCACTTGAAGCAGACCCCCAGATGAATGATTATTGTCTTAACGAGTTTTTTTTTTCCATCCACATTCTGAAACTCTGTCTCTGGCCTTCCAGGACAGCCCCTCCCCACTGTCTGCCTGTACAGGTGAGCTTCAGACACCAGGTGGAGGCAGTGCCTGGCAACTGAACCAATCACCCTGCTTCTGAGATCTAACACCCTTCCCAAGGCAGAGGAAGGCTGGACTGTTGGGCAGCACCCCCCAGGGGTTTTGGGGTTCCCACACCCCTGGCATCTTGAATGGGGTCTTGTACACAAGATCAGTTTGAATCAGTCCCAGGAAGGAGACTTCAAGGACGGATACTTCACAATTCTCCTGCAGCTTTGGGGTGGCCGGTGGAGACACAGGAAAACTGGGGTGGTGGGGGTAGATCTGGGTTCCAGTGCACAACCATAAGCAAGTGTCTGCCTCTCTCTGACCCTCCGCGATGGTCCTGCCCTCCCCCCTTCACCGGGTATGGAAAGGATAAAAATGAGGAAGGAGTCTAGCAAGTATTTGGCAAACATTTCTACCCCACCTCCGTGGTCAAAACATCCATACACCATCTAAAGTCTATCGTCAAACCTCCTGAAAAAAAGATCACATATAATGGAATACCCAAACAAATGATAACTTTCAAAGATGGACAATGTTAGAATGGAAAGTTTTTACAGAATGTTAAGATGCAACTCTGTAGAGTGGATGTGATAGATGAAATAAATAACTTTATGTTGCACCTCTTTTTGTTTCCTATTAAAATTTTTTTTGCCCTTTTCATTATTGTTTTCTTCCTTCTACCTACTTTTGGCTTATTCTGTTATTTCTTTTACCTTTTTGAGTTAAAACTTGATGTGTTCATTTTAAATCTTTTTATTTTTTAATTTTTAATTTTAATTTTTTTTTTTTTAGGAACACTCTGGTGGATTTAAGTTTCTGAAAAATAAACTTAGTGAGTGAAAGTTTTATAGAGTCTCAAATAGGGACCTAGATATTTTAGGACTACTGTTGGTTAGGGCTTGGCATACGGTTTTAAATATGTTAAATCTCTTTAAATGATAAATTCATTTAAGGCTTTACATTTACTTCTAAATGTTGCTTTAGCTGTATCTCATAATCTGTAAATTTTTTCTATTCTTTAGTGATTACACTCACATTTTCATACAAATATTTGTTTATAAGTTCTAACAAAGTCTAAGGTTATTCAATATCTATTGTCCTGTTATCCAAAATCATGTTTATACTTTTCAAACACAAGTGTAGCTATTATTATTATTTTATGGTCAATGGTTCAGTTTACTAATTTTTTTTTTTTTTTACCAAGTTCTGTACTCATTCTTGCTTTTAGCATTCCACTTTTCTCTTAATCTTCACTTTTCATTTTGTTGAAGTATATACTTAAAACTTCTTTCAATGAAGACCTTGGGGGGGGAAATGGCTTGAGGTGGTATAATTCTTTCAGCCTTTGTATATATGAAAAAGGTTTTATTTTGCCTTTAATTTGAATAATTATTTTGCTGCAAATTGAACTTTAGGTTGTCCGTTTTTTACCTTCAGCACTTTGAAGTTTCTGCCCCAGGGTTTTCTGACCTCTTTTCTTGCTGGTGAGATGTCTGCCTCACGTTTGTTTTCATTCTTTGGCAGGTGAATGGTCTTTTCTTTCTAGTAGCCTTTACATTTTTGTCTTCATCTTTGACGAACTGCAGTTGTATCACCATGTGTCTTGTGTGGTTTAGCGTATTTTTGACGCCAAGCACTCAATGTTTACTTTATCTTCAATCTGAGAATTTATATCTTTCTTTAATTCTGGGAAAATATCAATCTTTGTCTCTTGGTTCTCCTTTTTATAGGACTCCTATTAGGTGTTGGTGGTAACCTTTCAAATTACCTCCTGTTCTGATCAATGGATCTTTCATATTTTTCATCTTTTTACCTCTCTGTGCTGGGTTGCAAGTGAATTCCTTGGCAGTAGCTTCCAATTCACTAAATTTTCTCTTTGGTCATGTTTAGCCTAAAATTTATCCAATGAGGTTGTTTTTTTTGTTTGTTTGTTTTTGTTTGTTTGTATGTTTGTTTCCTATAACTGTGTTTTTTCATTTCCAGAATTTTCAGTTGGGTCTTTTACATAACTACCTATTCTTGTGGTTTGGTCTATTTTTGTTTCATATTTTCTTGTTCCTTTTTACAGATTCTTTCCTTTTGTTCTTTTAAGGTTTCTAAATTAGGTCATTTTAAGATGGTTCTATTATTTTATTTTGTCTGCAAAAATTCATCCTCTAATTGTTGATTTTACTTTAGCATCACTCTTCCTTATGTGTTTTGAAATTTTCATTTGTAAGCTCATCTTGAAGGGGAATTTTTCTGTCTTCCCATCTCTATAACTACTGGGTTTGCAGTTGCCCTCATTCAGTCACCTGGAGCCCCCAGTGTGGAACCAGGACTTAAATGAGGTCTTAAATTTTTTATTGTTATCTAAAATCTTGGTTATACTCATTTTTATACAGGGATCCCCTCCCTTGGTGATTTTGTAGGTATTGCAAATACTATCCCTGAGCCAGAATGTGGGCTTGGTCCAGATTATGGCTTTGCTGGGTCAGCTTCCTCCAGACATCCCTAGATTATACTTCATTAATTTTTCTCTGTCTTTGTTACAAGGTTGCAACCAAATAGCAGGGGTTGGTAGTGGGAACACAAAGCATAAATTTAAAGAATCATCTTGACTGGAGGTCCTCTTACTTTAGCTATTGGGAATTCAATATTACTACAAGTACAGCAACTTTCTATCTAAATGTTGAGTAGACAGTGCCAAAGATCTTTGAATATTATGACATGGTGTCAGGTCCCGCTTGCTCTGGGCTCCTGCAGCAGTGAGGCCTGAGGCTGCAGGTTTAGCCCACTCAAGTGCTGAGGCCTGAGAGCCAGGCCTAGGGAGTACTGGGAGCTGCCCTGCCCTTCATCCCACGGTTTAGAATGCGCTTCACACTGGAGCCTGCAGGTACCTGCAGCCTTAGCCTTCTCCTCCCACCCCTACCATGTGGCCCATGCCTGCCTTGCTCTTTGCTCTCCTGTGGTTCTCTGCACGTTCTGGAGCTGAGCCCTGAATCCTGGTTCTGGGCTGGCTCTGATGCCCTGAGTCTTTCCCTCCAACATCTTCCTTTCCTGCCTCATTCCTCTTCTGGTACAAGGCTTTTCTCACAAGATCTTGTGACCATAGGAATTTGAGCTGGAAACAAGGACTATTGCATTCTCAGGCCAGAAGTACACATACACACATGTATATATATTTATAGCTACAAATTTTACGTAGTTGAGTTTATTTATATAGCTGTTCTGTAGTCCACATTACGTCATAACACTTTCTCTTGTCATTATAAATTCTTTAACATCATTCCATACTCACCACCATTTGCTTAGTCATTCTCTTAGCGTTATTTCCAGTTACACCCAGTTAAGGTAATCTGATGGGTCTTTTTGGGCATAAAGCTTTGTCTACACTTTAGATTGTGTCCTTAGGAAAGACCCCAGCAAAGAATGACAGGGTCAAAACTGGAATCCTTGACAATTAATATCATTCCATCTCCATGGCATTGAATTTGATCTCTCCTCAGGCCTAGGAGCTCTACCCTCCATCGGCAGCTCCCTGCGCACCGCGAGCATCCTGGGTGACACTTCAGAAAGTGAGTAACTTTATTTCCTCCACTCAGGGTTTCCGTTATTACAAATTCTTTGGTTCTTTTAGGAAAGTCCTGGCTGTGCTCCAGATACAGGGACCAAAATATGAGAAAGTGAGAAGGCTCCTGACTCACAGCATCAAGTTCCTGAAATTTTACCAGGTGTGAGGTTTGACACCAAATCACAGAATGGCTCAGGTAGGAATTAGTGAACATATTTTGAGGGTCCTGTTTTACAGGTTGTCAAACTGTTTTCGTGTACATCTTCACAAATCCTTTCAAACTAAGCTGCGGGGCAGATGTCGTTATTATCCCCATTTTCCAGAGGGGACAGCTGAGGCTCAGATTGCTTAGGGCAGTGCTTCTTAAACTGTGATGAGCATATTAGTCACTGGGGATCTTGTTAAAACACACACTCTGATTCAGGCGATCTGGGGTGGATCCGGAGACTCTGCATTTCAAACAGGCTCCCAGGTGCTGCTGCTGCTGCTGCTCTGCAGACTGCCCTTGAGTAGGAGGTGCCAGGGGACTTGGTCAAGTGACACACGTCCTAAGCGGCTGGATCGAACCCACACCTGTCTGACTCCAAAGCACATGCTGTTCCCATTTAGAATCTTGCAATCCAGTCACTTACTTGACAGGCAAAGAGAGGGAAACCTGAGGGGTGGAGGCTGAAGTTGAAGGGAGAGGAAGACTTTGTCAGGGGAGGGGGCTGCTCTCTCCAGGCCTGCCCCCCACCTCGAGGTTTAATGAGGAAGGGAGGGATGGAGGGGAGTGTCTCCTGAGTCATGAAGCCAGGCAGCCAGGCAGCCATCAGTGAGTCTGTTGGAAAAATTAATTTTTTAATTAAAAACATCTTTTTTTCCCCCTCTTCTTTCCCCTTTGCTTTAATGTTTCAGTCTGGAGTAATTATGAGTCGCTCTAGGGAGACTGAACCTTAGCAAAATTGTTGGTGTGACTGCCGAGGAATTTATCTGATTAACTTGGGCTCTCAGCCTTTGAAAAAAATAAAGAGGGAAGTAAAAAGAAAAAGTGGGGAGGGAAAGTACCACCTCCTCAGTCTCCTTCTGGCACAAAACTTAATCACAGCATCTGAGAGGCAGGTGGGCACTGGGCCCAACTCCTGCAGCAGCCTGGGTGTAGCCTGGGTGGGAAGGAGCTGAGTTTCCCGACATGCCCCTCCCTGCCCTCACGCCCCCTGTGCCCAGCCCTGTCTCCCCACAATCCCGTCCCTCACCCCCCACCCTCGTCTCCCAGGTTTCCTCCCAGGGGCCTGGATACATCACTCTGACTGGCTCAGCCTGGGAGATAGTGTGTTGGGTTTGGCTCCTGAGAAGCAAAAGGGGATTTGAGTGCTTGAGATTTATTGAATGAGCACATTCAAGTGATGCCTGCAGAGAATGAGGGGAGCAGGATGGGACAGGGGAGGAAGCTAGGAAAGGCATGGGTTCAGCTGAAGTCTCGCCCCGACCTGATGCCTCGGGGAGCTCCGGAGCCTGCGCAGCACCAAGGACTTGTCTGGGGGTGAGGGGGCAGGCTTTTGTTCCTGTACCTGTCAGTCACTGGCTGTGGGTTAACCTGGGTGGGGGGTTGTGTAGTCCCCCAGGTCTTTGCTGGCAAGGCTGGTCTCCCTTGACCAGGGGCGATTCTCCAGGGAAGGGGGCAGCTGTGGGCTGTTAGACAACACCGGCAGCAGTTGGAGGATGCATGCACAGGCTTGGTGAAAGGTTTCCTGGCGAGACACCAACTACAGAAGAACTAGAGAGGGGCCCAATGGGGTAGGAAAGAAATGGATGGATTAAAGAGGTCGAGTTAGGAGGTCGAGTTGATAGGACTTAGTGAGTGAGTGATTGAATGAGGGGGTGATGGAGGTTGACGAGGTGATTCCTAGATTACTGGTTTAGAGAATGCTAGGGCTAAGATGGGCACCTAGAAGGAGGGTAGCCCTGGTGAAGGAGAGTGGATGGCTTATTATCTGAACACCCAGGAGGAGGTGGGGGCAGGCAGGTGGGTGTGCCAGGTTGGAGCAGAGACGTGGGTGTCTTCTGTGTGGAGATGGGAGAAGGTGGGTGGGCAATGGGGACGGTAGAGGCAAAGCACAGAGCCCCAGGGAGTCCCACACAATTGGGGTTGGCAGTAGACAGGGAGCCCAGGAGGCAGCTTGAGAAAGTGCAGCCAGAAAGGCAGGAGGGAAATCAGAGAAGATGGGGTCTGTGACACCACTTCTCCCCTCCTCTGTCCTCCCAGATTTGCTGGCCTCAGTCGTCACCTGTTCTCTCTGTCATGGGACTTTGTGGATGAAGGAAAGAGGCAGCCACGAGGAAACTCACTAGACTTGTGATCAGCTTGAGGGCCTGAATTGTGCCTCAGCTGATTACTTGTGGCCCAAGTACCTACCATGCTCCCTGGCACATAGTAGGAGCTCAATAAATTTTTGCTCAAAAAGAACACTAGCCAACATCACATAGCACCTAGCACACACCAGGCACTGTGTAAACTCATTTAACTTGATGAGGAAGGTGCTATTATTATCCCCATTGCAGCTGAAGACTAAGAGGAACAGAGAGCTTGAGAAATTCATCCGAGGTCACACAGATGGTCAGTGGCAGAACTGGGACATAGCCTCAGGCAGTCTGACTTCCCAGGGTCCGTGCTCTTAGAGCCTGTGTCAATGAATGAGATTTTATGCCAGGCTGTGTGGCACCAGGGTGCATGGCTATTTAACTAGCACACATACGTGCGGCCACGTGTACGCAGAGCCACGCTTACATGCAGCACACAGAAGACACTCCTGTCTACTGCAGGAGGGGATAGCCCACACTTGGGGAGGAGACCTCTCCTCACCCTGGACTGGTCAAAGTGACCCCAGACTTAATTCTCTGCTGCCTTTACAGCCCCTCAGGAGAGAGGGTTATTGGGAGGTGGAGGGGGATGGGAGCAGGTGGAAAGCTCTGTGTCAGGCAGGACACCCTCCAGTCCCAGCTCTGCCATGACACAGTCACTAAGCCTCTTTGAGACTCAGCTTCCACATATGCAAAATGGGACTAATTATACTTTTTTCCCAGGGATTTTGTGAGAGTTAGAAATGGTGTCTGGCACACATTTACTCACTCAGTAAAGAGTGGAGACAGCCCCTAGGCTCTCTTTTTTTTGTCACATCAGCCACTTCTTTCCCTAGTATTGGAAAATGTAAATACTGTCCTGCAATAAATGGGCAACTTGTGGTTAACAGCTGCCTGGCTGCCATCAGATGCTGTAAATACTACATCCAGGGGCTGTCCAGTTAGATGGCCATTGGCTGCCTCCAGCTCAGCAGGGGAGGAGGCCGAGTGGAGAGGCTGGGAACCAGAGGCAGGAGGAGAGGCTCAGGGTGGTACAAAATTGCGTGAGTATGGATGTCTGAGCTGGCAGTCTGTAATCAGCCCCCGCCTATGACCACCTCTAGGGACACTGGGATCACAAACCTCCCCCCTGGGGCTCACCATCAGCTCGGCCTGAGGCTCCTAGGGACACTGTGCTACACAGCTCTAGGAGGCACCATTCACACTGTGTCTATGACACTGGGCCCTAGGGGGTGTCACTGACATAGAAAACAGCATGGATAGTGCCCCCCAGAGTTGTGCAACCAAGACTTGTGAGCTCTTCAGGGCTGCAGTCTCACGACTCTACTACTGACTGGGAAGACCTGGGGAACAGAAAGGCCCCTGCTCAGGTCTGCCTGCTGCATGCACACCCTGGCCGGCAAAAGCCAGTCGTAACCCCGTCTAGTGCCACTCCCTCTCCCTGCGCCCAAGCCTCAAAGCAATAATCCTGAGCACACCATGCCTGAATCCCAACTTCACGTGTCTCCTGCCCTACCTCCAGACTGGGTGCTCCCTGGGGGCAGGGCCTGGGCTTGCATCCTCCCTTCCTTTCTCTACCAAGAACAGGGCTGGGCACAGAGAAAGTGAGAATCATGTTGGAGGAAAACTGAGATTAAGATGCCAAAGCCTTTCATTTCTCTTTAGAAGAGACAGTTACCAGCCTCTAGCCATGTCCTGGGTGCTAGAGACAGGAGGACGGAGTAGACAGACCCTGCTCTTGAGGGGTCACCATGGTGTGGGGAGACAGACATGTAAACAGACAGTAGAGTCCAGAGTGACCAGAGCTAAGACAGATGGCGGGCAGGAGGCCGTACAAGCACATAGATGAACAGAGGGGACATCTGAGGCTTCCTAGACAAGGTGATCCCTGAGTTAACAATGGAAGGATGGGTGGGGTTTGCCAGGTAGAGAGGGGAGGGAAGGGCATTCAGGAGCACGTACCAAGGCATGGAGGCTAACAAGAGCTGGTGAGGGACCTGTGGGCTTGTGTGGTGTTGTGGGAAGAGCCCTGAACAGAGCAGGTCCCAGCCCCAGCTCTGAGTGACCAAAGACAAGCCCCGCCCCTTCACTGGGCCTCAGTTTCCCCATCCGTGTAATGAGAACTGGGCTACATCATCCAAGCTCTGAGCCTTCTCTCAGGTGTGGCTGGGACTCACCTGGGGACACAAGTGTTGGGACCCTCTGGGGACTGCTTACAGCCTTGTTCTGGTTAATTCAGACTTTTGCAAATACTCCTGCCGCAGGGCGCCGGCTGAGGGTGCAGGCCCACGTCCTGGGACCCTAGAGGTTGGGATCTGCTGGGAGTGTGGCTGAAACCCGACACCTCCTACTGGGGTGCTCCCACCTGCCCTGGAGAGGTGGGGAGGGTTCTGAGCTTCGGGCTGTCTTCTTTTTGGCCTCCCTTGTCTCAGGGTCCACAGCAGCACAGCTCTGTCACCTCCCTCAACACTGACTCTGTAGCCGCTCGCTTCGCCCTTTTATAACCAGCACCAGCCAATCAGCTCGCGTCTTCCCTCCCGAGAGAAACTGACCAATCACTCTTGGTCTGGCTCCTCCGTTGCTAGGCGCTGGTAGGCGCCTCCTCCCACCGGCTTGGGGTTTTAAAAGTCCGATGCCTGGTCTGCACCTGATTCGGGAGGCTGGGGTCTCTGGGCAGGTGGATTGCACATTTCCCGAGTGCAGTAATCAGTGGGTTCTGCCGACCCTCCGGGCGGTGGGAACTCAGGAGAAGGAGAGAGCACCGGGCTGCGTTCCGGGAGGGCTTCCAGGAGCGGGGCGCTGAAGGAGGAGTTTTCATGCTGACCCGGCTTCTACCCGCCTTTTTCTCCGCACAGCAGGGGCTCTTCAGACCCCTGCCCGCAGCCTCAGCACCTCCAACCTGGCATCCGGGGTTGGATAGTCTCCCTGCCCCTCTGCCAACCCTGGCACTGTCCCGGTCCCTGGGCTCAGCCCCGTTCTAGATCCCCTTGTCCCCCACCTCACCCCCGTGAGGAGACTGATGTCTTGGGTCCTGAGCTCCAGCTGCCTGTGGGCCCAGGCCCCTGAGCCCTCTCTCCTCCACCCGCACCACAACCCACCCAATGTAGCAGCTTCTTAATGAAAAATATCCATGAGACTTACACACAGCAGAGCTAGCATCACCTTCAAATGGAGAAAATCCAGTCCAATTCATCATCCCTTCCCATTACCAGGGCTGCTGGCAGCCCACCCGCCACACGGGTTTTGCCTCTTCTGGGATCCAAGGCCCTGCTTACATACAGAACATCAGTAAAAAAGGCCAAATAGAGGGGTGGAGGGGAGATAAAATCTGTGCCACTTCTGCCCCAGAGCTCTGGGCCCTTTGCCCTTCAGAGCTGCCTGGTGTCTCCCGTCTGTGTTCAGGCCAGTTCTGTCTGGGTGGAGCTCCAGCTTGCCTCTCATCAAAGGGCCTGTGTTCCCTGCTGCAAGAAGGATTGGATCATTGTCCTGGGGCAGCAGGAGGAGGCCTGGGCTAAGTTAGAACGCTAGGGCTCCAGGTGCAGCTCTGCAAGGACTTTGCCCCTGTGAGCCTCACTTTCTCCATCTGTGAAAGCGGACCATGATCTCTGAGGCTGAGATGAGGGGGAATGGGAAAAGGCTCTGTGAACTGTGAAGTGCTGGGCCCACCCTGTGCTGCATCTGCCAGGGCCCCAGTCAATGGGAGCATCTAAGGGCATAAGCCAGAGATGGCAAATGGTTGGCCCATGTGGTACTTTAAAAAGTTTGAATGTTGCTGACATGTAAAAAATGGGCAGTTTCAGAAGAAAGTGTGGATTTTGACTTCTCTTGAAAAGTCACAAGGCCTGGCAGCCTTGGGACTACAAGCCTGCATGGGGTGGCTGGAGCTTTTAGGCAGGGCCTATGCTCCCCTGGTCCTTCCACAGCAGGCCTGACTCTGGGAGGAGGTAGCCGGAAGTGAGACCTCTGACCCTTTCAGTGCATGTTGGCATTTCGGAAGGGTTTTCCCAGTGTCTCAGAGAAACAAGCAGCATGTGCTCAAGCAGGTGGGGAGGTAGGTGCAGCTGTGGACCCCTTTGTTCCCCACTCTACCTCCTGAGTGCCTGATGGCCTGGCAGGCAGGAAGTGAGGCAGGAGTTGTGCCTTGGGTGTGATTGTTTTCCCCTGATGTGAAAATCCAATGCCTTGACCACTGCCCATATGGCATGTTCTTCCAAGGCCTGGGGAGCCAGCTGGGCAGGTTCCCCTAGAGCAGATGTGAGCAGTGCCAGGCCAGACACTCCTCTCCTTCTTGATCCTTGAACCAGGCTCATTTGTCCTCCGGCAAAAGTTTGGGCTGTGGCCAGCTCTGTAGGATCAACTATTTGGTGCAGGGCTGAGAGAGAAGCTCTCATCAGACATGAAAAGGGGCAGTTGAGGTATGGGTTCTAGAATTCTAGCTCCACCCCATCCTAGCTGTGTGGCCTTGGGCAAATGACTTAACCTCTCTAAGCCTCAGTTTTCTCTGAGCCACTCCCCTGGGTTGCTATGAGGATTGAAAGGGACTGTGTGTAGGTGAATTGCCTGGAACAGCCAGGAACACAGTATGTGCTCAGTGTTTGCTGAAAGGAGGAGTTGAGAGTCTCTCTGTGAGGCAAGGCCAGGATACCGATACATGGCCAATTTTTTTTGTTTCCCATGGTAGCCCTGGTTTTGCATCTAGGATCAAAAGCTGGGAAGAGGCAGGCATTCCCTGGGCTGGTAAACCTGCAGATTGTCGGCAAGGCTGCCTGAGCAAGTGTTGGTTTGGGAGCTGGGAGGCCCTATTGCCTGGGGCCAGAGGCTCTGGGACCTGAGAAAAGGGTGAATCCTGGAACCAGCTTCCTCCCTGCTCCTGTCTTCTTCATAGTGATTCTGAGCACGGTCCTTAGAGCCAGAAAGACCCAGGTTCAAATCTTGACTATGAGGCTTGCAGGCATATGACATCTGGCAAGTCATTCTTAGCCTCTTGGAGCCTCAGTTTCCTCTTCTGTGTAAAGGCATAACAGTCCCTCTGATGTGGTTATTCAGAGGATTCAAAGGTGAGAGTGCAGGCAAAGGCCACGGGCACACAGGGTAGGCCAAGCACTGTGTAGTTGTAGCTGTCACGTGGCTGTTTTCAAATGCCTGGGTCTCTCTCTAGGTCTCTGCCACTCCCTTCTCCCTCTCGCTTGGTAGGGGTCTGGTCCCTTCTCTTTGACTTCTAGGCTTGGTCCAATCCAGAGGATGTGGGACTTTCAGAGGCAGCCCACACAAGCCCACACCTCAGGGAAAGCAGCTTTTAAAAGACAAGAGCAAGGCCCAGCCTCTCGTGGCTCATTTCCAGTGGCCTCATCCCTTCTCTCTGGCTTGTCTTAGCATTAATGCTCTAACTTCTTTGCCCCTAAGCCCTGGCCAGACAATCCTCCCTATCTCCAGCTCTGCCCCATTCAGGGAGCAAGCAGTGAAGTGTTTACCTTATTAACATCTCAGATTTAATAAGCCTGACCTGAGAGGGTTCAAGGCCCTATTGCATGAGTTTTCTCATTTATAATTAGCATTTAATTAGCATCTACTTTGTGTCCAGCCATGTAGGAAGCACTTTAGACTCCTTTTCTTATTTAATAACCTAACAGCCTCTAGAGGTACTTATTCTTACTAATTTTATTTTTTAGGGGAGGAAACTGAGGCCCAGCGGGGTCGGGTAATGTGTAGGTCATATAGAGGGAGCTTGGAGCTGCAGGGAGGAAGAACTAAGCTAAAGTTTGTGAAGCACCCTACACAGAGGGTGTAGCATAAATGGTGACCCAGCCCTGTCCCCGTGCGTTCCTCCTCCAGGACCTGTAGCCTGGCTGACTCCTCTTCCCACCCTCGCTCCCATGCTGTGCCCTGCTCTTCTAATGCTCAGTGAATGCATTACTTTGCATTTGAGCCAGGCACAAAGGCGGACTTTCAGGTGTTGTGAGCTGGGGAGCATGGGGGGACACAGAGTGGTCCAATACTGTTTATGGCCCCTTGTCACTTGCTCCTGTGGCCACGCCCAAGTGGGACTCCCGGGGCCAGGCTGTGAGTTGCCGTGAGGTGATGTCTGGTTTTCATGAACTCTCACCAGTGAATTATTCATTCTCCCTGGGAATGTGAGCACAGCTCCAGCCTCTCCTTCTTCCCCTGCAGCCTCTCCAGGCCTGTGGAGTGAGGGGAAGTGGGCTGGGGCTTCAGGAAAACCAGATTCCTGTCTGTTGCTGTCACAGGGCCTGGCCTTATGCCCACCTGGGCCACCGCAGGAGACTGGGCTTCTCAGTCTGGCTCCACTGTGGACAGCTCACCATGGCGTCCAGTGTGGCTCTTCACCCTCTTTGGGCTTTGTTGTTATCTGTAAAATGGGAGGGTGGGACTGGGCACTCTGAGGGCTCTCCCAGCTCTGCCATGCAGTGGAGTAATACCATGGAGAATCCCTCTCTGCCTGTCCCATCAGGGGGTATGTAGTGGAAGGCAGGGATAAAGGACCGGGGCAGAATGGCATGTGGGGAGTGAGGCAGAGGAGAGCTACAGGGCTCCTCGCTCTCTGTCTTGGGTAATTGGTGGATTAGGGTGTTGTTTACTGATATGGGGAAGAGGAAGAGGCAGGAGTAGGTTTGGGGAGGGGTGATGAGTTCAGTTTTGGACCCATTGGATTTGATGTACTCAAGGAATGGGCCTAAGCAGTCAGTGTGGAACTGAGCTGGGATTTGAACCAGGGATGTCTGCTTCAAAGGCCATGTTCTCTCTAGCACACTATCCTATGCAGAGTGTGCAGTGTACCCAATTGGGCTGTTGGGGGCCAGGAAGGAGTCAGAGAGGGTTTGTGTTCAGGGCAGGACCAGCAGCTGGGGGTGCTGGGGAGAAAGGAAGACTTAATCCAGGAGGACTTCCTGGAGGAGGCCACTGACTGTTGTGCTCTTCACATACCAGAGAGTGAGGTCTGAGAAGAGCGAGGAAGAAGCATGGTAGGAAGGATCCTTGAAAACCATGCTTATCAACGTTATGTGACTTACTCAAGGTCACACAGCTAGTAAGTGGCAGAGCCAGGATTCCAACAAGGTCTGCCTCACTCCAAGGATTCCATTCTCAAACCCATAAGATAATGCCCCCAGGATGTGGGGCCTGAGTTGGGGAGAGGGGAGGGCCAGGAGCCATAGAGTGAGGTGGACTTAGTCTCTCTCTGTTCAGACCAACTTTCCCCACCTCAGACATGGTCAAATTCCAACTAAGCAAAGAGCCAGCAGAGCTCTGACCCTTGAAGCTGCAGAACTCAAGAGCTGAGATTGTCATAGTGTTAAGACAGAGCTGACCCTAGGGACAGGGTTGTTCTTGGCTATAGGTGGCTTGGGTCACTACTTAGCGTCTGTGAGCTGAGGTGAACCCAGAATACCCCTTATCCTCCAAACTGGTCTGTCACCATTCCTGAGAGTCCATTAGGGCACCTTGACTTTGGATTACACATTGACTGCTTGGATGCCTCCCCTGAGGGCACACAACTTTGGCCTTTCCTTTTATACCAAGGGAACTCACCAGTCACATTTCTCCCAGGCTCTGAAGGGGGACCTCCCTCCCAGCTTTGCAGCAGACCAGTCTGCCAGGCAGGGGGACTGGCTCACCTGACAGAAGGGCAGGGAGCTACTGGGCACACCAGGCTGCAGCGGTGGCAGCAGTGGTGAGTGCCAGCCGCTCACAGTGAGTGTGCAGTGTCAAATGGGGTGCATTGCTCTCCATGCAAATTAAAAATTAAAATTAATCAAACACTCAAATTGATTTCCTTCCCGTCTGTTTGCTCTGCTGTGCCAGGGCAGGGCTGGAGGGTTTAGGCTGCTGCAGAGTTCTCTGCAATGGGCCTGGGGGAACCTCACTCCACTCCCGAGAAATTGGGTAAAAGTCAAGTCATCCAGCTCTTGCGCCTTGGTGCTGGGCTTGGAAAGAGGACAGGCAGGAAAAGAACATCACTCTGGTCCAAAGGAAATGCCCATGCTGAGCAGGGAGGGCAGAAGCCTAGGTATATACCTGGGGCCATCATAAACTGACATCATGAGCCTGGGCAAGTCTTGTCCATCTCTGACCTCAGTTTCCTCATCTGAGAAATGGAGAGAGAGCAGCAGATGGAAGATGATGGGCTCTGAAGTCCCTCCTGGTTCTAGTACCAGCCTGTAGTAGACCCCCCTCCCCCCCACCCCGAGCCAACCAGGGGCCCTGGCCTCCTTTTCCCCAGTCTGACCCTCACACTTACCAGCTGTGCAACCTTGAGTGTACCACTTAACATCTCTGAGCCTCAATTTTCCCATGCATAAAATGAGGATGGAAATACCAGTGGGTGGCAGGTTGGTGCCCTGGGAAGCTGACTCTCGAGGGACGTTAGCATGCAGGAGGTGGGTAGTGAGGGAAGCAGGGTGGGCCAGAGGGAGAAGCTGGGCTGTAATGTGTTCACAACAAAGGCCTCAGCCGATTCCGTGGGGAGCTCTGGATCTGAGAGGTCCCTGCAGGGGTGTCCTGAGATGGGGCAGGAGGGCTGGGTTTTATACCCTGCTTTGACCAGTCACTGGACACAGGCTGCCCCCGGAAGGGGCAAGGTCTTGGGCGAGGAGGTGCTGTCAGCCAAGGAGAGGTCCCCATCAACACCCCAGCCGCAGGGGGCTGAGTGCTTCAGCCTGAAGCAGGGAGCCTGGGCAGTGCATCGCGTCCACTACATGCTACAGACAACTGGGGAGGTTGGTGTGAATGTTACCGGAACAAGGTCGTGAAGCCTGGCCACGCTCAGCCTACAGTTAACAGTAGTCACCCTGTTGAAAAGGCCTTGGGGGCTCCCCTCTGATCCCTGTCCTCACATCAAGAAACTCACCAAGCCCCTCATTTTATATTCCCTAATACTTATCCCTTGTACCCTCTCCGCTCTCTCCATTTCTTTTACCTGGGCACCCCAACAGCCTCCTCCCCAAGGCTCTGGCCTCCAGTTTCACCCCTCCAATCCATCCTCCCCACAGGAACCAGCGGGATTGTCCACAAATTCGGATCTGGTCACATCCCTCCCTGCTCAAAGCCCTTTAAAGCCCAGTCATCCTCACATGGCATTTGAAGATCTCATGACCTGGCCCTGACCCCGTCCTGCTCTGCCCTGCCCCCTGCACCCCCTCCTAACCTGCTGTTCCCACAACACTATGGATGCTGTCTTATTTTCTTGTCTGTGCTCATGAAGTTTCTCCCTTCCTCTCTTCTTTGCATCCTTGTATGCAAATGCAGTCCGTTTGCCCCCACAAACTCACTGAACCCCTGCAGTGGGCCAGGCCTGGGCTGATGGGTGCTGAGGATTCAGAGGTGACCCAGACCCAGCCGTACCCTTCTCCCTAAGGTATCCCTCCTCCCCAGGCACTCCTCCCCTGCCCGGTGATGTCTTCAAGGGCGGCCGTACCACGGTCAGTTTGGGATAGCCAGCTTTGGCCCAGGCCTGCATAGGTGAGTGTCCCTGGTCCCCTCCCCTCCTCCGAAACTCAGGGCTTCTCTCCCAGTGCTCCCAACTCTCACTGCTGTGACCCCACCAGCCTCCAGCCTGACACGATGCCACTCTAGAATGTGGAACTATGGCCTTTCCCTGTGGACATGGCTGTCCACGTGCCTGTCTGCCCAGAGCCTGTGAGCTCCCTGGGGCAGGGCTCCCAGGGCCTGGCACAGAGCACATCCTCAGTGAGTAGGAACTGGATGGCAGGTCTGTCCCCCAAGCTGTGAACACTCCCAGACCCTGAGATTCCCACTGCCCCACTGGCTTCCCCAGGCTGTAGCTCCAGTCCCACCTCTTGGTAATAAGCAAGGCCCCTCTCTGCCCAGATCTCAGACATCCACCACCCCAGCTGCCCCTGGCACCAGCCTTTCCTGACCCACCTGTCATTGACTGTGCTGAACTGTGGGTCCCCAGTGCCCATACTAGCCAAGGAAATGTACCTTAGTTTCTTTATCTGTAAAATAAGGATTATCTTTGTTCCTACTTCCTGGGGCTGAATGGAGCCTTCACTGGGAAGGCACATATGATGGTTCTGTGCACGGCGAAGCACTTCCCCACATTCCAGGTGGTGATTATTGTAGAAAAAGCTGATGTGACAGAACCGTGGAATGACCTGGGCCCTCTCAACAAGCTGCCCTGGGCTCTGCTCCATGAGCTCATGGCCTCCCCCTGACCCTCCAGCCTCCTTAGTTCCAGGCCTTAAAAAGATAAGGCAGGCATCGCAACTCCCAGGGAGAAGACAGCCTCCCACACGGCAGGGTGCAGTGCAGCCCGGCAGGGAGGGAGTTCCCGGAAGTGGCTATGGCCCAGGTTCAACCAGAGATGTCAGGAGATGGTTGGTCTAATCTTCATTTTACCATCATGGGGAGCCCAGAATCATTCAGCTGGGGGCGGTGTGGAGGCTGAGTCAAGGTCTTCCGTCCCCTCAGGACGCCGCCACCTCGGCTGCCATGTCTGAGTCCCCGGCAGGCCTTGCCTTGTGTCAGGCATCAGGAGAAGTGGGCAGAAGGGGGCCCTGGGAACGGTGCTGTGCGGCGGGCTGGGAACAGTCAGAGGAAGAGTGGGGGCACCGTCTTCTGCTTCAAATCTCCAGGGCCAGCCCAGAGCTGCCAGGTAAAAACCCAACTCCTTGGGGACCCAGTAGACGCGACTCTCACAGCCCCACCCCATCAGCAGCCTCAACTCCAATACCCTTTCCTTAGGGTCTGGTCCATGGGCCTTTTCTCCTTCCTCTCACCACGGGGCCTTTGCATGTGCTCCTCCTGCCCTCTCCAGCCCCTACTTCTCCCAGTTCATGTCCACTCAACCCTCTGGTGTTAGGTCAATGTCACATCCTGCAGGAAGCCTCCCTGACTCCTCAGACCAGACCAGATCCCCACCTCGCAGCCCCATGCCCCAGGACTTCTTCATAGAACTAGCCCCAGTTGTCATTTTACATTTCTTTGCATGATAGTTCACTTTCTTCTCCTTTTATAGACTCTAAAATCTCTGAAATGTATTCCACACACCTGGCACAGCACCTAGCATGGAGCAGGGCCTCAAAAGTTTTTGTGGAAAGAATGAAGAATGCTGGGTTTTGGTTCAAATCCTGGCACCCCCCTTGAGCCTTGGTTTCCTCATCTCTGGAATGAGGATGAAAACAACCAGATTAGTGTGAGGAGGAGCAAATGAATGCAAGCTCCTGGCACAGGGTTGGCTGAGGGGAAAGAAGAAGGGGAAGGTTGGGGTGGGCAGGGGGTGGTGGAGGAAGGCTGCTTAGGGGTGGGAAGGTTTGAAAAGAGGATGGATTGTCTGGGAAGCCAGGAGGTGGAGGGGGTCAGTCTTGGAGGTAGGGGAGGGTGGATGTATTTAAAGATAACCTGGTTTGGCAGGGGGGTGGGGGGTGGGGGGGGTGGGTTGGGTGTTGTTTGCATTTCTCTGAATACTTAGTGAACCCTATTTATTTTTAAGCCGGAGCCAGGAAACCAGGGGCTTGGTAGAGAGGGTGGAAGGGAAACGGTAACATGGTACCTCTGGGACTCCACATGGGTAACACTCTTAGCACTGGGCTAGACCTGGCGGGGTGACTGGGTCTGGGACCCTGCCAAGGTCTCCCCCACTTTCTTGCAGAGACAAATGAAAATATCAGAGGGATCCTGGGCAGGCATCTGCAGGGGCACTGACCCAGCCTACTTGGCCCTCCTGTGGCTGGAAGCAGCTAGCCCTGGGCCTCTGGGGAAGGAACTCCTTCCTGGAGCTGTCCCGGCTAGCCTGGCCCCCAGCCCTCAGCCCCCAGCCCCCAGGCCTGCTGCTCTAATGGCTGAGAGTGATTCCTCAGAGTGGGCCCATTCATTATTCATTCCATGCCCCTCTGTGAAGCCCCTGGCCACCAGCACAAGGACAGGACACAAAGGGGTCCCATAGAAGCCTCTGCACCTGCCTGCCTTTGTGCAAAGCTCCTGGGTGGAGGGCCAAGGCCTGGACCCGCTGAGAAAAAATAAATGACCTAGACCTAGGTTCATAGCCTCTGTGGGTCACACTGGCTTGCCCCTATACTTAGGGAAAAAGGTAGGGCTCAGAGAGCAAGGCTGGGGGCATCAATTTCCAAGCACAGTACCAAAGGCAGTGTGGCTACCAGAAAAGGAGCCATGAAGGGGAGAAATGGATGGGGGTGCAGGTTGGAATTGCTGCTCTGCCTGGATGTCAGGGGCTCTGGGAAATGGCTGTTTGTCTTGGTTTGGCTCCCCCAGGGCCCACCTGGAAGCCCTGGGAAGACTCCTCAGGAGGTGTGTTGAGCCAGAGCAGGCAACAGCCGTGAGCTCATCTCCCTCGAGGCCCCCAGGAAGTCTGGAAGGAAGGCAGAAGGAAAATGGCCAGGGAATAATGGAAAAGGGAGACAATAAGGGCCTTTGGGATGGGCCACAAGGCTGAGTTCAGATGTGGGGAAGGAAACCGACATTTGCTGAATGCTTACTGTGTGCTGGGTCATTCTTGTGCATGGTTCCTCACTAATTCTTCCCCAACCAGCTTGTTGGCAAAGTACTTTCATACCCATTGTATGGAGGAGGACACTGAGGCTGGATTTGGTACCTAGGTCTGCCTGACACCAAAGGCTGGGGTCTTTGCAGGGCACCTTGCTGATGGGTGAGTACAGAAGTCTGGCCCTTCCTAGACTCACATCATGGCCACAGCCCAGCTTGGGCTTCTCCCACTCCCAGTTCTGGTCAGCAGGGGGAGGCTGTGCTGCATCTGGTTGCAGAGGTGGGAGCAGAGGCTGGGACTGCACTTGGAAGAGAGGAGCAGAGAAGGTGGAGGTCTCCTGTAAAAGCTGTTGGGTTTGGGGATCCCTTAGGTAAGCCTCTGCAGTGGCTGAAAGATGGCAGTGATGGTGGTGGTGCTGGGTGGGGGGAGGCTTCTAATCAGATTTGCCAAATGGCAGCACTCCTGCTGCCCCAGACTAAAGTTGAAACTGTCTAATTCAAGGCTCATATAGCATCTCTTCCCAAGAATACACCCTCCACCTTCCCTGGGTCACCTGTCATTCCCTATTTCCTACCTCCAGGTCTTTGCATATGCTCTTCCCTCAGCATGGGATGCCCTTTCTTTTCTTTTCTGCCTGGCCAACTCCTACTCATCCTTCAACATCCAGCTTCAATGCCATTTCCTCCAGGAAGCTTTCCTGGACCTTTCCCACTCCCAACAGCTCTACCATACCTCCTGCTCTCTATGCTTTTTGAAGGCAGGAATGTGTTTGAATCATCTTTGTGTCCCTAGTACCAAGCACAGGACGGGCACATAGTGGATACTTAGTGAACAAACAGGGAAAATGCAGCCCTCTGTGGGCATTACAAGCAAGGTCCTGTCTTGGGTGGGAGTGGGGGTGGGGGAGGGGTCTTGACCATGAAACACTCATGCCCAGGGTCTGTCCCGGAACAGGCTAACCGGGAGCCAAGAGGTGCACTTCACTTTATAGGGTTGTCTTGAGGGTCCAGGGAGATCTTGGCTGCGTTAGAGCTGTGGCCGGAAGGTCCCTGTACCACTCAACTTTGTCTTCTTGTTGCCTGGTACCGCTGGTGAGGCTGGAGAAGGAAGGTCACAGGACCAGAGAGGCGGCAGACCAGGCCTGGCAGGGGTCAGGTGGTGGTGGCAGGGAGTGCAGCCTCAGTAATGGCCTCAGCTCTGAGGCAGGAAGGGGTAGGGATTTTGGGGGGCTGAGAGACTGTCTTGGGACTCCCCCTTCTGTGGAATCTAACACCATGTCAGAGTTGTCCATGGCCCCAGAGCTGATGGAAGCTAAAGTCCTTCTAAAGGTGGGTAAACTGAGGCCCAGAGAGGGGTAGGCACTTGCCCAAGGATTTCACAGCAGGAGCAGGAGGCCACCCTGTGAGCCAATATGACAGGTGTCCTCACCAGGCTCAAATCCGGACAGCTGCTTCGCTGATCCCTCTCCTCAGGCTGGCCCCGCAGCCCCGGGCGCCCAGCCCGCACTGCCCCACACCTGCAGTCTGCCCCTAGGCTTGGCCGCCCACAAGCTCTGAGCGCCCCCTGGATGGCGTGGTTCAGGCAGCTCCCGACCATCCTTCTCCTTGACTCACCTCCATCCCGGGAGGGCCGGGCTCAAGAGCGGCGGACAGGGCGCCACCGCCCGGGATTGTCCCCGCGCGGCGAGGCAGTTCTCCCCGGCGCCCCCGGGTGGGGCGGGTGGCGCCCAGTGCGCTATCCCTTTAAGCCCGGGCGAGATGGGAGCTGCCAGCGGCAGCCGAGGCTAGAGCGGGACGTCGCTGCTCGCCAGGCCCGAGCGAGGAGCCGCCGAGCGAGCGGAGAGCGGAGGGGGCGGTGGGGCCGGGGCGCGGCGGGTCCCCTTGCCGCCCACTGCACGTTCCAACCCTGCGCCCCGCGAGCGTCGGGCGGCATCCGATGTAATAGGGAGAATGTGAGAGGCAGCGCAGGGCGGTGGGGAGGAGGGGAAGAGGGGAAGCGGGAGAGGGCGGCCGACAGAGAGACAGCAGGGAAGACAGAGGACAGGGTTCGGGGGCAGGTGGGTGAAAGAAGGGCAGATACTGAGAGGCAGTTACAGAGAAGGGGAGAGAAAGGAACGAGAGGGCACGCGGCTGCGGGCCGCGGCAGCGGCGGAGCGGGCGGGCGCCTCGGGGCGATAGCGCCCGCAGCGGGAGTCTGGCGCCCGGGCCCGGGTTCGGGCTGGAAGCGCGGCCGCGTCCGGGCATGGTAGAGGAGCGGGGGCGCCCGCGGAGGCCCTTCCGGGAGCCGCGGGGGCCCTGAGGTGGCGCCGGCCTGGAAGGGGGCGCAGGGGGACTCCGCAGGTCCGGTGGGTCGCGTTCTGGGGACTTCGGCCGACCCGGACAGAGGGGCTTTTGTGAGCGCCTTGGGAGGACCAGAGGAGGGAGTGCGGAGCCAGGTGTGCGGCCGCGGGGGTGTGTGCGCGCCCGAGTGTGCGCGTGTGTGCGCCGGAGCGGGAGGGAGCGCGCGTTAGAGATTCTGCTGGCATCGCAGCGTGGAGAGCAGGAGACAGGAGCGGGGCGCGCAGGGGCGCGCGGGTTGTTCCCGCGCACACGCCGCGCGCTCACACACACACACACACACGCCCTCTCTGCTTCGCTCGTTGCCGCCGCCACCATCTCGGAGCCTGGTCCTGCGGAGCGGGAATCGAGCCGGAGCGGGAACCAGAGCCAAGCCAAATCGGGGGATGCGGGCCAGGAACAGAGCTGCGCGCTGTCGGCGCGCCCGGGACGGTGAGTGTGGTCAGGTTCGGACGCTGCGGCGGGACCCGGGCCGCCGGGCTGCAGGCCGGAGAACCCGGGTGTCAGCACATCGGCAGTGCCACGCGCCGGGCCTCTGATTGGGCGGGAGCCGGGGGGCAGCGGGTGGGGATAGGGTGTTGGGCGCGCGTCCGTTAGGTGTGTGCACGCGCGGAGCTGGTGGGGCGCGCTTAGCACCCCAGCTTGTGACCGCGCTCCCGCTCGCCGCGCGTCCCTGCCTATAGCCAGGAACCCGGCGACTTGGAGCAACTTTGTGGAGCCCCTGGGGCGCGCCTGGCCTGGCGGGGTCGGGGAATGGAGGTGCTTTAATGGTGGAACTCCGGCCTTTCCAGAGGAGAGAACGGGAGGGAGGAATGGGGTGGGGGTGCGGGCTGTGCTGCCCGGTGGGCCAGGGGTGCGCTTTCATGGCTGCATCAGCTTAGCCGCCGGCCCTCCAGGACACCAGTCCAGCCTCCCGGCGGCGTGCTGGAGCCGCGCCGGGCGCCGAATTCCCGTGACCTGCCAGGGTCAGGCGGGACAGTGTGGCGACAGCTCCCTGGCCCGGGGGCCGCGAGGTCTTTCCAGCCAGGCTGAGGATTCCAGGGTTGAGGTGGGGGGCGGGGAATGGAGAGACGTGCTCGTGTGTGCCTGCGTCTGTGTACTTGCGCCTCTGCTCCACCGGACGGACACCGGAAGAAGGGAACTGCCTGCGAGGTGCACCCCTCAGACCTGCCCCCCCCAGGAGTTCCCAAGGGGCTGGGAATGGGAAGGGGATGCCTCTAGACCGGCAGGCCTGGTGCCCCATCCTTGTTTACAGCCGTGCCTCTGTCTGATGGGGTTGTGTCTGTGCTGTTCGCCTCCTCCCTCCCGGCCCTTCTTGAGTCTCCTGTATGTTTCATCTCGTGCTGGCCGCCTCAGAGACACCCCTAGCCCATGCAATAGGAGAGGATGGGAGATGTGGTCCTGGTTGGAATCCCTGAGAGGAAGGGAGTCCTGTGTCTCCAGGAGCGAGAAGCCCAAGGAAGGGTCAGAGATCAGGTATTCTACAAGCCCCTCCCCTTTGCCAAATCCTTTCTGCTCCTAGGACAAGTTCCTCCTCCCCTAGGAAGCCTTCTCTGGTTGTTCCTGAATATTTCCTTCCATCTTGGGCTTCCCTGAGGATGGAGGTGCTGGAGTCCCCAGCAGCTCCAGTCCGTATGTCCCCTTGCCTGGCACTCGGTATGAGCCGGTGAGGTTGGTGGTCTTGTCATCAGCCTAGATGCTGGGTGGAGGGGTGGAGTGGGGTCTGGCAGTAGTTGTATTTGACCAGCCCTTGGGTTTAAACCTCACTTCCACATCCATTATCCCTTTGGGATCTCTCAGTCACCTTGTGGGAATGCAGGGCCCATGGCGTGCTTTCTCTCCCCATTTTTTTGAGAAGTGTATTGAGGCTCAGAGAGGTGAAGTGACTTGCCCAAGGTCACATAGCGAGGCAGAGAAGGAGCCAGCAGGAGAACTCCAGTCTTCTAAGTCTCAGACCGGCCCCTTCTACTGTGAAGGTGTTCTCTGACCCTGGGCTCTTTGCTGATCTGGCAGCAGGGCCAGTCAGGGCTCTAGGGGTCCGCTACTGGAGTGTCTTCCCAGGGCAGTGACCCTGTTGCCTCAGACTGGCACCCTTCGGGACAGGGAGGGAGGTGGGCAGCAGCTGCTGTCAGCCTGAGGCAACTTTGTGAAGGTATCTGATTCTCCCTGGCTCTACCCAGGGACATCTTGACCCTAGTCTGGTTAACCCTATGCCTCCTGGGTTCAGTCTGGAGCCTGTATTCTGCTTGACGGTTTACAAAACTGGTTCCTGTAATCCTTAGCACAAGTCTGGGATGTCAGTATTATCCTGGGGTGGGGTGGGGTGGGACTTCTGCTCTCCCCACCATCTGATTAGGCCCTCATTATCCTCCTCTTTGCATGCTGGAACACTTCCCAGTCGATCCTGGACCCCTTTGTGGGCCATAGAGTTTGTCCTCCCCTGGACTGGGTTTCCCATGGAGGTCTAAATGTGCAGTGGGGGGAGGGGGTCTGCTCCCTCCCCAGGTGGCCCATCCAAGGCACAGGAGGCTGGAGCAGTTGTCAGCCCCAGACGGATCCCTATGACCCCCTTGGCCCCTATGGCAGCCTCGGCCCATCCCTGAGGCCTCGCAGGAACTTAGAGGCCTTTAGGGTTGAGGTTTGTTGCTCAGGAGCCACCAAGCCAGCTCTTGGGGGTGGGGGTGGGTGCTGGGCCTCCTGGATCCTGGTGGCGGCTCCCTTAGCTTTGCTAGCTTTTCTCTGGCATCGTCTCTCAGCCCCCCCCCCCCCCCCCCCCCCCCCCCCCCCCCCCCCCCCCCCCCCCCCCCCCCCCCCCCCCCCCCCCCCCGCACCGGCTCTCTTTTCTCTCTAGCTGACTAGGTCTTTCTCAGTCTCCTTTCGTCTCTCTGCTTCTTTGTCACTCCCTCCCTCCCTCCCTCCCTTCCTCCCTCTTTCTCCTTGGCCCTCTGAGCTCTGGACTTTTGCATCCTGGGTGTCTATTGATACCCTAAGTGAGGCCGAATTGTGGTCAGAGCCTGGCCAGACTCTGTTTCCTGCCAAAGGGCTTGGCCCGACCCCCACCTTCAGTGTCTGCTTGATCCCCCGCCCCGGGCCATTCTGATCACCCTGCTCCCAGAGCCTAGCAGAAGGAGCTCTGGGGAGGGAGAGAGCAGGGCACCTCTTTGGTCTCTGGTTGCTGCTGCCAGGGGTGAAAATCCCAGCCAGGTGAATCCAAGCCCCACTGGCTGTCCCCTTTAGGGAGACAGCCACTCCTTTCTGACCTCCTGACCTAGAAGGGGCAGTTCCCCTGTGTAGCCCCCTTAATTTCCTGCTTGTTGGGTGGGCTGGGCCTTGGAGTGAATCAAGGAAGGAAGGGGTGTCCTGACCACCCTGTCCTCCTTTTGGGGGGTCTGGGTGTCACCCTGGCCAATCAGAGTAGAAGCCTTGGCCCCTGCTCCTCACTGCCTGCAATCTTACATCTGGGGTTCATTCACATTTGGGGACTACTCCTGGTTTAAGGCCTAGACTGAGTGCTGGTGATACCAAGATGACAGGAGGGGTTCTGAAAGGGGAGACATACAGAGTGCGCTGTGCAACTGCAGAGGCACAGCTAAAGGAGGCAGGATCAGAAGCCTTGGTGCCGGGCAGCGGGGTGGGGGATACCTAGGAGTCAGAGCAGATGGGCTGAAAGGGTGGTGGGATTTTGCCCTGCCAAGATGTTTCCAGCACTTGTGGATGCTCAGTAAATACTTGTTGAAGAAGTGGATGAATGGAGAATGTGAATGAGTGAGGGCTCTCTAGGCAGGTAGCACAGCGTTAGCAAAGGCACGGAGGTGGGAAGCCCCGGGCGCACTTGAAACATGCTTGCGGTGGAGTAGTGCACGCAGGGCACAGCAGGCGGCGGAGCAGGTTGGCACACGACGGAGGAGGATCTGGAGTGGTCGACTGAGGAGTGTGGGCTGATTCCAGATTCAGGGGCTGGAGGGTTGAAGTCCTGGAGGGACGCGACAAGATTTGCAATTCAAACCGCTCTCTCTGGTGGTCGTGGGAGGGTTTTGCCGGGAGCCAGAGGCAGAGAGGTGGCCCTGAGGCTGCTGTGGAATCCAGGCTGGTGGTGAGGGGAAGAGCAGGGACGGGCACCTCGTCTGCCTTCGCCAGGGAGACCAAGTGGCACGAGGTTGTGGTTCCCTGCCCAATGGAGGGTGGAGAGATTTGGCCTGGGTGGGGAGCTGGGGGTGGGGGATATGGGCCAGCAGAGTTGGACAGGGCCTCGGTGACCACCTGTCCCACCTCCCGAGGGTACAGAGGTGGCAGCTGTCCTGATGTCATCAGATGCAGCCTTTACTACTGACCCCTGAGCAAGCCTCTGCTCCTCATGGGCCTGTTTCCATGTCCGTAAAATGGACGGGTTTGTCTGTCTCCCTAGATAGCTGAAGTGAGTTTGGGTGGAACTTAGTAACCTTGGAAGTGGGCTAAAAAGGGAAGGGGTGAAAGGGTGTCGGCATTGTTTTGTTACAGAGGAGGAACTTGAGGCCTAGAGAGGGGCAGTGGCTAGTGCAAGATCATTAATCAAGTGTGGGGGTGGTTTCCTGGCTGTGCCTGTGGCCTGCTGGGCAGAGGTGGGTGGTGGCCAGGGCCTCAGGGCCTCTGCAGAGGACGTCCTCAGGCAGTGGCTTCGGCAGTCCAGCTGTCAAGGAGCATATGGGGCCATATGGCCACATCAGGGAAGGTGCTGGCCGCTGGAGGAGAGAGAGTGGCTGCCACCCGGGCCTTCTGTATCCATGTGGGCACTGCCAGCCACTAGGGTGGGGGTGGGGGGGACAAAATGGAACCTCGGTGTCCAGGTTGGTTTGGACATGGCGGTCGGGCCTTGGCAGGTAGCCCAGTTCCAGCACCCATCTGCCAGGGCAGATGGACAGGCGGCTCCATGCCCAGGACTGATCCTATTAGCTCCAGACCAGCTGTGTCACCTGCCCCCTCCATGCCCCACCCGGCTCTGATGGCCCTGCCAGTCCATGGGCCATGAGGTGACAGGGTGCCTCTGATGGCAGTGTCAGTCCTCACAAGGGGTGTGTGCATGACATACAACCTCCCGAGCACTGATTCTGCAGTTTGAGATTTTGCGGTGTGGATACGGGCTCCTCGAGGCAGCCTGTCTGGGGCCTCTGGCCTGGATCCCTGACAGACCTAGGTTTGACTCCCAGCTCAGCCACTTCCTAGCTTGGACAAGTCCCTTCAGTTTTCTAAGCCTCTGTTTCCTCATCTGTATATGGGAAGAATGATAGCTACCTTGTAGGGGAGTCATTAGGATTCTTTGGAATAACACATATGAAGCAGGGTGTGCTAGCCTGTTACACTGTAGCATCTCAGGAAATGTTAGCTCCTTTTTTTGCCTTCTGCAGGGAGAGGGAGGTGAGTCCTGCTAGAGTTTCAATGTCCAGACTGAAGTAGACAGGAGCCTTGTTATTATTATTTTCCAGGACAAAATTTGCTTTATAGTTTGTCCATAAGTTTTTACACTCCTTCTCTTGTTTAGTCTCATGGAAGTTCTATGAAGTAGGCAGAGATCATTGTTCCCACTTTACAGTTGAGAAAACTGAGGCCCAGAGTGGGGAAGTGATTTACCAGAGGTCACACAGCAAATTGGCAGTCAGGCCTGACTCTGCCTCTGGACTCCTGGTCCAAATGGGGAGAAGCAGGTCCATCTTCAATAAAGCCTGTCTAGACCAAGCTTGGGGTTTCTGGGAATCCTCTAGGCCCTGCTCCATTGTGAGTAGAGGGACAGTCTGTCATGGCCACAAGTAGCCAATCCCAGTTGGGCTCAGTTTTTCTGTCATTTCTCCATCCTTCCCAGTGTGAGGAATGGGTCAGAGTGGGCAACATTCTGGGGGTGGCCAGGGAGGGGTGGGGGCTGGATCCTTGCCTCCCAGGCAGCCCTGGGCCATGCCAAGTTGAGCAGGGCTCAGCCCTCTGGGGCAGGGTCTGGAGTGGGACGGGTGCTGGGCTCTGCCACCGACCAGCTGTGTGACCTTGGGCAGGTCACTGTCTCTCTGAGCCTCAGCTTCCCTCCTTGTAAATTGGAGATAACTATCCCCCTGCTCACCTCACAAGGCTTTTTTTGAGGCTTCAGTATAAATATGTATTTTTACACATGCATGTGGTAGGGTATAAAGATATGATAGTGCACGGCCATGGTTCCAGGAGTCCCTAGCCTGCAACGTGATGATGCTATAATCATCCAGTGATTCACTTGCTGGGTGCTTCCTCTGGCCCCGGCTGTGCTGGGTGCTATGGGGACAGAGATGCATAAGACTCAGCCCCTGCCCCCTTGGGGTTGCAGCCTGGCGGTAACCATGGACTCCATGGCTTTTTACTGGTCCTTTCCTAAGCACACACTGCTGTCATGCTCTTTTGGGGGCCCCCTGCTGGCTCCAGGCTGGTGTCTGGCTCCTCGGTTTGGTGGCTTGACGCTTGACGCTCAGCGCCTTGTCCAGTCTGACCCTTGGACCCCTGCACCTCCCTCCAGTCCCCCTCTGGGCCCCGGGCTCCAGCCACACGCTCCTCACTCTCCCCTTAGCTCAGGCGTGGCTTTCCTTCCTCCGTGCCTTTGCTTGTGCTATTCCTTCCACCTGTAGTTCCTGCCCCCCTCTCTGCCTATGTGGATTCCATCCATTTTTTTAAGACTCAGGCCAAATGCCACACCTTAAAAAATCCCTTCCTGGTCACCCTTGCTGGAAGGAGTTCCTCCTTCCTCACTCTGAGAACAGTTTACCTGCTTTACATCTGCACACATTTGTTGTGTACCAGTGGCACGGGAAGCCTGTGACCCATTGTAACATGGCCATTTGTCTTTCTTGGTGGCCTGGGAACACCTCAGGGGCAGTGTCTGGACTTAACCATCTTGGGTACCTGGCATGCCCAGGTGTCTGGAGTCACGTAGGCTGATCAGGGCCACGCGGTGCTGACCTCAGGGCTTCTGTGGTCACTGCCACTTTCCCCCAGAGGGGCCCCTTGGGGGTGAGGCCCAGGACATCTGCTGGAGAGGCTCCTGGGTGATGGGTAGCTCCTCTGCTGAGGCAGGGCAGCCAGCCACTGGCCATACGTAACTCTCCCTGATGAATAGGACAGCATTCGGCAATTAGTGATTGGTTATTTGGGGTACTGATAACGCTTCCATTATTGATCGGTGGAGGTGGGCCTGGCTAGCATTGGTGTGGGTCAGCTGGGCCCAGCTGGGAGATTGCAATCATGGTCATTTATTCCCAACTGGGAAGCTCGATCAATGCTCCAGAGAAAAGGAAGTGCAGGCCACCCTCTCTCCGATTCATGCTGCCAGAGTTGGGATAGAGGGTTGGGAAGGAGGGGGAATTGGGAATTACTCGCTCCATCTCCCTCTGCTCCCCACCTTCCTTGTTTTGCCTCCAGTCTCTCCTGACCCTGAGTCTCAGCTTTCCCATCTGTTAAATGGGGGTTTGGGTCTCCTTTGTGGGTAACACTTTGCCTTTGAGTGAGACAGCTGGACTCTTGCTGACCTGCACCATTTCTGCTTAAAGAGTGGGGGAGTTCTCAGCTCAGGGAGAGGGTGGGTGGAGAAAGGGGCCAGAAACCTATTCCCAGCCCAGTGCTGCTGTGCCTGGCAGGATGGGAGGGAGGTGTTCAGAAGACAACAGTTGCCTCAATAGAGCCTGGGTCTGGTTTCTGAATGTGCTAAGGCTTCTAAATGTGGAGCCAGGGCTCAGCGGAATTTCTGAAAAAGCCATTTCTAGGGAAACAACAGAAAGGAGATGGCAGGGGGGCTATGTAACCTACTTAAGGGACCCAGTTGCCTTTCAGGTAGGCTGGGAGCACAGGCCATTGTTGTTGGGCTCCTGGCTCACATGATCTATCTATCTGTCTGTCTGTCTGTCTATCTATCTATCTATCTATCTATCTATCTATCTATCTATCTATCTATATTTAACTGTTTGTTAGGAGCATTTTCAAACATGACAGAAAGGTAGAGAATAATACAGGGATCTCGCATAAACCCTTTATCTAGATTTGACAATCTTTGACATTTTGCCACATTTTGCTTTACCTTTTTTTTTTTTCCTGAAGTATTTTAAAGTAAAGTTTAGACAGCATGGTATTTCATCCCTAAATATTTCAGCATGCATCTCTAAGAAATAAGGGAAATTTTCTATCTAATCTCAAGTGGTCAAATATTTCTTTTCATTTTATCCTTGAGAGATGAAGATACTGGTGGATGAGAAAACTGGGGCCTCAGTGGAGACTCAGCGTATCTCAGGTCACCCAGCAGGAAGGGGGCGGGGAGGAGGGGGCATCTAGAAGGCTGGTGGGCTGGGCCCAGCAGGGGGGTGGGCGGGGGCAGGCGGGCTGGCCCCAGGAGCTGGGCAAGGGCTGGAGCAGGATCCCCCTCCAGGCAGTTTCCCCTGGCTCAGCTGGAGGATCCCCTTGGAAACAGGAAGTTAGCTCTCTCTTGGTTAATTGTCTCTCTTCCTTTTGTTTGCTGTGGGGACTAATCAGGAATGGCAGTGTCAGGAAAATCTAAAATAATTTGTTTATTGTTTAATTTAGGAGAATGTTATCAGGCTCAGGCTTGTGGGGGCTGGGGAGCCTCCGGGGTGGAGAGGCAGGGCTGCCCTCCACCAGCCACCTTGGGGACTGGCTTGGGGAGAGGGGTCAAGATCTGCATCTGGACAGCCAGTGAATCTGTAGGAACTGGGAGTGCCTGTCAGGGGTCGGGGAATGAACCCCAGATCTGGGCTGGGCCAAAGATTCTACAGCTTTGGGACCACGGTGGGAAAGGTAAGTGAAGGTACGAGGGGATGAGTTCTTGGGGTGGGTGCCGGAAAGGAAGGAGGGCTCTGGCCACCCCTGACCACCCCAAGGAGCCGTCCTCCTGCCTCGATCCAGCTTCCTCCCTGGGAGGCTCACCCCCGGTAGTCTGAGGCAGGGCCAGGCCTCCCTGGGCGTCCCTGCCTCCTTGGGCGTCAGGGTGCTCCAGCACCCACTCATGCTTGGGACTCTATTCTTCCCGTGGTGACTGGGGAACACTTGTTGACTCTGTGAGGGCAAAGGGGGAAAAGGACAGCCCAAGAGAGTCACAGAGCTCACAAGGTATAGAATTAGAGAATGTTGGGACTAGAAGGTGACCTCAGAGATGATCTCATTCCTCTTGTAGGTTCCAGAGAGGCAAACTGAGGCACGGGGAGTGACCAAGCCTTGGGTCTCACGGTGAGACATCACAGAGCCTTGGCAATAACTTGGGTGTCCAATGTCCCAGCCCCAGGAACCCTGCTGAGCCTCACTGCTTGTGGTTCAGGACAGAGCATTGCTTGCCTGGGTGGCAATGGGAGGAGGTTGGCCTGGCCTTGGGAGGGCAGTTGGTCCTCCTCTGTGTGTGTGTGTGTGTGTGTGTGTCTGTGTGTGTTTGTGTGTGTGTGTGAGAAGAGGGATTTCCATGCCAGAGCCCCTGGCCACTTGGCTCCCTCCTGTTGATTGGGTTCATGACCCCAAGACCTTGGCACCAAACGTCTTCAAGCCTAGTTACTTATCAGTGGGGAGAATGGGTGCACAGGCTGAGAAGGTGGCCTCACCGGGGGAGGGAGGGTGTCCTGCAGCTCAGCCATCCCAGGCAGAGACTGGCCTTCTGCCCCCACTCCCCATCCTCACCACAAGGAGAGCCCTGTTTAGTGCCAGGCCTACTGCTGGTTTAATTTCTCATGGAGAGTAGGGAGGCAGGAGAGGCCCCTGGAAAAAGGACCTCCGGAGGGAGAGCCAGCCATCTAAATGGCTTCCGCCCTGCAGCTGAAGGTGCTGTATTAAGACTGTGCACTCTCTGCTGATGCGGAAGGGGAAGGAAAGGGCACAGCCCAACCTTGAACATGTGGTGCAATGGGGGCTGTGTGACCTGAGGCTGCCTCTCTGGGCAGCCTTTCCTCCCTGGTAAAATGAGGGACGGGGCTGGTCTTCTTAGCTCTGACAGTGAGACACAGAGGACAGGGCCATGGGCTGTGAGTGGGTCTGTTGGCAGGAGAAGGTCCCAGGAAAGAGGGCAGGTCCCACTGTCCCCGCAGCCAGGCCTTTCCTCTGCTCTCCTGCTGCTGTGGGGGTAGGGAGAGAGCACTGTTCCTGGAGTCCTGAGGGAGGTGGGACAGAATCACCAAATGTTCCCACACGGACTAGAGGCTGGACCCAGCAGGGCACTGGGAGAATGTTACCCTTGTTAGTGCACACACCCGCCCTTCAAGGTGGACCTTATAGACTCCATTTTACAGATGAGGAAACTGAGGCTCAGAGAGGTCACCAGCTGGTCAGTGGTAGGGCTGGGATTTGAGCCCAGGAGAATCTGGCTTCTCTGGACCAGGCTGCCTTCGAGGCCTGGTGTCCACTTTGGGCTTTACCACTAACTGCTGCTCCCTGGGCCTTGGTTTGCCTTTGTCTGATGGGAGGGTGGCTGCGGGCTGAGTGGCACTCATAGGCTTGAGGGGAGGTGGACTCTTTGGCCCTTGGGGAGGCCGAGCCTCCATGCCCCTCCTCCCGTGGCCCAGCAGGCTCTGAGGACTCTGGCTGCGGCTCACCGACTATTCCTGGTGGAATCTTTCCTAAGCCAAGCACAATGAACGGCTCCGAGCTCTGCGCTCAGGGATTGGGCCTCCTTACGTGTGCAAAGCCCTCCTGAGCCCTTTGTCCTTTGCTCCCATCTAGCACGCGTGCCTTCTGAGCAAGCATTTACTGGGCAAGTGCGTGGTGGTGCTGGGGCTCGTGCATATGTACGTGGGGGTAGCTGTGTGCCAGACAGAGGGAGAGTCTGTGTGCAGCCAGGAAGGAGGAGGTTAGATTTCAGGAAGAGACCAATAGTGGCAGCTTTTTATTTGGAGAGAGGGGGTCAAAGGTTAAGTGAAAGGACGAGGTGAGGATGGGGGACGTCCAGCAGGAGAGGTCTGGTTAGAAGTCCAGTGTTCAAATCTAGAGCATCTCTGGGTCTGTATCCTCAAACCTGCGTTGCCTCCCTCTCAGGAGAGCGGTGCACCTCCCAGGCATCTTCATATGGGACAAAGGCCTGGAGGGGACTGAGTGTGTCTCCCCAGTGTGTGATATGGGGGGGCATACAGAGATAAGGCTGGAGGGACCCTGGGCTGTGCAGGCCTCAGTGGCAGGGGGTGGACATTCTCTGGAGTTTGAGCAGGGGAGAGTTGTGGCCAGGTCTGAGGTTTAGAGGGTGGACCCCTGGTGGCCAGGGTGGAGGGGAAGGGGAAAGAGGGCAGGAGGCAGCTGGGGACATCTCCCCTCTTTGCTCCTAACCCCCCTCGGTGCAGGCTGGGGTGGGGGTGGGGCAGCTCAACTCTTCCTTGGCTCTGATCCTTTGCCTTCCCTTTCCCTGCTTTCGGGACACGGGGTGGGAGTGGGGAGCAGGGGGTTCCCCGGCCCCACTGCCAGACCCCTCCCTCAGAGGCTGTAAATATTTTATCTCCACCATCTCTGCTGCTGGAAATTGCTGCTTTTAACGCCTTTTTTCTTTTGCTTGATACAAATGAACACTGGAAAAATTCCTTGCCCAGCATTTGCTCTGTCGCTTCTACTCATGCCGAGTCCCCTCCAAAAACTCTAATTGCTTTTAAGCTGCGATAGTTGGCAAAGCAATTTTCTTTACATTATGGAGAAAAGGGGAAAAATCCGTCACATTTTCTTCTTCCCTTTTTTGGTGACTCTAACCTTTTGTTTTAAGTTCTTCCTCACTGCCAATATCCTTGGGAGAGAAATGAAGTAGAATGAGATTTGGACAGGGAGACAGGAGCACCCTTAGACAGGATGTTTTGCCTCCCTAGGCCTCAGTTTCCCCATTTCCAAAGTAGTCTGTCCATTCCTTCATTCAACAGACATTTCCTGAGCACATCCACTGGGAGCAACTTGAGGGCAGGGGCGGTGCAGTCTTGTCCACTGCTGCATCCCTAGCACCCAGCACAGAACCTGGCACATAGTAGGTGCTCAATTAATATTGGTTGCTTGGATAAGTAGCTTTACCGTGTGCCAGGCACTTTGCCAAGTTCTAGGAATGCCTGGGCCAAATCAGATGTGGCCCCTGCCCACACAGGCTCTCTGATTTGGTGGACTTGCTACTACACAAACAGGACTGTATTTCTGAGTCGCAACACAGGTGGGTGCTAGGTGCATTTGGAAGACAGAGAAGGGCATGACCAGTTCCACCAGGGTAAAGCTGCACAGAAGAGGAAATGCTTGGGCTGTATCTTGAAGAGGGGGTGGAGTTTGGCAGGTGAACTGTGGGGAGGAGAAGGAAATTCCAGACAGGAAACAGCATGTGCAAAGGCAGGGAAGGGTGGCAAGGATGGTAAGCTCTGGAACTCTGAGAATTTAGGTGTAGCAGGAGCCAAGGGGGGTTTTGGGCCTGGGCAGAGGTGATGCTGCCCACGTGGACCTGAGCTGGTGGGGAGAGCTTTGCATGGAAAGTGGGGAGTTTGGACTTGATCCCACAGGTGAATGGGAGCCCTGGAAGGGTTCTGAGCAGAGGACACATTGGAAAGACCCCTCTGGCTCCACAGTGGGGATGACGGGGGAGGAGGGATGCTGGTTGGGAGGCTGTGGGCAAAGGGAGGGAGGATGGCAGAGTGAGTTTGAGACAAGATGGGGAACCCGAATTCTGGCACTCACCTCCTCTGCCTGCACTGTGGTGGGAGCATTCCCATCTCTCCTGGACCCTGGGGATGGTATCTCACTGCTGTGGCTGGAAAGCAGGTGTCCCGTTCATAGGCCAGGTATGCTCGTCTCTTGGTTCCTCAAGGTGTACGGTCCTTTGCATTTTAGAAAGCCTGCTCACCTCTGAGCCTCAGTAGATCTTGGAAACCGCCCCTGAGGTGGGCAGAGCAGGCGGAGCAGGGGCCATTCCACCGTTGACAGGTGCAGGCCAGGCATGCTCCAGGGTACTGCAGACAGGTGGAGTTGGTGTAGGGACTTGAACCCGGGTCTCAGGGGCTGCAGCCTGCTGCCTGCAATGCCTCTGTTGGGTCCTCCTCTGCCCCCGGCCCTCTCCTTTCCTCCCCTCCTGAGCACTGTGCTCCTTCCCTGTTTGCAGAGCGTGTGGGGCTTTTCAAAAGCATTAATGATAGAAAATAAATTGGAATCGGAGAGGAATCATCACTGGGCATTCTCGGAGGGCCGCCTCTGCCCTCGCGTCTCTCAGCCATATTGAAGCGGGCAGCCAGACCAGAATATGAATGAGCATGGGGACAGCGTTGCTCTTAATCTGTCGGGGAGCCTCCCTGGCCAGACGGCACTCGTGGCTCAAAGCTGTTTGCAATGAGGCCTCTGCGGCCGCCGGGCATCAGAGGCCAGGACGGATTTCTCTGGGATGGACTCAAGTCCATGACTGTAGAGGAGGACTGGGAGGGCCCCACACTCTGGGCCTGGTTCCCCCCAAAGCCTCTGAGGCAGGTGCAGGGTGGAGTCAAGCATCTCTGCACATGGGGGCAGTGGGGGGGACAGGGAGTGCCCCTGTAACTTCCAGTGGTGCCTCAGGTTCTGGGTATTCAAAGCCATTAGAATTGGACCCCAACTTTTCTGACCTTCTTTCTTTTCTAAGCTTCTGTGCCCCTTCCCCTTCACTTGGGCTCCCCACCTTCCTGTCTGTGAGCCTGCTGTTCTCCCTGTCCAGAATGCCTACTATAGGCATGTCTCTATCTCTGTGAACTTGACCCTCTAGTCCTGTCTCCTCCAGGAAGCCTTCCTTGATCACGGCCCAAAGGACACTGGATTTCCATTTTCAAGTCTCTTGTGGTCCTTGGAGTAAGGGCTACAAACCTAGTACCCAAAGGGGGCAAGAGATAATGAGTGGAGCAGGCTGGGTGGGAGGTGATAGGGAGAGGTGGGGACTGTGTCCATGTGGAGGCACAGGGGCCATCAGTTTGAAAGTCCCGCCGTGGGTGCTTTCTTACACAGCTCTGCTAATTAGCCACAGTTCTCATCCAGCAGGGAGCTCCCTGGTCTCTGATACTGCTGCCTGGCCCCTCATGGCAGGCCCAGCTAGGCATGGGCTCAGCCCCTGGGCTTCCCATAAAGCATCAGAGGCTGTGGGGACCTGGGGAATAACTCAGGGTAACCCTTTTGCTTAGAGATGGGGAAATTGAGGCCCAGAGACAGGGGGTTGGAAAGGTCCCCTGTTCTATTCTAAGCAGCCTGTACATCTTATCCTCACAACAGGGCCAGGAGGGCAGTTAGTGTATGTTCATTTTAGAGAGGAGGAAATAGGCTCAGCCTGGCTGGATCCAGAGTGCCCCTGCAGGCCTGTATTTGAATCAGTCTTTTGGAGCCTCAGTGCCAGCTGCCTCTTTCTGGCAGGATTTGGGGGTGCTGAGGTACACACTGGGTCATTTGTGCCCAGAGTAAACCCAGCCAGGGGCAGGAGGTCTGGGATCCTGGCCTAGATCTGTCACCAGCTCCTAGTGTGACCCAGAGCAGAGGGTTCTCTCTGTGCTTTGGTTTTACCAGGTCAGGCTAACGGAGGCCCCTGGAGGGGTCAGAGGGAGTTGGGAGGCCCCCACTGAGCCCCTGTGGCCTTGGCTTGGCTGCCAGCCCTGCCCGGTGCCTCTGTCCAGCCCCAGGCTCCTTCATCTCTTGTTCCCTTCATCTTGGAGTTACTCTAATGTGGGAGGAGGCAACTGTGGCACCCAGAGGGTCTCTGCAGGCCCAGTTAGCAGTGCTGGTTGTTTGGGCAGCTTGTCCTGTGCCCTGGTGGGGAAAAGAGGCTGAGGGAAGAGGGGCTTCAGCCAGCGGCAGGTGGGCAGGCAGCCCAGACTCACAACTGCACACTCAGCCCCGCAGCCTGGTGGGTCCTTCTACACTTGGATGGACCACCTTGTATAGCCCTGGGTTTAAGATGGGGAAACTGAGGCCAGAGAGCCTGAGAATGAGACTCAGGGTTGCCACTCCCTCACTCTGATCTCTGTCCCATCCAGCCCATGCTCTCACCCCTCTGGTGATGGGAGCTCACGCCTCACCAAGGCAGCACAGCCCATCTTGGACAGCAGCCCTCCCTGCTCCTTGTGGCTCCCCCAGGGGTCCTGGCTGGGGGCCTGAGGCCACAAGACCTACACTATGCCCCTGCCCCACAACAGCCCTTAGTGCTATGCAGGTGGGCATTGTGTCCTGAGCCTTCCCTGCTATGGTGGGTCCATCCCTGAATCTTTTGGGGCTGTGGGTCCCTTGGGGAATCTGATGAAAGCCATGGGCCCTGTACCTGAAATAGATACCACCCCCTCCCCCATCTCCGAACCCTCTCCAACACACATATACTTGCGTCCAGCTTTGTACACACCTCCTAAGTTCCCCCTCCCTGGGGACCCCAGTTAGGAACTCTTGCTCTAGTCATCCCTCAGGGGGCATGGTTAATGTCACCAGTCATGCTGACCGAGGATGGGAAGCAAGGTGTGTCAGGCCCCAGGCCACACTCTTTCTGCTCTACCTGCTAGTTCTCTAAGGTCCTACTTTGTGCCTGGCAGGGGGCCGAGGACTCTGATGACTCATTCATTCATCCATAGACTTCAGTCCTCCACCCCTCCTCTGTGCTGGGCCCTGGGCTGGGCTCCAGGGTACAGAGAACTGGATCCCCACCCCCTCAACACACACACAGACACACACAGACACACACACACACACACACACACACACACACACACACCTAGGGGAGCCAGACGTGTCAGCAGACACAACTTGGGGGATGAGGGCAGGACAGAGGTGAGAGCAGGGAGGGGTCATCAGGCAGAGGGCCTGGAAAGCTGTTTTGGAGGGTGACACCTGCTTGACAACTGAAGGCCACTGGGAAATGGCTGGGGAGGGAAGGGCATCCCGGGCAGAGGGAACCGCAGGTGCAAAGGCTTGGAGGCCTGGCTCTGTCAAGGAGTACAGGAAGCCCAGTCTGACTGGAGGGTGGTTTGGGAGACACTGGGGTCAGGAATGCAGCTGAGGGCTGGCGGGGATGGGCTCTGTATTCACATCCAAGGGTAGCTGAAACAAACCGCTACAAGCTTGTTGGCTCCAAACAAAAGAAATTTATTCTCTCACAGTTTTGGAGGCTAGAAGTCCAAAATCAAAGTGTCATCCTTCTGGATGAGGGACAGTCAGCTCCCTGCCTCTCTGCTGGCTTCTGGTGGCTGACAGTGATCCGTGGTGCTCTTGGCTTGTAGCCGCATCACTGCACTTTCTGCCTCCGTCTTCACATGGCCACCATCCTTTTGTGCCTGTGTCTGGGTCCAAATTTCTTTCTTCTTCTAAGGACACTGGTCGTTGGATTAGGACCCACCCTAATCCAGGATGACCTCATCTTCACTTGATTCCATCTGCAAAGGCCCTTTTTCTGATATGTGCAGGTACTTCAGGTTAGGATTTCAATATATCTTTTGGGAGACACAGTTTAACCCACAACAGGCCTTGAAGCCTGGTGGGTGCAGTAGGGGGTGGGGGTAGGCAGCAGGGGGGAGACATAGAAGAGGGGGCAGATGCCAGCCACGTGGCCTGATCTGCATTTTAGGAATGCTCCCCCTGCTTTGGGAGGGGTGCTGGGTGGAGACGGGGTGCCCAGAGGAGGCCCTCTTGGTTGGGCCTGAGAATTGCTGGCAGAGAGTGTTACTCACGACTGTCTGGAGGAGTTTGCTAGTCCCTCCTGTCTCTGCCCCAGGCAGCTGCAACCCATCTCCTGGTGGTGAGACATCAGCTCTGCCAATAAATGCTTAAGGGAGGGGAACTTTCTGGAGGTGGGGGAAACCTCAGACACCTTCTGGGCAGATTTCTCTGATTGTGTTGATGACCCACGGTGGGGGGTTGGAGGGCATTTCTGGACTGGCCTGGTCTGTGGAGTTTGTCATCTGCTTCTGGTATCTTTATTGCCTGCCCTTGTGCTCACACACACACATATACAGTCTCCTTGTTGGGAACCCCAGGGACACAACAGACAGACAGACACACACATTGGGTCCTGCTGGGTCTCCCCTCCCTCCAGACACTCTCCCCCTGTTGTCATCCCTGGGAGTGACAACAAACACACACACACACACACACACACACACACACACACACACACACAGAGTCCCACTGACTAGCTACAGACACCTCCATGGCACTTGGAGCCTGCTCCTCCCACACAGTTCACCTCTGCAGACCGACATGTGTGTCCCCCACCCCCGTGAACATCACACACCTGCACTCACCAGTCACCTCCACTGGTGCCCACAGGCTCACTCACACTCCCTTTGTACACACAAAGAAACACATCCCCAATTTCCCTGTTACTTTTCCTTTTCCCCTCTTCTCCCGCCCTCTCCATGCCTTCATCCACAGGGGTCCAATAAAACCCCAGAGCCAAGCCTCAAAGCCCTTTCTCCTCTGGGGTTTTCTGCCAAGGTCCTTTCCTTATTCCCCTCATTTCTAGGGCTCCCCTCGGTCTCAGCCCAAGGTTTCCCAAGGTTGTGACTGTTCCAGGGTTTTCTGGACACTCAGAGAAACCTCTGACTGCAGCCCAGGGGGGCCAGGGCCCTGCTGAAGAGCCAGAGGTCCTGGTTTTGGTGGTTGCAGTGGGTTTGACTGGCCCCGTAACCTTGGGCCAACTTCTGTCCCTGTCTGGCTTTGGTTTGTGGGAGCAGAGGTTTGCTGGCCAAGGTTCTCAAACTGGTCCTGGAGCCCTAGTGCTTCTGGCGGCAGCCGGGGGTGGGGGTGGGGATGGTGGACAAGGGAAGCAGGGGTGGGGGTACTGGGTGGGCAGGTGCGGGTCTCCTCCCTTTTCAACCAGAGCAGCAGCGCCTGCTTGGATCTGCATTTTATATTGGGGTTTCAGGCAGCATTTAAAAAAAAAAATTGAACTTTTTATTGATTTTTTTTTCCTGATTACAAATGAAAATCCAGCAATATATTTGTGGATAACGGAGATCATGAACCGTCCCCCTCTGCCCCCATCCCACCCCTTAGAGGTGATCACTAATGTCTGGTGTATTTTTCTCCAGCCTTTTGGGGCATATATCAGCAAATTGTTATTTATAAAAATGAGCTCATTCTGAAATAGCATTTTATGGCTTGATTTTTCCACAGTTTTATACATAGATGTGCCTCATTCGGCTGAATGGCTGCAAATGTTCCATAGTATGAGTGGGCTATATTTTATCTGAACATTCCTTTATTAATAAACATTTAGGCCATTTCCAGTTTCTTTTTTACTCTTACCAGCAATGCTGCAATGAGCATGCTTGAATATTTATATGTAAGTACTTGCTCTATCACTTTTGTAGGATAGGTTTCTAGAAGTGGGATTACCAGGTTCTAAGGTGTGTGTTTAAAATGGTAATCAATGTTGCCAAATTACTCTTCTAAAGGCTGAGCCAATTTGCCCTCCTTCCAATGGTCTATGAGTGCTCATTTCCCCATATCCTTGCCAGCACTGGTTGTTATCAATCATTTAAATTTTTCCCAATCGGTTGGGCAAAAAATGGTATCTTGTTGTTTTCATTTGCATTTCCCTGATTGCTAGTGAGATAGAACATCTTTTTATATGTTTATCAGCCAATTTAGTTCTTCCTCTGCAGATTTCTAATTCACTGCCAATTTTCTTCTTTTGTCTTTTTTTCGTATTGATTTGTAGGGGCTCTTTGTATATTAATGATACTTTCTTCTAGTGTCTCACTTGTCTTTTAATTTTGTTTATGGGTTCTTTTGCTGTACAGATGTTTATGTAGACAAATTTGTCAAGTTTTCACTTTATGGCTTCTGGATTTAACGTCTGGGGTAGAAATTGTATGCGTCTGCATAAGATTTCATTTCAAACAAGAGTTTTACTGCTGAAAAATCTTTGCACAGCCTTGGTTTGTAGCTCCTCCCCAGCTGTGTCTGCTTCTCTTGGCAGCTGCCGAACAGACTCTGGGGGAGGGAGGGACGGCCCCTGTCTGTCCATCCATCTTCATCTTTTTGCCTCCTGCTCTGTCCATCTGGCTTTGTTCTCTGTTGTTCTGTCTCTCTTTGGGCCTCTGCATTCATCTGCTTTGCCCCTCTTTTACAGCTCTGCTGTTTTCCCATCCCTGGTTGTGTTCCTGTAGGCAGCAGTAATTAGGAATATGAGAAGGCATCAGGGGTGGCCCTCAGTGGAGTGGGCTGGGAGCCATGGTACATGCTCCCCTTCCCCCCGCCCCTCCTCAGCAGCTTAGCCCCAGGTTACATGCCCTGGCCCAGTTCTTTCTGTTAGAGATGCTCATTTCCTGCTAGCAGCCTGAGGGCAGGCTCTGAGCCAATCCAAGGCCCTCCTCCACCAGGAAGCCTTCTCAGACTGCTGGGGTCTATGCCTCCTTCCTCCCCTTCCCACCGCCCACAACCTGGCTTCTCACTCTATCTTCCCTTGTCTTTCCCTGTCCTGCCTTGTCAGCACAGAACTCCCCAGGTCCACGCGGCCACCTCTCAGGGTCTCGGTTTCCACCTGTGTCAAATAGGCCCCCGTCAGGCTGCACCTGGCTGCCGGGAGGCCTGGCCCACATGGGAAACATTAGAGCTGGTGGGACTTCCAGGCCAAGTTCTGGAAGGTGTCCCCTCTTGTCCGCTCAGTTCCATCCCCATCCCTCCCCCCAAACACAGGGGAGAATTTGTGTGCTGCTGATGAAGAGATAGGGACTTGAGTTCCGGAAGGGTGATGACCAAAGACTGGGGCTCACTTGTTCTCTGCCCACCCCAGGCCCAGTAATGCCTGGCTCACAGGAGGTGCTGGGAATGCAGGGACACGCTGAGTCTGGGGAGTAGGGGGAGGAGTGGGGGCACCACCATTCTTCGAGCTGCTTCTTTGTAGCAGTGCACTTTCCTCATGGCTCCTCATTATTTGGAGGCTGGGGGTGCTGATGAGAACATCCCGGAATGACCTCCTGGAGATGGGGGCCTCAGGGGGCTCAGTACTGCCCCACCCTGAAGGCCTCACAGTATGGGGACTGGAGGGGACCTTGAGCTGAGGGAGCAATTGGGAGACAAATCAAGGGGAACCCAGAGGTCTCTTTGAAGAAGCACAACTCAGAAGTGCATAATCTAAAACTCCAAGGTAGCCTTCCCTGGGCTCCTGCAGCCCATGGACTTCTGTCCTGGCATCCTCCCCCTAACCATGAAGGCTGATTTCCTCTCTGAGCTCCTGGTGCGCAGGAGCGGTGTCTTTTTCATCTCTCTGTCCTAATCATCAAGCACATAGTAGCCCCATACCAAAGGTAGAATGAATGAATGAATGAATGAATGAAAAACTGGGGGTGTTGGCTAGAAGGTTCAGGTCAAAGGAAGAGGAGGCCTCAGTTCTGGGCTTGGCTTTTCAGCTGACTTGCTTGGAGACCCCAGCCCCTCGTCAGGCCTCGGTTTCCCCATCTGTACGGGGGACATGGGCTTCTCAAGCTCTGTGGTTCTGTGGCCGTGTTGCCCAGAGCAGGCACATGCCCACGTGACCCACACGCACTTTCTGGTGCCCTCCTCCTTGATTGCATTGTTGGCTGAGCACTTACTGGGTGTCTCTCCACAGTCCTGAACCTCTGTTGGCAGCCTCCTGAGTAGCCATTTCCTTGGAAGCCTCACGGTTTCTGGGACACATGTTAATTCTGCTGAACACACAGACACCCATTTCCAAGAGCTCTTCTGGGCTCTCCTGAGTGTGCAAGGAGCCAGGAGGGCAGGTAGGGGGCCCCCACCCCTGCCATGCTCCTCTGCCCCCTGGCTGTGCAGCCTCTGCAGCTGAGATTTCATGTCCTTGCTGGGACCTGGCACACAGGCAGGCCTCGTGTCCAGGAGAGCAGCCAGCTCCCACTGCGTCTCCTCCCCTGCCCCAAATCATTGTCATGCTCTGCCTGTGGTCTCATTTCCATAGCAACTCCTTGTGATGCCACTGAGGAGAGTGGAAGCTTCAGAAAGGTTTGGGGGCAAGGGAGCAGGAGGCCCATTCATTGTCTTGGAACATGGCAGCTGGGAGCTGGGAGCCGTGCTGTGGGGATGGTGTGCCCAGCCAGCTCAGGTGGATCTGGACTCAGGGCTGCCAGCCAGGTGGTCTGGAGGCCTGCCAGGGACAGGGCTGCCCATATTGGCCTGGGCCTGGCTGACTCATGCCAGGCTTCCAGGAGCCAGTGTGGGCAGCCACCCTGCCTTGCTGGGCCTGGCTTGGGGGACAGGGGCCTGAGGAACTGCCAGGCTCTGGCCATCCCTCTGACCCAGGCTGGCACTACTATATACAGGATCAGCAGCATTGGGAGGTGTGACAGCGGCAGGCGTGGTTGGGGGGCTGGTGGAGCATGGGGTTGGGCAGGCCCTCTCTCACCCTCATCCACACTGCTTTGTGGTTCTGTTATCAGGATGGGAAGGCCAAGGTGGGCCCTGGAACCTGCTCAGTGCCCATGTCTCTGCCCCCTTCATGGAGAAGTTTGCCGCCTGTAAAGTGGAGAAACCCTTGCCCCCAAAAAATCCCTCCATCTTCACCTACCACTTGGCTAGAAATTCCACCATGATCATCTTAAACTTGACAGAATGTTGATGTTGGGAGGAACCCAGAAGCCTTTGCCATCTTCCCCTTATGTTGTGGCAGTTGGCTCCAAGCCTCATCTATCCATCATCTATCCATCATCCGTCCTTCCAGCCATCCCATCCCCCGGGGACGTAGGCCTGTGCTGGATGGTGCCCTCCGGGGAATCAAGAGGAAAGGAGGGCTGGCCTGGCCCTCCAGGGAAGAAGGGGGTGGTTGGCCCTCCCGAAGCCCGCCATGAGCCAGGCACCGAGCCAGATGCCACCTTCTAGTGTTTCCCTTCCATCATTTAGCTCTCGCTTGTAGCCCCTTCTGGGTACCACCTGTACTCGTATTTTCCTAATCTTTGTCTTTGCATTGACTCATGTTGGAAGGCGATTACCACAGCAATCCCCAAGCCGCACGTCCGTGATTTCATGGGCATAATGTGCCAGTCATTTTCCCCTCGGTACACAGAAAAATAAACACACAACTATGAAAATAAAAACGTTTGTCTCCTTACCACCTAAACCCCCTTGCCCCTCCAGGGGAGTGTGTCTCACACCTTGAGAAACATGGATCTGATCTGGTCCTCTCAGCAAATGCTCAGACAGGCATTCGAGTATTAGAGAGGTGGGGAAACTGAGGCTCAGAGGAGAGAAACTGTCCAGGGCTTCAGAGCCAGGAAGAGGGAGAGCTGGGGGTGAACGGCATCCTTGGACTTCCAGCCTGGGGGTGGAGACCTGTGTTGTTGAGGCCTTGGGGGCTTTCCAAGGCGACTGGACTCATTTGGGCTTTGAAGGAGGCTGGGGCTTAGCCCTAAGTGGGCGGACGGAGGAGGGAACAGTGGGAGCCAAGGCTTGGAGGTAGGAAGTTTTGGGTGTTATGGGGGCTGGGGAGAGCTGGGCCTGGCTGGGAGTTCTGGGGGAAGAAGGCTGGGGCTGGGGAAGATGTTGGGGGGCTAAGGTGAGAGGGCCTCGAAGGAATGGACGGTGGGTGCCCCACGTGATACTGGAGCAGTAAGGGGCCCTTAGGAGAACCGAGCTTTTGCCTATGTGGTTTTCTCTTGCCTGGTGCTGCCCAGCCAGAAGGCCCTGGGACCCCTTCCCCACCAAGCCTTTTGCTTCCACAGTCTACATTTCTGCTTTGCTTTCCCCTGCTGTCACCACCTGGTCTGAGTCCTGTCGTCTCCTTCCTGGGCTCCTATCACCGCCTCCTGCCCCTGCCTGGTCCATCCCATACAATAGCCAGAAGGGTAGTTTCCAAACCCAGATCTGTGGGTGTTGTCCCTGCTCGGCCCTTTGGTGGCCCTCCTGGGCCCCCAGGATCAAGATAGTGCTCCTGGACATGAGCCACCTGCATCCGGGCCTGTTGTGGCCCCCCCGGTTTCCATCTGCACCTCTCCCTTACCTGGAAATAGGCCCAGGCCCCTGTGCCCCGAGCAAAACTCTGACTGCCCCGTTCTCTCTGGCCTTCATACCTCTGCACAGGCTGAGCTCTCTTTCTGGAATGTTCTCTCCACTCCCATCCTTTTTGAGTGGACTGTTACTTGTGTCAGCTCAGGTGTCATCCTGTCGGGAAGCCTGGGTATCCCAAACCACTGCAGGATGGTTTGTCTTGTGTGTTTGTTTATTCAGCAAGGCTGAATGAGCGCCTATTGTGTGCCAGGCACTGATCAGGGCCTTGGGGGGACAGCCCTGAGCATAACAGAAGGCACCCCTAGTCTGATGGAGCTTGCCTTTGAGGGGGCAGGGGTGTCAGATAATGAAGAAATGCACTGTGGGAGATCACAAAGCAGGGTAGGTGAGGTGGGGAGGGGTTGGGGTGTTGCTGTTTTATACAGAGCAGTCAGGGAAGGCCTTACCAAGGAGGCATCATTGGAGCAGAGACTTGAGGGAAGTAACAATTGAGCCACGTGGACAGCTGGGGGGAGAGTGTTCCAGGAGAAGACACTGCGGGTGCAGGGGTCCTGAGGCAGGAACATGCCTGGTGTGTTTGTGCATGGAGCTGAGGGTGTGTGTGGGAGTGGGGGTGTGTGGGATAAAGTGAAGGAGAGAGGGTTGGAGCCAGAGGCCTGGAGGCCAGGGAGGGCCGTGGACTTTATCCCTAGTTCCTTTCACTCATGGAATGTGGGGTCTCATTCCCAGTAGCCCTTGGAGAATGTAGGGTGGCAGACTCAACCAGGAGAGGCTGGAGCAGTGGCAGTGGGTGGGTGGGAGCTGTGGGAATCCTTGGGAACCGGGAGGGCGAGGCTCAGGCCCAGGGAGAGTCACCCTGGGTGCTCTCCTGCTCCCCGCCCAGCAGGAAGGCAGGTGCTGGAGTCGGCTGCATACCAACTGTGTACCAGCCATGTGCTCCTGCTCTCCAACTGTCCTCCCAGCAGTCCTGGCAGAAGGAATGGTGCCCCCATTTGATGGATGAGGGAAGTGAGGTTCAGAAATGTGGCCTTTCCAAGGTTACCAAGCAAGTGAGTGGGAGAAGCGCATTCAAACCCTGCCCTGCCTGGGCCCAGAATCTCTGCTGTTCCCATAGCATTGCCTGCTCCAGCTGGGAGCATGTGTGTGAGTGTGTCAGTGGGTGAGAGGATGTGTGTGAGTGTGTCAGTGGGTGAAAGGATGTGTGTGTCAGTGGGTGAGAGGATGTGAGGGTGTGTGTCAGTGGTGAGAGGATTGTGTGAGTGTGTCAGTGGCTAAGAGGATATGTATGAGTGTGTGTGTGTCAGTGGGTGACAGGATGTGTGTGAGTGTGTGTCAGTGGGTGAAAGGATGTGTGAGTACGTGAGTGTGTCAGTGGGTGAGAGGATGCATGTGAGTGTGTCAGTGGGTAAGAGGATATGTATGAGTGTATGAGTGTCAGTGGGTGACAGGATGTGTGAGTGCGTGTGTCAGTGAGTGAGGATGCATGTGAGTGTGTGAATGTCAGTTGATGAGAGGATGTATGTGAGTGTGTGTCAGTGGGTGAGAGGATGTGTGTGAGTGTGTGAGTGTGTGATGTGAGTACTGACCAGCCGGATGCAATCAGACCCATCCGCAGGGTTCCCCACTGTCCCCCATAACGTCCCCCCATCCCATGTTCTGGCTGACAACGCATCTCCTATTTCTCCCCACAGCCTCCTGTGCCCATAGGCCCTGAGGTCCTGGTGCCCAAGAGCAAAGAGGGCGACTGAGTCAAGCTGGACCGGCCCCCCAGCCCAGGAGCACTCCCTAGACTCCTACCCGACCTGAGGTAAGAGGCCACTCCAGGCCGCTGGGGCAGAGTGGGGGTGGCGTGGGCCATGGGGGTGGACATGGGGTTCCTAGGGGGAGAGCCGCAGGGAAGGTGTCATGAGGTCTTCTTTCTGGAGGTTCCCCCATCTCCCTCTCCCCACATGCAACCAAGTCCAGGAGGTTTGATCAGATGGTGCCCCCTGTGCCCTTGCTGCGGCAGGGCTCAGTAGCCGGCTCGGAATCCTGGGCTTTCCTCCGAGTGACACGGCTTCATGGACAGGGCTGGCTAATGGGGTTCCTGTGTGGTGTGGGAGGCCTCTGATGGTAGCCAGAGGGCTCTGTCCTTGGTTCTGACCAAATATGTGCATGACTCCAGGTCAGGAGGGAGAGGAGACACATGTACCGAGACAATCAGGGTCCAAGAAACTGTCAAGAGGCCAGCACTGCCTCCAACAGGTGCAGCCTCATGGGGCTCCACAGCTGAATTGGTGTGCAGCTCTACACACCTTCAGGACAGGAGGGGGCTCAACTGCCAGGCGTGTATGTATGTGTGTGCATGCATGTGTGTGTGATGAGCACTGGCAGCCAGATGCCCTTGGCTCTGTGTGAGCAGTGTGGATGTCCTCTTGGACCATATTATGAGGAGCAGGACACCCAGAATGTGGGAGGTGACAGGCCTTCCCCCTCTATGTCCCGAGAGGGAACGTGAACAAACTGCAGCATGTCCCAACGAGGTGGGAGATGGGGAAGGTGGGGGACCTGAGTTGCTACCCAACTTGACCCCTGGCTTGCTGTGTGGCCTTGGACAAGTCACCTCCACCTTGTACTGGGCCAATCCCCTGTTCTTGAGAGGCCTCTCTGAGGCCACAGAAGGCTGCAGTGGGAGGGACTTTGCTCAACAGGAAGAACAGTGGGGGAAGGCTTGGGCAGCAGGCTCGACTGGAATATTATCTCCCCTTTGCAGAAGAAGAGGACCTAGCATCTCAGCAGGGAATGGGCCTGAACCCCCTTTGCTCCTGAAGGAGTTGGTGAGAGCTGTAGTGTGGCCACGGCTTAGCCAGTACTGTCCTCCCTCCGGGAAGCTGGTGGGCATGGCAGGGAGCCGAGGCCTGGCTTTCCTTCCCAGGAGCCCTGGGCTTTGCTTTAAAGTCCAGTTTTATCTCCATCAAAATATTCCTGCTACTTAGTCAGTCCTGAGTTGAATGAGCAGCTAATTGGCCCTTTCAGTTTAACCTGTAATTGTTGCTGGGTGATGGGGAGAGGGGATGCAGTCAGGGCTGCCCGGGAGGCGGCCAGGGGCGATGGAAGGGTGGGAGTGGGAGGTGAGGGGGCAGAGTGGCCTGGCCCTATCCCACCATTTCTGGGAAGGCAGATGGCAGCACCCACAGCGCAGGGTACAGGGGAGCTCAGCCGGCAGGGAGGCAGGAGGGGGTCCTGACGTAGTCTGGGGGGATGCAGGGTGGGGAGGTATCTCTGAGCTGGGAGCCTGGGGGTCTTGGAGGAGGTGACACCTGGGCTGAGCCTTGAGGTCTGTAGGATTCTTTTAAAAACACTCCATTTTTCTGATTATAAAAAATAATGAATGTTCTCTATAGAAAATGTAAGCGCTTGGGTATTTTGCCTGTCAGTCTTTTACAAACTATATATTTATGACATAATTGGGATCAAACTGTACTTACTGTTTTCTAATGTGCCTTTTGCTCTTAATACTATACCAAGATCATTTTCCCATCATTAAATACTCTTCTAAAGTACGATTGTTAATGGCTGTGTAATGTTCCAGCTTGTGTGTGCCATAGCATGTTTAACTAATTCTCCACTGTGTATTTTGATTATTTCCAATGTTTTGTCATGATAAATAACACTTGGGCGAAACACAATGACATATGTAGGGTTATGTTGGGAAGAAAATGTCTGAGCAGGGAGGAGAGTGCAGCCTAAGCCAGGGTGGAGAGGTGGGGAGTGTGGAGGGTGTTTGAGAGCGAGGTGCCCTTGGTCTGGTTAGGTAGGCACTGGGGAGTTGGGACTTGACCCAGCAAAGCTCCTACACCTGGGGGAAGCCCAGGTTTTTCCTCGCCCTTTCCCCCTGCCCCCCACTCTTCCAGGGATCTTGTGGTTGCAGGGGAGGGGCAGGTGAGGCTGGGGGCCCGGATGCTCCAGCCAAGGACTCTCGCTCACCGGTGGGATGAGTGGTGTTTAAATCAAGGCCTTCTGCTCACTGGTGAGCCTACCTGGGCCGCCTCCTCGCAGGTGGGGTGCACACACCAGCTTGAGGCATTTACTGACTTCAGCATGGCTAGGTAGAGGGACCCCCCTTTATCCCCTTGGTGGGGGTGGGAGATGGCCCATGGTGAGGATGCCAGACAGCCAGGGTGGGAGGGTGGGGTGGCAAGTGGTCTCTTCCAGGGAGACTTCCCTGACAGCTGGGTGGAGCTAGTCCCCTCCCCTGTGTACCCCAGCACTGCTCACACCCTGCGGCTCCTTCTCCCCATGGATTGTGGGGACTCTTGGGGTGAGTCCAGCCTGATTCGCCCCCATTTTCCCTTGTGACATTCAATGGGTACTGCACAAATGGTTACTGAGGTCATTCATTCATCCAGTCATTCATTCAACACATGTGTATTGAACACCTGCTACGTGTCAGGCACTGTTCCACATGCCCAGCCTCCACGAGTGAGTGAGTTAGACCAGGTTATCACCCTCAGTGGGCTTAATTCCTACAGAATAGACAGCCAAAAAACCCAGATAACATATATTATATACATATTAGGGAGTAGTAAGTGCCATAGGGGACAAAAGGCCAAAAAAGGGAGCTGGCATGGAGGGAGCTATTCTCTGCAGAGTGGCCAGGCAAGGCCTCTTGGATGAGGTGCCATTTGAGCAGGGACCTGAGAAGAGGGTCTGCCCAGGCCCTGAGCTGGGACCAGCAGAGAGGCCAGCGATGGGGACGAGGGGCTGAGAAGTGACACTTGCCAGCTGGTGGGAGTTTCTCTGAGTGTGGAGGTGGGTTGGAGTGTGACTGGAGGCTGTTGCTGAATTACAGGCTCCCTGTCACTGCCTGGTGGAGAAGACATGCTGGGGGTGGGAGTGGGCAGGGACGGGAGCTGACAGGCTAGTTAGGAGACCCCTGCAGGAGCCCAGGGGAAGATGACAGACAGGGCTGTGCCTGGGAAAGAGCGTACAGTGGGGAGAGTGGTCGGGTGCAGGGTGCTCGGAAGGGCTGGCTGGTGGCTGGGCAGTGGGTTCTGGGAGAAGAGGGCCAGGGGGTAGCCTGAGAATGTGGTGGGTGTTGGTGCCTTTGGCTGAGCTGAGGAGTGGGTGGTTGAGAAGTGGATTTGGAGGAGAAAAGGAAGAGTATTGTCTGGAATGTTAGGTCTAAGGGCCAATGTCCTGTGGAAGGTTGCAGGGACAGTGGGTGCAAAAGCCTGCACTGAGGGAAGAGGCTGGGTCTGGAGATGTCAATGCGGGAGTCATCAGCAGCCCTGGGCAAGAACACACAGGAAGGAATCTGGGCCTGGCTATTGAGGGTGAATCTGGCCTGGGTGATGGGTGAGCCCGTTACCTCAGCCTTGCAGACAAGGTCTCTGGATTTACCAGCCTGGAGAAACTCCACCCAACTGGCCTAATGATTGGCACCATCATTCTGTAACATCCTTCAGGGCAGCTCCAGGCAGGGAGGGGGCCCCTGATCCTGGGTCCAACCCTCCCACCCTTTCCTCCTAAAGGGATTCAGGGGAATCTGGAGCAGCCCAAGCCCCTTTGAGCCCTCCCCACCACAGGTCTTCCTTCATGCCATGCTCCTCCTCAAAAACCTTCAGTGGCTCCTTGTTGCCTAAGGTTGAAATCCTTCTGGTTATTCAAGGCCTTTCTTGATCTGGCTCAAGCCCCTCCTTCCTGCCCCCTCCCTTTTTCCAACTGGCAGCTCTCCTCCTCCATCTCTTGCCACCAGCCAAATCCTACTTCTTCTAGAACCTCTTCCCTAACTTCCCCAACCCCTTGTCCCCTTTGACTGTTTGTACTTTTCACTGTTCTCCCTCCCCTGACCCTGTCACATTGTCATCCTCATCTTCCACTTGTCTTCATCTTTGCCCTCCTCGTCCTTTTGTCCCTCAGGTCTCCTGTCTACATGCTGCCCTGCCCCCCGGGCACAGTTGTCAAAGCTCTTCCTAAATGCTATCCTGTTCAAATCACAGTGCTCTTCCCAGCCCAGGTGCTCAAGCCTGGCTGTTCACCAGGACCACCCAGGGGTGATATTAAGGAGAGGGATCCCTGGGTCCACCCAGACATTCGGATCCATTTACCTGTGATGGTCAGCCTGGTGGGAACCCACTGGCCTAACCCAGCCTCACACCAGGGGAGTGCAGCGTCCCTGAGAGAATGGTCCTCTGACCTTTACTTGCACACCTGTAGAGACGGGGACCTCACTCCCTCAAGGACAGCCCTGTTCTTGGAGGCAGCTCTGACACAGAGAAAGCTCTTCCTTGTGTTGGTTGAGCTGAAGCCTGCCTGCCTGAAGCCTCCAGGATGGGTCTAGGCTCTGCCTGGGTCCAGGGCACACTTGTCACCTGGGAGCTCTCCTTTCCCACCCCCAGGGTGGCGGTGGGGGCTCAGGACATGGCTGCAGCTTGATGGATGGAGGCCTCTACCACTGCTTGCCTGGGGCATCCTTGGGTAATTAGCATTGCCTGTTCTCACCCTGCCCTCCATTAAAGGACTGACCTCACTGGGCAGTGTAGGGCTTGGAAGACTTGGCAACTTTCTGCTCAGGCCGGGTCTGCGGCTGCCCTAGCCAGCCCCACTGCATGTCTTTGGACTAAGTTTCTAGAGCATGGCCACATCCTTCATCCCAGCTCATCCTTAATTCCAGCCATGAGGAAGATGGATGCTGTTATTCCCTATTATTCTTTCAATAAGCATTTGTTGAGCACCTATTATGTGCCAGGCAGTGTTACGGGGATGTGAGCAAACTAAGGTTTAGAGAGGGGCAGGGGTGTGCCCAAGGTCACACAACCAGTGAAGGGCCGAGTCAGCACTAAAATCCAGGTCTGCAGGAACAGCCCTGTGATCTCCACAGCAGTGAGCTGCCCCACAGGGACGCAGGCAGCCTTGGTGGGGCAAGGGTCTTGTGCCTTGAGGTGTGCAAATGGAGGCTTGAGGTCGCACGGAATCGTCAGGGATGTGGAGAGGAGATTCTGGCCTCAGGGCAGCACCAGGGCTTCCCTGAGGTCTGTTTCAGCTTTGGGATGTCAGTCGGAGCTGAGGTGTGTGCCCCATAATGATTCAAGCCCTGTACATTCTGGGTGAAGCACAGGGACACACCGTTGGGGCTGGGTGAGGAGCTCCTACGGGCTCTGCCACCCCCTAGATGGTGACCTGGGCAGGTGCTGCCACTCTCTGCGCTTCAGTCCACCTGAGTATAAATTGGGGACAATCCTGCCTGTTTTTCTCATGGGCCTGTGGTGAGTTTCCAAGGAGAGAATGAATGGAAGGTGCTCTGTTTTTGCTCATCTTTCCTTTAGTCATTCTAGATGAGATGGCCACAGCCTTGACCTCTACGGTGCGCTCAGACAGCGGGTGGGGCTGGCAGGGGTAGGTGGCCATTGGAGGTGTGCCCTCTCTGGAGCCAGGAGATCAAGTCCTGGGATTTGATCAAATCCAGGATCTCTGGAGCCAGACTACCCAGGATCAAATCCTGGCTTGGCAAATGGAGTGAGTTTAGGCAAGTTACTTAATCTCTCTGGGACTCAGTCTCGTTATCACTAAATTGGGAATAAGAATAGCATTGACCTTGTGTGGATTAAGTAGAATGATGCATGTAAAGGGCTTAGAGCAGTGTCTGGTGCATAGTAAACATTCAATGAAGAGAATCCTGGTGATCAGCCAGGAGTGTGTCATGGCAGGTGGCTGAGGGGAGCTAACTATTCATGAGCGTTAGGCTCTGGGGTCCCAGCAGACAGTGGTCCCTGCCCTGTGTGGGTGGCTGTCATCATTTCAACCCTTCTGGCATTTTGCCACCCTTTGTTCTGAGCATGGGGTGATGATGGGGTTATGGAGCAGGCACCCACAGGGAGAGAGAGGCCTTCTCACAGTCAGTGGGTGGGGGTCTGGGGTCTGTGTGGGTGGGGTGGGGCCCTTCTAGATGAGATGTGCTCCCCACCCAGCTCAGCCAGGATGGCTGGAGATGTCCGACCAGAAGCCCTTCCTGCCTCTGCCCCCCTAAGCCACGGGGGGTGGTGCCTGTGCTTTGTTAGCCTTTTGCGTTTAGCCTGCACGTTTTGGGAGAGGAGATGGTGGGGAAGCAAAATTAAAATTCCTCTTTGAGAAGTTAACAACTTCCCAATTAAAGGATTCTTATTTGTGAGATGCCTTAGAGGCCTTTTCAATCAAGAGGCTCTTCTGAATAATAAAGGGCTGAGATGGGGTTGGAGAGAGACCAAGTAGAGCCTGTGACAAGGGTGAGGGGGACTTTGAAGATGACACCCCAGGCCTTGAGAGCCCACAGTTGCATGGGGGGAGGGTAGGGGGTGAAGCAGCTCCCTTCTGCTCAGTGGTGGGGTGGGGGTACATGGGCAGGGCAAAGAGAAGGGGACTGTCCTCTCCCCTACCCAGCACAGCCTTTAGGCCTTTGGCCCCCAGGCTGGGCCTTGAACCAAGTGCAGCTCGTGACCTCCACCCTGACCCCTCTGTCCTCTCCAAATGGCTCTCAGTTTTGTCTCTTCTGGTCGGACATCTCCAGCCACCCTGGCTGAGCTGGGTGGGGAGCACATTTGCCCTTGGGGAGCACTCCTGTGGGGCTTCCCTGGCTCTTCCCACTCGGGTGGGGATGGAGTTGGGAGAAGGCTGAGGGAGTGTGAGTGGTGGACACTTGTGGACCTCATGCTCAGGAGCAACCGGGAGGGAGGAGATGGCATCTTCTTGGCTTCTGAGACTCCTGGGTCCCTGGTGCCCTGGCCCCGCTCTCAAGGCAATATCCCAGGTGTGGTTGGTGGGTGTTTGGCAGGTTGCTCTTTGGCCTGCCTTTCAGCCTGGCACCCCCACCTGGTGCTGCCCTGCTGGTTTCCTGGGAGACAAGATCTTTCCCACTTGGAGCTGGGTGTCTGCTGGGTGTTCCAGAAGTGCATCCTCAGATCCTGCTGGGGTAAACCAGCATTTACCTGGTGCCTAGAGTGTGCCAGTTGTGCTTGTTATGTCTTCCTGGTACCTGTGGGTCAACTGTTAACTGTCCCCATCGACAGATGAGGAGATGGAGGTTTGGAGAAGTCAGGTGACCCCTCAATACGGAGAGGGGTTCTTGCTCAAAGGGGCTTCTCATTCCATGTCCCCTGGGGCCCTCTAGGTTACTGAGCAGAGAGGAGCTGGAGGAGACATGGGTCAAGCCCTGCTCCTCATTCGGCAGCCCAGGCCTGCACCCCAGACCCTGACAGGATCCCCTTCCAGGAATTGCCAAGATCTTCGAGGAGACAGTGCCAGAGTGGCTGCCTGTCCAGGCAGGGTGGAGAGGGGCACGGGAATGTCTGCAGCCCACACCTGCCATCTCCCCCCTCCTTCCTCAGTGTGTCCTACTTTCCAGGAGCCGTGGCAATCGCAGCTGCCTGTGTAAATACCCAGAACTGCGAGAGGCAGGCCTGCCAAAAGGTCAACCGACCACGCAGGCAGCTCCCTGGAGTCCTGGTGTTGGGCGATAATTGGGAGAGGGGGGTGTACTGGCTGGGGACAGGGAGGGGCCGTCTCACAGCACGAGGGAGAGTAGGCACCAGGGAGGGAGGATGGCATCCTGGGTTAGCAGCCTCTGGGGGCTGAGAAACTTGGAGTCAATTCCCATCCCTGCCCCTTATTGCCTGTGTGACCCTGAGCAGGTGCCCCAGCCTCTCTGGACCTCAGTTTCCTCCTGGGTGGCCCAGGTAGCAGCAGTGACAACCTCCCTGAGGGCTGGTGAGGATCAGATGGTATAGCAGGTATGAGTGTGCCAGGCTCAGGGTTTGTGGCTCATGTGTGTGGCATGGATTTGTGCAGTGTCCTAACAACACCATTTGGTGGGGCTGGTTCACATCCCTGTCAAGTGCTTCACCTCTCTTGACCTCAGGTTCCCCATCTGCACAGTGGATATCATGATTCCCATCTCACAGAGATGATGTTCTCCCTTAGTGGGAGTCCTCTACCCTCTTCCTGAGCACCTGGTGGCTTTGTCTGGGCTTGGCTGGGCATGGTGGCCACAAAATGAGTAGGTGACATTATCCCTCCCTACCAGTAGCAACATGTCAGAAGGACCAAGGAGTAATGCCGTGAGCCTCAGGGAGGGGAAGAAGGTCAGGGCTGGAGCAGTCAGGGAGGACATCCTGGAAGACACTGGTCCTTACTGTCCAGGAGGATTTGGGGAAGCCAGGAGATGCTGGGAGGGCACTCCCAGTTGGGGATAACGCAAGCAAAGGCCAGGCAGGAGGAGCACGCACAGGGTTGGGTGTGAGCTACCTGAGAGCAGCCTCTCGTGGGAGTTAAGGAACCAGAGGGTCTGATTTCTCCAGGGCTGAGAGATGGAGAAGTGCGAGGTTTCTGTGCTTGGTTGGGAGGGCCGGCAGATTCACTCTTCTCTAGCACCCACTGTTTGCTAAGCTGAGTCAAACCTGCCCTGAACAAGGCCTTTTAAAACCTGCTCAACAGCATGGGGAGGGGGGGTCACACTTATTTCATTCTAAGGAGCTGGAACCTAGGCTCTGGGAGACTAACGACTCGCTCAGCTTACATTTCAAATCTCAACTCCAGATGCTGTGCCTTTTCAGTGGTTCTATGCCTCTCCCCAGGGTTGTGGATTTTAGAGACTTCATTGGGTGAGCTGGATAGAGTGACACCCAAATATGCAGTTTTCCTTGGCTTTTCCCTTCTTTCAGGGAGGCTCTGAGAGGTTGAGGGAGTGACCCAACACCACACAGCATTGGGGTCTGCATACCCTGGCTTCCTGGAGGGGATATGCTGTCCTTTTCTCCTCTCTGGGGTCTTCCAGGCTCTTCGAGGTCTGGGGACCAAGGAGGCCTTCCCAGCCACAAGCCAGGTCGTGCCTCTCAGCCACTGAGGGAGCCTTTAAAATAGCCCCAGTTTAAAACCTATGAGTGCCTCAAAACAATGAAAGATTTCCCTAATAAAAGAGGAGACATACTCAGGCATGTCCTAAATGAATGGAATGACTTCCGGGATTAATCTAGGATGTATGACAGGGCGTCCAGCCAGGAAGAGTGCACGGTGGATATTGTAACAAATTGTTTGCTCACCAGAGTAATAATTCTTCATGTGTGCCTGCTGTAAGGGGAAGGTGCCTTGGTCCCCAGCAGCCGTGATCCCTCACCAGCCGGGCCTGAACAGGGTCCTTGCTAGGCTGCCTTACCTCTAGGTTCTGGATCTTCCAGGTCCATGAGCCAGTCTGGGTCCTGCCACCTCCTTTCTCTGTGCCCTTGGCCAGGTGGGAGCTGTGCTTGCTACACAGTAATCTCCCTCCCCTGCTATGGGAGCCAGATCTTCCTCTGAGAGCTTTGGAGACTCAGACAGGCCCATCCCTCCACACCAGCCCATCCAAGGGAGGCGCTCAGCAGACTTGAGCTCAGCTGCCTCAGTTTACCAGTACAGGGCCTGGGTGACTGACTGCTCCCAGCTCCCTTACCTCGGGAGTGGGTGGGGTGTCTCCACCTTGGCCAGCTTGCCCAGCCTCCTAAAGTGTCTTCGTGCCGTACCTGGGGGAAAGGGAGGCTAAGCCACTCATGTGCAGGAACATAAACAGACCCCACTAAAGTGCAAATGAGTGAGAAAGACTGCGTGTATTCCACTTCCCTCTGCCAGCTGGGTGTGCCGGGGGTGGAGGAAAGAGCACTGGTCTCCGAATCAGACAAGCCTGAATTTGGTCCCACTTTCCAACTGTGGGACTCTTGGCAACTCCCACGACCTCTCCAAGCTTGCTCATTTGTGAGAGTTGGGATTCTTACCATCGTCAGCTTGCATTTTTTGAGTATGTCTCTGTGCCAGGCAGGTGTCAGATACTTACTGTACACAATCTCATTTATCCACAAAACAGTCCTGTGAGGTTAATACTCTTATAATCTCCATTTTACAGATGAGGAAAATGAGGCCCAGAGAGGCCAAGTATGTTGCATAAAGTGGCTGGGCCAGGACTCAGACCTGGTTCAGTCTGATTCCTTGAGTCTGCTTCATGAAGTTGTTTAGAGAAAAGGGCCTGGATCCCAGGTGCTGTTCCAGAAACCTCATCCCCACCTTGCCCTGCTCCCTCTCCTGATGGGAACAGGGTCTTACCTGAGCAGAAGAGGCTCTGAGGCCCTTCCGAGGTGGGAGACCCTTCCCTCCACCGTCCTCTGTCCTGGAGCTGACTTGCCTTTTCAATTCCATCCATCCCTCCATCCCTCCATCCCTCCATCCCTCCATCCACCCATCCATCTCTCCATCCATCTATCCCTCCATCCATCCATCCATTCATTCAACTGCTTACTCCTTATGTGTTTATGAAACACCTACCACCTGCCAGGCGCTGTGCTAGGTGCTGGGGACACTGTACCTGGAATGGCCAGACATAGCCCCTGCCCTCAGGTAGTTTACATTCTTGTGGGAGCAAATCAACAGATAATTTGGATGGCCAGCCTGTGACGAAGCCAGGAAGGGCCCTGAAAGAGGGAGTGGCTGGGGCGGAGGGGTGAGCTGCCTTGGAGCTGAGTCCTCAGAGTCTGGGAAGAGACGGCCATGAGAAGGGTGTGCTGAGAGCACCGAGGCAAAGGCCTGGAGCCGGGAAGGAGGGTGTGGGTTTGAAGACCAGAGGAAGACTGGGGCAGGGTGGGGGGGAATGGGAGCGAGGGGGAGAGGAGTGGGAAGCGGAGGCCTCGGCGGCCCTATCGAGGAATAGATTTTATTAGGAGAGCGGTGGGCAGCGTGGAGGGTGTTAAGCAGGAGAGTGACAGGCTCTGACTTCTGCGTTTCAAATTCCATTCTGGCTGCGGTGTGGAGAATGGATTGGAGGCCGTGGCAGGAAAAGCAGGGAGCCTGATGGGGAGGTGGGCACGGGCTCCTGATGAGAGCGCAGGGTCACGGCCGGAGGTGGCCACGGAGATGGGGTGCTGGATGGACATTGGCTGTGGGGTGGGGGCTCAGAGTCTGGGGTCAAGGTAACGTCAGTTTGTCCCACGACAGTATTGACTCGGCACCGTCTTCTGAGGTGAGCAGTCTGGGCATGTGGGAAGCATGCAAATTCTGATTTGGACTTGCTCAGTTTGGGGTGCCAGCGAGCCATCCAAGTGGAGAATCAGTCCTTCAGGCAATACCGGGGACCTCCTGTGTGTCCGCAGACAACCTCAAAACAACTCCTCACACCTGGTCACACTTGTTCTGAGGTCAAAGGCTTTGCCCGAACACGTTGTCAGGTCCATTTTTCAGATAAGGAAACAGAGGGTCCTTCAATCCCTATACCATGCATGGCCCTCCTCTAGACCCCCATGTCAAGAGGAGGAAGCAAGAAACTACGAGGTACTCGATAGGAAGAGGGCAGGAAAACTCGGGGAACCCAGCGCCGTCTCCTGCTGATGCCTGAGAGAGAGTGTGCGTGTGTGTGTGAGTGTGTGTGTGTGTGGGCATTTGTGCAAGCATGCGCGTGTGTTGGGCCCATTAACAAACAGAGAAATAAATTAACAAGTATTCAACCCACCAAATGTTCCTTCTGTTCTGTATAATAGAGCATGGGAACATAATTTTTCCCTGGAGCAAATTGCTACAGCTGAACCTGCTCTGTGTTTTCCTCCAAAAACTACTTAAAATTCCAGAACGCTTGTTGATTTCGGGCCCTTTCCCTTAACTGCCGCCTGTCCTAACCCCCAGGCTGCTTCCCTCTGCCTTGCCTTCCCCATGTCGGCCCTTGGAGGAGCCAGATGGTCACAGCAAAGGGGTCCCCACTCTGCAGATGAGAGGAACCAGGGGCACAGCAGCTCAGGCGGGGGGCACAGGGGATAGGGGCTTCGGGTGTGTTGTGCATGAATTAACTGCCCAGGGCTGGCAGAGAGGACTAGCGCATCCCACTGGAACCTGCCACAGACTTGCTGTGTGACCTTGGGCAAGTCACTGCCCCTCTGGGCTTTAGCTTCCCCCTGGCAGAGTGGAGCCGACCCGCCTGCCTCCTCCATGTGAACAGGCCTGGGGCTGTACGGAGGCTACGCAGATGTGAGCCACTGCCTTCTGGGACATGGTGCTCAAGGCATGGGGTGCCCCCCTCACCCCGCCCCCAGGCCCTTACACGGAGCCTTTGGATTCAGGGACTCTTGCCCTGCTTCTGAAATCCTCTAGGGCACACTTCAAATTTTCTTAAAGCAAATTAATTTTAAATCCACTTTAATTAAACTTATCTCAGAAAAATGTGTATTTATTTAGAGATCCTCTCTTCATATCCTGATCATTCCTGACATTCAGAGCCCAGCCCAGGCCCCCACTTCCAGGCAGCCCCCTTAGGGGTAGGAGCCTGGGTTGGGGGGCGGCCTTTGCCTGCTGATTCCTGGCTGGCTTGGGTCTGACCAAGGCAGAGGGAGAAGCTGGAACCCACTCAGGAGCTACAAAATTCTGGCTTCCTACCTCTGCCTTGAGGGGTCTGACTAGACTTTATGGAGGATGCAAATTTCCATCAACCCAGAAACTACCTCTGAAATCCTCAGCAGAGGAATTAAACTGCAAAGAAGTTGCCAGGGCTTTTGCAGGCCAGATGAAGGATTGGCTTGGCCAGGGCCCACTTGGGTGCTGGGAGATCCAGCTGGCCTGGTGCTGGCCTGTCTCCAGCTGCCAGGACAGTTCAAACCTTGCCTCCTCCAGGAAGTTCTCCTTGATTTGCCACCCCAGCACTCCTTTCCCCAAGCTACGTTGAAGCTGCATGGCCTGGTGTTTTGTTGGAAAACTGGTTTAATTTCTCCCTAGCTCTCCTCCCAGCACAATCTGGACACATGCTGGGGCCTCCATAGTGACCCTGTGGCTTAAACTGCCTCCTGGCTGAGGCCTCATTTTGGGGGAACTCCTAACCCCTTATCCTGGCCCCATACCCCAACCTATCCCCAAATCCAGGCTACTTGTCAGTTGTCTTCAGTGGCGGATCTTACAGACCCTCACATCTGCCATGTCTTCCCTTCACGGCCCACCATTGCCCACAAGGGAAGGCTCAGTCCCCTTGGCCAGCTTTTCAAGGCCCTTCACAACCTAGCCCCTGCCCTACCACTTTAGTCCCACATACCGTCCCCTCCCTGTCCCAAGAACATGTCTTGCTATTTTGTTCTTGCCTTTGCACCTGTAGCTCCTCCTGCCAGGTGTGAAGATGTCATCTCATCTGTCCAGTGAACTCCTGCTTATCCTGCAAAGCCCTTCTCAGCATGACCTTCCCAATGCCCTGGTCTGAGTTGGTCTCTCCCTCCTCTGAATTCCCATGGTACTCTGGGCTTCTCTGTCACTGTGCTGAACACCCTGGATGGTCATTGTCAGGGCCGAGTGGTTCGCTGTGGGTCTCAGTACCTCCTCGGTATCTGGCTCCATGATGTGCATGGAGCCAATGAACGGCTGAAATTATGGAGCACTAACCAGGCCAGGCACTGCTTTAGGGTCTGGTAGGCTGTCACCATGAGTCTCATATTCTAGTAGGGGAGACATATTAAATAAGATAAATAAGCAAAATACATATTGTGTTAGTGATAAATATCAAGAAGAAAAAAGTCAAGTGGGAACAGGGCAAAGGAAATGTCCTGGGTGAGGGGCTCGCTGAGAAGGTGACTTTTAGGCCAAGACCTGAAGGAGGTGCGGGAGCCGTGTGGACACCTGAGGAACAGGAGGTGGGAGCCTGCGGTCTGTGTGAGGAACAGTGAGGAGGCTGGCGAGGCAGGAATCAATGTCCGAGCCATCCAGGCCAGAACATGTAGGCTGCCATAAGGGCTTTTTCTTCCCGAGATGGGAGACACTGCAGAGGGGTGACCTGATCTGAGTTGGGTTGTGAGGATCCCAGGGAGGCTGCGTTGTGGATCCTGAGGGGGACAGGGAGAGCAGCAGGGAGCCCAGGGAGGAGGCTTTTGCAATAATCCGGGGAAGAGAGGTGGTGGCTTGGAGCAGGGTGGTGACGGTGGGGGTGGTGGGGAGTGGTCAGACTCTAGACAGAATTTCAAGGTAGAACCTTCAAGATTTGCTGATGGTTAGATGAGCTGTAGGGGTGAGAGAGGAGGGGAGTTAAGGGTTGATTCTACAGTTTTGGGTCTAAGCAGCTGCGAAGCGGGGGTGCCACCATATGAGATGAGGAAGCCTGCGGGATCAGGCCTGGGTAAGATGGTGGTGGTCCAGAAGAGGGGTTCGGGTGGGTGGTTGGTGACCCAGGCTTGGAGAGAGCGGAGTGCCATGCCCTCAGCCTCCTGGGGGCTGGGGGCAGGCTGGGTGAGCACCCACCGTGTGTCAGCCCAGCACCTGGCTTCCCTCCCCGGTGCTATCTCAGGGACCAGGGCCATCTCTGCTGGGCAGGAGTGAGGAAAGGGCCAGGCGTGAGGCGGGGGGAGCACCTCCCTGCCAGCTATAAGTCTGCTCTGAGCAAAGCTGCTAAGAGCTGGGCTCTGGGGCCAGTCTGCTTGGCTTTGAATCCTGGCTGCTCCACCTTCAAGGGGTATGGCCTTGGCTATGCCTCAGTGTCTTGTCTGTAAAATGGGTGCTTAGCAGTGCTGACCTCATGGCGTCATGGTGACGCTTAAATTAGTTCAAACATGAAAAACGCTTAGAACAGAGCCCGGCCTGCTGGGAGCAGTCCATATGTGTCAGCTATTAGGCCCTCAGGCCAGGGGATCCAGGCTGTGGTAGAAGGAGCCTTGCAGTACTCGGATCTGGGTTCGAATCCTGGCTCTCCCATGGACCAGCTGTGTGACCTTGGAAAAGTAATTTCCCCCAACAGAGGCTGGGTTTTCTCCTCCATAAGCTTCCTATAGTGTTGTTGGGAGAAGGGCTTGGTGGCCACACTGTGAGCTCAGTCAGGGGTCAGCTTCCTTCCCTTCTTCCTGCCGAAGCCCCTGGGGGAGTGACCCCCAGCACCAGGCTGCCTCGCTGTCAGCAGGCTCCATCTTAGAGCTTGCAGGACAGGAGGGGTTGCATGGGGTGGGGTGGACAAGGATTCGCTCGTGGCCCTGGGCATGGTGAGAGGGTGGCAGGAATGAGTTTGTGTCGTATCCAAGCAGCTGTGGCTCCCTGGTCATGGTGGTGGCCAGCTCGACCACGGCAATGTATTCTGGCTGTGTTAGAATCTGCAGGGAAGACATGTGGTGATATTTACAGCCCAAATCATCATCCCCATAAAGGGAGGTGGGGGTAGGGGCTGGACTTGTTGATACTATCATAAATGGAATCTGTCTCCCTGGAAACGGCGGTGGCAGTTGTGACCACAGGCTGACAGATGTGCACGCTGTAATGGGCCCATGGTGGTGATGGCGAGGACCTTGGGAGGGAGGGATGGGTCATAACTCACTAGCCTGGAGCTCAGGGATAGCAGCTGTGCTAATGAGGGCATGGTGAAGATGCTGGTGGGGGTTGGAGGCCTGGAACTGGGCAGCTGGGGAGAGGGAGCAGGGGAGTGCCCACTACAGGCCAGGGTTTGGGGGACATCCTCTAGCCTCTAGCCTCTGGCTCAGGGCCAACCTTAGGGACAGTCCAAGCTGGCAGGGGGATATTTTCAGAGTTAGCGGCCTTCCCTAACTCTTCAGTGGTGGGCACATGGGAGACCCACCCCCACAAGGTTGTTCTAGTCCTAGAGAGGCATGGACATAGAGAGGGGCTGCTGCAGAGTCTTGGCTTAGGCCGTGGGAGGCTGTATCACAAGGAACAATGAGTCTGGAATGAAGAAGGGTATGGCTGGGGTGGCTTAGTCGTGCCTGGGATGCTGGGGACTGTCCAGGGCTGGGTGTGGTGGGCATGGGAAGGAGACACATGCTGCTAGAGCTACGTGGGCCGGGACTTCACCGAAGTTGTCTCATTTCAGAGAGACTGAGGGACTGGCCTTCAGCCAGCTAGTAAGTGCTCCAGCCTGGGACCCTGCAGGCCCACAGGGAGGTTAATGGAGATAGAAGGTGGGGAAGGCATGGAATCTACAACCTGGGGAATGACAGGCTTAGGGACTGTACTTGCTGTCCAGAAATCTCTGACTAGGCCTCAATGGGCGGCCCCTGCCTCAGGGGCAGAGCCAGGACTGGGGATGAGGAGTCTCCAATGAGAGCTACAGGTAGGCAGGCTGCCTTGATTGGTGGTGAGCTTCCTGTCATTAGAAGTATGCAAGCAGGGGCTGGATAGTCAGGGAGGCTGGAGAGGGAATTCCTGATGGGGAGAGGGACGGGAGGGGGAACTTGATTCAAAGGCCTGTCCTAGTCCCCAAGGCCTGCTGTCCTTTGTTCTAGGAGGAAGTTGGCGTGTGACATGAGTGACAGTGTGCACTGCCCCTGAGCCCTAGGCCTGGGCAATAGGAGGCCTGGGCCCCAGCCCTGCTTGGGCCTGACTTGCTGTGTGGCTTCAGTTGGAGTGCTTGGCCTCTCTGGGGCAGGAACCAGGACGCCGAGGGTGTGAAGGACCTCTGGGCTGGAGAGTAAGAACAAGTTCCTCTTGGCCACTTTCCTCTGCAGATGGTCAGACCCAGGTAAATGGGAAAGAGGTAGAAGTCCAGGAGCACCTGCTGGTGATCTCTGACCAAGGTCAGGGCTCAGTGTGTTTCAGGTTTAGGGCTCAGTATGTGACCATGACCAGGGCTCAGTGAGGGTCAGGACCCCTCTCTGCTGAGTGGGCTCCACCCTCTGCCTCATTAGCCTGCTGCTCTCTTTACTGATGTCGCTGGCCTAAACTGGGGTGCAGATGGACTGGCGATGTGTGGCGGGTCACTGGTCCACTGGCACTTACACTCTGCTCAAGGGGAGGTGCTTGAGATCGCACATGTGAGCAAGTGTGTGAGTGTGCATGAGTGTATGTGAGCAAGCTGAGTGTGTGAGCACGCATGAGTATGAGTGAGCCTGTGTGTGTATGAATGCATGTGTGAGCACGTGTGTGTGTGAGCGTGTATGTGCAAGTATGTGTGGACGTGAGTGTGACGAGTCTTGCCCAATTCGTAGGGGTTGGATCTAGGTCCTGCTGGATGCCCCACGGCTTCTGGTGTCTAAGGGTGTGCAAGTGGAATTGTGGGGGGTTCTTTCTGGATTCCAGGTAGACTCTAAACTGGAAGATGCTGGAGTGACAAGGGCCCTGGGAGAGGCAGTGAATGGGCAGGAGGGCTGTTGGCAGAGCCTGGCTAAGGACAGAGTGGGTATTGGACAGTGGCCCAGCATCTCATGTGAGTGAAGAGCCCACCCTCCCCTGCTCACTTGAGAATTCCAGAAAAACTTCTGGAAAGTGAGGTGCCCGCCATGCATACCCTCTCCAGTCTCCTAGGCTGTCCTCCAGGGGGCTGGGGGAGGATGCAGGGGCTCTCCTGCCCCCTTGCCCACTCTGCCCTGAGGCCAGCAAGAACATGGGCTGGCCCGTGGTCCCCTAGAGGGTCTGGCAGGGCAGGGACCAGAGCCTGAGCCTCCCACAGCTGAGGAGGGCTGTCAAGTGTGCGGGAGGGCTCCCCATTTGGGGTCTAGTAACTGCTGTTTTGGTAGGTGGAGCTGAAGAGGTTTTGGGTCCCCTCCCAGAATTCATGGCTTGCTGTCCCCTTTGGAGCCATGGAGGAGGGAATTGAGGAGGGATGCTGTTTGTGAGGGCTCGCGGGAGCCATAGGGGTGCTCCCAGGATTTAAGAGAAGGGGTGGGTGGGGCCCAGAGACCTGAGTGGGCAGGACAGATGGGGTCTCTGGGCCCAGGGAGGGGCAGCTGCTTCTTGGGAAGGTTCTCAGTGTTCCTTGAGCAGAGGGTATTGGAAGAGAAGCTCTGCTCTGGGAGGGGGAGTCTCTGGGGTGGGGTGGGGGCCGCCTGGACCCAGAGTGAGGGTCCTGGTCTTGAAGTGGGCGCTGGGTGGGAGCCTTGTGGGTGGGGGCGAGAGTGCTAGTCTTAACTTCACTCTGCCCGCCCGGGCTGTGTGGCCCCAGGCAGGTGCCTTTAGCCCTGGGTTTGGTACAGTGAGCACATTAATAGTCCCCTCCCATGGGGTGGCTTGTGTGAAAGGGTCTCAGGGCTGGAGAATCATGCTTGACCTTCTTGTGTGGGGGGATCCAGGGCTGGGCAGGCAGCAGGCAAGGGGTGTCCGATGCTGGGGTGGAGGGGTTCTGGGATGGCTCAGTTTGTCGTCGTGTTCAGAGCTCAGGCTCTGGAGTCGGCCTGCCTAGGTTCGTGCCTCATCCTACTAACTGCCTCTTTACTTGGCTGTTCCCAAGCCCCAAACCTCTTCATCTGTAAAGCGGGGATTGTGCTCACTGCAGGGCCCGTTGTGTGAAGATTGAGTCAAACTGAGTCAAGCCTGGCACATAATAGGCCCGTAGTAGGAGTCCACTGAATGTTGGCCATCTTTGTTATAAATATGAGAACTGAACATGCTCAGGGTTCCAGCTCCCCACCCTCAGCCTGCCCCTCCATGTTCTGTCCGTTCTGTCTGTGCTGAGGGCTCCCAGGAATCCAGGACTTGCTGCCTCCTGAGCAGTCACATCGTCCAGCCCCCAGTGCTCAGATGTGGAGACTGAGGCCCTGGGGACAGGGCTTCTCCTCCTGTGCGTCCAGCGAGGGGCTCTGCAGGGTCCTGGGCTCGGGGGCCTGGTTAGGGTGCAGCCTCTACCGTCCCCCTTTCCTGGCCTCCCCACACCCACTGTCTCTCTCTTTATGAGCCCACCCTTTGAAGTTGGGGAAAGGGGGAGGCTCTCCTCAGCCCCTGACCATGTGTTACCTGACAGCAAATGCCCGTGAACCAGGTGAAGCTGAGTGGGTGGAAGGCCGGAGGGTGGCGGGAGGGCAGGGAGAGCTTGAAGCCCCTTCCCCAGCCCCGGCCCCCAGAGCCGAGCTGCTTCCCGCTAATTGGCGCTTTAACGAACCGTGCTAAGGCTTTCTCCCCGAGCCCGGTCCCAGACAGATAATTACAATGATTTTTTGGCTTCTGGGGGTAGCTGGGAGAGAAGGGGGAGTGGGAAGAGGGCTTCTCTGGCTTTCTTGCTGCCCATGGGTATTTTCAAACCTACTCACTCTCGCCTCATTTGGAGAAGGAAAAAAAAGTGTTAATGGACCTTTTTCTGCAGCTGAGAAGGACAATTTATGATAGAGGTGACAAACTTCATTTTAATGAGAGGCAAATTCCACTTTATTTTTAAACTATAGATTTTTTTCCCCCCTTCGCCTGTGGATTTTGGGCAATGCAAGTGAGGTCGCGGGGTCAGGCTGGCAGGACATGGGGGGCCGGTAGACAGGCTTGGGGAGGCAGGTCAGATCCCCACCCAGAGCTTCCATTTCCCACCTTGCACACACCCCCTCATTTCACACTCAGGGGAGTTCTGGGAGTGCTTATGGCCTCCGTTTATAGATGAGGAAACTGAAGTTTAGGGAAGTTAGAAGAGTGGCCTCAAATTGCTCTGGGAGTTTTAGGGTTCGTGGGGTAGGATTTGAACCCAGGCTGACTGATGCCAAACTTTACCCTCTTTCTACCCTCTGCCCTCTTACCCTCATGCTGCTGAGCCCGAGGGTGTGAGAGCCCAGTGAGGGTAGGACAGCCCACCCAGCTCCCTCTCAAGAAGAGGGAGGGGAGCTCAGCTCAGAGAAGCCTGGTATAGTCTCAGGCCCTGGCTCTGAGCCCTTGGGGGTGCATTGCCCCAGGAGGAGGCCCCTAGGGTTCCTCTTCCCATGGGGTATGGGGATGCTGCTTGAATGTTCACTGCAGGCTGGGATGCCCAGTGGAGGTGAGCCTCTAAATGGGGGCTGACCCCCCTGAGGATTCTAGCACGGACGAGAGGGGATGCTCCAATCTCCTAGACAGCCAGGCTTTCCTGAGAGAGTCTTGGAGGCAGGGACCAGGGTGGGGCTTCCTTCCCATGTAATCGAAGAGGCATTGGCTCTCAGACCCTTGGTTTCTAGTTCAGAGGAATCTATTGCATACCCTCCACCCTGCCTCCCCCACTCCCACTTGGGACAGTGTGAAGAGTGAGGACATGAAGGCTTTAGAGTCAGACAGAGCTGGAGTCAAATCCCAGCCCTGCCTCTCATCACTGGGGACCTTGGGCAAGTCCTTGTTTCCACATCAGAAAAATGGGTTAATAATATAGCCTGTGGCTAGGGCAGCAAGGGGTATAAACACAATGCTGTATGGTGCTATATGATGTCACATATGTAACAGGTGCTCAAGAGTGGATGTAGATGTTAAATTCCTAGAATCATGAAATTTAAGAATCATAGATCTTTAGAGGTCTGGGGTCACTACATGTCAAGGTTGAAAGGAAACTTTGGGTCCCTGGTTCAATCTCCACTCCAGAAGGGGGGTTGCTCCTCTATATCCCACATCTGTTTTGCCTGGTGCCCTCTCTGACCCTGTCTCACCCTAAGGCGGTGGGTGTGAAGTGCTGGGTTAGAGGGCAAGGCTGTGGGGGAGGGGGGACTTCAGCTTTCTGGGTGAATGGATGACATCGGTCATCACGGGGGTGCCTAAGATAGGGACCAGCCCTCTACTTCAGGACCCACCCCACTGACTGACGCAGGCAGGGGCTGGGGGACATGGCAGGTGCCTGGGTTCTCTCTCTGGCCATGGGAAGCAGCTTGCCCAGGCCCGGCTGGGCATTCAGGCCTTCTGAGCTCTGCCCCTGAATTTCTGAGCCCTGCCCGGGCCAGTCCAGCTCAGGAGGGCCGGGTGACTCCTGCAGATTGCGGAGGATGAGTTCTTTCCTGGGTCCGGAGCACGCTTGGATTTAAATCCCACTCTTCCTACTGGGTGACCTGGGCAAGCCTTCTACCCTCAGAGCCTCAGTTTCCTCATCTGTAAGTGGCAGCAGTAATTGGTCCCTCTGGGCAGTGGTGATGTTGGTGAAGCCCCACCCAGAACCCAGCACTTAGTAGGTTCTGTCCTTGGAGAGAAGGCACTGGTTTCAGGGCCTGCCATTTCCCTGGGTGTGAGCCTGGGAGGAGGTGCCCGAGGGGTGCCCTCTCCAGCTGAGATCACCAAGGGTTATTTGCCCTTTGCACCAAGCTCCAGATCACCTGTCTTCCAATCCTAGGGACCCCTATCTCAAGCTCCCTAGTCAGGCATATTTGACCCCAGATCCTAGCCCCAGCTTATTGGCTGTGTGACTGTGGGTAAGTCACTAAACCTCACTGAGCCTCAGTTTCCTTATATGAAAAATGGGGCAGGTCGGAATGAAACACGCTCACGTGTGTCAAGCACTTAGCCCAGCATGAGCACCTAAGGGAGGGGAGGTCTGATGTGAGTTCCCTGCCTCATAGAAGGAGCTCCTGATGGTGGCTGTGTCAGGCCCTCCTGGCCCTTTCTTCCCAGGGAACATCTCTATTCATGGCATGGGATGTGGGACAGTGGGGGGGGGGGCACAAGGCAAGTGGGTAACAGCTGTCTGGCTTGGCAGGTGTGGGAGAGGGGTGTCTGGTGCTGGCAGGTGTGGGTCGCTGTCCACCACGGGTGGGGGGGGCGCTGAGAGAGGCTTGGTTCCCTACCCCTATCCTTTCTCCATGGCAATCCCCCTGCCTCCATCTTTTGCTCTAGTTGGCTTTGACATTGCACGGCTTAACCTGGGGTTTGGCAGGGGGGTGGGGGGCGGGGAATGTGCCAGCAGGGGGTGGGGCTTCCCACTCTAGGTCCAGTCCTGCCCGAGGCAGCCTCCTCGGTCCCAGCAAGGTGCTGGGACACCTCTTCAGTTCCAGTGAGCGTGGCGCTCAGTGGTCATCAGCACCAGTTCAGCACTGTGGCCCCGAGCCTGGCCTGGGTCTGGCTGCAGCTGGACTCGGAGCCCAGAAATGGTCCCTAAGAGCAGTGGGCGCCATGGAAGGCTCTTGAACAGGGGCGGCCGGAATCAAAGCTGGGTTTATTGAGGAGGGACAGGGTGGGGAGACACCTGCTGTGATGAGACTGCAGCAGGAGGCAGAGGGAGGCCCCTCTACTCACCAAGCCAAGGCTCCTTTACCAGCCTGGCCCTGGACCCGGCCCCAGGGAGGGTCTGCAGCAAGAGGGGGCCCCAGGGCCTCCAGAAGCTGTGCCCTGCACTCCTGCTGCCCTGCACCCCTGCTGCCCTTCCTACCCGGCCTCATCTGACCTGATGAGGAAGGAACTGAGGGTATAGATCACCATGGCAAGGTGGGCCTCGATTTCCATTAAAAGGCTGGGTCATGAATTTTTCTTTCCTTCTGACAAGCCTGGCCCTGGGCTTGGCTGGGTGTGATGAGTGAGATGAAAGTGCCCCACACCCCACTTCCCCAACCCACTTGACCAGGAAGGCATTTTGGGTGTGGGGAGGATAGCAGGTGGTGAGCAAAGGGGGGAGGGAGACAGAGCTGGGGGTGGGGTGGGGACTCTCATGACTACCTCCCCCTCCCAATCTATTCTCCTCTCTCCTCGCCAGGATACCAGGTCCCCATGGCCTTCCCAGCTTGCCCCTCAGCGACCCCACAAATAAATCAGGGTTTTCCTTTCACAAATCTGGTTCTCTTGCTTCATGGCTCTCCTCACAATTTGTATTTATTGCTTTATTTGCTTAATGTGAGGGCAGAGGCTGCAGCTGCCTTGCCCATAGCCTTGTCCCCAGTGCCCGGGACAGAGGAGATGCTCAATAAATATTTGTGAAATGAAAGCTAGAAGGAAAAACTTAGCAGGCTTCTGGTTTGGGCAGGACCCCTGCCCTCCTGAAGCAGGGGAGGAGGAAGAGGAACCCAGGGCTGCTTCTGGCCTCTTTGTGGGAAGGGAGGGGGCCCAGGCTTTCCCTGTGAGTGCAGACGGGAGCTGGCCAGGAGGCTGGATCACCCCATAACCACTTTGTGATCCCTGTGTGGCTGGAGCTTATTTCAGGAGTAACAGGGTTCCCAGCTTCCCATCTAGGCCTCAGCTGGGGTCCTGGTGCGTGGGGAGCACGGGACTCATGGGCTCTCACAGGATGGGGCAGGAGAGGGGCTGTTCAGAGGCTAAATCCTCCACTTCTATAGTCAAAGTCAATAGGTAATGCCTCAAGCGTGAAAATCGAGGAGTAGCCACATAAGCTAGTTATTTAGGAGCAGGGAACACACATACAACACACAAAGGAATTTTTAAAAGTTGCTCAAGAGATTTCCTGAAGAAATCTTTTCCTGAGCTTTCTACCTGCTCAAATTCAGTTTATTTAGACACCCACTGTGCAGCAGACATGCTGGGACCCCCATCACCATTTCTCTGGGAGTCCCTTTCACCTCTCTCCCGTGTTGGGGATCTCTAGCTTCCTGGATCCCATGTCTTCCTCTCCTTAGTTTACACCTTCATTTTGGTGGAACGCATCCTTCAGTAGCTTCCGGAAAAGGTGCATAAGAGGTACATTTTTGAGATCTAGCATATCTGGAAAAATCTTCATTCTGCTGCAAATCTTGATAGTCCAGCTAGATGTAGAACTATAGATGGAAATTTTTCCCCTTGGAATTTTATAGGGCTTGCTTATAAAGTTGCTTACAGTGTGGGTGTTGAGAAGTCCAGGGTTGTTCTGACATTTGATTTCTTGCAGGAAACCTGGGATTTTTCTTTTTAGAAGCTGGTAGGAGCTTCTCTTTCTCCCTAAGTTCTGATAATCCTCTGTGCTGTGACCTGGTGAATATATTTTGTTCTATCCTAGGGCTGCCGTAACAAAATATCACAAACTGAGTAGATTAAAATGGCAGAAATTTCTTCTCTCGCAGTTCTGGAGGTGCTGGCAGGGCCCGGGCTCCCGCTGAAGCCTGTAGGGGAGGATCAGTCCTTCCTTGCCTCTTTCGGCTTCTGGTAACTCCCGGCGGTCCTTGGCTTCTGGCAACATGGTTCTGATCCCTGCCTCCTCTTCCCATGGCCCTCTCCCCTCTGCACCTCTGTCTTTTCTCCTCCTGTAAGGATAGCAGTCATGTGGGGTTAAGGCCCACCCGACTTCAGAATGAACTCATCTTAACTTGATTTTATCTGCAGAGACCCTATTTGTAAGTTAGGTCACATCCCCAGCTACCGGGGGTGTATTGGCCAGGGTTTTCCAGAGAAACAGAACAAGAGATATATTTTAAGTGATTTATTGTAAGAATTGACTCATGCAACCATGGGGATTGAGAAATCCAAATTCCATAGGGCAGACTGCAAGTTGGATACTTGATGAAGGTGACATCGAATTCCCCAGAAGAAGCCACAATCTGGGAACTCCACTGAAGGTGTTATAAATTCCCCAGGAGAAGCTGGCTGGCTGGAGTAGAGATAGAAATTCTTCTTTCTGACTGATGAGATAATCAGTTCTCCCTTTAAGACCTTCAACTGATTGGATAAGACTTCTCTCCTTGCTGAAGGCAATCTCCTTTGTTGATTGTAGATGCAATCGGCTGTAGATGTAATCAACTGACTAATGATTTAAACCCATGAAATACCCTCACAGTGACAATCAGGCCAGGGCTTGCTTAACTGAACAACTAGACACATAACCCAGACAAACTGACACATATTAACCATCCCAGGGGATTAGTACTTGAATGTATCTTTTGGGGGGACAAAATTCAACCCACGAGAGTGAACATCTGCTTTACCCATTGTACTGGGTACCCAGTGACTGCTTTCAAATTGGAAATCCACATTCTTTGGCTCTAGAAAAGTTTATGAATTATTCCTTTTATGATTCCATTTTCTAAATTCTCTCTTTCTGGAACCCCATTTAATCAGATGTTCTGCTTCCTGGTGAGACCCCTAAATTATTTTTCCCCTCCTTTGTCACGTTTCTTTATCTTTCTGCACCTCTTTCTAGGAGATTTCTTCAACTTTATCCTTCTATACCTCCATCAAGTTTTTCATTTCTGCTTTATTATTTTTAGATTTCAAAAGTTCCTTCTTTTAAGTAGAGTAGTTGTAGGTTTACAGAAAAACATGCACAAGATAGAGTTTCCATATACCCCCCATTATTAATACCTTGCATTAAAATACATTGCATCCTAAAAATATATTGCATCCGGTTCTTGTTTCATGGATACCTTATTTTATTTATCCGAGGATAATAATGATAGCTACACCCCCCGCCCCCACCTTTGTTTCCTTTTCTCTCCATTGCCTGTTTCCTTCAAGTTGCATTTCTCTTGTTTGGGACTCTGTCTTACTAGAGGTTTTTATTAGTTAATTCACTTAGCAGAAATTTGTTGCTGGCCTCTGCTGTGCCAGCCCTATTCCATAGCACTGAAGAAAATGCTCAGCGGTGGTCCCTGAACTGACATTCAAGTGTCTGGTGGTTCTTGGTTGGTTGCTCCTATTTAGAAGTGGGGCACTAAAAGCTGACTGGCATCCATTGTGCATGGGTGGATTTGTTAACTGGGCTTCCTTGGGGCTGGTCTCCCTGTGCTGACTCAGTGGGGAGCTGCTGATGGTGGAGTCTCCGGAGAGTACTCTTTGAATCTCCTGGGAACTGAGTCAGGGAGGAAGGCAACCTGAAATTCAGCATAGAAATGCTTACCCATGCCTTCAGTTTTTCAGTATGGTACCCCCCTCCCCTCCACACAGGCTAGTGTTTCCCACTCCAGAACCCTCTCTGCTTGACCCTCCCCAGAGGAGAAATCTCCAGTCTTTTAGGCTAAGCTGAGGAGGGAATCCCCTTGGGATCTACAGGCTTTCAATCCGGGCTTCATTCCTGTGTCCTAGGGTATCTGGTGCCACTGGATGCTGAGCCTTCGGTGGGTTCTGTGGGTAATGGGACTCTACTTTATCAGCTCTGCCAAATCAAGACCACTCACCCATCTGTTTTCTAACTTTCAGAATCATGTTGCTGTTTCCTCTTCTTCCATTCTTTGTCCTTGTGGATTTTTGGACAAAGACCCTTTATTGAGGTAATGGGGTTTTGGCAGGGAGTGGAGGTAAAGGTGTGCGATCAATCTGTCGTGGATAATCTGTGCAGACCACAGTTGATCCTTTCTCCTGCTGGCAGACATTTCTGTCATTTCCCCTTTTCACTTTTGCAAACAAGCTGCCATGAGCATTGTACAACCTCCTTGTGCCTGTGTGGGAGTTTCCCCAGGAGTGGGAGTGCTTGGTGGTAGGGCATATGCATCTCCTGCTTTACAAGATAAGGCCAAATTGTTCTCCAAAATTGTTGCAGCCACTTCTACTTCCACTAGCAATGTAGGAGAGGTCCTGTTGTTCCACAGCCCCAACACCGCCAGGTGCTCTCTGACTTTTAAAATGTTGCCCAACTCAATGGGTGCAGAATTGTATCTCCTTTTGCTCAGCAGTTCCCGGAACACTGAGGTTGTGCAGGTCTCGTTATGCGTTTGTTGGTCCTTCAGGTCTCCTCGTCTGCCAATTGCCTGGTCTTATTCTTGGTCTTTTTTTAAAAAAAAAATTGGGTGATTTGTCTTTTTCTTATTGATTTGCAGAGTTCTTTATATAGCTTGAAAATGAATTTTTTGTTCGCTATACGTGCTGCAAGTTTGATCTTCTAATCTGTCTGTGACTTGTCTTTTCCTCTTTGTGGTATCTCATATTGCACAGATGGTTTACGTTATAACAAAGCCAAATTTCTCACCTTTATGGTTTATGCCTTTTTTTTTTTTAGCTTACTGGGAATGGGCATTTTCTAAGGCTCTTGATATATGTTGCTAAATTATCACTGGGAACAGTTGTCCTAATTTGCCCTTGGAGTGCGCAGAGAGATGAGAGGCATCCTAGGTGCAGAAATGGTGGGCACAGATGGGTGTGAGCGGGGATTAAGGAGCAAGATTATTAATGAACAGCTGATATGAGTACATGCCCAAGGCTTCAGAGGGCTTCAGAAGGAAATGCTTTTTTTGATCCTTGAATCCTAAAAGGTCCCTTTCATTGTTCTCCTTTGGAAAACTGAGGTAGCTTGCCTTGGCCCTGTTACAGCTGACTTTGATTCAAGTTCAAGAGTCGTGGCTGGGCTGGGAGATGAGGAGGCTCCGAGGAGGATGGGTAATTAACGTCCAGGGGAAGGCAAGAAGGAGCAGCCCGCCTTTTCCCTGGGTGGAAATCACGTGTGTTGTTGTTGCCCGCGTGGAGTGTTTGTGCCTCCGGAATTGCGCAGACTGGGGTCGGGGCCCTGAGCTGTGCATTGACCAGCTGTGTGACCTTGGGCAGGCTGCTGAACCTCTCTGAGCCTCTTTCTTCTGAGATACAGTGGGAACAATGACAGTCCTTGGAGCTGGGAGGGCTGAATGAGATAATCTAGGTAAAGCACCTGCTCAAAAAAGTGCTTCCAGGTGGAAGGTCTGTTCCCTGTGGAGCGCCATGGGGGAAGAGTGGGCGCCAAGTGGTGTGGGTGGCACAGGAGCCAGGTAGACCCTGGGGTGGTGGACGGTGGGACCTTCATTTCTGTGTAAAAGTTCCTTTGGAGGACCTCTGGCCTTGACTCCATGAGTGGGGAGAGGTGCAGAGTGACCTGTCCACTCTCCAGCCAAGGAAGGGGCAGGTGCCAGGCCTGGGGAGGGTCAGGGCCGTGCCCCCTCCTCCCAGCCTTCTGCTGACCTGGTGTCACCCCTGCCCTCCTCTTCTCCAGGCTCCACCTAGCCCTCCCACCTCCCAAACTGGGCTTAAGGGGTTAATTGTCACATGCCTGAGCGGGCCTGGCTGGCCTGGAGGTATGCAAATCCATACACTTTCATAAACTGCTTAATTAGGCGAATGTTAATGAGACGTTAATTACTGTTGTGCCTGCAGATCCCACGGAAACGGAGATTATGTTTCTCTTCAAACATCCCGTCTTAATTATAACTTGTGCTTAATTCTGCAGCTTTCTGGAGCTGGGCGGGGGCGGGGTGGGGTGGGGCACTCCCTCCTGCAGGGCACAGGCTGGGCACCCCCCTTTCGGGGGGTTCTCCGAGGCCTCCTCACCTTCGGTCCTCCATTTATTCCCCATACATCTGTTAAACACCTACTATGTGCCAGGCCTGGTCCTGGACCCTTGGTGGGTGACAGAGAGCAGTCAGATCCAGTCTTCCCAGTTTCTAAACAGTGCAGTGAAGGCCCCAAGGTGCAGAGGTGGAGGTGTGTGGGGCCACCTGCAGGGAGGGGCTGTCCAGAGGAGGAGGGGCTGCTTCTCAAGGTTAGCAGGTCAGGGGAGACTTCAAGGAGGAGGGGACACCCGGACTGTGTTAAACATGGTAAGGTGTTCACCAGGCAGATAAAAGGAAGTTTGGGGGAAGGGTCCAACCTGAGCAAAGACCTTCTGCTGTGTGGCTTTACCACTTTGCTCTCCGTCTCTGGTCTTGCTTTCTCCAGCCTCCGAAGCAGATCTGGAGATGGTCGCTGATAGTGTTTGCTGAAGCACGACACCTGGGAGGCTCGGTTCAGGGAGCCTTGGTTCCACCCTGGGCAGGTTTCTGCTCCTCTCAGGGCCTCGCTATTTCCATCTGTACTCTGAGGGCCTGGTCAGGAGTTGATGCTGGCCTGTGGGAAGTGGGGCCCTGATTCAGGGAAGAAGGTGGTCAGGGTTGGCCTCCTCGAGGAGGTGGGGTGTGGAGGAAGGCACGGGGAGGGGCTTACCCAAGGCCTGCCCCTCTGGAGCTCTGAGACTTGGTATCTTAACCTTGCAGTAGGGTCTTTGAGCCCAGGCCGTGCTTGGTGTGTGCCATGGCCCCACGTCCCCCCCAGGTCTGGCCACCACAGTGAGGGTCCTGAAAGACTGGCCTGCACTCACTGTCCTCTTGTCTCCACTTCCATTTGCCCCTCACCTGCCTAGCACTGTCTCAGCTCTCTCCTTGTTCTCTTCTACCTCCTGGTGCCGGGAAGCCTTAGGCTATGCTGGCCTCTGCCCTGCCTGCCCAGTGACCTCAGGGCTGGATCATCAAGTTCTAGGACTCAAAAGACCCAAAAGGGCATAAAGGCCCATTTTGCAGACAGGGAACATGAGGCCAAAGAGGGTCAGGGCCTGGCCTGGGGTCACACAGCCAGGAGTTGGTAGCACAGCCCAGCGTGGGACCTGCCAACAGTGGCCTGTGGGCCTTTATTTGTGGAAAGGGGGAAACGGAAGCAGAGGCCTATGCTCTGAACGCTGGTGCACTACCAGGCCTCACTCCACCACGCACGTCCACTTTGCAGATGGGAAAACTGAGGCTCAAAGAGACCAGGTGCTGGGGATGGACGCTTTAGGGGCTGAGCAACTGATCTGGCAGGGCCTCTGTGAGCTCCTTGGCTCATCTCGCCTGCCAGTGAGAAAGAAAGGGGCAACGAGGAGCCCACTCTTGGCCAAATGCGGTCCAGGATTTCAGGGGCCAGTCGGCTGGAGGGAAATTTCTGGCAAGGAGGCTGCAGGCTACTGGTCAGGGGCCCTGCTCCATGCCCCCAAGACCAGGAAATTGTCCTGGGTTCCCAGAGCCCTTGACACTCTTCTTCCTGAGAACTTTTTCTGTCGGAATCTCTCCATTGAGCACTCAATTACAGGGGTAGGTTTATTTACTTGGAATGTCCTGTACCTGCCCTGGCCCAGATTAATGGTTTGTCTAGAGTCTAGACATCTTAACTCAAAAGAGCACAATCATAGTGGAAAAAAGCTTTTAGCCCATTATGTGTATTTACACAATCACAACTCAACCCTGGTCATTGCGGCCCCAAATAAAAAACGGAGAATGCCCATCCCAGCTCCTGCTTTATCACCAAGACTTCTGGGGCAGCCTTAATTGTGGGCCGTCCACACCTGCAAGCCTGGTCCGTGGCCTGCAAGCCTGGTCCGTGGCCTGAGCTGCTTGGCCTTGCCCCACCCCATGCACCGGAGCAAAGTTTTGGTTTAATAGAATGATGTGAATTTAAAAATGACTACCTGTTAACCATAACAACAAATAAAACCTTTTGCAAAAGATTCTGTGGTTTATATGTTCCTGGACTGTATTCCCAATTTGGACCTAGCTGTGAGTCCTGTTACCACCCCATCTTCCCTGGGGTGAACCTACTTTCTCCCCCTCCAGGCCCAGGCAGGGTACAGGGGGCTCAACACAGATTTAGAGACCTGGGATCTCAGAACTAGAGCAGGCCCTTCAGGAGCCTCTGGCCCAGGGGCCTCCAACTCCAATGCCCCAGGGGCCAAACAGGCAATGTAAAAGCTAAGCAGGCTGGCCGGGGACTGTGGAGGAACTGGAGGCCCACTCCTCATCCTCAGCTGATCGCTGCCATGTGGAAATGCATATCCCATGCAGCCAAATCAGATTTTTCAAAGAGAAACTAGAAATCCATAATTCCATGTGATTCATAAAAGTTGGCAACTGATTTTAATCCTTTAAAAACCACTGAGCAGGCCAAACAAAGCATCCTGCTGCCCAGTTTGTAACCCCTGTGTCTGGTGCAGCCCTTGCTTTTACAGACAGGCCCCAAAGCCCAGTGGGGCTGCACCTGGCCCCGGGTTGTTGGGTGGGGGTGGCAGGACCTGGCTCGGGTGCCCTCCGTAGCTGGACTCTTCCAGCTGCCCTGGTCTCCCCACCTCCTCAACCCTCCCAACCCTCCCTGTACCCAGCTGGGCTGCTCCCTGCCGCTGGCAGTCTCCCCTTCCCCCTTGTGGAGAAGGGAGCATCAGGTGTGCTTCCGGGACAACAGAGGAGGAGCAAGGCTGCTGAGGGAAAAACGGGTGTGAAACACTGCCAAGCTCCCTTTAAAGGAGGAAAAAAAAAAAACCTGCCACCTTAGAATTGTCACCCAGGCCCACCTGAGGAGGGAGGGCCTCAGGCCTGGCAGTCCCTTTCTGGGGTGTGGCTGCCTCCGGGCCTTGTCCGGGCTGGGCGCCGGCTGGCACGGGGTGAGTGATGATGTCCTGGTTACGGGGTGCGGCTCAGAGGCTCCCTGTGGGTGTGGCCAGGGCAGAGGGCTCGGTGTGTTTGTTCAGTTATGACTTGTAAAAATAACACAGGAACTCTTCTATTAAAATGGCTGTTACCAATCAACGTGCTTTAATAGGATGCTCAATTAGAGAACAATTCAGAGATGCCGACATCCCCACAGAAGCGGGCACCTTTATTCCCTTTCGCCAGCTCCAATCTGTCACTGTCTAACCCGCTCTCCCGTTCCCAGCTGGGCATGAGATGGCTGCTTCTTTCAGCCTGCCCTGCACCCCTGGAATTGGGGGAGGGGCATCGAGGGAAAGGGCACATTCATTGAGCACCAACTACGTGCCAGGCCCTGGGCTTGGGCCTTCAATAAATGGCCTTATTTAATCTTTACAACCACTTTGCCTAGTGAGGTTGGTGTAATGGCTCCATTTCTTCAGGTGAGAAAACTGAGGCTCCAAGAGTAACTTGCCCATGGTCCGCCTGCCCCTTGCCAAGGCTGAGATGGTGCTGGCAGTCTGGGGGTTCGCAGGCTTTGCAGGCCCCTTTTCTTCCTCCCAGAGGCCCTCCAGCCTCTGGGCAGGACCCTTCCTGTCAGACCTCTCCTCTGCACCAGCCCACTCTCAGGCCCAAGGGTGCTGGGGGCTGCTGGGGGGTGCTGGGACAGCTGGGGGCTGTGGAACTTCCGGTCAGGGCCAGTGAAGGAAGGGCAGCTGTGGGGAAGGCAGTGTGCATGAAGCTGCGTGTGCATGGGTGCACGCATACATTTCACTTACCCAGGTCACATGTCTGCTCCCTGAGGGCCTGCTGTTTACTTGCCCGCCCTGCTGTGAAGTGCTGTCCAGGTCTTCACCGAAGGCCCTGTTTGAATCCCTTACTCAGTGGAGATGGGGTGGTTTGCTCTCAGCATGTGGCGAGGCTTGGTTGGCCCCTTGTGGGCTGAGCTGAGTGGGCCCCAACCTGGGACACCCCAGACGGGCCTGGTCTGAAGTGGGGACAGGCGCTGGGGAGACCTGAGTCAGCCAAGTATTTCCTCTCCTCCTGCCCTAGCCCTGAAGATGGGGATACTGACACCGACTGAGTTCTTTTTGTGAGCTTCATGCGGTGCCAGGGGCTTCTCGTGGATGGTGGCCCCTTCTGAACTTCCCAGGAACCATGTGGGGTAGGAGTACTCATCACCATCATTCTTTAGATGAGGAAACAGGCACAGAGAAGGTGTTCTAGTTTGCTAATGGTGCTGGAATGCAAAACACCAGAAATGGATTGGCTTTTATAAAAGGGGGTTTATTTGGTTACACAGTTACAGTCTTAAGGCCATGAAGTGTCCAAGGTAATGCATCAACAATCAGGTACCTTCACTGGAGGATGGCCAATGGTGTCTGGAAAACCTCTGTTAGCTGGGAAGGCACGTGGCTGGTGTCTGCTCCAAAGTTCTGGTTTCAAAATGGCTTTCTCCCAGGACGTTCCTCTCTAGGCTGCAGTTCCTCAAAAATTTCACTCTTAGTTGCTCTTGGGGCATTTTTCCTCTCTTGGCTTCTCTGGAGCGAAGGTCTGCTTTCAACGGCCGTCTTCAAACTGTCTCTCATCTGCAGCTACTCTCTCAGCTTCTGTGCATTCTTCAAAGTGTCCCTCTTGGCTGTAGCTCCTCTTCAAAATGTCACTCACAGCTGCACTGGGTTCCCTCTGCCCATCAACTCATTTATATGGCTCCACTGATCAAGGCCCACCCTGAATGGGTGGGGCCATGCCTCCATGGAAATATCTCATCAGAGTTGTCACCTACAGTTGGGTGGGGTGCATTTCCATGCAAATAACCTAATCCAAACATTCCAACTTAATCCCCACTATTATGTCTGCCCCACAAGATTGCATCAAAGCATATGGCTTTTTCTGGGGTACATAATACATTCAAACCAGCACAGAGGGTAAACCACCTGCCAGGGTCACAGAGTAAATGGGGAAGCAGGGATTTGAGTCCAGGCATTGGGCTCCAGAGGCTGTGAACTTAGACGTGAGAACTGGCTGCTGCCCTGGCCCCAACTCCAGCCTTGCTTCCTCCGTGAAGCCCACCCTGATTGCAGTGGCCATCTTGGCATTCCTGAGGGCTTTCTACAGCAGGGCCCACCCTGCTTCTCCCATCCCTGCACCCCCAGCATGCGGACGGGTCACAGTGGGAGGAGATACCCCGAGGAAGACAGCCCAGCGCTCTCACTCTGCAGAGGGACTGGACCAGGGTTGCAGTCAGTCCGTGGTGAAGCAGGACTCCTGACCCCCAATCCAGTGCTCTCTCTTCTGCACCTACTTGTTGCATTGATTTTATTTCATTGGCAAAGCCAGGATTGATGGTGGGGGAGAGGCCAGAGGGAACCTGGCTGAGATCCTTCTTCGTCTCCACTGCCTCTAATCCTCAAACCGTGCAACATTTTCAGCCTCCTTCCCCTCCTTCACTTTCCCATCATTTAAAATAAAGGGAGGGGGCAAGGGGAGCGGCGAACTGTTGACTTAAATGTATAAATTAGCCTCACTTTGCTGAAAGCTGGGTGTCAGGATAAATCCATTTCTACAATGTCATATATTTTTTCTTGAGTGGGAAGTTGGTGAATAAATGAATGTTCTTCGTATATTATTTTGGCCTGACACAGCCAAGGCAGAGAGGCATTTGGCAGTGATAAAGAGCAGGTCCTGGGCTAACGAGCTGGAGATAGGAGCTCCTTGCTGGGCCCTATGCCCTGGAGCCGAGGCCTTGGCTTCTGCCAGGTTAGGGGGTGGGCCCGGGTTCTGGGGAACTGGGGTAATCCAGCCAGCCCTCGCCATAGGAGGCCTATGGCCACCTTACTGTCTCTTCATCTTTCTATTTGTGCTTTAGGGTAACCCCTGCCCCTTGCTAGCTCTCTGCCCTGTCTCCATGCCCTCTCTCCTCTCCTCAGGGGCCTTGAAGTTACATTTCTGGGGCTCAGGGCCCACTGAGGGCCCTGTGTTGTTGGGGCGCCCAGCCGCCACCTATATGGTGCCCCCATCCCCACCCTCCGTTCTGCTCTGACTGATAATCCCATTCACACCGGCCATGACTAGTGTCTGATGAGCCCAGCCTGGCCACTTTTGTTCTGCGAGCTTGGCTCTCAACCCCATTAGGCCTGCGTCAGGGCCCCGTCAGCAGCTGCCCAAGAGAACCCTTCTCAAGGAAGTAGTCTCAAGCAACAAGCTAAGATGGTCTTTGAGGAACCAGGGAGGCCTCCTGGAGGAGGTGACCCTTGAGACAGTGACATTGGAGGGGAGGGAAAGGATTGTGTGGCCTGGCCAAGGAGGGAGGCGTCAGGGCCCCTGAGAATTTGTCCTTCCCCAAGGACTGCAGGAATCCTTCCCAGGCTTGAGTTTAATTTCCTATTGTTCCATCTTCTTGTTGCCCCGCACCCAGAGGGCAGGGATGGAGGTATGGATGGGGAGGCTTGCATGGAAGAGTGGGTGGCCATTCCCCTCAAGGTAATGTACCCAGGTGGAGGTAAGTGGTTCACTGCTCCACTGAGTAGGGGTGCTGACCCTGGGCCCCCACTCCTGGCTTGACTTTCTCTCTCTCTTTTTTTATGAGAGAAGTTTCAGGTGAACAGAACAATCATGCATAAAATACAGGATTCCCCTATACCACCCTGATTTATTTGTTACAATTATTTTTATATAATTGTACTATTAACTGCAGTCTGTGGTTTAACTTAGGGTTCACTGTGTTCTGCAGTTCCATGAATTTTTTGAAAAGTTTTTATTCTGGTACCTAACATTTCCCCCTTTAACCTCATTCAAATATATGTCAATACTGCCAATTATGTTCACAATATTGTGCTATCATCACTACTGTTTGTTACCAAAACTTTTCCATGATCCCAAGTAGAAATTCTGCTCATTTTAAACCTTAACTTCCTATTCCCTATCCCCACCCTAGTAACCTACATTCTAGATTCTGACTCTATGAGTTTGCTTATTCTAATTATTTCATATCAATGAGATCATACAATCTTTATCCTTTTGTGTCTGGCTTATTTCACTCAACATGATATCTTCAAGATTCATCCGTTTGTCTCATGTTTCAGAATTTCATTCCTTTTTATGGCTGAATAATTTCCCATTGAGTGTATATACAACATTTTGTTTATCCATTCGTTGGTTCATGGACACTTCAGTTGCTTCCATCTTTCGGCAATTGTGAATAATGCTGCTATGAACATTGGTGTGCAAGTGTCTGTTTATGTCCCTGCTTTCAATTCTATTGGGCATATAACTAGAAGTAGGATTGCCAGGTCATATGGTAATTCTATAATTAACTTTCTGAGGAACTGCCAAAGTGTCTTCCATTTTACATTCCCACCAGCAATGAATGAGTGTTCCTATTTCTACACATCCTCTCCAACACTTGTAATTTTCCATTTTTTTAATAGTAGCCATTCTAGTGGGTGTGAAATGGTATCTCATTTTGGTTTTGATTTGTGTTTCCCTAATGGCTAATGACATTGAGCATCTTTTCATGTGCTTTTTGGCTATTTCTATATCTTTGGAGAAATGTCTAGTCAAGTCTTTTGCCCATTTTTAAATTGGGTTGCTTGTGTTTTTGTTGTTTATTTGAAGGATTTATTTATATATTCTGGAAATTAAACCTCTGTGGGATATGTGGTTTCCAAGTATTTTCTCCCTCTGTGTAGAGTGTTGTTTTACTTTCATGATAAAGTCCTTGGAGGCACAAAAGTTTTAAATTTTGACGAGATCCCATTTATCTATTTTTCTTTTGTGGCTTGTGCTTTGGGTGTAAAGTCTAAGAAACTATTGCCTACCACAAGGTCCTGAAGACTCTTCCCTATATTTTCTTCTAGGAGTTTGATAGTTATGGCTTTTACATTTAAGTTTTTGTTCCATTTAAAAAAAAATAAAAATAAAAAAGAACACCCAAAATGTCCCATACCCCTTATCCCTTCTAGTATTCATATATTTTTTTTGTCTTTATTTTATTACTCTTCTGCCCATTACTGGATCCAGGGAGTGTCAGTCACAAGGTTTTCATGGTCACACGGTCACATGATAAAAGCTATATAGTTATACAATCATCATCAAGAATCAAGGCTACTGCATTACAGTTCAACAGTTCCAGATATTTCTTTTTAGCTATTCTAATACATTAGAAACTTAAAGGTATGTCTATATAATGCATGAGAATAATCTCCAGAATGACCTCTCAACTCTATTTGAAATCTCTTAGCCACTGAAACTTTATTGTTACATTCTTTTTCCCCTTTTGGTCAAGAAGGCATTCTCAATCCCATGATGCCAGGGTCAGGCTTATCCCTGGGAGTCACGTCCCACATTGCCAGGGAGACTTACACCCCTGGGAGTCACATCCCATGTGCAGGGAAGGGTAGTGAGCTGATTTGGAGAGTTGGCTTAGAGAAAAAGGCCACATTTGAGCAACAAAAGAGATTCTCTGGGGGTGACTCAGGCATAGTTATAAGTAGGCTTAGCTTCGCCATTGGAGAGATAAGTTTCATAAGGGCAAGACTCTACATCAAGGGCTTGGCTTATTAAATTGGGAGTCTCTGTTGTTTAAAAGAATAGCAGGAATTCCCCAGATGGGGAACTTTAATATTTCCACGTTTTTCCCCAGTCCCTCAAGGGGACTTTGCAAATACTTTTTTTTTCTGCCTCAAATATTCTGGGATGTACTGGGGTAGTCTTTGCTCCATTTTGAGTTGAGTTTTGTATATGGTGTGAGGTAGGGATCCACCTTCATTCTTTTACAAATGGAGATTCAATTTTCCCAGCACCATTTGTTGAAGTGACTGTTCTTTCCCAATTGAGTGGTCTTTGCCCCATTGTAAAAAAACATCAGTTGACCATAAATGTGAGTTGATTTCTGAGCTCTCATTTCTATTCCATTGGCTTCTATGTCTGTCTTTGTGCCAGTACTCTGCTGTTTTGATTACTGTGGCTTTGAAATAAGTTTTTAAGATCATGAAGTATGCATCCTCGAACTTCATTCTTCTTTTTTGAGATGGCTATAGCTATTTGGAGCCCCCTGCCCTTCCATATAAATTGGATGATTGGCTTTTCCATTTCTGCCCAGAATGTTGTTGGAATTTCGATGAGGTTTCATTGAATCTGTAAATTGCTTTGGGTAGAACTGACATCTTAACAATATTTAGTCTTCCAATCCATGAATACAGAATGTCCTTCCATTTATTTTGGGCTTCTTTGATTTCTTTTAGCAATGTGTTGTAGTTTTTTGGCTTTCTCTTAGCATTAGGACCTGGCAATACCTCTGGGGTGTGTGTGTGTGTGTGTGTGTGTGTGTGTGTGTGTGTGTGTGTGTGTAAGTTTATGTGTGACCTTGTGTGTAGGAATATTTGGGTGCATTTGTGGGTGTGTGGTTGTCATTGTGTGTCAGTGTATGAGTTGGGTAATTGTACATGGGCATGTGCATGAGTGTGGGTGTCACTGTGGATTTCATGTGAGAATGCGTGCATGACTGTCATTGTGTATTAGTGCTGTGTGTGTGTGACATCTTGATGAGTGTAGGTATCTGAGCTCTTTGGGCCCTGCATTCCTCATGGAACCTCCTGAGATCATGGGCTCCATGACTGTAAGGGGCTGTTGACAGATGAGGGGTCATCTCCTGTCGTCACACATGGAGGGACACAGAGATCCGGGTAAGCAGGGGGTCTGGGTTGGGGCCCACCCTAGTCTTTCTGCATGTACGTGGATTCCACATTCCTTGTAGCTGAGGCTCTGCCTCCCCATCCCTACCCAGACTGGCCCAGACCTGACCCTGAGCCCTCCTACTAAGCCTTGGTCAGCCACACTGTGGGGACAGGATGAGGAAAAGACCTAGTCCCAGCCCTGAAGGAGACCCCAGACCCACCCAGGAGACAGGATGAGGAAGTGGGGAGCAGTTAAGTATGAAACCACATTGGTAAAATCAGAGAAGGCTTCCTGGAGGAGACCAGGCTGGATCAGGCCTTGGAAGATCGAAAGGGAATTTAGTTTGGCGGAGGGGAGGAAGGAGAGCAGTCTGGTGGAGGAAACAGCAAGGGCAAATGCTTGGCATCAGGAAGGAGGCAGGAGAGTGGAGGAGGTAATGAGGAGGCAGCCAACTGGGGCAGAGGGCAGCTACAGGGGAGAAGACCTAGAGAGAAGGGCCACAGCATGGCTGGCACATAGTAGGTACTCAGTAAATCTTTGTGAAATAAAGCCTGGGGTCCGATTATGGAGCTTTCTGCATAACCTTTGGGAAAGTGTTAAATAGAAAGTGTAATTTGGCATAATTAATGTTAACTCCATTTGTTAAGCTCCGACAGTGTGGAGCTGTGCTGGTCACTTTACACCCATTATCCAAAGGCATTATTTCATTTTGCCGATAAGGAAATGGAGGCATGGGGAGGTAAAGTGACTTGTTTAAGGTGACTGTACAAATAAGTGGTAGTATTAGGATATGATTCTAGGTCTTACTTCCAAGCCTGTGTACTCCTCCCCTCTCCATACCTCAGTTTTCCAATCCGCACCCTGGGGGTCTGGAGGAGATGACTTTATATTTGATTCCTCTGTGAGTTTGGGGAGTGCCTTGCTTTGGGGATAGATAGAGCCTGCTGACCCCAGGAAACCCTCTTTCCCTGTTTCTGAGCATGGCCTACTTGGGGAACTTCTTCCTTCCTGATCAGATCTGTGGGTCCCTTCTCTGAGGCCAGTGTGGGCTGGGCCCAGGGTGGGAAATGTGGGAGGACTAGAGCACTTTGGAGTGAGGGGCATCCCCAGGCTTCTGAAAGGATCTGAGTGAGGATGTGGCTGTGCCCAAGCCTGACCCTAGAAGGAGGACCCTGGCCCCAAGGAGAGTTTGTGCATCCATCGGTGAGCTCTGCTCCCCTTTCCCAGAGGCCCTGGTTGGCAGAAGGAGGAGTGATATTCCTTGTGTGCACAGCCTGGGACAGGTCTAAACAATTCCCACCGCATTGCCTGCCTCGAGCTTCCCAGCTACCCTGGGAGCTGGAGACACTGAGGTCCCATTTTACAGGTGAAGAAACTGAGTTGCATGGAGGCTTGTGAATTTCCCAAGGCCCCTGTGACTCTGGGCAGAGTGAGGCCAGATGGCCTTCTGCCCACCTGACTGCCAGAGACCCTGGGCCTGATCTTCTAATAGGCCAGGGCTAGTAGGCTGGACCTTGGGGTTTGGAGAGAGCACTTCTGCCTTTTGAGTGGGCAGCCAGCGGTGGGTCCTGGACCAGAGATGCTACTCTGTAGGCTCGACCTCCTCAGGGCTCTGCCCCCCAGGACACCCAGGACATGCCCCTGCTGGGACTGCCACCTGCCTTGCCCCCAGGAGCCTGCTGTGCTGCACAGGGTGGAGCTCATGCCACCATGTCTCAGGGTGGTGGGTGTGCCTAATGAATTAATGTTGGCAAAGCACTTGGAGATCTTTGGCTGAAAGGTTCTCAATACATGCAAATCAGAGTGATTGTTATTACCTATAATTATGGAGTTTCTGTTGGGGAAATTATTCAGAAGAGGATGGTGGCTGGGCCAGCACAGGGCCCTGCCAAGATGTGCTCCTCAACATCGGTAGAATCTCCCTCCCTTCCTTCCTCCCGCGCACTCCCCCCCACCTCCATTCCCTCCAGCTTTCTCACCCAGCCCAGGTCTTTTGCCTGCTTTCTCACAGCAAACACTTTCTTTGTTTCATTTCTCATGAAGACATGCACCTGGCACAGTTTGGAGAGGGAGGGGATTGGGCAGTGTCTTCTCACACTCTGGAAGTGAGAGGAATCCAGGAACTGAGTCTCACTTTCCTCCGTTGTCATGAGAGGTGCCCTGTGTCTCCTCGGGGGTGGTGAGGACCAAGTGTGGCCATGCCTGGGAGGGTATCTCTGGGATGGGAAGCTCGGTGCCCTTGAGGCTCAGCCATACATTGTTTGCATAAATGTTGAGAATGTTTGTGTTTGTGTGTGCATGTGTGGAGGGGATGAGGAGTCTGGGCTGGCGGCTGTGCAGTCCCTGCTTCCAGCCCCCTCCTCCAGCTGACAGTGTTCTCACTGCAGTGCTGGGCCCTTGGCTTGACCACTGATTTCCCAATGGCTCGGGCTGAGACTCCTCCCCAGCCTGAGCAGGCGGCTCCCCAGCTGACAGCCCCTGGCAGTGCCCAGAAACAGCAATCCAAATCAATTTTCTCTCTCAGCTGCACTGTCTTTCCCCAGTCCGCTGTCTCCATGGCTGCGTTCATCTCCTGTACGCACCAGCTCCAGGGACGGCCACCCCCAGATTCAGCACCACGGCCAGCGCCGGCTCAGCCTGGGGCCTGCAGCCTCCTCCCTGCTGCGCACAGTCTGACAGGTCATCCTGACCCAAGTGCCGCTTTGACAGACAGGGACGCTAAGGCCAAGAGAATTCCAGTGACTTATCCAAGGGCTCGCAGAAACTCAGCTTTAGAGTTGAACTACAGTCCTGGTCTCTGGACTACCCGGACAGGGCTGCTCCCCATTGCAGCACACGGATGCTCTAGAGGGACTTTCTAGTGTTCAGTCAAGAAACACTTATCAAACACCAATGTGTTCCTGTCTCTATGTGCTCAATGGGGGCAAGGAGGGGTGGAGGCAGGCAGATCTCTGTTCTGCCCAGCACATGGGACCCACAAAGCAACAATCACAGCCACAGTGAAAGTGCTTGTTGTGGTTGACACAGCATTAACATGGGCTTGATTTTGTGGTGCTCCAGCAATGAGAGGCAGAGCAGGTCTCTGCAGGTTAGAGCAGTCAAGAAGGCCCCTTGGAGGAGGTGGTGCCAAGACTGAGGAGGCAAAAAGGAGAGGGGAGCAGCATGGTCACTGAAGGGGGTGGGAGCTGGAATGAGCCCTGTGTGGGCGTGATGGCGAGAAGCCCAGCCAATGGGCTCAGGGCAGCTGGCAGCGATGGGTCTGGGAAGTTGGGCAGTGCCCCTGCTGAAGGGCTTGTTTCTGTCTTGTGGGCAGAAGGAAAGCTGTCCATCGCCGTGGCCACAGTAGGATTTCCACTCAGCTCGCCAGTGCTGCAGCCTGGCGTGGACCAGCATCTCTCCTCCTCCCACCCCCCGCCCACCTGCACACCTCTTCTTCCCTCCCTCCCCTCCTGCTTCACCTGGGGTTGGACGATTTCATCTAGAACTGACAATAGGCTCTGGGTTGTCTATGGTTCCTTTGTGCCTTATCACTCAGCCTATAATCTTTCCCATCCAACAAAGGCTCCTTTCTCTCCCCTGGCATTTGTCAAAAAGATGGGACAGAGCCCCACTGCCCTGTGGGGTGGGGGCTGGCCTGGAGCAGGCCTCTCGCTGCCCATCGATTTGTGTTGCATTTGCCAGCTGCCTGCGCCAGTTTGCCGGACACTGTGGGGCTATGTTTGGCTTTGGATAATGAAATAATGTCCTCACCTAAGAAAGGATGGAGCCTCTGCTAATTAGCTCAGCTGCCTCATTTTAGGACTAAAACTCAGCTGAGTGTCGGACTCTGCAGGGAAGGCCAGTAGGATGGACACTCCACCTTGGGGGGGCGACAGCAGGAGGAGGCGAGGGACCAGGCCAGGCAGGGCCATTGCAGGGGATGCTTTCCTGGGATACCTTCTCCTTGGCCCTATATCCCCCTGGAGGGTCTTCCTGGTTCAGGAGCAGCATGGGTGAGGAAAAGCCTTGTAATCAGATATGTCTGGCTTCTTCCCAGCTCTGCCCCTTGCTAGCCTTGTGCAAGTCCCAGCTGACCTTTCTAGGTTTCCAGTCACATCCTCTGAAGAATGGGCCCATGGTCATACCCACTGGGTGGGAGGGTGGCTGTTTGGCTTGAATGAGATGATGGAGCAGAGTGCTTGATAAACAGAAGGGACTTAGAAAATGTTGGTGGCCTCACGGTTCATTGTGTGGGTCCTGCACTTACCCTGGTATTGTCTCAGGCCTTGTTCTTCTTGGGCTTCTGTGCCCCACTTCCTAGCCATCTGGCCCTAGGAAGGGATGGGATTTTCTCCTCCTGCTTCCCCTGGGGTCTCAGGAGTCAGAGGGACCAGTTGAATGAATGGCTGGATTCAAAGGCTAAAGCTGTTGAAGTGCCCCCTCCTCTGTAGTCCAGGCCCTGGGGCTGGGGTCTTCCCTGGCCCTATGGGAAGGTGCTGAAGATCAGGACAAGTGAACACAGAAGGGGGGCTGAGGTGGAGAGGCCTGAAGCACTGCCTCCTCCTCCAGGAAGTCCTCCAGGAGACAAGTTGGAGGAAGTCCCTCTCCTACTTGACCCCCTTCCTCCAGACTTCTAATGTGCCCCTCCAAGGGCATTTTTACAGGTCTTAACAGTCCTTTCCATCTCTACCAGGCTTTACAGTATTCTGAATTCTCTTGTATACACAACTCATTGACTCCACGAGAGAGATGGATAATCGTCACAGCAGAAGTCCAGTAGTGATGGTGATGATAAGCACAGCAGCGGACCCTTATTGAGGACTGACTACGTGCCAGGGACGGTTCAAAGCACTGTCGGAGTATTAGTGCCTTTCCTTTAGGTAGGCAGGGTTAGAATTATGTCCATTTACAGAGAAGGAAGTTGTGGCTTGAACAAGAAGAGGCCTGCTTGAGGACTTGGAGTGAGTGATGGCAGAGGCGGGGCTCACACCTGGCTCAGGTCTGTTGAGGCTGACAGTCAGGAATGACGAGCCCACCCTGCACCCCACCTAGGACACAGAGAGAAGGTGGACATGCTGGGCCCTTGAGATGCTGGCAGTCAGCAGAAGGCCCCCAGTGCCCACTCCTCCCTGCTCCCTGGGCTGCCTCACCCTTCCCCGCCCCCACTCAGGCGGCACTTCCCGTGGCCTGGCCCAGCCTCCCAGCTTTCTCAGGGGATCTCCACAAGAGCAGGGTCTCGGGTATTGTTGGCCGAGGAACTTCTAGCATTTACCAAGCCCTGGCACATAGGATGCTTGACTAGTACTTGTTTAATGGAGGAAAGGATGTCATTGTGTGGATCAGATGGGCCCATGGACGTTAAGTACTAGGTACTCAACAAATATTGAATGAGAAAAATTCCTTCGGGAGGAATAAAGGAGGTGATGGGTGTCACTCATCTGGCTCATAGGAGGTGCTCAGTGCATGGGAACCACAGTAACAAGTAGCTGACCCTTCCAGAAAGGGTCCGGTGGATGGACCGGAAGCAGGGCCAGGGAGGCAGGGAGAGGCTGGCACCCAAACCCCAAGGATGCGGCGACGGCGGGGAGGAGGCTGGTTGGCAGCCGGGGCCCTGACACCCACTCCTTGTGGAGCTGAGGATGGGAGCGCGCGCGTGTGTGTGCACACGTGTGGGCGGGTGTGTGTGTGTAAAACAAATAACTGGAAAATGAATTTAATTATAAGGCACTTTTAATAGCTATTTATATTTAATCCTGCTAATTCTGTGTCTTGTGTAGCCAAACTGTAATTCTATTCTTCTTACTCATTTGCTAGAGTGGGAGGGAGAGGGGAGGGAGAGACAGCCCCACGGGAAGGCAGCAAGCAGGTGCCTTCCCCCAGCCCCCTGGGGTCCTGGGCCAGCTGCTGACCCCAAGGACATCAAGGAAGTGGTCACTGGCCAGGCTGTCCCAAGGGGGCTCTGGGAAATCCGTCCCGGCTCTGTGTCCAGGGCAGTTAATCTGCTTGTGTTTACTCAGCACTTGGGGTGGGGGGTGAGGGGCAACAGAGAGAGCCCAGCCTCAGAGTCAGGCAGACCCAGGTCCAAAGCCAGGTTAGGCCGTGTGCTTTAACCCAGAGAAGCTCTCTTCTCCACCTGTAAAGTGGATATATGAACTACCCCCTCTGGGGTTTTTAAGAGGTTTAAATGAGGGAGTGGGAGCCTGCCTTGAATGCATGCTCCCAGATGCTCCTTACTCCCCTCTCCAACCCCCAAGCCAGCCCCTTCTCTGAGTTTCAGCCCCTCTGGAGGCTCCCAGCTGGCGCTCAGCTCATTGGTGGAGAGAAGGTGCTCTGTGCAGGTGCTCATTGATCAATAAGTGACCAGGGGCTTATTTCAGGTAGGCTTCTTGGTGATGGCTGGGAGCCTGGGGGTTGGGGTGAGTTGAGGGTGGTCTGGCGGTGGGAACCTGGTGAGGTGCAGCCTCCCTGGGCATCAGTGACGAGGTCTACACGGTAGCTATGGAAGTGGGCAAAGAGGAGATGCTTCTAAGGAGCGGCTGCAGCCCTGGCCACATGGGTGCATGGTCAACGACATCTTTACAGAAACAAGGTCAGGAGTTAGAGAGCCCTGCTCCAGGCCCCCTCTGCTGCAGAGACCCTGCAAGCCACTGGCCTGTGCTGAGCCTGTTTTCCTGTCCGGACCATGAGGCCAGGGTGTGGGGGGATTGAGTGAGAGAATGGGATGGGGGTAAGGTGGGGAGAGCTTCAGAGAGGTGTCAGGCCCAGGCACTGGGGTCACGGCAGGGTGCTGGATGTCACTGGGGCCTGTCTGGGGGATGGCGCAGTGCTTGGTTTTTGGAAGTGCTTCCTGTGACCAGGCTAGAAGCAGGGCCCTCACCAGGGGCCCTGGAGTGGAGGCAGGCAGGTGAGGCTGGGTCTGACCTCCCTCCAGGGCCTCCAGGTGGAAATTGAGGGTGGGAGCCAAAGACCTTGTTGAGCCCGTGGTTCTGCTCGCTGGGCCTGAGTCCACCTCTGGTGGGGTCCACCTCAGGGTCCAGGACCTCCTGGAGGTCTGGGCTGGCTCTGCAGGTAGTCACAGGGCTTGGCCACACCTGGAGGCGGAGGGGCTATGCTAGGGCTGACCCTGAGCCAGTTTCTGGGCTGGGTTTCTTCGGATCTTCTCTCATGGAATCCCTGCAGTGTTGTTGCCAGGTGGGTGTTACTGTCTCCATTTTACAGATGGGGAAAACGAGGCCCAGGCAGGTTAAGAGACAGGATTAGAATCCAGATCCCCTGACTCCACAGACAGTTGTCTTTCCTTGGAGGTAACTGTGGTGGCCTGGGGAGGGGGCGACTGTCCAGACAGTGGGGTCAGTGAGGGAAGTGCAGCCTTGTTAGGAAGAGCTCAGAAAGCCACAGCTGAGGGAGGTTTCCAGTCCTGGTTTCTACACCCCCAGGCACCCAGCAAAGCCCTGCCCTGACAGCTGATGGCAGTGGCCAGAGGCTCATTCTGTTGGAGGGAGGCCTGGGGAGACGGCCTCAGCACCTGTCTGGAGTCTTGTGGAAGGACAGTGCTTGGCTTTGGGCTCTGCTGCACCTGGGTTTGAATCGTGGCTCTGTCCACACTGGCTGTGTGGATTTGTGGCCGTTTGACCCCTGAGCCTCAGTGTATTCACCAACCTCTGGCACGTGGTAACTGCTCGCTGTCACCCAGCTTCCTTCCTCTCCCCGCCCCGCTGCCTCTGCTGGCGTGTGGAGGTGGATAATGACTGAGGTATGATTTCTCTCAGGGATATTTTCACTGTAATAGGAGACTTTACTGCCTCTGAACCCCAGTGGAACGATGTTTCCCTTTAATGGTGACATCTCAGGCGCGGTGGCCGTGGGGGTTGCTGGGAGTGGGGGCTTGTGGGGCTCTGCCTTGAGTGCAGCCTCCTGTTCTCCTCCCCACTTCCCCAAGCTTCCCCTTTCCCTCCCCTGCCGCTTTGTTCACAGGCAGGTCAGCCTCTCGTTAATTTGATTGAGGGATTTGTTCCCAGCTCTGTGCTCACTTGTCAGCTCGGTAAAAGCCTGGCCTGGGAATTGGTGGGCATTCTGATGCAGGCCAGCCGGGCCTCATCTCAGAAGTGAGGGTTTATGGACAAAGAGTAGTTAATGGGCAGGTGCAGGAGGAGGGATTAACCCCTGGGTGGGAGCAGGGGTGTCCCAGCCTTGGGAAGTCTCTGGAGTTCACGAGCAGTCTGATAGTTCTCATCTGGTCATTTGCAGACACCCCAGGACCTCCCTGCAGCCCCTCTCTGGCCATCCCAGCCTTGAACATGTGTCCCTCATCCACCAGCTCCACCAGAAGGACCCCTCAGTCCTGGGTGCCTGCCGTGGCTTGGCAGCGTTGTCAGAGGCAGAGGACGAGAGGGTGTGGCCCTATTCTCGGCCTGTTCAGGGGATGGAGGACTCCACCAGGGATCTGGGATCGGTGTGCTGAAAGGACAGTCCCGGACATGGGGGCGGGAGGTGGCAGGGACCCTCCTTAGAGGACTCAGCAGGGCTTACAGGCAGGGAGGGTGTGGAGAGGTCTGGGGAGGGCCTGGGAGACAGGCTGGTGCCCAGGTTTTGCAGCTGACTCTCTGTGTGACCTTGGATAAGTCCCCACCTTCTCTGGGCCTCAGTTTCCCCATCTGTATGATAAAGGTTCTGATCTGGACCGGCTAGTCTCTGGGCCCCTTTACCACCCTCCATCCCTGATTTGAAGAGAGTTTGGGGAGGGGGCTGCTGAGCCTGGAGGTGGGGTGGGGGTGGTCCCTGGAGCCCGGAATGCTGGGGAGGGGTGGAAGGCAGATGTGTGTGCTGCCATCTGCTGCGGCCGGCACATTCATTAAGCATCTCTAAGATGGATACACCCCCCAGTTCACCTGGCGCATGAGCCCCGGGATTTATTTCTTCCTGAATGGGGCCATCCATCATGCCAGCTTTGCTGCTGGCGGGTGCAGCTAGCTCCCGCCCAAGCCTCCTGGAAGGTAGGGTGTCTTGTTATCCTCCAGGGCAGGGCTCCCCTCCTCCCACCGTGCTTCTGCACCTGACTGCCCTTTATTCCATGGTACATGGGGGACAATTCTGCCCTCCAGGTCTGCTCCAGTCCCTAGCCAGATTGCAGGTTCAGGGAACTCGAAGGGTGCTGGAGCCATCAGGCCTGGCTTCTTGGAGAAAGTGGCAATACTGCTTCTGGACCTTAAAGAGCAGCCAGGCAGGAATTGGGCAGGTGAGGAGGAGAGCAGGTGCTTTCAGCACTGGGGTTGATGGAAGGATGGAGGGTCGTGGGACAGAATCCCTCAATGCCACCTGTGATACTTACAGAGGGAATCCAGGCAGTGTTTGTTGACTGAGGGACCGACCCTGTTCCCAGCTTTTACAATCACCTGTTCTTTCAGGCTCAGGTGCTCTACACCCTTCCCAACTGGCCCAGGAACCATCAGGTGACCCCACACTGGCCTCCACTCCTCTGAGGTCCTTTATGAGCTGGTCTTTGTCTCACTCACCCCATATCCTACATGTTTGTAGTAGGAGCTCAGTAAGGACTTGCTGATTGCCTAGATGGATCAATAAATGAAGGCAGGGAGGGCCACGCCGTCACTCTCAGCACTCACTGCACAAATGCCTCGAACCTCCATCAGCTGTGTCCAATTGGGAGGCCTCCTGACTCTGGCTCCCAGCAGCACCCCCTGGTCAACCCTCACTGCTCCTCTCCCCAGGAATAGGCAAACGAAGCCTCGGAACTTCTCTGCCCCTGTTGTCCCCCACCCACCCCCTGCCTCCATCATGACACATCCTCAACCTCCCTCCTGCACTCCTTGGTCCTCTCCACTGGCTCGTTAAGATGAGAATAACTCCCCATCCTCCCTGAACTTGATGTCTTTGTCTCTGCTTTTATATTGAACTATAAAAGATTCTTCAAGAGGAGAGAAAAGCAAAATCACCCCCTACTCCATGCCCAGAGTAGGTTCCGTCTTTAGAGGGAGTGGGGGAGATGATATGTAGGGGCTGGAGCCCCACCCCAAGCCCTGTTAGATGGGGGCTCTTTGAAGCCTGCCTGCCCCACTATGAAGGGCACAGTGCACTGGCCTGAGGCCAGGAAGCCTAGGCCCTGACCCCCACCCCCCTTCCCTGGGGCTCTGTGCTCCTCTTTGCCCCTCACCTGGCCCCTGGGCTCCCCTCAAGTCCACTCCCACTGCCCCTTGGGAGCCCCGGGCACTTGTGGCCAGTCCAGCCCAGAGCGGGCCCTCGGGGAAGGCCTGCTGGAGAGACACGGACGATGGAAAGAAGGAGAGAAGGAGCCCAGCGAGGAGAAGGGGCTGCTCAAATCCTCCCAGCGAGGTCTCAGTCCCGGCCTGACTATGAGGGCCAGGAGAGGAGGAGGGGGTGGTCTGGGGAGCTCTGCTCCCTCCCCCTGCCCTGCCCCCACAGTGAAGTAGCTCCTCTCTCTGGGCTTCCCCCCACCAGATTCCGTGCTTGGGGCAATGGGCTGGTGTCGTGCCTGCCTGTGCACCGCAAGGGGCCGTCTCCAGCCTCCCGCCGTATCCCCTCTTGTGAGCACTGGTGGAGGCCATGGAAATGCGCTGGCAGTGGGGGCAGACTTCCCCAGTGTCTGGGACTATAAACCATCCCACTAGCCCACACGCAGCCTTTAAGAATTCTTACACATTCAGCTGTGTTCTTCTTACCCGTGGTCTGGGCAGCCACCCTTTGCTCCAATGCTCTGCCCGAGGTGAGACTCTAGGTGTGCTCTTCTCTCCTAAAGAGCTGGTCACCCTTTGGAATTTGGTTGCCCTGGTTGTCTTGTGACCTCAGCTCTCTGATGGGCTGAATAAGTTGAGATTTTGCAGATTATCCAGTTTTATTTCTCATTAAGCTGGGAGTGATGTTCTCCTATGGCGTCTACCTCTAGTGGTTCATGGGTCTAGATATGCCCAGACCTGGGTTTGAGCCTGCCTGCACCATGTGCTAGTGATGTGTCTTGGGGCTAGTCATGGCCCCTCTCTGAGTCTGGGTTTTCCCTGTGTAAAGTGGAAAGCTGATGCCCACCTCAGAGGGCTGCTGGGAGGACAGCTAAGCTGATGATACGCTAGGCACCCAGAAAGCTTGATAATGGTGGCTAGTGATGCTCTTCCTGCCATGCTGCTACCTCCCAGAGGCTGCAGAGAGAGGGGACAGGGTGCTACGTAGGCCATCTCACTCCCCCAAAGATTTAGGATAGAACATTCAGCACTACTCATGTCCATGGCAGCATCTCTGGCACTGCCTGAGCTGGGCTTGGGGGGCTCAGCCCGGATGGTCGGCGCCCCTGGAGCAGCCCCTGTGCCCAGCCTTCCGTCTTCCAGTAACTGGCTGAAGGTCCCACTCATCTGCTTGGATGGGCCTGCAAAGCTCCTGGTAAGAGGGTGATGCCCAGCATGTCTCTTTACTTGGCATTCAAGGTCTGCCCACTGGACATGGTGGGCACCCTCTCTTCCCCTCCATCTGAGCCCCGAATTCCTCTTGGCTTCTCTCCTCTCTGGGTTCAGCTGAGGTCTTGGGGAGCCTTGTGTTGGGATATCCTAGATGAGGCTTCCCAGATCTAGGAAGGCCTTCAGCCCCCAGAGGGGTCAGCGGCTGGGTATGCTGAACTACCTGTGCCTCCAGCCATACTTGATGCCCGCAGATCCTGCAAACCCAGAGGGCCGCAGCAGGGGAGCTGAGGGGGAAGCTACTTGGCTGCAGAACCACAAGGTCAGGCAGGGTCTTTCCGTGTCTCGCTGGTGGTGGTGGGCCCTGGGGAGAGAGGCTGACCACAGCAGAGTCTGAGTGGCCTGTGGCCTGCCCCTCCTGGGTGGCCAGACCCCATTTCCAGGGCAGCTTGTGGGGATACTGGGCCTAGGCTAGGGACCCCAGGATGGGTAGTCAGGGGCTTTCCTGGGGCAAGGGCCCCCAGCCTCTGCTGTGTCTTCAGTGGGGGATTTATTCTGGGCCCTTTTGGCCTGAGGGAGCTGGGATGGGGTAGGTCCTCAGGGCCTAAAGGTAGAAGGATTGAAAACTGGGACTGTGGCCAGGGCAGCTCCAGGGATTTCCCATAACAGCCTTTTAGGCTTGTGTAGAGTGGGTGGGGGTAGGGAGCGGTTCCTTAAAGACTCAGGCTTGCGTGGACTGACCCATGTTCCCAGGAGCTCGGCCAGGCTGGAAGCCATGGAAGGCAAAGAAACAAATTTGGAGGGAGGCGTGTCTGGGACTTTGCCCAGGACATCCCCCCGCCTGCAATGCCTTTCCCAGCCCAGCAAATGTTGCCCTGGAGAAACACATCTGTTGTCTCAGGCCTCCCAGGCCTGGGTTCAGGCTTCTCCCCGGGGCTCCTCTCCCCACCCCTGCCATCAGCCACGTGGTGTGGAAGCCTGACTTCTGATCTTTGAGCTCTTCCAAGGGGGTTGGGAGCGCCGAGCCCCAAAAAATGGGTACAGGTGGACAATGACTGCTTGAGGGCATGAGGGAGGCCTTAGACAGCATGCATTCTGCTTGCATAGCTTTTCTTTTCCTTTTTTTTTTAAATCTTCATTTTATTGAGATATATTCACATACCACACAGTCAAACAAAACAAATCGTACATTCGATTGTTCACAGTACCATTACATAGTTGTACATTCATCACCTAAACCAATCCCTGACACCTTCATTAGCACACACACAAAAATAACAAGAATAATAAGTAAAGTGAAAAAGAGCAATTAAAGTGAAAAAGAACACTGGGTGCCTTTGTGTGTTTGTTTGTTTGTTTCCTTCCTCTGTTTTCTACTCATCCATCCATAAACTAGACAAAGGGGAGTGTGGTCCTTATGGCTTTCCCAATCCCATTGTCACCCCTCATAAGCTACATTTTTATACAATTGTCTTCGAGACTCATGGGTTCTTGGTTGTAGTTTGATAGTTTCAGGTATCTACCACCAGCTACCCCAATTCATTAGAACCTAAAAAAGGTTGTCTATATTCTGCATAAGAGTGCCCACCAGAGTGAACTCTGGGCTCATTTTGGAATCTCTCTGCCACTGAAGCTTATTTCATTTCCTTTCACATCCCCCTTTTGGTCAAGAAGATGTTCTCCATCCCACGATTGCATAGCTTTTCTGAGCCTCAGTTTCCTCATCTCCAACTTGACTCTGTGGGGGCTATGGGTTAGAGATTAGTTGAGGCAGGCCTCAGTCCACGGGTGCTCACCTCCTCAGTCCCTTCCTGAGCCACTACCCCTACTGCCTGGACCCCCACCCCCACCCCATTGTCTAAATCCTTATTTATTCACAGCCTCCAACTCACCCTTCCAGAAAGCTCTCCCTGATGCCTACAGCCCTCACCGATCTGAGTCAAACCTGCCTGATGGTGTTCCCTGGTTGCTTTCTTCTCCTTGGCACCGTCCTGGGCACACGGGGGCTGCTCAGCATGGCCTGTTTGGGCAGGTGGACTGTGACCTGCAGCAGCAGGCCAGTGTGGTCAGTGCTGGGGGGAGCACAGCCGTGCGGGAGCCCAGAGGAGCAGATCCTCCCACTCTGGAACCGATGAGGAGCTGTGCCTAGAGGGGGAGGCTGGGATATGAGGGGTACTTTGGGGCAGAGACCAGGCTGGGAAGGGCCGTAAATGAAGGTATCTTGGAACCTGGCCTCCCTCTGGAGGCAGAGAGCAGGCAGGGGAAGGCCCCAACTGGGAGTGGGGGGCAAGCTCCTGAGAGCAGACCCTCCCCATAATGCCTAGGGTCCTCCACCCACACCCTCTGCCTGGTGGTCTCCTGCTCATCCTTTGCATCTCTGTTCCAATGACCCTTCCTCAGGGAAGCCCTCTCTGACCCCTGCCCATGTGCTCAGCACTCCCTGGGCTTTCCTTTAAAGCCCTCATTCTCATATCCCCCACCCCCACCCCCAAGGGTGGCCGGTGATTGATGGCTGCCTCTGCCACCAGGCTTAAGGCCACCGAGGGCCAGAATGGAGCAGGCTTGGATCTCCCCTGGGTCCGCAGCTCTCAGCTCACTGGCTGGCACAGAGTAGGTGCTCAATAATCGTTGACTGAATACACGAATGCATGCAGGGGCCCAGAGCTCGTGAGTACCGGGCCAGAGCGGCGGCTAGGCTGTGGGGAATAGGGCTGATTCTGCAGACCTCCAGTGAGGTGGGAGCAGCCCCTCAGCTTCCCAGCTCCCTTTGTGTGTCATTAGGCGCCTCTTTAAAGAGCTGTTTGCAGGAACAAAAGCTATCTCTGGCTGCGCCTCAGAGGGCGGGCCAGGCCTCACTCGCTCCCTTAGGAAATGCTTTAAGAACAGGTGGACTGAGCCAACTTGTCACCACCCCAGGCTGGCTGGTTACTCTGGAGAGTGGGGGCGGCCACAGGGTGGGGGCCTTGGGAGGCAGGGCGATTGGTGGATCCGGCCCTAACCTCACCAAAATTATTTTTAAAACCTGCAAGAGAAAGGGGATATTTTTAACCTTTGTTCCATCAAGGCATCCCAAGGGAAAGAGAAAGGGGAAGGAGGTACATGGAGAGTTGGGAGAGGGGCATGAGCAGAGGTGGGGGCTTCAGGGGATGGGGGACGGCCCTGGAGAGCCCTGAGGACAAGCTTTTTGGTCCCCAGTGCTTTTAAATTTTTTAAAAGCTCCAAACTGCAAGAGGGACAGTGGAGTTCATTATATCAAGTTATCTCCTGTTTCAGGCAAAGATCAATCTTCCAAGTCTTACAGCTCTGAGGGGGGAAGGCAAGAGAGAGAAAATGGGAGGCGAAGGAAAAAAAACTCCCTGGACCAATTTCCGCTGGCTAACACGATTACTTGACTCCCTGGCAGCAGCACCAGCTGTTAGCAGGCATCCTGGACCCCCGCCAGTCACGCCTGGCTGCCACTACCCCAAGGCTCCCTCCTGAATGGGACAGGTTGGCAGGTGTGAGAGCCCCGGACCCTCCTGGGGCAGGGGCTGCTGGGTCTGGCATCCCAGGGAGGCCTGCGCAGTGTGGGCCTCAGGCCCCACTTCCCACCAGTGTGTATCCGCTGCCCCAGCTGGCTTGTCTCAGCCCCACTCCCACCTATCTACTTTTGCTCAGAGAGTCCTTCTCTGCTGTGTGTACCCTCTGACTCCTTCCCCCTTCTCCATATGGGAGGTGCTTTGTGTTAGGAATGAGATTACAGGCTTTGGAGCCAGATAGAGCTGGCTCTTCCCATTCATTCATTTGTTCGTTCGTTTGTTCGTTCAACAAATATACTGTACTCACTCTGGAGATATAGAGGTAAACAGATGGACATGGTCCTTCCCTACCTTGATAAGAACAAGGACACAAGTAAATAAGCAAGCAGTTGTTAGGGATAAATACTATGAAAAATGGGAGTGGTTGGGGTGCATGGGGGTATTCTAGCGGGGATGCTCAGGGAAGGCCTCTCTAAGGAGGAGTCCTCTTTGGATGGAAAGGTGGGAAAGTCTGGGGAAAGAGGGTTCCCGGCAGAAGGAACAGCAAGAGCAAGGACCCCGAGGCGGGGTCAGGAAAAGGCCAATGTGGGAGGCGGTGGGTTCTGGGGGAAGGTGAGTCCTTGGCGGCAGTAGGGCTGTGTGGAGGGCCTCGAGAGCATTGAACTTGATTTGCACTTGATTCTCAAGCCGTGGGACCCCTCCCTTATGGATGTGATTTGTTTTGTCATCTTGCTGCTGTGATGGTTTGGGGGCCAGGAAGCTCAGCCAGGCAGGAGGCTGTTGCAAGAGTGACTCAGGTGGGGGCAGAGGAGCTGGAAGAAGTGTTCAGATTCTGGATAGATTTTGGAGGTGGAACTGGCAGGGTTTGCTGATGGCTTGGGTGTAGGAGAGACAGGAAGAGAGGGGTTGGTGCTGGCACAGAGGCGCTTGGCCTGAACAACTGAGTAGGGGAAGACTTGGGAGATGTCACTGTGGGGGTAAAAATTAAGAGTTCTGTTTTGGACATGTCTGTTAGATGTGCAAGTGGAGATGACAAATAGGCCCCTGGATACATGTGGCTGGTGCTTAGGGGAGCGCTGGGGCTGGAGAGGGACCTGGGTGTTGTTGGGGCAAAGCTGGAATTTAAAGCACTGAACTAGGTGAGCTCGGCCAGCCAGGGTGTAGGCAGGAGAAAGAAGAGCTTCCCACCTGCCCCCACCTGCCCCCACCTGCCCCCGTGAGCCTCGGGGCCTCGGATGTTGGGAGGGAGGTTGGGCAAGAGGGGTCCACAAAGGCATTGCGGCAGGAAGACGTGGGGGGACGAGCAAGAGAGGCCAAGTCCTGGGAGCCCGGAGAAAGGTGTTTCCAGAAGGAGGGAGCAGCCGGCCATGCCCTCTGCTGCTGAGAGCTTGGGGACAAGGGAGATGGAGAATGACCATAGGGTTTGGGAAAGCTGAGGCTTCCCCAATGAACTTGATAAGAAACTTTTTGCGGAGTGGTGGGGCTGGGAGCCCGGCTGGAGAGCAGCAAGGGAGAACAGGACAGGAAGTGGAGACAATGAGCAGATATGGCTCCTTTGAGTTCTGCTATAAGGTGGAGCAAAAAAAATGGAAGACTGTGCAAGATCAGAGATGAGATGTTTTCCTTCCCTCCCTTCGTTCTTTCCTTCCTGCCTGCACTTCCTCTTCTCCTTCATGATATTGAGGCAAATTTATATGCTCTTTATTAGCTGTGTGACCTTGGACAAGCAGCGTAAACTCACTGAGCCTCAGTTTCCCCATCTTCAAAATGGAGATGATGACCAGGATGTTTCTGGATCTGATGAATAGCAGGTGCCCAGTAAATGGGAACTGTTGTTAAGTAGGAGCACACATGGGGAAATGGGCGGTTGCATGTTGGTACAGACTCCTTTGGAGGGCAATTTGGCAGTGAGTAATCTAAGTTTAAAATGTGTCTACCCTTTAGGAATGCATCCCCAGAGAAATGCTTGCACATGTGCACACAGAGGGAGGATGTTTTTTCTAGCAATGTTTGAAATAAAAAATTGGAAACACCTACATAGCCATCCTTGGAGGCATGGTTAAATAGATGAGGCTGGCTCCCGCCGTGGAGAGCCTCAGCCTGGCATGGCAGTATGCCAACCAGAGCACACTGGTAAGAGCCTTGACGCTGGAGCTCCACCGCCTGCATCCAGGTCTCAGCTCAGCCACGCCCTAGCTGGGAGCTCTCAGACAGGTCACTAACCTCCATGCGGGGATTTTCTCATCTGCAAAATTGGATTAGCAGCACCCATCTTATGGGGTTGTTATGAAGATTAAACAGGTTAATATGTAAAGTGCTCAACCCTATATTTGGCACATTAGAAAGTGCTCAGTGAGTGCTGGCAGTGATAATTGTTATCTGTGGGGACGGACCTGGAAAGGTCTCCAGATCTATTAAGTGAGGAATGTGATTACAAGTGTGCTCCCTGTTATGGAAACCCCTATGTGTGTCTATATGTACACACAGGTGTATGCAAATGGAAGGTTCATGCCAAAAAGATGGTAGTCATTTCCTCTGCAGAGGTGACCGGGAGTGGGAGTGTTTACTCTATGGACTTTTGTATTTGATGTTCTTAAAAAGAGAACACGTTCATGTATTATTGTATAAAGTAAGAATATACTATGTAAAATGGTAATTTCCATCTCTGCTTCCTCCAGGAAGCCTTCCCTGACTGCACCAACCCATAGCCCACCACTGTCAGATCTCCTATAGTGGTTAGAAGCCACATTTCCTGCTGTGGCTGCTTCAAATCAGCTGTATGTGTGCATGCATGCTGCAGTCTCCCCAGTTAGTTAGCAAACTCCTCGTGGGTGTGGTTTATGTACTTGCAGGCTGGGCACATCTTCTAGACCAGTGGTTCTCAAACCTGGTAGTTTGTTAGAAATGCAGAATCTCGGGCCCCACTCCAGACCTGCTGAATCAGAAATTCTGGGTGTGAGGTCCAGGAAGCTATATAATCACTAGTCCTCCCGCGATTCTAATTCGTGCTCATGTGAGAACCGCTGCACCTACATGTACTGATGGGGAAACCAAGGCACAGTGAAGAGAAAGGACTGGCCCGGGTTCACAAAGCTGAGGCTGGACCCAGGTGAAGGTCTCGACTGTAGATAGAGGAGGGTCTGGGCACTCCCTTCCTGCCAGCTCCTCTGGACTCCTGGGGACCATGGGCCCCATCTGTTGCTAGGAAGGAGGACTGGAGATTCACCTCTGTGTGACCAGGGGCTAGAGAGCTGTCACTCTTGCTGTGGGTCCGTGTGGGGTGGTCTGGTCTCCCTCAGGGCCCATGTGGACCTGGGCCTGCCTTGGGGAGCTTCCTGGACAACCCTATCCCTTTTGTAGCCCCCTTCCCAGCCAGCTGCAGCCCTGGCACTTGGTTTACAGAAAGTGGACTCGATTTTGGAAGTGAGTCCGGCATCCTTGGGCTGCCCGGAAGCTCCAGAGGGCAGGGTCCAGGTCTTCTCCTGCTACATTTCCCCCAGGGCATTGGGGACCCCAGACTGGGCAGAGGCTTGGGTGGAGTTGACTGCAGGACCCGTCCTGTGGGAGAGGAGTCCGCAGGCCCCACGCTCCTCTCCTCTCACTCTGTCCCGTGCTGTCTCCTTGCAGGTGTCTGCCAAGGATCCCCGAGCCTGCTTGTGCCCCCATGAGGTAAGCAGCCCCGGTCTGTGCTGGAGGGGGAGGCAGGGGGTGAAGGGTGTGAGTGAAGTGCAGCTCTTGGCAGCTCCAAGGCCCCTGCACAGGGCTGCTTCTCCTCTACTCTGCTCTCTGTCTGCCTCTTCCTTTTCTCTCTTCCATCCTCTGCAGCCCACCTTTCCCTCCTCCAGCCATGCTCCTGGGGGCGCTGCGGAGTCACTGGGTGAAGAAGGGGGTGAGCAGGTTTGGGGATAAATTTTGGGAGGAAAGACAGGTGGCTCCTTGGTATGACAGGGCCAGGGTTGTGGGTGCTGGGGGAGTCTGGAGGGTGTTGGGTGAGGCCAGGAGTGAGGCTTGGGGGTCCTGGGGACCTCTCATTCAGGAGGGAGCAGAGCCATGGAACACCCAGGTGAGGTAGGCCTGCCTGTGGAGGGCTGGGGGGCTCTGGCCTTGGGGGCCTGTTTGTGCTTTGGGATGAGTTAGCATTTGGGGGACTTGGTTCCTGGGCCCGGTGGACACGCCATGGAGGGGTGGCGGGGGCGGAGCCCAGCTGGTCTCCCAGGACTGACATCCTGTCCTCTGCACTGTGTCCACATCTCCTCCCCCAGCTTTCTGGGTCTCCTCTGACTTCAATTCCCAGGAGGCTACTGAGCGGATGATTCTGGGGAAGGTTTCTGGTTTTCATTTGGTGTCAGGGGGCCCCAGCGTGTCTGCTGAGTCAGTCTCACCTCCATGCACAGGAGGGAGCAGAAGAGGGTGTGAAGTAGGGGAGGTGCCATTTCCTCAAGCCTGGCAGGGGGTGGGAAGCAGTGGGGGGCTTCAGGGGTGGGGCTGCCTGTCCTCCACCCTAGTCTGGGCTAATCGGGCTGCACAGCACAGGGCAGGGGTTCACCGAGATCATGAGTTCAAGTTCTGGCAACACCCCCATCTGTGTGACACCCTGTCTTCCCCCACTCCTGCCCGTTTCATCGCCTGTAAAAGGGGGCTCCCGACAGGGCATGCCCATGGGCATTGTGTGTAAAGAGCCAAGTACAGCTCCTGGCACACAGTTGGTTAAAACGCACCTCAGTTATTTTGCAGCATGGACCCAGTTCCCACGGGCAGAGCCTTGAGGGGGGCCCAGGGCGGGCGGGTTCTGGGAGGGTCTGAAGGACTCTGGGGAACAGAGAAGTGCAGCTCTCGGCAGCGCCAAGGCCCCTGCACAGGCCAGTGCAGGCCGCCTGCCCATCTGGAGAACAATTTAGCCCACCTCATGGGGGAAAGTGCACCCAGTGAACCCAATCCAGGCCGGATGCCTGGAGGACAGGCTAATTGTTATCAATTTGCCATGTTTGATCACTTCTTTTAACTCTCTAGAAAACCCTTTTCATACCTTAATTAGCTCATTAATCTTAACAGAAACAACCCATGAGAGGTAGCAGTTTGTTCCCTTCTTAGAGGTGGGGATGCCAAGGCTGAGAGGGGGGGAAGTACCCTGGTGGCCAAAATGAGCTTTGGCCCAGACCCCGCTCCAGATCCCATTGTCTGCCCATCGCTCCCCACGGCCCTGCACATCTGCCTACACATCGCCTCCCAGTTTGGAGCCTCCTGAGGGGAGGGGCGTGGGTGGAGGCCACCATGTCCCCTTGTCCAGGCCCCCAGGAGCTGGGCTCTGCCCTCGGAAGAACCCACGGCATGGGGGGTGGGAGCTGGAGGCTGTCATCCGTCAGGGGGTCTCTTGTCTGGAGGAGTCGTCCACCGCGGGCCGGTCTCTTGGGCTCCATGGTTCCTGGCAGGGCACGTCCCGCACAAGATCAGATCCCCTCTTCTCCTGGCTGCACACAGACAGCCCCCGCTGCTCAGAGTCTGCCTCCTGGGGGAAGCTACCTGATGACTAATTGCCCTCAGCTGCCCCATTTGGGTCAGTGGGCGAGCACTAGGCCCCACAAGGCCAAGGAAGGTGGGGAGAGGCCGCTGCACGCCAGGGCCCGGAAAGGGGCAGGAAGGCAGGCGGGTGACTCGCAGGGTTCAGCAGCTGAGGTGCTGGGAAGGGTCAGGTTCAAGTCCACGAGGCAGAACGTGGCAGGCAGGAAGGGAGGGCACCTGGATATAGCAGCTGATGCACGTTTGATTATTTATGACTTGCGGGACGCCCCATGAAATCTTCGGAATAGAGAAAACTGTGCAGCTGGATCAGAGCCCGAGCGTGTGTTTATGGGGGTGGGGAGGCCTGGGAGGGAGGCATTATGCAAATCTGGGAGCCTTGGTTACAACCACCACCTCTGTCAGAGGGAGGAGTGAGGAGGGGCAGGTCACCTCGGGGCGCCCAGGCTCTGTCTGCAGCGAGGCCGCATGGGCTGTGGCCACCCTGAACTGGATGCTCTGCCTCGGGCAAAGCTGCATGTGGGCATCAAGGGGGGGACGCCATCTGAGGGGACCAGAAGTGAGAGGGCCTTTCCGGAAGGGGCCTGGGTCCTCCCATGGCAGCCCAGAGGGCTGGGAAAGGGGTCCTGCCTGGACTGGGGGTTTGCTGGGCACTCACCTGCACGCCATCATTGCTGCCAGATTTCACTGGCCTGATTTTGCCTGAGACACTGATCCAAGCTGGGACCGCTCTTAATTGCAAAACAGGGACAGTGGAGGTGGGTGTTGGGCTAGTGCCCCAAACAACATCCTATCCTTGAGGACTTAATTTTCAGCTTTCAAAGGTCAGAGTGTCTTTGCTTTAAACACTGTTCTGTTTCTTTGTATTTTTACCATAATTGACTCAACACAGAAGGGAGACCCCATTGCCCTCTGCCTAGCAGACATCCAGGCCTGGACATTTCTGAGGTTCTGGGGCAGGTGGGTTGGACTCAGCTGTAAAATATAGAGCTAAGAGCTCAAATTCTGAGCCACACTGCCTGGGTTCATATTCCATCTTTGCTTTTTTGTGAGTTGTCTGACTTTGGGCAAGTTTCCTAGTCTCTCTGTGCTTTAGTCTCCTCGCCTGTAAAATGAGGGCAATGAGGCAAGTTGGGAAGATTAGGTGATATGATGCATGAGAAGCCTTTAAACGCAGCCTGGCGCATACTGAGGCTCCATCAGTGGGGCTGTTATTGGCAGGGTTGGCGGCCGGCTTCTCTCCTGGGCAAGCTGGTTAGTAGGGCCAATTTGGGCAGAAGTGAGTGATATTCAGTTCCCTGTGGTTGTGGTGGGAAAAAACTCAGGTTTCTTTTCTGCTGCCTTCCTCTGGGTACCAATTACTGAGGGCTGCCAGGGGCACTGCTGGGCAGGAGGGACCTGGGTGTGATATTGGAGAGAGCTTGTCCCTGCTCCAGTGACAGGTGCTTTGGGGGTGGGCACACAGAGTGAAATCTCTGAGCTGCAGGGAAATAGGGGACACACCGTTGGGTGTGGGGACAAGGAAGAAGAAGAGAAAGGAGGACAGAGAAGGAACTGGCACACGCTATATGCCAGGGACTGTGCTAGGCTCTTTATGTACGCAACATCCTTTATTCCTCATAAAGGGGAGTGTGTTATCTCCATTTTCTATATGAAAAGCTGAGGCCTGTACAGGGTAAATGGGTTGAGCCAAGTCTAGAAAAGATGGAACTGGGATTGGACCCACCTGTGTCCTGTGCCCTGGGGAGAGGGGAAAGCATGGAGGGGGTGCTGTAGGGGTACCCAGGAACTGGTGTGGCATCTGTCAGTACTAGACTCTGGAGGTCCCAGGCAGTGACACGTGTGTGCCTGGGTGTACATACATGCGCGTGGGCATCTGTGTGCTGACACCTCCCTCTTCCCATCCCCCACCTGCCTTTCAGCACGGAGAGCTCTGGGAAGTAGGGCAGTGGGGCGGCTCTATCACCTCCCACAAGATTGGCACCTGGAGGTGGCTTCCCCATTGGAGACTTGTGCCTGGGCCTGGCTTGCTCTCCTGCACGCCTTCCCATGACTCTGCCCAGACCCCACCCACCTGCCTGCCCACCAGAAGGAGGGGTGCCCAGGAGGGGCTGAAGGTGCACCAGGATAATAAAAGTAATTAATGGCTGAGACATTACATGCCAGGCATGGGATAAGTGATTTATGTGGATTTACTGATTGAGTCCCCAATAAGATCATTCCATTATCCGCATTCTGCAACTGAGGAGGTTGAGGCCAGGGAGGTATAGTAACATGGCCCTAGGCAGTGTGGGGGCAGGATTCTGACCAGGCAGCGAAGGGGGGCCTGGTGGGGCCCTCTCTCAGTGGCCAGGCCCCAGGGATGGATTTTCCGGTTTCCAAAATGCCTCAGATATCCTTGGCTAATTTCAGACCTCTAAACAACCCTGGGAAATAGGATCCCAACAGTAATAACAGGCTAACGCTTCTACAGTGCCTGCTATGTGCCAGGCACCGATTTAAGCACTTTACAAATATTTATTTATTTAATCCTCACCACAACCCATGAGGTAAGGGCTGTTTTTACAGAAGAAGAAAACAAAGCACAGAGAAGTTAAGTGACTTGCCCAAAGTGGCACAGCCTGCAAGTGGCAGAATGGGGTGTGAACCCAGGCAGTCTGAATTCAGTAGAAAGGGGAGGGGCTTATGCTTCCATTGCCTTCCAGGTCTTTGGCACAGGCTGTCTCCTAGGTTCCTCCCGAGGGTCTGTGAGGCTGGAGTGTGATGCCCGCCTTGCAGATGAGGAAGCAAGGGCTCAGAGAAGATAAGGCCTGCCGGAGTTTACATATCTGAGAGGGAATGGATGAGGTGGGGTTCCTGTTGGCTTCTGCCTGATCACAAAGCTGGAGCTGCCCCCTTGAGGCCCCTCCCTGGAGGCCGGGAGGAGGGTCAGGAGGGAATTGGCCTAGGCTGCAGAATGCCCTCTCCCAGGGGCAGCCGTGTCTCAGGCTCCATTCAGCAGGGCTCACTCCCAGCCCCCCACAGCCGAGCTGGGCAGGCTCCAAGGGCAGGACTCAGGCAGGCCCCAGTGCAGCCCCCCTGCCCTGAGCTGGTGGCCAAGGGGTGTGGCCATGATGAATGGGGCTCTTGCAGGCGTCTGCCTGAGATGCCTGCACCCAGCCAGACTCTATTACCACCAGGCCGGGCTGGACCTCCAGGCAGATGGTTGGGAAGGAGGCTGGATCTGCAGAAGGAGACACAACCCTGCCTGGGAGTCCTGACGCAAGGGTGTAGACCTGACCCTCTTCTGGGGGTCCCAGTCTTTGGGGAACAGGGTCACATCTCTGCCCTGAGAGTCCCGGCCTGAGGGGGACGCCCAGTTTGAGGGTCACCCTTCTTTCCTCACAGGGGCTGCCACTTAACTTACTGCAAAGCCATTTATCCCATTTAAGACATGGTAAAACTTGCCTTCTCCAGAAGGCCTCTTTGAGTACCCATGTGTCAGTCCTGCCGTTTCCTAGAAGGAATGTGCAGTGGTTTCAGGAGCCAGACTAAGTGTGTTCAAATCCTTCAGTGCCACCTACCAGCTGTGTGACCTCAGGGATGTTACTTCACCTCTCTGAGCTTTGATTGTCTCATCTGTAAGATAGGGATGAAGCGCATTATTTCTCATTGGTGTCTGTGTATCTGGGTCCCTCGCTGAGGACAGGACCCCCGTCCTTCCTTCTGGATGATGGCCTTTGCCCTGGCCCCAAGTCCTTCCTCCTCCTCTCTTTGGGCCCTGCCACATCTTGGCTGGGTCTTGGAGGTCACCTCCTTCCGTACCTCATCCCCTCTCCTGATAAGGACCCAAATGCTCTGGGCCTTTTCAGATGCCCCTTGAGACTGGGTCAGTGCGGGGGTCCCTGGAGGAGGCCGGTGGAGTAAAGTGGATCCTCTGGCAATGGGACAAGAGGAGGGGGCCTCCCCTCTCCTCTCCCACCTCCTGTTCCGGGGGCAGTGAGTGGGAGAGGCCCTCGGTGACTGGGTTTTGTGCCCACTATATATAGCCCCACGCAGACACGCACACCCGGCTATTTCTGTGTTCCTCCTCCTACTGAGGCAGGGGGAGGGGAGAGAAAGTAGTCCATCTAAAAATATAACCCGGGGGAAAATATCACAGCACCCAAGCCCGAGAGATCTGTCTCGTTCTCTCGCCTCCCGCCCCTGCAACCTGACTTACCTTACAGCTGCCTCGGCTCCCTTTAGAACCAGTGGGGGATGTTACCCCCTCTGCCACCCTCCCCTGGTGCCCACTGGGCAGGACCAGGGGCTCCCTGCCCCCATTTCACAGGTGAGGAAACTGAGTGCTGTAGACGGTTTACTTCCGGCTTGCGGAGGCCCAGCCTCTCCCGCCTGCCAGGCCTTGGACTTGAAGTGGGTTCCGAATCGGGCTCTGCCATGTCCCCAGGAGGCCCGGTGCCCTCTCAGCCCCTCCATGAGGCTTTGCTGGCCCTGTGTAGGTAACAAAAAAAAAAAGCTTTTCCCTGGGAGCTTCTTGAGGGCAGGGACATCTTATCAGGTCTGCATGTGGGTGTGTAGTTGGAGTCCCCAGCCCACCAGAATTGTCTTTTTATTTAACTCTTGAATTTAAATGTGCAGAGGAAGAGGGGAGAGGTGAAATCCAGCGCTGACTAAGCACTTGCTAAAGGCCACATGTGCTCTATGGGTCCTCTCCCTCAAACCCCACCCCACCACCCCAGCCCTAGGATGTGGTTAACCCGGGAACCTGAATCCCAGAGAAGGACACCCATGGCCACTGGGTCACACAGCTGAGACGGTGGAGTCAGGAGATGAACGGGGGGGGGGCACCTGAGTCCCCCCAAAGCCCCCTCACCTGTCTACCTCACCTTCTGTGGCCTGTGGGGCCTCCAGAGGGCCTCCGGAAGGCTCACTCCCGAGTGCCCCTATCTGGTGCTCCTGGGTGCTCGAGTCTGGGGTATGTTGTCTTCTGTGGCCCATCTCTGAATCTTGTCCTAGGAGAGACTGGAGGCTGCTGAGTCTGGGGAGGTGCACTCTGGGTTTACTGAGCGCTGCTGTGGGCCTGTGTGAGGGTTCCATCTGAAAATGTCAATCCACACGAAAGTAGAGCAACCAGCCTTTTGAACTCCCGAGATCCCATCAACAGGCATCGACTCACAGCCAAACTTATTTCATCTATACCCCCCCACTCTCTGCCATCAGTGGGTTATTTTGATGTATAATTTTATCCCTGAAGATTTTAGTGCATATCTCTTAAGGGCCCTTTAAAAAAACATAACCATAATATAATTATTATACTGTAAAAATCAAATGTTACCTGGTACTTTATTTCAATTACCTCATGCACTCTTCAAAATAGCCTTGAAGTAGGAATTAGCATTGCTATTTTAGAGATGAGGAAACCGAGGCTCAGAGAGTTTCAGCCATTGGCCCAAGGTCACACAGAGGTAAGTGGTCAAGCAGGGATTTGAACCTCGACTGTATGACTGCAAAGCCAGTGCTCATTCCTCTTCCCTTTGCCAGGCAGGGTCTGAGTCTGTTCTTCACCATCCCACAGGGATGCCAAGCCCTGTGGCCCTGGGCTGGGGGGCCCCAGGCATTTTTTTGCTGTGGAGAGTCTATTTCCTATGCCTCCTGGCCATCTCGGAGTCCAGCGTGGAGGCTCAGCACAACTGTGCTCAGAGAGCAGACTGCAAGGATGTCCAGGCCACACTGGGGCCAGGAGTGAACTGTCTCCTCTGGCCGGTGTGCTGTGCTTTACAGGGGCATTAACAAGCCATTTAAAAAGCACTGACAACACGCTTTGCAGGGCTCCTATTTAAGATGCACTAAAAAATAAGCACCTTTCCAGGGAGGAAACTGCAGCCTGCCGGGTGAAATACATCCGTGGTGTCACTTACAATGTGTGACCCTGCAGGTGCTGGGTGGGGCGCAGCGAGCACCAAGCCTCGCCCTCCCGGGGCGGCCGTGGAGAGTGGCAGGTGTTTGGTAAGCAGGTGGATTTGTCAACATCTCCGGCTCTGCAGGGGGAGAAGGAGGGAGGTCTGATGCTTTGGGTGGGGTGGGGGTGGAGGAGGATGCCTGCATTACAGATGGAGGAGCCGGAGCCCAGAGGAAGGCAGGAAGGCTCGAGGTCTCACATCCTCAGAGCTGCTCCAGCCCGGCCCCCAAGCCCAAGGGGACACTGTACCTACAAGGCACGAGTATTCTCTCTCCCCACCTCAGACATTCTCAGGACCCAGGGCAGGATGGGCCTTTCCCCTGATTTGCAGTAGCCCTGGGCACAGGGCGGCCCTGCCTGTCTCTGGACCTCAGTGTTTGCAACTGTAAAATAGGGAGAAGAGTGGAGCCCAGATGGGACAACGGGAGTGGTGAGTTGCAGAGCTTTTGGGGGCATCTCCCCAGGCCAGGTCAGCTCCCAGCCCCTCCTCACTTGCTTCTCAAAAGTTTCTTAGTCACGGGGGCTGTGACAGTCTCCTGGAGGGCCGCCAGACAAGGATCGCCATCCTTGCCTCTCCTGTCTTCCTTCTTTCTTTCCATAAATATTTCCTGTTTACCATGAGCCAGGCACCATGATAGGCACTGGGGATACAGCAGTGAACAAGCAGAATATAGGATCAAACAATCCTACAACACCCCCCTACCCTCCGCCCCCCAATCTGGCTGCTTCCTTGAGCTTATGGTTGAATGGAAGAGATTAAAGCTAAATAAAGAACTGTAGACATATTGTAAGGCTGCTGGGTACATATTACTGAAGGGTGGATACGGGGCACTGGGAGAAGATTTAATGGGGATTGACCAGGTCAGGGTGGTTGGGGAGGCTGGGGAGGCCTGGAGGACTTCCTTGAGGAGGTGACATGTGAGCTGAGCACTGAAGGATGAGCTGAGAGTGTGGAAGGTGGGGCCTGGAGGGATGGGGGAGCAGGCAGAGGGGAAAGCGTGTACAAAGGCCCTGTGACAGATGCTCGAGGAGATGGAGCAAGGCCAGTGTGGCTGGAGGGGCTGGGGCCAGGCCTCGGCAAGGAGCTGTCTTCCTCCCAAGAGCCAGGAGGGTTTAAGCTGCAGTGGGGAGGTTCATACAGTAAGCTTTGGACAGACTTCTGGCTGTCTTGCATGAACACGGGCCCTGGCTTTGAGACAAGTGGGCTGAGAAATGCTTAGGGGATGAGCATGGGCACCCAGGGAGGAGGGGCTGGTGGCTCGAACCAGTGGCCCTCGGGTGCCCCGTGGATCCTGCTCTCCTCCGCTGTCCTCTCCCCGGTCCTGGCCTCCTCTGCTGACCCAGGAAAGCCCCTGCAGGTGTCCAGGAGGGCCAGGGCTCTGGGGCTTGTGTCGTTGGGCGGGTAGTGGAGAGACAGAAGGTGAGGCGGGTGTCTTTCTGAGAGACCTCCACTCTGGCCTGGACGAGGCGGGAGGGCATGCTGAGGCCCAGCGGGAGAGGGCATCTTGGTGTGGGGCTCACTGGCCTGCAGGGCGGCTCCCTCTGCAGAGAGCAGCTGAAGAAGCAGCTGGGGTGTGAGGGTGTGAGCGTGCAGAGGGTGTGACATCGCCCGGTCTCAACCCTTAGGTCTGACCCGGGGAGGACCCGGAGCCTGACGGGAAGGGGTGAGAAAAAAAAAAAAAGAAAAAAGGCTCGCTTCACTTAATTATGACTGATTGTGACAGCTTGCATCTTTAGTCTGAAAAGTATCTATGGGGTAAGGACTGCTTTCTCAATCGGGATAATTATGTTAATTAAAATGCTTTCTTTATAGCAGTTCTGATTAATAAAAACAGTTCCACTGCTCTCTTTAAACACTCTAACCTTCTGTTGCATGGGGAAGAAGGCCCTTTCTCAGCAATTTATGGCTCTTCACGCGGATTCCAGGCGGGCAGCTGCAGCTGGGGTGGCCTGGTGGCAAGCATTTTGTTCACAGACCTGTGGGAATGGACGTGGGGAGTCAGGGCAGGTGAGCAGCCCTAGCAGGTGGCAGGACTGGCCAGCACGGGGCGGGGATTGGAGGGGATGCCCGCTCTGCTGAGTCTGCTGGAGAATAAAAATACCACTCATTTCTCTAATTGCTGTTTATTTCCTCTGGAAAGCATGGGGATAATTAACGACTCCCAATTAAGAAAAATTACATGTGGGGGAAAGAGGTGGCTATGCCAGTAGTTCTGGGGTGCAGGGGGTGGGTGGAGCGGGGGGACGGGCCCTCTCCTGGGTCTGGTGGGCAGGAGTGAGAACAGCAGGGGCTAGGAGGCAGTGTGGGGTCCTTGATAAAGGGTTGTCAATGTGCAGGGTGAGTGACGGACTGAGGGTGGGATGGGAGGGAGGCAAGGCAGGTAGGAAGGCTGAGGAAGGGGCAGACACCCACCTCCATCTCCCACCCTCACGGGGAATGAGAGCTGGGACCTGGAAATTCTGGGCCCAGCTCCTCTGCCAACTAGCTGCATCACTAGAGTGCATCCTGCTCTCTCCCAGCCTCAGCCACCCTCTTTGCCCAGGTCAGGGACCACAGATGGGGGCTTGGAGGCAGAATCTGTCCCAGAGGTGACTGTGTGTGTATGTGGGAGCGTGTGTAGGCATGAGTGTTTTAATGTGTGTCATTTTGAGAAAGTATGGGTGACTGCATATGTGTGTACATAGGTGTGTGAGTGTGTTTATGTGCGAGTGTGTATATATATGTTGGTGTGTGTGAGTGTGTATATATACACACATGACAGGGGTATAAGTGTGGGGGTGTGAATGCATGTTTGTGTGTGTGTTTGTATGTATGAGTGTGTGTGGGTGTATGTGGGTGTGCGTATATACGAGTGGTGTATGTGGTGTGTGTTCCTGCCACAGGGTGGTAAAAATCTGATATCGGTGGTTCAAAGATTGGGAAGTTTCCCACCAAAGTCAGGCTTTCTGGTGTCTCTTGAAAAGTCGGAAGACCTGACAATTATGTGCCAGGTGCTGCCGGGTGGGCTGTGTGGTGGCCGCCCCCATGTGTCTCACACCCACACCCCATCTCCGAGGCCGGCCTGACCTGGGAGGCTTTGAGTCTTCTGCCCCTGGCCTCGGAGGACTGACACGGTTCTGGCGCCGTGTGACGCTGTGGGCGGCCCAGGTGGGTGGGGGTTGGTGGGGGCGAGGTCTTGCCTGGAGGGTGCCTTGAGAGGAGCTCAGACAAAGCTGGGGTGACCGTCTCAGGACGCAGTGAGGACAGGGAGGGGGCTCAGCTCTGGGGAGCCCTTGCCTGCCCTCCCCTCCGCTCCGGCCTGAGGCCTCAGCTCCCTGCTGGATGGCCCCACCCCAGGGCACGGTCACTGCCACCCTCCTGGTCACGTCCCTCATTTACTGAGGTCTTTGGCTCCTGTTCTACTCACGCCCGCACACACCCTGCCTCCCCCAACACAGGCTAGAACCTCGTCCACCCTCTCTGGCTCCCCTCCACCCCTAGCCGGGTCCTGGCTTCCCTTGCTGCCAGAAACAAGGAAGTGAGGTCAGGGGATTCTGCTCAAGCACACTGCCTGGCTGAGGAAGAGGCTGTCACAGCCAGGGAGGCCCCTGTAGCCTGTGGAGCACGTGGGCCGAGAGGCACAGGGCTTGTCCAGGGTCATGTAACTCAGAACCAGGGTCTGGGGAAGGCCCAGAGCTTAGGCCCCCTGACCCCATGGGAGTATGAGCTTGTTCAAGGCCAAGGGTTCCCTGTGCCAGAGGAGGTGATGCTAGTGGGTTCCTAGACCCCCGCCCCTCTCACATGAGAACACTGTAAACTAGCTCCTGGCCCATGTCTTTGGGGCATGATACAGGGTCTGGGGGCTTGCCTGTGTACAGGACAATGGACATGTGGATGGGCACATGTGTCCCAGCAGTGTATCTGTGCGTATGCATGTGTGGGAATGTACCTGCACGTATGGATCTGTACATGTGTATGTGTACATGTAGGCACACTTGCAGGCATGCATGCAGGGCACTGTCGCTGGACATGCACAGGTCCATGCATATGCATGCATGTGTGGTCATGTGCCTTTGTTCATGTCACTGTGGGCATGTATGTGCATGTGGACACATGCATACATGCATTGTGGGTATGTTTCTGCATGTATGGACATGCATGTGTGTGTGTGCTGTCTAATGTGCGTCTGCATGCCTCGCTCCTGCTGCCTGTTCCCACATATTCACACATGTGCCTGACCCTGCCCGTGTGTGCAGTGGAGGGATGTGATGAGGCCCCTTCTTAGGCCCTGGGTGGGGCAGCACTGTAGATGGGTGGTGACAAGTCAGGGTGTGAGCTCTGGCCCCTGCTGGGAGCGCCCCATCCCTGAGAGGTTGGCACTGTCTCTTCTGGGTGTTAGTGAGTATCCTCTTGGGTGCTAGGTTCAGGCAGACCCTGGGCCCCACTCCCAACTCGTGAGCCCCCAGCCCTGGGAGAGTGCTGCCTTGTGTGCAGGGAGCAAGCATGGGCTGTATAATCTGCCCTTGTAACTGCCCAGATGTGCTGATGACAACGCTGGGACCCTCGTTGTCCACCTCTGGGAGCAAGGCCTTCCTCGCCAGGGCAAGACCAAAGCCCAGATGTGCAGGAAGGTTTGAGCACCACTGAGAAGGGCCTGAGTCTGGGGCTTTGTCTACCTGTGCCTCGGCCCCATAGGAGCTGCCCCCTGCCCAGGCTCCAGGGCTGCCCCTTCCTTGTCCCACCAACACACTGGCTAAGATAGAAGTCAGCTGAGCCCTCCCCTCCCCTCTTCCTCCTCTCCCCATTCCTCTTCCCCCATTATCTGACAGGCTCCAGGGCTGAGCTGATGACCCAATTCCCAGAGGGAATTGTGCTTTCAAAGACAGGGCAATTCTGACCCCCTAAGATGGGGTGTGCTAATGGAGGGGTTTCAGGCACGGTGACCGACACTGGGGCGCCATTTCAGGGCAGGAACACTCCCTCGTCTGTAGACCCTGTTGACTCCTACATGCATGCGGCGGCCCCATAGGCTGCCTGGGCCCTGGGCCTGCCGCCCCCACCTCAGCCCGCCTGGGGGGCTGCCCCCCTCTCACCTCCACTGTATTTACGTGTCTATTTTATGATTTCAATTTTTAATGCCTCTGCTCTTTGAAGACACTTAATGCTTTCGAGTGGAACATTTCCTTCCAGGACCTGAGCGCAGATTGAGGACAGAGCAATAAATCAGCTAATAACTGGAACCTCATTTTCTGCTCCATGGCAGAGAGTTAACCCCTGCCTCGCTGCACTCCTCTTGGCAGCAGCCGTGGGTGAGGGGGGCTGGGAAGCAGGAAGCTGAGCTGGGTACCCCACAGCTCCCAGCACAGAATTGTCCTCCCTCCTGCTTACCTCTTCCCCTCCCTTCTCCTGGGTCTCTCTCCTTCTTTTCTTTGTTTCCCCTCTTTTTCTCATTTTCTTTCCATATCTGTCCTTTCATTTCTGTCCTGCTCAAAGCTAGTGGGAACAGGAGAGATGTCTGGAATCTGGGATTCTGGGTGGAACCCCTGGAATGGTGTGGGCAGGCATTTTGTTGGAAACTTTTGAGGCCTGAGCGCTGGCCCAGTTTTGCCCTGACTTGTCTGTGTGACTGAAGGAGTGTGTCTAACCCTCTCTGAGCCTTGAGGTCACCACCTACACAAGGGGCTCTTCCCACGTGAGCAGGTCAGGGTTTGGTGGCAATATCTGAGAAGAATCGATAACAGAGGTGGGCAGCACCTGCATCTCCCCTACCCATCCCCTTGCCCACAGTGCCTTGGGGAAAGTGTCAGATAAGAGACTCAGGCTTTTGAACCAATAGCTGGTGGCTCTTGCTCACATTGTGTGTGCAGAGTCTGCGCATGTACACTCGTGCCTGTGTGTGTGTTTGTCTTGGTCTCAGGACACAGAGCACTGCCATCCTTCTAGGACAACTCCCAGTGCTCTGCAGGACTTGCGAAAGGGCTCAGAGTGGGGAGCCACATCTGCTCCAAGAGGCTGAGGAATGCAGGGTCAAAGTTATGAACACAGCACAGTCTCTGGGACCACACTGCCTGGGTGCAAATCTGACTTTGCCATTTACTGCTGTGTGACCTTGGACAAATTACATAACCTCTCTGTGCCACAGTTCACTCATCTGTAAAATAGAGAAAAGGATAGTGTCTCCCTCCGAGATTTTTTGTGCAGATTAAATGAATTAGTGCCTGTAAAGTGCCTGGCACACAGTAAATGCAGTGTATGTTGTTTTTATTATAGGACACACACAAACATATATACACATATACTCACACTTGGCACACTCCTTGTCCTCCAACCAACTGACCATGAGACAGCAGATGCATGCTGGGCATACCTGCTTGGGCCTACCACGTTTGAATACCTGGTGTACACCACATCCTGCAAGGGGGAGGAGCTCAGTGCCCATCAGAGCAGCCAGGGACAGCTTCCTGGAGGAGGTGGCATAGCACTTGGCATTGATAATTGGAGAGGAGGGTGGACCTGGACACCTGTTGCGGACAGGCAGGAAGAATATTTGGAGAGTGCCAAGGCCCAGCTGGAAGTGCTTATACTGATTCAGAGGGAAGTAGGGAGCCATTATAGACCCCAGCAAATGGAGGGGATGGGGCCAATACTTAGCCGACACCCACTGCTTGCAGACACCACACTAGGTAGCTTACATATGTAGCTCTTTGTACAGATGAGGAAACATGTCTGAACCCTGTTATGTGACCTTCCCAGGGTCAGTGGCAGAGGTGGGATTTGAACTCGTGTCTTTTTGACCCTAGAGCTCCACTCTTCTCTGTTGATTGGTTGCTAGAGTCCCAGCAGGGCTGGAGAAGTGCAGCCAGTCCAAACCCTCCCCCTACGGTGTCCTGCTCCACCTGGACACCTCTAGTAATGGGGAGCTTACTACCTCTAAGAACCATTCATCTGATTTTCATCTGATTCCACTCATTCTAACAGTGATATTCAGGCTAAGCCAAAATCTGATTGCTGTAACTCCCCCTCATACCCCACCACAGCCCTACCTGGTGCTGATTCCACCTGATACGGCTCTGCCATTTCCGTCCAGTGGCCCACTGATGTGTGGAAGGGATGGACAGCCCCACATTGAGTGCTGGAAATGTGCTGGACATGAAACATGGCCCAGCCATCCCCACTGTGATCACGGTCACCCTATTGAACAGGCCCTGCTCCCTGGGCCCAGCCCTGGGGGTGGGGCTGGGGTTCGAGGGGCTCCCTGTGGCTCCGTGTGCCGGGTGGCCAGGCCCACCATTGGCATCCAGGACAGGTGGGAACAGCAGGAGCCCCAGGTGCTGGTTTCCAGAGTATTTAGAAAGATGACTCCCTGGGTTATAATTTTAGCATGTTATGGCTGAGACTTCTTGGGGCCATAAAACAGCAAACTTTTTTTTTTTTTTTTTTTTTTTACCTCTGGAAGCAGCTCCCAGCCAAGGAATGAGGAAATTATCACGACATCGAATCATCTGTGCATCAGGCATTGTTTGGAGGAGAGTGGAGTGCGTGGGTGTTTATAGACGTGTTTGTCTCCCCGTTCCCAGACGGGCCAGCCTCATCCTGGGAGGGGCGAGGAAGCTGCTGGGAGGGAGCAACCAGGGAGAGACGTCCACTCACTCAGCAGGCATTATTGAGCACCTACTATGCACCGGACACTGAGTGTGCAAGCTCCTCCAAGCTAGTCTGGAAGGCTGGAAGGCAGACACTAAGAAACTAGTGACTAACAGGGAACTTGAAATTGCTAGTGGAGCAGTGACAGGAGTGAAAGGGCACCCAGTGAGATGAGCTGATCAGGCCTCTTCCAGCTGGGGTGGGGGGCGGGGTGTGAGCAAGGGCGTTTGTGGGGAGCCCTGGGCCCGAGTGAGGAGCTGAGATATTTTTCATGGGGCAGTGAGAGCTAAGCAGGGGGTGACTGATCTGATTTATGCTTTTGGAAGATCTCTCTGGCTGCTGCATGGAGGAAAGGTTGAGGGGTCAGGAGGGAGAGGCAGGAGTGATGATGGCCTGGACATGGCGGCAGCCATGGGAAGGGAGAGGTGGGCGATTCCAGACCCATCATGAGGCAGAGCTGACTGGGCTTAGGGATGCAGGGAATGTGGAGGAGGCAAGGAGGACTCCTGGATCCCTGGCTTGAGCCACTGGGTGGATGGTGTGGCCATTTTCTGAGATGGGGAAGGACAGGAGAGGATCATCACTGGGAGTTGGACAGGAGTGCACTTTTGACTGCCTCCTGAAGCCCAGATGTCCTATGGGTTCCGTGGATGCGGGGAAGAGCTCAGGGGAGAGCTTTGAGCAGGGGATGCAGATGTGGGAACCAGCAGCAGTAGATGGTGTTTCAAGATTTAGGAATAGCTGAGGTCACCCAGGAAAACGTGGATGGTGGAGAGAAAAGGACCAACGCCCGGGCCCTGGGCTCACCAATGATGGGGAATTGATGGATGAAAAACTGTCAGGACAGAAGGCTGAAAAGACATGTCCAGAGCGAGGGAGAAAGCCAGGATGCTGTCGTATCCCAGAAGCTAAGAGAGGGTTCCAAGAAGAAGGGCGCAGTCAGCTGTGGTCAACGAGTGAGTGAGGTTGAGTAAGATGAAGACACAGAAGCTGCCTTTGCATTTGCTGACATGGAGGACATGGGGCTTGGGCAACAGAAGTCTCGTGAAGGGATCCAGTTGGAAAGGAATGCACAGGAGATCCCGTGCCCTTCACCCCGCCTCCCCCAGTGTTGACATATTGCATAACTATAGTACAGTGTCAAAACCAGGCCATTGATATTGGTACAATCCAGAGGCATATTCAGATTTTACCAGTTATAGATGCACTCATTTGTGTGTGTGTGTGTGTGTGTGTGTGTAGTTCTATATAATTCTGTCATGTGTAGCTCTGTGTAACTACCATCACAATCAAGATACAAGACTATACCATCACCACAAGGCTCCCTTGTGCTACTCCTTTGTAGGCACACACACCCTCCTGCCCCCCCATCCCTAACCCTTGGTAACCACTAATCTGTTCTCCATCTCTATAATTTTGTTATTTCATGAGTATTATACAGTTGAAAGCATACAGTATGTAACTTTTTGAGACTGATTCTTTTTAACTCAGCCTGATTAAGGGAGGGGTTTTCTAAAGGATGGGAGAGACTAGACCATAACTGTTGGCTTCTGGGAAGGAGGAAGGACTGGTAGAGAGGGTGAGATGAGTGATACAGAAAGACAGCCTGGCAGGGAGCCAACGTCCTGGGGACCAGAGGAGTTGGGTTCAGAGCCTAAGTGCAGCCATTGACCTTTGGTAAACAGGTGACCCCTCCTCAGGCAGGGAGGGGGATGTGGACAGAAGAAGGTGGGCTTTTAGAATCTGTGCAAGGCAGATGAGGGAGATCACATCTACTGCTTCCTCAATGAGAATGAACTGAGACCCCAGTTGAGAGAGACGCATCAGACAGGGTATAGGAGGTATGAGGAGAACGGAGAGAGGGAGAAGTTGTCGTCTTGGCAAGTGGGGACGTGAGTGTGCCAGGGACTCAAGGGGGATTGCTGGGCAGTGCAGGGGCCGTTCTAGGTTTGGGATTTTGAGCTCACAGAGGGCACAGACTTCATACTTGGGTCATTTTCTCCAACATTTGGCTTCTCAGCTATAAGTGCCAAAGGAGTGATAGTTGAGTTCATCTAGGTTTCGGTTTTATAAAAGTTCTGCCAAAGGAGAGGGAGGGCATTTTGAGAGACTGATTATACTGATGCACGGTGGAACCCGAACTAGACAAAGGGGAGTGAGGATGGAAGCGCAGTGATGGAGAGAGAAAGCAGTGAGGCATAAGGGTCTCCATGAGGTGAAAGAATTGTGCAGAGGCCGAGGAGCAGAGCTGGTGGGCGGGGCTGTGGGAGGTCGTTGGGTTGGGGGCAGGACAAGGCCCAGGATGTGAGGCCCAGGATGGAATGAGAGGCTGGGGGAATGGCGGCCCAGGTGGCTGGAGGTGGGAGCCACGGCATGGAGAGCCCCCCTTGCTGGCCAGGTCATCCTCAGCACGGTGAAGGCTCCTGGAGGAAAGCCAAGAGTGGAGGCGCAGAGGGAGACAGGGCTCGAGTCTTCTGTGGACACGCAGACGTGGCAGGAAGTCAGAAGGAAGGAAGAGATGAAGAAACACAGCCCAATGGGGTGAGCATCCAAGGGCAGGAAGCTCCATGCAGCGGGATATGGAGCCGAGGTCTGGAAGGGCCTGGAGGAACAGAAAACATGGCAGAAATTATCTACAAAGTGTCATCCTATGCCCACTCATCGGGTGAGAAAACGGAGGCCCAGAGAGGTTAACAAGCTTCAGAAACAGCCATGATAAAAGCTTATCAAGACCCACGTGAAAGTCAGTGGAGTGGTGGAGAGGGTGGGTACTGGAGTCAGCAAGTTGACTGGGTTTGTGTCCTGGCTCCTCCACCCACTAGCTGTTTTTAAACCTTTCTGGGCCTTTCCTCATTTTTGAAATGGAGCTAATAACAATATATACCCCAAAGGGAGTTGAGAGGAATAAATGAGCAAATGCATGGGGCCAACCTTGTCTACATAGAAGGAAATTGAGGCTCAGAGATGGAATTGACTCGTTCAAGCCCAGTGGTCCCCGGCCTCCCTGCTACGGTCCACCAGGCCCCCACCCCCCAGGGCTGTTGTCTTCTCCCACCCTTTCCCCAGGGGTGCCCCACACTACAGCTCTGCCCCCTCCCCAAAAAACACAGAAAATCTTGGTCCATTGTCACCCTGGATGCTCCAGCAGCCCCATGAAGGAAGTGGTATGGGGTCCTCATCCTCGTTTGGCAGGTGGGGAAACTGAGGAAGGAGTGGTGTCTTCTCTCCTTGTGTCCCTAGATTGCCAACCTCAGTGAAGGGGTGGGGGGGACCCAGCGATGGCTCAGACTCTGTTCCTGTCCTTGTGCCACAGTCTCTTAGGGGAGACAGGACAAAACAATGAGCAAAGGTACTAACATTAAACAAAGGAATATAGGGAAAGAAGCAATTGTTCGAGGAGACAGGGATTTGGGGGCTTGAAGATCTCAGAGAAGGAAGAAGAGATCTGGGAACTGCTATGGCAAAGGAAGAACAAAGACTGAGCTGCGTTTTTGAAGGATGGTGTGAGTTTAGTGAAATGGAGAGCCAGGGGACTTTCTAGGTGGGAGGGTTGGAGGGGGAGGGAGGGGCTGTGTGAGCAAAGCCCAAGGAAGGGCTGGGGGGCAAGGCTGTGCAGGCTGGCTCCTGCGGATGGCTCAATCTCCCAAAATCGGTGAACCGATGCTCCTAAAGCTTGTGAACAGATGCCAGCACTGGAAATCTTGGCCCGTGGATTGTCTGTGGCCCAGCACGCCCAAAGCCAGAGCGGAGGCAGAGGGGCCTGCAGGCAGGTGGCTGCAAAATGGGGCTCCCTGGGCTGCAAAATAGGGCTCCCCAGGCAGCCCCTCGCTCCCTCCCTTCCTGGTGGATGGTGTGAGCCCTGTAAAGGCTTCTTTAGCAGGGCCATGGAGTGAGGGAACGGAGGTGAAAGCTTTTAGCTCCCTGGCAGAGGTGCCCAGCAGAAGCCCAAGGCGCATCCGAAAGCAGAGTTTCAGGAGAACCTTTGATTTAGAGAACAAGGTTTTGGCATCAAACCGCGATCAGAGAACAGAGGCAGCGTGCCACACTGTGAAACCAAGCACTGTAAACCTCATTAATCTGATGCCTCCGTGTCCAAAGCAGCACCTAATTAGAAGGAACTGTGACTCTCTGATGGCTGGGTGGCCCCTTGTTCCTGCTGGACAAGTCACCCGCGGTGACTTCAAACCCCGTTCCTGGTTCCCTTGGTCGCGCAGTGCCAATTAACCAGCGTTTAGAGCAGGGCCCACCTGGGCTGGCAAGCTTGGCTAACATGCTCGCTCGGTTTGGTGCCAGAGCCGAGGGGCCTCTGAGCACTTCTGCAGCTTCGTGGGCCTGGGCGGGAGGAGGGGTGGGGGTTGCCCAGCCAGGGAGGAGCTGAGTGCTCAGCACAGGTAAGGGTGAGCAATGGCCCTAGGCAGGGCCCCCCACTCCCCAGGGCCCAGAGGCCTCGTATGAGCTGCTTCCCTTGGTCAACACTCACTCTTCTCCAGTCCTTCTCCTTCAAGACCAGTCTCCTCCTGACTGCCCCACCCCCTTAAGTATCCTTCTTAGACCATCTCTCTTATGTACTTACCATCTCCCTCTGTCCTCTGAGGAAACCCCAGGAGAGGACCTGGATGCCAAGTCAGAGGTCAGACTTGGTCTGGGAGCATCCTGTGGGCTGTGCCCAGGGCTTTGCACACAGTAGGTGCTCAGTAAGGGTCTGTTGGCCAGTGTCACTTCCCCCCTAGCCAGGTGCTGTCTAAGAGGCTGGCGGCTCCACTGGACACACATCAGAGGCAGTGGGCCAACAGTGCACCTGGAAGCTTCGGGTTACTGTTGGGAAAGGCCTTTCAGCACTGACGTCACCCTCTGTTCTGGGACAGTTGGGTCCAGGGAGACTGTGCGTTTTTCTCTGCCTTCCAGAAAGTGGCATTACCTTTGAGTCTAGACTAGAGGCAGAAAAGGCACGGTAGGGAGATTGGGGTAATGAGCCAGAAAGAGCCCAGACAAGCAACTGGGATTCCTGGGTTCTAGGTCTGCTGCTGACCCTGACTGGCCACCCTGTGATCATGGGCAGGTCATTTGCCTTCTGTGGGCCTCAGTTTCCAAATATGTGTGATGGGAAGGCTAACTCTGTCCTGTCCAGATCCCTGGGTTGCATGCAGTGAGGCCACATGGGAGACTAAATGTGAACCTACGCTGGAAGCTGTTCAGAATACTGGGGCGATGAGCACACCCTGGTTTTATCTGCACACCTCCAGAGATGAGAGTCTCACCACCTTTTGAGGCTGCCTTTTCCATTGTTGGATAGTTGCCATTGTTAGAATGATCACTTTCCTTTTCCTGAGCATAGACTTGTGGCTTCACCCATGAGGGTTCTTCCTTTTGCCCCTGCCCAGCTCAGTCCCTGTCCAGACCCTCCCCTGCCTCAACTGGGTTCCAGTCTCCTCGTGCCTTTATCTGCTCTTTGGGGCACACACCAGCCTGCTGGTGTTGCATAAACTTTTCTGGAAGAGTTTCTATCCTCCGTCCTGGAGTTTGGCGTCCCTCCCTTCTTGCCGTTTAGACATGGGAAATCCACTGCTCCACTCCAGGATGCATCCTAGATCCCACCAATTACCAGCTGCCTTGATGTACAACACTATAAACCCATTCACCTCGTTACAGGAAATTTCTTTTGAATGGCCTTTAAAAACCATCTCATTACACAGGAAGAACTGTAATTACCTTGTGCAAGACTGAGGTTCTGGACGAGCTGGTGCCTGGCGCTGTCAAAACAGCGGGATGGGGTTCGCCTCTGGCTGGTTGGCCACTAGCCCTCTCTGGCCCCTTTTATTCTGGATCCGGACACCCTCGTCTCTGTTGGAGGCCCCAGAATGTCTGAGCTTTCTGCAGAGGGAGTGGAACTGCAGGCGGGCAAGGGTATGGGGTGGCAGCAGTCACAGAGTGGAGCCCATGCCCCTGCCTGGCGCCCTGGTGAGCCCTGATGGTCAGAGCCTGCTCCCGCTTGTTCCCAAGCCCACCCTCCTGGAGCTGGTGGGGTTTGCCCAGTGGACCCAGAAAAATCACAGCTGGGAGGGACTCCAGAGGTCAATAGGCTCATCCCTCTGCCCTCAGCCGCTTTTCTACAACAACCTCTAGAGAGGGGATCCCAGGCCTTCCTGGGACCAAGGTTTCTCCCTGACCTGTTTGGGGGATTTCCTTTGTGTCTGGCTATAATCCCTGCTGTCCCGGTGCTGATGCGATCGTCAGAGCCATTTCTTCCTGGCTGTGTGACTTCAGGCAAGTCTCGTGACTGTAAGCCAAGTTTCCTCATCGGTAGAATGGTCAGGATAATTTCTGCTTCGTGGTGAGCACGGGCTGTGGCAGAGGATGTTGAATGCCTGACGCTGGGGCTGGCACCTAGTAGAATCCATGTTGCCTCCTTCTCCCCATGTGAGGTTGACCTTGGAGGCTTCTTTCTTTCTCCTTTCTGCATAATGTTGAGCCGGAGTGACCACCGAGGGAGACATGTGAAGACACAGAACTGGCTTCCTAAAGTCCCTCAATGGCCCGCCCCTCCTGCCCCAAGCCAGGGGTGTAGTGTGTGTGTGTGTGTGTGTGTGTGTGTGTGTATGAGAGAGAGAGAGAGAGAGAGAGAGAGAGAAAGAAAGATGCAGGGATAGCTACTTCCCTTGGTTCCTGCCCCAGCTGTGGCCCAGGCAGAGCTATGGACACAGCTGGGACCACTCCTCAAACACCCCCGCCATGAGGTCAACAGCCTGGAGAGGCTGCAGTGGGAGGAAAGAGGGGCCATCGTGGGTGCCTCCTCCCTGGAGATGCCCCCTGGACTCTGGCTTTTTGCCACCCTTTTCAGTTCTCTGCATTCTGGTAGACTCCTGGGACTGCTTTGGTCCCCACTGACTAGTTAGGAGGGCCACGGCCAGGGGATGGCAGGATGTGGAAATGTCAGTGATGTCTGCGGAGCCTGGCCAAGTGGCTCCCTTGGGAGGGATGTGACTGGTCCTCTGTGGCTTGCTGGTGGGATGAGGAAAGTCTGCGTTCTGAGTGGGCCAGCATGGGAGAAGGTTGGAGGGGCCAGGCTGGCAGGTTTGGCTCCCCTTGTGAAGGCACTTTTACAAGAGGTCACGGTGGTTCAATTCGCAGTTTGATTCTGCCAACCCTGTGTGTGAGACCTAGTCCTGCTCAGCCACCCACCTCCACCCCCAGGTCAAGTTGTCCTGAGTCATGCCTGCTGCAGGGAGTGTGCCCTACATGGGGCTGACACGGCTGAGGCCACTGAGGGCAGGGCCAGGGCCCAGCCAGAGCCTGCCAGCGCCAGACACAATCAGAGTGGCAAGACTGGATTTTTTTCTTTCCTCTCTCTCTGTGTCTGGAACATCAGAAAACATGGGCACTCCCTGTTCCTCCCGCATCCCCGCTGCTGCCTGCAGTCTGCTGAAGTGGTCTGCTGCAAGAACTCCCGGCCCCTGGCACTGTCTCAGCAGCTGCAGGTCCTGCCTGCTCGGTCTCTAGCTGAGCTTCCCTTGCAGGGGAGCTGCAGGGTATCCTGGCACAGCCCTAGGCACGAGCACCAGCTGGGGAGGCAGAGGCGTGCCTGTCTGGGTATCTGCGCCTGCCAAGGCCTCCTCTGGGGCTCTGGGAAGGCAAGGAGAGCAGACTGTCTGGTGGGCTCCCGAGCGATGAACCTCAGGGAGGGTGTGTGGGTGGAATTCCTGTTTATTGAGCACCTACTACATTCTGGACACTGTCATGGACACTGGGGTTATGGCTGGGAGCAAGGCGGCTGTAGCCCTTTCCCTGATGTGGCTCACAATTATTTTGGGATCGGGTAGGGGCAGAAAATAAACAAGTAAACAAACAAAAATAAATTGTGTATATATATGCAATTGTTGCAAGGGAAGAATAGAGAATATGGAGTTGGGAGAGGCTCTGAGGAGGCGTCTCTTATCCTATAATCGGTTGGATGAGGAGGAGCCAGCCACGAGCAAGGAAGGGGGAAGAGTATTCCATGCCTGGGGGAGTCTTGGTGTATTGAGGTGCTGGAGGAAATGGGGGCTAGGGGCGTTGGGTGGGACTGAATGAGGCAGAGCCTGGCAGAGCATGGTGAGGAGGCAGGTTTTGGTCTTAAGAGCAAGAAGAAGTTCCTGGAGGATGTTAGGCAGGGACGTGACATAATCTAATTTAGGATCCTAGGGTACCATCCTGGGTACCGTGTGGAGAATGGGGGTGGGGTGAGGGGTATGCAGAAGGTAAGCTGGGTGGCTCGGGTGGTCCCAACAGAGGGAGAGAGAGGCGATTGGACTGGAGACCCATTTAGGACTTGTGTTGGAAGGTGGGGGGGAGGGAAGGTGGATTCTGGCTCGGACAGCTGGGTCAGTGGTGGAGACATTTACAGGGACAGAGGTGCCCGAGCAGGAGCGGGTTTGGGGAAAGATGAAGGATGAGGTGTGGGACACCTTGGGGAGAGAGACGGCGAGCATATCAGGATCCTAGTCATAACAGCCGTGTGATGTACATGCTATCACCTCCAGTTTGCAGATGAGGGATCTGAAGCTCCAAAAGTTTACTTGTCCCCAACTCAGCCACACAGAGCCAGGGCGTGTGGCTCTGTGACAGCCCCCATGCCCTGCATGGTCTTGTGTTTGGAAACAGCAGTGCTTTACCCTAAAGTGCTTTCCTCGGGTGGGGGGATGCCAAGCACGGTGGGCAGGCCATCTTCCCAGTGCTGCTGGTTATCCCCCGGAGCCATGTCCGGATTCAGTTGCCACCTCTCCCCCGAGGATGGCACAGCAGTGCCCTTGGTCAGGAGGCCTGGGGAGGGTGGGGTGGATGCTCAGCCCTGTGGCCCCATTATGCCAAGGAGGATCTAGAAAGTTTCTTCAATTGTTCAGCCTGAGAAGGAGTCTAAAATCAGCCTATGTCGGGGCTTTCCAAGGGCAGAGGATCCCCAGGACAGGGTGGCCCCCACTGCCTTCCTCAATTTGGGAGGGGCCTTGGGGCTTGGCTGCTCACCCACAGGACCCTGCCTCTGCTGGCTGGGGAGGGGTCTGAGGGGAGGGGAGCCCCTCGATGGCCAGAGGGCTGGGTGGAAAGAGCCCTGGGCCAGGACATGAGTCCTGGGGGTCTCCACCTGGAGAGTGAGGATCGGGACTCGGTGTGTGACCAGGGTCAGGATGACCTATGGCCCTTTCCTTGCAGGCACTCCAGAGCTCCACCTTCCTGAGCTTAGGGGTAGGAGTGGGAAACATCCCAAGGGCTTGGGTTGGGGGTTGTGATCCGGGAACAAAACTGGTCAGGGAGCTTAGAGAACAAGGCAGGGATGATGTGAGCGGGGCAGTGGTGGGGATGCAGCTTTAGGCAGAGCCAAAAGCAGAGGGTGAAGGTGTGGGGAGGATGTGAACTGGTGAACAGGAGGGGTGGGGGGTAGGAAAGCACACACTGAGCCCACCGGCTCCTGCCCTCTCCTCCACAATGGATGAGTCAGAGCATATGATACAAGGGTAATTTGGCAGCTTTCCTATGAGAAGACGAGAGCCCAGCAGCCCTCCTTAGGGCCTAGACTATTACACTAGTTTCTGGTGGGGACCAGTCACAGTGACAGGGCCAGGTCTCAGTCTGTGACCGGGTCAAGATTTAGTGTGTGACAGGGTCAGAGCTCAGTGTGTGACTAGGATCAGGGCTCAGTATGTGACCAGGGTCAAAGCTCAGTGTGTAACCAGGATCAGAGCTCAGTGTATAACCAGGGTAAGGCTCAGTGTGTGACCAGGGTCAGGGCTCAGTGCGTGACCAGGATCAGGGCTCAGTATGGTTCCTCATGTGAAGCCTGCTGGCCAGATCTGGGGCCCTGCCTTATCGACACTCCCTTTGAACTACCAGTGCTCATATCTCCTGTGAGGCTTATTAGTTAAGCACCCAGGGCTGATGTCACCCACTCAATCTTGACGTGAAAAAGCCCAAAGCCCTACTCATAATTTCTACAGTTTCTCCAGCATCTGGCATGCGCTAGGCACTGTAAAGACCCCTGAGAGGTGGGTATTGTCTCCATTTTACAGATTAGGAAACTGGAACTCAAGAGATGAAGTGACTTCCTGAAGTCACCCAGCTAGTTATGTGGTGGAGACAGGATTCAAACTCTCTGACCCTTTCCTCCTTTCCAGGTTCCCTCAGCACCCCTTCCTGGGGCAGAGAGGGGCCTTCGGCAGACCATGGCAGAGAAAGAAGGAGAGACAGTCCCCTGCCCTCAAGGAGCTGCTGGGAGGATGAGCTTTAAGTCTGAAACAAAAGGGAGCAAGACCTTACATTTTTCAAGTCTCAGTGCTGTGTGGCACAGATCACAGTCAAGCCAGGATCTCAGGAGCTCCGTGCAGCTGGAGCGGAAGGGGAAAGCTGGGTGAAATTTAGAAAGGAAGAGGGGATCCAAAAAATCACAGCATAACTACGGAGGCGTGGCATGGAGGGAGACTGACTGGGTGGTTGTCACGCAGGCAGCAGCCAGGGTGGCTCCCAGAGCCCAGGTGAGGACCTAGGGCAGACTCGAGGAGCTGTCCAGGGTGCTGAACCCAAGGCGCCTGCAAGGATTCTCTGCTGCTTTTCCCAGAAACTTTGGCATGTACCTTCCTAGTCTGAGTCCGTTTCCTCATCTGGAAAATTGGAATACTGATAGCTGCGTCATGGCCTTGTAAAGAGGGTGAAAGAAAACCATGGAGGATAGAGCTGAGCATACTGCCTGCCCATAGGAGAGGCCCCCAAATGCAAGTGGAAACTGAAGGAGGTGGAGGGTGGGTGACCTGGGCCTGGAGTCGTGGATGGTGCCCAATCATAGCAGCCTGGGTCCACAAGGAATGGAGGGTCCTGCCATGGGGCTTGAGCTCTCTCTTGGCATTGCTGGGAAAGGCAGCTTGTCTGAGGAGTCTCCACACCGCTGACATGTCCCCTAGTCTGTAGGCCCAGGCCCAGGATGTTGTGTCACAGAGGAGGCAACTGAGACCAGAGAGGGGAAGACACTGGTGCCAAGACACACAGAGGAGGGCCAGAACACAAGGGTCCTACCTCCCACTGCCAGTATTCCTAGCTATTTCCTCTTCCAGGCTCAAAAGCCTTATAGAAGTGGAACATCTACGAGGGCTCAAAGAAATGATGTTCTAATAGTGGATTCCAGGCACTGGAACATCCAGCCCCCTCCACTAGCTCAACCCATAGGTGGCAAGGGTCCTGACTCTGAGCTGAGCTTTCATCTCCCTTCAGTGACTCCCTCCCCCTGACAACATGAGGCCTTCTGGGTGCCCTACCCCACCAGGGAGGTGGAATGCTTTCAGGGCACATAGGTGGGGCAGAGAGGTGCTGGAAGCCAAAGGAGAGACCACTCCACCCTCCTCTCTTTCCAGGGTTATTTCATCTTCTCAACCTTCCCTCACTCCTCAGCCCTGGGCTCAGAACAAACTGCAGCTGCTGAGAGAGGAGCCAGGAAGAGGTCATCCCAAAAGACATCTGTAGGTCCTGTTGATTGTGCCTGACATGCGCCACCACCCCCCCACTCCAGACCCATTAGCCCTTTCAGCCTTTGGCATCTCCTTGTCCATTAGAACCAGACAGTCCTAGGTGTGAGACCTGGCTCTGCCATATTCCAGCTGTGGTCTTGGGCAGGGGACATACCCCCTGGAGTCTCAGTTTCCTCATCTGTCAAGTGGGAATAATATCTACCCCACTGTGTCACTGTGACGTTTCAGTGTAGGAGATGCATGTAGCAGATGGCCACTGCTGCTTTCCTTCTTCCTCTCTTCCCTCCTCCATGGTGATGCAGGCCTCCCACCACTGCCTGTTTAAAACCCCAAGAACTTCTGGAGCCTTGCATATGGGTGAGGTTGGCCCTGTGGAAGACAGGAAGGCGGAAGCTGCAGGTAGTAGCCATACTCAGTACCAGTGTTTTATACCTCTGGGAGGGCCAAAATGAGCTGCTGTGGCCATTGTGTATCTCTGACCTTAATGTGTCTGACCTGGCTCTGAGCAGCCCCACCCCACCCCCACCCCCATCCACCTGGGCTCAGCAGGAATGGCTGCTTGGAGTGATGCCAAGAACATTGGGCAACTCAGAGACCTTGGCCACCTACCATCCTGCCTGCAGTTGGCCTCAGACCCAGAGCCCAGGCAGCCCCTCTACCAGCCAGTCCAGCCAAAGGGAGACTAGGCGGAGGGCAGGCTCTCCCTCTGCTCCACCTCGATGTCTATGAGCCTGGCATAGAGTAAGTGCTCCAAATGCTTTAGCTAGGAGTAGTAGTCGTCGTCGTTGTCATCATAGTAAAAGGAGTGCAGTAGTAGTGCAGCAGTTACATTTCACAGAAGAGTAAGGTGAGGCCCAGAGCAGTTGAAAAACCACCACCTCTGTGGAGCCTTATAGGCTCTGATCTTTCTCCCAGAAATGGCTCGTCTTCCTTCAACTCATTTCAGTTTCTCTACAATGCCTTAGCTTGGGGCAGGGCCTGGCACACAATGGGATGGATTCTGAGGTAGGGATGGGGTGGAGGGAGAAGCTCACAGAGCTGTGGGTGCTATAATGAGCTGTGGGAGCAGTTTGATGCCACTCTGAGCCCCATCTGCATGGGGACCCTCCACTTTGTGTGTGTCTGCTTGCAGCCCTCCCCTCCCCTCCACAGGCTCCTCTGCAGCCCGCTGAATTATTGAGGAGAGCTAATGTGTGTGGTGAGAGCAGAGCCTCTGCAGTCCCAGTGACCTTGGCCTCTTCTGTGTCCTGGCCCCTATAGTCTGGGGCATCTCTGATGTCCTCTGTAATGTCTTCCTTCCTCTCAGCCCCTTCCCCACCTGGTCCGGTGAGCAGGGTTCTGGCACTGTTGTGACATCCATATCAACTGGTTAGCAGTTAGCAGGTCTGTGAAAGTTAACTGGGCACTGGGGATACTGAGGACAGACTTGGCCGCTGCCACCAAGGAGGGGACCTTGATGCACCTACTGTGTGCTGGGCACTGGGTTTCCACACCTGGCCTCCAGGCCCCAGTTTACTGATGAGGTTGGTAGGACCCTGGGGGTAAGGAGATCCACCGAGGTCCTACCCAGCCAGTGCTGGATGTACAGGGGGCTGGAAGAGGCCTGTGTTACAGACGGGGAGACTGTGGGCAAGAGCCACTCACCAGGCCCGGGTAGCTCCCAGTGTGGCAGGGGCATTCCAAGAGACAGTTAGTGTGCTCTCAGCTTGTCCTGGCACCTCTCTGGGGCCCTTGGGAGCCCACACTCTGAGGGGGGTTCCTCAGTACCCCCTTGAGCACAGCGCAGCCTGAGGCTACCACACAGGGCCCCCACTAGGGCAGTCCACGGGGTCTGCTCTGCCCACTCTCCTCCCACTGTAGCCATCTTGGGGGCCCAGCCCAGCTCCTGGCCCCATTGTCAGGCTTTCCCTTCCTGCAGCCCCTTTCCTAGAGTCCTGCCAGGTTCAAGCCTTTGACCTCCACATCCTGTCATTCTGTTCTGGCCTCTCCTTTTACCACTGAACTACCCAAGAATCCTCTGTCCTCTTGCCACCCCCTCTCCACCTCCACGTTCACCTGAATCTGGCTTCTGCCCTCACTCCTTCCCCAGCTCTGCTCTTTTCCCCCTGGGGACACCTAGGTCCCCTAAACTGGTGGCCATTCCCAGTCACACCCTCTTTGGCCGTGGCAGAAACTCCAAGCCACTTCTCATGACCTTGTCCCAGTGACCTTGGCCTCTGCTGTGTCCTGGCCCCTATGTGCCCGTGGGGCCCCTGGGCAGCATCTCTGGGTCTCAGGTCCCCATCTGTTCGAGAGGCCAGAACAGCGCCTGGGACGCAATGGGCTTTCAACAAATGTGGGGTGAGTTAATTAACTAATTCCTGGCCTTACCTGAAGACCAGAGTAACCAATGGATTCCAAAGGGCTTTGAAAAGTTTGAGGTATTGTTTGGAATAAGGCCTTGGTGACGCTGCTGGCTTTGTAACTGCTACATCCACCCTCTCCTCTCCAGGACTTTGGGCCTACACACCCCCAGGCCCCATCATCTCTCCCCTGAACCCAGCCTCCATGTCCGAACTTGGCTCACTGCCTCCTATCTTCTCCTGTGTAATCTGCCCTCCACCCGGTGGAGGGATCTTTCTGTAGCACACACCGGACCCTGTCACTCCCCACTTAAAACCCTTCAGGCTCCTGATGGCTCCTGAGATGAGGTCTAAACTCCTCAGTCGTGTGTACAAGGCCCTCCCTGGGGGTGTCACCTTCTCCAGCCCCCTCGCCCATGCCATCAGGCCTTCTGCCCTCTCCCTGTAGTGCCTTTCTCCATTCCTTCCAACCTGGAGCCTGCTTTTCCATCAAGACCCCCCCTCAAAGATCCCCTCCCTGGAAGCTGCCCCTGAACTCCAGCCTGGATTGGGTGCCCCCCATGTGCCCCCAGCCCTTGGGCTTCCCACTCTCACCTTGTCTCTTACCTCCCCAGGTCCCCCTCCCCCCAGGCCAGACTGCCGGCTCCCTGATGCAGAATCCTGAGCTTATTTGTGCTCTTTAGTGCCTGGTTCACAGAATGCCTTACAGGGCTTAATGAATGTGTGAATTAACAAATGAATGAATGAGCAAGAAGCCTTCCAGGGCAGTACCCTGGGCAGGACCTCTGGGCCTGGAGCAGGAGTGGGCAGCACCATGCTGTCTCTGCACTGGGGGTGGCTTTCCCTTCCGCATACCCTGCTGGGCCCAAGGCATCGTGCCCTGGAGTTGGCTCCGGCATGGTCCTCCTGGCCCGGCTGTGTGCCCTGCAACAGCCAAAGCTGCATCTGCAGTGAAGGGTCCTGCCCTGTCCCAGGGCTTTACTACAGGCTGAGGGCAGCATCGGAGCCCTAAGGGTAGAGACCAGGGTTGCAGAGCCTCCCCCGACCCCCACCCCACCCCAGCTCTCAGCCCTGCTGCCCTATTCCCCACCATGCATGTGGGATCCCTGCCCCCATATGCATGGGTCAGCCCCACCCCTCCTGATCCCCAGGACCCTTGCTGGCCTGAGCAGCTCCAACCACTAACCTGCTCTGTGTTGGGAACCCAGTATTGAGCTCTATTCTTTGCTCCTCTGACCTGGCCCTCAACCCTGCCTCGTGCCCTGGCCAGTCCTGCTGATGGTCTGTCCACCTCTCAGCCCTCACAGGCTTGGGTCTTGGGATTTCTGACTCCCTGGCCCTGAGTGCCACCATCTCTGCTCTTGGTTTCGGCCAGCCCTGGCCTCTGAGCCTGCCTTCCCAATAGCAGGTCTGAGTGGAGATTCCTGGTGCCCAGTCCTGAGTGTGTGGGTGGGATTGGAGGGCGGCTAAGAAGGAGGAAATGCAGCCATGCTCTCAGGGAACTCCTAAGGCTGAAGCACCCGCACAGCCACTGGGGACTGGGGTGGACCCAGAAGGTGGGGATCCCCATGAGTCGGGGTCAGGGGGGGCTTCCTGGTGGTGTCCTGGGTGGGTCAGGGAGGAACACTTTTGGCAGAGCAGCGTGAGGAAAGTTGTCCCACTCTGAGCTGGGCTGTGCGGCAGCTTCGTCCCCACCTCCATCACGGCCGCCCCTTGCCGAGGATTACTAGTTCCGTCTAATGGACGGGGACTGAAGTTCAGAGAGGCTCAGGGACTTGCCCAGGGTCACCCAGCTGACCGGAGGCGTTGCCGGGCCTCCGCCCTAGACCTGGCCTCTCTTCTGGCTCCTGAGAGGCGGGAGTGAGGGGAGAGAGTCTGGGGAGGAGGGGGAGGGAGGTGGCACCCGCCACGGGCATCGAGGCAGCTGCTGCCTGTGACTTTCCCGGGAGGGGGCGTGGGGTGGGGGGCTGGCTTTCCGAGTTGGTTGTGTTCCCTCCCAGCCCCCCTGCCCCCCGTGGGAGAGCCCTCACGCTGAGAGGTCCCCGCTGCCACCCCCTCCCGGGAGAGGCTGGCAGTTCGCCTTTGCAGAGGATAATTCCCCATTATACAGAGGTATTTAGCCTAATAGAAGCCGACAGATCGTTCAGGGCAGTAATGTACTCCAGCTTCAAGCGCTTAGTTTCCTCGGCCTGAACTCCCAGATTAAAGGCTCCTCGCCCACTCCCACCCCAAGCCAGTGCCTGTGACCTTGACGGCCGTGATGGGGTGGGTTTCTCCCTCCCTCCTTCCCGCCTTCTCCTCCTCCTCTGCCGGCTTCCTCCCTCCCTTTCTTTTAAAAAAAAAAAAAAAAAAAAAGGTATTTTTCTTCTTAAATATTCAGTTGAGATTCTGTTTCTTAAACCCTGCATGCTCTGGGGACGGCCGATTGTGCTCAGCTGTCAGCTGGGCACAGAAACACCTGGCTCTCCCGGAACACCCACTCAGCACGTGGGGTCAGCGGGGTGCTGGGCCTGGGGGACAGCCGCTGCGGACGAGCCAGCTGGGCATGGGCAGACGGAACTGGGCAGATGGCCTTGCCCGGGGCCACAACTGGCCCCCCATTACCCCTGCCCACGTCCCTGCCCCAGGGCTGGGCCACGGGGCCTGGCCGGGCACCCTCAACCCCTCAACCCCTCAAGGACTGGGGGCTGCCAGGGCGGGAGGCTTTGTCTGCTCCTCAGGCCCTGGGTGCCTGGGAGTTCGACCCAGGGAGCACTAGCTGGTGTGTGGCCAGGTTTGAGGGGCAAGATGGCTGCAGAGGTGGCACTTGGGGGCCTTCCGTTGATCAAGAGGGCAGTTTTTGGAGCTGCCTCCTTCTGGCCCCTGTGGGGTCCACTTGTCCATTTGTCTATCCCTGGTGCTCTGTCTCTTTGTCTTGTCCTTTCTTTGTCCCACGTCGTCCCCCACACCCACCCCCCCACACCCCGCTCCACCCCCATCTTTTCATCTGCTCACCTATTTGAGCTGCCTTGCACTTCTCCAGAGGCAGCAGGGAGCAGTGGAAAGCACTGGATATTTAGAATCAGTCATCCCTGGATTCAGTGAATGGGGCAAAGCTCACAGGGGTGAGCACTGGGAGTAGAGAGGGGCATGTTCCAAGATGTGAGGCCATGGAGAGAATCTGGGCTGATGTGCTGTGGACGTGGGGCTGGTCCCATCCCCTCTCTGAGCCTCAGTTTCCTCATCTGCTAAACGGCGTTAATCATCCTGAACTATCTGCCTCACAGGGTGGGCTGAGGAGCCAGCAAGAGAACAGATGGGCATGTCCTGTAATCCATAACATTATTATTATTGGCCTTACCTTGCCGCCTTCCCTCGACTCTCTGTAACACTCACTTTGACCTACACGATCTAGCCTTATTTCATATATTGATAGAATTCAAGACACTTATGGCAGAAAACAACCTTTCCATTTAGTGCAAATCCCCATCCAACATACAAGATCCCCAGACCTCTGCTTACACGCCTTCAGGGACAAGGAGCTCACTACTCCTCATGCTGAACAGAGATCTGTCTCCCTGGGATCTTTACTCCTAGGTCTAGCTCTGCTCTCTGGGACCATAAAGGCCAAGTTTCTTTGGCAGGGTCCTGAAGGCCTGACCAGGCCCCTGAGGCTTCACCAGGGAATGTGGATTCCAAGCCTGTGTTTTCCTGGTGAGGCCTCTCCGAGCACTTTATCAAAGACCTTCTGGGCAGGGACTGATCAGGGCATGGCTCTCTGGAGGCGGCCGGACCTGCTTGAGCTCCTTCCAGAGCAGCTGGCTCACCTCAGCCCTGGGTTCACGGCCACTAGGTGGTTCTCCCAGGCGCCGTAGAGACCACGACTCCTTGGCTGCTGGATGCAGCTCGTCCTTGGAGCTAAGTTCTTGTAATAATCTGTTGTCTGTTTTGGCCCATTCATAGGGCAAGTGGAAGGCTTTGTACAGGGACCTTGTCTTCCTCATTGACCCTTCCCGGTTGGATGTGTCCTCAAGGTTCCATCTGCCAGAAATGTGGTACTGGGCAGGGGCAAGGACCAGCCCTGCCCGATGCTGGTGAGAATCCCTCCCAGTCTGACCCACTCACCTGCATTCTTGGGCATGGTTATTTAGCTAACCACTGAGACCCAGCCCATGATTTTCTGTCTCTCCCCAAGGATGTCTTGCTTCTTGACTGGCCAGAGCCCACATGTTCCTTGGAACAGCTGAGAGAGGACGTGCTCTTTTGCCTGCAAGACTCATTGCAGTGAACCCACATGGGCTCCCAGACTTGCTGTTGCCTTTCCTAGTGTTTGGTGCAGTTATTCTTTGAGAATTTGCATGAGATTGCACATGGAGCTCACCAGCCCAGATTGATTTTTTTAGCCACTATTTATAAATGCAAGTTCTTGACATATATCATTTCATCAAATTTCTATCATGTGTGAAAGGACTGTGGTTGCCACTTTAAAGAGGAGGAAAGTAAAATAGCCCCCAGCCCACACTAACAGGAGAGAGCTCAAGCCCAGATGGTTTTACCCTGAAGCTCCTGCTCCCCCACCCAGCCCCACGCTCCTTTCTGTAACTTCTCGCAGGTTTAACCAGCACATTCCTTCAGCAAGCATGGAGGCCAGCCTGGGCCTGCCCTTCTGCACCCTCTACTGTCCTGCCTTGTCTGGCTTTATGGACCATCTAGTCTCCCACTGACCTGAGTTGGGGGGTGCGGTTCCGAGCCTCTGCCCCTTCCCTGAGTGCCCTGTGCAGGACCAGACAACAGAGCAGGGGCTCAGGGAAGCAAGATGCCTCCCTGGAGGATGTGAGACCCGATCAGCCGGGGTGGGAGTCTCCATGGGTGGCTCATCTGCTGTGTTATTTTTTTTAAGTTATTTTTAATTAATCCGTTTTCTGTCTGCTCATAGAAGCGATGCATGCCTGTGGTAGAATATCTAGGAATTGTCCTCGAATCCACTCGTTTTCTTACCCCTCACCCCCTTACAGTCAACTCACCAGCCGCGTGTTATTCTCCTAGAACAGACGCCCCGACTCTGGCCATTCCCTGGTATCTGCGCCAGCTCACGGGTCTCCCTGCTTCCTCACCTGCTCCCCTTCAGTCCAGGCCCCACCCGGCAGCCCCAGGGAGCTTCCAATAGTGACAAAAACATCACAGCACTTCCCCAGTTAAGACTCTCCAGTGACTTTTCATGGTGCTGGGGGTGAAACCCAAAGCTCTTACCTTGGCTCCCACCTCCCTCTGCGGCCTCATTTCCCCACCAGCCCCACCATGGCTCCCCTCATTCCAGGCACACACACACACACACCCGCATGCACCCCGCTGCTGCTCCTCAGAAACGCCAGTCTCCCACCTCTGCTCTTTGCTCTGCTCCTCCTGCTCCTGGCATGGCTGACTACTTATCCTTTAGATGCAGAGTCAAATGTGACCTCTTCAAAGACACCTTCCCTGATCCCCTACCTGGAGTGACCCTCCAGGCCCATCCCACATTACTGAGTTTTATTATCTTGATCACACTGGTCACTTTGTGGAACTGTCTTGTTTATTTATTTCCATACTGTCTGTCCCCCCTGCCCCGTGAGACCACCAGCCTTGTCTGTCTTGTATCCCTCTGACCCCCAGTGCTTGGAACAAGCTTGGCATGTAGTACGTGCTCAATAAATATTTGGTGAATAAATGAATGATACCACAGAAGCATGTAAAGAAGAAATAGCGGATCACACTATTGAGCATTAGTGTAAGTGTGTGTGCACGTGAAAAATTAGTCCGTAGGGAAGAGACAAAAATGAAAGCTCAGGCTCACCTGCCCTTTTAATGATAGGTTTGGGGTACCTGGGCCTGACACATTGCATGCATGGGAGACACACTTGTGTCCTTGCGGGACATGTGCATGCACACCCATGCACACCTGTGCACACACAGACACCTGTCCCCATTCAGTAGCTATGTGACTTCTGTCTTTCACCTTTTGGGCCTCAGTTGCTCCACTTGCAGAATGGGGCTGATTGGGGCTGGGGTCCAAGGCCTGGGTGCCATGGCCTCTGGAGGTCAGCCCTTGCCAGTGGCCAGAGCACCACAGGCTGCAGGGAGGAGGGAGGTGTTTATTGATGTCCTCCTCCATTCAGGGCCACTCCCCACTGCCCTCTGGGTTGGGACTCTCACCCAGGCAGGAGGGAGTGGTCTGGGGTCAAGAAATTGGCAGAAAAGCCTGGAGACATGAGCTTTGCTGCTGGGAGGTAGATTACATTCACAGAGGTGTCTTGGGTCCATCAGTAGCTTCGGCTGGAAAAGCTTTAATTTTTGCGTGTGTGCTTGTTTTTTCAAAACTTTGCTTTGAAACACTTATTTATTGCTTGAACTTTTTCTTTCAATTGTTATCAAAGCATTTCCGTGAAATTAAAAATAAAAACTGTATTTCTACCACCATAAGGCCAGCAACTACCCCCTCCCTGCCCCTTGCCCTTTTCCAGAGCTGTACTATCCAATATAGTAGCCAGTAGCGACATGTGGCTATTTAGATTTAAATTTAAATTAATTCAACTTAAAAATTCAGTTTCTTAGGCACAGCATCCATGTTTCCGTATCTATGATGCTACCATATTAGACAGTGCAAATGTGGAACATTTCTATCATTGCAGAAAGTTCTAGCATTGGTCCTGAGATATTTCTAGGGATGCAGTCAACCCCAGTGTGCTTTGATTTGGAATGTCTGCCATCATGTATTTTTAGGAAGCCCAGAAGAAAGCAGCCACCCCTTAGCTTAGAGGACTAATTCAAGGCTGAAGAGGTTTGGTGACCTTCCAAAGGCCAGATCCTCTGGAAGTGTCATGAGTCTGAAATGTCTCTCCCCATTTCCCTCCCAAAGGTCCCAGCTTGATCTAGGAGAGGGGCTGGGGGAAGAGCGAGGGCTCTGGGGGGAGGGGCTGCCAGCCAGGGAGGTGCCCGTGCTGTGGAGCCTGCCTGGGGTGAGGGCAGATGTGGGGGCACTGGGGGGCTGCCCTATTCTCAGCTGGGGCCTGAAACATCACCATTCATTCCCTTTGGGTAAGCATTGTCCTCTTTAAAATATCGTTAGAAGTCTGGACTAGAGATCAAAGAAGGTGGCTGCTTCGTCCAAATTTGTGCTGCTCTGCTGCCTTGGGCCCTAGGCTTAGTTCTGTGCATTCATTGAGGGGAGGAATCATGAGAAATGGGTTCACAGTTCTCGAGGGTACAGCTGCCCCCTCCATTCCCCACCCCCAGCACCAACACACGAATTATGGCCACACTTACTCCCTTATCCCCTGCTTGGTCGGCAGATACTTTTCTGCTACCTGGAGGTACCTGAGAGAGGGAACAGTAAGTTAGGGAAATAAGATACAAAGTGTGAAGAAGGGAAGGCAAGTTGGGCTGACTTTGATCTCACCTTTGCAACAGTGTGGCTACTGTCCGTCCTACCTCCTGTTTCCCAAACATCCCCCATTTGAACCCCCCTGCTCACACTCATCTCTTCTGTTTTCTAGGGCTCCTGCTGTCACGTCCTGGCTGCCTTGAGTCTGTGGGGCCACGCAGCCTCCAGCTCACATCTCCAGGGCTCTGGCCCTGTCCAGCCCCTGGACCCACTCCCAAGTCTGCTCCTCACCCCGGCCTGGGCCGAGGGGGCTCCTCAAGCTTCTGGACACGGTGGGGGACAACAGCAGTCACGGTAGGTGGCATCCCCACTCTGCTTGCTCCCTGGCTCCTGGGGGTGCCCAAGACTTCTTGGTGCCTGGAACAGGAAGAATGTCTTTCCAGGTGCTGTGTCTGTTAGGATCCCTTTGATTGCAAGTAACAGAAAGTCTATTTCAATAAAGTGTTATTATTGATGCATATGACTGAAGAATCCAGAGACAGGATGGGCTTCAGGCAAGGCTTGATCCAGTGGCTCGAAGGATGTAACCAGGATCTGGTTTCTCTCTGTATTCTTCTACTCCTCTTCCTCAGTGACAGCTCCACTCCTAGTGGTCACAAGATGATTGCCAGTGGTTTCTTGGGCAACATGCTTCCCATTTTAAATTCAGGGTGGGGAGAGGAGACAAAATCTGCTTTCTTGATAGAACAAATAGAAGTCCTAGGGTTGAGTCTCATGGGCCCTATTGGCAGGATTTTAATTATCCTGAACTCTTCACTGGGTCTACCATAAGGCTTGGAAATACAGATGGGCTAGGGATCTGGGTCCAACCTTCCCCAGTCATGTGACTGGGAATGAGGGGAGGATGTTTTCTCAACATCCCCAAGGAAGCTTGGGGTCCTGTTGGCAGGAGAAGAGAGATGCCCCCCAACTGAAGGAGGCAAATAACAAATGATCATCATAAATGGAGTCTGCCCCGGGCACCTTGAAGCCAGACCTGGATGGCTGTGTGTCCTTAGGCAAATCCCTATGCCTCTCTGTGCCTCTGTTTCCTTACCTGATAATGAACCTCACCTGTCAGGAGTGCTTTGAGACCTACCTGAGGTGATGCACTGGCATCTAGAAGGTGCTCAGTAAACCCTTGTTCTTTGACCCTTCCTGCTTCCCTCCTGTTTTCATTTCCTGGCAATGAAAACAATACCATGGACTGGCTTAAACAATGGGAATTTATTGGCTTATGGTTTTGAGGCTAGAAGAAGTCCAAAATCAAGGTGTCATCAAGGTGGTGCTCTCTTCCAGAAGACTGTGGTGTTTTGGGGCTGGCTGCCAGCGATCCTTGGTCCTGGCTTTTCTGCCACATGGCGACACACATGGCGGCCTCTCTTGGCTTCTCAGTGCCATTGACTTCCTGCTTCTGGCTGCTTCCTGTGTCTGTCTCCTCTGAGGCCCTCTCTGTAAGGCCTCCAGTAATAGATTAAGACACATCTTCATTCAGTTGGGCCATGCTCAACTGAAGTAACCTCATCAGAAGGTCCTAGTTACAAGGATTCACACCCACAGGAATGGATTCAATTTAAGAAGGGAGTGGGCATATACCACTGAGGTGGTCCCCATTTGCAGAATGCAATTCTCTGGAGAGGAGCAGCAAGGAGCTTGCAGCAGCTGGGGAATGGACAGGGCAGCATTTAGTAGAGGGAGGCAGGAGTCTGGGGCAGCCTGGCCAGTCCTGGAGTTCTTTCTGGGGTGCAGAGCTCCAAGCCACCATACCTCCCTAGGGAGTTTGGGGCATCCTCATTTTCTCTAAACCTGGAAGGAGCTGTGGAGGGAGTATCCTAGTTGGGCTCCCTAGAAGCAGAGCCTGAGACGGGGATTTGAGTACATGTGCTTTATTTGAGGGCCGGTGGAAGGAAAGGGATTGGGGAGCAGGAGAGTCCAGTGAGGATGTGGTCTCAGGCAAAGTCTAGCCTTGGCCGGGTGTGCAGGGGGGCTCTGGAGCGTAATCCGCACCATACAGTTATCCCCCAGACAAAAGGAGTGGGCTTTTGTACCCCTGTACCAGTCAGTCATTGGCTGTGGGCCATTCCTGGGGAGGGAGTGGGCATATACCACTGAGGTGGTCCCCATTTGCAGAATGCAATTCTCTGGAGAGGAGCAGCAAGGAGCTTGCAGCAGCTGGAGAATGGGCAGGGCAGCATTTAGTAGAGGGAGGCAGGAGTCTGGGGCAGCCTGGCCAGTCCTGAGGGTCCCTGGTTTGCTGCCTCCTCTGACTTTTTCTCTTCTTGCCCCAGCCAGCAGAGCCCCTCCTTTGGAAAAGCCTCCTCCAAACCCAGGCACCTCGCCTTCCCTCTTCCCCCTGCTTCTTCTCCCTCTAGTGGTTCCTCTCCTTTCCCCTAAATCTTAGCCATGCAGTTCCCCTGCTTATTATGCTTTTCCTTGCTCTGCTTCACTTTCCCCTTGTCCTGTTTTTCCAGGTCAAGTTAAGGTCCCTCCTTTTCTGGGAAACCTCTGCTGACTGCTCTAGCCAATGGTTATCTCCTCTAGTCCTTCCTCCAGCTCCACCCTTTTAACAAATGGAAAGACTGAGACCAGAGTGCAGTAAAGATCTGCCCCGATCTCTCGGCTTCCAGCCTATCCCTCTTTCAGCAGTTCCTCATGCATACTCTATCGGTTACTGTATTGGTGCCAAAATGCGTTGCTCTCTTTGCCTTGGCTACCAGGAATCTCAAAGTCAGTTTGTGATCCATCTGACAAGTGCTCAGGATGGTTTGGCATGCAATTTCTTGATTGCCTTGCCCCTGTCTCCATCTTCTCTCTCATTTTCTCCTTATCCTGATTTCTTCTTTTATTTTTCAGCTTGTGCTGCTTGTGTTGTCAGCAGCCTCAAACTATTTTGGAAGGAGGTGGGGTGTGAATAACCAAGTTTGGCTGTAAATGAAGCATTCAGTGCTATCTGAAGCCGAGTGCTAGGCTTCCCCTTTCTAGGGGTAGCTCGGGTGGGGACTCCCCAGGCCCAGGGCCAAGTCTGTCCTCTGGGAGACACCAAAGCCTGACCAGGGTGCCTCCTGTGCCCTCCCTGGGCTGGGAATGGCATTGTTCTGCTTCCCACCTCCTTCTGTCTCCCTCCTCATCTTATCAGAAGCTAATGAAAGAGGCTGGGAAACCCAATCCTGTGGTAATTAAATTTACTTAACGGATATTCAAGTGGAGTAATGAGAAGTTTAATGCAGTGATTAGATTTTTCTTTAATTAATTAAAATGAACCATGTGTCTTGCCAGCAAACCAACTTGACCCTGTGCTTGAGAGAAGTGGGCAGAAACAGTGGGGGGCTTGTCTGGGAGGGGAGGGAGGGCCAGGGGGGCAGGCGCAGCCTCCTGCCTTGGTACTGTCTTCCTCAGAAGTCAACCTGGCTCTGATGCCCACTCAAGCCAGTCTCTGATTCAGCTCCCACTTTGGAGCCCCTTTGGGTGCCAGGTTTGGGCCAGACTTGAGTCACCCCAGGCTCAGGCATCTAGCAGTCCCCACCCTCAGAGCTGAAAACTGAACCACTGGGTGGGGTGGGGGGGTGGGGAGAAGGAGGAGAAGAATAACTGTGCAAAGTCTGTGGGTGGGGAGAGAGAGGGGAGCCGTGATGCTGTGACAGGCCAGGATGGAGGTTTCAGAGAGGAGGGTCAGCAAAGGTGGCTTAAAAGCAAGGGGCACTGAAGGAGGGATTTCAGGCACAGTGACAGGAAGAGGTATTTTTGGTGGTGCATCTCATTGCAGACTGTCACCCCACACCTTTACCTACATGTTCAGCCAGGCCTCAGTTTACCTCTTTTGGCACTGAACCATCTGGATTAATGGAGTGGAGGCACTGGGGCCAATAATCAAGAAATCTTAAATACTCCTCAGACCACTTCTTGGCTTGGGAATGCCTCCACCCGGAAGACTGGCTGTCCTTAATGATACTTAAGGCCAGTCTAGGGTGCAAAGAAGCAGTTTCCACTTGGGCCACTTCTGCTGGTAGTGGCTAGGGCAAAAGAAATCTGGGAATCCCAGCATAACTGTCTGGTGTGGAGCATAGGATGGGCCTTCCCAGAGTACAGAGCAGGCCTGGTGGGGACCCAGGAGCAGGATGTGTTGTTTCCTAACCAGTGGGTAAGGAGGGAAGGAGCCTGAGCCTTTCACAGGGAGGGCCAGAGAACTTTTACACTGAATCCTGACCCTAGCTCTACATGGAGCTCTGATCCCAGACCCACAATGAGCCCTGATTCCAGTCACATACTGAGCCGGACATGGCCCCACACTTAGCCCTGATCCTGAACAGAATGAACCTTGACCTTCACTCCACACTAAGCCCTGATCCTGGACAGACTGAACCTTCATCCCAGTCCCACACTGAGCGCTGATCCTGGACAGACTGAACCTTGATCCCAGTCCCACACTGAGCCCTGATCCTAGACAGACTGAACCTTGATCTCAGTACTGCACTGAGCTCTGACTCTAGCCCCAAACTGAGCCCTCACCCAGGCCCCACACTGAGCCTGGTCTTGTCATGGATATGCAAACAAAGAAACAGGCACCAGGGTGGGTGGGGTGAATGGCTCTGTTTACTCATCCCCACTTCTTGAGACTTAGCCCATGCCATCTCTGAAGGCTGTTGGCAGGACTCCTGTGCCAGGCCGTGAGCTAGGCTCTATGATGCTTGCTATGAATCAGACATGGTCCCTGCCCGCAGACTGGTGGGGGAGGCAATGACAGCACCAGGTGATCAGTGCCAAGGTGGGGGAGACCCAGGGTGCTGGGGAAGCCTGTGCATCTGCATTTAGAGCATTCTTCTGGCAGCATGTTTGGGAGGGGGAGGTCCTGGAGGCAGGGCCAGTGAGGAGGCTGAGATGGGGTCCTGGTGAGAGATGGGGAGGATGGCACTCATGAGGTGTGGGGGACCTAGGGTTTATGATTCTCCTCCAAGAACTGGCTGTGACTCTCCCAGGCCACCTCAGCTCATGTGAACCAAGGGACTCACCTGTGGGGAGAGCTAACTGTGTACCAGTCACTGAGCTGGTGATGACGATTTACAAGGAAGGAGTCTTTACCCATTTCACAGAAGAGGAGACAAAGTGCAGGGACTTGCCTAGTGCAGCTCAGCTTGCAGCAGCCAGGCTGGGCAGGTCCCCATGTGCTGCTGCTTCCAGGCCTGCACACTGATGTCCCTGCAAGTGAACCTGCTCTGGACCGCAGAGACTTTTCTTCTTATAACTTGCAAGAAGGAGGTGGGACTTGAGCACAGACTGGCATCCAGAGGAAGTGAAGAGGGCCTGGGCTAGACAGGGGAAGTGGCACCAGGCTGAGGCTCCTGCCCACGGGCCAGCTCCAGGGGACGTGTTGGACTCAGAGCTTGGAACTAATCCCCAAAAGGTGGGTCTTCCGTTTTCTTTATCCCCATCCTTTCCCTCTCAGGATCCCACCTCTCAGGGTTTCTGTTCCTCCATGTCCTTTTTTTCATGCCCTTTCTGAATCACCAGGTCTAGAGAGGCCACTCAGCCAGCTTTCCACTGCCCAAATGGGGAAACTGAGGCCCTGAGCAGCACAGGGACCTGCCCAAAATCATGGGGGCTTTGTCTCCCACATCTCTTGAGGTGAAGAAACTGAAATCTCATGATCTTGAATTTATACTTCAAAAACAAGGAGTGTGTTTGTTTGCTTACTTTCCCCAGGATGAGTGGCCTTGAGGGGCTTGTGCACCCCCAGGTTCACTCTCATGTGGGCAAACTCACCCATATGCACTCAGGCATTCCCAGGTTCTCTCACACGTAGACACACGGATGCTCCCCCAGGGCGAGTGGGCATTGTGCCCCCTAAGACATGTTCACCCCCTTCCTGGCTTCCAGGTGCTGGATAAGTATTGGCACATTTAATTCTCTCAATTAAAGAGAGAACCTTTAATTCTGTGGAGTGGAATTATTATTCTACAGGTGAGAGAACCAGGGCTCGGGAGCTCGGCCACAGTCACAGGTTAACTACAAAGACTGAACTCGCCTGATAAGCTCAGATCCTTGTTCCAAGCCACCCCCTTCACAATCACCCCCTCCTTGCCAGCAGCTCCTCCTCCCTCCTTCTCTCTCTGCCCTGCACACCCTCCCTGCTCCATCCCTGACGCATCCCTGCCGCTTCCTCACTTGCCTTGTGCTCCAGCCAAAACCAATGACTCTTCCCCACCGCGCCCCACTCTTGTCCACCTCCAGGCCCTTGCTCAATCTGCTCCAGCCCCCTGCGGTTCTCCCTGGCCCTACTCCATTTGCCAAATCCCCTTCATCCTCTCAGGCCCAGCCCAAATGCCACATCCTTCATGAAGACTCTGTATCTGCCCTCACCCCACTCAGAAGTGGGTCCTCTCTCCTCTGAGCGCCAGCCTCCAGCTCTTTGCTTGCCCCTCTCTTAGACTCCCGGCCTCCCTATGTCTGACTCTGCAGCTGGTGGATGGTGGGGTTGTCAGCTCACCCAGCCCTCCCATGCCAGTTACCAGCAGGTGTGCAAAAGGGAGCTGGGGTCCTCGCTTTGGGAGGGGCTGCACCTCCACAAACCCATCTCTTTCTTCTCCCGCTGCTGCTCCTCAGCAGTCCTGGCTTGCCTGGTCCCAGCCACCACCCCACTCCACCTGGCCCCCCTGAGGAGACTAGGCCCCCCCGGCCACCTCCTTTATCCCTGACTGGGTGGGGTGGGGCTTCCAGCCCCAGTAGACTCCTTGTTGCATCCTCACATCACGCTCGGGGCATGGCCTAGACTCTGGGGGCAGGAACGAGACAAACCCCACTCTTATGGCTCACTGGCAAGTGTTGAAGCCTGTAGATGCCAGGGGTTGCCAGCCTGGGGTGCTGAGGGCCCGGGGGGCTCTACCTGGGTCCATCTACTGGCTCTACAACCTTGAGCAAGTTATGTACCCTCCCTGCACCTCAGTTTCCTCATCTTTAGAATGGGGCAATATCAAAACCTACTCCATAGGGTTCTGAGGATGGAACGAGTCTGCACGATGTAAAGCTTGTAGCACAGCACCTGACATGTGGTGCGTGCTCCTAAATGTTGGCTGTCACAGTCGTAACGGGGGCAGTTCACCCCGTGAAGATAGCATGTGAAGGGAGTTTCTAGAAGGTGTGATGCATGAGTGGCAACTTGAAAGATGAGCCGCAGAAGGCAGGAAAGGGCATCAGGAAGAAGGAAGCACATGGGCAAGGGCCTGGAGGCAGGTGGTTGGGATATAAGAATGGGACCTGAGGGGGATGGGTGACCACAGGGTCACACCAGGAGTCTCGACTTTGTCCTGTAGCCTGTGAGGGGCCATGGCAGGGGGTGGTTTTTTTTTTTTTCCTTTTTCTTTTTCACCATAAAAGCAATATTTTCTCTTTGCAAAAAAAAAAAGAAATTAAAATTATATATAAGTGTATCCTGCGAAGTAGGAAAGATCCTTCTCTGCCCTTAAATCCCACTCTGCCAAGGTCCCACTGCCATTGGTTTGGTGTGTCTCCTCGAAATTTTTCTGTGCCTTTACAAACATTGTATATTATTTTTTAAAAGAGGAATGGAATCACAGTATGCACATTATTCTACAATTTACATTTTTCACTCAACAGTGTGTTGTGGGCATCTGTCAACGTCAGGGCATACAGATCTACCGTGGTCTTTTTAATCGTTGCCTAATATTCCATTGTTTGGACAGAGGGTAATTTATGTAACTAGTCCCCGGTTGATGGATATTTAGGTTGTCTTCAATTTTTTCACTCTTAGAAATAACGCTTCAGTGAACATCCATGTATATCTATCTTGCTGACACATGTAAGCATTTCCGTGAGATAGATTTCTAGATGTGGAATTGCCAGGGTGAAGGGCATTGCTTATTAAATTTTGATAGGTCCTGCCACATTGCTCTTCAAAAACGTTAGGCCAGTTTACACAGCCACCCTCGTGTATGTGAGTGACCGCTTCTGCACACCATCCCTTGCACTGTACAGTAAATCTTTTTAATTTTTGCCAATCCAGAAAAATATCTCACTGTGGTTTCAGTGCTCACATTCCTTCTCCCCAGTGAGGCTGAATACCTTTCCATGCGGCTATTGGCCATTTGCATCTCTTCCTCTTTGAAATGACTGTTTGTATCCCTTGCCCATTTTTCTTTCCTTTTGGACTTTTCCTTATTGACGTAAAAGAGCTTTTAGTATATTAGGGCTTTTAAAACTTCTGTTTATGTGTGTTGGATATATTTTCCCTAGCCTGCCGTTTGTCTTTTTTAACTCTGTTTATGGTACCTCTGGCCGTGTAGAAGGTTTGGATCCTTATTTAGTCAAATCTGTCAGACTTCTCCTCAGGGCCTCTGGGTTGCACGTCTTGCTTGGCAAGGCTTCCTGGAAGAGTTTTAAGCAGCGCCGAGATAAGACCAGATTTGTGACCGGGGAAGGTCACTCGGACTGCCAGTTGGGTGGAGGGGAGACCGCAAGCAAGAAGACAGATGGCCGCTGAGACCATCGGGCTGGGGCGGTGGGGGCGGATTTGGGGAGTGGATGCGTCTGAGAAATATTTAGCAATTGGCTGACCGCAGTGATGGGATGTGTGGGTGAGAGAGGGGAAAAGAAGAACTCTGGAGCGACGCCCAGGTGTTCAGCTTGGGGGACTGTGACTGGTGTCCCCACCACCCTGAGATGGGGACGGGTCCGAGGAGGGACAGGCACGCAGGCACACACATGCACTCACCTTGGCAGGGACATGTACCTATAAGCACATGCATGCACTCACATGCACTTGGTCCAGCCTCCCACTCAAGCAGCGCATATGGCTACCTGGACGTCCTGCAGACACGCACACTTGTTCTCTGGCTCCCTGAAAGTGTCAGCTTCTTATGGAGTATCTTCTATTCACCAAGTACTGTGCAGGCACTACACATGCACTCACACACTCTCTTTAATCTCTACAACCATATGAAGTGTATAGTTTTACAGACGAGAAACCAGACTCAGAGAGGTTAAATAACTTTCTCCAGGTCACAGAGCTGATGAGTGGTGGAAAGAGGATTTTTTTCACTGACTTAGCTCCAACCATCCACAGATAGAATTCCTGCTAGGGCATCAAGGAGCCAGTGATTAATTTCTAACCTGACCGTCCCAGTGTCATTAGGGGCTCTTAGGATGAGCTCTGGGGCCAGACTCCCTGGGTTCAAAATGGGGCTCTATTACTCACAAGGCAAGTTACTTCATCTTTCTGTGCCTCAGTTTCCCCATCCTGAAAACATAGACAGTCACAGTACCCACCATATAGGGTGCTTATGGGAGTTAAATGAGTTAGCATATGTAAAGTGTTTAGCCCAGTTGGGGGCTCATCGGATGCTGTCTATGACGATGGCACTGATGACGATGATGATGATGATGACAGTGCTTCCTTTTGCCCCAGTGCTTTGCCTTCTTCTCCAGCTCCCCTCCATCTTCCTTCCACCCGTCATCTCATTCCTATGCCAACTTGTCCTCTATTGCCCATAGAAACTTCTTTCAATATTCTCCTTTGTACCTTTGTCTTCTGTTTTCAGTCCCAAGCCCTTGGCAGACAATGAATTAAAGCCCAATCAATCAGCGAAAACCATTCAGGGAAACACCATTCATGTTGCACTCAGGAATTCTCACCCAAGCAGTTCTAGCCAGGCGTTTTTACAAGCCTGAGCCTTCATCCCATTGTGGACTGGGTCTCTGAGAGCCACACCACCACAGTCTGATTTTAAAAGCCCCTTCCTCCCTGAGTGAGCATGCTCGAGGGTACTTTGGAGCCCGGGGTCCCAGCCGACCCCAGCCCAGCCACGTGCCATCGCTGGATCTCTGAACCCAGGACCAGTAATTCTCAGCCATCATTGGCCAGGGAAGTTGCCCCCAGGAAACAAAAGCAGAAAGCACAGCAAATTCCAGAGCACAGCTCCTCCTTATGAGAAGATCTCAGCAAATCCTTTGATCAGGAGAATGGGTGCGAGGTGTCCACACCAGTTAAAACCTCAGGCCTGCACCCAATTTAAAATTTCTTCCAAATCAAAAACTCACAGAATTCACCAAATTCACCATTATATGTTTCTCACCATCTGTCTTAGTTTGCTAATGCTGGAGAATGCAAAACACCAGAGATGGATAGGCTTTTATAAAACGGGGGTTTATTTCACTACGCAGTTACAGTCTTAAGGCCACAAAGCGTCCAACCAGCACCAAAAACGTTTGCCCCACACAAGACCACAAAGATAATGGCATTTGGGGGTCACAATACACTCAAACCGGCACACCGTCAAAATAAGCTCCCAAGTAAATAAACCCTCATGCTAAAGAACAGATCCGATTAGAATTCTATTAGTACAGCCCCAGTTATTGCCCATTTCCTTGTATAATTTTTTTCAATTGCACTCTATCAGCCTCACCCTTTTATTCTTAACTAAGGGGATGGCAGGACTCAGTTCAGTGCCTCCCCAGGGAACAGCCACACCCCATCACAGTCCCCCCACCCCAAAGCCTCTGAGAGGAGGATCCTTTATGACTGCTCTTCTAGAAACACGTGTCCCCGAGTCCCACCGAGAAATTGGAACCTGCCTTTGTCCCAGAAGCTTCTTCACTTTGACCTGACCCCCCTCCTACAGGACATCCCTGCTGTCCCCCTGCAGAGTGTCCTGCAGTGCCACAGTTTCCAGCTACCCTGGCCGAACCAAACGAGCCTCCTGGATGCCAGAGCCCAGCAGGACCCAGTGTCCGGTGCTCACACTCAAGAAACATCTCCAGTTTGCCAGAAAAGCTCTCACAATAGAAGAGTCTTCCTAACAGCCTCAAAGAAGCTGTTGTACCCACTTCTGGGGAGACAGTGTATTCTACTACGGCAAGGTCTTATTTCTTGGAAAAAGGAGGGAAGTCACGGGGCATTTACAGAATCTAACAGCTTTAAACCCGAGAAGCCTCCTCTGGGTCTCCCACCAGCCCCTGTTTTCATTTCAGGGCCGCCTCTTCTCCCTGACCCCTATGTTGTCCCACAGGAGCACATAGCATTTAAGGTGATAATTGCCAAAGTGGAGCGCCAATACATTCAAAATGCAAATCTATAATTAAGCTCGCATCTAGTTGTCCTCATTTGCAGCTCTGAGGTCCTGCTAGAGATTCTCTTTATCCTCTGAGTGTTCCATCCAGGGCAGGGATTTTCTGCACTGGGGCTACAGGGGTTTTCTGAGAGCTGGTCCCAGACCTGAGTCAGGGATAAAGCTCTGAGGACACCACAGCCTGGGTTCTAAAGTCAGTTTTGAGCCCTTAAATGTAGGCCAGGGCTCTAACTGTTGTGGAGATGCCACTACCACCCTCAGGCCACACCCCCCTTCTCTCCATGAGGATAGTCCTGTTGGTGGATCCCTCTGCAGAGCCTGAAAGCTCCTTTTCCTTCTGGATGGGGAACCCTTCAACTCAGGGCTCAAGATTCTTTATCACTCACTGAAATCCTAGATATTTAGGGGCTCCCAAATGGCACTGAGTGCTCGCACCCAGAAAGTCATCCAAACATGTTCTCAAACCAAATATGGCAAGGTCCCGTGCTCCCAAGTGGCCTGCAGGGATGTAGCAAGACAGGCAAGGTTGTGCTGCACTAGTGAGTACTCCCCGAATTCTCAATGAATTAATGCAATGAAGGTGCCCTTCTTCTTTCTTCCTCTGCCATCTGAATTCACATTACATGCCAAGTGCAGGAAGGGGCAAGGGGAGTGGAGCCGTGGGCCATCCGGTCACTCGGGGACCCAGGCTGACAGAAGTGCCACCGTCTTGTAGTACCCCCCCACCCCACGTGGCCTCCTTTGGTCACTGTGGCAGAGAAGAGAGAACTGTAGGGTCACTCACTGGGTCTTAAAGGCTTTGGCCCAGCATGGCACGCATCACTTTTGCTCACAGCTTATTGGCTGGAAGGGTCTTCTCACATGGGTCCTCATAACTGCCAGGGGGCTGAGGAAATGTGGGGGAGCCCTCAGACAACTGGGGAGTAGGGAACTTCTCTGGCATAGGGAGTTATGGGGCCACTCTCAGAACATGGGTTTCATTAGAGCCAAGGCCGTGCCTTCCTGTTCATTCTCTCCACCTGAGGTGTCTCCAGGGAGGCCCAGAGTGAAGTGGGAAATCTTTAAGGAGGATCCCCCATGGATCAATGAGCCCCACAGCTGGCCTAGTCCCTCCCCTACTGCCCCAGGCTGTGGCACAGGCTGGGGTTTGACAGCCTCTCGTGTCACTCAGCTCTGCCTCTCCCCGTTACCCACACTGATCGCTTTCTGTACCAACACTATCCCCTCACTTGTCAGGAGGAGAAGCAGGAGCGGGAGTGAGGATGAGTTCAGCTATGGAGGGACAAAATTCAAGAGGCGATGTCTAGAAGCCGCTGAATAAGGGCCTCGAGCTCAGGAGAGCACTTGGCCTGAGACAGAGAATTAGAAGTTGTTGACTTTCTTCCAGACTTTCATTTCTTCAACAAATAGGTACTGCGTGGCTGCTGAGGGCAGTGTGACGTATTGATTTAAAAGGCAGGCTCTGAATCCAGAACACCAGGGATGGAAGCTCGGCCCAGCCCCTTGTTAGCTGTGTGAGCTTGAGTTAGTTACTTCTCTTTGCCTCAGTTTCCCCTTCTGTAAAATGGAGGTATTGATAACATCTGTCTGTTAGTGTGGTTATGAGTTACATTTTTGAGTTCATATCTGTAAAGTGCTCAGAACAGCGCTGGGCACCTGGTAGGAGCTCTGTAAATGCTGGCTATCATCATCGTTGTCATCGTCATCATCATCCAGTGCCAGAAACTGCGCTAGGTGTGGTGGGAGTAGATGCCAAGGTCCCTGCTCTCATGTGCAATCAGGGAAATGGAAAATAAATTAATTAAGATGATTTCAAATAGTGATAGTTGCCGTAAAGTATTAAATCAGGAGCACAAAAATATGCTTAACATCCTTGGTTATTAGGAAAGTGAAAATTGAAATCACTAAAAGATACCACTACACAGCTAACACAGTGACAAAAAGAAATTGGCCATACCAAGTGCTGATGAGGATACAATCAGCTGGAACTCTCGTACATTGCAGGTGGAAATACAAAATGGTACCACCACTCTGGAAAACAGGTTGGCAGTTTCCCATAAAGTTAGAAACACACTTACTGTGCTACCCAGCAACCCTACTGCTAGATATTTATCCAAGAGAAATAAAAACATATATTCACACAAAAACCTGTGTGCAAATGTTTATAGTGGCTTTATTCATAATTGCTCCAAACTGGACATAGCCCAAATGTCCTTTACCCAGTGAATGGATAACAACAGAATACTACTCAGCAATAAAAATGAATGAAACTGTGATGTAAGCAACAACACAGACAAACCTCAAATGCATTATGCGAAGTGAACAACAAAGCCAGACTCATAACAACTACGTACAGAGGATTCCATTTGTATGACATTCTGGAAAGGGCAAAACTACAGGGACAGAAAACGGAGCAGTGGTTGCCAGGAGCTAAGGGTGGGGGAAGGAAGGGGTTGACAGAAAAAGGGAATTTGGGGGTGACTTAATTGTTCTCTATCTTGATTGTGGTGATAGTTGCACAGCTGTAAACAGTTGTCAAACTCATACAACTTTCACAAGAAAGGGTAAATTTTACCGTAGGTAGTTTATACCTCAATAAACCTGACCAAAAAAAAGTCCACTGTGAGATTGTTGAACCAGGGAAAACCAAATTACAAATCAAGCAACCCATCAGGGTCGTGTGGCACTGAGGAAAGGGGGCTCCCCACACTGGGTGGTCGGGGAGGACTTTCTGAGGAGGTCTTGGAACCGAGGCCTAAGTGAGGAGACAGAGCCAGGCTCAGGCAGACCTGAAGGAAGCGTGTGCCAGGCCGAGAGCAGCCCGGCGGCCTGTGGGCTGGAGTTGAGGGTACAGGAGGAGAGGGGTGGGAGACAGGCGGGGACCAGACTGGATATCGCCCTGCAGGTCAAGCAAAGGGGTTTGGCCCTCCTCTGGGGGACATAGGTAGAGGAGGATTGAAGCATGGGCATGGGTGAGATGGCCTGGGGAGGAGAGAGGAGAGGAATTTGGGAAGCAGGCTTGTGATGGAGTTTAGAGGAGGGGAGGAGGGGTGAGAAGCCAAGGGAAGAGAGTGTTTCCCGCAGGAGGGAGTGGTCAGCCCCAGAGTCCCTGCCGGGCCTTGCAGGAGGGCTGCTCGGGGCCCAGCATGGGCAGATGGAGTTCTTGGGGACGTTGCTGGGGTATTGCCAAAGCCAGGTGCGCCATGCTGAGGCATTTTGGGGGCGAGGGCATGTTGGTGAAGCTTCCGGGGGGCAGTGAGATGGGCTTGATGGGCAGCAGTGGGAACTTCAGCGAGAACAGGGCAGGGCACCATTTGTGTACTTGTGTGTTTGCGTGTGTAGTCTGAATAACAGTGCAGAGGTGGTGCTGATCTGTGAAGGTTGTTGAGACCGATAGCAGGGAGGGGCCTGGCAGGGCCTTGAGTGCCGGACCAGGGGTTTTATGTTTCTGGGGCTGTGGTCAGTGGAGGGGGCTGGGCTGGGGCTCGGGATCTGCCCTGGGGAGCCTGTGCTGAGCTGGGACGTGCTATCTCTCTAGTGCTAACTTCCTGCTCTTCCTCCACAGTGCATGCTGGGACTGCGACGGACAGGCTGCCGCTCCCGGGGCCCCCAGAGGCCCAAATGTTTGCCCCCCGGAGCCGTCTGACCCAGGTAGGGGTGGGGAGGTGGGCTCATGCCCCCGCCTCAGGCCTGTGTGCGGGCGGGAGGGCGTGAGGCCTGAGGACCAGGCCGCCACATCCTTGACCCCTGACCGGGCTGGCCCTCCGAGAATGAGCCAGGGCCATGGTGGGGTCACGCTATGGGGACCGAAGGCCCAGCAGCAGCCCGTCCTCACCAGGCCACTTCCCCAGGGAGCGGAGAGGCCCCGGGCACATACTTTCTGCAGCCCCAGTTTTGCTCTCACGTGTTCGCTGGCTGTCTGCGGTTTGGTCAGGATCCCTTTCGCGACACACACCTGCCAAGTGCTTTGGCTGTGGGAGGTTTTGAGTCTGTGGTTTCGCTCCCCTTGCTGTCTGTCACTCTACCTTTTGCTGCCGCGTGTCACTCTACGCTGCCTTGCTCTGCGTGTCCACAAATGACAGCTCGTACCCTGCAAATCCCTGGCTTTCTGGGGACTCCCCAGAGCAGGGACTCCTCCCCAGCACCAGGAAAGAGCCCCTTTGGGAACTCATCTTCACTTTCAGTTCCTCTGCGTTGGGCCTAACAGAAGGGATTTCTCTGCTGCTCCTGGAGACCCCAGGTGGAGGCTTTCTGCGTGCTGCCAAGTTCCCCAATGGCTGGGATGGGATGGGGAGGTAGGGTTGCCAGATAAAATACAGGACACCCAGTTAAATTTGAATTTCAGGCAAAATGTCCCAGATACTACATGAGACATTATTTGCTAAATCTGGCAGTCCTGGGGGTGCTAAACTCCTAGCCCCCTCCCCTCTGTCCAGTCCTCCCTGCCATGCCCACTCAGGCTCCTCTGGTCAGCAGCCTTCAGTCCCTGTGGCCAGTGTCCCAGAGCTGGGGGTGGCCCAGCTGCTCAGACCACCATCTGTGGGTGTTTCCTGACCTCTGGGTCCCATAGGCCGTCCCTGAGGCAGAGACCAGGGGTTCCCACACCGGAGGCTCAGACAGCGGTTCTGGCTGTTGGGGGTGCATTAGGGCTTCTTTTCTTTCCTCTCTGGCTCCCTGAGAGCAGAGTCCAGGCTGAGGAGGTCACTGGGTGGGGCGGGCTGGGGCTTTGTGCCTGTGAACAGAGCTGCGAGACAGGCATGGAACTGTGAAAGGAGCCAGCGTGTTCTGGAAATAGAAAATTGTTTCTTGAGGTTGTGGCAAGAGCAGGGAGCAAGAGTTGGGTGATGGGATGAGATAGGGCTGGATATTGGAGGGCTTGGAATGTCCTAGTCTGCATCCTTTAACATCGGAGAGCTGGAGGAGGTGTTTTCTCCCCAAGTGGAATCATTTTTTCTGATTATTAAAGTAATGTGTTTTCTACATGTTATCTATCTACCATCCATCATCCATCTATCTATCTATCTATCTAATCTCCATATCATAGTATATCGATCTATCATCTATCTGTATCTATTTACTATCTTTATCTAATATATTTCTATCATCTTATCTGGCTGTCTATCTCTGTATCTTTTTATCTATAACAACCCAAAAGTTTTTAAAGCATAAGGTTCGAGCCCTTCCCATATTGTCTTCTCCTCAGGGCTAACCACTGCTAACTAGTTTGATGTATATTCTCCCAAACTTTTTCCGTGCACTTATAAACACATTTTTAAAGGAAAAAAAAAAAAAGGGATCATACTGGGTATACTTCTGTCATTTGATTTTTCACTTAACAGTATATTATATAGATCCATCCAGGTTCTTCCATAGAGTTCTTCCCTATCCTTTTACATCCATTGGAAATTATTTATCAATTATCAGTCCTGTCTGTGGCCATTTAGGTTGTTTCCAGCATTTGACTGTTTGTAAACATCACTCGGTGAACTCCTGTAGGTACGTCTGTGTGTACTTGTAATGTGGGTTCTTCGAGAATGCTTCTGCAAGGAGACTGCCCGGGTCAGAGGGCACACACATTTGGGACACAGAGGCCAGGGAAGGCCTGGCTGAGAGGTGGCCCTTAAATGAAGACCTGCAGGAACTGAGATGTCTGGGTGGAGTGCGTCCCAGACAGAGGGAACAGCGAGCCAAGGGACCTGAGTCACGAGCAGGCCTGGCCTCTCGGGAGCACAGCCAGGACAGTGTGGCTGGAGCAGGATGAGACGAGCAAGAGAGGGAGAGTGGGAGATGGGGCTGGAGAGGGAATGGAGAGCCCGATGGTCCGGGCTTTGTGGGCCAACCTAAGGACTCTGGCTGTTACTCAGAATGAAATGGGGAGCCATGGAAGGTTCTAGATAGTGATATGATGTGATCTGAGTTGCATTTTAACCAGATCTCTCTGACCACTGTGAAAGAGGTGAGGGTGGAAGCAGAGAGATGCGTGAGGAGGCTGTTGCAGTGATGGGGTGGGGGGATGTGGTGGAGCTGGTGAGCGGTGGGCAGATGCCGGATGTACGTTAAAGGCAGAGCCAGTAGGATTTGCTGACAGATTGGATGTGTGGTGTGTGTGAGGGGGAGGGAAGGGAACTGAGGGTGACTGCACGGGTTTGGGCCCAAGTATCCGGAAGGATGGGGTTGCCATTCCCACAGCCGGGGAAGAGTGGGGAGGGGCAGGCCTGGGGTAGGGCAGTGAGGAGTTCAGCGTGTACACAACTAGCTTCACAGTTTGTGGGTCCCAGTGCAAAATGAAAATGGGGGGTGGTGTTTCTTGTTTAAAAAATTAAGACTTTCCAAGTGGCGATCGCAGGGCACTAAGCCAAGTGTGGGCTCCTTCAGAGTGTGAGGCCCTGTGCAAGGGTGTGGGTCACCTGCCCTTGGAGCCAGCCCTGGCTGTGGACATGTCAAGGGTGAGAAGCCAGGAAACATCCGCGTGGAAATGTGGACTTGACAGCTGGATCTAAGGGGCTGAAGTCCAGGGGAGAGGACTGGCCTGGAGATACAAATTCGGGGTCATCAGCATAAAGATGGTATTTGAGGTTGGATGAGATAGTCAAAGGAGTGAGTAACAGGTAGAAAAGAAAAGTCCAGAGACCAAGCCCTGGGGCCTCCATTGGTTAGAGGTGGGAAAAGGCCACTGGGAAGGAACAACCAGTGAGGTGGAAGAGAATCAAGCAGGTGTGTTGTCCTGAAGCCAAGGGCAGGCCACATTTCAGGCATGTGTCAAATGCTGCTGAGAGGTCAAGTAAGATGAGGGTTGAGAACCAATCACTGCATTATCAACCGGGAGGACAGGGGTGGTGTGGTGAGGGTAGTCTCAGCAACCAGAGGGAAATGCATCTCATTGATTTGCAAGAGCAAATTTATTTATTTATAAGGGGTTAAGAAACTTAACATTTAGCTTATATGTGTTGCAAATGGCTGTTTACAGTTTTTTGTCATTTAAGTTTGTTTATGAGTATTTTGTTTTAACCTCTGGAGTTTAAAATTGTCCTGCAGTCACATCTGTCACTCTTCCTATAGTATTTCTGTCTTACCCACCCCAAGGTTTTAAAAATATTCTCCTGTATTTTCTTCTAGTTGTTTATGATATTTAGAGATATTTAAATCTCCAGCTCATCTGGAACGTGTTTGTGTGTGTGGTCTGAGGTAGGGATCTCAGTGGTTTTCCCCGAATGACTAGTGGGTTGTTTCAGTACTGTTTATTGAGTCAGCCGTCCTTTCCCCGCTGCTCAGACGCTCCATTCCCGCCATCTGCTAAATGTTCCCGTAGTCTCATGTCTGTCCAGGCCTCGCTGTTCAATTGCATTGATCTTTGCCTGGGGAGAGATTTACCAAGGTGAAAGAACAGCCGTGGTGATTGATTGGGGGTAGAGTGGGAGGAGGTGGGAGGAGGGGAAGCTGAGAGGAGGCAAAGCCAAGTCGGGGACCGGAGCTCTCGGGCTTCTCCTGTCAGCCTGCACCACAATTCCAGAAGGTTGGTGTCCTATGTTCCCATTTGCAGACGAGGAAACCGAGGTTCACAGGGACTTGTATCACGTGCCTAATGTCATCAGCTCTTGGGTGGTGACGCTGACACTGGAAGGCAGCTTGCTCTGGCTCCCACGCTGTGCTCTGTCCCTCTCAGAGGAGGGGGAGGTGAAGAGAGGGGCTTTCAGGAAGGCTGGAAGGGCTCCAGCCACAAATTACCACCACTACCAACCTCCCCCACACAACCTACTCTGCTTCCTTGCCTGCCATTTGGCTGGTCTTGAAGGTTTTCCCATTTCCAGGAGCAACCTGTTAAAACCAAAATACTCCTGGCAGGGAATCACACGTTAAGTTTACTGCTAACATCTTAATTATCAGTTAACACCTCTGCAGGGATTAGCTGACAGCCAGCTGAGGACACTGAATGAGGGGGTGGGTGTGATGTGTCTTTGGGCTGGAGAGGGGAGGGGTTAGAGGGGAGGGGCAACTACCCAGCAATTCACAGCTCTGGGCCTGGGTGGGATAGAGAGGGAGGTGGGGTTGGATCCTTGTGGGAGGGGCAGGGGGGCAGAGCTGAGAGGGAAAGCACTGCAGAGGGGGGCGGGGGAATGTCAGCTTCTCTGTGGAAACCTGGGGTTGGGGCTTACGGAGGGAGCTGGCATCTATTATACACCTGCTGAGTCCCAGCACCAGGGGAGGCTTGTCATGTGCCCAGTCTTGGGAAGGTCGGAAAATCTGCCACCCATGAGCCACCTCAGGCACCAGCTGTCAGCAGTCACTTGGAGCTGAGACCTCTCTCTGACACCCAAGGACTAGATCTGTCATCTGGCCCTGAAGAGTAGGAGGGAGAGGGGCTGAGACATCTGAAGCCTCCTCTAATTCTTTGAGGATAAGTCTACTCTGCCAGGGTCAGGGCTCAGAGTATGACCAGGGTCAGGGCTCAGTATGTGACAATGGTCAAGGTTCAGTATGTTGCTAGGATCAGGGCTCAGTGTAGGGCAGGGGTCAGTGCTCAGTCTTTGGCCCTGGGGAAGAGAAAACCTAAGACTCCAAGGGTGAGTGAACTCCTTAGCCTGAACCAGGATATAACAGAAGGCCGAGGTGGGTACCAGGTGGGTGGTATTTCTGCCACCCCACTGATGCTTGGGGCTGATGTGGGGGGATCTGGTGGGCAGCATGTAAAAAGAAGATATGACTGTTTCTCTAAAGCTGGGCTCCTCTCCCAAAGGGGCTTCCTTCCCCCTGCACCTCACCCTGCCCTGGAGGGACTGATCTGCATCTTTGCGGGGGTCATCATGTGTCTAAACGTGACCAGCTGCCCAACTGCTTCGCCACTGTTGGAGGACTCTGGCTTTGCTTCTTGGGACCCTGGGGCTAAAAGCAGTCCCTCCCTCCCCTCCCCCTGCCCCAGCTCTTCCGTCCCTCCTCCTCCTCTCTCCCGTCCTCCCCTTCTCCCTCCACTTTCCCTCTCCTCCCTCTCCCTCCCCCTCTCCATTTCTTCCCTCCTCTCCTGGTCCCCTCCCCTGGCCTTGCACCCAGCTGCCTGCAGTCAGACCCCGAGGCACCCGGGCACCCTCTTCCAGCTCCAGGCTGGCATAGCTCCAGCTCATTCCTCACACCCTCCCAAAGGGCTGCGGGCTCGGCCAGGGGGAAGGGGACAGGTAGTGATGAAGTAAGACTTCGGAGGAGGGGAGCTGAGCCAGTGGTGGTGAGGAACAGGCCAGGCAGGGGGGCCTATGTGAGGAGGGTTCCCCGGGGCAGGGTGAGGCACGGGGCCAGGTCTGGAGGTGCTGAGGTGGAGCCTGTCAGGGAGCTGGTATGGGGGTGAGGGGGCTGGGGGGTCTGAGGGCCGGATGGCAGTGGCTTTAGACTTTATTCCCCAGGGCCAATAGTTTCCAAACTCTTTTTTCTTTGGCAGCTCAAACTTCTCACATAGAAGCCTAGACTGGAAAACAGACTCGGTCATGCATTCAGCAAATATTTTCTGGGCACTTACTCTTCCAGGCCCAGAGGTAAAGCCATGAACAAAACAGAAAATATTTTCCTACCCTCAGGGAGCTGGAAGTCTGCAGGGAGGCTGTGGCAGAAGGCAGGGCCTTACCCTGCTCCCTCCATCTGATGGCCTCCTGAGCAGCTCCCGGGCTGGTTCTGGAAACTTGCTCTCCCTGCTGGGCACAGAAGAAGTTGAAAGAGAGGATTCCTTTCTGCTGCTGGGAGAGAGCATGGATGGGATCCTGGGGAGACAGGAAGTGAGCCCCAGAGGAAAGTTGAGAAGGAGCCCCCACCCTCTGTGGGCTCCTCATGGGGTGGAGAAAGGGGTCCGTGCCCTGCCCTTGCCCTTGAGGGTGTGGGAACCAGCTGTCCCAGTTTTAGTGCCTCTCAGTCCCACAGTGGGTGGTCACCTTCTCACAGCCTCTCTGCCCCTGAGCTTGGCCTCTGCCCCTGGCCACTCCAGAGCATCCAGCCAAGCTGTGCTCTGTCCCCTGAGAAGCTGGCTGTCCTGGTCATTGTGCCAGCCACGCCCAGGGGGCGCCGGAATCCCCAGGAGGCTCCCTCGGGCAGTGCTGAAGAAGGGGCAAGGGGCAGAGGCCTCACTGCCATGGCTGAGCTGCCTTCAGGGCCCAAAGGGGGCTGGGGCCTGATCCAGCGGGTGGACCCCATTCTGAGGCCCAGGGAATCTGGGGGAACTTGAGATAGGAAACCACAGCAGAGCTGTCTGCCCTTCTAGTGTCCGCCTTCCCCTGCCTGTGAGGGGCTGGCCAGCGGCTGCCCCGGGTCGTGAGTGCGCCCACCTGGAAGACCTGGCTTCTCTTCCTGGTTCTGCTGCAGCTTGCTGTGTGACCTTAGGAAAGGTGACCTTGACCCTGGGCCTCAGTGACCACCTGAGACACAGGCTGCTGCTCTGGACCAGAGCTGGCCTGGGGGAGGTTCTGCGGAGCACGAATTGTGGCCTCAGTTAATGTGTTGCAGTGGTCACTGCTGTGGCGCGTGCACCTGCCCTTGGGGTGCCAGCTCTGGGCTGCATGAGGGACCCCACTCTCAAGGCCCTTTCGCTCTTGTGGGGGATACAGATGTGTAAACTATAGGTTGAAAATTGGTAGCCCCCATCGGGGATGTGGCTTGTGGCTATGTTTATTCCATTTTTAAAATGATTTGAGTTTTTTAAAATAGGGATATAATTTATATACCGTATAATTTACCATTTTAAAGTGTACGATTCAGTGGTTTTTACTATATTCAGAAGATTGTGCAACCATCACCTCTATGTGACTCCAGAATGTTTCATGAGTGCCAAAGGAAACCCTGTACCTAGGGAAGTAGTCACTCCCTGTTCCTTCCAACCCCAGCTCCTGGCACCCACTGATCTGCTTTCTGTCTCTATGGATTTGCCTATTCTGGACATAGAGGTGACCTAAGCCAGGGTACTGCACATCCCAAAGTGGCATCAGCTTCTCCTCCTGTGGACCCTGATGGGACAGGTGGGAGGTGGGACTGACCTCACCTGGCCAGACCAGGCCAGACCTGTGGCAGAGGCCGAGTGCCAGCCTAGACCCAGAGTTGCACACACGTCCTCCCAGGTTTCTGCTCCGCTACCTAATGAGTAATTACACCCTGATGTGCACGGAGGTGAAGAAGCAAAATCTCCCGTGAAATATTCTGGCCATGCTGGGTTTCGCTTCTCAGCCAGTCTAATCACTGCTGCTTGGCTTGTCCACGGCTTGCGAGGCCACATGTGCCCGGAAGGTCTCGTGGGGGCTTCTTTTTTCCTTCTCAATAAGGAGAGATTTTCTTGGACCAGGAGGAACCGGCTTTGGGCCTCAGAGGCTCCACATGTGTGTTGGACAGTGTGTGTGTACACATCTCCACATGTGTCTGCATGCTTTGGGTGTGTTCTTGCCTATTTCTCATCTGTAATTTATGGGCCTTAAACGTGTCTGCCTTCCTAAACGTGCTTGTTTACATGCACCTGCCCCCGTGAGTGCACGCTGGCAGGTACAGTGTGCTTCACGTGGTCCTCTGGGCTGTCTGTGTAGTTGCTTCTCACCTGTCCCCGTTTCTCTGTTTCTGTTGGAGGGGAGTGTGAACTTCTCTCTGTGGATGAAGGGCTGCCCTGTGTGTGAGTCCGACCTGTGCCTGGCATTACATGCAGGGTTTTAGGGGTGGTTTGAGTAGCCTTGCAAATTCTTATAGGCTCAGGGCTGTGGGGACACCAGATGACAGCTGGCATGCTGCATTTTTGTGTCAAGTTTTGCCTCTCTTCTCTCTGGCTTTAGTGTTTGATTTTTGCAAAGTTTTGAGTGTTTGATGGGGAGTCAGAGAGAGGGGGAGATTTGCTTGTGAGAGTTTATTGAGCTGTAATGTGTCTGTGCCCCCCAACCCTTCAGCTACCCCACCTGGCTCCTCCTGCCTGGGAAGTCCCTGCATTTGCACCATGGGGTCACCCTTCCAAAATCTTGCTTTTGCACCTCATTCACTCCCCCACATTTCCCGAGATAGATAGGGCTGAAGTTATCACACCCGTTTGGCAGAAAAAGAATCTGAGGCCTAGAGTCGAGAACAGATGTACATGAAGTCACTTGGTGAACCAGGGCTGAGAGCAAGATCCCCAGGGTTTCTGATCCGTGCACAGACCCTTTGCCCTCAGTGCACAGCCCTGGGACCTGGGTGGAGAGGACCCTGTCCAGAAGAAACAAGTCACGGTTTCATGAATGAATCCAGCTGGAGGGTGCTCTCTTTTCCACTTGGAGCTGTCCTTCCCTCTGTCGTCACTCAGCATTGTCCTGGAGAGGCAGCCCCAGGGCTCTTTTCATCTCCAAACAAGCAGTCAGGGGCGCAGGAGGCAATAATATTGACGTCCATCATTGATATTTCCTTATTGTGGCTGTAATTAGCAATTCTTCCACGGCTGAGGCCCGATCTGGCAGACAAGTGGAGAAGCTCCGGCTTATTAATGTCAGCCCATTAATGTCACACTGACAAGGCTGATGGCGGAGGGAGGGCAGTGGGGAAGCAGGGGGGCTGAGCTAAAGAAGGCTGACCGCTGCCCCTCCTCACCCAGCCCCCTCTTCCCTAGGCACACGCTCACCTGGAGCACAGTCCACCAGGGGCCCCCTCATTCCATAGTTCACTTTTTGGGTTGTCTCCCTCACCCCACGGCTCCCCCCTCCCCACGCCCATCTCTTCCTATTCTTTCGGGAAGGCTTGGCTTAAAGAGCAGTCTCTGTGTCCCTGGAAAGTTTATTGAGCTGTGACATGTCTGTCCCCCCCAACCCCTCAGCTACCCCACCTGCCTCCTCCTGCCTGGGAAGTCCCTGCATTTGCGCCATGGGGTCACCCTTCCAAAATCTTGCTTTTGCACCTCATTCACTCCCCCACATTTCACGATATAGGTAGGGCTAGAGTTATCACACGCATTTGGCAGAAAAAGAATCTGAGGCCTAGAGAGGAGAACAGATGTACATGAAGTCACTTGGTGAACCAGGGCTGGAACCCAGAGGCCCCACCAGGCAAGATAGCCTTTTCCTGCGGGTCGAGTCAGAAGGGCTAGGATTTGAGCTCCCAGACCCCTGGGTATCTCCTCATCCATTCACTTCAGCCTTCCCTTCCTGTCCAGGTTTAGTATTTCCCTACCCCTGCCATCTCCATTGCTTGCCTCAGTGTCCCTCTGTCCAGACATGCCACTTTAGAGCTCTTCAACACAGAGAGGTTGAATTACCCAGCCTTGACATCTTCCAGCCCCCTTGCTGCCAGCCTGCCTGTTTGTTAGATGCCCAGGCTAGGGCCATTCTGAGAGATTAATAAAACAAATAATAGAGAGAGCTATTGTTTTTTGAGTGCTTTAAATGTGTACTGTTAAAGGCATCTTACAAGCATTTGATCCTCATAACAACCCTATGGTGTCAAAACACTCTTCATCCCCATTTTACAGATGAGGTAAGCTGAGGTACAAAGAAGTTAAATTAGCTGCCCCAGATCACAGGGCTCTTATACACATGGTGAGCAGTGTGAGCCAAGCCACATGACCCCAAGCCCTCCCCTTGAGCCACCACCCCAGTCTGTCTCCAGCTTTAGCTCAGAAAGTCCTTTCCTCCACCTTCATGTCTTCTCTGTGGGCTCCCCAGGGTAGGAGGGCCCAAGTCTGCCTTGGTCCCCTGAGCCCCCAGGCCATCAGCACAGGCCTCAGGGTGGGTGCTCCGTTGATAGTAGGCAAATGGGAGTAGTGGGGTAATGACATACTCTTCTTAGCCCTGCACTTGCATGGGGCTGTGGTACGGGGTTCTCTGGTACGGTCCTGCCTCCCCAGGAGCACTGCTCACCCTCAGAGGCTGGGAGCCTCCCTCATGGCAGGTCCTGGTGGTTTTTGCTGAAGGAGAGGTCCAGCGGCTGACTGCAAGGCCCCCTGAGGCAGAGAGAGGCACCCTTGACTGCCATGCAGTCCCCCTCAGTAAGGGGACCTTCATATCTCAGCCTAAGGGATTTAGCTGGGATTGTAAGGGTGTCCACTTCATTCACTCATTCATTCATTCATTCTACAAACACAGGCTGTATGCTGTATACTTGGCTCCAGGTTCTATGGTGGGGCCTAAGAATGCTGAGATAAATGGGTCCTGGCCATGCCCCAGGAGAGCCCACAGCCTGGTGGGGACAGATAGGAAACCAAGCATGAGCAGTGGAGGCAGCACAGGAACGTCATGTGGGTAAGGGGGTGCTGGAATGGGGGTGGGGAAGGCAGGCTGCATAGAGGAGGAAGCGCATGAGCAGGCTCATTAAGGAACAGGAGGCGATTTCAGGCTGACAGAGAGGGAAGGCAACCACGGAGAGAGCAGGACAGACTCAGGGACAGGCAAGGAGTTCATTCCAGATTACCTAGTTGGGTGGGCCTGTTTTTTAGAGATAAGGTGGGGAAGCTATGGGAGCTGCCTGGCAGGATAGGTGTACCACCCTCCACTTCTGATGCTGGGGACCACTGGAGTTGCCTGGTCAGGACAGTCCCTAAAGGCCAGGGCTTCTGGAAATGGTCATGAGCCCAGGGCATGTGGCAGGGAAGGCTGGAAATATGTCAGCTTGGCATTTCTACTTTCCTGCCCTGTGTAGTGGAAGCTGTGTGCAGGTCAGTGTCCGTGGGTCACTGAGCCGGCCAGGTGTGGAGAGGTTGTGTGAGGATGCTGGGAGGCTGCCTTGTGTTCAGAGCCACCCACCATGGACGCTCTGGGCTGAGGTTGTCCTGGAGGGCACCTGGGACCATGGCTGCTTCCACCTGTGTCACCCCTCCCAGCTCTCAGAGCTGTGGCTTCTCACCAGCCCTCATGCAACCCCTCTAAGGATCAGCCCCAGTGGGCAGAAGGGAGACTGAGGCCCAGACAGTGGCAGGGCCCAGCCCAGGGTCACCCACCAGCACAGGCTCCTCCTGCCCTTCAGTGTACTGTTGGGATCTTAGGGTCCAGGGCAGGCAGAGCTGGGGTGGCTGCCCTGCAGAGACCAGTGCACAAAAGTCCTGGCTGGAGAGGAAGTGGTGCCAGGCCCACCCAAGGGACCTTGAGGGCTGACAGAGGAAGAGGCTCCCTTCTCAAGTCTCATTCCCAGAAGGTGTTCAAGGGTTGGCTTGAGTGCCCAGTGGACAGTCTCTGGGGATGGTTTCTCTCATACATCCCACGGGGCCTGGAGGAGCCCCAGAGGGAACCAAGCACCGCCCAGCCACGGTCATGGGTGCAGACATGAGCATGCTGGTGTCCATCTGCTCTCAGTTGCGTGCCACATGTGGACATGCTCACGCTCGTGTGCATACAGGTGTGCTGCTGTTTGTACATGCCTGTCTCTGTGTGATAGTTGTGTATGTGTCCTTTTGTGTACAGTGTCTGTCCACATGTCTACTGCAACATGTCCCTGGGATTATAACTCTGTATCTGTTGCATGGAGAAGAATCCAGGCACAGTCAGGAGCCCCCAAGGATATGCCCTGCTACTCTCACCCATGCCAAGAAGCTTCCAAACCTGCTGCTCTCAGGCCACGGCCCAGCTCTCCCCTGCCCTGCCGAGGTTCTGGGGTCTGACCTCCTGGGGGCAGGCCCAGCCAACTCCAGGAAGGGCTTCCTGGTGGGCAGAGGTTGGCACCAAAGATCAGGACAGGGGGAGCCCTCCAGCTCTATTTGGTCTACCTCCCCCACTCCCTGCACATCCCTAAGTGCCTGCTATGGGGTCCTGACAGGTAGGTACCCTCCCCTTACCACTCGTACAGCACCTGTGATGGGGCGCTCACTGCTTGCCAGGGTAGCACAGTCCCCTGGGGTCAGAGCCCTTGCAAGCAGATGTCAGGATGGCCAGAGGCTGGGGCTCGGGCTGGGCCCCAACCCCATGACCACCCATGACCTGGGGCTCTCCCCCTACAGTCAGGCCGGGGGCTCCAGCTGCTGGCAGCACAGTCAAGCCCCAGGATTCCAGGCCTCTCACCTTGTTGTCAAGAGCATATTTCAGCTATTAGTGACAGTAGCAAGGGATTCGGGAGGATTTCTCTCTCATTTCCCAGGGCTTTCAGCAAGCCTCCTCCCTTCCCACCCCTCTGCCTGCCAGGGCTGAGAACATACACACACAACACACACACGCACATGCACACACGCATACTCAGTGCTCCTGTGTGGCAAAAAGAGTGAGAGAGAGAAATCTGGGTCAGCCTCCCAGGGAAAGGCTCCATGGCGTCTCCTCACCTTCCGCAGCAGATGCTCAGTGCTGCGAACCAATGCGGGCTGTGGGCAGAGGCTGGGGCTGGGAGACGCCCTGTGGTGGACATAGGTGCACCCCACCCGGTCTCTCCCTAGACCTCCCTGTCCAGGTGATTCCACTCTGGGACCCAAGCCCACCCATTGCCAGGCCCCAGAACTTGCAGGGTATTTCCACTGCACCCAGCTCATTGTGGGGAAGATGACAGATGCTGTCCCCATCTCCCACTGGGCCTTCCAGCATCAGCCCCGAGGGTTTGGGGGACGAGGGGAGGGATGGTTTGGGGAGGCCCAGGGCCATGTGCTAGCAACCCCGTGAAGAGAACGCCTGGTCACACAGCACAGACCCCTAGTTGTGGAATTCCGGGCAGTACAGCAGGGAGCGGGGTCTGGGTGGGATGTCCCAGGGAGGGCAGAGAAACAGCTAAAGATGTCACTGCCAGTTTAGGATGGAGTTTAAAGCAGGGACTGAGCTAAAGCCTGGCATAGTCAAGTCAGTCCCTGAGACAGGACGAAGGTCCAGGGTGGGCATTTCACCAGGCCACCTCCACATCTAGTAATGACCAAGCACGGGCTGGGACATTTGCAGAGGGAGTGATCTAGGTGAGGCACAAGGGACAACTTGCTTGAGTGAGCCCACAGAGAGACAGTCGCTGGACTGGGTGGTGAGGGAGGTGGTGGGGTTTCTTGTTGGGTCGAGACCCTGTTCGCCTGGGAAAACTAGGTCATGGGGAATTGCCAGGGTTCAGGCTGCCCAGGGCCTCCCTCCCACCCTGGCAGCACCAAGCCACTTCCATCTATGCCCCACGGCACAGAGTTCTCAGGTGCCCACCAGGGTAATGACCCCAGGGGTCTCAGTGCCTGCTTAAGAATGTTGGTGGAGTGGCAGAATAGATCATTAATTTGATTCAAGTTAGATATGAGGAAGAATCTCCTGATGCCTCGAGGGCAGCCTCAGCCCCAAAACTTGGTGCTTAGGGAGATGAGATGCATCCTCAAAAGGCCTGTGTGGGATATGACCCCAAACACCCTCAGCTTCCTCAAGAGGCCGGAAACCTGCCTTCCAGAACTGCCGTCAGGGGCTCCCATAACTGGCACACCCAGAGCCTCTGGGGTGCGTGTTTGATAAGTAAGTACCCCTCTCTTTTCCAGCATAGGGTGTGTGTGTCCGTTGTGTTGAGCCGGCTGTTGTCATTTGTGTGTCTATGTCAGTACACACAGGGGCCATATATGTACATAGGTGAGGCCACGTGTCTCAGGGTTCAATATATGGACTTAAAAAACTATTTGAAAATATGGAACGAGAGACTGTGCAGTGTTAGAAGGGGCTAAAGGTCTTTAGGACATAGAGAGGCAGGCAGGCCTCTCTGCATTCACCAGCCATTTGTGGGGTTCCCTGGCTGGAGCCTTTGGGGAAACACGGGGGCCAGGGGAGCTAGTTGCTGAACTTGAGGATGGGGGCTGTGAGGGAGGAGTTGAGGAGGGTCAGGACAGGCCTTCTAGAACATGTAGGCAGTGTTGGGGTTTTAAGAAGTGGAGGGGAGGGCAGTGTCATGTTCTCTGCAGATGGGGCCCCCCAGAGCAGGGCTGGGTCTCCCCCGTCCCACTAGGACCTTTATCGGCAGTATCTAGGCCCCTCCATGAGAACATGCAGAAAGGAACAGCCTGCCCCTTCCTCCCCAAGGGCCCCTGCCCAAGCAGGGGACCCCCGTTCCTGGCAGCTCCAACCAGGCCATGCTGCAACCAGCTCTCAGGGGCCCCTTCCAGCCTGGAAGGCCTCGGCAGGGGCTAGGGAGGCCGAGGCAGACCCAGCTCCCACGGGGGAGATGGGGGTTGGACTGGACAGACAGCTGTCCGCACCATGCCTGCCCTCTGCTGACCTGACCTTATTCACTGTGTGTGTCGGGAGCCTGGAACCCTGCAGGTGTGGGAACGCACATAGGCCCACACCTGCACATCCTCCCTGATCAATAGGGTAAGGAACCGGAAAAGGTATAATTCAATTTGTCAGCCTGGTTATTAGTTATTGTGCTGGAGGTGTCTCCTGCCCCGCCCCCTGCCAGCTCCTCTCGCCTGCATCCAGAGCGGCCTGCAGGAGCCGGGCCACGAGGGGAGCCGGCAGGGTGGGTGGTGGGCAGGAATGGCCCATGAAGATTGGGGCCGAATCTGAGAACCTCCCTGAGCATTGGCCCTGGGAGGGTCTCCGAGACCTCTATGGTCCAGACAGGGAAACTGAGGTCCAGAGAAGGTAGAGGACTGTCCTGTGCCACCTTGCCCTCTCGTCTTGTCCCCTGCCCTCAAGGGGTGGTCGCCCAACTGAGGAAATGCAAGTCACCCACACTGTGGCTCATTTGGATCCTCACAGGGCCCTGCAAGGGAAGTGCTGTTATCCCCATTTCATAAATGCACAAACCGAGACCCATAGGGAGGCCAGCCCAAGGCTTACAGCTAAGGAGGACTGAATCCCATAGGGGATACAGAGCTGCCCCCCAAGAGGGGGCCCTTCACAGCTGCACACCCTCACAATGAGGCTTCGCTCACTGCCTGGAGGCAGAACTGGGACTAGCTCCTCTGAGAGGGAAGTCAGACATCCCAGCCTCCTTCCCTGTTTGCTCCCTGTACTGTCTAAGACTCTCTTCTGAAATTCAGACCACAGTTCCTCTTGCTTTAACTTCCTCCCACCACTACTGTAGGATCTTGTCAATCCAGAGGCCCCACCGGCCTCTCCTTTGTTCCTCTGCCTTCTTGGTTCTTGGTGGGTCTGGGGGCCTGGGCACGGAAGGCCAGGGTGAAGCCGGCCCGCCCCAGCCTCCCAGCCCAGCCTGTTTGAGAATGAGCTCACCTTTGCACAACATTGCCATTCTCATCACAGCCTCTGCCCATCTCCATTTCTTTTAAACTCATTTGTCCTTGGGAAGAGTTCTGTGCTCCAGACAAGCGTCTCACCCCTGCAAGTTTCCCTGTTCACAAACAGGCAAGATGCCCAGAGAACTGAGGGCAGACTCTCAAGCCCCCGAAGCCTTCTCCTTTCCCCACACTCGCCACCTTCCCTACTCAGAGTAGGAAGGCCCAGGTATTACCTCATAATCCAATACGCAGAGGCCCAGCTCTCACTTAGTGTGCCGCACCCACCCAACAAGCCCCCAAATTACCCTCAACCCCAGAGTGGCTGACCTCAGATCAGGGTAAGCAGGAGAGCAAGGTGGTTTTTAAACTAATTCATACTAATGTGTGAGTGGCTGATAGCCCTTTATGCTGCCTCTGGTATTTGTATTTGAACAGAGGAGCTAATCTTAATCATTGTAGCAATAGTATTATCATTAATAATAATAATTAGTAATATTGAGTTCTTACTGTGTCAGGAACTGTTCTAAATACTGTACATGTATTAACTCATTTAATTAATCCATTAACCCAAATGAATTTCTAATTGGTAGGAAGATAAGAATGTTAAGGGATGAGAGGAGAATGGAGGAGGAGGTAGCAAACTTCTCCCTCCTGCAAGCCTCCATCCCAGCTTCCACCTGGGACAGAGAGGAGAGCCTAGTTGTTTGCACATCAAACCATGCCAGGCATTTGCTTGAGGTTACCTTGGGAGGGCAGAGGAGGAGGCTCTGCTCCACCCTGGAGGCTCACAGTTCTTCCAGGAGAAACCTGGGCAGATGGAGCACCCCTTGGGAATTCCTTGGCACTGAGGGTCAGAAGCAGTGTCCCCCATGGTCTCTGAGTCCCCACATGCCTCTCTGTGGCTAAGCAGGCACCCAGACCCTCTGGCCACACCCTGGGTGCCATTCCAGGCTGGACACACCCCGGAGTCCATCTATAAGCCCCATTTCATGTGCGTCCCATCTGAACCCTGTAGGATGAACAGAGCTGGGAGGAGGACCCATGTTTTGCAGATGGGGAGACCGAGGCCCAGAGGGGAAGTAATTGTACTGACCCCTCCTGTCCAGAATGGCCTGATGAACTGCCCCTGAAGGGAGGGGTGGGGAAGCATTTATTGCATTTTAACAGGGACTTCCACTGCTTTTCATAGGATGAATGTGCAATAACGGTGGGATTTCCCTGTCTTCCTGTAATCCCTTGGTTCCCACAGGACGCTCCATGCTGGAGAAGGCTGAGCAGCTGCCCCTAGGCTGCCCCCACTTCACTCCAGCCTCTCCCGACGGCCAGCTTTCAAGGTCAGGCTGCCTGGTAATGTAGTAATTGATCCACGAGACTTCCATTATAAATCTCTCAGTTGTGGACAGCTTTTCTCAGCCCTCCAGCCACCACAGCCCCAGCCTGTTCCATCAAGCCCACCCTGAAAATGACCACTCATCCATCCCTCTGTAGGAAGGTGGCCCCAGGGACTCTGATCTCAGAGAGATGCCACGTGGTTCTGAACTGAACTCAACCGCCAACTGCTATGTGTCTTGGGCAAACTACTGCCCCTTTCTGGGCCTCTGTGTCCATACCTGGGACATGGGCCTGGTCAGATGGGCCTTGAGGACCCAGTATGATGAAGCATCTAAGGCCCAACCGGTGGTAGCTCATTAACCAGACACTGGCAGGGTGGGTAGGACCTCAGGGTAGGGGAGTCTGGGTAGGGCAGGATTGTACCTGCCTGTCTCAGCAAGTCAAGGAAGGCTTCTCAGAGGAGGTGGCATTTGGGCTAGGCCCTGAAGGATGACCAGAATCCCCCAGGTTTGGGGTGGCAGCAGTGGGAGAGGGTGTTCTGGGGCTGGCAGGAAGGGGCCCACACAGAGGCATGACCAGGCCTAGCACCTTAGGCTTTCCTACTTGCAAATCTTACATCCTTCAGGGACTCTTCAGTATCCTCAGGCTATAGCCCAGCACCCCAAGGAAGCTTTGGAAACCTGGTGAGATCTTGTCTCTGCCAGTTTCTCTGGGCATCGGCCCCAGTGTTCCAGACTCAGTGGATTTCTTCCCGTTCTCTACAGTCCTTGCATCAACTGTTCCCTAATTTGACTTTATGACCACAATAAAATTTAACCTTGTGACTCAATGAAATCCCCACTCAGTCCCCTGATGCACAGGCCCTATGAGAACTGCCTGACCCCACCTGCACCTCACCCTCTCAAACTGCCCTATCTGGGGCAAGGGGCCGGGGTCCAGCTCCAGGGGCTTCTCTCCCTTCCTCACCCAGTAGGCACTCCCGCCACTGGGCCTTTGACTTGCTGTCCCCTCTGTAGGGAAGCTTGTCCCCCAGATTGTCACATTCCTGGTTCCATCTTAAGAGTTCAGGACTCAGCTCAAATGTACCCAATTTCAAGTAGCTGCCAGGTTGACCAGCTGGCCTGGTTTTCCAGGGTCTGAGGAGTTTTCCTGTGATGTGGAGCATTTATTGCTAGAATTGGAACCATCCACACAAATTGAGATGTTTGGTCACCCTCATTTCCTCCGGTCCCTACTGCCAGGCCTGCCTATTTTCTTTTCCTCACCACTCTTTTGTTGGAAGTCCCAGTTTGTCCGTGTGTTTACTTGATTGTCTGTCTCTGGCACTGACCTGAGCTGCTGGGGAGCAGGGCCTGCCTCCCTGCATCTATCTTATTCTGCCCCAAATCCCCAGTGCCCAGAACAGTGGCCCACTGCTCAGCCAGTGTTTGTTGAATGAATGGATGAGGCCTGGACTCCAGCTCTATTTCCACATGGCCGGACAAGCCCCTTTTCCTCTCTGGTCCTCAGTTTCCCTCTGTTCCATGAGGGTGGGCTCCGGATGCCTTGGGGAGGGCCCTCCCAGCCCCGGTGCCCAGCTGCAGCCAGTCGGAGTGGAGGGGCCGGGCCCAGCTCAGTGTGGAGGAAGGATGTGCTAGACCCTAGGGCAGGAGGAGTTGGTGGAGCCCCTGCAGCAGGGTGGGCCAGCACCACTACCGAGGCATGGAGGGCCACCCCCCTCACCTTCCTAGGCAACTTATCATCCGGGGGACATCTCTGGGCCAGGCCATGGGTCCAGGCCCGGGGTTGGGGGGCAGTGAGAGTGATGGTGCCGACTGCCAAGCCCCACTCCACTCCCACCCCTGGGAAGCAGATGGCCCAAGCTTAGGCGGGCGGTAGAGACGGGGACTGGCATTTGTGTATGTGTGTGGTTTTTTAAAAATCTGACACATTTTTGTCACGTCTTGGTGCATCAGAACAGTAAAGGAGGCGGGAGTGTGAAGAATGTTTTAACTCGCAACTTTGTAACAGTTCCAGTTTCTCCAGGCCTCCTCCCTCTCCCCCAAGCCCCCGCGGCGGAGCCTAGAAGCCCATCTGTTCCCGAGTCCGTACTCCCCCTCACCACAGCCATCCATCCATCCATCCATCCATCCATACATCCATCCATCCATACATCCATCTTCTATCCGTCTGTCAGTCGTAGGAGAGAGTCAGAGGATGTGGCTCAGAGAATCCGAGAGGACCCTGGGCAGGGAGGCAGGAGCCTGATTCTGGGCCCAGCTTGACCCAGGGCTCGCTGTGTGATCTTGTGCAGTCCCTGACCCTCTCTGGGCCTCTTCTATGTGCTCCTGAGGGGTCAGGTCCATTCCTTCTGGAATTCCCTGACTCTGATGCTCATGGGAATGCCTGGGGAGAGGGGTTGGAGGTGGGAACAATGCAGGAGAGAACTGTATGGGAAAGTCTGGGGGGTTGGAGCATCCAGGGACAAGGCCCCCAAGGTGGCAGAGAAGCCACATCCATGGAGCCAGGCTGAGTGGGTTCCAACCTTCACTCCCCTCAGGTTTAGGGCCTGGATTCCCCTAACCCAAACAGGGTGGCCCTTTGAAGATGATTCAGGCCTGGCCGAGGTCTGGGGCGGCCGCAGTGCAGTTGGGTGGAGAGAGGAGGAGCCCAAGTGGTGCCAGGGACCCAGGTATCCCTCCACTGTCATGCTCTACTTGTCTGTCCCTGCAGAGCACTGGGGACAGAGGCAGGGTAGGTGCCAGATCTTAAGACGTTTGCTTCTCAGCAGGCAGCCCTGCTGTCCCCAAGCCTGCTTGGCACTAGCTTCCACTTCATTGGTCATGGAAAAGCCAACTGGCCTGGAAAACCAGGAGTTCACACGGCAGGCTGGTAGGAGCTGCCCTCAACATGGGGAGAGGATTAGGGGCATAAAGGGGCAATGCCCCAGGGAGCTCAGCTAAGGCAAGGACTCAGCCTTGCTGCCTCATTCCGCAACTCAGAGATCTGAATGGCTGGGCACCTGGACAGGGGGTGGGCACAGGTAGCTGGTGAGTCCCTGCCAGGAGCAAAGGAACAAGCCCCTTACTCCATCCCTGCTCCCTGCATCCCTCCTTGCCTAACTGGGAACTCCCATAGTCCAGGGCATGGATCTGGGAGCAAAGGCAGAGGGAAGGGGGAAGCAGAGGAAGCCCCCCACTTGACCAGAAGCTAAAATCAGAGTTCAAAGGCTGCACCAGATTGTTACTGTGCACAGAATACCCGGCTCAGGGCTGAGGCAGCTCCTGGATATTGCCCCAAATCTCCATGCCCCAGGCAGGGCTTAGGAGAGGCCCAGGGGCCCCCTGCAGGAAATGGTCTCATGTTCATGGGAGGGTGGGCTCTGGCCAGGCCAGTGAGGGTACCAGAGGCGACCCCGCCACAGGCCCAGGACCCAGGGCCCCTGCTGAGTCAGTGCTGTGCGAATCTCACCATCTGGGCGCGGGGCGGCTGGCGGGGAGGAGCCGGGTTGCCATGAGAACCCGCATGCTGGCATTTCCTCTTTTGGGGAGGCTGAACCGTACTTCGCAGGCGGCGCAGGCTTCTGAATCCCATTTCTCTGTGTTTTTTAGGAAGGGAAAAAGGGCAAGGGTTGGGGGTGGAAAAAGGCAAGGAGGGAGAGAGATGGAGTCAGAGCCAGCCAGAAGAGAGCACAGGGAGCTGGAGGAGGCTGGCGTACGGTCCTGTGGACAGAGGCTGGGGGCAGAATTGGGCAGATGGCTCAGAGCCTGCTCGCAGGGAGCAGGGGTTCATACCAACCTGGGTACCTTACAGACTCATCGGGCTTTAGTAGCTTGGCAACGGCACTACAGGTGACCAGAACTGACACTGAAGACTACCTGGAGGACGGAGAGCCATGCAAGGGGTGGAGAGGGGAGGCTTGGGAGGATGTGGAGTGCAGACAGGGGAGGACCACTCCCACCCACCGTGTGGTCAGGGATTGGGGGGTTGGTGTGGAAAGGCACATGCTTTGGGGACAGATAGACCCAGGTGTGAATTCAGCTCCATCCCTTCATACCTGCAGCACCTTGGGCAAATGAACCTCCTTAAGCCTTTTGTAAAACAGGGATGAGAGCACGTACCTTGCAGGTTTCATGTGGTGTGCACAAGCAGAGGGGCCAGAGATCTCAAGAAATGGCAGCTGCTGTTGGTGTGATCACTCAGGACGTGTTCCCAAGCCTGGTCTCGGTCCTGGAGGAGTGCCTGCCCTGAGCGGAGGTGTGGTGGGACCCAGCGTGGCCGTGTTCTGGGGAGGTGGTACTGCAGAGAAGAGCCATCCTGGCAGGGAAGAAGGGTGGGATGGCAGGAAGAAGGCTACTGGTGACCAGTAGGAGCTTGGGGTCTCTGGGCAGAACTAGACCTAGCCCATCCCAGGCTCGGGGCAGGCCCAGGCCCACCTGGGCAGCTCTGCAGATGACCTGCTCCCTCCAGGGAATCTCCACCTCTTCCCCTCACTGTTGTGTCTGGGGCAGCCAACCTTCTCCTAGGGAAGTTCTCCCCACACCCTTGGGAAAGGGGGCTTCCAAATGCAGAGGCTCGCTGTGACACCCGCTCCATCAGAACTCCCTTCATGTGTGGCCCTGGGGAAGCCCCTGCCCCCTGGACTGGCATTTTCACAGCTCTACATGGGCTTACCCACTGCTCTCCCTCCCTCCTGTAGAGGCTGAGATCCTCTGAAATGAGGGGGTCTAGAGAGAACAGAGGAGGAAAGTCTAGGAGGAGGAGAGGGGTGGTACAGAAAGTGGGGCTACCTCATCTCTGGGTGCTTGTGACAGTAGCAGAGACCAAGTATCGGGCCCTTCTCTGTGCCAGGCTCCTTACATCTCATTTCATTTTCTCAATAACAGGGGTGTGGCAATATTCCCATTTTACACCCAAGCAAACTGAGACTCAGAGAAGAATAGTAACTTGCCCAAGATCACTCAGCTAGAAGTAGCAGAGCCAGGATTAGCACCTAGGTCTCTTTCACTCTGGAGCCCTTTCCATGGCCTCTCCCAGCCTGTCTCCTCTGACCTCCTCCAGCCCTTACAGACTGAAGGCCCCAGCCTGGCATCTCAGGGCAATGTGTTCAGCAAGGAGTGGGAAATGAGGGAAATGGATGCCAAGCACCAAAACCCAGCCTCCAGCTGGCTGGGTCTGACCACACCCAGTCAACCTGGGGCAGGCACACGACCCCCAGCCTCGTGGTCTTGGCATCAGATGGATTGACACTGACTGTTAACTTTGCCAGTCACTCACTCTGGTTCCCCCCCTGCAATTTCCTGACCCTCTCTGAGCCTCCATTTGCTCATCTGGAATTCAGGGGATATAGTGGCACTATATCAGTCAGAATAGGCCAGGTTTTGCTGCAATCTCAGAGATTTAAAACAGGTCGAGTTCACTCCTCACTCCCATTACATATAGGGGTGGTCTGATCCTCCCTGTGACTCGGGACTCCAGGCTGCTAGAGCCGCCACAGTCTCTACATGTGCATCGTGATAGCTGCGACAGCAGAAAAGGGCCTGGCCAAGCACGGGCTGGTTCTTAAGCTTCCACTTGTGAGTGACACATGCTACTTCCACTAACATTTCATTTGCCAGAGCAAGTCACACGGACAGGCCTAACTTTTGAAGCAACAGAGAGGTGCAGTTCTCCACCACATGCCTGATCTCAGGAAGTCTGGGATACTAGTAACCGTTCCACAGGCACCAGCCACACAGGGATATGGTGGGCCTTCAATGAGCTAAAGGGCATGGGGACCCTCGCACACAGAAGGTACCTAATAAATGTCAGCTCTTTCCCCCTCCACTCCCAGTCCTGAGGAGATCCAACCTCCCCTTCCTTTCCTGGCCATTTCCCCCAGATGGATCATCAGGGCTGATGGACAATGCCTACCTTGAGGATGGAGACCCTCGCTTCTGGGACAGAGAGGCATGGCACCTTCCCCAGGGTACAGGGCACAGAGGCAGCTGAGCCAGGACTGGCAGACAGATGTCCTCACTCCAAGCTGAGTATCGCCCCAATGCCTCTTTTAACAAAGAAAAAAGCAGCAGATACCAGTAATACCTTGACTTTATTAAGGGCTTCATAAGACCCAGATCAAATTACATCTCCTGCAATCGAACAGTAAATTCAATTCCATTCAACAAATGTTCCATTAAACACAGAGAGGGCCCGGGGTTGGTCTGGGTGGCCCACCAGGCTGGGGACCCGCCTCTCACTCAGGAAAGTGCCCTCCTCTCTGGCTGGAGGCTGCAGGTCTGCCCTAGAGTCCCCAGGAGCACCTTTTGGTCCAAGACAAGTGATCCAGGCCTGGAGGGATGGAGCAGCAGGCAGGGACAGCAACTTAGGACTTGAGCCCACGTGGGTCCAGAGCAGCAGATTGGGCCCCAGGACACCTGGAGTCCAGAGTCACCTTGGCTTTGTGACTTTGGGTAAGTCTCTCTGTGCCTCAGTCTCCTCCAGTCAAGGGATTGACTTGGTCTCTATCCCCACCTCTGACATCATAGTTCTGAGAGCTCCTGTACCAACCAGCATTTCCCCCTCTCCAAAGTGAGGTGGCTAGAGCAGAAGAGAAGCAAAGAGGGCCTTTTCTATCCACCTGTCCCTCACCCCACACAAACTCATTGAGCCAAGCCTTCAAGGGCCAACCCTTCCCTCCCCTGCAGTAGCTCACCATCAGGGGAGGAGTTAGATAACCAAGCAGAAACAAGGTGTGTGGCAGAAACGCACTCCTGCTAGGAGGCTCATTGGATATCAGCCATGGCACAGGTTGTAGGTTGAGCCCCATTTCCTGACCTCTCCCCCACTAGTCTTGCCATTGACCACCACTGGGACTGAGAATCCAGGAGGACTCCCTGGTGAAGGAGGAATCAGAGCCGGACCCTGAACCACTTAGCTGGGCAGCAAAGAGGAAGTAGGTTCCAAGTGGAGAACAGCAGGAGCAAAGGAATGGGGTACGTCTGAAGTGGGAGTGAGTGACAGACATCACCAGGGGGATATATTGACATGAGGAAACGTGATTTCCGTGTTGTAGCAATACACACACACACACACACACACACACACACACATGCACACACACTCCTTTTCCAGCTGCAGCCGCAGATGAGAAAGGTTAGGGTTGTTCAGAAAGATGGAAGATCTGCCAGCCAAGATTTCACAGTGCAGAGAAGGAATGCTACCGGAAGGCTCAGAGAGGCTTCTGAGTCCCCAGGGACTCTACCCAGTGAATCAATAGTAGCAACAAGAATAGCAGTAACTCTTTGGGGAACTTAACCATCAATGAAGCACTTTGGTGTCCATTGTCTTAGTCGAGCCTCACCAGCCCTGGGAAGGATGCTGTGTTCCACTGATTGCCTCATTCACAGAGAAGGCAAAAGCTTTGCCTGAAGTTGGTAGGTCCAAGACTTGAGCTCACACTCGGGTCTATCTGTGCCTGCCTTTCAGGAGTCATCTTCTTGATAGTGGATAGAGAACAGTTTGGGCATGAATGGGAAAGGGTGCTGGCTTTCCCATTCGGTAGCTTTCCTTCACTTCTCCAGAGTTTGAGGGGTATCCCAAGACCACCCTTGCTCAACCCTCAACCTAGAGACCCAAAGACTCCAAACCCTAAAACTCTAAACCCCAATTACTGCAGAGCCCCTTTCCCCTGAAATGAGCCTGGGGCAAAAACCAATTTATCAGGTGAAGGGATCAGCCACAGTGCTTCCCCCAAGTCTGGGATGTTTCCACTCCTTGCAGTTATTCACTGATCAAGGACTCTGGATTTTGCATTTGCTTGTTCTTGCTTTAAAGCTGTTTGGAGGAATTCTAACTGGGAGGCTAACACATACTTCAGAATTACTGCTTATTAATTTGGAGCATGACTGAAAGGAATTTAGACACCTGGGTACAATGTGGCACCTTCTTGGTAGAACTCAACCGTTACCAGTTGCTACTTTATACCAATTCAGTCTTTTGTCATCTGTCCTTAAGAAGGAAATATTACCACTTTTTCCAGATTTTGTTTGCCAAAAGCCCTGGGGGATGGCCTGGACCACTTGATGTTGAGTCCTTTGGCCTCCTGGGCCAGTAGCTTTATCATTTGCCATCTTTTTGTCATTTGCCATCTTTATATCAGTTTGGGTTCTTTAGCTGCTTAGCTAATTCAATATCAGCTGCCAATTATTGGAGAGAAGGTATTAACTGTCTCCTTAGAACTTCCACTTAGCTTTCTGAACACTATGCATTCAGTTCTCTGTCCTTCACTCATTTATTAAAAAAAAAAAAATTACCATCAGGCACTGGGGATACAGTGGTATAAAAGGCAGGGAGTGCACAGCTACCTTTCCACAAACGGAGAACTCTCTCTCTTCCACCCAAGTCAGTTTTCCATCAAAAGTGGCCTCAGTGTACTACCCACATGCATGAATCTACCATAGCTACCTTTTGTCAATCACAAAGAGATTTCCTTCACCAGATTCCTCTCCTCCTGTCCGCTGCCTTTGAACCCTACCACAGAGGCCGAATCCACTCTGGATTCAGCCTCAAAAATGTCTACTTGCCCTCTGTTAGTTAGCACAGTCTCAAGGGAAGCTTGGGAGAGCCCCCATGCTTGGACTCCACGCCATGCCCTCTCTTCTCTTGTCCACACCAGCACCCAGACCCTCCCATCCGCACCTTACCCCACCTCCCAGTTCTTATCCTAGCCTATGTGTTAGCCCATGCATGGCCTCTTCTCTCTGTGGCCACCCTGTAGGACTTCCTTGCTGACTTGGACATCCCTTCAGCCCCCTCCCCTCACTCTCCATTCAGTTCTGAGACTTCTCCATCTTCGAATGCAACTCCCAGCTCCGACCTGGCTGACCCCTCCTCTAGACCACTCCAGTCTGTCCACTTCCTGTCCTGGGTGGAGCTTCTGGAACTGGAAGGAACTGGGAGGCTGGACCCAGCCCCGGCCTCTGGTGCCTGAGGGACTGACTCACACTGCTCAGCACAGACAGACCTGCGGGGTCCAGGCCGCCCCCTGCCGGATGCTTAGGGTTGCCATGGTGATCCTCTGCCAGTCTTCCCCGCATGGAGACAATCGAAAAATAACAATGAGGACTGTTTTATTCTGTCCCACCTGGGAGCCATTTAAGCCTCCCCATTCCTTTTGATGCATAATAATTTTTTTTTCACTTTTAAGATTATCCTGAAATCTCACTTCCTCCTCTTCCCCCTCACTTCAAACCTGTGTGGTGGAGACTCTGAAAGCCTCAGGGCTTAAAATCACTCACACACACACATGCATACACATACTGTGCACATGCTTACGCGCTGTGCCCCAGATATTGAATTGGATTCTCCGAGGCTTGTCAATCTACAGGAAGGCCCCGGGGACCAGAACTCCTTCACCTCTCATTGTACCTACTTTACAGTTTGCAAAGGACTTTACAGTTTGCAAATCCCTTTCACATCCAATCTCATGTGAGAACCACATGGATGGTATTATCACCCCTTCCACTTGAATGTGATGAGACTGAGGCTTGGGATTTTAGGAGAATTAACCATGGTTGCCTGGTGGCTGAGTGGGGCTGGAACTAAAGCTTCCTGGCACCCAGTTCCATTTTCCTGTAGCCAGCCCCCTGGAATGATAAGGTAAGGGCAGAAGGATCCCCAGCCCTCCATGCTCCCTTTTCTCCCCTTGGCGGGGCATAACTTGCCTAGCCATGAACAGTGTTGGACACTGTCGTTCCCAGGGGACACAGCCTGGGGGAGCCCTGCCTGGCCAGCTGGATTTCCAAAGCCCGGAATTGCCCTCTGGCTTCCCGGTTACAGCTGACCAAGCTCTCTACCCAGACCCTGTAGCCACAGTCCCCTGACCCTGCTTCTTTCTGCACCCTCTCCTCCCAGCTCAACATCCTTCTCTCCTTTCTGCATTTTGCCCCTGAGTCTTTGCTCTCCCTGTGCCTGGGTGGAGCCTGTCTTATTACTTCTCCGTTGTGACTTCCCAGAGCCTGCCATCTCTAATGGCAAGTCCCATATTACAGATTCACGTGATATTAACCTCAAACCTTACATTTATAATAAGCACACACATTGCTATTGACCACACACACATGCATTTCCATCAATGAGATACAGTTTTCATGAAGTCCCGTCTTAGCAAAGAATAGACATTTACATTGAACACAGGCATCATCACCTAACATGTTTAATTTGAATTCATGAACATTTACATAAGGCCACGTGTTAGTCTAGAACATTCCCATTTACATTGAACATGGGTGTTGCCATTAAAACACATTTACATTGAGCAGCCCAGAAGGGCCGGGTTTGCAGATAATGCTGATGGCCATGCTGTGTTACTCCTGTGACCAGTCCAAATGATCCTTCTCGGTTTGGAGGGTTGAGGGTCATTCTTTGGATGGGTCTTAAAGACAATTCCCTAAGTTTGGACTTGGGGTTACACAGTCAAGACCCATAGGAGCTCATGTAGAGCTGAGTGTCTCCCAGCTCTGTGGGGTGCTCTGGGGTGTGTTTACAGGATCCATGAGGCCACTGGGGCATATATCAGCAGGTTTGAGGTCTAGGCCTGGGTTCTCGTCTCCTGCCTCTGGACCTCTGCTTAGCAGAGCCACAGGCAGCAGACTGGGTTCCCAGAGGAGGAGAGGCCTGCCTGAGGCTCCAGCCCTAGAAGACAGGGTGAGCAATGGGAGACCCTTGGGAATGGGGTAGGGGGTGGGTCAGCATAGTCCTTGGCAGTGGGGGAGGGGGTTGGGGCTTCAAACCAACTTCATTCATTTCTGCCCAGGGCTTGGCCTAGCCAATCTTCCTCTTCAACAGCAAGGGCCTCTGAAGCCCAGACAGGGTGAACACTTATCCCAAGTCACACAGCAGGTGAAAGGCTGAACCAGGCTTGGCTGGGACTTCTGACCCTTGACCACAGGAGTTGGGTTGGAGTCAGGATCCGGTTTGGTCATGGTGTGCTTAGAACTGCGGTTTAATGTCCTCTTAGCAATGCAATCAACATGGGGGTGGAGCTCAGCCTTGGACAGACACAGACCATGTGGGTTCAAATCTCAGCCCCACCACTTTCCAGCTGGCTGTAGGGGATGGGGAGGGGTGGCAGAGTGGGCATGTGCATATTTACATGGCTGGGCAGCCCAGCTCTACTGGTACAGCTGTGTGACTTTGGGCAAGTGGCCTCCCTTCTTTGAGCCTCAGTTATCCCCCTCTGTAAAATGGGGCCAGTAACGCCTCTGCCTCATAGGTTCTTATTGCATGTGCAATGCCCAACACAGAGCCTGCCTGACATGCAGTAAGTGCTCCTTGAATGATAGCTCTTAAGTTAATATTAATTTAGAATTATTTTGGTATCTGGGTGAACTTGGGCCTCAGTCTCCTCATCTGTAAAGTGGGATTAATGACAATACCGAGGGCCCCAGCTGCCCACACCTCGTGCCAAAGTCCTCCCCACTTATCCCCCAGCCCCTGGCTCTGATGGCCCTGTGTTTCCTAGTTGCCCCAGAACAGAACCAAGAGAGACAGAGAAAGGAAAAAGGCAAGGAAATAAATATCTCACCGTCCGTCTGTCAGTAAGCAATGATGGCGTCAGTTTTCATAGAGAAGGGGAATCTGCAAAGTAGTCAAAAAAATATTTCCCCCGTGACTCCAGCAGCCCAGCTGTTCTCTTTCAGGAAAAGTGCTGAGGGCTGGAAATAAAATAAAGGAACAATGATAGAAAGACACAAAGAAAGAAGAGAGGGAGAAGGAGGTAGGAAAGGGCAAAGCAGACAGGGAGGAGAAGGGTACAGGGCAAGGTAGCAGAGAGGTGCGAGGTTTTGATGGGGCCCTTCCTGGGCTGCCTGGAACAGCTTTCAGCATGCGGCCATCCACCCGGCACCTGTTCTGAGCTGCCCATTGCCTGCCCAGCCCTAGCTTCAGAGGCAGCCCTAATGAAAGAAGATGGCTCCGATCATTAGCATTATCATCGAATTTGTGAGTCCCCTTGCTCCACCTGTGGGAGGCCTTTGGGCCCATGGGCCTTTTAAAAATGCTGGCATCTCAGCAATGGGTTAAAAATGGCCTCCATGCTAGGGAGGAAGACCCAGGAGAGAAATTTCCAGGCTCCCATTATGCCTCTGATCTCATGCTGGGCAATTGTGGCCACTCAATGGGTCTTGCACAGCCCCACTCTGTCCAGCCTGCACACCCTTGCACCCTCTGTTCTCTCCTTCTAGAACATCCTCCTCATCTCTGCATGTCAGAATCCTACCCTCCTGCAGGGAGATCCCTGGATTCCCTCCCTCCTGTGGGCTTCATCTTCTTCCTTGCTGCTCTGATCACTACTCACCTCATGTGGGACCCACCCCTCCCCTGGCCTGGGCTCTGGCAGACAGGGACCTGGGCCCCCAGCTCCGGCTTCCTAGTGCATTGTCAGGGGCAGGACAGCCAGGCATAGCGGGGCCCGGTCTGAACTTCACGGGGCCTCGGGTTCTCAGCCAGCCACCCGCCCATCCCTAGAGTCTCATGAGTGAGGCCACGGGGGAAACCATCCCCCAGCTTCAGTGTCAGGGCCTGTAAACAGGCAGCCGGGCCAAAGGAGCTCCAAGTCCCCCCTAACCAGCCCAGAGCCCTCCCTGGCACCTCTGTACTCTCCAGTCTGAATGGAAACCGAGGTGCTGTCCCGGCTCTGCCACTTACTTGTTCTGTGACCTTGGACAAGTTACTGAACCTCTCTGTGCCTCTGTTTCCTCACCTGTCAGATGCGGATTCTAATAGAGCCTTCCTCACAGGGCTGATGAGAGAGTGAGACAAGTTAATGCCAAAGTTTACGGTACGGCTCTGCAAGTGTAAAGAGGAAATGCTCAATAAATGCTAGGCATTATTATTTTTCCCCAGGGGCTGTGGGGGGGGGGGGCTGCCTCCCTTCTGGATGCAGCTCAGAAGACCCTGCCCTCCCTGGCTGTCCACTAATAATCCCAGCTGAGTCCCTCACGACCATCAAAGCTCTCCCCTCTTCCTAGGGTGCTCCTGGGATGGAGAAGGAGCCTCAGAGGCCCAGTGGAGGAAATCTCTTACAGTGGAACTTCAGGCAGCCGGGATGGAGATGGGAGGGTAGGCAGAACCCCAGGCGGGGAGCAGGGAGAGTGTCTGGGGCAAGGGCTGCCCTCAGACCCTGCCCTACATTTGGAGTCATACTCTGCTACTTCTGCTCTGAGAGAGGGCTGGCCACCCTCTGGGCTGCCCTCCTGGAAGTGGGGAAACACCAGGCTTTTGCCCCACCTGCTTGTGGATTTATGACCTATATTTGGGGCACAGAGGAGAGAAGGAGAGCTCAGCCATCCTCTTGATGATTCGTGGGCACTGTGCTCTGAACCACAGCCCAATCCCCTCACCCCTTTCCTTTGTCCCCATCGTACCCCCGACTCAGCTCTCTCAGTCGCCTTGACAGTGGGGCACTGGGAAGTAGGACTCCTTGTGGGGTCAGAACCAGAGTGTGCCAGGTGTGTGCTAATCTTGAGTGCCCAGGTGGGCGGTCCTCTTGCATGCTGGGGGTGGGGGTGGGGTGGGGGGCTGTGTGCTTGAATGGGGTCCCTTCCACCTGCTTGCATGGATCACATACATTTCCTTGACACACAGCCTGATCACAGTCAGGAACAGTTGGTGCCTTTACTGCATATGGGCTGGTGGATGGAAATGTGGGGCAGGACTGTGGATGTGTTTGCCCCTTTGGAGGCTGTCTGCCCCCACTGCAGCCCATCAGGTTCATGCAGAAGCCCCCTTACCGCACCCTCTTTTGCCTCACCCCCCATTAGTCAGGTAGAATAGGCGGTGCCATGTCTACTTTGCAGATGGGGAAACTGAGACCAGCTCAAGCATTTGCTCATTTCCTGGCCTCACCCTAGGCTGCCAGCTAAGCTGAGGCCCTGATGAGGCCTCCTGGCTCCAGTCTGGGGTCTCACTGGACAGTGGAGGTGTCTGTGGGGCATTTGGGATCCTACACTCCTGGGCTGTCTCCTCCTCCACCCTGCAGTAAGGCTGGCTCATGCCCACCACAAGGGGAGAATTATCCGCAAGGTCTTTAACTTTGCTTCTGTTTATTCTTCTGCTCCCAAAGCTAACTGCTGGCTTAAGGAAAGGCCAGCAGCCCTTCTTAAGTAGGTCTGCAGCCATCTCTCCAGTGGGACTCATAAGACGTGTGCAGGATGCAAAGCGGGTGGCCAGTCGGAGGCAGCAGCCCCGCATCCAGCAGGGACCAAGTTGCCTGGGAATGGGAGGCTGAACAGAAGTAGCCGTGAGTTTGTTCTTGATGCTTCCCACACTTCAGACCCACACTTCAGACATGAGCTGGCATTGGTCTTTAGCCACGAGACGGGCACATACACCCCCTCTACCTTGAGCATGTTGGGTAAATGTGAAAATGTCCCCACTAGTTTTCGAGAGTGGACGTAAAGCTGGGCTCCAGTGGATTGAGAGGTCCTGCTGCTCGGGCTGGCTCATGGAAGAGAGGCAGTGACGAGCAGTGGGCCTCAGCACCCCACACACACATCTCCACTGTGTGTCCTGGGGCTCGGTCACCCCTCCCTGGCCTCACCTTCCTGGGCTGTGAGGTCTGAGGTCCTTGCAAACTGGCCAGCTGAGGCTCCCTTCTCCCAGCAACCATTTACTGAAGAGAGGATCCAGGGGGGCACGGACAAGCCAGTTCTGGAGGTGGAAGGGTTGACACAGGGGGCCTCCACAAGTCTGTGAGTCACTGGGAAATTTCCTGAGGGCACCCCAGGCCTCCCTCCCCACTCGCCTGATGAGCCGCCAGGACAAGGCAGGTATTTATGGCTGGTTTTCGCGCCCCAGCAGGTGGTGTGAAGACACTGCAGTCTGAGTGTGTGCGCCCATGTTTTGGTTCGAGTATGGGGGTCCTCCCACAGTCTGGGCCCTTCCAGATCTCTCTACGTTGGGCTGCTGAACCAAATAGAGAGGATCCCACCCGAGGACCCTCCATCCAGTCCCAAACCTCCGTGACCTCTGCTAGGCCCAGGCCTGGCTGCTGGCCCTGGCTCCGCCAGAGCAGGTCACCTCGCCTCTGAGCCCCCTGCTTTCTCGTCTGTGAAATAGGCATATGCTGCCTGAGGGATCGGGGGAGTCAGCCCCATGCTGTGTCCACTCCGCCAGCTCCAGGAGTGGTCGGGGTGGTCGGCAGGGCTCGGCCCACCCCAGGCCCAGCCCTGGGGCCAGTTCCTGCCATCTCGGGAGCCCAGGTGCTGGGTCCTATTTGCGCTCGCTGTGTCACTCACACCTCCACCAATGCCATCCTCATTCCCCGGGGAACGGAAGCACCCCAGGCAGGTGGTGGGCCCAGAAGGGGCAGGTGGAGGCTTTGGTCTGCCCAGAAACCAGGTTACCCCCTCACCCAGTTCAGACCACAGTGGTTGTGTCCCCCCAGAACAGCCAGGAAGCCCTGAATTGGCTTTTCTGAGTGTGGACTGCAGGGCCTTGAGAGGGAGGGAGTTGTGGAAAAGCCCTGCTCAGGACCCCAACTCACACACACACAGCAGAGATAACACACATACGTTTAACGCTGATACACAGATCTACAACACAACACAGTGGTATATTTTTTAATGACCACACCCACAAAACAGACACCACTGCACTGACCGAACTCATGGTAACAATGACCCACCCTTCTGGGGGGCTGCCGTGTGCCAAGCACTGGTCCCAGGGCTCTGAATGGATTGTCTCGTTTACTTCTCACACCCCTTTGGAGCAGGTGCTATAATTCAGGAAACGAAGGCAGACAGGTGAAAGGACTTGCCCAAGTGCCCTGCCCAGAAGGGGCCATATTCCAGAAGGTTCCCTCACACATCACACCCACCCATCCCCGTTTGCTGATATACTGCCCTGTTCCCCTTCCCCTCCCCGCTTCCTCGACTAGACAGAGATGAGGTTGGAGTGCAAGAAGCCTGGAGTCCTGCACCCGACTCTCAGGAAGGACACCCCTGTTTCCCTCCGCTCCCCATCCCCCATACCCAAAATCCCTCCCTCGGGCTCGCTGCCCCTAGGTCAGTGCTGTGGCTCCTCTCTGGGGAGTAAATGTAGCACTGTGGCTGGGCCACCTTCAGTAACCCTGCTACCCTGACGCCCAACTCCGAGGGAGTCTGTCAGACACTTGGCCCATAATTGGAGGGTCTGCATGGCCACAAATGGCGGAAAGGGGGTGACAGGCCCATGCAGCCCAGGGAGGGGCAGGTGCCTGGGCCTCAGCCTTCCAGAGACTCTGCAGCAGCTCTGAAGACCTGAGGCTCCTGGGCCTTCCTCCCACCCCCTCACCCCGTGTGCCTCCTCCCACGTGCCCCCCCACAGGCCTCGGGCCCCTCCGCCTAACCTGATCGTTGCTGGTGATTTTATCAATTTAGCAGCCTTTATCAAGGTTTGACCCACGGGGGTGGCCTCAGCCCCAGTTCCACCCTGGAGTCCTGCTCGCCCACCTGGTGCAGCCCAGGGAGCCTTCCTGCCCCCCAAGGAGGCCTGGTGAGGCTGCGTGTCATCTGGCCTGCCCAATGGCTGAGGTCTGGCCCTCCTTACTCTCCCCTGACCCTCTGTGAGAGAAGGAAAGTAAGCCAGAGAGAGAGAGCAAAGAGACAGAGACAGAGGGGGCAGATGCTGGAGGGGTCAGAGAGGAGCTGGAGCTGATCTCTGGGGACCATGAGGGGCTGTGGCCAGACCTCACCAGCCCACCCCTAAGAAGCACACCCTGCCCAGTTCTTTATAGAACCCTGCCTGCTACACTTTCTGCACATACCCCCTTTCCATACGGCACAGCCTTTGCAACCACAGACATGTTCTAGTCCCCCACCCCAAATATGATCTGTGTGACCCTGCGCAAAGCTGTCCCCTCTCTGCAGGGGAGGGTCCCAGGCTCCAGAGTAGGTACCAGTCCTCAAGGACACCTCCATCCCCTCTCTGACCACATCGCCTGGGCTGTCACTGCAGGCACACCCCAGCTGCCCCCACCCCGCTGGGCAGGTAATGGACGGGCCAGGGCCAAGGGGCTCAGAGGTCTCCGGCAGGAAGGAAGCTCCTGGAACACCGCACTGCAGCAGCTGTCAGAGTGTGTGACCCAGCCGTCACAACCCAGCGCGGCGGATGTGAGAGTAAGAGTGTCTCCCCTCTCCCCTGAGGCTGAGTCCAGCGGGTGTGGGGAGAGGCTGGAGGCCCTGGCTCCAGGCTTTTCAGTGCTGACTTGCCGCGTGGCCTCAGGCAGCCACCAGGCCTGTGTATCTGCAAAACCAGCTCAGGGGGACAGAGAAGGGCTGCACAAGACAAGGGGTGCTGAGCAGACCTCTGGGAGAGGAGGCCCAGCCCAAAGTGCAGCCAGTAAGAACTTTTGGAGTGCCCTTTCCTCTGGGAGAAGGAAAACTTGCAGATATAGTGTTCTAATGGGTATTTTAGGAAAGCCCAACTGGCAGGCCCCGGGCTGGACCTTAGCTGCATCCCCACCACAGGGACAGAGCCAGGCTCCAAGACCCTCCCACCATGGAGTCACTGGTGGGATGGAGGATGGATCTGGCCACCTCCCCAGGGCCTGGCTTGCCCCTTTGCTTGTGTGGCCCTTGGCAGAACTGAGCACACCACGAGCCCACAAGTGCCCACATTGGGTTGCCTGGCTGCACCTCCCCGAAGGAAATGTCTCAGAGACTGCAGACCCACCAGCCTGAGAGATGGTGGGGTTCCAAGCTCTTGGCCATTGAGGAGCTCAAATGCCAACATTCCCAGCTAGCCTTCCTTCTCCCCCCGCTCCCCATGAGGCCTCTCTCTGTTAGCAGCTTTGCCTCTGTTTTCCTTCAATGCTCCCCAGGGGTGAGGGTGCACTGTGTGTGGTGGAATCTGGAGTGGGCCAGGCCATGGCTACTCTGCCTCTCAGCTCTGGCAGCTGGACGCCTTCCCCCTCCTCAGCTGCCCTCTCTCTCTTCCCACTAATGTCCTGGGCTTAGGCCTTAATAGAGTGTAAACAGAGCCTGGAAGAGGGAAGCCTCATTAGGCTGGATCTAATTAGGAGCTCCTGTAAGTTGGGTGGATGTGGGAGACAGAGGGAGCAACCCATTCCTAAGGGCCTACTGTGCACCAGAATGCCACATACATAAGCTCCTAGGACCCTCCCTACAATCCTCCAAGGTTGGTATGACTATTCCCAGGTAATGTGACAGAAAATCAGCTCAGAGAGGGTCAGTAACTTGCCCAAGGTCACACAGCCAGTAGGTGGCTGCACTGTGATGGCATCCAGTGTGTCTGACCCCAGAGTCAGGTCTTCCCAGCACTCCAGCCAGCCTCAGCATATCAGGGTTCTTCAGGCTCCTGTTATATCCTTTGTCAGGGGTTTGTCTAGCTTCTGCTTGCACACCACAGTGACGGGGAGCTCACTGCTAGGTTTCTGAGCAGTTCTGACATAAAATATTCTTTGAATTTCTGGACCTCTTCTCTCTCCCAACACCCCCTGACTCCAGAGAGGGTCGAGATACTGGGGGAGTGGGGCCAGCCAGTCTCTCAGGCTTTCTCCAAACCCACCCTTCATCCATCTCCTTCTGTAATCAGGGAGGATGTGGGGGGAGCCAGTGCAATGCCATGCCACCGGCCACCCCTTCGTTAGTCTTAGCTAATAAGCTGTTTATGGGTGTGACATGACACCTGCTTTCTTCTTGATCACTTCAATAATTTATGGGCATATTAGTGGCCAGGCAGTTGCCCTGGGTCCCAGCCAGACGGGACGGGGCGATGCAGCTGGGTGCCTCTGCCGATATTTACTCTCTCCCAACATCAATTATTAAGGATCCCTCCTTCGTTTTGCACATAATTACATGCGCCGTTATGGTTAAACTCCCCTTCTCTTAATCCCTCTGGAGAGGGGCCCAGACCGCCCAACAGAATGGAGCTGGCATAGGGATGCAGCCAGCCAGAGAGCGAGGCAGGTGGCCACCCCACCGGGGCCAGGGCACAGTTTCAGAGAGAGACGGTGGTAGCGTCAGCCCCATACCCTCCTCTCAGCTGAGCTGGAACCACTGTGGCCCGCACTAGCCTTCCTCAGGCTGGCTGTTTCTCCCCACCCTCCCAGGGTTGGGCCTTTCTTTGCACCTGCTATTCTCTCTGCTGGGAGCAGCATCCCCCCACCGCCTGCACACCTGGCTGACTCCTACTCACCCTTTAGGTTTCAACTCAGCCATCACCACCTCCTGGATACCCATCCTGACTGCCTGGGGCCTGCTCTGTGTGTACAGCCCCCCCACACTTCCCTAACCTCAGCCTGGATCACACCAGGGAGAGTCTTACCCACTAGTTCCTGGGCTCTTTGTGGCACAGAGAGGGCTGCAGTGAATGTTTGTTGAGTGAATGAATGAATGGATGGATGGGCAGATGGATGGAGGGATCCCTCCACCAGTGATTCCACTCAAGGAAGGCTGTCCTGATCACTCCAGCCACCCACATCCCTGTCCCCTTCCAACTCCTCCAGACCCTCCTGGCCTTGGCTGGGTGCCCCCAGTGGGTGGCAGGGCCTGAGCCCCCCCCCCATCTGTGTCCCCCACACCAAGCAGAGAGCATGTCAGGATGGAGGGAGGGCAATCCCTGTTCTGCTGTGTGGCCCAGGGAAGTTGCTCACCCTCCCTGACCCTGTTTCCTCATTGGCTTACTGGGAATCGTAATAAGAATGGTCCTTACTTTACAGGTTGTGGTTGAGGCTTATGTGAGAGAATTTATAAAAGAACCTAATTCAGGGTTTAGCATATTATAGATGCTCACATAATATCCCTTAACCTCAATGGTTGTCTGTCTGTGATCCAAGTCCAGTATAATCAAACCAAACTGAACTGTGTTGAATCAAACCATCTTATTCGCACCTTCCTTTGTCCACACTTCCTCATTTTTAATCTCTCCTGCAATGCAGTGGGTACCAGGCTTGGCTCATAGGAGGCTCTGCAAATATTCCAGGTTGGTTAATCGAGACTGTCCCAGCATCTCAATCCACACCAATATAGGAGGAGGAGGGGGTCTCTCCTTTGGCATAGAAAAACAGACTGAGACCAAGGAGGCAGTGGGGCCTCCCCCGGGTCACGCAGCAGGTCAGGAGTCAAGCCCTGGCCTCTTGCTGGCCCAGGAATATCTCCTTAGAAGCCCTTGCCTCGGTTTCTCATCTGTAAAAGGAGATGATAATAGAATGAACTCCATTGTTGAGATTATTAAATGAGTTGCTACATGTAACTCACTTAGACCCATTCCTGCTGGTGAACATTCCAGAAAGTGGGGTTCGGGGTACACCTGACTCTGCCACTTCTCCTTCCTCTCTCCCCAGAGGTAACACCCTCTGGAATTGCTGTTGGTTGTTCTCATGCATGTTTTATACTTTTCCTATATATGTAAATAGCCACACACAGTTTATAGGTTTTTTGGCCTGTTTTTAAACCTCATATATGGCATTATCTTGTATGCATCTTGTCTTTTCTCATGCAACATTCTGTTAGCGAAGTCCTCTGCGCTGCGTGCATCTCCAGCTTGTCCTCTGTTGGTTGTGGTGGAGTGTTCCGCTGTAGGATTATACCACGTTCTGTTTAGCCCTCGTCCCACAAAGGGCATCTAGGGCATCTCCAGCTCTTCACTGTTACAAACCATGCCACATTCCTGCACTGTCTCCAGATATGCACATTTCTCCAGCATGCATACCCAGGAGGGGAATGGTTGGGTCACAGAGTCTGTCTTTTCCAGCTTTACCGGACAAGCCCATGTTGCTGTCTGAGGTGGCCGGAGCACCCCTCATCCCAGCCAGCAGCAGACATTGGGCTTGCCTTATCTCAACTGTTACCCCATTTTACAGACAGGATATGAATTAGTTACCTATTGCTTCATGGCAAATCACCCTGAAACTTGGTAACTTAAAACAATAAGACTCGACTTGGGAGGATCTGCTTGCAAGCTCACTCAAGTGGCTACGGGCAGGACTCAGGGCCTTGTGGGCTGTTGGCCTGAGATATCTGTTTCTTTCCTTGTCCTCTCCATAGGGCAGTTCCCAATGTGGCAACTGGCCTCCCTCATAGCAATCAAGAGAGCAAGAGAGGGTACTCAAGATGGAAGCCACCGTCTTTCTATAAACTAATTTTGGAACTGACATCCCATCATTTCTGCCACATTCTATTCATTAGAAGCGAGTCAACTAGTCCAGTCCATACTCCAGGAGAGGGGACTGACCTAAGGGGGTGAATACCAGGAGGTGGGGATCACTGGGAAACAACTTAGAGGTTGCCTATCACAGGGCAACTGAGGCTCAGAGAAGTGAAATGACTTGCCCAGGGTCAACAAGCAGAGAGACAGAGCCAGGACTGGAACTCAGGACGGCTTGGCTTGGAAGCTGGACACCTTCTGAGCTGCCACACTGCCTTTGACTTAACTTAATAACAGGTTCTGACTTAAGTTAATAAACAACTCTCTTGCACAACAGAACTCAAGACAAGTGCTTAATGAATGGATTTGCTAATAGCGCTGCCTGTTGGCACACATTAGTTCAAGTTCCCCCTGACGTGATCCGTGGGGACAGCTGAGCCCAGACTCTTGGGAAGAGCCTCTCTGCCAAGCCCAGAGCCCAGATTCCGAGAGCCAGGAGTGCTCTCTTTATGCAAACATTCTATTTGATTTCTTTGTTTTTGCTCCCAACTTAATTTTGGAGGCGTTTTCCTTTATTTTTTTAATGGAGTGCGCACTTCCCTGTCTTCTTAGGGAAAGCTGTGTCTCGTGACTCGAGGTCAGGAACATCAGGTTTTCCCCTGGAGGGAGTGTGGGGTGGGCAGGGCTGACTGGCCCCAGAGGAGTACCCTGCTTCTAAGTCACTGGGGCCCCGCTGCTACTGAGCTGGGCTGTGAGGCAAGGCCAAGTAAGGAACCCCCCAGGGACTTACTTCTCTGCCAGGGCTTCTGCCTTGGCTTCTCCAAGGGCCTCTCAGCCTTCCCCCTGGTTCTCAGTGGGATTACAAATAGAGGAGGCAACTGACTACGTTGCTTCTAGATAAATGAGGTGCCATTGATGCTGGGACATCTTGGATGGAGGAGTGGGTGACCAATGCCCCAAGGAAGGGAAGGAAGAGTTGAGGATTCAAAAGTATCCCTGCCCTCATGCCCTGGTTCCCTCCTCCAGGGCAGTCAACTGCTGCTTCTCGATGAATTGATTTCAGTTGGGCTGAATTGGCACTCATCGGACCCTCTGGATCTGAGCTCTGCGTGCCACTGGGAAACTGGTGGAAACACAAGATCAATCCATGCCTGCAGGGTGTTCCCAATTCTCAGGGGACAGAGATGCTAAAAAGGACCTTAGGATAGACCCTGCCTTTTTATAGAAGAGTGGCTGTGGGGCTAGGGGGGGCAAAGAGCAGCCATACCGGAAATTATAATAACCGTAAAACTGCCTGCTTTTATCAAGCCTACTATGTGCCAAGCTCAGCATCAAGTACATTAAGTCATGTGCACCACACACCAACCCTGTGTAATGCGCTCTACTGATGTTCTCATTTTACAAAGGAGGAAACTGAGGCTCAGAGACGTGACCGAGGACACAAGCCCAGGTCAGAGAGGGGAGACTGAGGTGTTCAGAGCAGGCTTGTGGGAGGAGGGAATTAGAGGGAGACGAGGGCAAGGGCATCAAGGAAATGGGTCAGTGACAAGACAAGCTTGTAACGGGGGCTGCCAGGAAAGAGGGTGCCCCAGTGAGGTTGGAGGTGGGCTTTTCACACCCCTTCCCTTGGAGTCTTGGCCTCAGCACGTACCATCAATGGATGTCTCTCTGTCGACCAGCAGATCTCCATCCAGCTGGGCCAGCCATTGTGCACAGAAGTCCCCTTCAGCTGAGCCCCAAGGGCCCTTCTGTGCACACGGAGGACAAGGAGCAGGGGGGAGCACCTGGATGAGTAGGTGCCCCAGCCTGGCCATCTGGAACATGCCCAGCTGGGACCCTGGTGTCCCTGAGTCCCTTCTGGCTCTTGGGGAGGGGAGTTGGGAGGAGGCAGGAAGGCACCAACCCTGGCTCCAGCCTCAGCCCACTTCATAGAGTGGACTTTCCCACTAGATCCCTCAGATGCCTCTATCCCGCGCCCACCTCTGGAGCTGCACCAGCGCAGGCTCTGACCTATGGATTTTCTGCCACTTCCTGATCCACTTCCCTCCAGCCTGAGTTGCCAGGACTTCATTACACCAGCAGCCTCAGCGACCCTGGTGCAGAAGAGCCGAGGGTGAGCACTGGAGCCTCTGCTGTAGCTCTCGGAGGCCCCCGGACCCCCAACTTCTGGGCTCCAGCCTTCCAAGGACTCAGGGTCCTCCAGGGAGCCCCTACTTCATGTCTCATGCCACTCTCCCCACTGTCTAGGCAGAGGCCACAGAATCCTGGAGCTTAGAGACCCCCAGGCCAATCTCCCATTGCACAGCTGGGGAAACCGAGGCCCAGAGAGGAGCAGTGAACCTCTCAAGGTCACACATCAAGTTAACAAGAGAGCTGAGAATCAAATTTGTGGCATAAAGTGAGACATGGTGTCCAACCTGGGGTAAAGTGTATTTAAGGCAAATTAGTTATAAAGTTAAATTTTAGCTAAGCTGTAAAAAGATCAGCTCCAAAGGGACCTCCAGCCAGATGCCGACTCCACCCCACTCCCCTAACGCCACTCCGTGCCTGGTGCCATTTGCCCAGCCCCCACCCACCTCCCCAGCTCCTGGTCTCCATTTTTCTTGCTAATTAGAGCTCTTGGCAATGACTCCACTGTCCCGGCCATTTTAGAGCTGTCATTAATTTCAAGTGCCTTCAGAAATAATCATCATCATAAAACCCTGAGAGCTGCTGGTATGCAAGTGGGCAGGACTAGCATGGAGCAGGCATACAGGCCAGCCTGTGTGCCACTCTCTCCTTCCTCGGTGCCTCCTGTATCCTCAGCTTCCTGGGGTGGGGGTGGGGGGCAGAGAAGGGCTTGGGCTCTGACATCAAACACACCCAGAGCTACAAAACCCAGCTCCACCCCTTGGGCACTGAGTGAACTTGGGCAAGTCACTGGCCCTCCTAGGGCCTGTTTGCTCATCTGTACAGTGAGGGTAGCAAAGCCAACCTCGAAGTGAGATGAAGCATGTAAAGCATAGTTCGGAGCCTGGCTTACAGTAGGGACTGGATAATTGTAAGAGGGCCCTGTCCCCTCCTTCAGAGTCCCCTGCCCAGCCTGTTCTAGCTTCTCCGTTGCGCTGTGAGCATTCAGGCTGCAGCGGGCTGGCGCCTTCTGGCAGTCAGCTCCTGCTTCATTGGAACTTGCTGTGTTCTCACCCATAAACCAGGATCTGCTATGTGCCTACCATGAGACATGAAGCCTCAGGCCTGCTCTTAGGTGCTCCTAGTCTGAGGACAGAGAGAAAGGAGACTCGTCTCTAAGGCCATCTCAGGCTGGGGAGGACAGACAAGGGATAGTGGGGATTGGTCCCCGTTTGGTCTTAAAGCATAGCTGAATCTATCGAGAGGGCATGACAGGCAGGTGAACCAGCAAGGACAGAGGCTTGGAGCTGAGGGTGAACATTCCTCAGCTGTACTCCTGGATATAATGCCCTGGCGTGCCAGTAATGTCTTGGACTGGGCCACTCTGTTTCACATTCTCGGGGGCCCTGGGGACTCTGAGAGTCCTCTTCTGGAGGCCACCCCTTCCAGACAAAAACAGAAATGGAGAGACACCTGTCCAGCAGCTTGCCTGAGCAAGCTTGCTGTTTGGGTGGGACCCAGTGGCAGGCCCCTTCTTTCCTGGAGTCGCTGGGTGAGGAGGTCAGGGGCCTGCACTCTCACCAGACCCTGGCTGGACCCTCAAAAATGCCTTTCCTCCAATTTCTTCCCTCAGAGCTTCCCTCTCCCTATTATTGCCACTGGAGAAATAAGAAGGGAGGGGAGGGGGACTTGGATACTGTTTTCAATGGAGAACTCAGGCTGCGGGGCAATTCCTCCCAGACATAGCTCTGCGGTCATCCCTGCTGCTTCTAAGGAGCAGAGGGAATAATTGCGGGCCCCAAAAGATCCCACCCCAGGACGCCAGTTTCCTCAGCCAGCATCTGGAAGTGGGGGTAACGGGGCTCTTCCCCATTTCTCCGCCGAGATCACTGAGGCAGGGAGCAGGTGAGTCGGGGGCGGAGAGATGCGGTGGCCGCGCGGAGCCTGCGTCAACCGCCGCACCAGGAATAGCCCCCGCCCCCGCCCCCGCCCCCCGGCGGGTCTGCGCGCCCGCCGGGTGCCTAGCGGAGCCTTTACGCAGGAACCAGAGCGCAGCTATTCCTGTAGGGCTGGTGGGAGGAGGCGGCGCGGGAGGGCGGGAGCTCACGAGTACCTCGCAAACCGCCGAGCTGGGGGAGCTGGGGAGTCTGGAAAGGGGGTCCAGGCATCACGGAGTTGAGGGGCCAGGGAGCCGCCTGCGCTGGGCTGTTTCAGAAGAGGCGCGTCTGTGCCCGCCTGCCTACTTCCCCTCCCACCTGGAAATCCCTCTGCCAAGTCTACCCCCTACTGGTTTACTCAACGACGGAAGGCGATTCAAATTCCCTTTCCACACCTTACTAGCTGTGTGACCATAGGCAAGTCGCATAACTTCTCTGGGTTTCCTTTTCTCTGTCAATCTCCCCAGGATTCTCCCAAGGTGGTGCTTTCTCCCAGGGTTGTTGGAGGCTGAATGTAGAGTGCACAGCACCTGCTTAGAAGGGGGCCTCAAGCTGGTCCTAGGATGATGGGGGAGGGCTAAAACATAGAAGACAGGAAATTGTTCTCCAAGCAAGACTGTCCTGAGCAACGGTGAGGTAGGGAGATGAAGAAATCCCAGAAACGCCCCACAATCTGTTTAGCTGGATCAGGTCTGTGCAACTCTAGGGCGGAGGGGGTTAGTGTGAGGCTGAGCAGTGGAGAAGCAAGCCAGTGCAGGCAGTATGGGGTAACTGCAATGAATGCCAGGCAGACTCCGCCAGCGTGGGGGTGAGGGCACTGGAAGCAGGACCTCTGTCTGCCCCAGAGACTGAGAGGCCTTGGGCCAGTCTGCTCCCTCCCAGTCTGGGCTTCCTTCTCTGTCTGCTAGAACCCTACCCCTGTGGGCTGTGGTGTCAGAAGCACCACAGTGCTAATGGGGATGGTCCCATTAGAAGAGGCGAGTGTACCTGGTGGTGTCAGCATTGGTTGTTATTCTTACCTGTAATCAAGCTAGCTTGGTGTTAAAGGACACCTGGCTTCAAGGAGCTGGAAGGTGGTGTACAGCAGAAGGGGGTGGGGTCCCAAAGGTCAGAGCCCCCTCTGCAGGCTTTACTAAGACATTCCGCTAGCCACTTCTCTGTATCTGTGGGGCAAGGAGGATCTGGATCTCTGAGAAGAGGTCCCGTTCCTTAGGCCCATCTGAGGGTGTGACCCCAGCCCAAGATCCCCAGCACCCTTGTGGAGCCAGGTGGAGGGGCAGCAAAGCCCAGACTGAGGCTCCGGGTTGCCCTCTGCTGGTCGCTGGGTGCAGTGCCCACAGCCAGAGCCGGCCAGAGGGCCTGCTGCCCTCTGCTGGACGGGAAGTCAGGCTGGGCGGGGACCCGGACGGCAAAGGGGGATGCAAGACCACCGCTCGGGTTTGAGCCGCGGAGTCGACTAGCCTTCCTTTTCCGCTCTGCCCTCCACGCCACAAGGCCTCCAGAAAGGAACTGGGCCCTCCAGGGGGTCGTGGACATTTCGGAGAGGATGGGATGAGGAGCTGGACAGAGGCCCCCAGCCTGACCCTTCCTACAATGTCCTCCAAACAACCCTGGGCAGGTTGGGGAGCCCGACCGGTTCACGTGCGTGTGTCGGTCCACACGGCAGTGTGCAATGACCCTAGTTACACGTGTGGACACACGCGCTTACATGCACACACATGTGGCCACACGCAATCACACGCGAGAGTGTGCGCACACATCCAGGGAGGACCAAAGGCCGAGCTCCCCCAAGGCCAGGTTGATCCAGGACTCGTCTTGAGCCGCGCACCCGGAGGGGCGCGGCCGAACGCCGGACTGGAGCGCGGGGGCGCCGGCTCAGGCACGAGGCTAGCGCGCCGGTCCTGCCCCGTGCTTCCCCCACTCCCCGCCCGTTTCGCTGCCCCCTACGTGCAGGGCAACGATTGGGGGCGCTCCTCGCTCTCCACCCCCTTCAATGGAAGGAAACGAGCCCCTCACCCCACCCCCCACCTCCCCAGGTTTAGCTGCCGCGCCTTCTCCTCCCCCGCCCGGCTCCCGCCGCTCGCTCGTTCACTCCCTCCCTCTCTTCCTCCCTTGGTCCCTCCTCCCTCCCTGGTCCTCTCCTCGCTCCTCGCGTTCCCTCCCCGCGTCGCAGCAGAGCTCCGAGCCCGAGCGGGAGCCCGGGCGGGAGCCCGGGCGAGGGCTGGAGCGGGAGCCGGCGCGGGTGGCCGGCGACAGCGCAGGCGGCGGCGGCGGCAACGGGTCCAAGTCCCGGCCCCAGAGCGCGCAGAGTCCCCACCTGCGCCGCTCCGGCCCTTCTCCGGACGCGGGGCTCCGAGCAGCATGCGCGGCCGCTGCGCGACAGCCCCAGCCCTGGCTTCGGCCCCGCTGCGGAGTGCGCCCGGCCTCGATCCCGGCCCCAGCGGCAGAGGCGGCGGCGGCGGCGGCTCCGGGCCGGCTCGGGACGCAGAATCAAGCCGGTGGAGTCCGCGTCGCGCGTCCTGAGCGTGCCCGCCCCTCCGCCCGCCGAGGCCGCGGCCTCCTGCCTCTTCGTTGCCGGGCCTTTACCCCGGCTCCAGCTTCGGCTTGGCTTCCGCCCGCGAGGGACAGACAGACGGACCGCCGGCTTCGCTAGGGCGCGGGGACTGCAGGGCGGAGGTGTCGGAGGAGGAGGCGGAGGAGACGGAGGAGGGGGCTGGGCAGGGGCTGGGGCCGGGCAGGCTGGGGAGACATGCGATTGGTGACCGAGCCGAGCGGACGGACCGCGCGCCCGAGATGCAGGTGAGCCCGGCGGTCGCGGCCGAGCCCCGCTCAGGCAGCCTCGCGTCGAGCGCCCCGGGGGGCCGACGTCCTTCTGGACTGCGCCCTCCTGGGGCTGCGGGGCATCCCAGCGCCATCCAAATCCCCCTTTGGGAACACAGTCCTGACCCTTCACGCCTCAGAAATGAAGAATCTTCCTTTCCTTTTCTCCTCACCCCATCAAATGCCCAGTTGGCAAACCCGAGCTTTGGAGGGGCCCCCACCTGCTTTCCCATCCCGCTCTGGCCCCTCTGCCCCCATCCCCCATGTTCTGGGCGCTAGACACCCTGGAGGTTAAGTCCCCTGCCCAGCACTGGGCGGGTCCTTCTTTCCATAGACTCCAAGTAACCCCAGGCAATCCCCAACCACGCCAGCACCCCCAAGCCTGCCGATGCAGGGCAGGGACGAGGTTTCTCCACAGGCTCCAGACTAGGCAGTAGCTCCCTCCCTACACCAGGGGCTCCCCATTCTAGCTCCTGCCTGGTGAAGAGGAGGACAGGGCAGATGGGGGGGAAGGGAGAGTGGAGGGGAGGTAGTCAGGATGAGGAGGACCTGGGAACCCTTTGGGGGCCTCCCCTTTGTCTGCCTTCAGCCCAGGCTTCTCACCTCCTCCTGCCCCACTTTTCATTCTGAGGCAGAAGCCAGTGGGAGGTGGGAACCAGCTGAGAAGAGGGAGGTGGGGAGGGAGCCTCTTGCTCTGCCCCCACCTTGGGCACCCTCTGTGGGGTGGACTTTCTGCTTTCCAAGGATCCCGCAGGAGACCTGACCCTCCAGGTGGATCCCACCTTGAGGAAGAGGTGTGGGGCCAGGCCCAGTGGGCAGACCCCTCTGGACTCTTGCCCTAGGTCCCAGCCCAGCCCCAGCCAGCCCCTGTTGTGCCAGCACCTCCTCTTTGTTCTCTGAAGTCCTCAGGCTGGGGCTGGGGAGAAGGGACATCTGGGAGGATTGGACCAGCTCTGCCCTGGTGGGTAGGAGTGCAGTAGGGGCTACCTCGGGGGGAAGCTGCCATCTGGGCAAGCCCCTTCCCTAACCAGTCCAGCCCTCCTTCAGTCCTCCTCTGCTTGGCTTGGACAGCCAGAGGGTGTGCAGCTTAGTGCGACCCATGACTCCGGGCTCAGCCCTGTTGGTCATTGTGCCAGCGGCTCCAGCCCCAGTGCCACCCCTGCCTGGGGAGCAGTGAGCTGGGGCATTCAGCCGGCAGAGGGCCTGGGGCTTCCCCAGATCCAGGGAGGTGCGCCAGTGAGGGAGGAGTTGTCAGCTGCTCCCAGACCCTTTGTCCTTGTGTTGGCTAGGAGGGGCTCAAGTCCCCACACCTCTGGGCGGGCACCAGCACCTGGTCTGCTGAGACTGCTTGCCTGTTCTTCCTGCTTTCTACCCGTGGCCTGAGGCAGGCTGGAGGGGATAGGGTGGCAGAGGGGAGAGGCCAAGAACTTGGAACCGTGGTGAAGGAGAGCACTCAGCTGCCCCTCCTAGAGGGAGGACTTAGTATGGGGAGGAGGGCAGACCCTGCAGTGCTCTTGTCTCTGCCCCCACCCCTGCTCCTCAGCCATTCAAGTGTGAGATGGATCCTGGGTAGGGCTTGGTCAAGGCTGCAGTGCTCCCCAGGGCCTGGAGTTAGAGTGGGTCCCAGATCCAAGGGGACAGGTTTTAGGGGGATGTGCATGTGCCCAACGCCTGTGGGCTGAGGGACATTGTGTGACTGGAGAGGAGGTGGAGAAACCCTTCTACCCCTTGCAGATAGTTCTCTTGGATCCTAGGTGTCATCTCCTCCATCTCCTGCTTCTGAGCATCAATTCTTCCCATTCTGGGTATTGTTTTGTAAAACCCAGAATTCCAGAGAGACACCCCCCCCCCAAACACACAAACATGCACATACACACACCCTTCTCGAGAAAGGTTCAGCATAAAGCCGGAGAGTCCCTGGTACCAGCAGCCGCTCATCAGGTCCCTGCCAAAGCAAATGGCTGACAGGGTGTGCATTCTTGTTGGGCAGTTAGGCAGTGCAATGATTTACGCAGGGTTCCAAGGAGGCACAAGGCAGTGAGTCCCGTGGAGGGTTGAGGAAGTGGGTCCTGTGTGGAAAGGGAGGGGTGAGGGAGCAGCAGGCAGAGTCAGGGCCTTGTTCTCTTTTAGTCTCGCTGTCCTACGTGTGGCACTCTACTCTGCAGAAGGCTGGTGGCCTTCCAGGCCCAGGAGCCCTCTGCCCTGCCCCAGGCTCTTCCACTCATCACTACCACTGATGGCTCTCTATTCAGTTCCTGCCGGTCCCTCAACAGATGCCCTACCCTCACCTGGTTTGGTCCAGCGTCCCTACCCAGAGGGCCCTCTCCTCTTTTTCCAGCCCCTCCTCCAGGAAGCCTCCCTGACTGCTGCGAGTCACTGATCCTCCTCCTCTGGGCACCCACAGCATAGAGCCACACTGGTTTGCACCTAATCTTATATCAGCCCGTTCATTCATGCATTTATTTTGCATGTCCTGGCTGAGCTACCTGCTCGACTCGGGGCTAGGCCTTCCCAAGGCACCCATGGCTTGCCTTGAACACCCTGGGCAATCTTTGTACCCAACCCTGGGATGGCGGGGCAGACACTGGGAGGTACCAGGAAGCAGCTGTCGGCTGGTGGAAAGGACTTCATGGAGTGTCCCCAGTGTCCTCAGCCTGTGTGGATGGACAGAGCTGGGTGATATCAAGGATAGCCAAGGCAGGGGTTGGAGAGAGACCAGTACCAAAGGTTATCCTAATCCAGCTACCTGGTTTTGCAGGTGGGAAAATTGAGGCCTCTGAACCCTTAAAGCCAAGGTTCATGCAGGGTACTTGGTCACACATGCAGGTGCTCAGAGAAAGGTGGGGACCTCCAGGAAGAGAGGGGGACTGGGCTGGGTCCTGAGGTAGAAGCAGACTTCTCAGAGACACAGAGAACAGGGGATTCCAGAATCAGGGAAAGTTCTTTGTGGAGAGAGTGTGAGAAGGCAAGTTCATTTTCAAAAGCATTTGAGGCATTTTTGATACTACCTGGATTTATATGTTGAATGAATGAATGAGTGGATGAATGAGTGAGTGAGTGAATGAATGAATGAATGAATATCCTTGGGAGTTGTGTGCCCAGTAGAACTGTGCTGGCTACTATATATTCCTCATGAGTGTTGAGTCTTTTCGATGTTACGGTAGAGTGAAGCTGTTAAGAGTGTGGCTTCTGGAGCCAGATGTCTGGGTTCAAATCTTAACTCCACCACTGCCTGGCTGTGACTTTGGGCAAATTTCTTCATCTCTCTGGGCCTCCATGTCCTTATTCATAAAGTGAAGATAACGGCAGTTTCTGCCTTGTAGGGTGGTTGTGAGGATTAAATGTGTTAACATATGCAAAGCATTTAGAACAGTGCCTGGTACAAAGTAAGTTCTCAATATATGCTAGCTCTTATGAGTTTATATTGTGATGTGCTTTCGGCCTTATCCTTTTAGTTGGTACAGAGATTTGACTTTATAGGTGAGCAAATTAAGAGCTAGAAAAGTGGAGTGATTTGTCCAGAACTCCAGATTATCGATGTGGGGCTCAGTCTAAAATGCTTTCACCCCCAGCCTCTCTAGTCTGGGGCTGTTGCTCACTGGTCCAGGTAGGGTCTGTTAATTAATCAATTTATTTAGTATTAATGAATACCATGAACTCACTCCCAACCTGAACAGCACTTTAATAGTGATGTACATCTTCCCACATGCTTCTCCTCACCCCATCCTTTGGACTACTTTTCCAAGGCATCCACTACCCTGAATTATGTATTTTGCATACCCTTGCCTTTTAAAAATAGTATATTTAATATATATATAAATTGTTTGGTTTTAGTTTTTTTTTGAACTTTATTTTAAAAAGTTTGAAGCTATATGCATCCTCTGGAACTTGCTTTCTAAATTCAGTATTCTTAAGCTTCATTTATATTCTTGCAAATAATAGTAGATGTAGTTCATTCATTTTTGCTGATGCATGATATTCTACCATTTGCACACAACACAGTGTATTTACTCTTCTGCTTTTGATGGGCATCTGGGTCGTTCCCTTCTTTGCTCCTACAGACAGTGCTGCCATGAACCTTTTTGTCCTGTCTCCTGGGGCATGTGTGTCTTTGGGGCACACAACGAGGAGTGGAATTGCTGAGCCATAGGGCAGATTCATGTTCAGCTTTACGAGGAAATGCCAAAGTATTTTCCAAAATGGTTGGACCAATTTACACTTCCCCCAGCAGGGGATGAGTGTTCCCATTGCCCCCCATCCTTGCCGACACTCGGTATTGTCAGATAGTTTGTTTTTTGCTGATTGAATGAGTATAAAATGGTACTTCATTAAGGTCTCGATTTGCATTTCCAGAGTCCAAGTTTTCTGGTGTATGAAATGGGAGTTGAGATGGTCAGCAGCAGTGTGTAATGGGTGCTCACTAAGCAATCATCCCCCACCGCCTCAGTTTCCCCAGTTGTGGGGATGCTGTCTGTACAAGCCCTGAGCTCGCAGTTGGGCAGGAGCAACCAGAGCCAACTCCCCAAGGAAGTGGGGTGAAGGAGGAGCAAGAAGGGCTTAAGTCCCTGCACATTTAGAACAAAGAGAGGACATTAAATTCCAGGAACCTCAGTGGCTCTGTGTTCATCCCCAGGATGAAAAGGAGTGATCCCAGCTTGAGAGGGGATGGGAGCCTATGCTTTGTTATTTTAATGCCCCCCTCCCTGCACAGCCCTCTGAGAACCCTGTCTCTACACCCTGGCACCTGGTGTGGTGAGTGCTTAACAAGAGCCTGGTGACCTGAGGGATGAACACCTGATGGAACAAATGTATGATTGAGTGAATGAGGGGGAACTGAGCAAGGAGGCTCCTGGCTACCCACAGCTCCCCACAAGGGGCCCCCAGGCCCTGCTCAGAGGAGCTGAGAAGCCTAGTGCTAGCAGGCTAACTTGAAGCCAGCTCCCTCTGCCAGCCTGGTGCACCAACAATTGATTCCACGCCGCCTTCCCTGCCTGAGCTTGGGCCCCTGGAGCTGGTTAGCGACAAGCACCAGGGCTGGCCGAATAATTATGCCTATTTCATGTGACACCCAAATTGATTGCCGCCAGGGTGACATTACCAGGGCATTGTTCCTCGTCTCCAATCTCTTATTACATGTTATTAGAGTGTGTGGTATGTGTGTGTTTTTCTATTTTTTCCCATTTCAGGGAATTAATCTCTCTGCCACCTCCTCTGCTTCCCTCTGCAGAGGACTTGCTCGTGGCTCCCAGAGGTGCTGGGGGGCAAACCAACATTGCTTCCTTGGCCTAACTTGGGACAGGCCTGCAGATGTGATTGGGGAGCTGGCCATCCTTGAGTCCCTTTACTTGGGTGCAAAACGGGAGCATCTCAGAGCTGAAAGGGGCTTCTGAGTATAGATTCCAGCTGAGGAATCCTTTTGCACTGTCCTTGATCCATGATCTCTGCTTGCATACCTCTCTTGACGGGCTGCTCTCTCCCTATCCACCAAAGCTCATCTTCCAGCTAATCCCGCACACTGAGCTGAACCGGGCTCCACCCATGGGTTTTGGCTCTGCTCTCTGGTCCTCCCCTGGACCCTTTGCACCCTCTGCCTTGGAACACCAGATTTGTAGAGGTGCCAGTGCCCCCCCAAAACCCAGGCAGCCCCAGGGATGCATCCAATGTGCCTGAGCTGGGCACAGCACCTGTATTTCCTGACCAGAGGTAAATTTTCCAATTTACCGAGTTGGAAAAATGGCCTTTGGCAAGGGGATGGCCAAGATTCAGCTGAGCAGTGAGGGGTTTGAACAACCAATGCCAGTAGAAGGGCAAGTGTTTTTATTTATAGTTTGCCTGTCTGTGTTATAAATAATTCTCTGGACCTCAGTTAGTGATGTATTGGGGGAGGGGGCAATATTTTTAAATCTTTTCTTCTTTTTGAGACAAAAATAGCCCAAACCTCCACCCACCCCTGACCCAGCCCCACCTTGAGTTGGGTGGCCATGTGACCCTTGCATGATGATGGAGAAAGGGACTGCAGTTGAAAGGCTGGGGTGCCTCCTAGGCTGTAGCCCTGAGATGTTGTGGGACCTTGTACCAGTCCCCGGTGGCCCTGGGCCTCACTTTCCCTACCTATGTGATGGTCCTAAAGGTTATCGTGCCTCTGGAGTCGACAAGTTCTGTGACCTGGTCAGGTGAACTAACGGCTTAGAGCCTCATTTTCCCCATCAGTAAAGAAAGGTTAATGTTACAGCCCTTGCAGAGTTTGTGGTGAGGGTTGATGGGTTCAGCTCTGCAAAGTGCCTGGTATATGTGCTCGATAGAAACGTTTTTTCCCTTTCCTGTGCTTAGATTCTCTGCCCACAGCACTGTGAGGGCAGTGGGAAATCTACCATCTCGTTTAACAAAAAGAGAAATTTAAAGCCTGAGATGTAAAACCACTTGCCCAAGAGCAGTTCCAGAGGCCCTTGAGCCTGAGGCAGAGAGAAGCAATATGCAAGAGTTGTCAGGATGATCAGGGTCTTGTCCAACTGCCTCGGGTCTCATCCCAGCTCTGCCGCTTCCCACTGTGTGACTTTGGGTGAGTTGCTTCACCTCTCTGTGCCTCAATTCTGTAATCTGGAAAATGGGGATAATAATCCCTACCTCATAAGGTTGTTGTAAAGATAGGAAGATTAAACAAGTTTGTGCCTGGTACACAGCCAATGCCAAGTGAGTGTTTTTTGTTTTTTGTTGTTGTTTTTTGTTGTTGTTGTTGTTGTTCAAGGCACTGTAGGGAAGTGCTCAAGAGCATAAACCCTGGAGCCTGAGTGCTTGGGTCCAAATCATACTAGCTGTGCTGGCTTGAGCAGGTTACATAACCTCTTTGTGCTTCAGTTTTTTCCTCTGTAAAATGGAGGTAATAATGGTATTTACCTCAATAGGTTGTTATGTGGATTAAATTAATTATTATATATAAAGTGCTTTGAATAGTGCCTGGCGCACTGTAGGCCCCCTGTAAGGGTTTTGTCATTGTCATCATCATCATCATCATCATTTTTATTAGGTCTCTAGACTTCAAATTCCAGCACTCCACTCATTCCCCTCTCCCCACCCAGGGTCTGTGAGGCTGTGACCCCCCTCTCTGGGGCCCTGGGCTGTGGCCCCCCCTACATGAGGTCAGCTGGCTTCTAGGCCTCCAAAGTCTGGGATGGACTCTCTGTGCTGTCCCCAAGGCAGAAGAGCCCTGAGGACTGGGGCAGCTAAGAGGGGTCCCCTTGGGGGCCCCATGAAGGTGTGAGGGGCCGAGGGATTGAGGAAGCTCCTCTGTGAGTGGGGACGAGGCAGGGATGTCTGCCAGGTGCCTCACAAGGGACCACTGGCCTGGATAGAGGATGGGGTCAGGGACCTTTTGGAGCACATTCATGTCCCTGAGAACCCAATTTGGCATCTAGGGCCTGGGGAGAGATGGGGAGGGAGACGTGGGTGCAAGACCTGGGTTTTTGCTTGAGCCCCTCGGTTTAACCTGCACAGGCAGCAGCCTAGCCCTCTCCATCTCCAGGACAGCCCCAGTAAAGAAGGGGTGCCACCTGCCTGGGTCAGTGAGGGGTGGTGGGGAGTGTGGTAGCAGGAGCACCACAACCAACAAGGAAGCTTCCCAGAACCAGAGGCTCCTTCCTACCGCCCCCAGGCTGCTCTAAGCTCCCCAGCTGTCCTCTCACCTCAGAACCACCCTGTGAAGGGGGTAGGCAGGGATCAGAGTGTCCAGGGCCCACCCAGGGTGACACAGCAAGGCAGCAGTGACTGGCCAGAGCCCAAGGACTGGACCTATGAGCCCAGCACCCTTCGCACACTGGAAAGAGCCTCCTGTAGACCCTGCCCTACCTATGCCCACCAAGCCGGCCACTCCTGGACAGGAGAGCCTATATATAGAAGAGCCTTTAAACACTAAGATGCTTTGACAATTAAAATTCATAATTTATCTTACAAATGGCCTGGATCTGTGGCCTGCTGGAAAGCTGGCAGCTCCCAAGATTTGCTGTTGCTCTCGTAGGGTGGCCAGAGGAGTGGGCTGGGGCATTCCTCAGATGCCCAGGGCCACGAGGGGACTCCAGGGCAGCTGGGGCAGCAAGGGGTGCCTGGTGGCTTCCTGAGCTTTACATCCCCGAGCAGGCAGCCATGCCATACCCAGTCAGCACCCTCCAGCTCGGGCTTCGCCTGAGAGGCCCGGTGAGCCTCTCACCTGTTGGGGAGGATTGAGTTTCCAAGTGTGCCTAATAGATGGGGCTGGTGGCACCAGGCCAGGGAGGGCTGAGAGTGGCGGGAGGACAGGCAGCGGACACACACACACCCATACCCAGGCTGCACACATGGGTGCCTGCTCTCTCTCTCTCTCTCTCTCTCTCTCTCTCTCTCTCACACACACACACACACACACACGCACACGCACACACACCAGAGGGCCAGCAACCCTTTACCAGAACCAAGAGCTGGAGGAAGGTAAAGAATTCATACACGACAAAGGACACGACCTCAATTTTCTTCCAGGTTGGTTTTTCTCTCCCCGTGGGGGGTGGCTGAAGGAGGAGGAGAAGGGCAGAGGGGAGGGCAGACCAGCCCAAAGAGGAGACAGACAGACGCTGCCCTGCTGCCTGGCTGCTCCTGCTGGGCCGCACAGTCGCACAGTCGCCCAGAAGCTCAGCCTGGGAGCCAAACCCATCCTCTCGGGGACCCTGCCACCCCCCACCCCACCCCACCCCGCCCCAGGGCAGCAGGCAGCTCTCCCTCAGCATAAACTGGCCAGTGTTTTCCCCTTTAGCAGCTCACACCTTAAACTGTTATCAGCCATTCACACCTCTGCAGGGATTAGCCTTGGAAAGCCAGATGGAGAGTCTTTAAAAGGAGTTGGGGCACTGGGGTCAGGATTTGGGGTTGGAGAAAAGCAATTAGGAGTCCCTAGTCGCTCTCAGATTGACCAGGACATAAACACCTCCAGCTCCACAACATGTTGATCTTCCCTCTGCCTAAAATGCTGCCACCCAGCCGCCACGCCCCCTACTTTGCCCGTGGAAAATCTATTTGTATTTCAGTCCGAGCTTGCATGGCACCTCTGCTGCCTCCTCCTCTAGGAAGCCCTTATTAAGAGCCTAGGAGGTGGAGGCGAGAGTGTGTCCCACTCCTGTAGCTCTTGCAAGCTGGCCCCGCACTGTGTGGTGGCCCTCTCTGCCCCTTTAAGACAGCCAGGGCCGCAGGTGGCTGGAGTGAGCCTGAGGGGCCCAGTTCTGTAGCCCTGGGCCAGAGGTTTTAGGGTGTGTTTACCACCACCACCTCCCCCCATCACCCTGCCTTGTCCTTCTCAGCCTGGCCTTAGCCTGGGGGTTGCCCATGGCTTGGGGGTATTGAGCTAAATCAGAACTAGCCCTGTGCTGGGGGCTTTCAATCTAGGGGAAGGAGGCCAGGAACTCGGCAGAAGCTCCATTGGGAGCATGGGAGGGAGACAGATAAAACACCCAGGCAGTGGTAGGCCGAGCGTCGCCTGAGATGCAGAGGTGACCCACAGGAGGGGCTTCTTTCTGGGGACCTGAGGAAAGGTGCTTGGGGGAAGAGTCCCTTGAGTTGGGTTTTGAAGGCTGCATAGGAGTTCTCCAGGCATGGAGCAGTGGATAGTCGACCATTGTTGTGGGAGAAAGGGCCTGGGCTGGAGTGGGCTGGAGTGACCTGGTGTGCCTTCTGGGCAGGCTTCATGCCTCCCCCCTTCCCCCACTCCACCCCACCCCCAGCCACACTGGCCCTGCTGCCTCCTGAGCCTGAGTAGTGCATTTCCAAGCAGACACGCTTTATCGTTTCATAAAATGAATCCAACGGCTCTGTGCACTGGAGCTGAAGGCAAAGGGACCTCAGACCAGCTGGGTTGCAGGGAAGATGACCTTGTCCTGCCTCTGTTTTGGGATGCCCCTGGCCCCAGGCTCTGACTCACTGGAGGAGCTCAGGAAACGGTAGCTGCGTCCGCAGGGCAAGCTCTTCACCTCCTCCTGCCTCCTGCCCCCTGGCCTGCACCGAGCCCCACCCACCCTCCTTCCTCCCACCTCCTCTATCTTTTCTGCCATCTCTCTTCCCTCTCTCTTTCTCCTGTGTCACCGGCCATCTTCCCATCCAGTTTTTCTCTCTGAGTGGCTCTGTCTCCCTATTCCTGTCACCTTTCGCCTCTCCAGTGCTCTCGTTCTTTTCCTGGCCATGGAGCTGGGTAGGTCCTAGGCAGATGCCCTCTCTTTTTCCTGTCTGCCTTCTCACCTGCCTCTCTCCTGCTGCACATCCAGCCCTAGGCTCCCACAGAGGGTGCTGGGGCAAGCTGAGCTGGTGCACACCTGCCTCATTGCCCAGGGAGGAGGCTGAGCCCAGCGTGGTCATCCTGGGTCACATGGCCAGCGATGGAGGCTGGCCAAAGATCCAGAGGCCTTGGCACCCAGAGCGTCATGGGCCCCAGCCAATAAGTGGACGCCTCCTTGCCAGGGATCTCATCCCTGTGTGTGCTGGGGATTCCTGAGATCCCTGAGGAACACTGAGCGGGAGCGCCATGAAATATTGATACTGGAAACCTAAAATAACTAAATCTTCTGTCCTGTGCTGCAGCCGACCCCAAATTAGGTAAGATTCTAGCATAGATAGCAGCAGATACAGGAAAAAGTATGGTGGAAAAACACTGAAAATTCAGCATCAACAACATTTTCTGACATTTGAACAAAGGCTTTGGTTGGGTTTGGGGGTCTGGACACCTGGATGCAGCTATCTAAGAACTGGTGCCCTCTCTTAGCTCTGAGGGCCTCACCCTGGCACAGCCCTGGCCTGCTGGCCCCTCCCCTGGAAGGGCTTGCAGGATCCTAGAGAAGCCCCCCTTCGTTACAGGCAGCTCTTGGGGCGGGCAGCTCAGTCAGGAGGAACATAGCCCTGTCATCTCCTTGCTTTGTGGCCTAAGGCAAGTGAATTCTTTTTCAGAGCCTCAGTTTTTCTCTTCTGTAAACTGGGAACAATATCTCCGTGGAATGCTGGTATTCCTGAGATGGTGTGTTAAAACCCAAAGCCTGGCCTGTGGCAGGTGTTATGCAAATGTTAGACCCATCTCTTGTGTGGATCTGGCTTGGTTTTGTTAGAGGAGACATGCCCCTGCCCTCAGAGGTCTCCAGACACTACTTTGGGGGATCCCTGACCTCCCTCAGGTGATCCCCTGCCCCTTCCATCTCCACCAGTCACCCTCCCCGACCCTGAGCCCCTGGGAGCACAGCCCCATGTGAGGCCCCAGACAGGGGAGCTCACCAGCTTGGGGCCACTAAATAGATCTTCCAGCCCCGTTGGAACCACAGTGTGGGGCCTGGGCCCCCACTCTCCTTCATCTCCTAATCAGGTTTGAGGATGTTGACTTTGCAGCAGGAAAAAGTTCGGTTTCTGTTTTTGGCTCCTTCAGGGACCCTGGAATCCAGCCCCTCCCTGCACTGGGGAGGACAGGCCAGAGAGGACAGGCACTTGCCCCAGGTCACACAGTGGGCTGGTGCTTGAGCAGGCCGCCTCTGCCTGGCACATGAGTGAGGGTGTGCGTGGTGGCAGGTGGCCTGTCCATCCCACTTGGGGGCAGCTCAGAGCCTGGGGCTCGCCCTCCGCAGCGGTGGTGTCATGTCTCAGCTTCCTGCCACCACTGTGGGACTCGGAAGGACTCGTCGGCATTGGGGTCTGAGCCCTGGGCCCCAGCTTGGCTCTCCGCTGCCTGCCCACCTGCCTGCCTTTGATGTGTATTTCTTTTCTCTTTATTGGTCCAATTTTTAAACCCTTGCTCTTGTGGGAAGCCCTTCAGGGGGCAAGAATCCAAAATAAAACACTGATTAAATGCATAAAACACCTCTCCTTGGCAATTGCAGAAAGTAATGAGCGGTATTAATTGTGCCAGGACGGCAGGAGCGGCACACTGCCCACCCAGCAGTTTGGGTGACCCCCTCAGACATGCCCCTGCCAGCATCCCTAGATGACAAGGCTGCAGTGGGGGTGTTAGATCCGGAGACTAGGCCCAGCGTGCTGTACTCTTGCTGTGCCAGCTTGGGCAGGCACCTTAGCTTCTCCGGACTCAGTTTCCCCAACATTCAGACCAGCCATATATAAAAGGCAGGGAGTGAAGCAATTCAGAGGATGTGCCCTGCTGGAGCTGCCTGGTCCTTTGGAGCATGGCCTGTTGCTCTGCAGATCTAATTGCCAGGCCCAGGGATGGCAGCTGCATAAAGCAAGGCTGACCAGCTTGTTTGAATCCCCCAAGTTTCCCATTGCTCAGTGGGCCTGTCCCAGAATCAACCCCATAAGATGGGCTTCAACCTCTGCAAAAACTCACTCATGGACACGTACTTCCTTTCAAAGAACAATCATGGGGGTTGGTTCTGTACCATACCTCAGGCTGAGGCTGCAGATACAGTGGGGCTCTCACTGTCTAGCAGTTGAAACAAATGAACCCAGGACTGTCTGACTCAGGATTAAACTCATGTTACAAGAGCAGCACTAGCCCTCTTTGCTCAGGCCACTGGGAAGCTCTCACTTAGGCATTATGCAGAACTTTGTGGGATTTGTTCCTGCTGGGCTTCCTTTCTTTAGCTTTATCTTTTTATCATCGTGAAGCATAATTTTTCCATCAGTCTCAAGTCCTTTTTGGAATGAGGTATTCTACATATCAGTTACATAATGTTGCTAATAAGAATAAGATGATTCAGTATTGTGAGTGTGAGATGACTTCTGACTGAGTTAGGTCAGGATGGCTTTATTGAGGAGGTGGCCTTTGGGGTGGAAGGCCACAAAGGCTGCCAGGACAGAAGGCTGGGATAGTTCTCCAAAAGGAGAGAACTGCATGAGCAACGGCTTACAGGCTGCAATGTGCAGAGCAAGGTGGGGCTAACTGGGTGGCCTCACCGGGTGGGGGCAGCGATAGGTAGGTTGAAGCCAGGTCATGGAGACTTGCGTGCCAGCTTTGTGCCTGTATGACATGAGGGTGGCCTGTGTCCTCATTCTCCCCCATCACATCCCACCAGCACCCCAAATGACGGCCTCGGCCTCCTTGCCAGCAGCTCTCACCTTGCCCACTGGTGCCAAAAGTCCTGTTTACCCTGTGAGGTCCCTAGGCTCACACCCACGTCAGCCCCAGATGCTGGTCCAATTACTTATTGATCATCTGTCAGGATGTTTGCTTTTCTGGTGGGTCACTGGAGCGTGTGTGGCTGTGGAAAATGGCCTGGTGGGGGTGGGGGGAGGCTGAGCCACAGAGGAGTCTGGAGATAGAGGGTGAGAGGGGCTGGGGCAGGGAGTGGACAAAGCAGCCCTTGGGGATAGAACTCCTTACAGATTCCATAACATGTCAGTGACAGCCAGAGCCCTTCCTGGTTAATCAGTCACTTAGTCGATCAGCAACGAGGGAATGCCAGTCAGTCCTGGGAGACAGGCAGCATTGGAAAGTACGTGGCTTTGGAGGCTAACAGACTAAGGCTCCCATCTCAAATCTGTCCCCTCTACTGGCTGGGTGTCATTTGGCAGCCACAATCTCTCTGAACTCAGTTGCCTTAAGGGTTGAAATGTGGATGACAAGACCTTGTGGCCTTGAAAGCAAGGGCTGTTTGAAGGTGTGGGGAGGGAACGGAAGGGGTTGGAAAAGGACCTGAACTGGGGTGGACAAGTGGGACCCTCCCTTTCCCACAGCAAGCTCCCCTTGGGGCCATGAGGATAGGGTTGGTGGGCATTGCTAGCAGAGACCTGGGGTGCCAGAGGCTGGGGTAGAGGAGGAGGGATGGATCCACCTACTACCAGCAGCAAGAGGGCTGCGGCTTCGCACCCAGACACCATCTGCCCCACCTCCTGGAGGTTCGGAGCTGCAGTAGCTCTCAGGTTCGGGATCAGCCCTCCCAGCCACCCTGCACACCAGCCTCAATTTCCCTGCAGAACACAGGGGTGGGAGGAGATGGAGGGGTGGCTGGGGCAGAAGTGGGAGCAAGTAGCCTCTGAACAAGGAATGGGACAGAGCCTTGGGGAGCCAGATCCCACACATCCCTTGCTCACTCCTCCTTCCTGCCTGTACTCAAGCTGGGTCCCCTCCTGTCATCCGAGCCCTGCGTGGTCCCCAGTGCCATGGTAAGGACCAGCCTCTCCAGGGCTGCCCGTGCTGTCCCAGGCAGTGGGAGTCTGCCTGGCTTCTCCCTCAGACCAGCTGCACAGGAGGAAGGCAATAGGAACCCTGAGAGATGGACCAATGAAGGCTGGGGAGGAGGGTCTTTTGGGGTGAGCACTCTCCCTATTGGGGCTCAGAAAGAACTTCTCAAGAGAAGGGGGTATTAAGTTAGGCCTTGGAGATGGGTAAGGGCATTCTGGGAGGAAATAACTATAGGAGCAAAGGCCAGGAAGCTGGAAACACAGATTCTGGGCCCTGAGCTCGGGAGCCTGAGCTGGGGTCACTGTTGAGACATGGAAAAAGGGAAGAGCCAGAGAGAGATTCCACAGGGAGGCCCAGTGGGATTGCAGGGGGAGAGGAAGGGTTGGAGGGAGGCATCAGGGCTGGGTCCTGGCTTTCTGGATGGGAGTGCCCTCCTCTGATCTAGGCTCCCCATCTGGAAGCAGAGTCTTGAGCACCAGTAGGTGCCACTGGGAGTCTGTTGGGTTTGCTGGCTGCACAGGGACTCTTGGGTCAGGGATCTCAGCTGCAGTGCTGGTGGGAGGGGGCCGTGGTATCTTTGCCTGGGGAAGCTCAGGGCTAAAGGCTGGGAGGGTGGGGACCCCAGCAGCTTCAGGAGACTTTGACCCAGCCACCACACTCCTCTCCTGGGTTGCTCCAAGGGCGGCTCAGCAGATCTGGCTTTAAACCTGCTGAGCACTGGGGGAGGATGAAGCTCAGGGAGGGAGGGTGCGAGCCCAGAGTTGCATTGCCCATAGGTAAAGGAAGCAGACGTAGCCTATGGTGTCAACACCACGCTTCTCTGAGGAGACTCCACCCCTTCCCTGAACCCCCTCTACCCAGGGGGATGCTGGGAGGTTCCTTTGGGTGGGCTCTGAGCAAGGTAAGGGGCAAAGAGGAAACAGCATGGGGTGGTGGAAGACCTCTGGCTGGGCGTCTGGACCTTGCCATGGGGTCCCAGGCAGGTGTCACATGTTACTCTAGACCCCACCTTCCTATCTGGGTTCAGGGCATCCTGAGGGGGCACAAGGGGCTCAGGGCAGGGTCCAGCCAAACGCTGTCCTCTAACCGCCACCTCTGTCCTGTGCTTGTCCCTGGCTGCAGGTGAGCAAGAGGATGCTGGCAGGGGGCGTGAGGAGCATGCCCAGCCCCCTCCTGGCCTGCTGGCAGCCCATCCTCCTGCTGGTGCTGGGCTCGGTGCTGTCGGGCTCAGCCACAGGCTGCCCACCCCGCTGCGAGTGCTCCGCCCAGGACCGCGCTGTGCTCTGCCACCGCAAGCGCTTTGTGGCGGTGCCCGAGGGCATCCCCACCGAGACTCGCCTGCTAGACCTGGGCAAGAACCGCATCAAAACCCTCAACCAGGACGAGTTTGCCAGCTTTCCACACCTGGAGGAGCTAGAGCTCAACGAGAACATCGTGAGTGCTGTGGAGCCCGGCGCCTTCAACAACCTCTTCAACCTCCGGACGCTGGGTCTCCGCAGCAATCGCCTGAAGCTCATCCCCCTGGGCGTCTTCACCGGCCTCAGCAACCTGACCAAGCTGGACATCAGCGAGAATAAGATTGTCATCCTGCTGGATTACATGTTCCAGGACCTGTACAACCTCAAGTCGCTGGAGGTTGGCGACAATGACCTCGTCTACATCTCCCACCGCGCCTTCAGCGGCCTCAACAGCCTGGAGCAGCTGACGCTGGAGAAGTGCAACCTGACCTCCATCCCCACCGAGGCGCTGTCCCACCTGCACGGCCTCATCGTCCTCCGGCTCCGGCACCTCAACATCAACGCCATCCGGGACTATTCCTTCAAGAGGCTCTACCGGCTCAAGGTCCTGGAGATCTCCTTCTGGCCCTACTTGGACACCATGACCCCCAACTGCCTCTATGGCCTCAACCTGACGTCCCTGTCCATCACTCACTGCAACCTGACCGCCGTGCCCTACCTGGCCGTGCGCCATCTGGTCTATCTCCGCTTCCTCAACCTCTCCTACAACCCCATCAGCACCATTGAGGGCTCCATGTTGCATGAGCTGCTACGGCTGCAGGAGATCCAGCTGGTGGGTGGGCAGCTGGCCGTGGTGGAGCCCTACGCCTTCCGTGGCCTCAACTACCTGCGTGTGCTCAACGTCTCCGGCAACCAGCTGACCACGCTGGAGGAGTCGGCCTTCCACTCGGTGGGCAACCTGGAGACCCTCATCCTGGACTCCAACCCGCTGGCCTGCGACTGCCGGCTGCTGTGGGTTTTCCGGCGCCGCTGGAGGCTCAACTTCAACCGCCAGCAGCCCACGTGCGCCACGCCCGAGTTCGTCCAGGGCAAGGAGTTCAAGGACTTCCCCGACGTGCTCCTGCCCAACTACTTCACCTGCCGCCGCGCCCGCATCCGGGACCGCAAGGCCCAGCAGGTGTTTGTGGATGAGGGCCACACGGTGCAGTTTGTGTGCCGGGCGGACGGCGACCCGCCACCAGCCATCCACTGGCTGTCGCCCCGCAAGCACCTGGTCTCGGCCAAGAGCAACGGGCGGCTCACGGTCTTCCCCGACGGCACGCTGGAGGTGCGCTACGCCCAAGTACAGGACAACGGCACATACCTGTGCATCGCGGCCAACGCGGGTGGCAATGACTCCATGCCCGCCCACCTGCACGTCCGCAGCTACTCGCCCGACTGGCCCCATCAGCCCAACAAGACCTTCGCCTTCATCTCCAACCAGCCGGGCGAGGGAGAGGCCAACAGCACCCGCGCCACCGTGCCTTTCCCCTTCGACATCAAGACCCTCATCATCGCCACCACCATGGGCTTCATCTCTTTCCTGGGCGTCGTCCTCTTCTGCCTGGTGCTGCTGTTTCTGTGGAGCCGGGGCAAGGGCAACACGAAGCACAACATCGAGATCGAGTACGTGCCCCGCAAGTCGGACGCGGGCATCAGCTCCGCCGACGCGCCCCGCAAGTTCAACATGAAGATGATATGAGGACGGGGTGGGGGGCGCAGGGACCCCCGGGCGCGCCGGGCAGGGGAAGGGGCCTGGCTGCTGCCCACTCACTCCCCGGTCCTTCCCGCCTCCTCCCTGCCCCTCCAGCACACTCTTTTTCTCCCTCCCACCCCGGCCCTGCTGCACCCCCGCCAGCAGCCCTCACCACCTGCCCCATTTCTACCAGGACCTCCGCAGCCCAGGCCTGGGGACCCCACCTCCACGGGGGCGCACACTGACAGACTGGAGTCGGAAGCCCACGAACCAACACGCAGCACAGTCAATAATTCCATTAAAAAAAAAGTTACGAACTTCCTCTGTAACTTGGGTTTCAATAATTATGGATTTTTATGAAAACTTGAAATAATAAAAAGAGAAAAAAACACACAACTATTTCCTATAGCTAGTCGGAATGCAAACTTTTGACGTCCTGATTGCTCCAGGGCCCTCTTCCAACTCGGTTTCTTGTTTTTCTCTTCCTCCTCCGCCTCCTCCTCCTCCACCAATTCTTCCTTCTTTCTCTTCTCTTCCCCTATGGGGAGGGATCTCTCAGGAAAACAGGAAAGGCGGTTCTGGCCCCACCCACCCACCCACGCTGTGAGGGTGGCCACCAGTTGCAGGCTGGGTGGCAGGTCCAGGCCCAGCTCTGGGCTGGCTGTTAACGGGGAGCAGGTGGAGGGGATGGGCTGCCCCGTGGGGCAGGGCCTTCTCCCGGCTGCCGGGCAGCTCCACCGCTGGGGGCAGGGCCTGGGTCGGGTGTGGCTGAGACTGGAAGGTGCTGGGTCCTCCTGGAGGTCAGCACAGCCCGTGGAGAGAGCCGGGACCGAGGCAGGCCCGAGGCCTGGCTTCTGGTCCCAGCCCTGCCGCTGCCTCACTGAGTGGCCTCGAACAGGTCACCGGCCCTCCTTGGGCCTCAGTTTTCACATCTGTACAAACGGGAACGTGACTCCCTGCCCTGCCTACCTCACAGGGCTGTTGTGAGGAATTGAGATGATGTATGTGAAACACTTTGTAACCTGTAAAGCGCTGTGCACATGTGGGTGACTGTTCTCATTATGGTCGTTTTTATCTCACTGGGGCTGCTGAAGGGACCTCCGTGGGGGCAGGTCTGGGCGGTGCCAGGGGAAGGGAGGCTCGGGGACTTCCAGAGGATCTTTCTAGGACAGCGGCCTGGGCGTGGCCAGAAGCCACGTCGGGAGGTGCAGCTCTAGACCCACGGTGGGGTCCTGAGGCCCGGGGTGAGCAGCAGAGATTCTGTCACCTGTGCTTTGTGTGTGTGTGGGGGGCATCCAGGCAGACGTCGCCTCCCGCTTTGGCCTGGGCCTAACCAAGACCACCAGCTCTCACCAACCTTTCCGCAAGCATTTCTCGAGTTCCTACTGCATGTCACTTTCCATGAGGAGTGCCAGCCTGTGGGGGTTGGAGGAAGCAATTCTGGGACTGCCCTTGGCACCTCCTGAACCCCATTCACCCTATCTTCCCCAGGCCATCTTCTGAGCCTGTCCTGGGTGTCCCAGGCTTTGAAGGGTTCTGGGTTCAGGACTGGGGTCTCCTGGCACATGAGCTGACCAGGAGGGGCAGATTACATGCCTCCCCCACCCACCCACCCTTCACACCAAACCTAGATCCTCTAATGCAACCCTGGAAAGGGATCCCCCAGACATGAAGTGTGAAGAGTCAGGTAGATCACCCCCTAACTTTTCCAGAATCTATGGACCTTCACTCAGCTAGCAGACCATATGTCCCCCCTGACCCCCACATCTCACTCAGGCAGGGAGGGGCACCAGGGTCAGGGGGCCTGGCTTCTCCCCTCCAGGTTTTGTTCTCCTTGGGTACCCCTTGAATACAGTCCCAGCGTGGGCCCCAGAGTGGCCCTCCTGCCCATTACCCCTCAGGCTAGAGGGAACTCCAGCGATGCAGGAACCTACGGGCAAAGCTGAATGGGGTGGCGGGGAGGTGGAGGGACCAAGAGGGAAGTCAGCCTCTGGCAAAAGGAAGCTTCCAGAATGCACTCCCCCCAATCAGGGCTCTTCCTGGGGCTCACAGGCCAGCCCTGATTCACTCTCATTTCCCACCCAAGCTGAACTTGGTAGCTGTGTGCCCAGCACCTCCTAACCCGAGCCTCTCGTGGCGGGGCAGGACAAGCAGAGTCTGCCATGGAGTTGGCACCCAGTCACTTACTCACCCACCCACCCACCCATCCATCCAATCCCAGGCCCACCTAAGAGCCTGCTCCACTCCTGGCCCCTGGCTGACGCTGTCTGCAGCCAATAGCTGGGTTAGCCTGCCCTCACCCCCATCTCCCAACTACCACTGCAAGACTGATCTGAGGAAGGTTCGAGCCCTCTGAACTGTGGTTTTATCCTCTGGGAAGAAACAGGATCCTTTCCAAGTAGGATCCTGGAATATTGGTATGGAAAAGGTTGAGGGTGCCAAGGGGCAGCCTAGGCTGATGGTTATAAGGATCTGAGTTTTGAGATCAAGTCCAAGTGAGTTCCAGCTGTAACTAAGCTGCGTGCGATAGTTACATAATCCCTCTGAGCCTCGTGCTACTAATCTGTAAAATAAAGATAATCCTACTTCCATTTGGTCATTAGGGCAATTGAATAAGGAAGTGTGGGGACAGTGTCTGGCACTCAGTAAGTCATCTACAAGGGGTGGTGGTGACGATCATCACTGAGTCCAGCTCACACAGATGCACAGGCTGAAGACCAGAGAGGGTGACGGCTTATCCAAAGTCACACAGCTTCTAAGTAACAGGACTGGAGCCTGATTTGACTTCCAGAGCTGCAGCCTTCTAACCTTGGTTTGGGGCTTCTCAGAGGTGGGCCACCCCTTTGGGAACACAAGAGACCAAGAAAGGCGTCCTCAGGTCTAGGGGTGGCCTGCACACAAGAGCCCAGTGGCATCAAGGATTCAAGACCTCAACAGGCATGCCCACCTCCGAGAAAGACCAGAGCCCAGATTCTCCGTTGTTCCAGCCCTGGAAGCCCCCATCTGCTCTGTCAGCCACTGCAAGAGGCAGCCCTGGGATTGTCACTTAACCCCTCTGGGACGCCTGGATCCCTGAGGCTTCACGAGGTTCTGGTAAGAGGAGGGGGACCAGGGGGCCAGTTCATTCTTGGCTACAGGGAGGGAATTGGACCCCTGAGGAAACGCAAGGCCACAAGAAAATTATTAGGTTGTTTTCAGATGGGGGAGAGAAGCAGTTGGGAGGTGTCAGGGCCTGGGGGCTGGGCAGAGCCCGGGCTAGGAGTCAGGAGGCCCAGGTTCCAGTCCTGGCACTGCCCTTTCCTACCTGTGGGACCTGCTGAGGCATTCTGGCCTCAGTCTCTCCATCTGTAAAGAAGGGTGTTCTAGTTTGCTAATGCTGCCGGAATGCAAAACACCAGAGATGGACTGGCTTTTATAAAAGGGGGTTTATTTGGTTACACAGTTACAGTCTTAAGGCCATAAAGCGTCCAAGGTAACACATCAGCAATCGGGTACCTTCACTGGAGGATGGCCAATGGTGTCTGGAAAACCTCTGTTAGCTGGGAAGGCATGTGTCTGGCATCTGCTCCAAAGTTCTGGTTTGAAAATGGTTTTCTTCCAGGATGTTCCTCTCTAGGTTGCAGTTCCTCAAAAACGTCACTCTTGGTTGCTCTTGGGGCGTTTTTCCTCTCTTAGCTTCTCCGGAGAAAGAGTCTGCTTTCAACGGCCGTCTTTAAACTGTCTCTCATCTGCAGCTCCTCTCTCAGCTTCCGTGCATTCTTCAAAGTGTCCCTCTTGGCTGTAGCAAGCTCACTCTTTCTGTCTGAGCTTATATAGTGCTCTGGTAAACTAATCAAGGCTTATGCTGAATGGGCAGGGCCACACCTCCACAAAAACTATCCAATCAGAGTTATCACCCACAGCTGGGTGGGGCACATTTCCATGGAAACAACCTAATCAAAACGTTCCAGCTTAATCCCCACTACTATGTCTGCCCCCACAAGATTGCATCAAAGAACATGGCTTTTTCTGGGGGACACAATACATTCAAACCGGCACAGAGGGTAATGAACTCAACTGCTGCTAAGAGCCCTGCCAGATTTAAGGAGGAACATCCTGGGAAGTCAGGCTGGAGAGGCTACTTTCTCCATGGCATGCCAGCCTCTGAAGGGGAGAGGAGGACCACATACGCCCCATCTAGGCACATGCACAGCTGGAAGCCGGAACCCAGAGGTGATCCTGGTGGCCCCAGTCTATCTCAGGCCCCATGGGGTTGTGGAGTCAGGATATCCTGCTACCTCAAGGCCTGTGGGGAGTTGGCTTCTCTGCCCACCTTTCAGCCTTGGTCAAAAAAGGTGAGGCTGGAGCTAAGCTATTGAGCAAAAGGCAAGATATTGAATCCTGAGAGTCCAGCCTGCTTTCCGGAGGCCAAGACCAGAAGCAGCCTCCGGGCCAGCTACTCAATGAGACAGACATGCCTTAAAGAGAAAGAGGGAGAGGATCGGGAGCCTATCCTGGACGAGCAAGTGGACCCAGCCATGGAGGGCGTCCATGAGGGTGAGTAGTAGAGGGGAGCAGCAAGCGCCCTGTTTTACCCCTTGCAATGAGATCCCACCTGTTTTACCCCTTGCAATAAGAATATGAGGCTCAGAGAGGTGAATGACCTGTCTAGGGTCACACAGCAGAGTGGCAGATGGAGCACGGACTTTGAGATCAGGCAAATCCCATCTCTACCACTGAGTCTCATCTGCAAAAGGGGGTTAAGAAATCCTATGTTTTCGGGTATTTGGGAAGATTGAAGACTGTTGTAAAGTGCCTACCTATACAGTGTCTGACACCTGGTTGGGGTGCACTAATGATTTTTCTTACTGGCATGACATCTCTATAGACAGGGAGGGTAGTGATTGGATTCAAGGGACTGTATAAAGGACACAAAGGGATCCAAAGGAGCTGGACCTCCACATGGGAAGGGAAATCAAATCTGAAGGCCTCAAGGCTATGGGAGGTGGATGAGAGCAGACACTGGGGCTGCCACCGCTGTTGCCCAGGACAGAGAGTGGCCATGTCCTGGGTATGTGTTTGGGGGCAGTGGAGGTCACAGGGAGCACAGAAGGAGGGGTCAGAGGAACAGTGTAGACTCCAGGCAGGAGCCCAGACGTCCAGAGAGTTCTGTTGCCAGCCTGGGCCTGGGGCCTCTAGGGGCCTGAAGTTAGAGTTCAAGAGTTACAAGGAACAGGGACCACACAGATCAATTTACGGGACCCTCAGAACCTGATTCCATGGTCTCTTGCCTTTGCAGCTTCTCTCCCCAGCTTGGTATTCTCTGATGACATGACAGCCTGTTGCAGGACTGAAAATCACCCCAACTCCCATCCAGGAACCCCAGCTCTAACCCCCTGCATAGTCTGACTTACTATAGTCTCTGATCTCTTCATGCATATTCTCCAGAGAAAGAATCTGATTGGTCACCTACCAGCCTCTGACTGGCTGCCTCTAAGCCAAGTGCCCACCCCCTTCATCCAGTCAGTGGTGGCCAAAGGCCCCAACCCTGTACAAGTCTGTTTGGGTAAAGAGGGTACAGAAGGATTAGGGGGCTGTATAAATTATCTATTCCTGCTTAACAACTGCCCCCAAAACTTAGTGGTTTAAAACATCCTTTTACTTGTTCCCAAGTCCCAATTCTGCAATTTGGGCAGGAACTTGGTGGGGACAGCTCATCCCCGTTCTGCGTGGTGTCAACTGGACCTGAAAAACCCACGGTGGCTTTGGGCCATGTTTCTTTCTTCAGCTGGGATGGCTGCCTGGGCTGGAGACCGGCTGGCTTCCCTCTCTCCACTCAGTTTCCCCAGCAGCCTACCTGGACTTCTTTATGTTGGCTCAGGACTCCAAGATGACAAGGAAGGGAGCTGCCAGGTCCCTTGAGGTCCAGGCCAGACATCACTTTTGCTCCGTGCTGCTCGTTAAGGCAAGGCACAGACCCATCCAGATTCAACGGGAGGCAGGATGGCCCCAGCCCCTGATGGGAAGAGCTGGGAAGGTTTTTTCAGCTGCCTTTAGAAATAACCGTGCACCATGACTTCTACAGTGCCAGTTTCCTTTTTGGGGCCATTCTTTGGTACACAGGCCTCTCCAATTGACCCAGAAGTAGGGGCCTCAGAGAGCGGTGGTGACTGGACCAAGCAAGGATCTACATCTGGTAAGTAAAGAGCCAGGACTTGAACCCAAGTTTGCTGCCCTCTGGTCCAGTGTCATTTCCACAGTAAGCAGAAGCAGGAAGCAGTGAGTACAGGGGAAAATATAGCAATAATGTTAATAGCTACTCTTTATCCGGGGCTTGTGCCAGGCACCAGGCCAGATGCTTCACCTGGGCCTACCCTGAGGGGGCCCTAATATGCTCAGTGCTGGATGAGAACACTGAAGCTCAGGGAGCAGAAGTGGCTGCCTGGGCCCCGGCTGGTCAGCGTTGAAGAAGATATACTGAGGCAGCCAGCACTACGCTGCAGACAAAGCACCAGCTGGTCCCCTGCCTTCTAACCACTCTGGACTCAGGCTTCTCATCTGTGAAGTGGGCACAGCCACATCACCTCCCGGGCCTCCTTCCCTGGTGGGATGGGATAAGTCAGTGGTGGGGAGTGTGCTATGGCACAGGTGGGTGAGCAGGTGGGGGGGCTTCTGCCAGTCAATTCCCCCAAGTGGCTCCCACCCACCTGGCATCTAGCTGGGCCCAGAGACCAGGGCAGAATGTGCAAGGCTCAGTATCTGTTCTGAGGACATGGCAACCTGGTCTTGGTGCCTGCTGGGCAACTGGGGACTACCTAGCAAGAGTCTGAGAACAGTGGCCATGCAGAGCAGTGCTGGGAGGACAGAGCCCTCCTCTAGGAGCTCTGCCCTGAGGAAGCTGATTGCTCAGCCTGTAAAGGGTTTTATAGCTGCCCCATAAACCTATTATGACTCTTTCTGAATCCCCAGCCCAGGCTGTCGTCATGCCAAGTGATGGTGCTGGTGTCTGGGAAGGCCAAGTAGGGTCTTTGGGGGAGCCCGATGACAGAGGCTGAGAGACAGACCTCCAGTGTCTTCAGCCCCAGACCCTCACCTCCCAGCAGCTTCACACTCCAGCCCTCATGCCCAGGTGTGGCCCCAACAGGGACCAGGGCCTGGCTTTCCCTGCACCTCCCCCCAGCAGTTCCATTCCCACCCCCTCATTCCTGGCCTGGGCTGTGACATACCACCATGGAGACAGCCAATCCTGGGAGGGATCAGCAGGATGTTCTGGAAGAACAAGAGGAGGAGGCAGAAACTGGAGGCGGAAGAGAGAGAAAGCCAGGCAGGAGAAAGAGCCACAATCCAGGCCCCCCAGCTCCCAGGGTCCTGAGCTCTGCTCAGTGGCAATGATGAAAGTGACTGTCTCCCTGTTTTGATAAGAAACACGAGGCTCAGAGAGGCTGAGCCACTCCCTGAAGTTGCACAGCTAAGTGGTGGCACCTCAGAAAGCACAAAATGCTCCTTGTGTGCTCCCATTTTGCAGATAAGGAAACTGAGGTACAGGACAGGGAAGGACAGGTGCAAAGTCATGAATCGGGTCATCAGCTCTGACTCAGCCAAACTGGGGAGCTACAGGGAAGTGACCACCGGTGCCCGGAAAACCTCTCTCCAGGAAACACAAGGTCAGACTGGTCCAGAGGAACACCCAGACACAGAGGAGGGGGCAGCTGGAGGCCTGACTTTGCTTGCTGACTAGAAGACATTTACATAGCTCGTTAAAAAATATGACCTCGTAAAGAGGAGGGACGCATGCACAGTAAAGCTTTGTCCCCTCCACCGCCAGGCCCCAGCGTCTCTTCAGGGACACTTCAAGGGCACAGGGAGCAGGGGTGGGGGCATGTGGCTGCCCTCTAGCAGCACCCAGAGCGGGGTCGGGGAGAAGCTTCCTGGGTGTCTGTCTCTCCTTGCCCCATCTGGAGCCCAGCACAGGGAGGCAGAGACATCTCACCAGGCCCTCCATACTTCCCTGCTGACCCTTCCCAAGGGCCCAAGAGGTACTGCCCTGACCGGGTCTCCCCACTCCCTTCCCATGTCAGGATTCACCCCAGCTTTCAGTGGTGAACCCCATCCCACCGCTCCACCCCCACACTGCTGCAGGAGTGAAGCAGAGTTACGGCCTCTCTAGCAGAATGACATTTATGGCCCAGCCCTGCGCTTGGGCCCATAAATCCCCTTGCCACACTCTGTACCAATCGTGCCGTTGCCTGGAACAGAGGGCCAAGGGCCTGCCTGCCCAGGCCCCGGCCACCTCAGGGCTACCTCTGGCCCATCCCCACAACCTTCATCATTTGCTGCTCAGGCTGGAAGCAGGACAGCCGATGCCCCAGGAGGCCCCGCCATCAGAGCAACTCCCCCCCCCCCCCCCGCACACACACACACACCCTGAAGGTCACCTTTCTGGAATCTTCTTGTGTTCTGCTAAAGAGTGGTGAAAGGAGAGGAGCCCAGGGTCTCCCTGCCCTCCTCTCCCAGCTCCTGTCCCTGCCCCACAGTCATTCCTAAGAGGCTTGCCTCCGAGAGCCTGCCACTCTTCTGCCACCTAGGGTAAATCTCTGCCCCTTGCCTCACTTTCCCTCCGTACAGCCAGGCTCCCAGGGGGAGCACCAGCAGCCAGAAGCACTGAGCAGGACTGACTGACCGCTGGCTGGCACCTGGCTGGCCAGGATCCAGGACAGCTGTTCCCTTTCTCCTGCAGGGAAGCTGAAAGGGACAGGGACACTGCAAGGTTGACGGGCCCCTGTGGTCTCCTGGAGGCAGATGAGATGCTGGAAGTGTGGGGGTAGACAGGGGAGATTGCTCTGGGTGGGGTAAGACAGAAAGCTAGAGAGCTGGGGCAGCCCACGATGGGTTCCCAGATTCCTGCCGTGCCCCTTAGCTGGCCCCCCATCCTCCACCAACCCTCCCTACCACCACAAAAGAAAGCTTTTCCAAACACACTTGTAGGAAGGGGAGAGTGGGATAGGAGGTTGATGAGGGAATAACTCCCAGGGAGGTACCCTGCAGCTGAGGGGCCCTGTGCCCCAGACCTCTTTTAGACAGTGGAAGGCCAAGGTATAGTCACGATGTGTGTTGAAGAGCAGATGCGGGAGATCAAAGGCAGGTGTCAGTTTTCCAAGGATCAGCAGACCCTCAGCACTGGGTCCGTGGCTAAGGGTGAGATTCTGCTCTGTACTTGCCCTTGCTGCCTGCCTTGGGCCAGGGGAAGAATCTCCCCCTCCTGCTGCCGCTCAGTGCTCCTGTGGGAGGATAGGGACAGGTGTGTACAGGTGAAGCAACTAGGGAAGCTAAGGCAGAGTGTGTTGTGGCACACCATCTGGGCAATGGGGAGCTACGGTGGGTGTTTGAGCAGGGGAGAAACACATCTCAGAGTCTAAGGAGAAAAGATCTGGGGTGTGGGAGCCAAAGACACAAACACAGAAGACCCTTCTTTAGGGTGAGTATGTACATCTCTCTGCTCACATACACACACACACACACACACACACACACCCCTATCCCAGCAGACTCACACATGCACACACAACTCACATTTGTACAGTCTCACACATTGTCCCACACAGACATGCAGCAAGTCATGTATCCACATACAAACCTTTTCATAAGCACCCATGCAAACACACACCATCAGTGTACGCACCGGATAATAGCTGTTCACATATGTACACCCAACTCTCACCCGTTCATTCACACTAATGCGCAGACCCCAGAACAGTCCCCCTCTCGCACGCACACAGAGGTTAGGGCACGCACACCGCCCGCTCTACCCAAGCCACGCCCCAACCAAGCTCCGGCCATCTGGGTCCTCCCAGAGTCCCACGCCCCGTCCCCCATCCTGCGGTCTCTTTCCTCCATGAGATCAAACCGCGGCCAGGCCAGACCCGTGCTCAGTGCTCACGCACTCTGCACACACACGTGAGCCTGCACACCTACATGCACACGCTGGGACAGCAACCTGCCGCCTCGCCCCGCGGCCGGCCAGTGAGAGTGCGCTGGGCGGTGTCGCCTAGGCGATCAGAGGGAGCAGACTGTCTACTGGCTGGGCGTGTCCGGGAAGGGCGTGGCCGTGGGCGTGGCCATGGGAGGGGCGTGGCCACGGGGACGCACTTCACTCAGGAGTCTCGTGCCCTTGTCTTTCAAGGGTTAGAAGGCAGGGCTGGGCTGAGACGGGAGTAGGGGTGCCTCAGAGGAGTGCAGACATTGAGATGGAAAGGAGCCCTAGCGACCCCGGTCCCTCTAGACGGGCTAGTGATGGGTGTGCATCTTGGCCAAAGGTGCCATGTATGGCTGGCCCCATAGATCTCCCGGGGGACTTGGTTGGAAGGCTCTGCTCCAGGGGCACCTTTAAAACCAAATCAGGTGGCCTCTTCTCAGCCGATTCTGAAGAGATTGCATTGGCCTCCTTTCTCTTCCTCAGATGTCCCAAGGTCCTTCCCCTGCAGGCCTCCCCACATTCTCTCTCCCCAGCTTGGGATGTTCCCACCCCTTCTCCGCCAAGCACAGACCACACACTCACACACATATGTACACACTTCTTGTCGCCTGGCAAAATTCTGCTCATGCTATAAGTGACTTCCTCAAATAGTCTCATCCCCATCACCAGCCCTGCCCCCATTCTAAATTAATCCCCTGATTTAGGGTCTGCCAAAATTGAAAGACAAAGCATACCAAGAGGGGGATGCTGGTCAAAGGGGCCAAGTGTAGGGGTTTGTGGGATCTGTAGCCAGACCACCTGGGTCCAAATCCTGGCTCTGCCATGTACTAGTGATGTGACAGGGCATGCAACTTGTAAGGATCAAATTCGATAATGTCCACAAAGCAGTTAGGATAGTGTCTGGCACAGAGTTCACAAGCAATGAGTGTTTGCTTCTACTCTTACAGACTCCCATTATATACAATGCCACCTTTCCCACACAGCTTCCAGCCCCAGCCTTCAATCTTTACCCTGGATCAGGTGACTCACAGGTGGTGGGTGACAGAGCTTGTCACACAATCAGGCCCATCCCAACACCAGATCCCCTGTCAGAGAGGGAAGCTTTCCCATCAGAGTAGAAATTAAGAGGCTAAGGCGACAACCAAACATAATTGTCTTCTACCCTATTTGGTGGATAAACTTTCTCTTTCTCTCTCTCACTCTTGCTCTCTCTCCCTTTAGGACCAGAAGCAAACATGATTTTAAAGCCGGCCCGTAGTGAGACTTTGCAGGCCTTTCACATGCTGCCCACTCCTGGCCTGTCCTGGGTAAGGGCCTGTGATTCTCTGCCTTGGCGAGAGAGGCTCCTGGTCATTCCACCTGCTCCCCATGTAAAGGGGGGTGGGGGATGTTCCCTGCACAGGGAGCGCTCTCAGCACCAGGAAGGGGCTTTGCTCAAGGACTTCTCTCCATGCTTCCATCCCGTACTAGGTATAATTTAATTTCTAATTAGACATTGATCTAGGATTATTTATGCCCAGCTCCATCCTGAAATCTCCCTTCTACCTTGTCTCCTAGCTCTAGGTGAGGTCCCAGCCCAGCCCAGCTCTTACTCTCTGGGTGATGCAAGTCAACTGGTTTCCCCTTCCTGAGGTTCACCTTCCCATGTACGAAATGGGTAGACGTTCTTGTCCTTGAACCCTCCCTCCCTCCTGCCTTCCCTCCTCATATTCACTGAGTACCTACATTGAGCCAGTCACCTGGCTGGTCACCAGGGATGTTATGAGGAACAAGACTAGCAAAGTTCCTGCCCTTGGAGTCTGACTGGGGGAGACAGCCCCCGACTAGCCAATCGCTCAGATAATACACAACTAAAAATTGTGATTGGAGCTATGAGAGATCTCACAGGATGGGATAGGAGTGGGCTCTGAGGTCCTCCAAGCGCTCTGTGATTTGGGAACAATGAGGACAATGGCACTGCTCCTTTCAGGGCACACCATGAGTGCAGACCCTTGGCCTCGCTCTCCTGCAGGATTTCTCTGAGCCTGGGCCCACGTGGAGCTGTCCTCAAATGGTCAGCCCCGCCCTCCTCTCACGCCCTCTCTCCACTCTGGGGGGAGCAGGCAAGCAACATCCCCCTGCCCCTCAGCACTGCAGGACCTCCTCTCTGCCCTGCTTTGCATAATCAGCTTCCGGTGAGATTCCACTGGGAGTGATTTGGCACACCTTGGTTTATGCCTTGAGCTACAGTGATCAGCCAGGCGCCCTGTGGCACGTTACTGCAGTTCTCTAAAACAGGGGTAATTGTTCCCACCCGGCAGGGCTGTGGGACGCCTGAAAGTAGTGCCGGTGGAAAGTCCTTGGCCTGTGGAATATCGCCACTAAGTGCCAGCTGCTGGCATTCTCTGGGCTCCAGGGCAGATCAACCGAGGCTACAGGGGCTTGTGAATCTCTTGGGCTGGGATAACTTTTAGCTTTTACTTCTGACTGTATCCAAAATGACCTGCTTGCAAGGGATAGAAGCCCATTTAAAGATATTCTCTAAAAAGGGGGTTTCTCTAAGGACATGGAGTCTCAGGGAAGCTTACCACGGTAAGCCCAGGAGATGGAGATGTGCTTCCTCTCTCCTCTTGGCTCAGCTTCTGGCGGCACAGCGGCTCAGGTCACCTGTCCCTCTCGGCAGAGGGAGTGGCTTCCTCTGCTGCCCAATCAGGGGGTGCCTGACTGATGACAGTCACCCTAAGATGGCAGCCTCAGCTTCCCACAGCCAACTCGCTCATCCTCTGGTTCAGCTCCAAATTCCCAAGAGAAACTATGATTGGCCCAGATTAGGTCTAACCAGTTGAGGCAGGGTCAGGTGGTAAGGAAGGCCACCTCTTCCAGGCTGCAGGAGAGGCAGAGTCTTTAAGTAGGAGTGTGGTGGAGTGAAAATGATGGTTTTCCCTAGTCCAGCAGTTCTCAACCCTGGCTGCACACTAGAATCACCAAGGGAGCTTTAAAAAAATATTGATACCTAACTCCCATTTCCAGAGATTCTGATTTGATTGGCCTGGGGTTCTGCCTGGGTAACAGGAGTTGCATGAGTTCCCCAGGTGATTCTAATGTGCAGCTAAGGTACAGACTTTAAAGACTTCCTGGTCCACACTGCATGTCCCGGTTTGCTAATGCTGCCGGGATGCAAAGTATCAGAAATGGATTGACTTTTATAAAAGAGGGTTTATTTGGTTACACAGTTACAGTCTTAAGGCCATAAACTGTCCAAAGTAATGCATCAGCAATCGGGTACCTTCACTGGAGGATGGCCAATGGTGTCCGGAAAACCTCTGTTGGCTGGGAAGGCACGTGGCTGGTATCTGCTCCGGAGTTCTGGTTTCAAAATGGCTTTCTCCCAGGACGTTCCTCTCTAGGCTGCAGTTCCTCAAAAATGTCACTCTCAGTTGCTCTTGGGGCGTTTGTCCTCTCTTAGCTTCTCCATAGCAAAAGTCTGCTTTCAACGGCGGTCTTCAAACTGTCTCTCTTCTGCAGCTCCTCTCTCACCTCCTGTGCATTCTTCAAAGTGTCCCTCTTGGCTGTAGCAAGCTCACTCCTTCTATCTGAGCTGATATAGTGCTCCAGTAAACTAATCAAGGCCCATGCTGAATGGGCAGGGCCACACCTCCATGGAAATTATGTAATCAAAGTCTTGCTATAATTGATTGAGTCACATCTTCATGGAAACACTCAAAGAATTCCAATCTAATCAACACTAATACATCTGCCCCCACAAGACTGCATGAAAGAATATGGCTTTTTCTGGGAGACATAATATATACAAACTGGCACACTGCAGTTTAGTCTCACTTAATTAAGGCAGGTGAGAAGTTCATGCTCCACGGCCTAAATCAGTGTTTCCCAAGCCAGTCCCAAGAGAAGATAAAATCAAAATCCTGATTCCCAGGCCTGGCCTGGCCCTACTGAATCAGACTATGTGGGAGGATCCTTGTTATTCTTATCACCAAGCAAGGTGGGGACACAGGGCTAAATGATACCTTTACCCCCCATCGACATTCTTGACATGCAACCATGGGGGGTGGGGACAGTCAGCCCAAATATAATGAAAACTTCTATGTAGAAAAGGGGGGAAATAGAAATAAGCTTACAGTCATCAGCTAAGGCTAACCAGTCTCCTCTGCTTCTCATGAGAAGAGTAAGGCATGGGAGCCGACTTTGACTTCCCCAGATCTCCATGCTAGAAGAACAGAGCAGACTTCTATTGTTCTATCTGCTCATAAGGGCCCCTTCTTTTTGTGAGGTGCCTCCCACAACCACCCCCCTCTAACCACGTGGTGTGAATAGGAACTGTCATCCTATTTAACCCACCGCCCTGGACATGGCTTAGTCTGGGGGTGGGTACCTGACCAAGCTGGGCCAATCATACCCATATTCCTTGCTGCTATGACTGGATGACGAATTAGCACCTGCCCCAAGTGCAGGTAATCAGAACACTTCCCTAGGATATTTGAACTTGGGACCAGAGAATGCCAATATTGGTTTTTCTCTGGAGCTGAGGCTGGGAAAGGTGAGCCTCGTGGCTACCAAGAGCCAAGTTCCCAGTTCATAGAGGATGCAAGGAGAAGCAGAATCAAATTGTGGGTAGTGTCCTGGCAAGAAATGAATCCATGATTCTGCTTTTCTCTGTGGTCCCCAGATCCTGGCCAAGGTCTAGGTCCCAGCAACTAGAGGACACCGCATTATTAGCAGCTTGGTCACCACATACCATGGGTCACTGGCTCCCCACTTCATCCCTTCCCAGCTAATTCCACATTTTATCTGATGAGTCTGTTTCTTGTCACTTCATTCCTGGTGTTAGCCTCTGTCTTAGGGCCAGTTTCAATGGATTCATGCTCTGTGCAAAGTGCCCTTTGAACGTAAGGTTACAAAAGAAATTTTAAGAAACACGATTGCAGAAAGAACTGCCAGGACTCCTTCTCCCTAAATGGAAAACCATCTTCTGTGTCTGTCTTTACCTGGAGCTAGAGAGGCTCTCAACTCTGCTATCCTCTCCACATTCACTCCATTCTCTTCCTTGTCTTTGCCAACTAAGCTTCTCCCCTCACTTATTAAGTTGCAAATGGCTGAGCTTGACAACCCCAGAATGGCAGCCCTTGAGGAGGCAAACACAGCCTTGGATTTCAGTTCCGGCAGCTAACCTAATCTCTGTGCCCTGATTTCAAATTCCCATGAGACAGCTTCTGATTGGCTGAGTTTGAGTCAGGTGACCTCACCCTGACCCAATCAGCTGGGCCCGGGGGAGGGCTGCTGTGGAGAAGCAGCTGCCCCTTCCTCTGGGAGGGAGAGTCCTGGGGGAGTCCTGACATCTACCCTGGAGGAGCCCCAGAGAGCACAGGCCTCAGAAAGGACCCTTCCTTGTTCATCAGATCCTGGACACCATCACTGGAACCCTGGGATATGAAGGATGTACTTTTGGACAAATTTAAAAGAAGCCCTACTTTCTCCGTGGGGCCTGCCCTGGAGAGCTTTGATCCTCAGCAAGCCAAAAAGAGAGTGGGGGGCTGACCCGGGGCTTGGCTGACTTTGCCGAGCAGGGAGGGTCAAGCAGGACTGACCCTGACCCTCACCCCGGAGGCAGCAGCTGCAGGCCTGCTTTGCATCCTGCACAGATATTTCCAGTAAATAAACATTGACGCTTTCGATAACATGTTAATTTCACATGCGGCTGCTCTGCTGACAGTTTCCACACTCCGCCAGTGCCTCTTGTCAGTTTTATACTCAAAGGCTGATGCTGGCCCAGCTCACAGGCCGCCTGATGTACAGACATAAAAACAAATGGCTCAGAAAGTTCTGGTGAAGTGACAGGGAATGAAGGGGGTACCTAGGTTGGGGAGATGCAGCCCTGTCCAGGGTCCTGATGTCGATCAGGGCCGGGAACCAAGCCCCAGGGCTTAGAATCCAAAGAGTGACTTTGGTCAAGTCCCATCACCTTTCTGGGCAATTGTTTTTGCACCTGTGGAATGGGGTTGATATTTCAGCATGGCTTCTTTGGGACCCTGACTGAGAGCTCTGGGCAACCCCTGCCTCTTAAAGCCCCTTCTTAAACTTCCCAGGGGAATCCAACTTGAGGGATGGCTATTGCCTGGATTTGACCTTCAGCACAACCCCCGGAGGATCTTCGAGCACAGACTTATTGCCATTGTGCAGATGGAAAAGCCGAGGCCTAATGCAGGACAGTGATTTGCTCCATGTCACATCAGGAGACAGGAGCAGAACCAGGCTATGAACCGGGGTTCCTGCTCCTGCTCCTTCAACAGGTGTCATCTGCACAAGACAGGGTCCTGTGGCCACAGGAATGATGAGGGCAGGGACCCCTGCCTTGTCCCAAGCTCAGCTAAGACAGCCGCTTAGAGCCTCCAGGCTTCCTGCTTACATAGTCCTGGGGCCTCACACATGTGTCTGATTTTTTCCCACTCTGGGCTAAGCTGAGGTGGCGCTTCCTGGCTTGCCCTTGTTCAGGACAGGGGGCCTTCTGTGCCCCAGCACCCTCGCTGTCAGCCTGAGTTCCTGGGCCTTGGCGCCTCCTCCTTTACCGGCAGACCACTGACACCTCCCCTCCCACCACCAGCCCACATTGGGAGGTGGAGGAGCACAGCTGACCGTGAAGCTCCTTCCAGATGTCAGGTGATGCCCTTCCTCCCGTGGCGGCTGCTGGCGCTGCTTCTGCACCCTTCTGCCAGGTGGGAAGGAACACTAGTGTCAGCCGGGTTGGTCTTGCTGTACATCCCCCCACCACATCCCCAAGAGGGGCTAGGCTGGGGCTAGGTCTTAAGGCAGCTTCAGTGACCACCTGCCTTCTTGTCTTACTCCCTGAATGAAGGCTTCAGTAGCCTGGAGGCACATCTGGGGTCACTGCAGCCCAGGAGTGGTGACAGGGGCCAGGGGGAGATATCTCAACCTCCCAGATCTCTGTCCAGTGGGGCTCAAGTGGCCATCTTCTCTGGGGGCAAGGCTGTGGGGCGCCGACATGGCAGCTCACACCCACGCACTCCTGGTGCCTGCTTCTGCTCAATAAAGGCTCATTAATGGACTAAAGTGAATTAGAGTCATTAACACTGTTATTGGAGGCAGGCAGAGCTCGGCGCCCGCCCTGCAGTCCCAGCCCACAGTCTGGGGAACTTGAGCAAGGCCTGGGCCTCTGTGCACCTCAGGACCCTCTCTCCATCACCTGCTGGCCCTGAGGTCGTCACTCAAGGCCTCCTGACCCGGCCTCTGGCTACCTCCTCTGTCCTCCTGCCTCCACCCACATGTGCAGGTCCACGAGCTTGCACTCGCAGCAGGACGCTCAGGCTCCCTTCGCACACCAAGCGCCAGCTTCATTCCACCCTCAGCTCTGCTTCTCCCCAACTCCACCCTGGGCTGCTAAAGTCCTGAACATCCTTCGAACCTCCGTGCCAGTGTCACCTCCTCCAGGAAGGCTTCCCTGACCCACACCCACCCCAGGACAAGTTAGGTAGTCTCCCTCTCTGGGTAGGTTGTGTTTCGGACAAATTTAAAAGAAGTCCTGTTTTCCTCCTGGGGAATCTCATTCCTCAGCAGGTCAAGAAGAAAACAGGGGTTTGGACCAGTGCCTGGCTTCCCTCTATTATCTGCAGTGTCGTGTCTACCTGGGTGTCTGTCTCCTCCGCTGGGTGAGCATCTCTTCAAGTGAGGCCAGGGGCCAGTTCTATCTCCCCCGGGCTTGGCACCCGAAAGGTGTTTTGTCAGTTGGGTCTCCAGAGGAGGCCGATGAGGGGGGCGCCAGGTACCCCCGTGAGCACCCGTTCTCTTAACAGGCTTTCGGCAAGAAGGAAGAACACAGCCCCACCCCCACCCCCACCCAGCCCTTGCCCAGCACCTTCAGAATCACTTAATTTTTACAGATTCTTCCTTTTTACTTACAACTGCACCACTTCAGCTCAATTAACAAATAATAAATAAATGAAGGAGGGAAGGAACATACAGAAGCTGCCAATCTTTTGCTGGGAGGAGATTCCAGGGAGCTCTGAGGAGGACAAAGGTGGTGGGAGAGAGGCTTCCAGGCTGGAGATCAGCTATCTCACTGGTGCTCAGTGACGCAACCCCCGACCCCCGATTTTCTTCTGCTCCAAGGGCCACTGCACTGGGGTCTTTCCGGACCACAGAGCCCTGTTTGGCCACACCAAGCCTACAGGAGCTGCCTGGACCTCTCTCTTCGCTGGCAACTGGTGAGGGAATTGCCTCCTAAATAAAGGTAATCAATCACAACTGCATTTGCTGAGGACCTCTTAGGAGCCAGGCACTTCTGCTCTACAGATACATCTGATCTTCACAGTAATCCTCACCAGAGGCCATTCTCCAGAGGGGGAAACTGAGGCCCAGAAAGAGGAAGTTATCCTCCGGCTAGGAAGTGGGTCTGATTTCAAAGTCTAAACGTTCTTTAATTAAACATGCTGCCTTCCCCATGAGGAAGCTCACCTCCTCTGAGGGACCAACACCATGCCCTTTGTTTGAGCATTTCTTGGGGTTTTGCTCCATTATCTCTGCTGCCCCAGCAAGGGCAAAATCTCTTTCTACTTCCTCTCTGGGTTCTGTATGGACAAGGCAGAGCCACCAAAATCCATTCCCCTTTCTTCACTGCACGTGCTGGATGGGTGGGAATGGTCGGAAGGAATTTTATTGCAAGGGATGTAAAAGCTAAGTGCAAAGAAACAACAGCAAACCACTTTTTTTGAAAGTATGAAATCATGATGACCAAGTCCCAGCTCCTAATCCGTCAAAGCCACAGCATCTTGCCCAGGCAGGCAGGGCCTAGTGTTTGCTGGGCTTGTTCCTATGGACTCTGAGTTAATTCCTTAGAGAACTGGAGCCTGAAGAATAAATAATCCAAACCCCAGCCTCCTCAGGCCAAGGCTGCTTTCTTCTCCCCATCAAGAGCCCTGTACCTTAGAGGAATCTGGGTTTCTCTGATTTAAAGGGTGAAATCCTCTCCACCTCCCCCCACCAAGGCACTTGACAGCAGGAATGGGCCATGGCAGCTTTGGCCTCTAAAAGGGCGGGAGGATTGTGTGTTGTTCCTGCCCCCACCTCGTGCGCTGGGTCCTATGATCAGCTATGTAACGGGATGCACATGAAAAGGCACCGTCTCTGCCCTTGGGGGCGGCTGGGTCTGCTGGAGAGGTAGCGTCCAGGACAGGGACAAAAGGCAGCCGTGTAAGGTTTTGGCAATATGTTCATTCGTTTAGCAAATCTTTATTGAACACCTACTGTGTGCCCAGCATTGTACCTAGTGTTCTGGGCACTGGGGACACAGTGAACAATAAAACTGACAAAAATTCCTGCCTTTGTGGATCTTACAGTCCAGTGTAGGGATTAACAACCATTTCCTTTTAGGGCCAAATAGTAAATGTTGTAGGCTTTGCAGGCCCAGAGGGTGACATATTCTTTGTCATTTGTTTGTTAACAACCCTGTAAGAATGTAAACACCATTCTTAGCTCATGGGCTGCACAAAAAACAAGCTGCTGGCTGACAATGGAGCACTGGCCGAAATTTGCTGACCCCTGGTCTAGTGCAGTGCTGTCCAATAGAAATAAAATGTGAACCGTATAGGTGATTTTAAATTTCTAGTATCCACATTAAAAAATCAAAACAAAACCGGTGAAATTCATTTTGATAATATATTTTATTTAAGCCAATATAGCCATATTAGCACTTCAACATATAACCAATATTTAAAAATTAATGAGATAGTCTACATTCTTTTTTTTTTTTTTGTACTAAGTCTTCAAAATCTGGCGTGTATTTTATAGCATATCTCAATTGGGATGAGCCCCATTTCAAGTGCTCACATGGGCCCATGTGGCTAGCGGCTCCCACATTGGACAGTTCAGATCTGCTGGGAGGGACAGACAATAAGCAAAGTAAACAGTTAAAATATATCAGTATTGAAGGGGTAGGTGCTATGGAGGAAAATAAAGCAGGGAAGGGAGATAGGGAATGTTGACCAGTAATCCCTCTGACTCCTAGGGCTGAATTTCATTCAGGCCAAGAATCTTGTAATTCCCAGGGAAGCAGTTTGCATCATAACTGACTTATTATCAGTGGACAATCACTGATAGGTGTCATCATGTCCAAGCCCTGCCCAGGGCAGGGGTCCCCTCCCCAGCCCCCTGTAGATGGCAATGCAGCCTTCACTTACTCACTGGCCCAGGCAGCCTCTTCCTCCTAGCTGGGGTGTCTGATTTCACCCCTCCCTCCTTCTTGACTTTGCACCCAGAGTGGTCATTTTTAAAATAAAATATTCTCATGTTACAACCATTCAGTGGCTTCCCCCTGCTCTTAAGTCCAAAGTCCTTGCCATGGTCTACAGGGATGCATCAGTCAGGAAGCTTTGGGCTGCAAGTAACTGTACTGGTTTAGACCCTAAGGAAATGCATTGGCTCACAAAATATGATGTCCTGATGGAGGTGGGCCTCTGGGCTGGTTGGTCCAGCAGTTCAAAGATGTCATTGAGCCTTTCACCTCTCATTGACTGGAATTGGGTCACAGGCACATTCTAGAACCAGTTGCTGGAAAGGGAATAGAATTGTCAATTGGTCAATTCCCCAAACTGCATTGCCAGGGAAAGGGCAGGGAGGATGTTGTGATGTCCCCATAGTGTCCTCCACAGGCTTCTCATGATGTCTTCAGCTCATGCCTCGAGCTCTAGCCCCTACCATGCTGTTATCGATTGAATTGTGTCCCCCAAAAAGATATGTTCAAATCCTAACCCTTGGTCACATGTATGTGACCTTATTTGGAAATGGAGTCTTTGAAGATGTTATTGGTTAAGAAGATGCCAAAGTGGATTAGGGTGGGCCCTAATCCAGTACAACTGGTGTCCTTATACAAAGAAAAAATTGGGGCACAGACAGACACAGAGAAGACGACCATGTGACAGAAGAAGAGGCTGAGTTATGACACAAGCCAAAGAATGCTATGGATTGCTGGCAAGCTACCACCAGAACTTTACAAACTTGAGAGGAAGCATGGCCCTTTCTACACCTTGCTTTAGGATTCTGGTCTCCAGCACTGTGAGACAATAGATTCTGTTGTAAACCACCCAGTTTGTGGTACTTTCTTATGGCAACCCCAGGAAACTGAGACATGCAGCTTATCTCACACTTCACGTTCCAGCCTCATCAGACCAACCAAAGCCCCCTTTGCCTCTGAGCCTTCACACATGCTGTTCCTTCTCCTTGGCACACTTTTCCCACTCTGTGCCTCCACCCCTGCCTTTGCCAGGTTGCTTCCTCTTGTCCTCTAAGCCTCAGGCCAGATGTCCTCTCCTCAAGAAAATCCTGTCTGGCCCTCCAGATCATGAGGGACAGGAACCACAGCACACTCACCTCCCCATGCTTAGCAGGGAGCCTGCACAGAGTAGGTGCTCAATAAACATTTGTTAAAACTGTCTGGGAACAGTTCTCCTGTGGAGCCGTGGTCTGGGGGTAGGAGGTGAGGCTGGCAGAAAGAGCAGGGTCCCCACACTACCCAGGACCTTCCACAGAGCAGTGCCTGCTTAGGGAGAGGCCAGGCCGGGAGACCCAGGTTCAAGCCTTGGACTGACCTTGAGAGTGACCTTGGGCGGTCGGTGGCACTTCTCTGGGCCTGACCAGGGACTTTGGGCTGGTGGCTGGATGGGGGGCTGGGGGCTGGGGCAGGGAAGCGAGCCCAGCACTGTGTGGCCAGGGGCCACCAGTTCAAGGCAGGGCCTGTGATGCCCGCTGTGCCCATTCAGAGCTGGGTCTCCTCAGTGGGGAGAGCTCTGAGGCTCTAAGAGAGTGGGAGGCAGGGAAAAAGCAGGATTGAAATTCCATCAGGCACTCGCAGAGCCTGCTCCCTGGAGTCCCTGCTCCTTTGTTCCATTTAATCAATATGTAATTAAACTGAAATCCCAGCTTAAGAATTTTCAGTGGCACTAAGACCAGGCTTTCCAAGGGGCCGGCAGAGCCGAGGCTCCTGGGTCGTCCAGCTATTAGCCCCTCACCTGCCTGGCCTGCCCCTGCCCCGCAGAGCCTCAAGGTCACCTTCCCCAGCCAGCAGGGCCAGGTGGGCCCCCCGTCTTCCATACTGGAGGACATGGTGGGGCATCCGAAGGATGAGAGGGTCAGGAGAAAGACACAGTCTCACTGGCCCCCATCGCCAACTGGGCCTTCAAGGTTCTGGTTAGCTGCATAAGATGGGGGGAAGCCAGGGAGACTGAGGCCATGGCAGAAGTGGGACTTGAGCCTGGCCTGCCCTATCTGCCTTCCCTGTCTCCTCCCACAACCAAGCTACCCAGACCAGGTCACCAGCACTGGCCGCTGTGTGTTGAGCACTTAACCATGGGCCATATGCTATTTGGACCCATTAAATCTTAAAACAACCCTATGACGGAGATACTATTATTGGCTCCATTTTAAGATGTGGAAACTGAGGCACAGAGCACCCAGTGCCACCCAGGTAGTTGAGGGTGGACCTAGAATTGATCCCAGGCAGTTCTGCTCCAAAGTCCTACCCACCAAGGGCCCTAGTGTTGGGACCTCACTGCTAAGGGCAGCCTTGTGGGGCACAGACTCCCACGATGCCCATCACCAGGAGCAGGCAGAGCCCACATGTGCTGTCTCCTCTCAGGGACCCTCCTCAGGCAGAGCCACACTTGACCACACCAGCTCCTCACCTGTCCCTCCACCAACACGAGGACTTGCTCTTAGGAAAGAAGCTGAAACTCGTCTGGGACTCACATGATAAACTCTTAAGTGTCCCCAGTCTCCCAGGTCTGTGTTCGGGGCCCCTAAAACCCTGCCCTTAGACTAACACTGGCCAATAGAAATGGAATGGAAAATCTAAATTTTCTAGTGGCCACATCAAAAAAAGAAACAGTTGAAATGAATTTAGAAATATATTTTATTTAACCCAGTGCATCCAAAATGTTTTCCTTTCAACCTGTAATTAATATTAAAACTTACTGAGATATTTTACATTCTTTTATCATTCTGAATCTCTGAAATCTGGTGTGTATTTCATACTTACAATGTGTCCCAATTCAGATGGGCCACATTTTAAGGGCTCAGGAGCCACATGTGACTGGTGGCTCCTGAGTCGGACGGCACAGCTGTGTGTTCTGTTAAAATGCTGGAAGGAGAAGGGGGGATTCCTGCTCCAGGGAGCACCATGAGCTCACTCAAGCAGGGGAACAGTGGGAGAAATTTCAGAGAGGAATGTAAGGTAACAGGTGCATTCCCTTCTTGGGGTTGTCTGAGGAGAGGGTGAGAGGGGGAGCCAGGAGGACCCCAGAAATTACCCCCATGAGAGCCAGTCCCTGGGAGTCTAGGCATGAAGGCAGGTAAGGGGGGAGCACTTCCAGGCAGGAGGAGCACTTCCAGGCAGGAGGAGCACGACCCCAACCTCAATCCCATCCCCCTCACGTGCTCACCTCCCTCCTCCCCCCACTCCTAGCGAATGCCACACAGAGACTTGGGGTCTCTTAGAGAAAGGAAGAGAACCAAGCCAGGGCCAGTGCTGTCTCTCCAGAGGGGTGGAAAGCCCCGGGCCCAGGCGAGCAGAGAGAAGGTGCCCCCAGAGCCAGGCCCGTCTCTCTCCTCCTGTGCAGCTTGGCAGGCAGGGAGAGCCGCACAAGGGAGATGAATGTTCTTCGTGGCAAACGTGGGCTGCCATAACCTCCCTTAGAGAGAACAATCCCTCGGGCTGCTCTCCAATAGACCTGGCTCTGGCCCAGTGAGGAAGGAAGATGGTTCTGTCTCTTCAGAAAGCAAATGTCATCTTTTCCAAGCAAATTGGAGCCTTGCCTTTAGAAATGTTGGAAGTTCAAAGCTGATACCATAAATATCTTATGGTAGCTTCCTGTTCTCTGACCTGTTTCTTTTGCATGCCCTTGACACACAGTCTCATGCCTTTGACCCTGATGACCTGGAATGTTCTGGTAAAACTCTGCTGCTGCTCACACTCCAGCTCCCACTCAGCACTAGACTTGGTTTCTACTTCCTGGGTTTGCATTGTTTCCTGCCCCTATGCCATAACCCCTACTGCCTGTCCTCCCAGGCCAGAAACAGGGCATCTTGGCCTTTAGTCTTTGATCCCTACTGTGCCCCAATTCCTTAGGGCAGGAAGTCTCCTGAAATCTCCTTGTTATCCTTGATGTCCAAGCAGGGCCATCCAGAACATCCTAGAAATTTTACAGTGGGCCTTCCAGGTATCCCAGGGCTTGAGAGAGTGAGGCCCTTCAGAAGAAGCTGGCAACCCAGGTGCCTGGCTCTCCAAGAGAGAAGGGAGCACCGGCTGGGAGGACAAGCTCTCTGACCTGCCCTGCTCCCTGTCAAGTTCCGGAGCCATGAGGGATAGCTTCCCCCATGCCCTAAAGTACTCTGCCAAAATCTGGATAAGAGGCCCTCCAGGGAGCTGTCTGGAACCTCAATAACCAGACTGAGATGGCCCCAACCCCTAAGTAACAGGTGGTGAGGGCCCTACAAGGCCAGGGCCAGATCTAGAGAGGCTGAAGATGGGGGAGAGTCTAGACAAAAGAACAGGGTGGGTGTGGCCAGGCCAGCCAGTCCTGGGGCTCCTGAGCTGGTGCACTGGTCCACTATCCATCCCCACTCTCCCACCTCCAGATTAATGTAGCAAGTCAGTGGCAGAGCCAAGGCAAAATCAGATCCTGGCTGGAGAGATAGATGGGGGTGGGGGGGGGTTGGGGTGGGGGGAATGAAGGGCCAAAAGGGGACAACTGGGTCAGAAGCTGGGAGGTCCTAGTGCATGGAGAGGCTGAGCGTCCTCTGTCCTCCGGGTCATTCTTGGATGTGGATATCGCAGGTGGGATTGGTCAGAGGATCTGGCCCGGAGCCCCCAAACAACCTACTGGGACTTTTACCATGCGGGAGGCCAGGGGCTGGGCACAGGGACAACAGGCAGGGGAAGCAGGAAGCGGCAGACTGGCCAGGCCACTTCAATCTTCTCTGGCCAAATCACTAATGGAGATGCCGAAACAGCCTTGGAATCCTAGAAGTGTCTTTCCAAAAGAGTGATAGCACCCAGAATCCCAATCCCACTGTGAATCCAAATCTATAGGCTACAGGATCCAGTGCAAGTGCATGAGCAGGGGAATGGCCAGAAGGGGAGCCCAGTAAGCAATGTGTGCAGAATGGATGGGTCAGAAGCTGTGACAATGGCCCTGCTCGAAATGACCAGCACCAGGCAGAGCCGGCCTCACCAGGCCGTATTATACCAGGCAGGGCCAGAGGGCTCCAGCCAGCCCCGAGGTTGGGGGCCGGGGTCAGGGGGACAGTGGCTATCCAGCTCTGTCCTCCTCAATTGGAGCCACGAGACAGCTGCACTGGGGCCAAAACAAACTTGCTTCCAGTGACTGTCCCTATAGACTGCTCCCCTCCTGCCTCCCTCCCTTCTAGCTCACACCAACCTTTAAGGATGATCTACAGGCTGTGTGTGGAGAAAGGGCAAGCCAAGATTGAAGAGAAGGCTAAGAAAATGTGATGATGGTTCAGCTCCCAAGAGACGGGCAAGAGCAGGCAGCCGGCTCAGGGGCTTAGCTGTCACGGTGACTAACGTCCTCCCCAGCGTCCTCCTCCGGGTCCACCAAGCCTCACACCAAAGCCTGCTCCTCCCACGCTCAGGATCCTCCTTTGGAGCCCGTGGCAAAGGCTATTAGCCTCCGGTTACACAGGGATGGCAGGGGTCTCGGGCTCTGCTTCCCAACCCAGCCCAGCCTCTCTGCCTGGCACCCATGGCCTCGGCTCACCTTTCAGCTGCCTCCACCTCCACCCTTACCAGAGCAGATGAGATGGGAGGAAAGTTGGTCAATAGGGGTAACACTGAGATTTGGGGCCGGGGCTGGGGTCTGGGAAACGACGGGAAGTACAGAGCACAGCTGACAGCTACAGGGTCTAAGCAGGTCTGTGTCCGGGGAGGGGTGGGGATGGGGGATGTGCCCAGCTGAAAACCAGGCCCCGTCCAGGGAGCTCTAAGCCTTGGCTCAGTGTTCCCAAACTGCCGTCATTGAAGGCCCATCCACCTCACAAGTTTTGCCAAATCTTCACACTATCTGTATTAGTCTCCTAATATTCTTTAAGTCACTTTTTTTAAAAGATAAATTTAGTTTAAAAGAACCTTTTCTCTTAGTACCTTAAACCCAGTCACAATTTTCATAAAAAGGAAGTAAATGTAAAACTAAATACAATGAAATCAGTAAAAACAAAACAACATTTTAAAATATTGACCAGACATAGGAGCCAGAGTCCCTGAGCCCAAGTTCTGTCATTTGTGGTTTAAGGAAAGGAGATTTGCAAGGGTGAGAGGTGGCTAAGTCATGCCAGTACCAGAGACATTCTGATAGATTTTTTTTTAAACTTTTTGCTTTGAAATTATTTCAAACTTACACCAAAGTTGCAAACAAGATACAAAAATAATACAGAGAACTCCAATATACCCCGGCCCTGATACCCAGATTTACCAACTTCTAACATTTTCATTTTGCCACATTTGTTTTATCATTCTATGTCCTCTTCCATCTTTCTATTTTCTAAACATTTGAGAGTAGGTTGCACATGCCATGATCTTTACCGTTTAATCCTTCCATGTCTATTCCCCAAGAATAAGGATATCCGCTTATGTAACCACATCAAGTTCAAGACATTTAACCTTGATATAAAGCTTTCACTTGTTTCATCCATGTCCTTTTGGGCATTTTCTCCTCCACTGATGTTTTCAGAAGGCTTGGAACTAATCGAAAGCAGAATAACTTTCTTACCACCTGATGATCTAATGACACCATGATGTGGCATCTGTGACCTCACATCCCTCCCACACACCCCAGCCCCTCATCCCTTGGCATCATCTGGTCCAAAGGGCTGCCGTCTCTCACCAAAATTATTGCAGCAGCCCCCTCATGGTGTCCTGCTTCCACCCCTGCCCCTGTCCTCACGGCAGCTGGGGTGAGGCTGTGAAAACACAGGTCAGAACCCTGACATCCTCTCCCCAGAGCCCAAATGCCTCCCCAGTTCCTCAGAGTAAACGCCTATGTCCCCACCATGACTGAGAGGTCCCCCAATACTTCTCCAACCCCTTCTCTCAGTACCTCCCACAGCCTCTCCTCTCCAGCCCTCCCAGCCTCTCGTTGCCAGAACAATCCCATCATGGGGCCTGGGCACTTGCACCCCCTCTGCCTGAGTTCCTTTCCCCGGGATCTACATGACTTCCTCCCTCACCTCCTCCAGGTCTTTGCACCACCGTCACCTCCTCAGGGCGACCCCCCGGCCCCCACGACACCACCACCCGCACTTCCTCTTCTCCTTCCCGGCTTCATTTTTCTCCTCAGCATCTCTCAATCTCTAACACACCCTATGTTTCTACATGCTTACCTGGTTTATTGGCTGTGCCCCCACTAGATCACAAGCTCCACAAGGGCAGAGATTTTGTCTGTTTTACTCGCTGTTGTGTCCCAGTGTCTAGAAAGTGTTTAGTGAATTGTTGCTGAATAAAAGAAAGAATCATATCCCCTCGCCCACCCTGGAAAGCAGAGGTCGCTACTGGTATTCCCATTCTGTAGATGATAAAACTAAGGCCCAGCTCTGAAGCCAATAAGCAGCAGAGTCAGGCTTTGAAGACAGACTTCAAACCTTGTGCTCTTTTCAAGATGTCATCTAGTTCAGGTCCCCCGTTTTGTAGATAGAGTGACTGAGACCCCTGCCCAGAGTCACATGGGACCTAAAGGTAGGACAAGCCTGGAGAGAGGACTTGGCCTCCAGTTCTACAACTGAAAGAATTTCCAGACTCCATGCGAAGTTCCCTCCATGGGGGACAGGCCCCCGAATTTCCCTGGTCAGCTGCCCTTCACCTTGGGGCAGATCTCCCCTTGGGGGAGCCCCGCACTGGGCTCTGTCCCCCACTCCGGCAGCTCCTTCCCTGCAGGCCCCCTGCTGTCTCTCCCAGCTTGCGCCACACATGCTACACCCTGGACCCACCTCCCCAGGGCTCCTGCCACTTGGAGGGAGGTGGCCCCAGCAGACCCCAAGGCCGCCTTGTCACAGGGCTGGGAGGCTTCCTTCTCAGAGAAAGGCCTCTTGGCTGAAACTGAGGAGAGTGGCACTGCTGCTCCAGTAATCACAGGAAGCAAGAAATCATGGTTCCCACAATTCACATCTTGCATCTCAGCCTGCGGGAAGCAGCTTCCCTGGGCTGATGACAGGGGAAGGGTTTGCCTCCATCCTAGAAGCAACTGAGCCCTGTCCTGAGCTGCCAGAGCATCTGCTGGGTGCCACCGCCCCTGCCCTCCTGGGCTCACAGCCTGGTGGGGGACAGCAGGCACCGTGCTCCGATGTGGCCGTGGAGACGTGGGAGCCAGAGGAGGCCCCCAGTCAGGGGTGTGGACTTTATCCTGGGAGAAGTGGGGAGGCCTGCAGAAAGGATGAGATGGAAACAGAAGCTTTGCTTTTGGGCGACTCAAGATGTCCTCTTCTCCCCAGGGATCCAGTTGCAGCTGGCACTGGCCACATGCTGACTCTCTGAGGCTGGACTCCCCCCACAGCAGACCCTGAGACAAGGATTTGGGTCCAAGTAGTTTATTTGGGAAGTGGTCCCAGGAAGAACTGGAAGGGGAATGGGGTAGTGGGACTGGGAAGGGAAGGAAGCCAGTGTGCGTTAATGAAAGGGTTACTGCTGCAGACAACTGGGTTTGGTCCCTGGAAACCTCTGAGGGACTGCACAGAGCTCATCTCATGGCTCCGGAACTTGACAGGGAGCAGGGCAGGTAAGAGAGCTTGTCCTCCCAGCCGGTGCTCCCTTCTCTCTTGGAGAGCCAGGCACCTGGGTTGCCAGCTTCTTCTGAAGGGCCTCACTCTCTCAAGCACTGGGATACCTGGAAGGCCCACTGTAAAATTTCTAGGATGCTCTGGATGGCCCTGCTTGGACATCAAGGATAACAAGGAGATTTCAGGAGACTTCCTGGCCCAAAGGACCCAGAAGCTGGGGTGTTTACTCACCACCTCCCTGTCCCTTGGTGAGAGCTGCTACCATCCCTGGTTCTGGGGGCCAGAGAAAGCCCTCTGCAAAGACGCGGCTGCTTGTGGTGGGAGCTGTGGGGCAGGCCCGCCTGGGGCTGGTGAGTCCTGAGGGAATGTGGGCAGTGCCCCAATAGCATCTGCCACAGCAAACTTTGGAAAGTCACTTAACTTCTGAGCCTTCATCTCCTCACCTGTAAGATGGGAACAATGCCAGCTCTCCTACAGGGGTAGTTTGAAGTTTAAATGAGATACTAGTAGCACAGTGCCTAGCATATAGTAGGTTCTCAATGAAGATGTGATTTCTATCTTTGGCAACATCAACAACTATCCAAAGGCCGTTTTTGTGCTGTGGGAAAGGAAAGCCCATTGGTAGGGTCACTGATGCATGCCCAGGGCACACACAGCCCAAACCTGAGCACAGGTCCATAAACACGGACATGAGTGCTGGCTCATCATGTGACCAATGCCACTAAGATCGCCATCTGGCCAAGCCAAGAACATCCCCAGGGCTGACGGCCTGCGGAGGCGCAGCCCCGCCCGTGCCCCTCTCTGCATCAGTGCAGCCGTTAGCCTGGTGCCGCTGGGCAGACGCAGGCAGGGAGCCCTGCCCCTTCCCATCCCAGCTCCCGATGGCCGAGGAGATCACAGGGCCAGGGCCGGGAAGGCCAGGAAGGAGAGCACATGGACTGTCCAGGACAATCCAGAAGAAAGAGGCAAGAGAGAAGCCGAGAGGATTGCAGGCGGCCTGCTGAGGGGCCAGGGCCTGGAGAAGGCCGAGAGAGAGGGAAGGCTCTGTGGAGTGGGGGCCTGCCCCATCCCTCTGACTCTATTCCACTTCCCCTCCCCACACTCACCCTTCTCGTTGGTCTGGGGAGGGCACAGGTTCTAGACTCCTTTCCCTGGGGGGCCCTGGAGGAGAGGGTCAGGCCAAGCAGCTTCCTACCCCTGCCCTCCAGCCTGCCCTCTGGCCCTGATGGAGGCTCACCCGTCAACCACAGGCTTCTGGAAATGTCAGGAGGACAGCCAGGCCACGCCGTTGACTCAGCATCCTGGAATCCAGCCAGGGAGGGGTGGGGATGTCTTCCCTGTCCCCACCCTATTCACACTGGAGATGTAGTCCCTGCAGCCGTCCCAGAAACCTTTAGCAGCCAGGGTCACTGCCCCCATTTTATGGTTTGGGAAACAAATCTGAGAGAGGCTATGTCTAGTAGAGTTCAGGACCCTTCTCTTTGCAAGGGGTAGTGAGCACTAATGGGTTAATGGATTTGTCTTTCAGAGTCTTAGACTCTGGAATGGGTCACAAATGGGGGTTTCTGGTGGCCTGGCACATCCTTGGGCTCAGGGCTCTGAAAGAGGCCCCCAAACACCCTGGAGGCCTATGGCAGCTGCCCTGGTACACAGCTGCCCGCTCTGAAGCCAGCCTCCATGCTTGGCCTGCAGCCCCTCACCCCACCTCCCCGCGCCTCGCCCCCCATGTGAGTGCCTAGCTAGGTGTCCTGCTCCATCCATGTCCCCAGGACCACCTTTCTCTCTAACCCCCAAATGAGGTAGCTCTTGGCACCAGGCAGAGGCGGAGAACCTTCTGGCCCACTGTGGGACATATCTGTGTTCCAGTGTCTCCCAGGAGTGTACCCCTTAAATGCTGTGCTCCAGGCATGGAGGCAGACTCTGGAGGGAAGGGTAGGGAAAGAGGGGACTAGGGGCTGGCTGCCAGGCTAGAGCCACAATTCTTGTCAGGGCCCTGGGAGTCACCTCCCTGCTTCCCCCTCCACACTCCCCATGGCACAGTGGGTAGACAGTTGGAAACACCCAAAGCCCGGGTACGAGGGGCACCTGCCCTGAGCCCCTCACTCAGTGGGCCCTCTCTGGCCCTGGAACTCTCTGCCAAAACAGGCTTTTTCCCTGGATCCACCCTTCCAAGAGGGCAGCCCCTCAGTGCCACAGAAGTGCACACTCCTAGGCCTGGGGGATGACCAAGGGGTTGTGGACGGAGCTTGGCCTTGCAGCAGGTATCTGTCCCCATGTGTGCGTGCACACAAGGCCCCTTTCAGGGCTGGACAGAGTCTGTGGTGGGGACAGTGGGGGCAGGCCAGGGGCTGAGGCTGGAATCTGGGGGGCCAGTGCTCCCCAAGAATTCTAGATTTGAACCTGGCCTTTCAGGTTCTTACTGAGGTACATTTGTCAAGGTAGGAGGTGAGACCATGTTTTACTTAATAGTTTGATTCATAACTTTGAAATACCTAGACGTATGGTATGTGGGGCTACATTTGTATTCCTGTCCTGGGCTCTGCAAATGTTAGGGCTGGGCCTGAAGAGGGGAGATGGTGTGTTAGATGCATTCCCTAGGCCCCGAGATGGCATTTCTCCAGGTGATGTGACAGGGGCACAGCTGGTGGTGGGCACCGGACCACAGAGTCACCCAACTGGTAGGAACTTGAGTCCAGCCAGTCAAGGCCCATTGTACAGATGGCAAAACTAAGGCCGAGAGGGTGCAGGGACTTGTCCAATGGTGCACACATGCCCTGTGTGCATGGGCACGTCTGTGCATGCCAGGTACCCGTGTGCATCGATAGGAGTGCATGTCCACATGGATGCGAGCGTGCACAAGTGCACAGATTGAAGGATTGGCAGATTTCTCCTCCACATTTTTTCTGCATCAGGGAAGATCCATCATTTCCTTTCCCTGTAATGATGTTGACCTGATTAAAATTTTTATTGGATTTCAAAAAAGAATTTCATATACAACATTCCCTGGGGGCCCTGCTGGAGGAGGCAGATGGCAAAGGATAGCGGGGCATGGGGGTGGGGGGCTAATATGAGAAGGGGGAGTGACAAGTAGATTTAGAAAGAGGTTGAGTCAGAAAATATTTCATGTGCCGCTGAAATGACTGGCGGGGGGCTGGCTCGGCAGAAGGGAGATTAAAGTCCATGTCTTTTAAGTTGTGCTCTTGGGAAGCTGCAGATGGGAAACTTGGCGTGGGCTGCCCATGGGAGGACGTCAGATGGCCCTGGACCACCAAGGGGCCTTGCAGGGCAGGGCAGAAGGGGCCACAGGCTGCAGGAGCAGAGCATGGATCCTCAGATACTTCCCTTCCCATCCCCTTCCCAGCCCAAGACTCTGGCCCGTTGCTGGGATGGGAGTGTCAGGGTCTGCAGGAATATTGGATCTCCAAGGAAACCTCCAGATTGCAGCCCCCTCCCTACTATGGTGGCCACACAGAGTACTGCAGGGAGCTGGGGTCTGACTTGCAAGGCTCGGCCACCTACTAGCTAAGTGACCTTGGAGAAGTCATTTAATCCTCTCGAGTCTCAGTTTTCTCACTATACAAACATAGAGGTGTTGGGGGGATTCAAAAAGCTAATGGGTGCAAAGGGCTGAGTGCAGGGCCTGCAGGTGGGGTCTCCCTACCTGGCAGCTGCTGTCCATTCAGTCTTTCATTCTCCAAATATTTACTAAACACCCACTCTGACAAGCAGTTTTTTACACACTGAGGACAGAGCAGTGAAAAATCCCTGGCCTCATGGAGCTTACATTCTATTCTGGAGGGGAAACCAACACCAAACAAAACAAGAGGAAAATAAATAGCATTTTAGATGGTGACAGGTGCTGTGGAGAAAAATAAAGCAGGGACTTGGGGGTGCTATTGGGGGGAGGGTCGCAACTTAGACAAGGGGGAGTCAGGGAAGGTGATCCTTGAGTAAAGATACCAAGGGGGAGAGGTGGTGAACCCTGTGGGTCCCAAGCTAAGAGGGCCTGAGGTCGTGGGAAAGCACATGCAAAGGCCCTGATGTGGGAGCGTGTTGCATCGAGGAGACCAGCACGGTGGAAGCAGAGTGAGTTGGAAAGGGGGTGGGGAGGGGGGAGTGTAAAACATGAGGTCAGAGATGGGATGGGGTCAAATCAGACCATGCAGACACTGCGAGGACCTGGGCTTTTCCTCTGAGTGAGTTTCCTCCTCCCATCAGGTGCTTCAGGAGTGAGTGGGAGGCTTATCCTCCTCTGTCCCTGCCACTGAGCCCTGCACCTCTTCCCCACACGAGACACAGGATACATATGCACCCCATGGGGAAGGCAAGGACTGGAGGCCTCAGGACTGAGCCCCAGGGTGCATCCCTCCCTATCCGGGATTCCAGGTACCCCTCATGCCTCACAGTTCCAGTCCCCTCCCTACCCTGGACTCCCCACCAGCCTGTCACTTCCAGCCATGGTTTTGGTTAATAAAATCTCAACATGAGGAATGAAATCAGTGCAATTCATAAGAAACAAGCACATACAAAGATGAACAGAACTCCAGACAGTCTCTGGCCAACTGCCAGGTGAACCCCACCGAGCTGAGCGCCCCATTGCTGCAGACACAGCAGATAACACTCATGACCAGGAAAGAAAACGTAAACTGGTGGGAAGGCTGGATACATGAGAGCCCCTGTGAGGAGCATGGCCCCCCCTTCCTCAATTCCACCCACTTCCTGAGTGCCCATGCCATGCCAGGCGCAGCACCAGCCCTGGGGACGCAGCTCAGACAAGCAGAGTCCAGACTCACTGTGCCTGGCAAGGGCACAAGGGGGCAAAGGAGCCAGGGAGCCTGAAGTCCAACCCGTGCTCCACGTGCCCAGCCCTACGCCCTGGCCTGGCACTGTGTCCACCCCGAGGCAGGGTAAGGCTTTCTAACTTGCACAAAGCCACTGTATAGTTAGCAGTGGCCCCGTTACGGTTCCTGCCCAGGGGCTCCCCATGCAGTGGTGGACAGGGATGACCAGGACATGGTGATGGGGGACTGGGATGGTGTAAGACAGATGGTAAAGAGGAAATCTCTGCCCAGCGCCAGCAGGGTACTGAAGGGTGCCTGGCCAGGAAAGCCAGGGGTGCTAGCCTAAGCAGCCTCAAGAAGGCTCTGGAGGTAGCCAGATGGCCACTGGGAGGAGAATGCAGAAGAGTGCGAGGGGAACAGCAACAAGAGCCTGGAGGCTTGAGGGAGCATGGGTGGGACAGTGGCAAAGGGCTGGAACAGGGGTCTGCCAGGGAGAGGAGGCTGGGAGCTGGGCAGGGCCGGTTACTTAGTTCAGGAGTTTGCAGGGGAGGCAGGGAGGGTTCTAAGCTGGATCTTCACAGGGAATCAGATTTGCATTTTAGAGCAGGCCTTCTGGCTGCATTTGGAAGTTGAATCGGAGAGGCCAGGGAAGGCGGGGGACCAATGAGGCATCTAGAAGAGAGACAGGGCCCTAGGGAGGGGTGAGAGTTGTGCTCAGTGGTTGATGCTGGGACGGGAGCACAGGGGCCTCAGGACCAACTGGCTGTGGGTGGGGAGGGAGGGGCCAGGTTCCGGCTGGGGTGGATAAGGTGGGGGTGCTGCAGAGTGATCAAAATGGGGACCCCTGTGGAGCAGAGTAGGGTGAGGGGAAACGATGGCTCAGGTTTGGGCATATGGTGTCTGAGGAATTATGGGGGCCACTTATTCCCATCCACAGGATTTAAAACCAGGATTTAAAACCAGGTCTTCTCACCCCAAAGCCCTTGCTTCCTCCTTCCACTGCTCCCTGCTGCCTTCTCGCCTCTCCCCTCCTTATCTCTGCCAGTCCCTTTGCTTACCCACCCAGGTCCCCAAATAGAAAGCTCTGGAGAAGGGGTCAGCGGAAAGGTTTGTGCCAACGGGAGTTTATTTTTACTAAGTGCCCAGATCTTAAAAAACAGGCAAAGCCCACGAGGTTGCATGCCTTCTAGGGTCTCACTAAATCGAGGATGGGGGCACGGACAAGCCTCCCTGGTCCAAATATTTGCCACGTTGCTGGGTTACCAACAGTCGGCCCTGCAAGCTGGCATCTGTAGAACTGGGGACTTGGAAGGAAATTCACAGAGCCGCTCAGCGCCTGGAATCAGAAACCGTCGGTGAAGGCAGGAAACATCCCAAATGTCTCCTGTGCAGCCACGCTCATCCTTGGGAAGCTGCCCCCAGGAGACCAGAGGCATGAGATGGGATTCGTGGCTTCCCAAGGAGATCCATGAGCAGACGCAGGCGGAGGCCAGCTCAAATGAGCGTTGTGTGGCTCCGGCGTCCCTGGCGAGGTGGGGGGAGGCTGGCTTGCTGCTCCTGGCTGGCAGGCGCTGGCCCCTCTAACTCCCTGTGCTGCTCTGGGCAGCTGCCATGTGGCCCCCAAGGGAGTACTGGCTGTCTCTGGGAGGATTGGCTCACCATGTCTGGAAAACTTGGGGCAGGGACAGGGGACACAGAGACAGAGGAGGAAAGCTTCTGCACAGGGAGGGAGGAGGGCCCTGAAAAGATCTCCCCATACACATGCCAATCCAGCTGGCCTGTTGGAAATTCCACCAGTAGGTAGGGGTCTTCCTTAAGAGTTGGGAAGGATATTGGAGGCGGGCCAGGACATCTTATCTGCAGGGAAACAATCCCAACTGCAGCAGCCCAGACCCAGACAGCATCCAGCCTCTGCTTGCTCTGCCTGAGGGATGGGGAGCTCATCACCTGTAGAAGCAGTTTGTCATCTTGGAGAGGGCAGTGACTGGTAGAAAGTCCTAAACCTCTGGGGGAAGGCAGCACTGTGGGAGAGAACACTAGTACGTGTAGGCTGTGAGACTCCAATCGGGCTTCCCTCCAGCCCTGGGAGCCTCCAAGGCCTCCAAAGAAGGGCTTGATGCCTGAACTCTGGGAGAACAGTATGACCAGCTGTGTGCAAAAGCAATTTCTCTATCTGTGCATCCCAAACCACCGAGAGCAGGTGGGCAGGCAGGAAGCAGAGCCCAGCTCTGTCCTGTGTGAACTCCAGACTGAGCACCTCCAAGCTGGAGACCTGGTCCAGTGGCTTTGCTTCTCTGAGCCTCTGTGTCCTCCTCTGTAAAATGGCCACAGCACCAGGACTGCAGGGGAAGATGGTAAGGAGACAATGGTTAATAGCCATAGAACCCCACAGGAGCCCTTCCCTCTCCTGAAGACCCCTGTACTGACCCAAGCATGGCCTGCTCTCTGCTGGCATCAGAAAGCACTCGCATAGCTCTGTTCCCAAGCTCTCTCCTTCCTTCCTCTCCTTCCGGCTAAAATCCTCCACAGGTTGTTGGCCAAGCAAGCTCCCTCCCTCCGGTCCCGCCATGGGCAGCTGCCGTCCACCCACCTCCACCTCGAGGCCCCAGTCACCACCCCCAAAGGCCTCCTCCTCTTCCTCTCTTGGTTCCTGTGCAGCGTGAGGCACAGCTGTCCATCCGCCCTCACACCTTCTTTCTGCCCGGGTCTTCTGGGGCTACAGGCTCGGCTCTTGTCTCCCCATCTCCAAGGCAGTGAGGACAAGGATTCTAGCCTAGAGGATGATTTCTCAAGCCCTGTCTTTTAAAATCATATTTGATCCTCCCCATACCTCTGGCAGCATGAGAGACAGGTTATATTATGCCCATTGTACAGACATTGAGACTGAGGCACAGAGAGAGGAAGGGATGCAGTAAAGTATAAAGAACCCAGGGTCTGTCAGATTCAAGTCCCTCTGCTATTTGCTGGCTGTGCCACCTTGAGCAAGTTGCTCAACCTCTCTGGGTCGCAGGTACCTCATTTGTAAAATAGGAGGAAGCTGATGATATAATAGTATCCTTCTAGTGGGGTTGCGGAGTGCTTGGTAAGTGTCAGCCCTTCCCTGGGGCAGAATCCCAGTGAGGAGGAGCCTGAGTCCTGCCAGACTCCAGGCTAAGCTGGCAGGGTCAGCCCGCACTGAGCTGCCGGGCAGCCCAGGGCTTGGGCAGGGCAGGGCAGGGCAGGGAGCTCCCGGCTTGAGTCACAGCCCCCATGCCAGCCTGGGCCGGGAAAGGGCTGAGCGTATCTGAAGCGGGAGGTGGAGGGCAGAATTCGCAGTTCTGGCCCAGGAGATGGGGTGGAGGGTGGCAGCTGAGGAGGGATTGTTTTAAAATGGGGGTTTCTTGGGTCTGTATTTATACCTGGCTTCCTCTCAGCCTCCCTAGCCTTAAAGGGCTAGGGCTCACTCAGCATTGTTGGAGCGAAATCCAGGGTTCCCCCTCCCTCCCGCCCTTCAGGGCTCCATGTCAGTGCCTCCTCGTACCTTATCCACCACGTCTTCCCCGGGATGGCCAAATGGGCACCACAATCCCTTCTGCTCTACAATTCTCATTATCTCTGTTTCACAGAGAGCAGGTGACTCACTGCTCTGCCGTCACTGGGGGTCATGGCCATCCTCCACCAAGAGCCCAGGTGCCTGTAGGGATGGGTGGGCTCCAATCATGCTCAAGTCCTGATGCCTGCTGCCCCTGCCTTAGCTCGGGAAGGAATGGAAACACATTTGCTGGGCACCCACCATGTGCTCTCCACTAGTGACCTTGTCTAGTCCCCACAAACCTTCCCCTTCCTGATTTCCACTTCAGGTTGGCATCCACGTATTCATACAAGGAAGGCACTACGTGCCCAGCTGGAGCCTGCCCAGCACCCCACAATCCTTGTCTTCTGGGAAGAACCCCAATTCTTCCTCCCCCCTTTATGGGGGATTGAATCATGTTCCCCATAAAGACATATTCACCTCTTACTCTGTGTTCCTGTGGGTGTGAACCCATTTGTAAACAAGACATTTGAAGGTGCTGTTATGATTTAAGGTGTGGACTTGCAAATAGGATCTTTGAAGATCCTGTTTAGATGAAGCCAAACTGAATCAGGATGGGCCTTAATCCATGTGACTGGAGTCCCTACAAGGCAAAGGAAATTTGGAAGCAGTCAGTCAGTAGAAGCCAGAATTCAGAAGAAGCCTGAGAATGAAGGAGACCAGGATGGAGGCAGAGATGCAAGCCAAGGAACCCCAAGAATTGCAGCAAGCCCACACAGAATGCCGCAGACACCAGGAGAAAGCGTGACCTGTCAAGACCATCTATTATGGACTTCCAGGTCCTGAAACAATGAGACAAATTCCTGTTGCTTAAGCCCAACCAGTGTGTGGTATTTGTCACTGCAGCCCTGGCAAACTAAGACACTCTCCTTTCCCCACTCCCAATCCTTGTGGTAGGACTGACTCTTCCCCTGCCTCTAGGGGTGGGCATGTGACCTGGGCCTGGCCAATGAGAGGGCCACATGCTTTGGGTCATAGTGATTGGCTCAGCTTTGGGCACATGACCTAAGCTAGCCAGAAGACTGCATTCTGGACTTGAGTTGGAATTGGTGAAAAGAAGCAGCTCTGATTCTCCTGGGCTCAGAACCAGGAGGATATGACACTGGAGCTTCCAAGGGCCATGAAGGGGAGGGAGCCAGTTTAAGCCAACCCTGAGGAAAGCAAAACAGAGAGATGGAGAGACAATGTCCTCACGATGGCGTTTAAGCCTCTGGATCTAGCTGTGCCTGAAGTCCACATACCCCTAGATTTCTCAGCCAGCAAATCCTCTCTTTTTTTTTCTTCCTTTGCTTAAGTCAGTTGGAGTTGAGTTAGTGTCACTGGTACCCAAAATACTCTTGACTAATCTAAGAATGAGGATGTTAAAGGGGCCAGGGACAGAGCCCTGTGGCACAGCTGTAGGGACATCCAGCTGGGCTGACAATAATCTGTGAGTCAGTTTCTGGGGAATAGTTGCTTGATCAGTCCTAATCAACCTCAGGGGACCATCCAGCTTCACCAACATCAGTGCAGAGTTCACAGTAACCCAGACACACCTTGTGTCCTACTGCCCTGTCGGGAAAGGGGATTTGGTCATTTTGGCCTGACTCATTCTTGGTGAACACCTGCCAGCACCTAGAGCTTTCTCAGGGTCTCCCCAGGGCCAGTACCAATGCCGATTCAGGCAACCCCACTAAGCCACTCTGGAGGATCTCTCTTTGGGGACCCAAGAAAACCTGGGAGCCCATCCTCCAGCCCCAGAAAGGTAGGTGGAGGCCGCCAGATCTGACAGGGCAGATCTGACAGAGAAAAGGAAAGCAGGAAAGGGAGCAGGCAGGAGACAAAGACCATAAAATCATAGGGAATTGGGCTGCCCAAGATGAGCACTGGCTGCTTCCTAAATTATGCAGATTTGTGCAAATTTCATGCAAATTAGCCACACAAAGGTGGCAGGGGGCAGTTGCTGACAGCCTAGTTCTGGAGCTTCTCGTCAGTCAGCCTCAGCCTGATTCAGGGAGTGGAAGAGCTGCCACCCACCTGGCATTGAGTGGGATGGGACAGGGGTCTGCTCTATCCCAGGCTCCTGCCTATCCCACCTTCTCAGGGCCCCTCTGGAAGGCCAGACCCTCTACCCCACCCTCAACCCCTGGTTCTGGCATAGACTGTTAGCCCAGAGACAGCCACCTGCAGCTGGGCCTTCCTGGGCACCTGGACCAGCCATCCTCCCTCCTATTGTGCAGAGGCCCTGACCTCAAGAAGGATCTACCCTGTCCCTTGAGTGGCTGTTGATTGACTCATTCTGAGTCACCCACTCACTACCTTTCAAAAGGGCTGGGCTCCTGCAAGGTCAAAGCAAACAGCCATCTACCTACTCCCTACCCTATCCCGGGTCCCAAATAGCTTTCCTTACCCTGTCACTGTGCCTAGAATTGCACCATTTGTGCTTTGGGATGGGGTGGATCTAGAGCTTGGGGCTAAGAGCTGGCAAACTTGGGTCATCAAGCTGGGGGTCCTGGTGCCTGGGACTAGAGCATCCAGCAATTTGTGAGTCTGTGCTGGCCCCCGGGTGCCCAGCTCCTGACGAGGTGGGGCCTCCCCAAAGACCCCAGCCTTGGGGCTTCTAGCCCCACCTGGAATGCCTGCCCCTCCTTTCTCCACCTTTTCACATTCTTCCCATCCTCTAATAACAGTGATGAAAATAATAACACAATTTTTCATAGTCATACACCCAGTAAGTGATATGGTAGGGGATTTACCCAGGTGTGCCCAGCTCCAGAGCACATGTTCAGGAGACCTGTTCAGTGCAGCAACCAACTCCCCCCAACCCATGCCCCCTCCAGGAAGCCTGCCCTGACTTTGTGATGCTAAAGCCATGTGCCAGTCATTGATTTCTCCAGGTCTCTTCTCTGAACTCTTGCAGCCCCATAGTCCAAACCCTGTGGCCTGGCGTGGAATTTGCCCACAAGGCCTGGAAAGAGCCCTCCGAGAACAGGAGTTCTGTCCCCTATAGGACAGGAATACTTCCTGGCTGTGGGCCAACACAGAGCTGGACACCCACAGGGACCCCAATCAGACCTGGAGCCCAAAGGAGTGTGCCAGAGATATCTGGGGTCCCCAAGCCTGGGCAGCTTTCCCAGCACCCCATCCATGGAGCCCAGTTCTCCATGACTGGATACACCCTCCCTGCCAAGTTCTTGCTCCACCCTTACCCTTCTTCCATTCTTCGCTTCTCCCCAAGGCAAGGTCCATCCAGCTCTCCTGCTCTTTTGTCCCCTGGAACCCAGGGACCTGCAGGGAACACCCCTACCTGAGTACTCAGAATGCTTTGCTCTCCCCAGGACAGGAAGTAGAGTCCGGCTGGAGCTGCCCAGGGCTGGGTGTGGCACATTCCTCACATGGGAAGACCTGTGGGGATGCTCAGGGATGCTGAGCCACACAGCAGGGTCCAACCAGAGCTCCTGCCCTTCTTCCCCCTGCACCGGGCACCTTCTGGAGACTGTGCCTTAGTCCATAGAGGTGGAACCTCTTTTGGGGTCACAGATGCTTTTGAGAACCTGCAAAAGGCCCTAAAAGCTGCCCCTAATCCAGAGGGGATGAAGGGACTAGCAAAGAAGGGCTTGGCTCCTCACACCCAGCCAGTAGAGCCCCTGGCCAGGCTCCTCACCCAATCCTACCTCGGCCAAGCTGAGCCCTGCCTAACTTTCCCCAATACCCTTCCAGAGCAGCACCTCACCAGATCCCAGGACCTGTTGCTCACTGAGCCAGGTGACACCACCATGAGGTGAGCTCGGGAAGCCTGTGTTAGCCAGTGGTGACTCCACTCCTCCTGGTTGAGGCCACTAGTCCATCTGCCACCGTTAACCACTACCCTGGCAGCCCCAGAGGGGCAGAGGTCTGTGAGGCCTCATCAGGCAGGGGGCAGGCCCATCCTTTGCCAAAGGAGGCAGCCAGGGAAGGTGGAAAAACTTGGGCCGTGCAATCAGGCAAAATGGCTGTGGGTCCAGCTGTGTGACCTGGGGCAAGTCACTTCACCTCTCTGAGCGATAGTGTCAATTATCGCTACCACACAGGGCTAAAATAAAATAATATTCTGAATCCCCCAGCTCAGTGCCTGGCATAGAGGAAGCAGTCAGGGAAAGTAAATCCCAACTCCTTACCCTTGGGCAGGGCCTTGAATGATGCACTCAAGTCCCACTCAGACCCCCAGCTCCTCTCTGACCATTTTGGATTGTAGCCATCAGTGACATCCCCACTCCCAGCCTCCACCCACAGATCCTTCAGATTTCCCCCTCGGAGGCAGCTAGAGAGAGTGGGTTGTGAGAGGCATGGCATGACCTGGGGGCAGCAAAATTAACCCCTCCACTGCTGCCACCCCCCTCTGCCACCCCCCCTTCCTGAAATGCCACAATTTGGGCACCTGCCCTTGGGCTCAGCACCCTACTTCTCCCTCGGAGAGAGCATGCCTTCAGCCCCTTCCACCCCAGGGGGCCATTGTGGATCTCAGCCACGTGGACCATATCTCTGGGGAAATCCCAGCTGGGCCAAGAGGACAGCCCTGTTTGTAACAGTGAAAACCCAGAAATGACCATTAAGAGGATGCGGGTCCATTCTTTGCAAGAAATACCTTGAAGTAGTTAACACTTTAAGACAGATTTACTTAAAAGAACATGGTAAGATCTCCCAAACTTATGGGAAGAAATGCAAATTCCGTAGGAAGATATATCTAGTAGGATCCCATTTATGTTATTAAAAAGTACCATCTCTGCGCACATGTAGATACTTTGTATGTAAATATGTGGGGAAAAGTCTGCAAGGTACATAAGGACAGCTAACAGTGGAGGATTCTGGGTAGGGAAAGGAAACCTCCTGGTGATGTATTTATATATTGTTTGCTTTTTTATGGTTAAAATGCATTCATGCATTACTTGAATACATGTGTAAATATTTTCAACATAAAACTTCAAAATATGCGTATTTCAAAAGAGTGGATGGGGGTAAGGATGCAGATGACCCTGCTACAGCTCTCCTGGTGCCAGGTAGCCGCCCGGTCTGGCTCCTCTCTGACTCGACCCCAGCAGTCCAGGCTCCCCGCCCCCTACCCCATCACAGCCAAGCTCATTAGCTCTCACTGCGTCCCCTGGTTGTGGCGTCAGCGTTGTGGAAACGTCAGCTCTGTTTGTACAACCATCCGTCAGCCATGCTCTGCAGTCACCTCCACCACCCCTACCCCAACCACACTCGGATCCATCTAGCTTTGTAACAGCTGCTCCCTCAGGACACAGAGAGAAGCAGCTATGAGCCAGGGAGAGGTTGGGAGGAGGCCCAGGTGTCCTGGCTTCCAGGACTCAGCCCCCTGAAATCCCAGGGAAACAGCCTCTTCCCAGAAAAAAATGGAGCCATGTTTCTGCTGTGCTGTGAGGAAGAAAGAGCCAGAACCCAAGTTCTGCCCTCTGTCTGGGGATGTTGCAGGGAGATCAAGGAGGAAGAGAAGACCCAGCTCTGCCCTTAGGAAGGACCCATTCAGGAAAGTCTCTGGGACTCCCGTTGAACAAGGCATGGCAGTGGAACCCCATGATGGCCAAACTTCCCATTTCACAGATTGGGTAATGCTCAGGGAGGGAAACGGTCTTGCCCAAGGCCCCAGAGTGAGTCTATGCAGAGCTTCTGCCCAGCCCCGAGCTCCCACCCCAGCTCTTGGATTTGACCTCTCTGTGTCCTTCCTCACCAGAGCCGCCGGCAAGAAACTGACACGGCAGGAGCAGCCAGGCCCACAGGACCAGGGGCAAGACAGGAGAGCATGCATCTCGGTGGTGGCCAAGGGAAAATATTGACTTTCTGGCTAATAAAGCCGAATTCCATGAAAGCTACAACTCCAGACTGAGAAAATCCATCAGTGTTTCATAAATATTTGAAAGTGTCCGATTGATTATCATCCTGTGATGGCTGCAGCCCAGGGTTTGAGAGTGGGGAGGGACAGAAGGCCTGGCTCCCACCATGCCACGAGAGCCCCAAAGTCATTTGGTCATCCATTCAGAAGCTGTTCGTATTTGTATTTGCTTCTGGAAGCAAAAGAAACTGAAAGGACGCACAAGAAACAAAAATCTGGGCTTACAGAGTAGGGTGGAAGAGGGCAGACTTTTTACTCTATAATGTATCCTATTTTTTGATATTTGAAACATGTGGATGTATTTCCTTTTCAAAAGAATACATAATTATTTTAAGCTGCTCCTGGGGCCATGTCTCCTAGTGCTATTTAGCTGCAGTAGGGAAGACGGAAAAGCTATAAACTTGGGCCCTGCCAGGAGGCAACCATCTGGGGGCAGGAGCGATCCAGTTGTCCATACCAGCTTCTAGATCAGCTCTTGGCTTGGCCTGGGAGCTCGGGAAGGCACAGAGCTCAGATGAGGACATAGCTGTCAATGATCCTGGATGTTTCAGGAGAGGCTCTCCTGGCAGCAGGCAGGTCGCAGTGACAGGGTCATACAAGTGCATTCCTGGCTTCCCACCAGCTGGGGCCCCTGCATTTCCCACCCATGCCCCTCGCCCATGCCGCCAGTCTGGTCTTCAGCAGCAGGGGATTGCTTGCTTCAGCCTTAGTTATGCAATGAAGGGTTAGGGCTGAGGATCATTCAGTCCAATATCCCCTTTCCACCGCCCATTATATAGATGAGCAAATCAAGGCCCTGAGAGGAGAGAGCTGTCCAGGAACAATGGACACATCAGTGGCAGGGCTGTACCTGGAACCCACACCAATTTATGATGCCTAAGCCAAACTTCACTCAACAAGGTGTGGCAAGACCTCCCTTATGCAGATGCCCTTGCTTATCAGGAGGCCCCTGAGCCTGCCACGTCTCCCTCCCAGAACTCTGCTGAAAGGCAAAGAGGCTGGAGCCAGACCCTGCCCAGGGTCCCCAGGGTCTAGCTAGGTGTCACTGAAGCACACATTTCCCTCAGCAGCCCCAGACCAGCATGGACACTTGTTCCGGAGCACCAGTGGCCTTCTTCAGCAGGTTCTGTGGTGCTCGGGCTTGTGCTTCTAGCAAAACCAGCTTCCTCATCTTGGCCACAAGTAGCAGCCTTCCTGGGGCATGGCCTGACAAAGACAAGGGGGGCCCCTGCCTCTTCCAGGACAGCTGGTGGTCGGCCTGAGGCCCCCGGGGAGGGCCAGTGGCTCAGCCCCAGGACAGTAGGACAGTTGTGGCTACAGGAGAGGAGGACAGGGGCACCCTGTTCTGAGGGGGGAGGGTGGGGGCTGCCTGGGAGAGGGGGCTGAGCTGGGCCTTAGGAGGCCACTGCTCACCATTTTAGCTGTGAGTCCAACCCCTCCCCTCATGCTCTGGCACCCACATAGGCACACACATGTGCATACGTGTGCAAGCCATGCAACACCTGCACACACAAGCCTTCCTGTGTATGCTTTGTGCATGCTTACATGTGGGCTGAAATAGGTACCAGAACATGGAAAACGTGTGCATGAGCAAACATGCCCCCCCACAGGAGGACAAACAGATTCCCCCACCTGGGGTGCAGTGGAGCTTGGAGTTGGAGGGAGACTGGGCAAGGTCAAAGGTGCACTGGGACCCAGAATGGCCAGGCAGGATCCCTCGCTGGGACCTGCCTAGAGTCACAGAGGGCTGGAGGCTGGGGGCAAGCCAGGGCCTTGGGCCCACAACTCAGGATCCCCCAACCCACCCCCAGGTTTCTGAAGAGGAAGAGGAGGGAAGGGAGGAAGCCGGGCATCCTTGTCCTTGGCACACATTCACATGCTCACACTCCCTCCACTACATGGTGTGGGTGTGAGGGGGAGTCAGAGGGTCTCGTGGAGACATTGTTTTGTACTAATTGATTCCCGCAGCTTGGAGGAGACGTGAGACCCTTTTGCTGCCCCCACCAAGCTCCCTGCCCACCTTCTGTCTCTGTCTGCCCTCCTGCCCAGCCCACCATCTCTCCCTACTCCCTCATCAACCTTCAGCTCATCTCTGGGGTCTCTGTGTCCACACCCCCTACAGATTCCCAGGCCTGTGGACACTTGGCTTGAGCAGATCCCAAGGGTGGCATCAGGTAGGTGGGGCTGCCCCCAGCTCTGCTTCACTTGAGGGATCCCAGCATAGCCCCACAGTGTGGTATACCCAGAGATTCCAGATGGAATGTGTTTTGGTTTGCTAAAGCTGCTGGAAAACAATATACCAAAAATGGCCTGGAATTTACAATGGAGATTTATTAGCTTACCATTTTACAATTCTAAGGCTGTGAAAATGTCCCAGTTAAGGCATCAACAGGATGATACCTTCTCTGAAGACAGGCTGCTGGCATCCAGGGTTCTTCTGTCACATGGCAAGGCATATGACTGGCATCTGCTGCTCCTTTCCTCCCAGGTTTTGTTGCTTTCAGCTCTTGGTTCCAGTGACCTCCTCTCTGAGCTTCTATGGATCCTCTCTTAGCTTCTCTGGGGCTTTTCCTCCCTGTGTGCTCTCTCAGCTTTTTCTGCCTTTTATCCTTTTATAAAGGACTCCAGTAAAAGGATTAAGATCCACCTTGAATTGTCTGGGTCACATCTCAATTGAAATCATCTAAAACCAAAAGGTCCCACCCACAATAGGTCTGCATCCACAGGAATGGATTAAAAGAACATGGCCTTTTCTGGGGCACATAACGGCTTCAAACCAGCACAGGTTGCAACTGGGCTGGGTGCTTGACCTGCCGTCTCCTGTAATCCTCTCAACAAAATGAGGTTGTAACTTTTATTCTTATTTCATTAGCTTTGGGGAGGGGGTGGGCATTTGGTCACAGAGTCCAGACTGGGAGTCACACATGTTGAGACAGCCTCTCTTCTCCGTCTCTCTTCCTGGGCAAACTGGTGCTTCCCCGTGGCCTCATGTGCCGTGTCCCAATCCTGCCCTCCTGTGGTCTCCCCCATCTCAAGAAGTGTGCCTCCACCATCCTCCCTTGACTCCTCCTTCTCCCTCATCCCTGAAAGCCAAGTCCCATCTGCCTTCTCTTGACCCCTCCCCTTCTCCCTGTCTGCCCTGCCACTGTCCTCTTCCAAGCCACTGTTGTGTCTCATCGGCATGACTGCCACTGCCTCTCCTAGCTGCTCATGCCCCTCTTGCTTCTCTGCACACCAAGAATAAATCAAATGTCATCCCTCCCTCCCTTAAAATCCTCCCCAGCTCCCTAAGGTGGCCTTCAGCACCGTGCATGGCCTCCCTCGGCCATCACACCCCTCGTCCCCCCGCAATCCCCACAGCTCCCTGCACACTAGTCGTGCTGCCCTGCCCACCTCAGGGCCTTTGTCCATGCTGTTCCCTCCACCTGGAATGCTCTGCTCCCCACTTGGCACCCCACAAATTCCCTCCTCTGGCCTCAGCTCAAACAGGTCTTTCCTTTCCCCCAAAAGAGGTCCTTCTGAACCCCCATGCTAAAGAAGATCCCCCCTTTCTTTCTCATTCTACAGTGTTCTATTCCCTTAGAGCACATACCCCAACTTGTTATTGTTTATTTAATCATGCATTTTTTATCTAATTTCTCCTGCACCAGATAATATTCCCCAGAAAGAGCACAGTGTCTGGCACAAAGTAGATGCTCAAGGAACACTTGTGAATGAATGAATGGATGAACGGCTGGTGATCTGGCAGTTTGCACCTCCTTGGCTGGGGGAGAGGGGAAAGTGGGCACCCCACAGAGGAAGGGAGTCAGGACGGGAAGGGCAGGCTGGGTCTGCGAAGACCTGGCTCTGGGTGGGGGCAGGGGAAGGAAAAATCGTAAAAACCTCCTCAAGGGGCCCTGTAGGCAGCAGGGTCAAAGCGGAGAGGGAACAAGAAAGACAAGTCTGTGGGGCACGTGTCAGGAGTGCATGAATGTGCATGAGCGTGCAAGTGCGAGTGTGTGTGTGAGTGTGTGTGCATGGGTGCAGAGAGTGACGTTTGCTCTGGTTGCTGCTTGGGGAAGGGGGGAGCCAGCCTCCTTGCTGCAGATTTGTATTCCTGCCGACTTTTATTTCAGGCCTTGTTTATTTCTCCTTAAAATGCGGCTGCTATGCCAAGAGTCGTACCCGAATTAGCTGGGAGTGTGTAATTTTACAGCTATTACCCGGGTGGTTCTGTGACTTGGGTAATAACGAGGGAAATATAAACAAACAGCAGCAAAGGCAGTTTAGCAAGGAGGCCTCTGAGCGCGATGCCTTGGTTTTTGAGGTGGAACGAGTCCCATCCCTTTCACGTCCCCATTCCCACCCCACCCCCTGCAGACCCAGGGGTGAGGAGAGGGGAGCCCAAGTGTCCCAGCCCCCAGCCCTGAAACCTTCATCTGTTGCGTGCTCCTCCTGCCACCAATGAATCGGCCCATCCCCAGAGGCACAGCCCCCACACAACTAGGCCCCTCTCATCCCTCACCCCTCCAAAGGCAAACAAAGGCCCAGCCTAATTATGCGACATTTCCCTTTTCTGGTGCTAATGGCACCAGAGCTTGTGTGACATTTCGCTCTCTTTCCTCTATTATTCCTCCTTATTATCTGGGTGCTGCCCGAGGCTTGAGGCTCAGACTGGCCCTGATGCCCGCCCCCACCATGCCCTTCTTCCTCTTGGGCTCTGTCCTTGTCCCCCTCCCTCATGGCTTCTTCATCTTCCAAGAAGGGCAAAGCTTGTCCCTGACGCCCCGGCCTCCCTCGAGGGAGGTGGGACCTGGTGGAAGTCAGGGTTGAGGCAGGGGCTGTCCTGGGCTTGTGGTGGACAGGTACTCGGGACACCTGGGTCTTGCTACAGCTCAGCTGCAGCCTCCTTGAGAGGCCCCCAACATGTCCCTGCCCCCTCCTGTCCCTCAGTTTCCCTGTATCTGGACAACTAAGAGGTAGGCTTGGTCCTCATAGGCCTTTGCTGCTTTAATATTCCAAGGTAAATGCCTAAAGGGGTGAAGGATGCAAATGCCAGGTGAAGGAGAGGTGTATGGGGAGCGGGGGAGTTGAGGGGGTGGGGTTTTGCCACGGGAAGGGCCGGGTTTGGGCCAGGAGTAGAGGCAAAGAAGAGCTGAAGAGAAAAAGCTGGAGAATTGAATGTGGGCAGCTAGGCCTCAGTTTTGACAAACTCGGTCATCAAAAACACCAACTTTGTTTTTGTTCCAAAAAACCTTTTTCTTCTTTTTTTTAATTACAAGAAAGCAAGCCAGAAATATGAAACTCCTCCTTGTCTCCCCTAAAGGCAACCCCCAAGAATAGTTTGCTTTGCCATTGCTGATTTTTCCTAAGTGTATCTACTCTAACATTCTTTTTTTTAATGCAATTTTATTGAGATATATTCACTATCATGTGATCCATCCGAAGTGTACAATCAATGGCCCACATTATCATCATATAGTTTTGTGCATTCGTCACAATAAATTTTAGAACATTTTCATTACTCCAAAAAAAAAGAAAAAAGAAAAATAAACAAGAACACCTAAAACATCCCATATACCCCCCCGTTATTTATTATTATTGTCTTTATTTTATTAATTATCCGCCCATACACTGGATAAAGGGAGTGTCAGTCACAAGGTTTTTCACAATCACACTGTCACATGATTAAAGCTATATAGTTATACAATCGTCAGCAAGAATCAAGTCTACTGGATGACAGTTCAACAGATTCAGGTGTTTCCTTTTAGCTGTTTTAATACAGTAGGAACTAAAAAGAAATATATATATATATAATGCATAAGAATAACCTCCAGGATAGCCTCTTGACCCTATTTGAAATCTTTTAGCCACTGAAACTTTATTTTGTTCAATTTATTTTCCCCCTTTTGGTCAAGAAGGCACTCTCAATCCCATGATGCCAGGGCCAGGCTCATCCCTGGGAGTCATGTCCCACATAGAGGAGAGGATACTGAGTTTATTTGCAGAGTTGGCTAAGAGAGAGAGGCCACATCTGAGCAACAAAAGAGATTCTTTGGGAGGTGACTCTTAGGCATAATTATAAGTAGGCTTAGCTTCTCCTTTGCAGGAATAAGTTTCATAAGGGCAAGCACCAAGATCAAGGTCTTGACTTATTAAATTAGGAGTCCCTAATTCTTGCTAGAACATCAGTAATTCCCCAGGTGGGAAGTTTAATATTTTACATTTTCCCCAGTCCCTTAAGCAGACTTTGCAAATACTTTTTTATTTTCTACCCAAAATACTCGGGGATGTATTGGGGTGTTACATTAACCTGTAATATAGAATACACGATCTCATTCCCTGTTCTAGGTTCCGATTCTATACATTCTTAGTCACAGAATTTATAAACAAAAACAAAAACAAAATGGGGTCATGGCAAACACATTGATCAGCCACTTGCTTTTTTTCCCTCACCAATATATCATAGACATCTTCCAGGACAGCATGTATGGATTGACCTCATTTTTTAATGGCCACGGGGTTCCACTATATGGCTGTACCACCACTGATGCCTCCAACTCCACATCAATGGATGTCTGGGTGGCATCCAGTTTGGGGCTGTATCAGTCTCTGAATACTATAAATAATGGCCACCTGACAAATGACCCTAAATCTCAGTGGTTTAAAGCAAGCATCTGGTATGCTCACAAGTCTGCAAGTCAGCAGCATAGTTCCATGCTGGGCCAGGTCATGCTGGTTTCCAACCAGGCTCCCTCGTGTACCTGTTATCCACTGGTGCACTGGCTGGGGGCAAGCTGGTCCAGGATGGCCGTGCCTGGGGTGACTCAGTTCTCTGCCCCGTGGTCTCTCATCCTGCAACAGGCCAGCCCAGGTTTGTCCTCATGGGGGTAGCAGGTTTCCAATAGTACACAAGGATTCCAGGCTTAAGAATCCTTCTACCACCTGAACTGGCCAAAGCTAGGGAATCTGATTAGGGAGTCAGCCCAGATTCAAGGGGTGGGGAAAGCAGCTCCACCTCTTCATGGGATTAGCTGCAAAGTGACCTAGCAAAGGGATGAAGACAGGGAGATGTGGAGAATTAGAGCCTTTTTTTATTGTGGTATATATATTATGGTATATTGCGGTAAAATATATACAACATAACATTTCCCATTTTAGCTGCATTCAAGCACACAACTCAGTGGCATTAATTACAAGAAAACTGAGGCCATTTTTGTAAGCCATCTACCCACCAGGCCCTTACAGACACTCCTCAAATGAACTCCTTTGTGCCTACCTCTCTCTGCTCCTTTGGGCTGGTGTTTCTGCAGGGCAGATGCCAAAAGGGAGATTACAAGGCCTGAAGGCTCTTGCCTTCTTGGAGGAGGGAGGTTATTAACTGCAAAACCATCCTCCAAAAGGTGGTACCAGTGTCCATTTGCCCCAGCTTTCACAGCAGACAAATTGGGGGAGTGGAGGCAAATCTTTGTAGAATCTGATTCAACCCAGGATCTGTTAAGACACTTGCCAACCTCAAAAGTTCAGGACAAAAGTAATTATAATAATTATAGAAGTCCCAAAGGGTCTGACTGGGTGGTAATCTAGCTCTCCTGCTCTGGCCCCAACAGCTTGGCCTTTCCCAGCCTGAGGCCTTAGATTTAGATTGCTGATCCATTTGGAGTTAATTTTTGTGTATGGGGTAAGGAAAGGGTCCACTTTCATCCTTTTGCATGTGGACATCCAATTGTCCCAGCACCATGTATTAAAGACATTGATCTTTCCTCACTGAATTGTCTTGGCACCCTTACTGAAAATCAATTGACCATAAAGGTATAAGTTTCTTTCTGTATTCTGTATTCTATTCCGTTTATCTATTTGTCTGTCCTTAAGCCAGTACCACACTGTGTTGATTACTATAGCTTTGTAGTAAGTTTTGAATTCAGGAAGTATGAGTTCTCCAACTTTGTTCTTTTTCAAGATTTGGCCATTAACTTGTACTTCCCCCAATGAGCCATGTGGCTGCACGTTTCCAGCTTTGTTCCTGCTGCACCGTCCCACTAGGAATGCCCTCTCCACCTTATCTGCTTGGAAAACTCCTGTGTGTACTTTTGGAGCCCAGGAGCCCAGCGTCTCCTGCTCTGTGCCTCCTTCCCTGGTGCCCAACTCCCCTCCCCACTCTTGGGCCACCACATAGCATTTGTCTGTTTATATGTATACATCTGAGCACCTTGAGGGCCAGATCACAGCAGGCAACAGTGTGTATGAGGTATGAAAGGTTGACCTAAGGATGACAAGAGGTGTGAGGCAGGTATGGAGTCCCTCCTGCTCCTTGGCCTCTCCCTCCCTCCTATCTCCTTTGCCTTGCAGGCTTGCTCTCAGCCCACAGACCCCACATAGGTCCACAGACCCTTCCCTGGCCCTGTGCCCCTGTCCAAATCCGTATACAGAGCCAAGCATCCAGCTGTCCTCTGGCCTGTCACTCCCTGTCCTTCCAACCACAAGGAGGTCAAAAAACTTGTCTCCCATGTCCAGCAAAGTCACAGATCTGGGAATTTAGTTTTGTCCTTCTTTGTTTCTCTGAGCCTGCTTGTGCCCACTGTCTGCCAAGAGTCAGTTTTGCCCAGCTCTGGGGCCACAGCAAAGTGTTACCCCTCATCTCTCAGGCAGAGGTGGCATTCCCGGAGCACCAAAGAGAGAGGCTTCAGGGAAAAGGAGACAGGGAATGTGCTGGTCACATACCTGGCATGCAACCCCTATCGGGGTCTTGGTGCAGAGTCCCGTCTCGCAGCTGGGAACCAGCCGGGGAGGGAAACAAGCCATCTGCCTCTGACCATCTGCCTCCTCTCTGGCCAGACTAGGCACCTCCCCACCCTTTCCCACCCTGCCACCCCTTCACGGACGCTTCTCCAGGGGGCCTGCCCTGATGAGCCCGCTCCATGCAATCCCTCTGTGCAGGCCATGAACTCTCAGAAGACAGGGCTCAGCTCCTCTCAGTCCCCCTTAGCCTGGGCTCAGTGTGGGGTGCACTGGAACATCTGGGAATTACTCCTGGGGTTTAATATGCCCTACTCTGTATGCAGCAAATAACCATGATGGGAGGCATTGTTCAGTGTGCGCTCCCTGGGAGTCAGTTGCTAAGTCTCTATATGCATCATCTCATGAGCCCACAACCATACAAGGTTAGTACCATTATCACCTCCATTTTGCAGAATTAAAAATGGGGCCTCCGACCTTCGGAGTCATTTGCCTGACTTCTCATAGCCACGATTCAAACGCTCATCCTTCCACTCGTGGAGCCCTGCTCTAGCCATTGTGCCACCCTGCCTTAGGACAGCCAGAAAGAAAAGGACTGGTTTCTGGAGCCCTCGAGGAGGGGAGACCAAAGGACCAGCTAGGCGAGACCATCTCTAAGGTCCCCTCCCCTCGAGCCCCCATGATCCTAGCACGCAGTAGGCAACCGGTGAATGTTGACCAGCGCATGACAGCCCGAAGGAAACCGGGGACCTGAGGCTGCGCAGTCTCGAGCCTGGGAATGGCGCTGTGGTGTCCGGCAGGGCAGGGAGAGCAGGGCACTGGCTGCCAGCACCGGGCAGCCTTATCGGGAAGGACACTGGGCAGCGGCCCCAGCCTTCCCAAATCCTGCCTGTTAGATCAGCCCCCAGCCAGCCAGCGGGGAGTTTGGCAGCCGCTGCGCTCTCAGCTTTGCTATCTCCCTGCACTCCCCGGGAAGGAAGCCTTTATCAGCAAACGCTGCTTTTGAAAACCCTAATTGTCAAGCAGGGGCCCAGCAAAGGGGACAGGGGACGAAAGGCAGACCGCCCCCACCCTGCTCTGCCACGGCAGGCTCAGCTTGTCCCCCGCGATGGTTGGCAGGTCCATATTTTAAAATATCTAAATGCAGCTGAAAATAAAAATTATTTACACTCCCCAACCAAGCTGGCAGGCTGCTGTAAAGTGTGCGCCGACGGTGTTTCTCCCTGCCTGTCTCTCCCCAGCTGATCAAGGGCCATAAACAAGGCTGACACATTTATAATAACCTTTTTCTTCCCTTCCTCCCTCTCCTGGGCTCCTGTCTTGGCCTCTCACTCACATGCTATGAAGGATAATTTTTTATTATTCTGCCATTTAGCAGAGAATAGAGTTAGATGGGGGTGGGGATAAAATGTCAAATCATTTAGAAAGAGAGGGTGAGAAAAAAACTAGCCGGCAACTTTTATTTTTCCGTGTCAGCAGCAGCTGTTGGGATGTTGCCATCACATACAGGGTTTGGAGACTTATTTTCTGATATCTTCGCCCCACCTCTGATTTATTTCCCACTTCCCTTCCCAAGGTATCAGAGCCAAGTCCAAGAGGTGCGGTGGGGGTGGGGGGCTGGCGGGGGTTTTCTATTTGCTAAGCTGATTATGGAGCCTGGGCCCAAGCGGAAGACGGTGTGGCACTTCTAGGACACGAAGAAGGGGCTCCGCCAAGTTCCTGCCTCCCAGGTCCGGGCCTCTCTGATGAGCTGCATGGACGCTGCTGTCTGCAAGCATCTGTTCACAGCAGGCGCTGGGAGGGCGGCTGGTGCTGTGGACCCACGGGGGAGAGCCTGGAGGGGCTGAGAGCACAGAGGCCACAGATCCAGCCAGTGACCAGCAGAGTTGGGTGAGGGGCCTGCAGACCCCCAGAGAGCTACCTAGCAGCTCGTTGGCCCCGGGGGGTGGGGGGTAAGGACAGGTGTGGGGACGATGGGATCTACTTCCACGGGCACGGGCAGAAGGGGTAGGATGAGGCAACCTTGTTGGTGGCTTTGCAGGCTGAGGGGTGGAGAATGAGGGGACTGTGAGGGCCCGTGAGACACTCCCAGGAACCAGCAGTAGTTGCCAGAAGGGATAGCAGAGTCTGAGGTCCTGTCTGAGCAGAGAAAAGAGGGTTATTCCCTCTGTGGTGACCCTCCCATCCCTCACGGTGGGTAGACCTGTACCTAGCACATCAGCACACATGAGACTCCTAACCAGGGGGTGTGAAGTGGCCAGTGTGAACTAAGCCTACCCTGCACTAGCACCTACAGAGCACAGGTGCCCCACCGCTGAGGACCTGCCTGCCCCCTCTTAGCCAGTGGGATGGTGGCCCCACTGGGCTTCAGGTGCCGGGAAATGGCCGATTGATCCCTGACAGTGACCCTGATCCGTCAGCACTGGCCTGCGTGGCCTCCCTACCAGCTGGAGGGTGGAAGGGCCAACCCAGGGGGCAGACACTGAGCTGGCTGTGTGCAACACACCAGGCCCTGAGCCCCAGCTTCTTCCACTGAGGCTGAGCGCAGGGTGCACCCCTGGGGCTGGGAAGGGCTTGGCCAGCTGGGCTGAGTGGGCCCCCATTTTCATCCCCGTCCACCACGACACCTGGAGTTCCCCAGGTTAGGACAGTGGCCTGGACATGCCCTCAACCCCTTCAGTGCTGGTTCTCTGTCTGCTAACAACATCCCACCATCCCAGATTCCCTGGGAAGCCCTGGGGCAGCTGCCCCCTCCTTGGCACACCAAGACCCGCGTGATTGGCACACAGCCCATTGGAAGTGGAGAAGGTGACACTTGTGGTGGTCTCTCCCACGCCCTGGGCGACCACAGGGAGGAGACGTGGCCACGGGGAGATTTGGCTTCCCCCGCCCCTGCCCCCGCCCTCTCTGTGCAACATCCTTTCTTCTCACCATCAAAGGGCCATCTGTTTCTCTGTGGGAGGGAGAGACCAGCATCCCTGGCACATGTTCTGGGCTTTGATGTCCAGCTCAGTCGACTTGGTCAGGCCAGTAACAGCCCTCCTCCCCTACCACCAGGGCTGCTGGCCCTCCGGCATCTCCTCCTCAACTATCACACCATTCATCAGGCTCCCCTCTGAGCCTTCTCCATCACTCTCCATCTGCACAGCTCTGATCCCTCCTCTGCCCTAAGCCCCAGCTCAGCCCAGGGCCAGGACACTCCACTTCCGCTCAGCACCCCTTGATCAGGATAGGGGGTGCTCTGGGCACTCTGACCTTGTACTCCCATTACCCAAGAGCTGATCCTGGAAAGCAGGTGGAAGGAAGGGGGCATTATAGCCCAGAGGAGCCCTTGGAGGCCGAGGGTGGGACACCACAGATGGGGCTGAATACTAAGGGGCTGCAGCCACCCTGCTTCTCTGTCCGGGCCCAAGGACACCTACCAGGGTGATGAGACGCTGGGGTTGGGTGGGAGGTGTGGGCTGACTTTCTGTCTGTCGCTCATTCATCATCTTTCCCATGAGGCTGATAGCAAGTGGGGCCTCGCACAGAGCTCACCACAGGCCTGGAGGAGGGGACAGGCAGTCATCTGCAGGGCAGTGGGCCCCAGGAGGACAGAACCAGGCTCCCCAGTATGGGCCTGGGACCAGTCCCACTGAGTCGGGGGTGTGGATGAACCTGCTGGAGAGCTTTCTCGGCTGCTGGATGCAGGTCATCTCCTAAACCTCCCATGCTTGTGCCTCGGTTTCTCCTTCTGAGCAATGGGACTTGGGGTCCCTTCAGGTGGAGTGAGGGGTTGGAGTGGGAGGGTTGTGCAGGTTCTGGGTGGGGGGGCAGAGTCGGCAAAGGGCAGGGCACCCTCACGGCCTGAGCTCTGGGGACTCCAGGATTCATTAAGAGAAGTGCAGGTTCCAGAGGGAGTGAGGTGATGGTCCCACCTGACTGCCCAGCTCGGACGCCAGGTTCTGGGCTCATCCAGGACCAGTCTAGGAGGACGGTGGGAGGGGCTGGGGATGCTCCCACAGGGGAACAGGGGCCTGGTGGGGGGCAGTGGGTGGCCTCTGTCTGCACATGTCTGGCGGCAGCCATGGGGGCAGGTCGGGGGCCAAGGGTGCTGGGCGAGAAGCCTCGGTGTTCACAGGCACAAGGACCTGCATCACACACACAACTATGCACACTCCCTGCATACACCCTGCATGTCACACACACACTTGTTGAATCACGCACATATCACATATAAATGCATACATATTTCATACACAAACACACACACAAGACCTGTTCATACACATACACATGGGCACACACACACACATATTTGCACACCACAGACAGCACACAATACACTATGCATACATACATACACACAGACACACCACGTACACACACAGCCCCTGCCTGCTCCCCGGGCACCAGCTGCAGGACTCACACCTCCTTGCCTTAGCCTACAAATCCCTCACTGTTCCCCAGGGCTGGCTGCATGGGCCCTAAAGCAGGGAGAGGCCCCTCTTCTCCACTCCTCCAGTTTGCTCACAAGCCAGTCCTGACTCAGCATGCTCTGCTCTGGGCTGCCCCATCCTCCCATGCTGCCTCCTCTTTTCTAAGCCTGAGGGCCACAGTGGACAGGAGCAGAACATGGGGTGAGGGGAGAGGCCAGGAGATAGGGAGGGCTGGTCTCCCATATCACAGATGAGACCATTGAGGATCCAAAAGGGCAAAATGGGCCTTTTGTCTATTGTCATCCCAGTTCGGCCTTCTTTCAACTCAAGGGAAAGCCCAGGATCCCCCAAATTCAGCAGTGTGGGGGCCAGACCCCCTCCAAGGTGAAACAACAGAATGCAGCCCCTTTTGATCTGGGCTCTGGTGGATGGAGAGGATGAGAAACAGTGGAAATGGAGGAGGTGGTTCCTCTGGGAGGAGGTAACAGCCAGAGCAGAGGCGAGGAGGCTGGGACATGCGAGGTCCAAACAGACAACAAGTCGTCGAGTTTGGTCTTGGAAAGGCTGGCTGGGGCATGAGTCTACAAGGATCTGGGGCCAGGTGGAGGCCTTGTCTGGACTTCCTGACAGCCTCAACCACCAGGAGAGAATGTGACTGAGAATCTACAGCCTCATGGCTTTAGAGATCCAAGCCCCTGGGGTAGGAGCTGGTCCAGAGCGGGTTGAGGCCCAGGGTGACGCCCCAAAGTTGGGCCCTTCCTGGCAGACATGGCCACCTGGGCCCCAGAGGCTGCCCCTGCAGGTGAGGCCCATGGAAATAGCCCACCTGAGAGAGGTGGTGCTCCCCAGAGCCACCAGGTGCTCCTGCCCCAGGGAATCTTTCAGCTGGATATGACCTTATTTGAGCATTGGTCACTGGCCACCTGCAATTCACTTTCGCCATTGGTTAATATGGCTTAGGAAGGTCCCAGCAATGAGCACCAGGGAAGGGGAGAGAGCCTGCTCTCTGGTCTGGGCATAAACCTATTGAGGATTCGAGCGGTGAGGGGGTAGTGGGAGAAAAGGGGTGTGGCCCTTCTGGACTCTGAGATCCCTTGTGGGCCTAGGGGTCCAAGGCCAGACCATTCCAAGGAAGAGTTTGGTTCTTAGACAAAACTCCAAGTCCCACAAGTTTTATGTTTTGTGCATTGCTTCTTTATTGTTATTGTTGAGGTTTGTTTTTGTTGTTGTTCTAAGTAGACATCTAACAATGTCCAGGTCAGTGGATTCTGCAGATGAAATGCTCCAAGCACAATGTGTCACCCTAAAGTGGCCCAGAATCTCTGCACATTTGTGTTGCTACCCAGCATGTGTGCTTTCATGTGCATATGCAGGCATGTGTGTGTGAAGAAGGCAGCAAGGCAGAGCCAGCTTCCTGCCTGCTGGGAGAGAAGGAAGGTCTAGGGGGTGGGGGTACGGGGCTGCTGGGGGCCCACCTCTCCCAAGCAGCTTGGGAGACAATAAGAGAATGAGGCCTGAGCAGCATCCTGAACTGAGGGAGTCAGGGAGCAGAGACCCACCAGGCCCCATGTGACCTCAGGCCAGTCTCAGGTCCTCTCTGAGCCTTGGGCTCCTCTTCTTGGTATGGCTTCAGGATCCCAGCCCAGGAGGACTGCAATCCCTGGTGGCCCAGGTACAGAGGCCCCAGCTGGCTCCCCCACATGGCAGGAGGTTCTGGGGTTCCAAAAGTGGGCCTCTGGTTGCAGGCCTCTCTCAGGCAGGCCGGGTGCTGGAGAAGGCCCAGGCTGACTGGGCAGTAAATGGGGCAGGGAGGCCATAAATTCAATTCCAGGAATCCAGCCCCGCCCGGCTCTGCAACAGCCACTTAATTTAACCACTGCTGTCACAACAGCTTTGTGGGCCTGCCTGCCTGGGCTTATGGGATTTATGGCCCCAGAGAGACCTTCTTGTGATTCAGGCACAAGAATACCTGGCCCCACCCAGTCCTGGCCAAGCTGGGGATCAGGGCAAGAAGTCCCTGCAGCAAGGATGCTCCAAACAAGGGCAGCCCCCTCCATTCTGGGCACCCCCAGCCTCCCATCCCACCCCTAGACACATCCCTTCTGCTGACAGGGCAAGACAGTGGGTCCTGAGCACAGGGACATGATCAGGACGGCCCTGCCAGTTTCCTGCTCTGGAGGGTCCCGAGTGGGCCCATCCTCCTCCTGCCCCTCCAGCCTCTCCACTTCAATACGGACCATCCCAAGAGGTGGGCAGCAGACCCGGGCTCACACCAGGTCGGGGGCACGGTGCTCATTGACTGTACCTCAGGCTTGGGTCCCAGAGCTGCCTCCTTTGACATCCAAATGAAGTTCCGCCAGGTCTGGTGATCAGGCTGGATTACCTGGGTAATCTCCCCTCCCTGTGGCTCTGTGTCTGACTCTAAATGAGGAACGATGACATCTGCCAACCTCGGGGGCCATGGCAGGGTGGGCAGGACAACTGCTACCTTGTCTGTCTCCCCCAAAGGCCACAGACTCCCTGCTCCTCCCCTCAGTGGGAGCCACATGACGTGTGCACTTAACAATGGTTTTTAGTTCCAAATTAATGGGGTCCCTTTTGACCACTACCAGCCAGAGGGTTGGGCCATACATGGCTTCTGATTTGGAACCAGGTGAGCCTGAGCTCCAAGTCCAAGTTCTGACCATCCTCACTGTGGGGCTTTGGACAAGGGGCTCAACCTCTCTGAGCCTATTGGCTCATTTGTAAAATGGTGACATAGAGGATTGCTAAAGGAAAGATAAGGCACCTAAAGCACAGCCCAGGGGCTGGCACATAGTAGGTGCTCAGTGAACATTGCTCTCTCTCTGCAGTCTCCTGGAGCTGCCAGGTTGGCTACCTCCCAGTGGAGAACTGCCCAGGGCAGGGGAAAGCAGGTGTTCCTTGTCCCCACTTCCCTCCTTGACCCAGACTGCAGACTGGACACTTGCTTTCTGGGGCAGCCATTCCAGATTTAGTGACCAGAACTGGGTGGATCTGGGGCTGCTGTCAGGTTCCTGTCTCAGACCAAGATGGGTGGGGCGAGTCTGGAGTTTTCCAGGAAGCCAAGCCAAGATCCCTACTCCTCCCCTAACCCGGCCTCTCATTGTCTACCGCCACCCCGCAGTTCCATCTTCTGGGCCAGGCCAGGCTGGCCCCAAGGGGTCCTCCTGACACTGCCAAGTCCATCTTGTCCAGCCCCCTCCAAGTCCCAAACCCCAAGTTGGCCGGAGACCAAGAACCTGAGTCAGCAGAACTTCTAGCACAGCTCCCATTGCAGGGATGGAGAGGTTGAGGTGCAGAGCAAGCACTTAGAAGGCCCTGACACCCAGTGCAGGCTGGGAACACCTGCTATCCCTCTGTCTGCCCTGCCAGAGGGTGAGCCCCTTGTGGGTGGGGGTCTGGGCTCTCTTTTAACCAACCTTTCCATCTGTCAGCTGGATCTGTGCCCTGAACGCCTTCCTTTTCCCCATGTGCCCAGCGGGCTGCTGTGGGAGCCAGTGGAAGGAGCAGATGGAGGCTCTGCCCCAGCCCCGGGTGGGGAGGGGACACCTCACCCCTGAGCAGCAGGAGAACAAGCCCCCAGACACGCTTCCTGGTGGAGGCAGATAAAATAAGCAGCTCAGAGAAGCCAAGACTTGACAGGTGCAGGGACCTCCTTGAGAAGCCTCCTGCCTTTAGGAAGCAAAATGTATGGGCCCATTGCACAGATGAGACCACTGAGATTTGGGGATGGGAGGGGGACAAACAGCTTACTTAAGGTCACACCTCGGGAGAGAGGCAGGATCAGGCCATCTGGGGCTCGGGTGGAGCAGTGTAGGCAGGGAGCAGGCTGGGGAAGTGTGACGTGGGAGAAAGGACTGCGAAACGACAGAGAGGGTGGAAGGCCTCCCACACCGGGCAGGCGAGTTTGGGTTTTCCCTTCCCTCTCATCTCACCCGGGGGCGGGGTGGGGGGGGGGGGACCAGGAGCCTTGGCTAAGACTGTGGGTGACAGAGAAGGACCCTGTGCAGGTAGCCACTCCCACCCCCACAGTTAGTTCTGGGAGGCAGGGAGGGAGGGGTCACCCAGCCCCTCTAATAGATTCCTCTTTGATCATGTTTTTGTGACCTTTGTAAAAGGCACTTTAAATTCTAATTGTCCTGCGAGCACCAGAGGAATCAATTAGAGACAAGAGCTGCTAATTGTGCAGAGGAGGAGGCGAGTGCGGGGCTGAGGTACACGGAGGTGCAAGCAGCGCCCCACAGCCCCGACACGGGTCTGGCGGCCTCTCCTCCCAGTCCGCGGGTGGAGGTTGTCAGGGTTCTCGGGCTGCAGTGCTGGGCAGAAGGCGCCCCCCAGGCCAGGGCAGAGAGCTGAGTGGGAGGACCCCCAGCCCCACAAGCCCCACCCTCTAAGCATGCTGCAAGGTCCCCTCACCAGGGAAGACATTGCCACCCTCCTGTGGCAGCACCTCCATTCACCCCCTTTTGTAGGTCCTGCCCACCTCCACGGAGCTTCCAGCCAGCGGATCCCTCCCTCCTGAACCCTGCCCTGCCTGGGTCTATGGGTTGAGGCCTCTGGGTGGGGTCCAGCAGGCCACCCCCAACACCTGCACGCCTGTATGGACATACACGTGTGTACTCTCACCCTGGGTCATGGGACACTCTCACAGCTGGGCCTTGTCTTGACAGCTGGGCTTAATGTTGGAAGGTAGGGTGTCTCTCCCTGCTCTGCTCTCCCACACTGGGGTCCTGCATGGTTCAAATGCAGGTGGGCACAGAGTGATCCCCTCAGCCTGGCCTCCAAGGCCTCTCCCAAGGCCTCCCAGGGTTCAGTCCCACCTGGGCTCACACTGTTCCCTGACACAGAAAAGCCTCAGACCTCTGCAGTCCCACCCTCTCAGAGCCTCAGAGCTATCTATAAGATGAGGAGGATAATTGCTATGTGGGGATTAAATGACATACTGTGTGTTAAGCCCCTAGAGTAGTGCCTATGCACAGTGGGTGCTCAGTAGATAGTAATTGTTATGGACACTCACCAATCCCCCAATGGGCTCATCTCACCTACTTCCCCAGTGTAGCACCCATAGCCTGCCTTAGGATGGTCTCTCCACACAGACAGTAAGCCCCCAATGGTAGAATTGTGAGGTTTTCTCTATTTGTCACAATGCCCAGCACACAGTAGGTGTCAGCTGTCATTGAACCATATGGTCCTCCAGGACCTGGAGTGTTGTGATCATCTCATGGTGTCAGCCAAGTGCACATCAATGGGCAAAATGATAGCAATAGTTAACCTGAATATAACACTTAGCCCATGCCAGGCACTGAGCATTTAACATAAATTAACTCATGTTACTCCTTACAACAACTCCACAGGTGAGGAAACTGAGGCACAGAGAGGAGAGGTGGTTTATCTTGCCTTCTTTGCTCCAGTCTTGCCCTTCTTGGCTCTATTAAGAAACCTCTCTTTCACCCCCACCTCACTGGCGAGAAAGGAGAATGGGGACAAGAAGGCCTTACCTCATAGCCTCCAACTGCAGAGGTTGGTAAAACCTGCTTCCTCAGACTGTGACAAGGGTCAAGGCTCAGTCTATGTCCAAGGGCTCAGTGTGTGCCTGGGATCAGGGCTCAGTGTGTGACCAGGGTCAAGGCTCATGTGTGACCAGGGTCAGGGCTCAGTGTATGACCAGGGTCAGGGCTTAGTGTGTGACCAGGGTAAGGCTCAGTGTGTGACCAGGGTCAGAGCTTAGTGTGTGACCAGGGACAGGGCTCAGTGTACGACCAGGGATCAAGGCTTAATGTGTGACCAGGGTCAGGGCTCAGTATGTGACCAGGGTCAGGGCTCAGTCTGTTATCAAATTTGGAGTTCAGTCTAGAGTCTTCTCCCTCAATCTCCACACTTCTTTCCTTGTTTGATAAGGCAGGAGTGTGGCCTGGCTCCCAGGCCAATTTCACTAGCCAAATCAAGTATGAACTGTTGGGCTCCCAGTGCCCCCAGTGGTTTGAATGCAGTGCCTTCTGTTCTCCTACATCTTCTTGGTTGCCTTGCCTGTAGCAGTGCATCATGGCCAAAGGAACAGTTGTTTTGGGCAGGCAGTCACTGCCTAACTCCCTGCAGATCTATGTTCCAAGTGACAGGGCTACAAGCTGGTTGTAGGTATTCGGGTAAGTCTTCTACCTTCCTTGAGTCTCCTTTTCTCCTGGATGTCCCCATAGGCACCTCAAATCCAACCCTACAAATGAACACTTCCTACAAGCCTACCTCTCCCTGATTTTACCAGTATCTGCCAAAGGCACCCAGAGTCCCAACTTGAAAAGGGGGCATTGGCCTGGACTCCCCCTGCGAAATCAGTCCCCAAAGTCTGCCATCCTGTGGCTTACCCTCCCCCGCCAGTCCACACCTGTATGTTTTCTGGCTTAGACTTACAATAGTCATTCTCCTGTCTCCACCACTGCCCTCTCCTGCCAGTCTCCAAACTACAGCCAGAGTGACTCTGGCTGGGGCTCAGAAGAGGGAGCTGAGCTGAGATGTTTGGGATTTGGGATACATTCGCTTCAGTGCCATGAGAGGGAGTGGGCTCACAGGGGAGGAGAGGTAAAGTGAGAGGAGAAGAAAAGAAAGAGGGTTCAAGGCCAACCACTGAGGCATTTAAGGAACAGGAGGGGAAGCACCTGCAAAGGAGAGCAAGAAAGGGCAGCCGGAGAGGTCAGAGGGAAACCAGGAGAGCATGGCATCATGGGGTCCAAGGGACAGGAAGGAGGTGTCAAGGCCTGAGAGGTCCACAGGCCCCATGCCACAGGAGACCACTGTTCTGGTTTGCTAGAGCTGCCGTTATGCAAAATACCAGAAATGGATTGGCTTTTATAAAGGGTGTTTATTTGGTTAGAAATTTATAGTTCTAAGGCCATAAAATTATCCTAACTAAGGTATCATCAAGAGGATACCTTCATAGAAGGAAGGCCAATGGTGTCCAAAACACCTCTGTCAGCTGGGAAGGCATGTGGCTGGCGTCTACTGGTCCTTTGCTCCCAGGTTGTGTTTCAAAATGGCATTCTCCAAAATGTCTCTGGGCTTCTGTCTCTCAGCTCCTGCATGTCCTTGCTTGTTTCTCCTAGGGCGTCTCTCTCTAAGCATCTGAGGAGCCTCTCTTAGCTTCTCTGGGGCACACTGTGGGCTTCATCTCTTAGCTTAGCATCTCCAAACGTCCTTCTGTCTGCATCTCCAAGCATCTCCAAGCATCTCTGCCAGCTCCTGTTCCTCTTAAAAGACTCCAGTGATCTAATTAAGACCCACCCTGAATGGGTGGGGCCACACCTCCATGGAAATATTTAATAAAAATGTCTCAACTACAGTTGGGTGAGTCACATCTCCATGGAAACAACCTAATCAAAAGTCACACCCTATTCAAGACAAATAAGTCTGCCCCACCCCCCCAAGATTGCATTAAAGACCATAGCTTTTGTGGGGAGCATAATCAATTCAAACCAGCACAACTCCCCAACAGAACATCTTACAAGGAAGAAATCCAATACAGAGGGCAGAGTAGGTAGGAAGGGAGTGTGGAGCAGGGAGCATGGACAACCGTTTCAAGGTCAAGAGGAGGCTTTGCTTTGAAGAAGAGGGAGCAGACCTACCCTTGGTCTAGGATCCTTGGAGGACACCTGCCCTGCCCGTTCCCTTCACCCTCCCTCTCTGTGCCTGGCTCACTGTGCCCTTGAAGATCATGCTGGGGGAGGTGAAAAAGGATGACGTGATACTGTCAGTATCAGAGATTGTCACGTTCAGAGGAGGAAACAGGCCTAGAGGGAGGCAGGGACTGTCTCAAGGTCACCCATATGTCTGGTCTCCTGCTCCCTCTCTTGGTCCCCACTCCAGGGCACACATTTCATCCTTCATTTGGCCTGGTAGCCTTTGCAAGAGGAGCTGGGAGTGGGTGTGGGGCTCCTTAGGGATCTGGAGAGGAATGAACAGGGGCAGAGAGGAAATATTTATTCAGCCCGAAGCCAGCAAGGTTCAGGGGAGATCCCTGAGCTAGGAATCTGTGATGGCCTCTGACTCCCAACCTTCCCCAAGCTCACCAAGTGACACTGGGCCTTTCCCTGCCATATCTGAGCCTCCAAAGGACCCACCTGTGACCAGAGGCCACAGAGACCAAAGCTCTTCCTGCCCACATCTTCCAGGACCCCGAGGGGTGAAAGGCAGGGGTCCTTGGGCACTGCTCTGGATGGGGAGTTGGTGGGCACGGCTGCACTCGTGTGCCATCCCTTCCTGTCAGTGTGGATGACACAGCTGTGAAATGTAAGTAAAACCCAAGGCTAATTTCCTCGGTCAGAAGGAGGAGGCACTGCGGCGTTTTCAAACCCTAATTAAACCTGCTCGTGCGGTGTAACACCAAAATCAGTTCCAAGATCAATATTGCTATTCATTTAGAAGTGTAACGAGGTTAGAAAGGTGAGCAAAGGAAATAATTAACTCATTTGCAGCCTTTTTAAACAGAAACAGTCATTTTAATCTCCGGGGTAATTAGCTATGCTCTGTCCATCAGTCATGACTGCGGCTGTTATTTTAAGTATTTGATTAATCAAGGAAGGAAGGGTTAGGACTACCCCCTACCCCCCATTACTGGCCCTCAAATCGGGAAGACCCCTGGAAAGGCACAAGGAACACTTGTCAGAGGGGCGGCCTAGATGCTGGGAATGGCCGGCAGGGAGGGTCTGGTTGCACAGGGCACCCCCCAGGTGAGACGGGTTGGGCAGGTGAGGTAACTGCGCCCTCTTCTGACAGCCTGTGGCAGGAGAGCAAGCCCCACCCTGGACCTGGAAGTGCTAGGGAGCGGGAGGCCCGGGTTCTGGTCCAGGCACTGCCCCTGACTTGCTCCATGACCTCCAAGTCCCTCTTTTTCTCTGGGCATCGGTGTCTCTGTCTGTACTTGGTTGGGGTGGGCGCAGGTTGAATTAGCCAGAGGCTCTGGTTCTAAGTGCCCAGGGCCTCCGGCCACTAGAGGGCAGCAGAGCCCCAGGGACCCCTGGGCCCAACAGCTGGGCTGTCCAGAAGGGGGCGGCATCCGAGCAGGAACTGTTCCCACTGGAGCCCAGGGTGCCGGAGGTTTCCAATGGGGAAGTCCGGTCGGGCTGCCCATCCCCTTGGCCTCACCGCAGCCTGAGAGACAGGTAGCAGCGATCGCTCTCCCCATTCAGTAGATGAGAAACTGAGGCTCCGAGAGAACTGGTGTCCCCTCAGAGGGGACAGTGAGGGCTTGGCCTGAAACTCAGAAGGGATGCATTTGTGGGGCGAGGAGGGGGAAGGTGATGCAGACTGTCCTCTCCTTGTTCTAACAGCCCTAACTTAGTCCTTCTCACCAGCCAAAAGGGCCCTCAAAGACCACTGGCCTGTGCCCCTCTGGTTACAGATGGGGGAAACTGAGTCCCAGGGAGGGGCAGGGGCTGTATTGATCTTCCCATTTGGTATTCATTTGTTAACAAATGTGGGACACAGAATCCCTGTCCCCGAGTCCTCACAGTGTGATGTAGGAGAAGGGTGTGTAACAGGTGGTGACTACTCTGTGGGAGAGACAAGCGCAGGGTGAGGGCAGCCCAGCAACAGCAGCACCAAGTGCCGCCTGGCAGTCAGGGGAGGCTTCCTGAAGGAGGTGATCTCTGAGCAGGCTCGAAGCGACAAGGCGGGGAGAATGTTTCATGCAGGGAGGGACAGCTGTGCAAAGGCACAGGAAGAGTGAGTGGGTTGAGATCTGGGAAGGGAGTGAGTTTGGCCCGGCTGGACCACAGGCCGGAATGGGAGCCAGGGAGGAGATGACCGGACCAGCAGAGTTGGCCATGGATGTGAGTTTAGGACTCTGATAGGGGGAGACATTAAAGGTCTATGGGGGCATCGGGAGTGGTTGGGGTGCATGTTGCCCTGCCCTGCTGGGCCCCCTTTTATGTAAGCTCTGAGAGCGCTTTGCTGAGCACCGGGCTTGCCCTGTGGGTGGTGGTATCACTGTACTGAGAACCCCTCATTCGCACTGCCCTCCCTCTCCAGGGCCCTGCTGAGAAACAGGGAGCCTCTGGGAGGTGGGGAGTGGGAGTATGGATGGGGTGTTGTTGCTAAAGGGCTCTGGGAACTCAGGGGTTGATGAAAAGGAGATGAGGATATAAGGGACATTGTGGGGAAGAAGGGGCAGATCTCACTGACCTTCTCAAGCCTGTCTGGAGTGGGACTGCAGGGCTCACCCAGCCCCTCACTGCCCTGTACCATATCAGCCCCAACACCGTCATCACTAGCAAGGCCTCTGCTTGCATGCCTCCAGCTCTGGGAGGCTCACCACCTCAAACAGCTCTGATGGAAAGAAATTTCCTAGTTGCTGATTTGTGCCTAGGGTGCCCTGAGAGCCCTGCCTGGGAATCTTTCCAGGACATCCCCTGGGTCCTGAGACTGCAGTACCCTGTCCCTCAGGCTGGCGGAGAATACTAAGCAATCTAGAGAGGCCAGGGGGCTGGACTGGGTTGCCCAGCAGGCATGGGGGTTGGGGGACCCATCCAGAGCTGGTGGGAGTAGAGAAGGAAGGATGGGAATGAGGAAGCAGAAGGAGGAGGCAAAGAAGGGAGGGAGGAGGAAGGAGTACGGGGTGGGGGGTGCTGAGGCTCGGTTGCTAGGGGCAACAGCAATGGATTCTGAGAAGGAACCAGATGCTGAGGCTGGGTGGCAGGAGGAGGGGAGCTGGGGTCCAGGCAGCACAGCCATGACTCCGAGGGACAGGGACTGGGGGCTGCCCATGCAGCCAGGACTGTGGGTAGGAACTCTGAGGCAGGCATTTTGAGGGGGAGGAGAGCTGGGGAGGCCTGGGCTGGTCGCATTGGTAAGCTCCCCACAGCAGCTCTTGAGGCTACAGTTTGTCTGGGACTCCAGAGTTGAAGCCGATGCCGAGGCTGGGGCTGGAGAGGAGCTGGGTAGGAATGCTTAATCCAGCCCTGGCAACAGTGCCCAGGCCCCCCGGGTCCTGCTAGGGTACCAGCTTGCCCTCTTCTCCTGCCTCTATCCAGGGAAAGAACAGGCAATTGCAGGAAAAGTCCAAGCTGAAGACTCCACCTTCTGAAGCCTTGGGACACCCACATCTCCTCTGGGTTTCATTTTCTGTGTCTATAAAATGGGACAAATAAACTTCCCCTTGAATGTATTTATCAGCAGTTAAGTCTATACATGTGTGAGGATCTCTTGTTAAGATATTAAGAAATAAAGGAGGAACAAAATTGACAAAGGAAAGGGATATCACACTCACCTTGCATTTACTGTTTGCTAGTGAGGGATTTGCATTCCCATTTCCAGATCAGGAAACTGAGGCTCAGACTCAGCTGCGTGGTGAAAGCCCTGGGAGTATACATAAAACATAAAACTGTAAAACTTCCCCACCCCACCTTCTGATTTGCCCTTGGAGTAACCCTCCAGGCCAGGACTATCTCAGATCCCCAGCCCCTGCTCCATGCACTCAGCCTCCATGGGCTAACCTGCCCGCAGGGTAAAGGGTAAAGCCCACACCTCCCTCTTCCTGTCTGGGCTTCGGAAGCACTGGACAGTGGGGCCCCACCCATCCAGCCTCAGCCACCGCCCCCAGCTTCCTGCCTGTTCTAGTTACTACTTTTGTTGCATAACAAACCACCTCAAAATTTAGTGGTGTGAAACAAAGACCATTTATTCTGCTCATGGCTTCTGTGGGTCAAGTATTTGGACAGGACACAGAAGGGATGGCTTGTATCTGCTGCTCAGTGTCCGGGGCCTCAGCTGGGAAGACTCAATACCTGGGGCCTGGAATCGTCCCAAGTCTCATTCACTGACACCTCGCGACTGGTGATGACAGTTGGCCAGGAGCTCAGCTGGAGCTGTTGACAATGGCACCTTCACCTTGGCGTCTTCATAGCATGGTACCCTCTGTGCTGGCAGGACTTCTTACAGGATGGCTCAGGGCTCCAAGAGCAAGCGTCCTAGCAGGCAAGGTGGAAGTTGCACTGCATTTAATGATCCAAGCTGGGAAGTCACAGAGCGCCACTTCTCACATACTCCATTGGTCAAAGCAGTCACAAGTCTATGCAGGCTTAAGAGGAAGATCACAGATCCACCTCTCCAGGAGCAGGTGATGAGGTCACATCATACAAGAGCCTGTGGGATGTGGGACATTGTTGCAGCCGCCGTCAGAAAATACAAAGTTGCCTCATTGCCTCTCTCTTTGCTGTGATGAATGCCATTCCCACTCCTTTCCTCTCTAGACCCTGCCCTGTTGGTGCCCAGATACTGCCCTGTCTCCTCCAGGAAGCCTGCCTAGACTGAGAGCTCCAGCTCCAGCTCCCCAGGGAGACAGAACCACAACCACATGCATGCCTCTTAAGGGATATCTGGTCTTCTTCACTGGGCTCTGGCTTCCTTCCTCCCTGGCTCCTTCTCTTCTCTCGGTCACTAACTTGCTCCTATTTCCCAGGGCCCCCATACTGTTTTAGCCCTTGCAGGACTTGCACTGCCATCTGTTTGCTAAGGACCACCCAGTCAGTAGCTCCAGCTATGATGTTCCCCAAAGGACTAGGTGCCCTCACCTACCCTGCAGGTGCAGGGGGTTTCCATCTGCCCCCTAAGCACAGACCGTCAGGAGTTCCTCCCCTTCCCCTAGTCTGCTCCTCCGCCCGAGTTCCCGGTTCTCTCCACAAATGGCAGCTGGACACCCTGTCACTCACTCAGAAGCCCCCTTTCTGTGGCAGCCACAGTCAATCAGTTCCAGGACCTGTCATCTGAACTCTTGAGGGCAGCCCCCTCCTCTTTGCCCCAATTCTCACCTGGACGTTGGCGACATTTCACTTCCTAGGGGCTCCTGGCTTCAAGGCTTGCTCCCGTCCAGTCCACTCCCTCTGTGAGCTCCCCTGGGGGATCTAACATGAAAACCTGACCTTGCTCAGAACACTAGGACTGGAAGGAAACTTCCCCAACATGATAAAGGGCATGTTTTAGTTTCCCAGCTGCTAAAACAAATACCATACAATGGGTTGGCTTAACAACAGGAATTTATTGGCTCATGTTTTCAGAAGCTAAAAGGTTTTCTTCTCCCCAGGGTCAGTATATTCTGACTGGCTGGCCATCTTTATGGTACTTTGGCTTTTTTCATGGTACAAGGCAATGCACATAGCAATGTCTTCTCTTTTCTCTTTCGAGTCCCATTGACTTCCAACTTCTGGCTGCCCCCTATGACTCCTGTCTCCATCTGACTTTCACTCTGCTTATAAAGGACTCCAGTAATCGGGATTAAAACCCAGCCTGATTCAGTGGGGTCACACCCTAACTGAAGTCACATCTTGAAGAGATCTTAGTTACAATGTGTCCACACCCACAGAATGCAGACCAAGACCAAGCACGTGTCCAAACTGCGGTACCCAATTCAACCCACCACTGGGCATATATGAAAAACCCACAGCTAACATGGATCAACCTTGAAGACATCATGTTGAGGGAAATAAACCAGATACAAAAGGACAAATATTGTAAGCTCTCGCTTACATAAAGATAATTAGAATGTGCAAATTCATAGAAACAGAAATTATAATCCAGGTTACCCGGGACAGGGATGGGGGTAGGAAGTGGGGAGTTAACGCTCATGTGGTACAGAGTTTCTGTGTGGGGTAAGGGAGAAGTTTTGGTAAGGGTTGTTGGTGATGGTAGCACAACACTGTGAATGCAATTAACACCACTAAATTGTATATTTGAAAGTGGTTAAAGGGGAAATTTTAAGTAGTTTATATGTTTCCAGAATAAAAATTTTAAAAACCATAGACTGTACAGCACAAACAGTGCATCCTAATGTAAACTATGGACTATAGTTAATAGTATAATTATAATAACATTGTTTCATCAATTGTAACAAAAGTACCACACTAATGCAAACTGTTAATAATAGGGAAAACTGGATGTGTGTGAAGGGGATATATAGGAACTCTATACTTTCTGCATGGTATTTCTGTAAACCTATAATGTCTCTAATTAAAAACAACAACAACAAAACCAAAACCCTGACCTTGCCCTCCCTGCTGAAAACCTTCCATGGTTCTCTGTGCTGGTTTGGATGTATTGTGTCCCCCAAAACACCATGATCTTTGACGCAATCTTGTGTGGGCAGACATATTAGTGTTGATTAGATTGTAATTCTTTGATTGAGCGTTTCCATGGAGATACAACCCACCCAACTGTAGGTGATAACTGATTGAATGATTTCTGTGGAGGTGTGGCCCTGCCCATTCAGCATGGGCCTTGATTAGTTTACTAGAGCACTATATAAGCTCAGACAGAAAGAGTGAGCTTGCTACAGCCAAGAGGGACGCTTTGAAGAACACACGGGAGCTGAGAGAGGAGCTGCGGATGAGAGGCAGTTTGAAGACGGCCATTGAAAGCAGACTCTTGCTCTGGAGAAGCTAAGAGAGGAAAACGCCCCAAGAGCAACTGAGAGTGGCATTTTGAAGAGGAGCTGCGGCCTAGAGAGGAACATACTGGGAGAAAGACATTTTGAAACCAGAACTGGAGCAGACACCAGACACGTGCCTTCCCAGCTAACAGAGGTTTTCCGGACACCATTGGCCATCCTCCAGTGAAGGTATCTGATTGCTGATGTGTTACCTTGGACACTTTATGGCTTTAAGACTGGAACCATGTAACCAAATAAACCCCCTTTATAAAAGCCAATCCATTTCTGGTGTTTTGCATTCCGGTAACATGAGCAAACTAGAACATTCCCCATTCAGGACAAAATCCAAGCTTGTTGCCAAGACACGCAGAGCTTTTGGGTCCTATCTGAGTTATTCCCTCCTCTCTAGCTTCAGTTGTCACCATTCCCCAACTTCTCCCTTTACCTGTGCTCAGGGGTCCAGTTCCCTGGACGCGCTGTATTTCACTTTCAGGCCTTTGCACAAGCTGCTCCCTTAAACTGGAGCACCTCAGCTGGGAAGGGCCTCTTCATCCTCACAGCACTGTCCAGTAGAACATTCTATTATGATGGACGTGTTCTCTTCCCACTGTCCAATATGTGTAGCCACTAACCACTTGAAATATGGCTAGTATGACTAAAGAACTGAATTTTTAATTTCATTTACTTTTAATTAAATGAAATGTAAGTAGTCACATGTGGCTAGTGGCTACCATGTTGCATAGTGCAGTTCCAAGATGACATCTCTTCCAGGAAGCCCTCCCTGACCTCCTAAGCCTGGGCTAGATGTCCCTCTTCTGTACTCCCACAGTGCTCTGTTCTCTAAGGTGTTTATTTATCTGTCTCCCCAACTGGCCTGTGAGTTTCTTGAGGAGCTGTATTTTATTTATTATAATATCTGTGGTAGGTTGAATCATGTACCCCAACACAGACAACGTTCTTAAACTTAATTCACATTCCTGTGTGTGTAGAGCCATTGTAAATAGGACTTCTTGAAGATGTTCTTCTTAGTTAAGGTGTGGCCACTTGAAGCAGGGCAGGTCTTAATGTGTATTACTGGTGGCCTTTTAAAGGGAAGCCAGAAGTTGGAGAAGACTACAGGGAGAAGCCAGAAGTCAGTGGAAATGGGAAGAGCCGACAAAAGGAGAAAGGTATCACGTTAGGAGCCCAGGAACCGCAAGGCTTGTGGCAAGCCAGCACCAGAACACTAGTCTTCAGGGAGAAAGCACAGTCTTGCTTATGCCTTGATTTTAAATTTCTTCTACCCTTAATACCCTAAGCCAATAAATTCCTGTTGTTTAAATCAACCCACTGTGTGGTATCCCAGCTCCAGCCCAGGCCTGGCTCTTAGTGGGTGATCAATAGCTGTGCAGAGTAAATGAATGTTCTGGACCCAGACCTGAGCCCTGACAGAGCCTTCCATAAAGACCAAATCCAAAAGATCTCTGCTGTAGATCTGAATAAATGTGCGTGTGTGCAGTGAGTACGCCTGGGAGCATGTGTGTGGACCCCCGACCTTGGGAAAACCTCTGCAGTCCCCTCCCGGCTGGGGACAGATGTCTCACGCACAGATGCTGGCGCCCTGGGCTGGACAGGAAGCGCCTCTGAATCGGCCTTTGTGAAAATCAAACCCTGTTTTCATTCTTATTTCTCAGATGCTTCATCTGCATTGCAGATGAATCTTCAGGGAGTTTCAAAAGAAAAGCTTCCAGTCTTCTGTGTAGGCGCATCTGCACTCTCCAGCTCCATGTTCTGTAAACAAGCCCTTGGTAGCACAAGGGGAATCTGCCATTTAAATGCTCCTTCACCTGAGGAGTCAAAGACTCCTTTCCTGGTTTAGGGGGCTCTGGGTAAAGTTTGATATTGAGTTTTCTTTAGATGGGGCCTCAGGCTTCCATTTTTCCCCCATCCCTCTCCCCTGTCCCTCCTCCTGGCCTGCCTCCCCAGTCTTCCCTAGAAAATGGCCACGCCTGTCCTCTGCCTGGAGTGAATTCATACAGCCAGCCATGCCAGGGGCAGGTTCTGGAGGTAGAGAGAGGAAGCAGGCATGGTTCCTGCCTTCAGGAGTTCCTGGGCAGGAGGGGAATACTCGTTTTTCTGTTCTACCCTCACTTCCCTAAATCTCCTTTTAAAAACAGAACCTTAGAATTCTGGAGCTGGACAAGTTCTCCGAGGCCTAATCCAACTCCCCATTGTACAGACGAAGGGATTGTGGTCTTGGGACTGAACTCAGCTGCAGCAAAGCAGAGGAGGGAGGGCCTTGAGCCCCAGTCTGGGATTCCGGACACTCTGTGCCTTGCCCTGCCCCCTTCCCCCCTCAGCTCCGCCACCTGGGCAGCCAGGCCAGGGCTCTCTGACTCGTCCTCCTCAGCACAGCTAAGTGACCACCTGCTCTCAGCTCTGGCCATGCTCCCCAAGGAAAACTCTCACAAAGAAGTGATGGGCAACTCCACCCCTTTGCAAGGCAGTAAACAGTTCCCCCAACAGGGGATGCAATAATTACCAGGCCAGGCAGCAGGTGCCTCTACTACTGCTATTGTATTCTGAGTCTCTTAAAAGGGCATTGAAAGGGCGTGTCAAGATCTGGCAGCCTGCAATGGGGACCCCCACAGAGGAGTGAGAGGCCGCCAATGCAGAGAGTAAAATAGGGCTTCAGGTATATGACTCAGGACAGCTGCCTCCAGATCCCAGTGTGCCCCCAACTCTTTCCATGAACCTGGACTGGTTCCTTCCTTTCTCCATGCCTCTATTGCCCTCTTTGTCTAGGGTAGGGAGTGGGGAAGGGCTGCTAACACTCTATATGGTGCAAACGGTGCCCATGGTCCTCGTCTCCCTGTAGCTGCCCTCACATCTGGGCCACACCCCAGCCCACAAAGGCTCCAGCCGCCACAAGGAGACCCCTTGCCCAGACAGCTCTCCTAGCTTTGTCAAGTTTGCCCTCCTCTGGTGGCCCTACATCCCTTAGATGCTTAGGAACTGAAATCACGAATGACAGTTAAAGCTCAAGGAAATCATAAAAGAAAGCGCCAATGTCTTGGTTTGTTTTGATAATTAGAGTGTTGGGCAACACACTTGACAACTCATCCAGTGTCAGGAGATGGCTTCCCAGCACACAGGCCATAGCCATACAGACACACACACACACACACACACTTGCACATACACACACATATTCTTCCAAACAATCACATTCACATTCACACATACACGCACAGTGAACCAGGACAAAAGGGTTTTACACCAAGCAAGCCTGGGAAATACAGCACACTACGTGCTTTATTTGAAGGTTCTCAAAACTGGTTAACATTTAAAGGCTCTAAGAAGTCCTGCAAGAAAGACACTGTTTGACTTTATATTTCCCAAGCTTATTTGACCATCTATCTCTTTATTAGGGTAATAGCTTTGAACCACTTAGAAATTGCCTTTGTCTGCTGGTCTCCCATATCTGGAGGTCAGCAGTCCAGGCCTGGTGTAGTGGCTCCACCATGTCATCAATGTCCCCGGCTCCTTCTCTCCTCTGGCAACGTCAACCTCAGCACTGCTGTCTACCTTCAATTTCACCTTGTGGTCCAAGTTGATGCTGGGCTCTATCATGTCTGCATTCCAGGCAGGAAGCAGGAGGAAGTGGGGAAGGAGAAAGGGCACATGCTCACTATCTGTCTCCAACTTTCCCAGGAGTCTCGCCCAACAATTCTCATTGCTTATATCTCATTGGCTGCAAGGGAAGCTGGGAAATGTAGTCTTTTAGGTGGACACATGGTACATACACTGTAGAATAAGGGTTTGGTTATCAAGAAAACAGGAAAAGTGAGTATTGGGTAGACAAGTGACATCTTAGCCACTGCTTTGTGTTACAGTATTCTAGGAATTGGCTGAAATCAGGAAAAGTTTGGCCCAATCCCTACTTACTGGCTGTGTTTACAGGCTGTGTGAACTTGGATAAACCTCTTGACTTCTCTGAGCTATATTCTTATCTTTAAAATAGGGGGTGGGTTTTGTGAGGACCAAATGAGATAGCACATATGCAAGCGTTTTATAACTGTAAAATGCTATAGAAATGTAAGGTACTATTTTCATTTGTTCCTCCAAATAGCCTTGTGAAGCAGTCAGGGCAATACCCATCTCCCCATTTGACTTAAGAGGAAACGGACTCAGAGATGCGAATTGACTTCTATAATTTTGAAGTCTGAGCCCTGTCCTTGGTGATAGATTGAATCTGATTCCTGATCCCAGCCTGAGTCTGAGTCCTGACCTTGATTATAGACTGAGGCTTGATCTTGGCCTGAGTTTACATTGACTTGAATTTTAGACTGAACCCTGCTGCTGCTGTAGACTGAGCCTTGATCCCTGCCTGAGTCTAAGCCCTGGTCTTGATCTCTGAGCCTGATAGATGGAGGCGCCCTCTTGCTCCATCCAGCAGCCCCCAAAGGTGTCCACAGGACTCCAGAAAAACATGCTGATTCTCAGGCCTAGAGCACTGTCATCCCAGAGGACCAGGCTTTCTCTAGTCATAGTTTTCCCAGACCTTGCAAAGCAGGGGAAAGAACAAACCAACCCTGTGGGCCAGGCAGGGAGAGCTGAGCGGTTGTCCAGAGAAATAAGAGAAGTGCATGGCCTGCTTCTCCTAGTAATTTTCCCAGCTCAGACAGCTGTAATGGGGAAGGTATTGAAATTCAAATCAGAGCCTGGCCTAACCTCTCTGCCTGCTGGCCGCCTGCCTGTAATCTCAGGCTGGCTATCTCCTCCTGGGTAGAACGACAAACCGACTCAGGGAAAGTGATAAATTTTCAATTTTATTTTAAAATATACCAGATGGGAGATTTTATTGGAACCATAAATATGTCAAGAGCAATGTTGGCGTGTGATGGGCGATGCCCCCTCCTCGGGGCCTCTCTCCCTGTTTAGAAATTCCATCAGATTCTTAATAAGAGGCTCCAGTTCGACTGCAGCAAAATAGTCTCTATATTAAAGCAATTGAATTTCCATTTGCCAGACATCTTGTGCTTTAAGCTTCCAGGTTCCAGGGTTGTGGGGTTGCTAAGCCGATTCTAAACGAACCTAAACTAATAACTGCACAGCACGCTGGGGGCTGTGAAAGAGTGGGAGGGGGAGGGAGGGGGAGGAGGGAGGGGAGGAGGGGGAGGGAGGGGTCAGCAATCACAGACACCAGGCGGGGAGGAGAGGGACACCCTCACCTCTCCTGCTCCCGCTTCCAGCTTAGGATGAAAATTCCACAAATGTCTGAAGGCCCAACTCCCCTCCATTCATAAAGGGGAAACCATGGCCCAGAAAGGGGGTGATGTGGCCAGAATGTTGGTCCCTCTTTTCCCTAGCACTGCTTTCTTTGCCTTCTTGATTGATTTAGTGGTGTGATGGCCTTTAGGGGGGCTGCAGCTGCAAAGGGGCTTGTTGAGGGCTGGCTGCCCAGGAAGGTTGGCCTCCTCCCCGGCGTAAGGACCGTAAGGACCGTCCTTTGGAAGCCTGGGCTCCCGCCCTGGGTATTTGGGTATTTTCCTACTTGCTGGTGCATGCACCATCCCTCCCCACCCCTACCCCACAGCACTTCTCTCCTCTATCAAGTCCAGCAGCCACCCCATCCATTCACTCAGCTCAAGCATCTGGAAACTGGATGGCTCAGATTATGCGCTCAAGGACATTAGAGGTGAAAGGATCCAAAGGTGGGGGAACCTAGGCCCACAGACAGCACAAGCACAGGGAATACAATTCTTCTAGAACAATCCAGAGGTTATGCCTACCCATACCTCACCTACTCAACCCGCCCCAGCCAACTTCAGCCAGAGGCGCCTGCCCAGCTTTGATGCAGGCCCAGACAGTGCTCAGGTGCTGGAAGATGGGGCCTCAGCCATAATAATCACCTTTGGTGAGCACAAGCCACCTAACCCCTCTGAGCCCCCACTGCCCTCCTCAAAAATTGGTATACACTTCTGGATACCAAAAAACAAAAGAAAACAAAAGAAACAAACAGACAAAAATGTGTATACTGTTACTTATACCCCCAAATGGTTAAGAGCTTAAATGAGATAATCCATGAAAATGTTTTTGCATAATGCCTGCCCCCCTAATATACACTCCAAAAATGTTAGTGATTATAATTCCTTTGTTAAAATGACTGTTATCACCACCCTGGGTGCTTCCAGTGGGTTCTATGCCTCCTCATAGATCTGTGTCCTCCTCATTGTCTGGTATAGGATTCTGAAGATAGAAGCCGCTCTATGCTGAGTTAAAATAGTTGAGGGTTTTCCATCTACTGGGATGAGACATGGACTCTGGGGGCAATCAAAGCAGGTCAAATCCTGAGCCTCAGTTTCCTCATCTGGGAAGTGGGCAAATAATCCCCCCCTGCCTTCCTTTCAGGGCTATTAGTAGAACCAGAGCTGTAGAATACTTGTTAAACCACACTCCTCCTGCTCCCTCCTGCCTGTCTCCTCCAAGTCTCAACCCGTGTCCCCCACTCCCTGGGCCTTTCTCAGGAGCCCCACCTGCCTGGGCCCAGGAGGGTGCTGGGAGAAGCTGGGCTGGAGGGCGGCTCTCACCATCCACCCCTGCCTCCCTCATCCTCAGCCTGAATGTGCAAGACCAGGGAGCTGCTGGCTGCCCTGTGGGGCCCACTCATGAAAGTGGACCCATGGACAAGCTGATGTCAGGGATTGTCCTGGCTCCACATGGGCTGCTGGTGCTGGAGATCTGATCTGCAGCTGGACGATATGGACACACGGGGTGAAGGAACGGCGGCATCACCAGATGACAATCAGTTCATTTATAGTTCCTCAGGGGCGGTGGTTTCAGCCTCTGGATGTGGACACGTCCGTCTCATTGAGGAGTAGATTCATAACTTTCATAGGCTTTGTAAAGGGCCTCCAGACCCCGAAAATGTTCAGAACCAGGAGCTCAGTCCTCCACTCACATACATGCCCTCGCCCAGTGTGGAGAAGGGGTAGGAAGAGGAGGGTGCACACACACCCGAAGGCTCAGTGTCCTGCCCCTTGGGCTCCCCCAGGGACACATAGAGAACCATGAGATGAGCCGAGCCTGTGCTGGCAAAGTCATCCAGTGAAGTGCCAGGCCCAACTTGGTGTCCGTCCCCTTCGGACAAGTTCCTGCCTGCTCTGCAGGCCGCTGTCCTTGCTGCAGGTGCCGCCCTGCTGACCTCCAAGGTCCTGTACCCTCTGCTCCCGGGTGGGACAAGGACAGTCTGATGACCCAAAGCTCTGGAGTGAAGGCCACTGCTTCCTGTTGACCCAGCAATGTACGAATAAGGGCCAAACTTGGCTGAGCACCCACCGCGTTCCAGGCTCACGGTGCCACCTGCTCACGGGGTGCATCTTCCAGTTTAGAGGTGAGGAAAGGGAGCTCCCTCCCCAGAGGGGCTGAGGTCACACGGCCAAGGATGCTGGGCTGGATGGGGCAGAGACTGGCAGGGTGGTCCTGTGGGTGTGGCATTTGCCAAGTCCTTTCCCAGAAAGCATCGCCCTGACGCTGCGTCCTGTGTGGGGAGTGAGGACAGGGATGCAGTGCGGAAGCCGAGACTCTCAGGGTTGGAGTGACTTGCTCAAGGCCACACAGCAAGGAAAGAGTAGAGGCACCAACCCATGCCTTCCAACACTCTATCTCCTGGTCTCCAAACATTGTGGTTGCTTTGCTTTGGGAAGTACTGAGATCTGTCCATCCATCCATGTGTTTAGACTGCATTTAAGTGATAGGGATTCAGTGTTCAGCAAAAGAGACAAAAATCCCTGTCCTCTTGGAGCTTGTATTTTAGTGAAGGAGAGAGAAAAGTAACATGAGTAATAAAGTGTCAGAAGGTGATGCATTGGTGGACTGCAACACAGCAATGTCAGCAGGAAGGGGGGAGTGGAGAGGAGGTAACTTAAAGTCCAGTGGTCAAGGCAGGCCTCAGTGAGAAGGTAGAAAACCCTCAGAGACTTGAAGATGCTGAAGAAGTGAGTCATGAAGAGCCCGGGAGTGGAGCTCGGCAGCAGAGGGAGCAGGCTGTGCAAAGGCCCCGTGGCAGGAGCAGGCCCGCTGCTGTGTGAAGGACAGAGGGAGGCTGGTGTGGCTGGAGCGGAGGGAGCAAGGAAGAGTCGGGGGTGATGGGGCGGGAAAAGTGGTATGGGGAGTGGGGAACAGGTCACATAGGCCTTGGCATTAAAATTGTCATTGGAACGTGGGCCTTCACAAGTTAAACCAAAACTCCCACACATGGTGACATTTCAGGCTCATCACAGATGTGGGAGTCAGTGGGGAGTGGAGTGGGAGTGGGGATGTCTAGCACAGTTGGGGGTGGGGGTGAGGCATGACCTTCCAGCTCCCTGGGGAGGCTCCCCTGCTGCTGCTGCCCACCAGCTCTGCTTGTGATGTGTCCTGGGAAGGGCAGGCTTGGGTGAAGGTGCAAGGGCAGTGCCTCCCATGGAGCGCTCAGCCTAGAAGCAGGATGGCTTTGAAGCTGCCAGTCCCTGCAGGACTAAAAACTGTTAGCATGCAGACAAAAGGCCCCGGGAGGCCTGCGAATCCTGCCAAGCAGTCTGCAGCCAGAGCCCTCCAAACCCACTCTCCAAACCCCACCCCACCCTGTGCCATCTAAGGCCTGACCCACCAGCTCCCAGAACCCTCACCCAAGGCAATGCAAGCCCAGGAAGGGAAAGGACTTGTCTGTGGCCACATAGCAACTCAAGCCCAAAGCCCCAGCGTTCTGAAGCCCAGCTCAGGCTACCATCTTCATCTCCAGATGGGAGAAGAGCTCTGTATCTATGAGGGGGGCAAGCCACAGCCCAGGAGAGTCTGCCACCTGTCCAGACGACATGCAGAGTGGGCAGGTGGACTTTGGAGCACTACAGGTGAGGTTGGAGCCAGAGAGTTCTAGGGTTGAGTTTCTCAACCCACTCACTAGCCATTTGCCCCTGGAGAAGTGTTTTAACATTCCTGAGCCCCAGTTCTTTTATTTGTAACCTGAGCATGATTACACATTATGAGAATGTTGGAGAAAGCATAAAACCTTGTCCCCTTTAGGGAGCAGCCCAGCCAGTTCCAGAACCTATAGGGAGTTCTGGAGCCAGAATTCCTGGGTTCTCATCCTGACCTTGCCACCTACCAGCTGTGTGACCTTGGGTAAGTTTCTTAACCTCTCTGTGCAGTGATACCAGCTCAAAATGGGGTTTATACCTAAAGCATTTAGGCTTGAACAGGGTAATTGTTGACCATTACTGTGAAGGATGATCACAGCACAACTCCAGGGGATGCCATCCACATAGATACAGTATGTGCAGTGCACCACCTCCCGCCTGCACACGATCATCCTGGCTATTTTGTCCTCCTCCCACTGCCGTCCCTGGAGTGAGAGTGGACAGACGGGAAGCTGCCAGGCCACCCCTCAGGCCTGGGTCCACAGGGCAGCACACATCTTTTGCAGAGGGAGGACTCGTTCCTGAAACTGAGGCTGCCCTCCCGGCCTGTTGATCGCAGAGCAGCGGAGGCAGCGGACCAGACCGGCAGTTTTAACAGGTTTTTTAATGTGATGGAGCTCACGGAGCTTGGAGAGTGGAAGCACGTCAGGGGCGGCCAGGGGAAGTGTTCAAGGTCAGCCAGGGTCAGTCTGACCTTGAGTCCTTGCCGCCTCCTCGGGAGCAGGCCAGCCAATGCCAGGAGCCAAAAACCCAGGGCTGCAGGAACGGGAACTAGGGAGTGCCTTTTTCATTCGTCCTTCAAGGAGGTCCCAGGGGTCTGAGCTGAGGAAAAGAATTGGAAAACAAGGATGAAGAGGCATTAAATGAATTAAAGGGGTTGGTGGCTGGAGGGGATGTGGGGCAGAGCCATGCAGGGATGGGGGCTGCGGAGACCCCTCCTCCAAGGTGCGCTTCAGCGTCTGTTTCCCCTTCCTTGTCTCAGGCCCCCAAAATCTCCCAAGCCCGAGAGGCAGGGAAGATAAACATCTTCCCCTGCATCTCATCTCCTTTTCACAGTCTCCTCAGCAGGACAGCTCTGCTTCCTTTGTCCTGCAGATTAATAAATATCAGGGTCGCCTTGGTGAGAGATGGCTCAATTATCAGCTCCCCTTCCAGAGAGCACATGGCAGGGACAGGGGAGGCCTTGTGAAGTGGGGCCACTGACCAGGCCACCCCACCCCAACATGCTGCCCCAGCATTCGCTAGAGAGGGCGAGAATTCTCCAGGGAAGGCTTAGCGCCTGCCTCACCCTCCCTGAAGCCCCTGCCACAGGCCCACAGTGGCGGCAGGTCTGTCTGAGGAAGATGGCGCTTTGGTGTCTTCCCAGTTGTGCTGTGAATAAGTCAATGACCAATGGCCTCAATCCCAATGTGTGTAATGAGCACTTTACAGTTTACAAAGCGCCTTCACTCCCATTATCCTCTCTAAGGTGGGGATTGTTGGAAGCCAGTTTTACAGACCAGGAAACTGAGGCACGAGGAGCTGGGATGACTTGCTTTCAGTGGCTCAGCCAGCAGGCAGTGGAGATGGAATTTCAAATCCAAGTGCTGGTTCCCAGACTTGGACATGGTGGAGACGGCGGGGGAGAAGCGCTGAAGCCCTCTCAGCAGCTGGGGTCAGGTTCTCAGAACCGGCAGGGCTCCCCCAGCAGCCACGCCACTGAGGGGACCCCAGGGAGAACACGAGCAGGGGCGGCCCCTTCCCAACCTCCTCTCTGCCCGGAGCCTGGGCCATGGCCAGGGCACAGTGGGCGAGGAGAGCCGGGCCCCTTGCAGCACACATGCCCTGCCCTGTCTCAGAGAGAAGTCATGGGAAACTCGGGGCTTCCTGAGTCCCCAAATATCCACTCCTCTCCAACAGAGCCCAAAGGGATTAGGGAATTTCTGACCCACAGGCAGTACGCTGAGCAGGGAATGCGGTGGCCTGGTTCCAGTCCCAGCTCTGCCAGGAGCTAGGAGGGGCCTTGGACAATGCCTGCCCCTCTCTGGTCAGAGTTTCTCTGTGAAATAGGGAGTGAGGAGTCTGGGCTAGAAGGGCCTCACCCTGGAGGATCTGACAACCCACTTGCTCTACACTGGCCCAGGTAGAGGCTGTAGCTAAAAGAGCCCCAGCAGAGCCCATGGCCCCCGGCCCACACCGTGGGAAATCAGGGACCAGGGTCCTGGGAGAGGCGGCAGGCCGTCTGCAGAGCCCAAACTTTCCCACAGAGGCGCAGGCCGGCCCCCAGAGCAGGCCCCGCCGTTCCCACCACAGCCCTTCCAAGGGGAAACCACGGTGCATGTAGAAGTCAGGCGGGAAGTAAACAGAAGGCAACGTCCCCAGGACCTTGCGGCCCCGGGCTCAGCCTGGGGTGGCCCTCAGGAAAGTGGCTCAGACGGGAGCGGATTCCTGCCGAGCCTGTCTGAACTGGCCTGGGGGCCCCAGGGACGAGCCAGCAGCCTCCCTGACCCCTGCTTCAGACCAGAGAAAAATCTCTGCCTCCTGCCAAGAAGGACCAAGGGGCAGAGGAGGCAAGCTGGGTCCCAGGAGGCTCTGGTCTTAGCTCTGCTGCTGACTCACCGGGTGGCCCAGGGCCTCAGTGTCCCCTTCTCAACAATGGGCATGTCGCATCAGCTCCTTTCCAAGGGCCTTCCCCAGTGCTGAGAACATGACACAAGGTGGTTAGTCAGAGAAGGCGAGTAGGGAGGGGGTCACCCTCAGGCACTCGAGCTGGGACCGGAAGCTTGGGACTACCAAGGGGACCTACGTGGCATTTAGTCCAGACCTCTCCCTCCCCTTCCACACACCATTTTACAGATGAGGACACTGGGGCCTCTCCTGGGCCTGCCACTCAGGGACAGAGCAGGGCCCCCAGTCCTGGCTCCCAGCTCTGAGCCCAGGGCACTTGGGGAGGCTCAGACGGGCCCTGGTAAGTGCAGGCCAGGCTGCAGGGTCGGGAGGAAGGCAGCACAGGGTGGGCCAATCTTTCTTACCCTCCTTCCCTCCCCACCCCCACCCTCACCCCACCCCCACTGCTTTTCTGACCAGGCTTCTGGCTTGGGTCTTCTGTCAAGTGGAAGAGGAAGGAAGGAAGGACAGGGAGTGGACAGAACTGCAGGATTTGTTCCTCTGGGATGGGGAGAGAAGGAAGGAGTGGGTGTGGGGGCAGGGTGCCCCCTTCCAGGCAGATGCAGAGCCCCTAGTCCTGCCCTCCCCTTCCCACCCCACTGCCCTGGTCTGCCAGCCCGTCCTCCCATCCCAGGGACAGCCTGTGAGCACACAGTTCCAGTGGCAGTCCCTCAAGTGGACGGCACTTCACAGCATCCTCATTTCCAGCCACCCTGTCATGTTGGACAAGCCTTCCCCCTTGACCTCAGGGAAAACCCAGGCTCACCCATTGCACAGAGCTGGTGAGTGGTAGAGAGCTCAACCTCGGGCTTCCTGACTCCAAGTTCAGGACTGGAACCCCAACCCCGGGACTGGAACCCCGACCCCCAATGCCTCCCCTTCCCGGCCTGTGCTCTGCCCTCTCCAGGCTCCTTAGGGCAGCATGTCTGGGCTTCAGCTTCGTGTTCCTGGCCCCCGGCCCAGGCCCAGCAGGCACAGAAAGGATGCCCCTGGGTGAGGTCTCATGGAACCCTGCCAGGCAAGAGAGGGACATTCATGATGACACGCTGACACAGGACTCCAGCCCCGGCGTCTCCCCAGTCTGTCGGGATCCCACGAGTGTTTCCCACGGGCTAGCAGCCATCCCGTTAGCTGCCCTCATTGAGTGCCTCCTCTTCTCCTCTGGCCTCAAAGGCACTTGTCTCCTGCTGTTCTCCACGTTTCCCCACCCCCAAAGTGACAGAGCAGAGCCGGGTTCCCTGCCATCCTCATCGGGTGAAAGCCACTCTGGGTTTGGAGAAAGATGGAGGCCTGCCTCGCTTTGGCTCCACGTTCCATCCAGTACTCAGCCTCATTGGCGGGACCCCAAGGCGCCTGCCCCTTCTGCCCATGGCCCCTCGGACACAGGTCCCCAGGGCTGGTCAAAGGCCAATCACACTCCAGACAGACCCAGACTACCCCCAGGCCAGGTTGCTCTCCGGAGGGGTTGTAAAAGCCAGCCCACGTCCCCTGCAGCAGAAGACTTTTGGGCAAAGAGACTTGTCGATGGTCCGTGTCACATGCCCAGACCTGTTGAGATTCCCCTTTGGGTTCTAACCACCTCTTGAAACCACTTGCCTACCTCTCCCTGTCCAAATGCAAAAGGCTCTTTGGGAAGGGTTGGACCTCAGGCTCCTCCCTCAGCAGGACACTTTCCTAGGGTTAGGAGGCAGCGGGGAGAGGCATCGCAGGGGTGGACCCACCGGGCCCCTGCCACTAGCCAGGCTTGGCTGGAGGCGTGGACAGCTGAGCCCTGGGCCAGGAGGCGTGGCTCTCATCTCAGCTGTGCTGCTGACTTGCTGAGTGACAGCGGACAAGATCCATCTCCTCTCTGAGCTTCAGGCTCCTCATCTGCAAAATGGGAGCATAAACTGATCCTCCTTTGGCTTCAGGGTCCCTGCCAAACTTCACTATCACCCCCGTCTGGGCTCAGACCTGTCTCCAGCATCACTCCCTACCCCACCTTCCCCATCCCCACCACCACAACCCCTGGAACATTCCATCTTGGGCCCAAACAGGGCAAAGGCAGCGCAGCCCATACAGCCCTTTCCCCAGAGAGGCTTCTCTTACAGCTGCCTCTCTGCCATGGATCAGGGCCTGCAGCAGCTGCCAGCCACGTGGACACATGGACACGACACGTGCTCATGCAGCCATAGAACTCAGAGCTGAGAGACCTTCTCCCTGCTGAGCAGGTTAAAGTCTTAATCCCCTTACACAAAGCCCACTGAATCCTTCCTCGGAGGGAAGGTGGTGGGGACACAAATTGGCTTATTCCACTGATCCAGAGAGAGGCTTGCTCCCGTGAGGACCAGAAGTCCCATCCCTGCACACACGGCTGCCAGCTTGCTCCTGCCAGCATGCACGCCTCTCGCTCCCACGCGTACTCGGGCCTCCAGGGACCCCTGCAGATTCAGGGTCACGGAGACTCCCCATGGTCCTCCCTTCTCCCACCGCAGCTGGCTTCCTGGAGAAGTGCAGACTCTGAGCACAGACAGGCCTGGGTGCCAAGTTACCAAACCAGCCTGTGGTTTAGCCCAGGGGTGGGGCATCTGACCCCAGGGAGGGAAGGTGAGAGAGAGCACACAACCCAGGAAATGATGGAATGGAGGAAGGTTCTCCTTGTTCCCTTCATCCCCTTTCTGTTCCCCTATCCAGAGCCCCTTCTGACCAGTGGAAAAATATCTAGTCAACTCCCTTCCAGTAACATTTCAGATGAACCAGAGAGAGCCAAGGTAGCCTCAAAAGAAGAGGCAGCTAATGGCAGAACTCCAGGCATTCACGGAAGAGAACTTAAATCAGGAGGCTTTTCTGGTCTCCATGGAAGCCCATGGTCAGGTGTCACCCCTGGGTGTGAGTGAGGTCAGGGCAGAGGTGGTGTCTCCAGAAGGAGGCAGGTGAAAACAGGAGCACATGAAGACTTGCACAAGAATATCCACAGCCAGCTATTCATACCAACCCCAAACTGGAAGCAACCCAAATGTCCACCAACAGATGACTGGATAAACTGTGGTACCTGCAACGGAATACTACTCAGCCATAAAAATAGAAATGAACTACTGATACATGCAACTACATGGATGAATCTTAAAATAACTATGCTGAGTAAAAGATGCCAGGCACAAATAAGTACAAACAGTATGATTCCATTTATATGAAAATCTAGAACAGGCAAAACTAATCTTAGTGATAGAAATCAGAATACTGGTTGCCTTGGGGTGGGAGGAGGGGATGACAGGAAGGAGCCATGAGAGAACTTTCTGGAATGTTATGACAGATGTATTCTGTATCTTGATTTGGGTGGTTAGGACATAGACAATTGTTAAAACCACCGAACTGTACACTTAACAATGTCTGTAAACAAATAGGTAAATAATAAATACAAGCATGGCAAAGAGCATTCATTTAGTCATCTAGGTTAAATCTTTATTTTGAAATACTCTCCAACTTATAGCCAAGTTGCAAGACCAGCCCAAAGAACTTCCATTTACCCTTAACATGAATTCCCCAACTATTAACATTTTACCAGATTTGCTTTATCACTTGATAGACAGACAGACAGATATAGGTACAGATATAGAAAAACACTTTGTTTCTGTTCCATTTGAGAGTAAGTTGCAGGTATCATTTCCCTTTATCCAAAATATTTCAGGATGTGTTTCCTAAGAATATTTATCTTTTTTTTTTTTTTAAAGTCAGGATTTTAACATTAATAAAATATTATCTAACTTGTAGACTTTATTTGAATTTTGCCAATTGTTCCAATAATATACTTTATCAAAAAAATTCTGGTCCGGGATTTGATCCAAGATCACAAGTTGCATTTGGTAAGTCATGTCTTTTTGGTCTCATTTAATTTAGAATATCCTCGGCCTTTCTTTTTCTTTCACGATCTTGACACTTTTGAAGAATGTAGGCCAGTTATTTTATTGAACATTTTTCAGTTTGGGCTTGTCTGATGTTTCCTTGTGATTAGATTTGGGTTATTGGTGTTTGGCAGAATATTCACAGAAATACTTTTTGCTACATTGCATCAGGAATATATGATGTCTATTTGTCCTACTACTAATTTCTTCATTGTGAAATTACTATTTTTCCCATTGTACTTCTTAAGTATTTTGTGGGGAGACACCTTAATTCTTAAGACTACCCTGCTCTTCATCAAACACTTCACCCACTAATTTTCACATCCATTGATGATTCTTGTTAGAATCAATTATTACTATCATGGTGACCAAAGGTGATTTTCTAAATCCATCATTCCCTCTTCATGTACTAATTCAAAATCTACTGTAAGGAGAGCTTTTCCCCCCTGTGTACTTATTTCTATTCAATATATTACATCTGTATGGACTCATAGATTCTTATTTTTTCAATGGTTTATAAGCCATTCCTATCATTATTTATTCTGATGCTTAAATGGTCTCAGATTTGGCCAGTGGAGCCCCTTCAGGCTGACCCCCTTCATTCTTGGAGCACTTCCTGACTGTCTAGCACAAGATGTTCCAGGCTGATCTTGTACTTGGCTCATCCTGGAGAATCAGCCATTTCTCCAAGACAAGAAGCCCTTGTTTATCTTAGCAGAGAACGATCTGGGAGGTAGAATATCCAAAACCATATCTATAGTAATATCTATACATGAAACCATGAGGTCTTACTATTCCTGCCAATTCCAGTCTCATACTTAAGGGCACATTCTTGTCTTCCCCCTTTCCATATTTGTAACTCACTCCTCCAAGAGGGAGAAATCTGGATTCCATTATCTTCATTATATTCACTAATTTGCTCCATCCTAGAACACAAAGAAAGTAGTTCCAGAATTTCTAACCCACAACACTGCAAAAAGCAAACCTACTAATTGGGGTTCAATAATTTTGCAGCTTTTTTCATCCTTAGTCTGGGAGTATATAGTTAAAATGCTGATGCTGTATTCAAAACTTCCTTGTGTTAGGCTGCTTGGATCCATGTTAGACTGGTCTTTTTTTTTTTTTTTTTTTTGCTTTCTTTCTTTCAGTATAATTATGGTATTAATTTGCAGTACAATTATATTTTTTTTTTTTGTGTTTGTAGTCCATTTTAGGGATTTTTCTCCCATCCCATTATTCTTGTTATTATTATTATTATATGTATATATGTATGTATGTAAAGCATGTCAAAGTGATACAAAAAAGTTATATTCAGAGAAATATCTTTTCTCTTATATCCCTTCCATAGCATTCCCACCCAACCCCTATAGGTAGCTGACCTTATAAAAATAACAAGATTTTGTGTGTGTATATATATATATGTATTTTCTTATTTCCCCCTCTTTCTTACAAAGTAGCATGCTATAGATACACTTTCACAGTTTGCTTTATTCACTTGACCATACATCCTGGAAATCACTCTATATCAGTTTGTAGAGACTTCCTCATTTAAAAAAATGTTTTTTACATTTTCAGTGCCGAACAACATTTAAACAGAAAGTGAGACAAACCGTAAGTGTACTCTGGATTTTCATAAAGTGAACACACACATACAGCCAGCAGCCAGAGCAAGAACAGGGTATGACCGGCATATAGAACTGTGGGGGCGCTGGGGGCATGTTCACGGAATGAAGGAATGAAGGCAGGCTGGGGCTAGATCACTAGGGGCTTGACAGCTTGGCCGACAGAGTGGGATTGCATGCCGTGGGTAGCGGCTGCTGAGGCGCTGTTGCTTTTGAGAAGGGTTGCGGTGGGGATGATGTAATCTGAGCTGATCACAGACGCTCACCCTTGGAAGGGCCCCCTGGTCCAGAGTCTCCCCAACTGGCTTCCACCATTTGAATTACCTTCCTTAGGGACCCAAAGACTTTTCCAGGTCCAAGAGGCCCTGACAAAGGGAAAACTCTGGGTACCAGCTCAAACCTTGACAGGAGCTGCTCAGCCCAAGAACATTAGAGGGGTCTGATTCCAGAGGTTGGGGCAGGCTATGTGTTAGTGAGGGTGGGGTAGGGATGGGCATGAAGGAAACATTTGTTAAGCATCTACTGTGTACCAGGCATTATGCTAAGAGCTCTACATCCAATGTTTCATTTACTGCTTGTAAGAACCCTACTAGGAAGGTATTAGCCCCATTTTACAGGGGAAGAAACAGAGGTTCAGGCAGGCTAAGCTAAAGGTTATCCACAAAGTCAATGAGTCTTCCTGTAAAACCTGGAACTTTTTTTGCTTCCTCAGGCCATCTCCTCAGGCAGATTGTGGGTGAAGTGTCTGCAGGAGCTCAGGTAGGAGGGAAAGGATCATCTGGACCCAGTACCCTCTTGGCCTCCAAATGCCACCCCCCACAGAGCTGCCCAGGCCACCTCTCAACCGGGCGCTCTCAGCTGAAGGTGCTGGGTTGAGGTCTTTTCAAAGCACACCAAAGATGTCAAGAGGAAGAAGGAAATTGTGCCTATATTAGATGCAATTTCTTGAAGCCTCTGGACTCCTCCCTCTAAGGGAGCACAAGGGCTGTGTCTATTTTTTGAAAAAATATTCTTGTCACCATCTTCAAAAGAAAGTGGAAAGTGAAGGGAGAGAGGCCTGGGACTGAACCCTGGGACCCTCAGTGTCCAGTGAGGCGACTGGCCATGGGTTGGAGATCTGTAGTTGGGCCATTTAGAAATGCATCAGGAAGGGTGTGGCCTCCCAGGTGGGAAGGGGAAGGCTAAATCATGGTCACTTAAGACCAAGTCACAGACCCTGGATGCCATTTCAGGCAAAGAGTTGGATTAGTCCACTGATCATCCAACAAATGTTCTTTAAGTATCTAGCATATGCCCAGCACTGTGCTGGATGCTGGGGACCTGGAGGTTAGTAAAACCCAGGCTGGACTCACAAGACATTCAGGGGCTACAGGAAAAGAGACACTCTACAAGGTTAGTCTTAGCAAGAAAAGCCTGGGGGAGGCTGGAGAGGGCAAGGTGGTAGGAAGTGATGGAGGCCCCCCATGGGGGATTCAGACCAGTCAGTGGTCCCAGGCAGGACCCTCACAGAGTGCACAGTCTTCTGGAACTGAGATAGGCAATGGAGGTAGGGAAGGGAATTCTGGGTGCGAAGACTGGCTTGAGCAAAGGTATAGAAAAGGGCCTGGCATGTGTGCGGGATAGCGAGGTAGCCATTCTGGAAGGAGGTGAGGGTGACAGAGTTATCGTCTGTGTCATTTCTCACCTGACCCCTCCAGCCACCTCTGCCCCTCTAGGCCTGCAGCAGTACCCCTGCTGGCGCCAGGCCTTATTTCCCTTTACCCACAGCCTCTTTGCTAATCTGCTGCTTTTTCCCACACAGCCAAGCTACTTCTCATCTCCAGGCCCCCTCTTCCCGGAATGCCCAGCACCCTGCAATCCTTCTTCCCCTGGCAAACCCACCCCCTCGCAAAGCCTCGGCTTGCACTCAGTGCCCTCCTTACCATCCCCCCAGCACCCCTCTCCATCCGCTCACCTCTCTGTCCTATCTATGTGTTCTCATCTGTCTCCCTCACTGGACTGTGAGCAGCTCTGTGGAAGGGCTGGGTCTTGGACCCATAAGTGAGCCATGAGTGGAGGGGTGCTACAATTTCTCTAATCTGTACCCCTCAAATAGTGTTTATACTCTGCCCCCAGTGTCTAGGGGGTCTTAAGTGACCTCACCCTTTAGCTTCCCGCCTGGGAGGCCACACCCTCCCTGAATCGTCTCTAAATGGCCCAACTACAGATCTCCAACCTGTGACCTGTCACCTCTCTGGACACCGAGGGCCCAGGAGGTTCTCATGGGAACTTGTGGGCACTGCTCTTCCCCCACACCCTTAAATCGGAGTTGGATTTCCTCAGGTTCAGCCCCAGGCCTCTCTCCCCTCACTTTCCCCTTTCTGACCCACAACCCTCACCCTAAAGACTAGCAAGATATTCCGTCTCAAACCTCCATCTCCAGTGACTCCAATGGTGGCTCGAGGTTCAGCCTGCAGATTCATTCTGTTTGATCTGCAGTGTTTAAAGAGTCTTAATTAGTTGCTTAACTTTTAAAAATCAGCGAATCTCCACGAGTGAGTTCATTTTGTGATAATTTATCAAGCATTTAGGCACTTTTCTATATGTATGCTTTACATCAATTAAAAATTATTTTTAAAAATCAGCAAATTTCATAACAAAATCCAGATTTCGAGGGGCAAGATGGCGGCATAGAGAGGAGTGGAACCTAAGTAGTCCCCCTGGAACAACTACAAAAAACCAGAAACAACTAGTAAATAATCCAGAATAACTGCGGGGGGACAAACGAGACCATCCACTCATCATACACCAACCTGAATTGGGAGGAATGCCTGAGAACACAGCATAAAATCTGTAAGTAAAACCTGCGGAACCAAGTCGTGAAACCCCCTCCCCCATAGCCCGAGCTGCAAAGCCTCGTGGTGCCAGAGAGAAGCTCTCTCCCAGCAAGCGAATATAGCTCAGCTGAGCTCCAACTGGGGTTTTAAGTAGCGAGTGTGAACTGCTCACTACAGGTACGCAGCCCCAAAAAACAGACAGAGGCTTTGGTGACGACTGACCTGGGAGAGCCGGAGGGTCACCTTGGACTGGGTCTGAAGGGGACTCTCTGTTTCTTTTTTGGCTCAGTGGAGAAAGCCCCAGTTGTTTTCAGTTTCCAGGGCTGTGACTCGGGGAAGGGTGGAGACACCACAAGCAGAAAGTGAGACCATTGAAATGCTAATGACCTCCACCTGAGGGGTCTGTCTTCTCTAGGAGGAAAGGGGTGGGGCCCTTTCCATTCAGAACCAGACCCCAGAGCCTGGGGGAACACGGCCACACCTCCTCACACCAGTCAAGAATTATAGGCTAACAGGTGTCATCCGCTGGGCAGAAAAGCATAGTGACCCGAGGCATCAAAGGGTGGAGCAATTTTCTAAGACACACCCGCAGGGAAACCAGATACTGAATATTTCTTCCCTCTGGGACCTGAGCCTGTTCTGGTCTGGGAAGACCTGATTTGGATAACCAAGGAAACCATGCCTAGACAACAGAAAATTACAATCTACACTAAGAAAAACAAAGTTATGGCCCAGTCAAAGGAACAAACGTACACTTCAACTGAGATACAGGAATTTAAACAACTAATGCTAAATCAATTCAAAAAGTTTAGAGAAGATATTGCAAAAGAGATAGAGGCTGTAAAGGAAGCACTGGGCATGTATACGGCAGAAATCAAAAGTTCAAAAAAACAACTAGTAGAATCTATGGAAATGAAAGGCACAACACAAGAGATGAAACACACAATGGAAACATAAAACAGCAGATCTCAAGAGGCAGAAGAAAACACTCAGGAACTGGAGAACAAAACACCTGAAAGCCTACACGCAAAGGAGCAGATGGAGAAAAGAATGAAAAAATATGAGCAATGTCTCCGGGAACTCAAGGATGAAACAAAGTACAATAATGTACGTATCATTGGTGTCCCAGAAGGAGAAGAGAAGGGAAAGGGGGCAGAAGCAATAATAGAGGAAATAATTAATGAAAATTTCCCATCTCTTATGAAAGACATAAAATTACAGATCCAAGAAGTGCAGAGTACTCCAAACAGAAGAGATATGAATAGGCCTGTGCCAAGACACTTAATAATCAGATTATCAAATGTCAAAGACAAAGAAGGAATCCTGAAAGCAGCAAGAGAAAAGCGATCCGTTACATACAAAGGAAGCTTAATAAGACTATGTGCGGATCTCTCAGCAGAAACCATGGAGGCAAGAAGGAAGTGGTGTGATATATTTAAGATACTGAAAGAGAAAAACCGCCAACCAAGAATCCTGTATCCAGCAAAGCTGTCCTTCAAATATGAGAGAGAGCTCAAAATATTTTCTGACAAACAGACAATGAGAGACTTTGTGAATAAGACACCTGTCCTACAGGAAATACTAACGGGAGCACTACAGGGTGATAGAAGACAGGAGTGCGTGGTTTGGAACACAATTTGGGGAGATGGTAGCACAACAATATAAGTACACTGAACAAAGGTAACTATGAATATGGTTGAGACAGGAAGGTGGGGAGCATGTGAGACACCACAAGAAAGGAGGAAAAATAATGACTGGGACTGTGTAACTTGGTGAAATCTAGAGTATTCAACAATTGCGATAAAATGTACAAATATGTTCTTTTACGAGGGAGAACAAGCAAATGTCAACCTTGCAAGGTGTTAAAAATGGGGAGGCATTGGGGGAGGGATGCAATCAGCGTAAACTAGAGACTGTAACTAATAGAATCATTGTATTATGCTTCCTTTAATGTAACAAAGGTGATATACCAAGGTGAATGCAGATAAGAGGGGGGGATAGGGGAGGCATGTTAGACACTTGACATTGGTGGTACTGTCTGATTCTTTATTCTACTTTGATTTAAGGTTATTTTTCCTTTTGCTGCTTCCTAGCTGTCATTTTTTTTTCCTCTTTCTTTTTCCTCTCTACCTTCTTTGACTTTCCCTCCTGCCTTGTGGAAGAAATGTAGATGCTCTTATATGGATAGTGGTGAAGGTGGTGAACACATAAATGTATGACCATGCAGAAAACCATCGATTATTTACTTGGGATGGAATGTATGGTGAGTGAACAAAACCATATTAAAAAAAATGGGTTGATGACAAAACCTCAAGGGCAATATACTGAGTGAAATAAGCCAGACACATTAGGACAATTATTGCAAGGTGTCACTGATAGGAACTAATTATAATATGTAAACTCATAGACATGAAATATAAGGTACCAAGATATAGGATGAGGCTTAAGAATGGGGAGTGGTTGCTTAGTATGAGCAGAATGTTCAATTAGGATGAACTTAAATGTTTGGAAATGAACAGGGTTGTTGGTAGCAAGATGTAAGAATAACTAACAGCGCCGAATGGCGTGTGAATGAGGTGGAAAGGGGAAGGTCAGAGTCATATATGTCACCAGAAGGAAAGTTGGAGGTCAAAAGATGGAAATGTATAAAACTGAATCCTATGATGAGCAATGTCCATGATCAACTGTACAAATACTAGAAATCACTTCCATGAACCAGAACAAATGTATGACAATACAATTAGAAGTTAATAATAGAGGGGCATATAGGGAAGAACTATATACCTATTACAAACTATATACTACAGTTAGTAGTATTTCAACATTTTTTCATAAACAGTAACAAATGTACTATATCAATACTACGAGTCAACAATTGAGGGGGGTTGGCTAGGGATTGGGGAGGATTCGAGTTTCCTTTTCTTTTTTTCTTTTTTCATCTTTCACTTTATTTCTTGTCTGGGGTAATGAAGTTTCTAAAAATTGAACAAAAATTAAGTGCGATGGATGCACAGCTGTATGAGGGTACCCAGGGGCAAGTGATTGTACACTTTGGATCTTTCGATAATTGTATGGTATCTGAACAATCTCAATAAAAATGAAAGAAAAAAAAATCCAGATTTCTACTTTTTCTTGAACACTTGGAAGCCTTCATTGCTGAACCTTTTTCCTAAATCAGCTTTGGCTAGCTTTGCCCCCTTCAGAAAAGACATATACTACCCATTTTGCCATGGTCCCCACCACTCCATTGTGCTCACTGGCCACATACCTTATTTGTGTACCTGCCCTGCCACATCTGAGCTAGTTCTGTGTTCTCCAAATTTGTTTTCTCTTACCACGTCCTGGATGTTCCATGGATACCACAAACTCAACATATCCTCGATTGAACTTAAATCCTGCTCCCCTGCCCCCAAACCTTCTCCCCTTCAATATTCCCAGTCCCAGGAAATGCATCAGAAACCATCTAGTTGCCCAAAAAAAGTCTGGGCATCTGTGGGACTCCCGATTCCCCCTCATCCTAGCTATAATTCATAAGCAACCCTGACGACTCAAGACACCTGCCCACTGCTCTCCATCCCCACAGCCGCCATCCTGGACCAAGCTAGTCCTCCCCAGCTGGGACCCCAGCAGCTGCGTGACTGCTCTCCCTGCCTTCTCTCCTTCCCCACTGACCTACCGAACCCTCTGCAGCCAGGGAAGTCTTTGTAAGATGCAATGTGATCATGTCACTTCCTGCTTAGACCCTTCCATTGCGTTCCTACTGCTTTTTTAAAAAATTGTGGATATATATATATAACATTCCTGTTGCTTTTAGGAAAAAAAAATCCAAAATCCTTACAAGGGAAAAAATCCAAACTCCTCACTAGGGCCTATTATTAGGGCCTGCCTCCCTCCCCAGTCTCTTTCCACGCCCTCTTCCTTTCTCGCTCCACAGCAACCACATTTGCCTTATTTCAGTTCTCTCATTGCTACCCTCCATCCTTCTTCACTTTTTAAAAACAGGAGATGTAACACACAATAGCCTGAGCATATTTTATGTGTGCAGCTTGGCTGGTCTTTACATAGGCAAATCCCTGTGTAAGCACCACACAGATGGAGAGACGGGACATCTCAGCACCCCAGAAGTCTCCTGGTGTCTCTCTCAGCCACCAAGCCCTGTGGTGGTTCAGAGCCCTGTACCCCAGAAAGACATGTTCTCAATCTTGGCCCATTCCTATGGGTGTGAACCCATTGCAAATAGGACTTGTTGAGGTTACTTCAGGTAAGGTGTGGTTCAATGGAAGCAGGTAGCATCCTAGTCTTATCACTGGAGGCTTTATAGAGAACGTTACAGAGACAAAAGCCACAGGGAGCAGCCAGAAGCTGGAAGTCAACGGAAACTGGAAGAGAAAGGAGTCACCACCATGTGCATTGCCATGAGACAGAAAAGCCAAGGAACCCCAAAGATTGTGGGCCAGTCAAAAGATACTGATCCCAGAAGGAAGCAAGCTTTCTAGCTTCTGAAACCATGGGCCAATAAATTCCTGTTAGTAAGACAACCCATTGTATGGTATTTGTTTTAGCAGCCAAGAAACCAAAACAACTCCCAGTATTAAACTATTAAACTAACCTCACTATAAATTAATTTTACCTGTTCTTGACTTTCATATAAATGAAATTATATAGTATGTGTTCAAATGTGCCTGGTATCTTTTGTTCAACATTGCGTCTGTGAAATTCATCCATGTTGTTTCACACATCAGGAGTTTATTCAGTGCAAATAGTTCATTGCTGCGTAGTATTCCATTGTAGGAATATAGCACTAATTATGCATTCTGTCATTTGGCATTTGGGTAGTTTCCAATTGGGGGATATTACAAATAAAACTGTTAAATTCTTCTTCATGGATATAAGCACTTATTTATGTTATGACCCCAGGAGTGGGTCACAGGGTGGATGCATTGATAGATAAATAGATAGATAATGATGTTGATGATAGATAGATAGATAGATAGATAGATAGATAGATAGATAGACATAGATAATACAATTGAAGTAGATACCCTTTCCTACAAAACCATATTACAACCTTCAAACTCAGGACATTAGCTTTGATATATTACCACCATTTAGCTAACAGAACCCATTCCAGTTTCACCAGTTATCCCAATAATGTCTTTTATATCAAAATGCTCCAATCCACGATCACATGTTGCATTTAGTTGTCAAGTCTCTTAGTCTCTGTCAGTCAGTGACAGCTCCTCAATCCTGACTTTCAAGACCTAGACATTTTTAAAGATTACAGGCTGGTTATTTTGTAGAATGTCTCTCTCTTTGAGTTTATCTGATAACCTGCATTTTTGGCAGGAATATCACAGAAGTGATGCTGTGTTCTTCTCAGTGCATTCTCACAGGTTGTACATGGTCAATTTGTTCCATTACTGGTGTCTGCTGGCTTATCCACCTATAAAATTAATTAATAAGCACATTATACTTATTAAATTTTAAATAGTTAATAAATATTTTGTGGGAGAGAATTTTACACTATGTAAATATCCTGTTCCTCATCAAAATTTCACCTAGTAGTTTCAGCATCCATTTTTGATTCGTGCCTCAATCATTTCTGTGATGATTACAAAATAGCGATTTTTTAAAATTCCATTATTCCTTCTACATTTACTAGTTTGCATTCTACTCTAAGGAAGAACTTTTTCTTTTCCCCATTTATTTATACATTCATTCATTTATATTAACATGGAATCACGGATTCTATCACTGTTATTTTGATGTTCAAATTGTCCCAGATATGGCTCCTGGGAGCCACATCAAGTTGGCTCTTGGGTCTTTTTGACATGTCCTCACCATCCTTGAAATTCTTCCTAACTTTCTGAAACAATAAGATGTTTCAGATGTTCTATGTCTCCTGCCCCAGGCCCAGAACCAGCCATTTCTCCAAGGAGCCCTGGTTCCTTTTAGTGGAGAATGGCATTTAGAAACACTATGGGTGCTCATTGCCATGGGGGGGTTGCCAACCCCAGGCCCTCTCAGTACTCAGGGCTAGGGAAAGTGTGTGTGTATGTGTGTGTGTGTGTGTACATATACACTCACATCTATATTTATTTCTATACCTATATATTGAAAACCAGGGGTTCACACAAATACCTCTATTTCCAATCCATTGCCACAGGATTCATTTTAGCTTTTCCTCTTTCCATAATTGTTATTGCCTTCTCCAACAATGAGAAACCTGGCTCCCATTATCCTCATTATATTTACTTATTACTCAACCCCCTGTATGCAAACAATCTCCTGACCCCACTTGGCCACCTCCTTCCTGCCCCCACCACCACCCCCTCGCTGCCTTCAACAAGTATCGGGGGAAGGAGAAAGGGTCCTAATGGCTTTTTGACTGAATTATTCAATTATTCAGGAAGGAAGGAAGAAAGCAAACAACCACAGTGTTGGGTTTCCAAGATGTTTGCGGACAACTTCTGCACAGCAGTTTGGCCCCATGTAATTGGGCTGAAAGCACAGGGACTTGCCTTTAACAGCCCCCAAGGTTGTGATTTCCGCATCTGCTTCAGCATTCCTGGGAAGCTCATGGGCTGCCCCTGGTGCAGGGATGCTCACCAGACCATAATGAGCCTGTCTGCCCTGGCTCTGTGCTTAAAAGGCTGGGCTGCTGCTGGAGCTGCTGGGCTGGCAGGGTCAGGCGTGATGCCAGGGGCTCAGGTCTCCCCTAGTCGGCCGGGGGCACCCGGGCATGCCTGTCCCCGGAGGTCAGGCTGTAAACTGTAAGAGATTCATAACTGATGAAGAAAGCTCTTAGCTAGATGCAACCTCCTTACCCCCAGCTCATTTAAGCTGCACTTTACAAGTCCAAACAGTTTAAGGTTTCCCTTCATCCCAGTCACTGGAACATGAAAGCATCTGCCCACCGCTGCGGCTTCCAGTGCCCTCTCCTCCCGGGAAAGGGGCAGAAGCCCTGACCCAGGCCCCTACCAGGTCTCAGCCCTCCCTGGGCAGCTGGGCTGAACTTGTGCCCAGCCTGCCCCCCAGTCCAGAGGAGGAGGCCCTAGGCATGGGGGCTCTCTGGGCAGGGCCTTCAGGGGGGCATCTGGATGAGCCCCCCACCCTCCCGGGGCTGAAAGCATACCTGGTGCCACAGAGCCCCACTCGGGAGAGAAAGCAGACACACTGCCCTGTATACCCAGAGATCCCCCTGTGGGGTGCCAGGGCTGAGGGAGTGGACACTCTGAGGGTGGGAAACAGGAGGAGGAGATGGATGGAAAGCCCTGGTAGAAAATCCTCCAGAAAGGCACGCCAGGCTTTCCCACAGGCTGCTGGGATGCCTTCAGGTTTATGGGGCCCGAAGCTTACATAATGTGGGGGCCTCTCTAGGAAAAATAATATAAAATTATGAATATAAAATTAGGTACAGGGCCTTGGAAGATGTCCTAAGGCTTAAGTGGTATTAGCTGACTTGGAAAACCATCCTTCTGCACACCCTCATCCTCTCCTGGGGACCCCCTGCTGTTCTTCACGGCTCCCTCAGCCTCACCTCCTTAGGAAGCCTTTTGGAGCTGAGCTGAAGACTCTCCTCTCGATTCACAGAGCATGTAGCTCTGTTCACTTTTATCTCTTCCCCTTCTAGAGGGAGGGCTTGAGAGCAGGCATGGCGTCTTCTTAGACTCGTGTCAGTAGAAATCAAGTGCTTTATAAGCATTAATAGAATGAATGGGTAGAAAAAGAAAGGAAGGAGAGAAGGGTTACGATTGTTTAGGGGCAAGATATTTTAAATGTTAATTATGTGCCAGGTCACTAACTTGCATGATTGGGTTCAAATAATCCCAACAACCCACCTCCCATTTCATAGATAGGGAAACTGAGGCTTAGGGAGGGAAACACTTGTTCAAGTTCTCCACCTGGTAAATGAAGGAGCTTGGATTTGAATCTGGTTTGCCAGACTCCAAAGCTCACGTTCTTTCATATGTGGGTCACAGAGGAGTGGTGGGAGATCAGGTAGGAAGGGGGAGCTGGAGAAACCGTCTTCAACCAGAGAGGGGGCCTGGGGGTGGGGATCTCAGCGTATATGTGAGGTAGCAGAAATCCCTGGGTTTATGGTCAGAATAGGGAGCATGAGAACCAGGTGGGAATGGGTAGGCATGGGACACACCCTCAAGAAAGGAGCATGATAGTAAGAAGCCAGTGGAATCTGTCCGAGAATCCCCTTCCTCCCAGAGAGTGTTCTAGAAAAATATGGCCCCCTGTGGTTGACTGAGGTCAATTCAATTCACAATACTCTAACCCACATTTCTTGAGTGGCTTCCACGTATGCAGACCTGGGCCGGGTGGGGGGACGCCGAGGGACTCAGACATGACTCCTACCCTAGGCGACCTGTGCCAACAGCTGTCATCCCCAGCAGAGGGTGTCAGAAGCCACGGGAGGCCCAGGCAGAGTGCCATCTGTGCTCAGAAGAGTGATCCCTTGTGGCCACGGGAGGCTGAGAGGCAGGCAGCGTGCGGCACGTGGAGAGGAAGCTGACCCCTCAGCAGCACTGCCTTCCCTCGGCCCCGAGCTGTCCTGGCAAGGCACTGAACTTCATCACAGTAGCATCGACCGGAGGTGCACAGCACTTGACTGTTTACCAAGAGTGCCAGGATATGCGAACTTCTCCGAGAGCAGGTAGGGACCTCATGCTGCTGTATTCCCTACACTTTGCACAGGATAGAAGGTTCATGGTTCATCTCTGCTGAGTTAACAAAGGGGACGAAAAGGTCAGGGGAAGCAGCCCCTCCCTGCGGGGCCCCAGGGAGCCAGTGCCAGGCAGGGCCAGATGAAGACCTTTACTTAAGGGTCCTAAGCTTGGAAAAGGAGAAAGTGCCTCCCATCTACTACGTGCAAATCAAAACAAAGCTAGTCCTAAACCATAAAATGAGAGTAAAGAAGTCCCACTTGGTTCTGATTTTCAGGGGAAATGTATTTTAAGCATCAGTTATACGCCAGGTCACCCATGCGTTATTGTGTTCTAATAATCCCAACCACCCATTCTCCCATTTTTTAAATAATCATTGCTGAGATTTTTAAAATGGAATGATTTCTCCGAAATTTCTCATTTGGAGTGTGTCCCTGCTCTGCCGGTGCCCATGCACGTGTGTGACCTGCCTACTGGCCTGTCCCCCCACCTCTTATCACCTGCAGTGTAGACTCCCGGGGACAAGGTCTCAGAGGTGGAGAAAGATCCCAGCTTTGGGGCCCAAGGGCCTGGACTTGAACTTGACACCGCCACTTACCTGCTGCCTTCGGTTCAGCAGCGTTATCTCTCCGAGCCTCAACTCCCTTGTCTGAGAAAGTGGACTCAGAATAGCTACCCCATGGGGTTGGGAATGGGGGAAAATGCAACAAGGCCTGTGAAGGGCCTCGCCCAGGATCCGGCTCAGGAAACACTTGCTGCCGACAGAATCGATGAAGGGACCTGGCCAGTCCTCGTACTTCTGCGGTTCTAGCCAGACGTGGGCGTTGGCTGTGATGGCGCAGGACCCCGGTGGCCATCTGAGCTTGCAGACGCTGCGAAGGAGGTAGGGAGGCAACGGCCAGGCCAGGGAGTCGGGGTCTTCCCCACACTTGCCTTAGCCGGTCGTCTCAGCCTTCATTCTCAGTCTAAGATCAGCCCTTGGTCCTTGGACCTGCCCCTCCCTCCTCCTGCCCACACTGCTGATTAGTCAGGAAGTACATACAATGGGCTTATTGTTATTAGAGGAGGACAAAAATAACTTTGGGATTGGTGCCTGCAGGGGTGGGGTGTGAGGCGAGTTTGGTATGTTACTGGCCTCTTCAGGGAGGATTTTTTTCTGAGGCAAATGGACTCACAGAGATGCACTTTGGGAGTCACCGAAAGGCAAAACCTGCCCAACCTCCCAATCTCTCTCTCTCTCCTGAGCTACACCCCACACTGCCCGCCCCCTGCATTCCCTCCCTATGTCCACCCCCCCACTGCCCCCACCCCGCGTTTGCCTGCTGAGCCCTTCACTCCCAGCAGCTGGCCCCTGCCTGTCCCTGTTGGACAATGGCCCTGGGGCTACCAGACCACTCTGCCTGCAGCTCTCTGAGAACAGGAGGTGCCTGGAAATTTACAGCCCCAGTGACTGGGTGTGAGGAGGTATAAATAACCCAGCTTTCTTGCCCCTGATTGGGACAACACTGAGGTGTCCTCAGAGCTCGAAGTGGGACTTTGCTTGATGCCACACCCATGCTTGGCTTCTTTCCCTTCACTTCTCTGTCCCACTTCCCAATTCCTCTGCTGGTTTTTGTTCCTGGGATAGCCTCCTAATAAATCACTTTCATACGAATCCTGATTCAGTCTTCTTCAGGGGAGCCCATCTCAGACAGTTGCCAAGTGAACCAGGCACAGAGGAGGGGTAGTGAATGGAAGGGATCTGTCAAGTGACTGGCTTCTATGGCCATCAAGCAGGTCACACCCATCCTACAGGTGCATAAACCAGAACACCGGCAGGCGGTTGTAGCTCAGCAGGCGGACGCGCTCAGAGGCAAAGCTGTATCTTCCAGCAGCAGGTTCCAAATCCTTGGCTTCCTTCCCAGAAGCCCCACTTTCTGGGGAAGAGAAGAATAAATTGTGTTCTAGGTGCTCAGCAACAAAGGCAAAGTAGCTGAGTGTCGGTAATGAAAAGCAAGAACACAGAGTCAAGAGGGCAGGCTTGCACTCGGAGCTGGAATGGAAGTGTGGAGACGTAAACACACTCGCCGCGCGGGGAGAACGTGCTGCCAGCCTGGAGCCCAGCGGGAGAGGCAAACGCTCCACCACTGCATTGCAAACCAACAACTGGCCAAAAGGCAGTGGACGGGCAAGGGTGGAGGCAGAGTGGTGCAGCCATTAGGGGCTGCCCATTAAAGACACGGTGACCCAAACATCGCAGCCTGTGACACCCCTGAACTTTCTCCAGCCCTTCCCGAGCTTTCCCAGAGAGGGGTCGGCCAGGATGGGGGCTGGAAGGAAGGCGTGTCCCAAATATTGTACAGGGAATACTTACACTAAAAAATTATTTTGTTTTCATCTGAAATTCACATTTAACTGAGTGTCCTGTATTATTATTATTATTTGCTAAATCTGACATCCCTAGATATATGGGAGAAATGGTTGAAGAAACTGGGGGGTGTTTAGCCTGGCAGCCAGGAGACTCCAGGGGACAGGGGCACTGGCTTCCAATTTTGGAAAGGCTGTCCCAGGACAGAGTTAGACCCAGAAGATGGAAACAACTGCAATTTGAAATAGTAGCTATATGGTCAGTATAAGAAGAGAGTGGTATGGCAGAAAGAAGCTACACTGCTAGGTTCCAGATCTAGCTCTGCCGCCTACTCCCATGGGACCCTGAGCAAGGCTCCGCCCCTGAGCCTCTGTCTCCCCATCTGTGAAATGGGGTGTACTTCTCCATGGACATACCCCCTGACCCCACAGCCCCTGCAGCCTGCTTTATATCATTACTTACTCCCAGCACATGTCCCCATTTCTCCAGCTGGTGAATCCAGTGTGACTGCCCTGAGTTTCTGGAACATACAAAGGAACAGGTATTAGGCTAGTGAGGACGCAGACCTCAGTGAGTCTTACTGGTTCTCTTGCCTAGGGACTTGGGAGCAGGGAGGGTAGGGCAGAGTCCTGTGACCAAAGCCCTCCAGGCTCACCATGGTGCCCAGACCCAGCCCCGTAAGGCCCTTCCCCCATCTAGCTGGGCACCTGGTGACCGGGCAGCCCTGAAGCCCTTGGGCCACAGGAGACACTTGGAGGGAAGATGCTTGGAGAGGCCAACGACTCCAGGAACCCACCTGGATAGGATGAGTTCCTTCACCTTGGCCCCGGAAGCACTGCTTGTTGACTGGGGCAAGCCTCACAGTGGACACTGTCAGTTGGGCAAGGGCCCATCAACGGCCTCACAACCTCTCCTGACAGCTCCCAGATCCCCGCCCTTGCAGACCCCTTTCAGTCCCAGCTCCACTTCCCCCTTCCATCCCAGCTCAGGCCCTGCTGGTCAGAGCCTGTGGCTGTCTGGGGCACAGGCTCCAGGCTGGACCATCCATTCCAACCCCTCCTCACTATTCACACAGGGAAACCAAGGTCCCAAGAGAGGAAGGCATTTGATGGAGGTCAGTCTGGGACTCCATGGAACTCACTTCCCCAGCTCAGTGCTCAGTGGTTGCCACACCGACTGTGAGCCTCAGGAAGTCAACTCACACAGACTGCGCTAACACCTCCACTTACATCCGGTGAGGGGCAGGTCAGCTTTTAAACCCAGCTCCCCACCTCCAAATTTTCTGCTCTTCCCATCCCCTCCTGTTTGTCTGCAACACCCAGCTTTCTGTTGCTGGTTTCCCCCGAGGCCTCCCAGGCTTCTCCAACAGAAGCACTTAACTTTTGCTGCTGCCCTTCTAATACCCCTCCAGCACTGCATCTCACTGCAGGCCCACCTTTTACTCCAACGACTCCTGGCATTTGCACAGCTTTCTATAGTTTACAAAGCTTTCCTCAGTTTATTATATTGTGTTGATTTCTCCAACTGAGAGACTCAAGCCCCAGCGGGAAGCACCTGTGTCTGTTGGGCAATTACCATTGAGAGGCCAGAAGGAGAACCCATGTGTAAAGGGTTCCTTGGAAAATGTCAGGCTGTTCCAAGCAAACAGAAACAGATAACAGAAACAGGCCCCGGGCCAGCTCAGCTGCAGCAGGGAGGATCCTGGGAATTAAGGCCTCCCAGGCTGCAGCTCGGCATCTCTCCTTGCAAGCATTATCCCACTTCTCTCCCCCTGCCAGGAAGAACACCTCACTCATAGCCACCCTGCTAGCTGCAGCCTTTCCTCATTCCTCTGGGCCCTAGGTCGCCACTGGGCTGGACATGTGCTCCCCATCTCCCCCTTGTTCCCACGGGGCTCCCACACCTATGCAGACACCCACATCTGCTCCAAGGGGCTGAGGGCTCCGAGCCAACAGGGAAGGGCTTAGTAATAAGTCTTTACTTACCAAACTTTCTTCATATTCCCAGGTATCCACATACCCAGAATGGAGGTGCTTCTTAGCAGAGAGTACACTGGACTTTGAGTCAGGAAACTTAAATTTAAGCCACAGCCCTGCTGCTTTTGAGCCGTGCGCTCGGCAGGGCGGACATGGACAACTGCACAGGTTATAGGCGGCCTTGCTCTTCAAAGTGTGGTCCAGACTCCAGCAGCGTCTGTATCACCTGGGAGCTTGTTAGAAATACAGAATTCTGGTCCCCACCCCAGACTGACAGAATCAAAGTCTGTTTTAACAAGATCCCCAGGTGACTCAAATACCAGAGTTTGGGAATCACTGATGCACTGCAGTCCCAGGCAGCACCGCTGGCACAAACAATGGTGGCCCTAGACTCATGTGACATGCCTGCCTCGCCTGGGCACATCACTTCTCCTCTTGGGTCTCACTCTCCTGGTCTGCCAAATGCAGATAATAAAGCCTCTCCCTCAGGGTTGCTGTGCTATTTAAAGAAGAATGAACATAAGAAGGCCCTTAGTAGGCAGGAGCTCAAGGATGGCCAGCTTAGGTTGAGGCTGCCTCTCCTGGGAGGTGGCTTGGGAATTTTCACCATGCTGGGGGCTTTTAAGAAAACCAGGATCCTTAGATTTTGTAGCTGGAAAGAACTTCAGGGAATCTTCTGCTCAAGCAGATATCTGTTTTTCAATCAACAATTTTACAGATGATGGGACTGAGGAAGGACAGGTGAAATGAAATTGAGAGCACAAGGATGGTAAGTGGCCGAGCTGGGATTAGAGCTCAGGGCCTTTCCCACCTCACTGCTCCTCAAGCCCAGGAGGTCCCATAAAACCATTCTTGCAACTTGTCTGTCTATGCCCCATCTTCAGTATCTCCTGGAGATAAATTAGAAGGTACTTGGATAAAAGTCACATCCTCCTTAAATAGAATACCCAAGTAAATAAGTGGAAAGCTCTTTCTCAGATGTAAACAGGGGAATGTCAAGCGAGGATATGAACACCCAGAAAGCAGTTTTCCACCGTCTATTCCCCAGCACTTAAAATGTGACTGGGCATTGCACCAGGTCCTGGGATACAAGGTAAACAAGATGCCGTCCTGTCCTCGTGTTGCTCCCTGTCTGGAAAGGACACATGATCTGCATTACAAAAGGAAACAACAGTCAGTATGGGGCCCTGGGTGGCAAGTCTTACTTACATGGCACTAGAGGGTTTACGAAAGACCAAAGCTTTTGACTGGAAGAGATGTGGAATATTCCAGAAGAGGCTAGATTGGTGAGGCCTGAAAGCAGGCAGGATTTAGATAGGAACAGAGAGCAGTGTGTGTAAAACTGGAAGTTTGCCACATCTTTTTAGGGGACAGAGGATGGGCTTGATTCAGCTAGAGCAGGGGTTGGCAAACTTTCTGGTCAGATGGTCAATATTTTAGGCTTTGCAGGTCATAAGTCTGTGTTACGTATTATCCATGACTGCCATTGTAGCCAGAAGGCAGTCATAGATGATATGTATATGAATGTGACTGTTTCAATAAAACTTTATCTATGGAGCCTGAAATTTGAATTTCATGTAATTTTCAAGGGATACAAAATATTTTTCTTTAGATTTTTTTAGATTTTTTTCAACCATTTAAAATGCAAACAATCATTCTACAAAAACATGTACAAAAACATGTGGTGGACCAGATGTGGCCCACAGCCCATAGTTGCCCATTTCTGATCAAGGCGTGAGATAAAAAGTATGTGGGGCTGGATCATCCTGGGCATTGAATGCCAGATTAAAGAATCTGGTCTTTCCCAAACCCAAGTCAGATATAGGAATCTGTGATATTCTGATACCCTGTATTGGACCATTCTTCCAACATAGCTTCCAGGACACCTGCTCTTCTCATCTCTTTTTTTCTGATATCCCAGGAAAGGGAGCCATTATTTTTGTGCCTTTTACTGAAAGGGGAAAGACTGAGAAAGGAGAGGCTTAGGGAGAGGGGGTAAAACTGAACATTGATTGTTAGGTTTTAAAGCCTCAGATACCCAAGAATCACTCAAGTGAGATTGTCAAGTAGGCAATTAAATATTTGAGTCTAGAGCTGAGCACTGAAGATGGAGATAGAATTTTAATCTATGGAGATAGACAAGTCCTTCCAGGAAAGGAACATAGAGAAAGAAGAGAATGAAGCTGGGGTCAGGTAGAGGACCAGAAGGCTTGCGTAGAGGCCAGAGGAAAATGAGATGGGAATGCCAGAAGCCAAGAGGAAAGAGGGGAACTATGCCCCATGCTGCTGATATTTGAGAGGATGAGGACAAGAAAGTGTTTGGGGATCTGGGAAGGTGGAGTCTCTGGTGACCTGGCTAAAAGCAGCTTCAATGGGGAAGTCAGAGAGAAAGGAGGGGACACATACGGTTCTCATGAGACACTATGAAGTTTGCAAAATGGATGGAATTTAGCATCAGTCATGGAGAAGGATGAGGGGTTGAAGGAAGTTTAGCAGACTTTTATTGAGGGCCTACTATGTTCCAGGCAACATGCTAGGCAGTGAGGATACAAAGACGGGAAGAGACAGGCCTGAGTAACTGCACTATTCCTATCAGAGGGAATGAAAGGCAAACAACCTTGCTCCACCTGCTGTGTGCCATTTACTTTTTTTTTTTTTTTTATCATCATTTTATTGAGATATATTCACATACCACGCAGTCATACAAAACAAATTGTACTTTCGATTGTTTACAGTACCATTACATAGTTGTGCATTCATCACCTAAATCAATCCCTGACACCTTCATTAGCACACACACAAAAATAACAAGAATAATAATTAGAGTGAAAAAGAGCAATTGAAGTAAAAAAGAACACTAGGTACCTTTGTCTGTTTGTTTGCTTCCCCTACTTTTCTACACATCCATCCATAAACTAGACAAAGTGGAGTTTGGTCCTTATGGCATTCCCAATCCCACTGTCACCCCTCATAAGCTACATTTTTATACAACTGTCTTCGAGATTCATGGGTTCTGGGTTGTAGTTTAATAGTTTCAGATATCCACCACCAGCTACCCCAATTCTTTAGAACCTAAAAAAGGTTGTCTAAAGTGTGCGTAAGAGTGCCCACCAGAGTGATCTCTCGGCTCGTTTTGGAATCTCTCTGCCACTGAAGCTTATTTCATTTCCTTTCACATCCCCGTTTTGGTCAAGAAGATGTTCTCCATCACACGATGCCGGGTCTACATTCCTCCCCGGGAGTCATATTCCACGTTGCCAGGGAGATTCACTTCCCTGGGTGTCTGATCCCACGTAGGGGGGAGGGCAGTGATTTCACCTTTCAAGTTGGCTTAGCCAGAGAGAGAGGGCCACATCTGAGCAACAAAGAGGCATTCAGGAGGAGACTCTTAGGCACAAATACAGGGAGGCCTAGCCTCTCCTTTGCAGCAACCATCTTCCCAAGGGTAAAACTTATGGTAGAGGGCTCAACCCATCAAACCACCAGTCCCCTATGTCTGTGGTCATGTTAGCAACCATGGAGGTGGGGTAGGCGAATACCCCTGCATTCTCCACAGGCTCCTCAAGGGGGCACTACATCTTTTTTTTTTTTTTTCCTTGTTTGTCTTTTTTCTTTTCTTTTTTTTTTTTTTTTAACTTTCCCTTCTTTTTTCAAATCAACTGTATGAAAAAAAAAGTTAAAAAGAAAACAAACATACAATAAAAGAACATTTCAAAGAGACCATAGCAAGGGAGTAAGAAAAAGACAACTAACCTAAGATAACTGCTTAACTTCCAACATGTTCCTACTTTACCCCAAGAAAGTTACATAATATAGCAACATTTCAGTGAACTTGTTCCTACTACATCCATCAGAAATTAACAGACCATAGTCATTTCTGGGCATCCCCAGAACGTTAAATAGCTTATCTGTTCTTCTTGGATTATTGTTCCCCCTTCCTTAATTGCTCTCTACTGCTAGTTCCCCTACATTCTACATTATAAACCATTTGTTTTACATTTTTCAAAGTTCACATTAGTGGTAGCATATAATATTTCTCTTTTTGTGCCTGGCTTATTTCGCTCAGCATTATGTCTTCAAGGTTCATCCATGTTGTCATATGTTTCACCAGATCGTTCCTTCTTACTGCCGCGTAGTATTCCATCGTGTGTATATACCACATTTTATTTATCCACTCATCTGTTGAAGGACATTTGGGTTGTTTCCATCTCTTGGCAATTGTGAATAATGCTGCTATGAACATTGGCGTGCAGATACCTGTTCGTGTCACTGCTTTCCGATCTTCCGGGTATATACCAAGAAGTACAATCGCTGGATCGAATGGTAGCTCTATATCTAGTTTTCTAAGGAACTGCCAGACTGACTTCCAGAGTGGCTGAACCATTATACAGTCCCACCAACAATGAATAAGAGTTCCAATTTCTCCACAGCCCCTCCAGCATTTGTAGTTTCCTGTTTGTTTAATGGCAGCCATTCTAACCGGTGTTAGATGGTATCTCATTGTGGTCTTAATTTGCATCTCTCTAATAGCTAGTGAAGCTGAACATTTTTTCATGTGTTTCTTGGCCATTTGTATTTCCTCTTCAGAGAACTGTCTTTTCATATCTTTTGCCCATTTTATAATTGGGCTGTCTGTACTATTGTCATTGAGTTGTAGGATTTCTTTGTATATGCAAGATATCAGTCTTTTGTCAGATACATGGTTTCCAAAAATTTTTTCCCATTGAGTTGGCTGCCTCTTTACCTTTTTGAGAAATTCCTTTGAGGTGCAGAAACTTCTAAGCTTGAGGAGTTCCCATTTATCTATTTTCTCTTTTGTTGCTTGTGCTTTGGGTGTAAAGTCTAGGAAGTGGCCGCCTAATACAAGGTCTTGAAGATGTTTTCCTACATTATCTTCTAGGAGTTTTATGGTACTTTCTTTTATATTGAGATCTTTGGTCCATTTTGAGTTAATTTTTGTGTAGGGGGTGAGGTAGGGGTCCTCTTTCATTCTTTTGGATATGGATATCCAACTCTCCCAGCCCCATTTGTTGAAAAGACCATTATGGCTCAGTTCGGTGACTTTGGGGGCCTTATCAAAGATCAGTCGGCCATAGATCTGAGGGTCTATCTCTGAATTCTCAATTCGATTCCATTGATCTATATGTCTATCTTTGTGCCAGTACCATGCTGTTTTGGCAACTGTGGCTTTATAATAAGCTTCAAAGTCAGGGAGTGTAAGTCCTCCCACTTCGTTTTTCTTTTTTAGAGTGTCTTTAGCAATTCGAGGCATCTTCCCTTTCCAAATAAATTTGATAACTAGCTTTTCCAAGTCTGCAAAGTAGGTTGTTGGAATTTTGATTGGGATTGCATTGAATCTGTAGATGAGTTTGGGTAGAATTGACATCTTAATGACATTTAGCCTTCCTATCCATGAACATGGAATATTTTTCCATCTTTTAAGGTCCCCTTCTATTTCTTTTAGTAGAGTTATGTAGTTTTCTTTGTATAGGTCTTTTACATCTTTGGTTAAGTTTATTCCTAGGTACTTGATTTTTTTAGTTGCTATTGAAAATGGTATCTTTTTCTTGAGTGTCTCTTCAGTTTGTTCATTTCTAGCATATAGAAACATTACTGACTTATGTGCATTAATCTTGTATCCCGCTACTTTGCTAAATTTGTTTATTAGCTCTAGTAGGTGTATCGTTGATTTCTCAGGGTTTTCTAGATATAAGATCATATCATCTGCAAACAATGACAGTTTTACTTCTTCTTTTCCAATTTGGATGCCTTTTATTTCTTTGTCTTGCCGGATTGCCCTGGCTAGCACTTCCAGCACAATGTTGAATAACAGTGGTGACAGCAGGCATCCTTGTCTTGTTCCTGATCTTAGAGGGAAGGCTTTCAGTCTCTCACCATTGAGTACTATGCTGGCTGTGGGTTTTTCATATATGCTCTTTATCATGTTGAGGAAGTTTCCTTCAATTCCTACCTTTTGAAGTGTTTTTATCAAAAAGGGATGTTGGATTTTGTCAAATGCTTTTTCAGCATCTATTGAGATGATCAATTGATTTTTCCCTTTTGAGTTTTTAATGTGTTGTAATACATTGATTGTTTTTCTTATGTTGAACCATCCTTGCATGCCTGGAATGAACCCCACTTGGTCATGGTGTATGATTTTTTTAATGTGTCTTTGGATTCGATTTGCAAGTATTTTGTTGAGGATTTTTGCATCTATATTCATTAGGGAGATTGGCCGGTAGTTTTCCTTTTTTGTAGCATCTTTGCCTGGTTTTGGTATTAGATTGATGTTAGCTTCATAAAATGAGTTAGGTAGTGTTCCATTTTTTTCAATGTTTTGAAAGAGTTTGAGTAAGATTGGTGTCAGTTCTTTCTGGAAAGTTTGGTAGAATTCCCCTGTGAAGCCATCTGGCCCTGGGCATTTATTTGTGGGAAGATTTTTGATGACTGATTGGATCTCTTTGCTTGTGATGGGTTGGTTGAGGTCTTCTATTTCTTCTCTGGTCAGTCTAGGTTGTTCATATGTTTCCAGGAAATTGTCCATTTCTTCTACATTATCCAGTTTGTTGCCATACAGTTGTTCATAATATCCTCTTATAATTTTTTTAATTTCTTCAGGATCTGCAGTTATGTCACCTTTTTCATTCATTATTTTGTTTATATGGGTCTTCTCTCTTTTTGATTTTGTCAGTCTAGCTAGGGGCTTGTCAATCTTGTTGATCTTCTCAAAGAACCAACTTTTGGTGATATTTATCCTCTCTATTGTTTTTTTGTTCTCTATGTCATTTATTTCTGCTTTAATCCTTGTTATTTCTTTTCTTGTACTTGGTTTAGGATTGGTTTGCTGTTCATTTTCTAGCTTCTTCAGTTGATCCATTAGTTCTTTGATTTTGGCTCTTTCTTCCTTTTTAATATATGCGTTTAGTGCTATAAATTTCCCCCTTAGCACTGCTTTTGCTGCATCCCATAGGTTTTGGTATGTTGTGTTCTCATTTTCATTCGTCTCTATATATTTAGCAATTTCTCTTGCTATTTCTTCTTTAACCCACTGATTGTTTAGGAGTGTGTTGTTTAACCTCCAGGTATTTGTGAATTTTCTAAGTCTCTGATGGTTATTAACTTCTAATTGTATTCCATTGTGGTCAGAGAATGTGCTTTGAATAATTTCAATCTTTTTAAATTTATTGAGGCTTGTTTTATGTCCCAGCATATGATCTATTCTGGAGAAAGTTCCGTGAGCACTAGAAAAGTATGTGTATCCTGGTGATTTGGGATGTAATGTCCTGTAGATGTCTGTTAAATCTAATTCATTTATCAGATTGTTTAGGTTTTCAATTTCCTTATTGGTCTTCTGTCTGGTTGATCTATCTATAGGAGAGAGTGATGTGTTGAAGTCTCCCACAATTATTGTGGAAACATCAATTGCTTCCTTTAGTTTTGCCAATGTTTCTCTCATGTATTTTGTGGCACCTTGATTGGGTGCATAGACATTTACGATTGTTATTTCTTCTTGCTGAATTGCCCCTTTTATTAGTATGTAGTGGCCTTCTTTGTCTCTCAAAACATCCCTGCATTTGAAGTCTATTTTATCTGAGATTAATATTGCTACACCTGCTTTCTTTTGGCTGTAGCTTGCATGAAATATTTTTTTCCATCCTTTCACTTTCAGTTTCTTTGTGTCCCTGTGTCTAAGATGAGTCTCTTGTATGCAACATATTGATGGCTCATTTTTTTTGATCCATTCTGCGAATCTATATCATTTAATTGGGGAGTTTAATCCATTTACATTCAACGTTAAAACCGTGAAGGCATTTCTTGACTCGGCCATCTTATCCTTTGGATTATGTTTGCCATATTTTTCCCTCTCTCTATTAATATCCTTTATTGTACCCATGCCGAATCTCTTTAGTACTGAACCTTTCTCCAAGTCTCTCTGTCCTGTCTTTGTTTCTCTGTCTGTAGGGCTCCCTTTAGTATCTCCAGTAGGGCAGGTCTCTTGTTAGCAAATTCTCTCAGCATTTCTTTGTCTGTGAAAAGTTTAAGCTCTCCCTCAAATTTGAAGGAGAGCTTTGCTGGATAAAGTATTCTTGGCTGGAAATTCCTCTCACTCAGAATTTTAAATATATCGTGCCACTGCCTTCTCGCCTCCATGGTGGCTGCTGAGTAGTCACTACTTAGTCTTATGCTGTTTCCTTTGTATGTGGTGAATTGCTTTTCTCTTGCTGCTTTCAGAACTTGCTCCTTCTCTTCTATGTTTGACAGTGTGATCAGTATATGTCTTGGAGTGGGTTTTTTTGGATTTATTCTATTTGGAGTTCGCTGAGCATTTATGATTTGTGTATTTATGTTGTTTAGAAGATTTGGGAAGTTTTCCCCAACAATTTCTTTGAATACTCTTCCTAGACCTTTACCCTTTTCTTCCCCTTCTGGGACACCAATGAGTCTTATATTCGGACGTTTCATATTATCTATCATATCCCTGAGGTCCATTTCGAGTTTTTCAATTTTTTTCCCCATTCTTTCTTTTATGCTTTCATTTTCCATTCTGTCATCTTCCAGGTCACTGATTCGTTGTTCAACTTCCTCTAGTCTTGTACTATGAGTGTCCAGAATCTTTTTAATTTGGTCAACAGTTTCTTTAATTTCCATAAGATCATCCATTTTTTTATTTAGTCTTGCAATGTCTTCTTTATGCTCTTCTAGGGTCTTCTTGATTTCCTTCATATCCCGTACTATGGTCTCATTGTTCATCTTTAGTTCTTTGAGTAGCTGCTCTAGGTGTGTCTCTTCTGGTCTTTTGATTTGGGTGCTTGGGCTTGGGTTATCCATATCATCTGGTTTTTTCATATGCTTTATAATTTTCTGTTGTTTTTGGCCTCGTGGCATTTGCTGAACTTGATAGGGTTCTTTTAGGGTTTGTAGACCAGTTGAAGTCCTTATCTCTAATTTATCAGATCTACAGCTTCGTGGAGTACACTTTCTCTAACTAACCAGCAGGTGGCGTCCACGAGCCACCTGTTCTCCACAAGCCAGATCTCCCCTGCTTAGCCTTTTTGGTGAGTGGGGGAGTGAGTCTTGTGGGGCCCAATTGGTGTACCAAGCTTGCGTGTGTAGTTGGTGTTGCCTGCCCTGTATGTGGGGCGTGTTTCTGGGCAGTCGGGGAGGGGGGGTGGCCCTAACAATCAAATCTCCCTGATGTTCCTAGAGTTTTAAAGCTACTGCAATAGTCTAATCCTTCAGTTCAGTCCTGCCACAGTTTGTCTCTGCTACTGAGACTTGCAAGTGGGCCCCTCTTCCAGGCTGTGCACCCCGGGTCCTCTGTTGAGGGATGACTGTGCTATGTCACAGGTGAGTGCCGTCCCCCCAGGGCAGTTCTGGGCTGCTGGGCTGTGTTGGGAGGCTCCCAGTCTGCTCAAATGATGGCTGAATGGGGCTCTGTTAATTCACACTGCTCCCCCTTCCCAGCTCTGGGACATTCAGCTGAGGTTGCAGGGAAGGCTAATGTCCACGCCCAGTTTTGTGGTGTGTGCCTGTTATTTGAAGCACTTCCGTCACACTGGGTTGTCTGGGGCAGCTCTGGGCTATGGGGCTGGCGATGGGCAGGAGTGTTTCCTGTCCACCAGGATGGTGGCTGTGAGCGGACACCCCCCTTTTCTTGGGAAGTTGTGTTGTTTAGTGAATTTTCTCAGCCACTGGAATATTGCCTTTTGTTTCAGAGCTCTCTTAGTTCTGCTCTTGACTTGACGTGCCCAAATTTCAATTCTTTGAAGCTTTCTGTATTGAGCTTCTTAGAGTAATTGTTTTAGAAAAAGCAAAAAGGATTTAAAAAAAAAAAAAAAGAAAAGAAAAAAAACGTCCCTCCTCAGAGATCTAATGGGTTATTGAAATGCTAATAGACAAAGCAACCAGGGCCATTAAGGAAAGGTGCACAGGGCAGAGAGATCAGCTTTGCTTCGGGATTTGCATATGCGCCTCAAGGCCTGAGCTCCACCCTTCCCCTTTCTGTGTTCACCAGAACTCCAAAAATCCTCTGCTTTTATTTTGGAGTTTTTCGTGTTGTTTTTTTTCTATGCCTGTCTCCTCTCTGCTGGGCTGGCTGCTCTCAGAGTCTCTGGTGTCTGGTCTCAGTCTATCTATGGTTGGAGTTTGAATCAGTAGAATGAGTTTCCGATAAGAGCAGCCACTGCAATTCTCCCTTCTCCTTCCTGGAGCTGACAGCCCCTCCTCCCCCGGGACTGAGCCTGGCAGGGAGGGGCGCGGGTCCCCTGGCCGCAAAAACTTACAGATTTCGCTGATCTCAGCAGTTCCAGGTTTTCATGAGTGTTGTATGAAGTATGCCCAAAGACAGATTGCTCTGTGGTGTCCAGTCCACGCAGTTCCTGGCTTTGTACCTACTTTCCTGGAGGAGTAACTAAAACATACAGCTCACCAGTCTGCCATCTTGCCCCGCCTCCCGCCATTTACTTTTGAACATGGGTTTTGCAGTATAAGACGGACCTGGGTTCAAATCCTGATGCTGCAAGGTGTAATAGCTATGGGGCCTTGGATCCTTTAACCTAAGACTCAGTTGCATCTGAAAAATAGGTATAATGCTTATCATTATCACAAGGCTCAAATGAGATAAGTAAAAGCAGTGAACATAACTATTATCTCATTTAAAATAGAGGAGCGATATTTGCAAGATTAGACTTGCATTTTAGAAAGATTACTCTTGAGGTAGTGTGGATAACAGATGGGGGCAGGGACTGGGGAAGGGACAAATGAGAGACAGGAGGTACTAAGGACAGTTAAGAGGATATGAAGGAACTAATTAATAGAGGAAGAAGATGAAAAAACAGTGTGTTCTTGTGGGAGTTCAGAATGCAAAGGTCAGCCCTGGGGATGGTAAGGAGGCCCCCTGAATGGAGCGGACCCTGTGAATGACAGGATGCAGCGGGGTGGAGGATGGCAGTGAGCAAGGGAGGTCCTCTAGCTTGAGTGGGCAGCGGAGCTCTTAACTGAGCTGGTGGCTGCAGAAAGAAATGTGGGTTTGGGGGAGAATATGCACTTTACTTTGGACAAATCGAGTTTGAGGATTCTGCAGGATTCCAGATGGAGAAGGCCTGAGGGAGCTGGAAATAGAGATCAGGAACTCATGAGAGGGAGGGGCCCAGAGATTCAGAGTTAAGCTATCTGCTGGCAGAGGGAAAGCCCAGCTCCCAGAGAAAGAAGACGAAAATGTAGATGATGCTTGAGCAATAGGGTCTCTCAAAGATCCCTAGATCAGGTGAGAACAATTGAAGACCTTTACAGTTTATTAGAAACTGCATGTGCTTTATTTCTTTCAATCCAGACTTGGAGATTCAGAGCTAGAAGAGATCATCTAGTCATTCAATCACCTGATATTGATTCAGCACCTGTTAGGACCAAGGACTGTGAATAAATAAATGGAGAAAAGAGAAAGCTCCTCCTTCGAGCAGAATGCTAACTAATGAATGTGCAAGGAATAATGGAGTGAGAAAATCACACCCACATAGTGAAGACACAGTCTTACTAGTGGACTTTACAATCTAATGGAAGTCCCCTCAGAAAGATGGAGGTCTGCAGAGGTTAAATTGATTACCGAGATGTTGTACAAATGGCCCGGCTGGGAATAATAGAACGGGTGTCTTTATAGAACCCAGCGGAATGTTTTAGGATCCACTAAAATCCCCACTGAACAGATGAGACAAACGGGTCTCCAGGAGATGAAGACTGGCCTCGGGTCACCCCAATGTTAACAATTGGGAGAAGTGGGTCTGAACCCCATGGCCATGCGAGCTGGAGGAACACTGAGAATCAGAGGTGCGTGGGGGCTGCAGCCCCTGGGGTGGGGAAGGCAAACAAGGAACATCACTTCAGGTTCAAGTTTCTAGTTTTGCAGAGTGTAAAATCACAGCACAAGTCCCAGAGAATAAACAGAGTTAACACCCCATTAAATACAATGGACTTTCAATGTGAGATGCAGACGTGCCTAGATTCAAACTAGCTGAGCAGGAGCTGGCCCATGAGTAAAATATATCATAAGCACTGCCTCAACGCTTCCAAAAAAGAAAAACCCAGCTCAGGGAGAAGAAAGTGCCGGCAGCAGCTCTGCAGGCTCTGAGCTGAGGATCCAGTAATGAAGTCTTTCTGGAAGGTAAGAAAGGGCTGTGTGCTGTATGCTATTTTTAAACATGCTGGAGCAGCACATGTATTCCTGCCCCACACACTTTCTCCAGCAGAGGAGGGGCCCGGGGGAATGCAGCCAGGAATTTAGATGCTATTTATTGTATTTCCTTTTATCAGTCAAATGATTTTCCTATTTCCCACATAGATAAAGATCTTCTGCTTACAGCTCCAGCTTGTTGACCTTGTCAGGACTGCTGTGCAGTCTGGAAATTGGTCCCAGAGAGAGAAGGGCATTGTTGTTATGGGTTTGCTTGGCGGGTTGGGTTTTTCTTTTCCCAGCAGAGAGGAGATCGGTTTACCTACCCCCCATCCTTCCCCAATAAATGAAAAAGAAAAATCTTCCAAAAAAACAAAAACGGATTGTTTTGTGCCTCTTTGCAAAACTGCAAGGTTGTCCAAGCAGTTTGGCTTACCAGTGTTCCTCCCATCCCCCACCCGAATATCTTTCACCAACCCACACATGCACACGCGCGCGCGCGCACACACACACACTCCCCTGCCCTGGACCCTGTGCAGTGCTGCTGTCTTGGCAGGCAATGAGGTAGAGGGGGTGGCAGCACGGTCTCAGCTTGTAAGCTGAGCCAGTTTCTTGGCTGTGCCAGCTCCAGAGGCCCCTTGGAAAAGCCACGATGCCCGAGTGGGAGAAGTTGCAGCTTCCACTCGGCAGGAAGCCTTGGAACCAGCCAAGCCTCTCGAAGCAGCATTCCCAGGCACGGGTGTGGTCGGAGGGCTGCTAATCAGCAGGAGGTTCCTCTAGGGCAAGTGGCCCTCCATTGTCTTGCCTTGCCTAGGCCTGCTGGCCAGGGTCATGGGCAGGAGAGAGTACCACTGCTCATTACTTTCTTGGGCATGGGGCCAGTAGATGCTGCAAAACCCTGGGGTTTTATTGTAAATCCTCGTCCTTTCTGGCTCGTTCACAGATATAAAACATACAGAGAGCCAGCTAGATGGAGGGAATCCAGCCCCTCGCACACTCACCATTTAAACAGCAAGGAGCTGCAGTCTCCCTCAGTACAAGCTTGGGTCAGCTGTGGATTTTAACAGAGCCTCCGGATTTCCTGCACCCCAGGGTCCTTTCCCACCATTGTGGTGTTTCCAGGCCAGGAAAGTAGAGGGCGCTGACTCTCCTAACAGCATTTTTGGCACAGACACTCTCCCACGGATATGGAAATGGGCTCTACCACTCGCTTACAAAATCCTGGAAGAGGATCTATCTGTGTGAGATGTGCTGGCATCTGAGTAAGCACATATACACATCAAGAATTCCACTTTCTCATGAGTTATATTTCCCCCTCAAGAGCACTAGAGGAATGTGGGGAATTTGCCTTGCCAAGACAGCCGGGCTGTCTGAGACTTGGGCTTGGTAACCCCTGGTGGAATGCTTGCAGGGACCACCTCTGGTCTGAAGCATTGCCCTTCCCTCCTACGTGAAAGGCAAAAAAGAAAACAGGAGAGCAGGACCTCCCAGATCTTCTCCCCAAGGGCAGAAACCTAAAAATGTTTGGCTCTGACCTTTTAGGCCTGCCTGAAGAAAGCAAATACATTTCATTTCCAGGTCCCTAAGAAGTTCTAATTCTAAGAAAGCATCATCCTAAATTACAAGTGATTAGAAATGCCAAAATGATGTGAGGACAATGGAGATGGGAAGGGAGAAATTGAATGGAGGATGGCAGAGCTGGAGCCAAGGAAGGGGCCCAGTTACTATTCGGAGATTGCCTCCTAGACTTTGAGAGCTGCATGCATTTAAATGTCCACATTTTCCTGCAGAAGCCAGCAATCTGTACTTCCCTTGGCCAAACAACACACTAATCTTACATGGTATGGGAGAAATATGTTACATTCTTTTATGAACGGAATGTTAACACCACCCAGAATCAATATTTATATCCAAGAACACCACGGACTGGATTGTTTTGTGCTGCTGAGAGTTTAAGACAGGGAAATTTGGAGGGAGCTGGGAGGATCCCCTCCTCCCACCCAGAAAGGCAGGTCCAGGGCAAACGCAGGCTCAGGTACCCCTGTGACCTGGGAGACCACGCTTGTTTCCCTTCCTGCCCCTGCTGCCCTCTGTCTCTTGAGATTGCAAGAGGAAGCCAGAAGCATCAAATGGGGCAGGAATCTGCAGTGAGGTCCAGGACGTGAGGCAGATCCTTTCTGCAGGACTCGGTCAGCGAGGGCTGCAGTGGGGGAAGGAGGGTCAGGGCTGCATCCTGGCACTTCCTATGGCATGTCACAGTAGGTGCTGGCACAACTTTAAATAAACCCTTGAATGAGGGATTCCTAGGAAGTGGAAAACAAGAAGCAGGATGAGAAGACGATTTTTCTTTCATGTTGGTGATATTTTTTTGGCCAAGCAATTACCCGCATTCGAGACAGCCGTTGTGACAGACATGGAAGCTGAGGCCTCCTCACCTCAGAATGTTGTATATTCCTTCAGAGGCGTTTGGGAAGCTCCATCAAACTCTTTAGGCTGGTTGGCTCCTTGATGCTGTTGTTTTTATTTCACTGCCTTTGGAACCTACTGGGCCTGCAGCCTGGAGTCAGCTGCTTGCTTCTTGCATATAAAATCGTTATCTAATAAGAAAAATAAAAATAAACAAACTCTTCCCCCTTTCCCAGAAGATTTAAGGTTTGCTTGCAGCGGAACATCTAGAGATGTAAGTCTCTTCTCCGTCTGGTGGGTTGGATTGGGGCCTCATTTTGCAGAGCAAGCAGGTCCACTTTGTTTTCAGATTAGATGCTGAAGGTTACCACTTTCAACAGGAGCACTTATCTCCCTCATTAAATGCCTGGAAGTCATTGTGGTATATATCCTGCAGAAAAGTCTTTATTGCTTTAATAGGCATGATCTTTAAGAAAGATCTTTTGGCTTATGTATAAGATCAAGACATGATTAATCTTAGCCTCATTTAGCTGTAGGTCAGGGCTTCAGGCTAAAGTGAAACCCTGTATTTGCATGATCACAATTTACAATTTTTATAATCTGTATGTTGTTAACAGATCATTTAGTTGCTGCAATTCATTTGGTCTGTCCTGTTATTTTCTCCCATTTCTAAGAAACAATCTGTAAATATCCCAATCATATTGGCTTTAAAATGAGCCAAGATAAACAGTTATTATTCTACTATAAGCCATTCAGATGTTTAGCATCTTATTTACAGATGCAAAGCTCCCCCTACAGAAATCCTAGACAAGAAACCGAAGTAAGTTAAATGCTCTGAATACCTTTAGAGAGGTCTCCTGATTTAAGCCAATATGAAAGTTGCGTCTGGGTCCAGATGTTGTTCTGATATTAAGGGAAGGACAAGAGAATAGTCTAAGCAGAGCAAAAGATAAAACAGTTAACTCTTTATTTGGGGCTGGTAAGGGGTGGGGGTATGACTTTGCCTGGAAAAAGTGCAGAGTCTTAGCAGGATCTGGGAAGGGCTGACTCAAAAGGCCTCCTTGGGGTCTTCATCCCAAATTCAGACCCATCTTTTTAGCTCTAGAATTGTAAATACAAATGCTTAACACCTACACTTAATAGCCTCCGTCTCAAATGAACATGCCACAAGGATCTCTGATTTCTAGCTATTCCCACCTGCCCCAGTCTGTTCCTTCAGGCTTCTCATCTCACTAAATAGTGCCCTGTTAATTTGTCTGAAGTCTAGGGTTCATCTGCAGCTATGCTACCTCACCCTGTCTCCAAACTCCTGCCCCCCACCCCCATCATTGTTTTGTGCACTCTACCATCAAAATAATTTTCTTCTATGCACTTCTCCCCTTCATTCTCCAGGGCTACAGCCTTAGTCCAAGCTACCACCATCTCTAGCAGGGACTATAGCCACAGCTACAATTTACCTCCTGTTCCGGTTTGCTAATGCTGCCGTTATGCAAAATACCAGAAATGGATAGGCTTCTATAAAGGGGGTTTATTTGGTTGCAAATTTACAGTCCTGAGGCCATAAAAGTGTCCAAACTTAGGCATCAACAAGATGATACCTTCACTGAAGAATGGCCGGTGGCATCCAGAAGACCTCTGTAAGCTGGGAAGGCACATGGGTGGCGTCTGCTGATCCTTTGCTCCCAGGTTGTGTTTTAAAATGGCATTCACCCAAATGTCTCTGGGTCCTCTCTTAGCTTCTCAGGGGCAGATTCTGGGCAAACTCCAAGCACCTGCAAGTGTCAGCGCCCAAGCATCTTCCCAAAAGTCTCTCTCAACTGCTCTTGGGGCATTTTGTCCTCTTTTAACTTCTCTGGATCAAACTCAGGACTAGCATCTCAAAGCATCAGCTAGCACTTGGGTCCGCTCCTTTTAAAGGACTCCAGTAAACTAATCAAGACCCACGCTCCATGGAAATAATCTAATCAAAAGTATTACCTACAGTTGGGTGAGTCACATCCACATGGAAACAACCTAATCCAAATATCCCACAAGACTGGATTAAAACATGGCTTTTGGGTGGACAGAATATGTCCAAACCGGCACACTTCCCCATTTCAGTGTTTGCTCCCTACAATCCATTCTTCACAGAGTAGCTAAAAGAATTAAAAAAAAAAAAACACAAATTAGGTTATATCACTTCCCTCCTTGAAATCTTCAATGGTTTCTCCTTGCACTTAAGAGACTATCCCAAATTTTTGGGATGGTCTATAAGATCTTGTATGGTCTAACTATTTCTAACCACTCTTCCCTTTGTTTTCTCTGCTACAGCTATGCTGACTTTTAGTCCCTTTAAAGTACCAACAAAAGCTGTCCTTCAGCCAGTAATGTTCTTTTCCTGACTCTTCACCCAATTCCTACTTATTTTTCAAGTCTCATCTTAAGTGTCATTTCCTCAGAGGGGCCTTCCCTGACCCCACAATCTAAATTAGGTCCAAATTCCCTGCCAATTTGTTCTCATATACTGCTGCTCTTTTCCTGAATTTGATCCCATTTGGTAATATATTTATTTGTGTTTGTTTAATCATGTTTCTTCCACTAGATTGCAAGCTCCATGAAAGCAAGGATCATGTTTGTTTTGCTGTATTTCCAGTGCCTGCCAACGGGGGTAATAAATATTAGTAGAACAAATGAAACCAGACTGTATATGGACAGCTGCTTAAAGGGTTTATGGTGTCTTCTTGGTGAACCTGTCTGGCCAGACCACGTGTTACCAAAAATTCCTCCTTGTGGGGTCCTGATTGAAGGTTGGAAAGAAACCAAGTCAAATTCCCCAGTGTTTCTCCAATCTGCATCTTTACTTCACCCCTACTACAGGCCCTTCTGATCTCTCGTTTTGACTATTTTAACAGTCTCCTTACTCTGTCTTCTCATCGGTCTACCTCCACACTGCTTTGAGATTAGGAGTCCTTACTCTAATGATCACAGACATGGATAGGAGAAAAATTACATCTTGGGTTTCACAAATCTCTAGCAAAATTAGCATTTCCTTTGATTATAAATTCTGGCAACAAACCCCAGTGATATTAGCAGATTTGTGACTTTGTCACCAACAGATTCACAGATTATTTATATCACATTACCGCCATTGCAGATGTTGAAATATTACTATCATCACTATTTTAAAATTATGGTAGTTATTAGAGCCATGGCTAGTTCATGTTGCTTAATGCTTTATTAAGAAGCACATATATTCCTATATAACATTTAAAATATTTTGATGGCTATATTTCAATATAGTTGTTTCCTTTGTAACTCTATACATTTTATTTTATGTGCTTAAAAACATTATTCTGAGATGGGTCCATAGTTCTCACCAGATTGCCAAAGGAGTTCATGGAACAAAATGGTTAAAAACCTCTGGTCTAGTTTTTCTTCAACATGTCACTGCCTTGCAAAAACAAGACCTTTAGGTCTGCACCCTGCCAACAAAATAAAAACCAAACCCCTTAGCATGGCTTTCCAGGCCCATTTACAATCCATTTTCAAAACTTCTTTATTTCTTATCAATACCCAGAATACAGCTTGAGTTCCAGCCACACTTGAGTCATCAAAAATGCACTCATATCTCCAGGTCTTTTTCTAGCTTCTTTTAAAGAACTATTCTTTTTTTTAAAGCTCAGCTGAAACTGTTATCCTGGTAAAATCTTCTTTTGACCATCCCCAAGCACAACCGCTGACTCATTCATTTGCATTTTCCATAACACTTTGCTCACAGCTCTGTTTAATACTTTTATCAGATCCCATTGTAGCTAGCTTTTGCATCTATTCTTTATTATACTGTGAGATAATTCAGGTGATAGATTTTGTCAACCTTATACCCAAAACACATAGTGAGTGTCATCAGAAAATGAATGAATAAATATAAAATATCAATTCGCCAGAGGGATGAGTAAAGTCCATAATGACCACTTTAATTTTTAGTTTGTCCTTAAAAAGCAATAACTTCATTTGATAAATATAATATAAATCCATTAAAAAAATCCACCAGCCCCAAGAAAAATATAAAGTTATCATCTTATATTCCATGCATATACCCAGCTGCCTTTAGGTAATTTCATCCTTGAAGATAGCAGAAGCACCCCTAACAGGAACCCATTTGCTGATTCCATAAACCTCTTGGCTGTATCACTTATGTCTTCTCATATTGCTGTTCTTTGAATGATGCTAGATACATTTTTAGCCAGTTTCCTTTAAGCAGACGCTTTCTATTAGTTGCCCAAGATTTTCTAACCATCAGGTTGGTTATGATTTTTATATCCTAGAACACTCAGCTGCTTTATGCCAATCTTAAACAAATGCAGATTCAAGGTTTAAAAATTCTTTTCCTAAGGAGCTTTAAGTATGAAAAATGAGACATTCCTTAATTTCATAGTTCAATGAACAGCTCGAGTAACTGGATCTGCGTGTGTGCGCATGCTGAGTTTGGAAGGAATGCTAGCAAACGCTAACCTGAAGTTAGAATCTCATGGAACCGCAGAATTTTAATCACTGAAGAAAACCTTTTAACTGATGGCAGAGATGTTCATGGTCTTGAATCTCAAATTTACCAAGTCCAAAACAGAATTCTTGATCTGTCCTCCACAATATTTCACCCTTAAGTCTACCCTATCTCAGAGAATGGTATCTCTATAGACTATCCAGTTGCTCAAGCCCAAAACCCTAGGAGTCATTTTTGATTCCTTTTTCTTTCATTTGCCATATCCAATCCCTCAACAACTTCTGTCCATTATGCTTCCAAATATATCCTGAATTCATTTGCTCTTTTCCACTCCCACTGCTAATACTCCAGGCCAACCTTCCACTTGGTCTGATTCCTCTCTTGCCTCCCTACAACTCTCTTCAAAGCAGCCAGAGTGATCTTTTAAAAATATAAACGAGCTCTTGTCCACTCACTTGTGAAACACTCTTTTCACATTACATTTATAGTAAGACTTAAACACGTAACACCACACCTTACCTGGCTTTATGTAGTCTCCTTAATGTCTCCTTTGCAACTTCAAAGCCACTGCACCTCAAATTTACTCTGCTCCAACCTCAGTATTTTTTCTCCCTATTCCTTCAGGGTTTGGGCCTGGCTATTCCCTGAGGACTTCACAGGTCTGGCTTCTTTAATCAATCAGGTTTTCCTTCAAAAGTTAACCTTTTTCAGAGAGGCCTTTCTTCCACCCAGGTTAGTTTATATCATTTTGTCTTGCCTTGGCTACTAGGTGATGAATTGGTTAGATTACTTGTTTATATTCTCTTTCCCCTCAACAGGAATATAAGCTCCATGGAGACAGGGATCCCATCTGTCTTGAATCTCCAGATCCTAGAACAGCTCATGACATAAGAAGGACATTCAACAAATGTTGACAAAGTCTGACTAACTCTGGCTCTCAGACTCACCATCCTATGCTGTTGTTTTGAATTCATGTAGTCTCACCAAATCTCTCTCATATAATGGATCCAGTGGAACGTGGAGTCAGAATATCTGGCTATAAATCCTCTCTGCCTCTTACCAGCTGTGTAACTGTACAAGTTAATTATCTTTGAGCCTTCACTTACCTACCTGTAAAATATAAGGTTTGGTGTTCTACTGTATAATGAATTAAGTGACATAACATATAAAAGCAGAGCAAAGTGCTTGTCTAGTTAGTTCTCATTTCCTTCAATCCTTCATAAATTATGATAGTTAACATGAGTGTCTGCTTTGTGACAGACACTATTCTAAGTGTTTGACATGGATTAACTAACTTAATCCACAAAAAACTCTACAGGATAAAAACTATAAATATCCCTGTGTTACAGATGAGAAAGCCGAACCAGAGTGGTTTACACAACACACCTAAGGTCGTACAAGCAGAAAGTGGCAGAGCCCAGACTCGAACCCTGCAGTCTAGTTCCATCCAATTAGCACATGTATGTGCACACATATGAATGTATGCAAAGTGTAAAAAAAATTTTTGCAAAATAATACTTACTACACACAATGCATTCTGATATTTTCTCTTCATTTTTAAAAAATGTTTTTGACCCACTTATTAATTTAATGACCAACTAATCAGCCATAAACTGCACTTTGAAAAAACCACTCGCCTGCAGTACAATTAATTGTACCCTCCAGTTACCCAACCCCCTACCAGAAAAACTCTGATGGAGTTCAGCCCAGACATTTATATTTCATTTACATCCTAGATAAAGTCCTTCTTAGTTATGATGCTGATCGTCCAAGACTCAGCTGTCCTCCCATTGCAAACCCTTCTGCAGTTACAGAAAAACCATCTCTCTTGCCAGGTAGGATTCAAGTAACTCTTTCACTCTCCAAAAATTATTTACCTCTGTTAAAACTCTTAATACAAGTTGCCCTGTGTTAGAACTATTTATGTATAGGCCTGTCTTTTCCACTAGTCTGTTATCCCCTGGAGGGCAGAAACCATATCTTATAAACACTTTTGTTGTCTCAAATAAAGAAATAATTGAAGTGAAACGGAGAGATCACAAGAACTTATTGTAAAGAACTCTGGTTCTTAAGTGTCAGATGGGGTGTTTGAGACTCAAAGAGAATACCACTGTATCTACTGTCTTATATACTCCTACATAAATATCTAAGGCATCTTCCCCCCTGAACCAGTGTTACAGGTGCTTTTACAAAAATTCTTCTGTCTGCAAAATTGGCATTGGCCCTGCTTTTAATTTCTCAAAGCCATTCCTATCCTCTCATGGCTTGTATCACTTTTTGCATTTTGCCAGGCTAAGAGAATTTCCATATCTACTTCTGGCAAATGTTCCTCCCTGTAGACACGCATTCCCATGAAAAAACTGTGATGGTTTATAGATGAGTGGATGTACATTAACATTTTCACCTGATATTTCTGACTCTCAATCCTGATCTCTTTTGTGAACTGGCATATGAACTGGTGTTTATTTGTATAGATACTGTAAAACACACATCTGAATGCAGGATATATGTCAAAAAGTCAGTAAATAGACTTCTGGTCAACCAATATGGCAGCATAAGATGCTCAAGGGTGCCATTCCTCCATAATATCTTTGAACAACTAGCAAAGCCTGTCAAAGTCATCTTCCTCAAAACTCCAGAAAACAGTTAAAGGGTTGCAGTGATTAGGTGAGTGCTGAATCAAGAAAACACAGCTTTAAAAATGGTAGGAGAAGCTCATGTCACCCTTGCTGGCCTGTCCCCCATCACCTCACCAGCTCAGTGTGGACCCAGCCTACACTTCCATTGTGGATCCCTGGCCCTGTTCCAGAGGAAGCAGGGTAAACCTTAGGTGTATACTGGGGTGCATGTATTTTGCAGATGGCAGCCTGAAAGTCTGAATCAGGAAACTCATCTCCAGCTTGCCTTCCCAGAACTTGCCCTAAAGGCAGCAGCAGCTTGCAGACTGCTAAAGCAGTGTAAGAAACAATTAAAGTGGCTGGGAGAGAGGATTACCAGTATTAAGATATATAATAGAGCTCCTGGAAAGGGAGTAGGGGTAAGGAAGGGGGACTCTGTTTTATAGGGTAAGGAGGGAACATTTGGATTCCTGTAAAAGGGGGGAATTCCTAAGACCACAAGCAAGCACAAGCTCCAGAAAAGACACAGGCTCAGAATAAACCGAGAGAAACCTGCACTTCACTTTTGTCTTAGGATGATCTTGTTGATAGGAGGACTAAATCCTGAAGAAGAGCACCAGCCAATACAGAGCCAATTTGCACTTTGTGAAAAGTGCTTTTTAGCATTGGTTTGTTTGTTTCTGTTGGCTCCTGGACTCAAGGAAATCAATAGTCAGATACAAACTTAAGGAAGAGACAGCTCAGGGATTAAATCCCAGAGATAACACATTTAAATATCAAAATGTACAGTGCGCAACAAAAGAATACAAGACATGGCACATCCAAAGGATCAAGATAAAAATTCTGAAAATGTCAACAAAGAATACCAGACTTTAGACATACTGGAAAAAAGACTTTAAAAAAATGATCTTCAATATGCTCAAGGAGATAAAGGGAAATGTAGAGAAAGAACTAAAGGATATCAGGAAAATGATGCATGAACAATATAAGAATCTCAATAAAGAATCTTAAAAAAACAAAACAGAAATAACGAAGTTGAAGACTACAGTAAATGAAATGAAAAATTCCCTAGAAGGTTTCAACAGCATATTGGAGTTGGCAGAAGAAATAATTAGTGAACAAGACATTGAAATGATGCAGGCTGAGGAGCATAAAGAAAAAAGAATGAAAAAAGTGAACAGACCTTAAGAGACCTGTGGGACATCAACTGCATACCAACATATGCATTATGGAGAGAAAAAGAGAAAAGGGGGCAGAAGGAATATTCAAAGAAATAATAGCATAAAGCTCCCCATATTTAACAAAGGATATGAATATATAGATTCAAGAAGCCCCATGAACCCTAAACAGGATAAACACGAAGAAGACCATGCCCAGACACATAGCAGTCAATTTGTTGAATGCCAAGGACAAGAATAGAGTTCTGAAAGTTGCAAGAGAAAAACATGTTATGTAAGAGGAAGCCCCAATAACATTAAGTGCCAATTTCTCACCAAAAACCATGGAGGCAAGAAGGCAGTGGGACAATACATTAAAGTGATGGAAGAAATTATAATGGATAGTAGGAAATAGCTTGAGGTGAATGAAAATGAAAATGCAACATACCAAAACTTATGGGATGCAGCAAAGGAACTGCTAAGAGGGAAATTTATAGCTCTAAATGCTTACATTAAAAAATAAGAAAGATCTCAAAAACAGAAACCTAACCTCACCACTGGAGGATCTAGGGGGAAAAAAAAGCAAGCTAAACTGAAAGCAAGCAGAAGGAAGGAAATAACAAAGAAGAGAAATGAAATATAGAACTTAAAAAACAATAGAATAAAACCATAACTTGGTTCTTTGAAAAGATCAATAAAATAGACAAACCTATAGCCAGACTGACAAGGAAAAAAAGAGAGGACAAAACTAAAATCAGAAATGAAAGGGAGACATTACTACCAACTCCACAGAAATAAAAAGGATTATAAGAGAATACTATGAACTGTATAACAACAAATTAGATAACTTCAATGAAACAGGCAAATTCCTAGAAAGACACAAACTACCTACAGTAACTCAAGAAGAAATAGAATATCCCAACAGATCAATAACAAGTAAAGAGATTGAGTCAGTCATTAAAAAAACTCCCAAGAAAAGCCAGGACCAGATGGCTTCACTGATAAATTTTACCAAACATTCCAATAAGAATTAACATAAAACTCTTCTAAAAAACTGAAGAGGAGGGAACCCTTCCTAACTCATTCTATGATGCCAATATCACCCTCACACCAATGCCAGATAAAGATACCATAAGAAAAGAAAAATACAGACCAATAACCCTTATGAATATAGATGCAAAAATGCTCAACAAAATACTAGTAAACTGAATTCAACAGCACATTAAAAGAATTAAACACTATGATCAAGTGGGATTTACTCCAGGTATGCAAAGGTAGTTTAACATAGGAAAACCAATTAATGTAATATACCACATTAATAGAATAAAGGTGGAAAAACATGATCATCTCAATTGATGCAGAAAGGAGATCTGACAAAATCCTTCCTTCTTGATAAAAATACACATAAAATTAGGAAAGAAAGAAAATTCCTCAACATAAAGGATATGTATGAAAAACCACTGCTAATATCATACTCAGTGGTGAAAGAATGAAAGCATTCCCTTTAAGATCAAGAACAGTACAAAGATGCCTAGTGTCACCAATGTTATTCAACACTGTACTGGAAGTTCAAACCAGAGCAACCAGGCAAGAAAAAGATATAAAAGACATGAAAACTGGAAAGGAAGAAGTAAAACTAACCCTATTTGCAGATATGATTCTATATATAGAAAATCCTGAAAACTCCACAACAAAGCTACTAGAGCTAATAAACAAATACAGCAAAATGGTGGGGTACAAGATCAACACCCCAAAATCAGTAGTGTCTCCGTACATTACTAATGAACAATCTGAAGAGGAAATTTGAGAAAAAAATTCCATTTACAATAGCAACTAAAAGAATCAAACATCTAGGAATAAATTTAAACAAGGATGTAAAAGAACTTTTACATGTCAAACTACAAAACATTGCTGAAAGAAATCAAAGAAGACCTAAATAAACAGAAGGATATTCTTTGTTCATAGATTGGAAGACTAAATATTGTTAGGATGTTGTGCTGGTTTGAATCTATTATGTCCCCCACAAAAGCCATGTTCTTTGATGCAATCTTGTGAGGGCAAACTTATTAAGTCTTATAATTATGTGGGACATTTGATTAGGTTATTTCCATGGAGATGTGACCCACCCAACTGTAGGTGTGACCTTTTGATTAGATCATTTCCATGAAGGTGTGACTCTACCCGTTCAGTGATTAGTTCACTGGAGTACTTTAAGAGAGCTCACAGAGCGGACCTCAGAGAAGGTGAGAGAGACATTTTGGAGAAAACCTAATATATGTAATCCAGTTTGCCCCTGGGAGAAGCTAAGAGCCAACACAGATCCAGATGTTTAGAGATACTTGGTGACACAGAAAGATGTTTGGAGATGCTGAGCTAAGAGATGAAGCCCAGAGTCTGCCCCAGAGAAGCTAAGAGAGGACTCCGGATGCTTGGAGAGAAATGCCCCAGAACCAAGCAGAGAGCTGAGAGAAGCTAAGAGAGACATAAGTCCAGACACATTTTAGAGAAAGCCATTTTGAAACCAGATCTCAGGAGCAAAGGACCACCAGATGCCAGCCACGTGCCTTTCGAGCTGACAGAGGTGTTCTGGATGCCAGAAGGTATCCTCTTGTTGCTGCCTTAGTTTGGACACTTTTATGGCTTTAGAACTGTAAATTTGTAACCTAATAAATCTGCTTTATAAAAGCCAATTTATTTCTGGTATTTTGCATAACGGCAGCTTTAGCAAACCAGAACAATGTCAATTTGTGCCGGTTTGAGTGTATTGTGTCCCCCAAATGCCATTATCTTTGTGGTCTTGTGTGGGGCAGGCGTTTTGGTGATGGTTGGATTTGCTTGGAATGTGCCCCACCCAGCTGTGGGCAATGATTCTGATGAGATGTTCCCATGGAGGCGTGGCCCCACCCATTCAGGGTGGGCCTTTATCGGTGGAGCTATATAAATGAGCTGACTCGGTGGGGAGGAAAGTGAGTGCAGCTGGGAGTGATGTTTTGAAGAGGAGCAAGCTTGCTGGAGAGGAACATCCTGGGAGAAAGCTGTTTTGAGGCCAGAGTTTTGGAGCAGACGCCAGCTGCCTTCCTAGCTAGCAGAGGTTTAGAGGACGCCATTGGCCATCCTCCAGTGAAGGTACCCGATTGCTGAGGTGTTACCTTGGATGCTTTGTGGCCTTAAGACTGTAACTGTGTAGTGAAATAAACCCCCGTTTTATAAAAGCCTATCCATCTCTGGTGTTTTGCATTCTCCAGCATTAGCATACTAAGACACAATTCTACCCAAAATGATTTACAGATTCAATGCAATCCAATTCAAAATCCCAACAGCCTTCTTTGCTGAGTGGAAAAGCCAATCATTAAATTTATATGGAAGGGTAAGGGGCCCTGAATAGCCAAAGCCATCTGGAAAAAGAATGAAATTGGAAGACTCACACTTTTCAATTTTAAAACTTATTACAAAGCTACAGTAATTAAAACAGCATGGTACTGACACAAGGAATGAAACCAAGAGTTCAGAAATAAACCCTTACATCTATGGCCAGCTGAATTTTGACAAAGGTGCCAAGTCCATGCAATGGGGAAAGCACTGTCTCTTCAACAAATGATGCTGGAGAAACTGGATATCCACAGGCAAAAGAATGAAGGTGGATTTCTACCTCACACCATATATGAAAATTTTATGTATCACACAGTATATCAAAATGGATAAAAAACCTAAATGTAAGAACTATAAAACTCCTAGAAGAAAACATAGCTAAGCATCTTCAGGACCTTGTGGTAGGAAACGTTTTTTAGACATTACACCAAAATCATGAGCAACAAAAGAAACAAATAGATAAATGGGACTTCATCAAAATAAAAAACTTCTGTTCATCATCAGGAAAGTAAAAAACCAAACTAAAGAATGGGAGAAAATATTTGGAAGTCACAAAGTCATTAAGGGTTTAATATCCAGAATAAATAAAGAAACCTATGATGCAACAACAAAAACCCCAATTTAAAAATGGGCAAAAGACTTGAATACTTTTTCCGTAGAAGATATGCAAATGGCAAAAAAGCACATGAAAAAATGCTCTACCTCATTAGCCATTAGGGAACGGCATATCAAAACCACAATGAGATACCACTTCACACCCACTAGAATAATGACTATTTAAAAAAATGGAAGTATTGGAGAAATAAGAACCCTTATATGTTGTTGGTAGGAATGTAAAATGTTGCAGCTACTGTGGAAAAATCTGGCAGTTCCTCAGAAAGTTAAGTATAGAACTACCATACGACCCAGTAATCCCATTTCTAGGTATATACTCAAAAGAATTCAAGCAGGGATTTGAACAGATATTTGCACACTGATGTCCATAGCAGCATTATTCACAATTGCCAAAAGATGGAAGCAACCCAAGTGTTCATCAATAAGTGAATGGATAAACAAAATGTTACCATAATGGACTATAATTTGGCCATTAACAAGAATGAAGTTCTGATACTTGTGACAACATGGATGAACCTTGAAGATACAAAGTTGAGTGAAATAAGCCAGACACAAAAGGACAAATATTGTATGATCTCACTGATATGAAATAACTAGAGTATGCAAATGCATAGTAAAAAAAAACTAGACTACAGGTTACCAGGGGCCCAGGTGGCAGTACAGAATAGGGAGTTAATGCCTAATTGGTATAGAATTTCTGTTTGGGGTGATGGAAAAGTTTTAGTAATGGATGGTGGTGATGGTAGCAAAAGACTGACTGTAAGTAACACTGCTGAATTATATATTTGAATGTTGTTAAGAGGGGAAATTTTAGGTTATCTACATGTTACTAGAATAAAAATTTAGTAACACCATAGGATTGTCAATACAAATGGCCACCCCTAATGTAAATTCTGGACTATAGTTAATAGTAAAATTATAATATTGTTTCATCAGTTGTAACAAAGATACCACACTAATGGACATTTTTAATAATAGGGAAAACTTCATGTCTGGGGGGTGTATATGGGAATTATGTATATTCTGCATGATTTTTCTGTTAATCTACCTACAAGTTCTCTAATAAAAAAGAAAAAGTAAATACATAAAAAAAGAAAAAGCCTGACTCTCAGTTCCAAGAAAGGAAATTCCTTCAGAGGGCAGGAAGTAGATGAGTGGTTCCTCCAAGCAATACTTTAATTTCCCTACCCTCACTGAAAGATTATCCTGGTATTGTTTTAACCCAGCAAATGCAGAGCAGGTAGAGAGAGGGAGCAAATAACTCGAGGAAATATTACCACCTGTTTATGTTGACTTTGTATCAAACAAGACTGGCCACCAGCTGTTGAGGAGCAGATGTGGAGATGAGTTGGGAACAGGAAATGACAACCCAGACTGAAGGTAGCTTTCAGCTTTTTGGTGGTTTGAAGAAAAATGTGTCAAGAAAGTACATGGTCATTCTCAGATGGCCAAGAGGCAAAGGCAATGCATCCCATTCATTAATATGGCAGGGCTGGGTTTAGTGTACATACGTGGAGTCACATATGCAACTCATGAAATTAACTGTTAGTTGCTTAATCTATATCCATTTTCTTCCTTTTCCTTACTAACTAAAACCACTATACTATCTGGAGCAGTAAAGTCCAAGCAAAGATGACATTTCTAAGCCTCCCTTATACACAGCTTTAGTCAGGCAATTAATTGAGTTCCGGCCCATGAGACATGTGGAACTGTTTGATTTCCAGGAAGACTCTTTAAAGGGTGTGGACTCAGGTATATCCATTTTGTCCTTGTTCTCTTTTCTTCTTCATGCTGCCAGGAATTTCAAAGTGATGGCTGATGGTCAAGGGGCTATTTTGGACCAAGAGGTGACCTTGAGAAACGAACCATATTGTGGTGCAGTCAGGAACCTTCATAGTAGTCTTGGACTGCCTATCTTGAAAATTCTTTTCTATGACAGACACACTTCTTATTTAAGCTACTCTGGATTTCTGTTAAATGTAGCCAAACCCAATCCTGAGATACCTCATTAATTCTTGGCATTCATATAACAAACATTTCATATCCTCCAAAGCATGGTCAATTCTGTTAGCTAAATTTACCCTTCTAACAACAGTTTAAGACAGCTGAGATATGTGTTATGTCAGATAACTGGAGTGAAACAAAGCAATAGTTAACCCATGCTATACAACTGGCTACTTGGGAGAGCAGCAGGCTTTGGAAGCCAGGTTACTTTTACCTCTAAGATTTTAAAAGCATGATGGAAATAGGTGACAAATTTCCCTTAAAAATGATTTTAAATGGTTAACTAGTGGTTAAAAAGCAAATATTTAACCATAACATCTCTTTTATCAAAAGATCTCCTATCAAGAGGGCTAAAGTTACTGATTTTAAAAACATCAGACTTCTTTCAAGTTGCCTCCAGAATACACTGATACATTAAAATGAATTACAACCCACTGTATTGTTATGACATATATTAAAAGAACTGAATTCTCAAACAGGTTAAGACACATTTTGAATAAGCAATTTGTAAAATGAATGTTACTGTTTTAAAGCATAACAGACTTGATGATTAATGTAGAGTTGATAAAGTCTTTAGGAATTTTTTTTCATTACAATGCAAGTAAAACTGAATCATGTGGATTTGACATAGAAAAGTTTTAATGAGGCAAATGTCAAGCAAGCATATTGACTTCTTACAAAACAAAGAAACTGTAAAAGTTTAATTACAAAAACACTTGTACAGAAAACTTGGCATTTCAACAGTTCCAAACACATGTAATACAATTTTTTTTTCTAAAATTTAACTTTGTCAGAAATAAAACACTTTGTCTCCCTTTCCTTAGTTGCTCCTTGTGTGTTTTAAAAATAATATTAAAAAAAAATCTGTAACACTGAATAGGCAACAAATTATTTCTTGAAAAGAACATTAAGTGCAAAAATCAAGCTTCTTAATGAGAACAATAATATCTAAAAATTTGTTGGGAAACATGAATTAGGTATCACACTAGTCTATAACCTCTTCTGCCACCTCATTTGCACAGAGAAGAGAGGAGGGACACACAGATCTGATCTATAGAACTTGACAGTTTTGTGGCAGCTGAATCCCAGCCACCAGTAAATTATGGGGAGCTACTGGGAGGAGCCAGCATTTCAAAAAGCAGGCTGCTTTTACTGTGAAAATAATTTCAGATTGTAGGTCTCTTGAAATCTTTTGCGTACTCCTGAACACGCACAGGTTTTAAGTCAAAGTTAGGTCTTCTATCTAGAGTGAGAAGAATGATTATCAAGTTACAGCCTCTCTGGTCACACAGTACTGCTAATGAAGCTGCTCAAAAATGAACAAACAGGGAAAACAGAGAGAAAATCATGAGGAACAAAGAGAAAAGGTGTGAGAGCATCTGGCAGGAGGAAGACATAAACTTCCAGAGCAGGTTTGGATGTCCTGCCAGACAGTGAGTTCTAGTTTGGACTTAACAGGAAAGGAGGTCTGAGAGAAGTGGCAAGAGAACAGCAGGAGAGAGAAGGAAAACAAGAAAATAGAGAAAAGCAGACAATTTGGCTAGATTTATAGCAACAGATAATGACGGATTCTTATTTTAGGAAAAGTTGCCAAGTGGTAGTTTACAGGCTTAGGTGGAAATATGCTGTGTGTTTGCATACGGTATTTTTAAAAAAAAGTTTTGTTATTGTTTTCCTGTGATCTAATAAAGAAAACACATAAGGAGATAATGAGAAGACAAGATGGTGTAGTAACATGACAGGGAGTTTTTGGCCTTCCACTTTGATTCAAGGGCATACTGTGAAAGAGGCCACACTTCCATCCATTTGTCTTTGGTGGCTGGCATGATGCCTAGACAGTGGGCTCAACATACTCTGCTTTGGTTCCAAAGATCTCAGCTGCAACCGTGTGCTCTAGAGCATTAAAGAAAATGACCCTGAGGTGAGAGTCAGAAATCCTTTTTACCTTTTCCTGTTTTTAAAAAGTCGCTTGCTAAGGAGGGAGAGGGAAGGGAAGCCTGTCATTTTCACACAGATTTAGCAGTTAAAGGCTCCAGAAGGAAGACAAAGGACATGAAAATTCTTGTCAGCTGGAGATTTTTTGAGTGTTTCCACCTACCAAAATCTGTCAGTACAAGAAGACTAGGATTCCCCAAGTTTTCGCTTATGATGAACTTTGGGATTTCTTCAATACCAAATGAGAGTTTACTCTTTCTCTTTCTCCCCTGTTTCCTCAGCAAAAATGCTTCACAAGACATTGCCAACAGATGGGAAACAGAAGAGCCTTGCTGGGACTGGGGCCACATGTATGTGTAGGAACAATGCTTATAAAACAGCAGGCAGTACCAAGAAGGAAGGAAAGAGCATTCTCCTTCAGGGCAGCAATCACAAAGCTTCAATGAGGGCTGGCACCCAGTGAGCATGTGTGGGGTAGGAAACACAGCCTTGCTCCACAGGGCACAGTCAACAAGAAGCTCCTTTTTTTTTGGAGTCACAGCAGGGCAATGATGGGAGAAGACTGGGCCTGTCCAATGAGAGAAATTCTCCTTCAGAACCCTGCTGAGCAGAGATGTATAACTTGGTGGGGGTCAAGGGAAGCACAAAATAACCCCAAAGGCATTAAACCCCCCTCCCCCAAAACAAACAACAACAGCAAAAAACACAATTAGGTAAGAAAACTGGAGCTCCACTGATAAAAGAGTCCAATCTGAATTACAACAATGGGAAGTCTTCTTTTCTGCTGCAGATGTCAGTTTCAGGGTCACCTAGTCAGCAGAATATATGCAGATCCACTTTAACAGAAATGAAAATGAAGACCTGGGAGAGTGATTTGCACACTTTCAAAGCTTCACACAAGGACGATTCCATAGGAAGCTCATATACATATTCCTTTTGCTGCTCCCTCATATGGCTTTTAACTGAGCATAATTCCTACCCAACGAGTGATCTGTACTGTCTCCCTGCCCCCATTCATTTCAAACTTCCATCGATGGCTTCTCATTCCTCACAAGTAAAACCAATTTGTACAGAACACCTTGGAGCAATAAGACCTGTGGATAACAAATAAAACAAAAGAAGACACAAAGGGTAAGCACTGCTCAGAAGAGGTTAGGGCTATGGGTTAAAAAAATGATTTATTTTCAGGAGGGTTAAGTTGAAGAACAGGATGAATGTAAATTAAAAAGCTCATTAAGGTTGCAAGCAGGTATCCTCAACTAAGATATTTTAGATAACATTTCAATGAGAAACACGGTCCTACTCCTTCCTGTTCAGCAACCACGGAGAGGTAGGAAAATTGTCAGCTGAACACAGAAAAGCAGCTAGGGGGACAAATTTGATGGGGAAAATAAGTACTCTGAATACTTTAGTCCAAAGAATGCATGGTCAATCAAAACTAATTTCCTTTATGTATAAATATAAGTGTATCTGCATGTGTAGAAATGTTTTGTGTGTGTATGGTCAATAAATTTTGTCCCATTATTAAGAGTCACGACAAAGATTTTTCCAATCCTCAATCAGTCAAATATTAGTCATTTGGTTCAACTGAAATCAAGCATCATATAGAGTTTGATAGTTTATATAAAGTGGTCACCTCTAAACATGGAATTAACCCACATCGCCTCCTCCACATCTCCTCTTTCTCTAGATACTAGTTAGCCTCAAAGAAAGATTAACAGCTGAGGTAATTCTTCCATTGTATATCTATAAAAATAAAGAATGGGCTGACAAAAAAATTAAAACATTTTAATTACTGGATTGTTATTTTTCTATTTACTTATTCATCCTAATGCTCTTATTCCAAGATTTAGTGCTTTCTACATACACATACTCTTACCCCCTTCCTTGTATCAATGTTGTAGAAACCCCACCAAATGTTTCAAAGTCCACCAAACAAGGGTTTAGATACCTGTGTTCTAGTCCTGGATTCTGTACTTATGTACTCAGGTATATTTAGGCAGGATGTGATTTTACCTCGTTGGGACTGGTCCTTCATGTGTAAAATGTTGAGATTCCTAAAGGTTCCTTCCAGCTCTAATATGCTCCTCTAAAACTTGTACACCATTAGCTTCCCTTTACTCACTGGCTCTTGAGAGTGGATGAAACCTTTGCCAAACTCATGTCAGAGTAATTAATTGTACCCCAAGTTCTGGGGACATCAGGCCTAACTGTCTGTACATATTTGTATAATGAGGCCAAGCTAGTATTAATCACAGTCTTTGTAATTCTTTCATTTGACAGTTTTGAGGGGTTTGGGAAACTATCTATTCTTAGTTATGTATGCATGGCCAGATTGTAAGAATCTGTAGTGATATAACAGTTCACCTTTTCTGGTATTTTTTTTTTTAAGGGGAAAGTATTTGCAGGCTAAAATCAAGGATAATAGTGATATTCTAGGTTTTCTAGGACATCTCAGAAAAGAGATACTATGATTTATATCCTTAAGATGGGTAAAGCTTTGGAATTGTTCTATTGGTAAAATGCCACTTTTGGCTCGATACTTGCAATACCTGCCCTATACCTATGTGAGGAGACACCAAATTATCGGTTACTGTGTTCTTTCACAATCTTCCAGTTTCTCTCAGCTCTTTCTTTTCAAGCTTACAAGAGTGCTAATTGAAAGTACTGTGTGAAAACGAGGATGATGAGCTCCTAAAAATCCCAGTCCTAGATTTACAAGCTGTTCCCTTCATAAACAGCAGCAATAATGCCACTTCTTTATTCTGCAGGGAGTCTAAACATCTCTTAGAAGTATGATTTGTTCCATCTGGCTACTCACTAGAAGGACAGTAATCCTTTCCCCATCTGAGCATGGCTGAGGCTAAAATATAATGAATCGCCTTGTACAGTTACTATCCAAGGGCATTTACCAAAAGGTTAAGGACTTCTGCCTTTGTCTCTCCTAGAAGATGTTGCCTCATTAGACAAAGAATCATAGGTTTTAAAAATTCTTATACATGTCACTCCAAGTTCAAACCATCTCAAATATTTATATATGTTATATACAAGGGAGGGTGCTCAAGAACCTGAGGGACAAATAAAGATTCAAATCCATGGCTGACCATTCTAAGGAGACTATCCTCCTGCCCACTCTTGTTTTTATATCAATATGTGGTCATTTCACCATGTGGCCCAACCCTAAGATTTCCAAACTGTTTTTACGCCTGCCAGTCAGGAATATTTTAATCAGTAGACTAAAGGGATATCAATTTTGTGGGAAGGCACACTACAGGGTACTTTATCTCTAGGAATGAGAGTGAACAAGTGCCAATTCCATTTAAGAAATGATACCTGTTGACTGACCATTAGTACTAAAAGGTTTACATGGGTAGATCTCTTTTGGAAATAAACTTTTTTGTCCTCTAAAAGGATGTAACAAACCACTAGCCCTTTGTTGAATATGCTTTTTAAAAAGTTTACTTTCTCTTCTCTTTGTTGCTTATTGAGAGTTTGGCTGTTTTTTCATCTATTAAACCAGGGCATTAACTCTTTTACTGTATAGTCCACATTAACATTTAACATACAACAGTGGTGAATGAAAAGCTTCTTACTTCTGTAGGCTTATATACAATGTATAATATTTTCAAGGGAAAAGGAAGTGATATTTATTTTGTGCTAAGTGCTGATCTGGGGGTACTCTCCTGTAAGTTTCTCATTACTCTTCAAATTCTTTGGGAAGTTAACACCCAGGAATACAGCTAAGTGACAAAGCTAGAATCCAGGTCCAGTCACAAAAAACAGGCTCTTTCAATTAAACCAGGCTGAGATATTCATGAGAAAAATCTATCCTGATTCTCTTTTTTTCTAACATTATTCACTACATTTAGAAACCATGCAATAGGAATCGTGGTCAAGTCTCCAACTCATTTGTTTAATGAAATTCCAGGGTCTTGGTAGCATTGATAAAGTCTAATGCCGTCTTATTCTTGATGATGTGCTGGCCTATAAATAACCTCGTATCATCAAGCACTCACCATTCCCTAACGATCAAGCCTGTTCACAACTTCTCGAACTGTAGCTATGAAGTTTTCATTGTCTTGTGGATTAGCTAAAATAATACTGTGCAGTCTGTTCATATATGAATCAATGGTATCCACTGTAGGTATCTCTCCACTTCCTTAAGTGAGATAAGAAGACAGAGTTAAGAAAATCTCCCCATTCAGTTTAATCAGAAAAATTAGGTGAGTTATCAGCAAAAGAAATTGTGACTCTGATGTGGCCTGTGCCATAGACAGTATTTTAATTTTAGGAGACTTTTAGACCTCAAAGAAATAAAATTAATACATATACTCTAAATATACAGATGGACTATATAATTGTTATATAGTATATATGAGTACATGCATATAACAAACATAGGTTAAGACAGAGACTCTCGCGGTTTTCTGCTATGACTATCCTCAAAAATGAAACAGTATGCAGAAATACTAGTCTGTTCGCCTCTTCCTTTCCATTAAAATAAAAACAAATACAAAGCAAATAAATATACATATACAAGAGAAAGTGCTCTATTCAGGATTTATTATTCAGTCTTTACTGTTCTGAATATCAGGTTAAGCTTAATAGAAAGGAAAGAATCATTAAAATTTAAATGAAGAAAAATTTAAATGACCAGAGAGCCTCAAATTTTGGATGATTTTAGTCAGTACACATTCTCATACATGACTCATAGAAGACTGAGCAGGGTGGGGGTGGGGGGCTGAGGGGTAGGGTGGGGGTGGGAATCCTGATTTTATTGACTTTCCTCTTGGGGGAAATTTAAGCTTCACCCCTCCTCCCCCCACCACAAACAGTACCCCCACCTCCATCCACCCTCTCACCCCCCCATACCTCCTGTTACTGAAAACACTCAGGCAAGCTGACATTACCAGGCAAGGGCATGCTGGCAAAGCTGCTGGTCAACACTTGCCGCAGGGTCTCCAAGTGCTGCTGTAAGACTGTGTTGCGGCTTCGCTCCTGGATCACATCCACCTCCAGCTTCTCCACTGCTGTGCGCATACTCTCCACGTGCTTTTGCAGGGCTGCATTTCTTTCCTCAAACTCCATGTTAGATTTGCGAAGCTGGCGGAGCTCTGCCTCCCGAGCTGAGGATACAACACCCCATAGAACACCTGCAGCACTAGGAGGAGTCTCAGAGGAACCCCAATGACTCTTGAAAGGAGGTTCTGCTCAGCTGCCTCTAATTAGAATTGTTTAGCTACCCCACCTCATCTCCCTATTCTCATTATGGCATTCCAGATAGTAATTCCAGCAACAAAACGCCTAGCTCCCCAGAGTTATTTTAATTCTTAAAGCTGATCACATTCTATACATAAGACTGCAAAGAAGAGTTGCAACCCCCTAAGTATTAAAGCAGTTCTTGTTTGTTTGTTTGTTCATCCTTTTCAAAACTAAGAAGCTTGAAAGTTTTTGCAGAGGGAAACACAGTTGTGGGTCCCCATCTTCACTGCAATGGAATTAGCTTTGCTCTTACATTTTAGGCTCCTATGTAAGCTTTCATTTGTACAAAGAGTTCCATGGCTAAAAGTACGAAAACAATTGAATTAGTGTTTTATATTTATTCCCTTGGATCCAGATACCAAAGCAGCTTTGACAACACTGGCTAGCTTTCCCTCATGATCCTTGAGTAGCTAACTTTAATCAGAGTGAAATAAAAGCAGTTATTCTGCCTTCCAGACTAGCCCTAAAGAGGGATATCACTACCATCACTTTTGAGCAATGAATTCCTCCTGAGAACCAAATCCCTTGTCACAGACCTAAGGTATACTAAAAGATACTTCAGTAATCACCTTTGCTGTGGTTCAGGAATTCCTCTGTAAATATAGGGATGTCAAAAACAGACCGTTCCTTTACCTCTGTTTCTTTCTGTAAATCAAGAGTAACAAAAACAGTTAATTCTTAAATAGAAGCTAAATTAAATCATAATACTTGAAGGCATAATGTCTTCCTTAAAGAAACAGTAGGCTGAGCAGGAATCAATACAGGTGAGGCTGTGAGGAAAATACATTCACCTTTTTTCAGTGGAATTGAACTTTTAAAGAGCTCAAGCAGGCAAAGTAATCAGTTCTCTCAGATATAAAACTGCTGTGCAGTGAAAGAACTTAAAAAAAAAAAACCTTCATAAACTTCCTTAATGGAGAATTTGGAAACCATTTCTTAGCTCTGTGCTTTGAATAGTCAACAGTAATACAGTTCTGAAAACTGGTGAGGTAGGAATTCAGAAAGGGAATTTCTAGGTGTTTTTTTTCAGTTGCTTCTGTTGGCTATGCTCTCTGAGATACAACTATCCAACCTAAATTTACAGAGTGGACAATAAGAATTTTAAGTGGAGATCTGCCAGCCATGGGCAATAATAATGGGACTTCACTGGTACTTCTACTTATTTCCCAGGGACACTATACTTGGGGCTCTTTTAGACTTTCTTCAGACACAGAAACAAGCAAGCAAGCAAGCAAGCAAACAGACAAAACCAAGAAGCAAGAAATCACCAGGTTCTAAAAATGAGAAAGTCAAGGACTGTAAGAGAGAGGAGAGAATAAAGCCTGAAATTAATTCATCAATAAGCCATTAAAAATTAAAGTCCCAAAAAAAACCCAATACTGTAAAACATATTCCACAATGATCTTTAAGAATAAATTAAATATTTTTAAGATGTTTTAGCTGCCATTTCTATAATGAATTTGAAGTGCAAATCATTATGACTATAAATTATAAGCTTCTTAGCATGGTATTTAAAATCCTACACAATATTAAGATGGTAAAGAGGACAGTGGGAAATAAGTATTGAAGAAATTGTTAGTAAAATCTTAAAATTCTAAAACCTCTATAATACAAAGAATAGTAAAAAACATCTAGAAATCATTCCTACAAAAATAAGGTTAAAGCCAGAGATAGCATATATTTCCCTATTTGTACTACCCCTAGTCTTTTTTTTTTTTTTTTACAAAACAAATCGTACATTCGATTGTTCACAGTACCATTACATAGTTGTACATTCATCACCTAAATCAATCCCTGACACCTTCATTAGCACACACACAAAAATAACAAGAACAATAATTAAAGTGAAAAAGAGCAATTGAAGTAAAAAAGAACACTGGGTACCTTTGTCTGTTTGTTTGTTTGTTTCCTTCCCCTATTTTTCTACTCATCCATCCATAAACTAGACAAAGTGGAGTGTGGTCCTTATGGCTTTCCCAATCCCATTGTCAACCCTCATAAGCTACATTTTTATACAATTGTCTTCGAGATTCATGGGTTCTGGGTTGTAGTTTGATAGTTTCAGGTATCCACCAGCTACCCCAATTCTTTAGAACCCAAAAAGGGTTGTCTAAATTGTGCGTAAGAGTGCCCACCAGAGTGACCTCTCGGCTCCTTTTGGAATCTCTCTGCTACTGAAGCTTATTTCATTTCCTTTCACATCCCCCTTTTGGTCAAGAAGATGTTCTCCGTCCCATGATGCCAGGTCTACATTCCTCCCCAGGAGTCATATTCCACGTTGCCAGGGAGATTCACTCCCCTGGGTGTCTGATCCCACGTAGGGGGGAGGGCAGTGATTTCACCTTTCAAGTTGGCTTAGCTAGAGAGAGAGTACCCCTACTCTTTTATCTTTGAACACTTAGAACACTTTATTTTTAAATAAAAAGTCAAATATGATTTGGTGCCTGGTAGAAAAGCTAAGTGGTTAACAGCCTATGAAGGAATTCCGATAGCCAAGTTCCTGTTTTCATACTGGTATCTGCCTTGTTAGCAGGCTGGGCTTGTGTGAACTGCTCGCCAATGGTAGCTGATCAAGATGGACATCTAAGACAGAAGTCTGAAAAACTGAGTATTTACTTAGAGTACTTAATTTTTACCCTACCTTTTTCTTCTTAAGGAAAGTGAGTTTCCCTGAACAATTTAAAAATAAACAACAAATTTATCATCAAGAAGTTCCATTTTCAACATGCAAAACTCTACCTCAAGCCAGTTCAATGAGAACTCTTATGTATGGGCAAGAAAGGCCAGTTCTAAAAAGGACCTTAAACACATTCCATAGTGGCTTTCTCTTGACTCTGCTGGCTTACGACATGGTTTAAGTCTATTACCGAGCTGCTGCAGGAAAACAGAAAACATAATCCCAATATATACAAGGCCTAATAAAGCATGCATAAGACCACAAATGACTTAGAATAAAAGTCTTATGATTTTATCATCCCACCCTGTTTAGTATCTTATTTAATCGCACAGGCTTTTGTGAGATCAGGTTTCTAGCCATAAGTCTAACCATTTGCCAGCTAGGATGGGTAGATGAGGATGTTTGGCTCTCAGCATGGTACCAACAGCCTCTCCAAGGATAGCAGGCCTTGATTCCCCTCAGCTACCTAAGGTATCTTCTGTTTCTGCTTTGGCAGAGCAGTTCAAACGAAACTATGTAAGGGCAGAGGACAGCACACCACAGGTGTAATAACACACTGCCCCTTGGTACAGATTTTAGAGTGCAAAATAAGATACATTAAAGCAATTAAATGAAACTGCTCAGTCTCCATAAGGCAACAGAGCAATTCTATTTAACAGAGAAGTGGTAATAAAAACCATCAGCACTCTTCCATTACTGAGTACATTACTAGGCATAAAGAGGATCCTCCTGGGGGCTTGGATATACTTAAGCTTCTCTAAGGATTGCTCAAGGGATTAAAATCATATGGATTTGATTACCTCTTCATTGAAAGGGTTTAATTTGTTCAGGCTGAGTGTCATTTTGTCATTTCTTATAAATGAAAGGAGAAACAAAATTATTGTTTTTATCTTAGTCCTCCTGAGAGCAACCCTAGCTGACTCCTGGGTCCAGTGGGCTGGCTTTTGATTTGAGAGAAGCAAGAATACTCTTCACTTTAGATTTTCATGCTATATTTTGAGTGGGGGTAAAAGAACAGAGGTCCTTTAAAACTGAACATATTTTGTTGTGATCTAGGCACAGGCTAGAATTTCATGGAGTTTGATACGCTTATCTCAAGTGCCCTTTACTTCAGGGACCGCTCTTAATATTGTGCACAGGCTGAAGTGCTCCATTGCTGTGCAGAATGGCTTTCAGGTCAGCAGCATTTCTATAGCTCTAGCACACACTCTCCAGTACCAGCCTTGGTAACAGAATCTTAGGAATCCAAGTTTCTCATATAGGAATACAATAGTTTTCTTTACATAAACCAGTTTCTAACTGACAACAAATTCTGATGACATCTCAGGCAACTGGGCCCTTTTTAACTTTCAATACTTTAGTTTATTCTGTTTATTGTAGTATGTGCTGCCAAAAATGCCAGACTGGGGTACAGAAGGCCTTGGATTTCAGCCACACTGCTTCCTCTAACTAATTCAACAAATGATTTTGGATAAGTTCTTTACCATTAGATAAGTCATGTTCCTCACCAGCAAAATGAGAGGGCAGGTTGAGAGGATCTCTGAGGTCTTGGTAGTCTAAGATGAATTCAAAGATTATTCTGTTACATTTCTCATTTTACTCCTCATAAGATAAGTAAAGGGAAATAAGCATGTATTCATGATGTTTCAAGCACCTTGCAAAATACTAGGTCTTACATGAACTTACCCAAATGTTCAAGACATTTTATTCCTCCTGGGATGGTCTCTCCCCAACCCCAATCCACACAGGATCTATGTCATACGTAAGGCCTGATTCAGTTCCTCCTTCTTCATGGGGCCTCCCGGGCTGCTTTTCAGCCCACAGAACTCTTATTTTTCTTAATTCCCATTTAACTAAAATGTTATATGCTAGGAAATCACTGTGTAACTATGTTTAAAAACTATAAAAATAGTTCTTTTATGTTGCAATTGTTTTGAAATTACCTAGTTTACAAAAGATATTAATCAATGCAAAATAAAAAAAGATAAAGCGAGGGACTTTAATTGGGTCAAAAATCTTACTTAGCTTTTCCTCAATGTGGGCATACCAACAGAGATTCTCATGTGGCTCAGTAAGAAAAATGGCTTCTCTCTTTATGTATCAAAACCAGGTAAAAAAATTCCACATACAGTTTGGTCAGCAAAATCCACAGTGATGAAATCAATCAGTGATTAATTAGCCTACTGTACATTTTTGAGAAACTACTGCTGGCTTCCCACCTACCCACCCCACCCCCTTTTAAAAAAACAAAAAAACAAAACACATGTCTAATCCTGAAACAGAAATCACACAGAGATCCACTGTTTTTTATAAATCATATAAATTACAGAAATTTCTATGACTAAACAATGTATATTCACAAAAAGCTTCATTTCTCAAATCAACATCAGTAACTTCTGTTGACTGACTAAATCTACTAAATCTTTCTGACTGCAACTATTTCAACTTTACTGAAGACAAAAATTCCACATATGGTTTGGTTAGCAAAATCCACAGTGATGAAATTAATAAGTGATTAATTAGAAAATGTGAGACCTAATGTTTTAGATTACTGTCCAAATTCTCTTTTGTAACCATTAAGGACAGAGAAGCCATAAAGGAAGTATGAAAATTTTGTGATATTGGTAGGTGGACACACAGACAAAAGGAGGGAGAAATAATTAATTTAAATAATTATATGAATACCTGGTGATATGGAAAATTTGCAACATTATTCAATTATGATTTAAAATATGGAGTATACATACAAAGTTCTTAAGCAAAAACTATTCATAACATCTCATTTTAACTACAGCATGCAAATGTCATATATAACTACATTTAAATAGGATTTATCTGAAGAATAAAACACTAATAATTAACATACTTCTCATACATCTTGATAATTCATGAGTGGTAATAAGTGTATCTGACTTCTGAATATGAATCTTTTCTCTGTGTTCTGAAGGTAACCAAAACCAAATAAGGTATGAGAACTACAATCCCAATATAAATAAGTTATTATTTTGAAGAAATGATTTCCTTGATTTAGTAAAAAACTAAAAACAAGCAAATTATTCAGGAGGTTGGGAGAGCAAAGATCCAATTTTTTGCTTATTTTCTATGATATCTTTATGTTTCTTCCTTCTTAAGGCATGCTGAAGATGTAACAAACATTTGTTTAAAAAAGACATTGAATTAATTTAAATAAAAGAGGTGTTCATGTCCAAGATAATTTTTATAATTAGAGTTTGTTTTTACTTCTCATGTGGCTAAGAAAAATGGCTTCTCTCTTTATGTATCAAAACCAGGTAAAGCTGTCATGAAAGCAAATGGATCTGTAAGAAGCATCCTGGTATAAGTACTTCACTTCAAAAAGTATTTATGGAATATCTTCTCCATGCAAGGGCATCATGCTAGGTGGTACAGGGTTGGATAAAAAGATGAAAACTAGACTGGGCATGCCTTCAAAGAGACTACGATCCAAGAATGTGAATAATAGAAGCACTCAAATAATCTTAACAGCAGGCCAAATCAGCAAAGTGCATAAGAGGAGTATAGAAAGCTGTGACAGTTAAATGATAAGGCTTGAAGGAGGAAACGGAATTGAAATCTCATTTGAAGGATGACTAGAAATCTGAGAAAAATAGGAGGAAGGGTGAATGGAAGAAATGTATGAGGGAGAAAAATTGTTCTTGTGAAGGGGACAATATGAGCACAGGCATAAGGAAGAGAAGGGCTGTGCATCTGGAGGATCATGAGCAGTCAAGATTTTTAAGTACATAAGATACATAGGAGACTAAGGAAGTTAAGGTATCTGGAATGGAAAATTGGAACTTAATTATGGAAGACCCTGATTGCTGAGTTTGAATGTGATTTAGTAAGCAATGGAGCATCATTGAGAGTTTTAAAACATGGAATTACCACAAATTTTATATGTTTTACAACCTTATATTAACCATAGGTTACCTATATATATATTTGAAGCTCTCTATGCAGCATGGTCAACACAGGTTGACCATACATACACAGGAACACAGTGTGTATGTGTCTTATCTACATAGTTGAACCAAATGGGGATGATAAGGCCAGTAAAAAAATATGTGCCAAGGAGGTGAGAAAATAGGAAAGGGGTATTAAGAACTGAGATATTCTCACTTGTATTCTCTCCACACTGTAGTTAAATAGATCAATTTAATGAAATGCTGGATTTCCTAAATAACAACCTTGTGAGAGTCAGACTATGGTATTAGATAAAATATGGTCAAGTTATAGCTTTCAGTCAGTCCTCATTCCTATACCTCATTCCGAATTCAAGCCATCTTTGGTATTAAAAGCCAATAAAATTATTGGACCACAGGAAAGGATTGGGGTTAGGCACTGTAGTTCAAGGACAGACTCATGGCATAAGGGTCTCCCATATGCTAAGAATGCCTAAACTAAAAGCAACTCAACAATATGAATTACTGGATAGGGAATTCTCTTTCATTCATAAAAGGAAATAAAATCTAATAGCATTTAAAACAGCAATATTATGACACACACACATGCACATGCACACATATATATATAAAATCTGTAGACAGAAGGCTAATTACCTCATGATCATGAATGGCCTGTCGGGCTGCATCTAAAAATATGAAAGAATAAAAGAACATTCAATTGAAAAACAGAACAAAACAATAACAAAACCCAAGTGTGTGACTGTGGCAAACTAGAAAAACTGCCAGTATATGCAGGCTCTCACAACATGCTATTTTCCTTCATGGTTTTATTAATCAGGCAGTCAACAAAACTTAAGGGGAACCCTATACCTTTAGAGTACACAATTAGGTACAAGAGAAATAGCAGACACAGTTCTTTCCTTTGAGGGGAATAGGGTAGGAGAGTGGACAGGAAACACATACCAAAGGCCGTTTGTGCAAAATTACAGTTTTAGCAGGCTAAATGCCAAAGTATGAGGAAGTAACAGCCAAGGAATGGACAGACTAGTTGTGGGTGGGGCTTCTTTGGCAGTGTTTCCTGAAGAAGGAGAGCTTGAAGCAATACTCAGAAGGCTGTGATTACAATTTTAACAGAGAACAAAAGATCCATGAAGGCAGGGATCTTTTCTATCTTGTTCACTCTTGTATCCTCAATGCCTAGAAGAGAGCTTGATATGTAATAGGAGATGCTTAATATATATTTTTTAAATGTAAACATACATGAATGAATGAAAAAAGATGATCACTGAAGGCTGGGAGAAATGGAAAATGAAAGGCTTAGAGGTACTAAAGTAAGGCAGTTATGTTGTTTAATAGACAGACTTGCCTAGAGGGAGAGAAATGCTGAACTTGGAATTAGAGAAAAAAGTGGGGCGGGGAAGGCGGCAAACTAACAAGGGTCTTGGAGCACAAGCTAAACAGCTGATCTGGATCTGGAAACCCAAACGAAATTTGTAAAATAAGAGCAATGTGATTTTAATGACATTCTGAGGTGTTGCTTATAAATGAATATAAAATAATACAAGATGACAGAGAGATGTCTTTTATACCTTACCACTCTAATAGTTGGCTTTGTGACTCTCCATCATACACATCAAACTATATAAACATTTGGTTCTGGTTGATACCTTGCCTATGAGATTTGCCTTTCTGACGGTCCTGGGTTTTCCTACTGAAGACCTTGTAGGCTTCAGTCTTCTGATACTGCTCCAGTTCCTTCATGTAACGTTCTTTATCTCTATCTGCTTCATCAAGGTAGCGCTATGAAAGAAGTATGGAATTATTTTCAAGAAACAGAGATTTAGGTACAATATCAATGACCTAATTGAAGAAAAGAGGATGAGGAGAACATGGAAAGAAAAGTGGACAGGCAATAGGCTTTAAGGGAGACTCAAGAAAACAAGACTCATATGAATAGAATAAAATATCTCTTAATTATAAAACTTATACATGATTCTGACATTTTGGACTATTTATTGCCTTTTCTAACTTAATAAGTTCAATTGAGACCTTTCTCATAAGAAATTCACAAAGAAGAAGATCATAGTTATTCCTCTAACCCTATAGATAGAACTCTACATGGCCACTAGAGTCCTTACGAGGTCTGAACACCATTTAGGCACACTTAATCTTCCCAGGGGAAGGAATGGAATATTCCTTTGTTTCTCCATCCCAACCCATTCTGAGGGAATGAGCTCATGTCTCAGTTGGCCTTTTAAAAGCTGAGTGGAGCACTAAAGCTTGGGAGACAGAAAGAACATAAAAAGGAATGACCTCATCCTATGGACCCCAAATGGACTACTCTGAAAGGGTCTACATGCTTTGATTGCTTTGTTGTATTAATTATTTAAACATAGTTCATTGATCTACCAGGATTATTTTGTTTAATGCCTTGCTCTTTTCATTCCTCAATCAAGTATAAGAAATTATGTATAAAAATACTGGTTGAACACAAACAATAGTGAGAAATTATGTTAAAACTTCATCCCATACAAGAGGTAGATGTAAAGGGTAGCCAAATGGCCAAATTCTGGGACAATTTGAGCACCAAAATAATTAAAGACAATAACAAATTATAAGCCATTGGAAAAGACAGAAATCCATGACCATATCAACAAAAACTAGATAAATAAATAAACATATAAATATATAAATGGGGGTAGGGGAGGGCCCTTGCTGGAGTTCGAAAATCATCATTTTGTAACCATCGTGGTAAAGACTGGATCAGGCAAGAATCATCAATGGATGCTAAATATAAGAGAGAAACCTTAATGTGCAGCAGATTATTTGCATGTTCTTAAAATGTCTCCCCAGAGATTGCTTATTAATTATAAGGGGGAGAGAAAATTTTACTGGGTGATCAAATTAACATTACCAAAGAGGAACAAATGGACATCGTATGCCTCCCTGTGAAGGACACAATGCCACCTATGTAGTATGCTGACCAAGAATGCATAACCGCAATTTAATCATGAGAAAACATCAAATATGAAATAAGGAAAGTTCCAATACAAGAAAAAGGGAATTACATTATTAAAAAATATCAATGTTATAACAAGCAAAGAAAGGCTGTGGAAATATCCCACATTAAAGGACGCTAAAGAGACTTCATTAAATATAATACCTGATCTAGACTGGAATCTTTAGTGGAGGGCAAAAAATGTTATAAAGGAATGATGTTAGGTCAACTGATAAAATTGAAACATGGATTGCAGCCTAAATAAAAGTATTGTATTAATACGAATTTATGAAACTGATAACTGTACTGTAGTTATATAAGAGAATATCTCTATTCAGAAATACACACTGAAATATTTAGGGGTAAAGGGCCATGATGTATGTAACTAGCTTTTAAATGATTCAGAAAAAAAATTATGTGTTTGTACATGTGTCTGTACGTATGAACGGGAGAAGGAGAGAGAAAGAAAGAGAGAGAGAGAGCATGAGTGCATGTACAAATGTAGAAATGGGACAAAATGTGTTAACAATGTCCGATTTTATATTTGAAGCTTTTTGTACATTTGAAATCATTTTCAAATAAAAATTAACAAAACAAAACAAACCTTGTCCTACCTAGGTAACAGTGGTTATACCTAGAGATAACTACTGTTACTTTCACTTTTTTCTTTATACACTTCGGTATTGTCTGAAAAAAATGTAAACAGTGAGCACGTAATAATTCTGAAATAAAATAAAAAAGAAAAGAATAACCTAGCACATGCAGCTCACAATCCCTGCATATAGTGCAGCCAAAACAATGGACAATATATACTGCTTTCTAGTAGCTTGCTACCGTAAACATGGAGCTTCAAGTTGCAACTTAATCTGACATCTTTGAAAATTTCTGAATTCAATGAATTCTCAGGAGAGTATTTTTCACTTTGGTTTAAAGAGGAGTCTATCTGGAATCCTTTTTAAATAAGAGGATTTAACAGTGCAAGATATTAAAGAAATATTGGTATCTTTCAGATGCTGAAAGATTCCAATAGTTTAAATTTGCCAGAACTAAAGTAAAAAAATAGTAAGATAAAATTTTTTCCTTAAACAAAAATCTTATGTGAACTGCAGAATTTTATCAAATGACTTTTTGGCATTTTCTCATTTATGACTTTTTTTCATTTAACTCAGCGGAATAAATTATGTTGCTAGAATTCTTACTATTGAACCACTTAAAAAAAATCTTACTTGAACTCTCAGCATATAAATCAAGTAAGAGTGGAGCTTCTGGTTGTGGGAGTCCTAAGTCACTCCTATTCACACCCCTGTAGAAGACCCCAGAACAGTTTAAAAACCACTGTGCTAGAGTAGAGAAAGAGCTATCAAGGACCCTGCTACTCTGGTCTCCTAGGCACTACTGTGACAAAACTGGAGAATCAACCATCTTTGCTTTTCTGACAGAAGTTATTTTTGAGATACCAAAACCAAGCAAAAGATCAAGAATTTGAACAATAACCTGTTTTTCCTCAGGAGGCAGTTTACTCCATTCATTGCCCAACATCTTTGTGATTTCTGGAAATGGGACCTCTGGTCTCTTTGCTCGAAGTTGTTCTCGACGCTCGTTCATGAATCGAACATATCCTGTAAGGGGTGATTTTGGTGCATTGCTGTCTCGAAGAGGTTTCTTCCTCTTCCTTCCTTTGGACCAACCTCCTCGTTTACTTCTTTGCTACAAAACAAAAAATTGAAAAACCAAAACCAAACAACAAAAAAATCCAAAACAATACAGCAACAAACATCAACAAACAGAACAGGATGATAACTGTATTTTCCTACCAATAAGGCCCCGGATGTTCAAATCCCTCCAAATCTGTCATAGGCACAGATGACTACAAAGCAGTTTTCAAGAAGGAACTCCAGACTGTTCACCTGCAGACCCTTTTATGCACTGCACTGCAAAGTTACACTCAGGGGCTATTTTAGTGTAATCCCAACAATGAGAAAAAGTGATGCCATGATCATGGAAGTTCTGGCCTTCATATGCAATTAACAGGTACTGATTCTTGGTGGAGAATATTCTGAATGAGAAATGCAGGAGCACACACAGCACTGTACCATAGAAACATTCACTGTTAAGAGTAGATCAGAACAAGATGTTGTCACATGGACTAGGCAAAAAAAAAAGGAGACAAGTTGTAGCATAGGGATTAAAAATAATTTGGGAAGGGTGTTTCTCATGGATACCAAACACCAGTTTAGTTTTCTTAGCAGATAGTATACAGATTTTTACTTACTATCTAAGCTTTAGAAAAAGTTCAGTAAGTATAATATATCCAAAATCAAGACTAGTCCCTTGGGGCTTGATGATTTGTTCTTTAAAATGTATATTTTATAATATACATTATATGTCATTAGTTAAATCAAAAGAGTAAACCACTTCTAAAAAAGCTAAAAAAACTCTTGAATATGAATTTTTATGTTTTATCACAGCCCTTTTCCTTCTTTCTTTTAAATAAGATACGAGGTACATCATTTTTGCTTCATAATTTTACAAATACACACAGCTGTTCAGTTAATAATGTTTTATGGATATAAGAATCCTTATTTCAGGGAAAAGAAAATAAAATGTGACAAAAATCTAAATATTAATTATAGTTTAAGTACTGTACTCCAAATATATATAAAATAGCCCAATAATTCACCACTCAGCAAATAGAGTATTTGGTATCAGTTTTTTTAAACCGAGTAACATTAAATCTACTCAGGATTTTAAGATGTTTAAGAAACTTCAAGGATTCATTATAATCTTTAAGAACACTAACAGAACAGATGGAAAAATCAGCTCTTAAAATAAGAAAAAAGACAAAAATCAATGGTAAGAGATACTCTTTCCTGGCTAAAAAAAAAAAGTGCCTTAAAACACAGACAGTGTAAGTGGTCACTTGTAAGGAGCACAAAGTCCAAGAAGGACATGACTGCCGTGGCCCATATGGAACTTATGTGTGAGTTAGAGAAAAGTGCTCCCTATGGGAGGGTGAATGACTTGGCAAGCTGTGTGAATCCTTTGGGCTACAGGGCTTGGTGAGCAGAATGTAGCCTTGGACAAGGGCATGTGGCTATCTCATCAATTTCTTATTTAATTAAATCATTCACTCATTCAAAAAGCATTGTTGAACACCTAATACGAGGTAGGCAGAAATTTCTTAGGCAGGGGAGAGGGGAAGAGCCTACTTGTCTCTATGTCACTACAATCAATGATATTAATATGGAAAATAGAAATATAAAACAAAATTGTGCAAGAGTCAGCCCAAGAATGTAAGAAAAGGTGATGATGAACCCCTTGACCAACTCCTTTGCTGACTGCTTCTTTAGAAGCTTCAGAGGCCAGTAACAGGAGGAGGTATTTAGCTTACCTCATCTTCATGTCTCTGTTCATTAACTTCTGCTGTATTTGAAGAATCATTCTGAAGCAACTGACCTTGAGAGAGATCCTCCACAAATTCTGAATTGTTGGTGGATGTTGTGACTCCACTACTATAAGGAATCTCTGGGTGGGTTAACCTGAAGAATGACAGGCAGAAGTGCAAATTTCACTATCAACAGCATCAAAAACTCCTCCTGTTTGCCAAGATTCAAAACAAATTTCACTGCTAGCAAAAGCACATGCCAGTCCTTGAATTCCTCCACTCATCTGTGTAAATGTAAACAAATACTCCATAGAAGTTAGAGTGTTAAAAATTGTTTTTCAGTGCTTGAATGAACCAGGTCAGTTTCATGAAGAAGTTTCCTACCAAAAGCAACTATAATTTCTTCCAAAAAAATTACCTCTCTCCTCAACACAGACAGCATGTTTTAGCTCTCAGCATGCAACAGTCTGACTTTTATATGCTACGTTTCATGTATCTCCAATGTAAAAGAAAGGAAAATACTACTAATAGAAAAGAATAGGAATCAGAGTTATAGAGGCAGTTTGCATACTCATTATAAAAGAGAGAGTTCTTGAAGGGCATTATCTTTTATAGTCTACCCCATAGGCTAGAACTTCTTGGATTATAGGGTTTACTAACAACCAAGTCATCTAAGAACAGTATTATTAATTTAAAAGTTGAGGTATAAAATGTTAAGAAATCAGACTAATACACTTCTTTTCTGCTCCCACCATTCTGTTCCAGATGAGTAAGCAAACCAGACCTCACCTTTCTGAAAAGTAGACACAAGAAGTATAGATGATGGCAGGGCCATAGACTGACTTAACCCATAACACGTAGATAAAAGAATAGAAGAAAAGGTAACATTACATGCCAGGGAGGGTTTTTTTTTTGGAGTGGGGGTGGGGAAAGGGGGGAAAGTAGTGGGGAAGGTAAGGGTGGAGGAAGATGAATAAGAGAGTAATATACAGTCACTTTTCAGAAAGAATTCATACCCATATGGTTATGGGCAAATAATTAGAATGCAATATAAGTACTAAAATAGAGGTCTGTAAAAAGTGCCATAAAGGTAAGGTAGAGGATGTAATTAATTTTATATGTAAGGAGAGGATGTTAACAAAGATTTCACAGAGGAGGTGGTGAAAGATGAATAGGTGGCCATCAGGTAAACAACATCATTCCATTTTGAAAGAACTGGGAATAGCAGGAGAAAGGGAGACCAATAAGAAGGCTATTGAAATAGACTGAGACACAAGGTCATGGACTAAGGCAACAGCAAGCAGGGTGGAGAATAGGGGATAGTGAGCTAAGAGATACATAAGAGGTAGAATCGAGTGGACTTAATGACTGATTTAATACAAATAGTGAACAGTCACTAAATGGGAAAATAGAAGAGTCGGGTAGACCTGAGGTTTCCTGAATGGGTGATTATGTACTATTTTTTTTTAAAAAGCATACATCCATATTCCAATTTTTTCCATTGACCCAAAAATGTCTTTTTGGGCATTTTCTCCTCCATCATTAGATATAGCTTATGATCATCTATTACATTTAATTGTCACTGTCTCTTTAGTCTTTTTTCAAACCGTGGTAACATATATATAATATAAAATTTCCTGTCAGAACCACTCCCAAGCATACAATTCAGGGGCATTAATCACATTCACAATGTTGTGCTACCATCACCACCATTCATTAGTGAAATGTTTCCACCGCCCCAGAGACCCTGTGCCCATGACACATTAACTCCCCATTCCCCTATCCCTGGTAACTCGACTTTCTGTCTCTATGAATCTGCACAGTCTAGTTATTTCATTTAAGTGGAATCATACAATATCTGTCCTTTTGTGTCTGGCTGATTTCACTCAACACGATGTCTTCAAGGCTTATCCATGCTATGGTATATATCAGAGCTTCATTCCTTTTTATGGCTAATATTTCATTGTTAGTATATTCCACATTTTATTTATCCAATCACCTGCTGATGTATATTTGGGTTACTTCCACTTTTGGCTATTGTGAGTAACGCTGCTATGAACACTGGTATACAAATATCTGTTAAGTCCCTTCTTTCAATTCTTTTGGGCCCATAGCTCAAAATTGCTGGGTCCTATGGTAATTCTATGTTAACTTTTTCAGGAATTACCAAACTGTTTTCCATAGTGGCTGCACCATTTTAATTATGTACTCTTAACCAAGGGAAGAGAAGGGAATGTGTGCATGAAAGAGAGAGACAGATGGACAATGAATAAGTGAGCTTTCTTGGTGGAGATGTCCCACAGACAACTGGAAACATGCCCTGAGAGAACAGGAGTGAAGACAGATTTGAGAGGTATCAGCCCATGGAAGTCATGGGAAGTGCTAGATATTCTCCAGAGAGAAACAGTGAGAAGAAAAATTAGGATAGAACTCTGTTGGAACAGTATCATTTTAGGAACAAGAGTCAGAAAAGCTGAGAAAGGAGACTGAGGAGGGCATTAAAAGAATTAAGAGATAATACTACTGAAGCAGCCAAGCAGGAAGACTTAAAAAGTGGATGTGAACCAAGTAAAAAGTTGCAGATGTCAAAAAAGATCAGTTAAAAAAAAAAAGTACTTGCTAAATTTGAAGACTGGAAGGTTACTGGCAATCTTAGCATAGTTTTAGTAGAATTACAGTGGATTGAGAAATGAATGGGAGTAGATACAGACTGTCCTGGGAATGAAACAAATCATATTTTTCTGACCCCCTTCTAGAAAAAATAGATAATTTTAAGCAGAAGGTTCTTACATTTTTAAGGTCCTTTCAAAAAGGTAAGGAAGAGAAGCTATGAAATCAGTGCCAATCACATTCTCTAAAAAAGGTGCTATCAGAGATCCAGTTTGATCTCAGCAGCTTTGGTTTCCAAATATTTCAATCATTTTGGATATTGCAGGCAACTTTTTCTTTCACTGTCATTCTCATTTCAATTGGGCCACCCATTTTTAAGTTACCAACTCTTATACATTCTTATTTCAGTAAAATGTGAGAATTAGGTTTGGGAAAGTACCAATCCTATGAATCCCTGACTGAAGAGGATGAGGGTGAAAAGGCAGTAGTCAAAGGTGTCAGATGCCATAGAGATGACAAGTTGGATATAGACAGGAAAGAAGAGGCTCTTTTGTAACTGTGAATGAATCATCTATGCTCCAAGCTAAAGCCAACAACACTTACATTTGTGTGCTGGATCCCACACCCTCTTGCCTACTCAAGGACATTTCAGCAATTCTGCCCTTTTTCTGGCATCATCAATTCTTTCCTCTCTACAGGATCGATCTCACCAGCATACAAACGAGATATTATCCTGGTCTTAAAACAAAACAAAACACAAAACATTCTCACTTTATCTCACTTCTCCTTCTAGTTAATGTTTTCATTTTTCTTCTTTCCTTCATAACACAACTTGAAAGAACTGTTTATACTCACTGACTTCAATTTCTCTCTTCCTATTCTCTCTTAAACCCATTCCAAAGGAGATCTGGGCCCCCAACTTTTGTCAAGGTCACTAATGACCTTGCTAAATCCAATGGACATTTCTCAGCTCTCATTTTACCTGATCTACCAGATTTGACAGTTGATATCTCCCTCTTCCTTGAAATACTTTCTTTTCTTGGTTTCCAGGACCCCATACTCCTCTGGTTTTCCTGCCATAATTTTAGTTACTCCCTTCAGTCCTCTTTGCTGGTTCCTTCTCTTCTATCTGACTTCTCAACGCTGGAGTATCCCAGAGCTCAGTCATTAGACCACTTCTTTTTTCTAGCTATTTAGTACTCATTTCTTTGGTAATCTCATCCAGTCTCATGGCTTTAACTGTAAACTTACATGCTGATGACTCCCAAGTTTCTCTTTCTGGCCTAGACCTTATATCAAACTATCTATTTGACATCTCTATAACTGGATGCCTAATAAACATCTCAAGTTTAAAATTGCTGAAACTGAACTTATAAAATTCTCTCCCCTACCTTTGCAGTTTTCCCCATCTAAGTTAATAGCAATTCCATCCCTCCAGTTACTTACGCCAAAACTTCGGAGTTGTCTTTGACTATTTTTTTCTCCTTTCTCACATTACTTATCTTCCAGGAAAATACTGTTTGGTTTTCCTTTAAAGTATATCTAGAAGTCTTCACTTCTCACAAACCCCCTCCCTCCATTCTCATTCTCTTTGAAACCCACACCGGTGAGGATTTTGCCCCCAACTACTCCACCAAAAATACTCGTCAGAGTCACCAGTGATGTTCTGCAGGTCATCATCTTTCTTTTCAAGAACCTCCTAATGGGTCTCCTTGCTCCAATCCCTGCTCCCCTCATTCTATTTTCAACACAGCAGTCAGAGGTATCCTATTAAAACGTAAGTCAGAGCATATCACTCTGCTCAAAATCCTCCAATGTTTTCCCACCTCATTCTAAGTGCTTGCTCTGACCTATAAGGTCCAATGTGATCTAGTCTCTTGTTACTCAAAGGACAGGCCTCAAACCCAGCAACACTGGCATCACCTGGGAGCTTTTTAGCAACGTAAACTCTATGACCCTACCTTAGACCTTCCTCAACAGAATCTGCATTTTAGTATGATCTCCAGGCAATTTATATGCACATTAATGTTTGAGAAGCACTGATAAAGCCCTCCATTTCCCCTCCCACTTATATAAGCTGAGTCAGCCAGACTGACCCACCTGGCTATTTCTATGCCAAGGCAGAAACACTCAGGCCTCAAGGCTTTTGCATTTGCTGCTCCTTTTGCCTGGAATAATCTTTCCCCCAGAAAACTGCATGCTAGCCACCTTACTTCCTTCAGGTTTTTATTCAAGTCACTTTCTCATTGAATCAAGCCTTTCTAGCCACCCTCTCTAAACTCTTCCTAGCTTTATTTTTTTAATCCATAGTTCTTGTCACTCTCTAATATAGTAGGTATTTTACTTATTTATCCTGTTTATTGTCTGACTTCTCCAGTAGAAACTGAGATCCACAGGGGCTGGGATGTTTGTTTTGATCGTTTCATGACTAGTGCCTAGAACGGTGTCTGGCACGTAGTAAACAGAAAATTTTTATGGAATGAACTGGATTTAGTAACTAGGGAGCCTTTAGAAAAGTCTTGGAGAACAGTTTCATCTGAATACTGAGGTCAGAAGGCATATAGATATTAATGAGGTGAGAAATGAATGTGAGGGAAGGAAACAGAATTACAAGTGTAATCTATTTTTAAAGAGCTCTAAAGAATATTAAAATAATTCATCTTAGAGATTAGTTGTCACTTAAATCTATTGGTAAATTCATTTTCTCTTTAGCAAATAACTTCTAAATATCTAGAAAAGATAAAACTTCAACTGGAACAGAGATTTTCAAGGGAAGGGATGGACTACTAATCCTTTTCTATATTCCTTTACATATTTGTCCAATACCAAAGACAGGAAAAAAAAAAAAGAAAAAAGAAAAAAGGGAACAGAAGATAGTTAAAACCCTTAGGCATCATTAATAAAGAATGATACTAAAAATCTGATCCTAAAAAATAATCTAATCTGTGGGAAAAAATTATTTTAATATCTGTGGCAATTCAAACAGAAAATGCATTTGTTTTTCAAAGCAGGTATTTCCTTATTGGGGACAACATAATTCTCTTAACTGGGAGTCACAAATGTTTGCTAGATCCCACATATTGCTGTACCAGTTCATAGAGATTAGAGCACTGCAAATGACAGCTGAATGGTGATTACAAAGCAGTTTACAGTGGTTCCCATTCTCTTTGCAAAGCCTGACACAAGTACAGGTTCTATTCTTATGACATAAAACTGCCTCTTTAGTACCTCTTACTTTGTCATAGGCTTTGTTTTGAAGCCTATGAGGAGCTCAGTGTCCCAAAGCAGCTGCTTACCCAGTTGTAGCCAGATCATTACTCTCCTTGGAACCATCTTCATCTGCAAAAAGGGGTGGCAGGGTAGAACTAGTCATCAAGCTTTCCATCTCTCTGAAAAGAAGTAAGAATGAAAAAATAATTAATGGCTTAATTACTTCTGGTTCAAGTTCCACTAATTTAAGAGCCAGCCTTCCTTAACTTTATCACATCAGCAGCGGAACATAAAATGACCTAAATATTTATTTTCTTGACTTGGGCACATCAGTATAAACTTTATGGTTAAAGGCCTTTGGACCTGGTCCTATCAACTGATTGGACCAAAAACAGGTTTTAATAACTGGGGCATGGTTTGGAAAATTCCTTTTTATTTATCCAGAATATCTCCAAAAGTATTCTTCATTTACTGTAGAAATTGTTAAGCAGAGTAAATAAGAGGAATTGCAACCCTGAGCAAGTTATTTAATTTCTTTATGTTAGAATTTCACCATCTTAGACATAGACAAAATTGCTGACTTAACCCACAGGATTTTTGTGAGGGGTTAAATTGAAAGAGCTTCATAAACATAGGAAGGCTAAAATGTTAATAAGTACCCTGAGTATTATTATATAAAGAAAGGTATTGTTATTATAGCATTACCAGCTCTCAGTCCCAGATGAATCATCCTTAGATTAAAAGGTGACAAACTGAGCCCTCCAAAAGGAAATAATGCAAAGGAAGTGGAGGATAGAAGGCATATTGATGTGGTTTTGAGTCAAAGAAACCACACTTCCAGGTCAGAAATATGCTCTACATCACCATGATAACCAACAGAAATAGCATGCACCTGGGTACAGGAAACAGCTAAGCTTAATTGAAGAAAACAAACAAATTACAAGAACATGAGGTTATCAGACTGAAAGGAAAATGACAAGGAGAGTAAGTTCATTTAGTATATCACTACAAAGAAAGATTTTTCCCTTTCACCAAGGGCCTCATCTCATATAGCTAAAAGCAGCAGCCTTTCATTCATCATGAAAGTGTTAGTCAAACAAAACGTTCAATAGTGACCCCAAACATAAGCCACTTAAGTGGAATTGCAAACCACTCAAGAAAGAGTGCCTCAATCAACTGGGAGAATTGAGAAGCAAATTATGAGAATTCACTTAGTAGCTCCCTCAGCAGTTATTTCAGGTGCTGCTGCTAAGGAGAGCTGGTGAAAAATAATTAAAAGGAAAGTGCACAAGCCAAAGCAGAGTTAGTATTCTTCCCAGTGAGGTGGAAATTTGAAGAAAATGCAGATGACATTGGCACCATATTCTAAATGTTCAATGAAGTAATTTACTTCCAAAAATGATAACAGTGAAGTTTTTTTAATTCTCGCTTATTTTCTTATTTTCACTACTAAATTTGTTATTTAGTAGAACAAGTTTCATAAATGTGAAAAAACGCATCTCTGAACATGTATTACCCATTAATAGTGCGTAAAGCACAGGAGGAGGAGAGAGAGAGAGAGTCTGTGTGATGGAGAGAGAGAGAAAGGAATTTCATGCTCAACCACAGTAAGGAGTTCATTCCATGTGCAAGGAGGCTTGTTCACCCCTTTTCAGTTTTTTCAAGTTAGCAGGTTAACAAGTGGAATGGCTCTAATGAATGCTGCAAAACTCTATACTAGGTGTTTTGTACAATAATTCTGACTCAAGTGTACTTAAATTTTAATTCACATTATATACAGACTGGATTAGAATCTTGGGCTTAAGGGCTGCTAATACCACCTCACACAAGTGCCAACATTCACTTTACTAAAAGAAAACTAATAAACTAGATACCATTTAGCCTAACTATAACCACGAGCCAACATCCAAACAGCAAGCTGTATACCTCAAAACCTTAAAGGACGTTGGCATCTTTCTAAAAGTCTCCCTAGAAGTTAAGGATCTTTTAAGTTCAGCATTTGGAGCTGTTGGCATCTCTCCCACCCCTCAAAAAAAGATATATTATCTGGTAGGGGATAAATGAAGTGTCTTTCATTCATTATGTCAACATGACCCTCTTCGAGTGGAGTGGTTCCCAGTTATCTTTAGTTATTTCTGAAATGTGGGAAGGCAGCAGGACAACACAACCTTAAGAACAAATAAACAGATTATATAAACAAAGGAAGTTCAGAGAACACTTTTTTTTTCTTTTGTTTTATTCAACCCATATGGCTTCAGATATATTTTCTCCAGTGTTACTAAGTAGTAAGGTCCCCAAGAAATGAGTAATAAAGTGGGTGGATGGTTAAGGGGCCAAGAACAATAAAAGAAGGAAACGAGGAGGAAAAAGTCCAGTGAAACCCAAAGGCTCTAAACTAGTTCAATAATTGAAACACAAAATGATTACCAAGAATGTGGCTGGGATCCTGCAAGAATCAGCTTTCAGATGGTTCTTGATGGGTGATTCAAACTGAATCACAGCTACCAAGCCAATGACTGCCAAAAGCCCTTCAGTGTAGCATTTGTGCCTGGTCCTCTGTCCAAGCACTGAGGTCACACTAAGCTTTGAAATTCTATGCAGAACATTTAAGAAATGTAATGAATGCTGCTCTGGAACAGGGAAGAAGAGAAATATGCACAAAGGCAAAGCACTACACAAGTTCGGTTCTCCATTGCAGAGGGGACACCCAGTGAAGTCCAGTTAGCTTCTATATGGAGGCCTCACAAAATAGTGTTACCTTGAGGCGTGTATTTTGAATGAGGGTTTGGATCTTGGCTTTGGAAATCCAGAAACTCCCTCTGACACTAATCACTTAACGAAAAAAAATTATGGAGTGACAATTAAAAAATTTCAATGATGATTATAAAAATTTTAGTGAGAATTGTATCAAACACACTAATTCTTATGACCAATCCATAAATTCACTCCCTATAATAGTATGGGAAGCCAAATCATAATCAAAATATTGCTTTGGTCAATATAGGGTCAGAACAACAGAAATTAGGTAGAATTTAAGAAATCTTCCTCATTTCGTAAGAAATGTTCTTTAAGAAATGTTTGGTAGGTATGTTATGTTTGTAAATAAAATTAATTTTTTAAAAAAGCCAAAGAAATGTTCCTCACCTAAGACTGTTCTAGTCATCTTTTCCAACAAAGATAATTTCACAAATGAGATTATGTTATTCCAAATGTGTTGGACCTACTGGAAGCATAATTTGTACTCATTTTCTGTGGTTGGCTCTTCTCAAGTGTCCTCTCCTTACTTTACATAGGTTAATCCCACTTCATTAAGTCCTCTCAAGGAGGTGCAGCTTATTCCCTCCCCACCACCCCTTTCCCAATCATATACCTCAGAGTTGAGGTAGGATTTTGCCCTCATTTTCTATATTACAATCCTTATGCAAAACCCTCAGTCCCTTTAAAAAAACATGTCACTTGGCTAAAGTAACCTCCAATTAAAAAATCTCTGATTACTACCTCCTACCATTTCAGCTTTGTCAATGACTCCTACTACAGCTATGCTTTTACTACACAAACCTCTATCCATATTAGGTCGCCTCTTTTCTGTCCAGCTTAGATTCCATGTTTACATTGCAAATATTATTTGTCAACCCTCTCAACTCCATTGCTTTGCTATCCTTCTATACCCTAGCTACAGATTAACTCTGAGTTTTGGCTCATGATGCGTTTGAGAAAAATCACAAATTAAAAGGTGTTACTATAAATTTATGGTATCCAACCTCACCTGGGCCCCAATGCTCTCAGCAATCTTTCTACATGCTCTTAAGATATTTCTTAACTGTCATATCAGCTCTTTCAAAACTTTTCCAACCCACCTCAAATCTAAATCATCGAAACCCTCCATTTTAGCCTCATCATTTCCTATTCCCCATCCCTAACACCAAAAGCCATTCTCAATTGTTTTTTTTTTTGAGATATAAGTCACATACCATAAAATTCATCTTTAAAGTATGCAATTCAGTGTTTTTAAAGTATATTCACATGCTTGTGCAACCATCACTACTATCTAATTCCAGAACATATTCATCATCTCCAAAACAATCCCTGTACTCATTAGCAGTCACTCATCCTTCTCCCCTTCCAGTGCCTGGCAACCACTAATCTCTTTTCTAGCTCTACGGATTTGCCTATTATGGACATTTCATATAAACATAATCATACAGAATGTGGCCTTTGGTGCCTGTCTTCTTTGACTAAGCAGTGTTTTCAAGGTTCAACTACATTGTAGCACGTATCAGTAGTACATTCATTTTTATGGCTGAATAATATTCCATTTATTGATATACCACATTTTGTTTATGTATTCATCAGTTGATAGACATTTAATTGTTCCCACTTTTGGGATATTATGAATAATGTTGCTATGAACACTAAATACCAGGCTCTTATGTGGACATGTACTTTCAATTCTTCAGGGTGTAACTGTGGAATTGTTGGGTCATATGGTAACTGTGTTTAACGTATTGAAGAACTGCCAGTTTTCCAAAGTGGCTGCACCATTCACATTCCCACTAGGGTATGAGGTTTCCTATTTCTCTGCACCCTCACTAACAACTGCTGTTTCCAGTTTTTAATTTATTATAGCCATCTTAGTGGATGTGAAGTTGTATCCCACTGTGGTTTTGATTTGCATTTCCCTAATGAGTAATGATATTGGGCATTTTTTCATGTGTGGGCTATTTGTAAATCTTCTTTGGAGACCTGTCAATTCAAATTCTTTGCCCATTTTAAAATAAGGTTGTCTGTTTTCTTATTGTTGAATTCTAAGAGTTCTTTATATATTCTGGAAACATCAGATATGTGATTTGTATTTCCTTCCATTCTGTGGGTTGGCTGCCTTTTCACTTTCTTGATGGTGTCCACTGAAGCGCTAAAGTTTTAAATTTTGATGTAGTCCAATTTATCTGTTTTTCTTTGGTTACTCATGTTTTAGGTGTATATCTAAGAAACCACTGCCTAACCAAGGTCATGGGGATTTAGTATTATGAGTTTTATAGTCTTAGCTCTTTTATTCAGGTCTTTAATTCATTTAAATTTTGTATATCATGTGAGGTAGGAGTCCAAATTAATTCTTTCGCATGTGTCTATTCAGTTATCTCAGCACCATTTGTTGAAGACTTTTCCCCCACTGAATTGTCTTGGCATTACTAAATCGCTTTCTACTGTCTAAATACACCATATTCTCTCACCTCCTCTACATCTTTTCAAGTGCCATTTTCTGCCTCTGGCTGGAACATATCTTTTAGTATCCCAATTCTTTTGCCTTGTTAATTGCTTACTTATCCTCCAGGACTCACATTGGATGTGTCTTCTTTTAGCATGTTTTTTTAGATCAATCAAGAATGTGCCTAGACGTGGGCAGAAGTGAGGAACGTGGACGCCAAATTTACCTTTTTCACTGTGTAGACAACTCTACAGCCAAGATGGTCAATATACCTAAAACCTGAAGGATTTTCTGTAAGAAATGTGGCATCAGCCTCACAAAGTGACCCAGTATAAGAAGGGCAAGGATTCTCTGTATGCCCAGGGAAAGAGGCACTACGATCGGAAGCAGAGTGGCTATGGAGGGCAGGTGAAGCCAATTTTCTGGAAGAAGGCTAAAACCACAAAGATTTTGCTGAGGCTTGAATGTGTTGAGCCTAACTGCAGATCCGAGAGGATGCTGGCCATTAAGAGATGCAAGCATTTTAAACTGGGAGGAGATAAGAAGAGAAAGGGCCAAGTGATCTATTTCTGAGCTTTGTGGGTTTTCTCCCTTTTAATTTTGAGGGGAAAATACTGAAACTACAGAAACACTACTGTAGGAAAATAAAGTGATATTCCTACTTCAAAACAAACAAACAAACAACGAATGTATCAGGTGCTCCTCCTATGCACTCCTAGAGCATTCTGTACTAAATCCCTCTCATATACTCAACCCACTGTATTATAATTGCCGTTTTTCAACACTAACTATATATTTTTAGGGCAGGGTGAGTACCTTGTTAACCTTTGAGTTCCACCCACTCCGGCCTGATTTTGGACATATTATAGGCGTTCATTAAATATGTATTCGATGAACAAAGCTATGTATTTCACAGCTTCAACATACTATCGCAGCCAGACTTTGCCTCAAGTTTCACCTTACTCCTTAATGGAAGGAAGCTCCTCAAGCATTTACTATCTATGGCTCAGGCAGGTGCTCTTGCAGATGGCCAACTACACTCATTAGGGTATCTTTTCTTATCCCCCCACATTCATTGTTTTTACTTAATTTTCTAGCAGACAATTTACATCCCATACCACCCCTTCCTTTAAGTTAATGTGACAATTTTCCATAATAAACTACTTAAAGAGAAGCTTTGGTCAAGAATGGAATGAAACAGGAAAAAAATTACTGCTGCTATTAAAAAATCAACAGGTTCAACAATTATATTCAAACAAAAGCACCCAAACAATATTTGCACATCACGTGCTCAGTGTTGCTGGCTTTCCTCCCCATCATACAAATGGAAGAGCTGAGGTCAGTTGCAGTTTGTCACGCAAGATCCTGGAGGTTCGCTCAGCTTCACATTATTAAAAGGTTCTGGATAGAAGACTCAGAAGTCTTGAAATCTCAAATTGTCATGGCTCCACTGATGCTAGCAGTGTAAAATTTGTGAAAGTCTTGTTTGTCCATCTCATATATACACACTTTGATGCTATTCTGGTGCACTGTCTCCACTGCGGTCCTTGGTTGTGGCCCTCGTGTCCATGTGGTGGAAGCATCCCATGGCCAAATGTTGGCTGGATGCTCTGTTTTGGAAGGCCTGGTTTGGTGATTAAGGTCAAGCAGCCACTGTCATTGTAGTTAAAGACCTTTGGACAGCAGTCATGGCCAGCAGCTATGATTCTATTCTCAGATATAAATGATACATTTAGGAGTGGCAGGAACTCTATTTTCTGAGTTGAAACCTGAACACTTTTTGAGTCATCAGCAACAGACATGTTGCTGTCATGGCTGACCCATGCAAGGTGGCTCCTACTGGCAGAGACGCTGACCCTGTGGACCCAGCCACCAGTGCAGTGCAACTGGCACCAAACTTTGACATCAGCTGGCCAAAAGGCATCTTGCTGCCCCACAGCAAACTGGCTGGCTTTTCATCCACTTCTTTAACGGAGGCAGAAAACACTCTGCATTTGAAGTCACAAGATCCTGCTGCTAGCAAAACACTGTTGTGATGCTAATCCAAGCTGAGGACCATGGAACAAATAGGCTTTTTAACGTGCTTGCTTACACACCAGTCATTTTCAGACTTGACATAACAAACAGAAATGAGTCGTGCTCCACTTCCCACAGCAGAGCTATTCTCTAGTGGGACCACTTCACAAAAGTGGCTGCATGATTAATTCTCAGGATCACCAGGTTGGCTTCCAGATACCATCTTTCTGACTCCAGACATAGGCATTGTGATCTACCCCCCAAGTGACAATGCAGTCGCTCTTGAGAGCCCAGTCAATATCTGTGACGTGTGCATTGTGCTCCTTGACTCATGGGCTTTCACCCACTGGCTCCCATTCTTACAGATGTGGACTTTGTGGTTATTGGGGCTAAGGGCAATTTGGGTACAATCCCTGTTCCAGGCATGACTGATGTTTGGCTCTAGTAAAAACTGATGCAGAGACATTATTCTCTGTGTTTTCAAAGGGTAGAAAGCTGGGGTCAAGGCAGTCGGACAACCCTGGAGGGGAGTATTCGCCGACTCTGGTCAGCTGATGTGAAAGGGCTCTGGTGGGTGGGGGTGGAGACCAAGACCTGGAGGGAGTGGCTCATTATGTATCTTTTGACTGGATTAACTCCGAGTTTTGGGGAGTCTCAGTTCCTCCTATAAGTATATTCTTAAATACGCTTTCTCCTTCACTACTTGTAAAGAGTGAGATTGTCTTCAACCAATGGAGTCATTCTTCATGCCAACTTTAGTGAAGATGGCTGAGTAATACAAATTCTGTGTTGGAATTTTCAACTTTTCATTTCTCTTAGATATTCAGGTCTGTGCATTTCATCTTAAAATCAATTTTGCTCAAGACTTACTGAAGTGGCTTCAGTCTCTTACCCAGTAAGCAAAGGAAAAAAAATGTGCCAGTTTGTTCATTTATTGAAACACTTATTGAGGCTCTACTAAATGCTAGGCACTATGAATAGGTGCTCGGGATTTAGATATAAATACATTGTCCATATGGATCCTGCCTTCAAGGTACAGAGAGCAAAAGACACAGAAACAGATAATCAGAACAAAACGTAGTGAGTGCAATAACTGAATTACGCAAATATTGTGATAGGATAAAGTTTCCTGGAAGTGCTTCCTGTTTGAGTCTTAAAAGGTAGACTCTGTAAACTGGAACCCACAGGCCAAGTTCAACACACAGACATTTTAAAAAAATTTAGTCTAAAATATATTTTTAAAATATTTGAATAAGTTGCCAATATATAAAAATGGTGGTTACAACAAAAATTCAGTATCTCTGAAATCTGTCAAGACCTACCCTGTATTCAATAAGAGTAATATTTGATTCTGGGTAGTGGCTGTCTCCAGCAGAGTCTCCACCCTGCTCACTTCACTTATTTACCTTACCTGCCTTGTACAGACATATAAGATTGGAATCTCTTATAAGAACAGGAAGTAGTAGGTTCAGCAAAAGGGAAAGGCTGGGGATGGGAGAAGGTATTCTAAGCAGAAAAAGAAAGGGACTTTTGTGATAGACTTTGGGCAAGGCAAGTCTTCTCCATGAATTCTAGAACCTTTCTCCAAGGAATTTTTTTTAGTAAAAAATTTTCTTTTCGCTTCCTTACACTGCCTAAAAATTTCATCAACTAGAGCTAATTAGTTTAACTAGCAATCTCTTTAAAAGCAAAAGCCTTCCAGGAACTCAGACTCCTTCCAACATCAGAGATCCAACAGCACAGAAGGAAGTAAAGTACAAAACCACTCAGCCAGTGTAATCAGTTAACTAATGGTTAACCAAAAAAGTTGATTAAAATGAAGAATCACAGAAAAACAAATTCACTCACCTCAAATATTTTAATTTAAAACATACATTATTAATAATCATCCATTCACAGACCTTCTGATATAAGTCCCAGGCTTTTCCTTTGAGAATTCATCCATTAACTGGAGTTCTGTTTTTCTGAATTAAACTATGTCCTGCCTATAATTTCTAGCTTTAAATTCTTTTAAATACAACAAAAATGTAAAAAACATTTAAAAAGCAATCTGAGTGGCAGATCCTTCAAGAATTTTTTCTCTACAGTATTTTATAATTCTTGTTCATACCTAAATGGCAGCAAATTTTTAAAAAAGGGACTTGTCTTTATTGTGTCTTTTCAAAACATTTCACCCAATTTTCACAAACTTTTTTGTACTATTTGATAGAAGCAATTAAAAAATATATTGTATGTATTATATATTTAATACCATTATATAATTTAATATATTATAATTATATAATTTCTTGTAAATGAGAACTGGTATGATCAGGTTTGGGAATAAATCCAACTGACTTTGATACGCATACTAATCAGCTGGAGCAAGCAAAAGTACAAAGGTTAAGTAGAGTGTTGCCCACCAGCTGTGAACATTTAGCTAGCAGCATTCAGTAGGCTATGGGCATGAATCAATATACTTTAAAGAGGGAATGGAGAATACTGGCTAATCCTACCACGCAGTTAATTGGGGTTCTGTTAAGTGAAATTCAGTTAAGAAATCTTTCACCATAGGTTTTGATATGGAAGAGGCAAAAAGATGAGGATAGTTAATTTGGGAGTAATTAAGTACTTACTTTTTTGTGGGGAGGGGGCTGAGACGGGAAGACAATTAGGATACAAATATAAGGCTTAGGGCTGCTTCAAGAGAAGGGCATGAGGAGGTGTGTTTTGTGGTTGGGTGGAGAGGGCAGGAAATATGGCTCTCTATTCCTCGACTGTAGAGCCCAGGCTATCCAGGCTATTATAATCAAGACTATTATCGATTTTTTAAAAAATGTTGGTATGCTAGCCTAGGAACTAAACTAAGGGGAAATGATTCATTCATTCAACAAATATTTATTGAGTACCTACTATTCAAGGCACTTTTATATACACTGGAGATATGGCAGTGATCAAAACAGGAAAAAAACCCTGCCCAAACGGAGCTCACAGTGTACTAGACAGAGTGACAGAAAACTAGAGAAAATAAGTAAGATGCATAATGTTAGATAGTGATAAGTACTAAGAAAAAAATTAAGCAGGGAGAGAGGTGAGGAAGAGTTGAAAGGAAGGGAGTTACTGTAATTTTAGATACAGAGGCCAGGGAAGGCTTCACTGTTTGGGGGGAAAGACCTGAAGGAGGTGAAGAAGAGAACCCCACATATACCTGGGGAAAGAACAGTCTAAGCAGAGGAAACAACCAATGCAAAAGGAGTATATTTGGTGTGACTGAAGGAAGTCATTATGGTTGGAGCCTAGGAACTAGGGGCAAAAGTAGTAGGAGATGAGGTTTGAGAGCTAACCAGGGGAACCAGATCGTATAAGGTTTTTTAGGTCATAGTAAGAATTTTGGTTTTTACTCTGAGATGGAAGGTTTTGAGTAGATAAGGCATGGAATCTAACATTTTTATATGATAACTTGGGCTGCTGTTTAGGCTGAAGGGTGAAAACAAAATCATTTGGGAAGCTACTGCAGTAATTCGGTTGAAAGATGATGGTAGCTTGAATCAGAGTGGTAGTAGGGGAGGTGATGGGAAGTGCTCAGATTCTTGATATATTTTGAAGGTAGAGTCAATTCTTAAATTCCCAATAATTGAAAAAAAATTAGGAATAGAATATATAAACTGTGGCCTGCTTGTACTTTTAACTGTAGTCTTATAAAACTGTTTAGTGATAAGTGGTAGGCTGTACTAATAATATACCACTTATAGCTTTTCAAAGTTAAATAAATATACATATTTAAATTTCTATTATTTATATGGGGGAAGGAGGGGGGGGGCAAAAAATCTTTGACCACAAAAGAAATAAGCCAGCCTCCATCTAATACACTAATTGTAGATTTTATATTTCAACAACAAACATTTGTTGAGCACATTTACTATGCAGCTAAGATTGTGCTTGTTGTCAAGTGGTATGTAGTTCTGTTTTACAGAATTTTACAATCTGTCCTCCTTGGTCTTGAGACATTGTTCTAAAAAAAACCCAAAAACCCAAAAAAACAATGAGAGGTGGGAAAGAGGCAAGAGTTAGAAACAAACATAAATCTTTCATTCTTCTGAGTGTTTGAAGTTAAAGTTTTACAAATTTTTGAATCGGGTATTTTCTTAAAAATCCTGGTAATGCTAGGTTGTCAAAAGAGACTGGGCACAGTTTAGATTTCCTTTCTAGACAGATGGGTCTTTGTACCTGCTTTTTTTCTCCTCAATGTAACCTTGATAGAGAATTGTTACCATTAGGACATAAAATGTGTAAGGAAGAAACACCCAGAAATAGTAGTTTATATCAGGTGTAAAGCACAGGGATAATACAAAGAAAATAAAAAAGCACTCTGCCAAAGTAAAATTTGTCATTTTATAAGCAGAGTATTGCCTTCTGGAGTCACAGTCCACCAGTTTGGCTTTTCCATGATGCCTGTTGGTCTCAAGTTGCCCTATCCAAGCACTGCTTTTATTATTAGTAAAAAAGGACATGACTGCCTAAGTAAGATAACTTACGGACAAGTGCCAAAACGAAGAGTTAGACAAATCCAGTAAAACTTGGCATTATTTCCTTAGTGTAGAGTAAGTTCCCAAACAATTTCCTGGAGCACCTGTAATCTATGAAGTAGTAAAAAGGTGAGTGTGTATATGTGGGGGCAGGGGGGGGGGTGGGGGACATCTGGAAGAGATACTCCCTCTAGGAGGCCAGGAGATATCTGAAAAGGCATTTTGAAGTTATAATCTACCTTGATATTTGGAAAAAGTAGCAAGCTTGTTTTAATAATACAATGTACATAACGGTAATTCTTGTTTGGCAAAGATGTATACCACCCCCCCTCTCTTCTTGGTGATTCTCATGGACAATCAGAATGGGGGAATTTTATGTTTTCCAAGAGGGGACAGGCTTTAAAAAAAAAAAGCTGAAAAAAAGTGCTTTTCAGAGTTTATTGTATGTCAAGACACTTAGGCATAAAAGATACAGAGGTAAATAAGATTAACCACTAGTTATAATAAATTCACTTAGCTCAGAGTATTTACATGTTTGGAAATTCAAATTCATACCAAAAAGATAGATAAGATTCCTTCCTAGCTCTAGAACAATATGATTCAAGCCTGAAACCTGAGGAAAGCAACATGAGAAGGCAGAAACAACGGTCCCTAGTACCTTGAACCTGGCCAAAACTTACTATTTAACAGTTTTAAGGTAAAGGTCCCTATGGGATCAAGGAACACTGCACCTCTATTTTCTTACATTTTACATTGCGTTTTTCAGCTGAAACCTGGCACTGTGAAACAACACTGCAAAGGACAGGTAGAAAGAATGGTCTTTTCTGTTAGAGGTAATAACTCCCAAGCATTCTGCCCTCTCAAAAGCCAATGAAGACTGCAAATAAGGGATGACATGACATGTTTTGAGAAGGAGTACCAGAGATCATTTAAAAAAATATATAGTGTAATAGAAGAAAACGCATCATGTCAAAGTATTCTTCATTTTAATCAACTGACTGACAAATTCTCTTCTTAGGAAGAATTCCTAAAAGAAAACAGAGGGCTTTGGGTAGCAAATGAATTTCCTCAGTCAAAAGCTGACAAAAATAAAATTTTAGTTGCAGGGAGGCAAAGCAGTTAGTAGACTTCATTACTTTGAACAGTAAAATGAAGAGCAGAGTTTTCCTCACAAAACAAATAGGCACAATTGTATTACAGTTTAAACTAAAAGGAAGAACTTTCAAAACTCAGAATTATTTTGCTGTATTTTGCTTTTGAAACCTAAAAGCTGATAATAATCCAGACTTCAGAAAGATAACAAATACTCACAGAATTCAAATTTGATATGTTTAAAGCTCTGTAAGATACCATACAATATGATAAGGCTTTGCCCTTCATTATAGGGCCTCCACAGACTCCTACCCTACCACGGCAATTCAGACCAAATGGTTAGATGCAATCTTTATAAATTACAGATTTTATGTTTCCTTTATGGTCAAGTGAAACAAAAAACAAGTTTAAAATCATACTAGCTGTAACTCTAACAGAAGAGTAACCAGAACGAATTAAAGCACCTCCAGATTCTTGGTGTTCAGTGTATTTATAAAAATCAGACAAAAAAGTATTTTCAGAGCTGCCTATTGCTGTTCAAAGGCTCATTTAGTTCAGGTAAGGCAAGACTAGGTCCTGGGAGTAAGAATCCACAGAATGATTTGTTTTGCTCTTCTTTCTACATTAAATGCACCCACTTGCCTGTGCTAGCAAGTACTCTGTTGTGAATATAAAAGGATTATTCAAACTCAAACCAAACAGAAATCCACTATAGTACTAAGTTGAGGCATTTTATGATTATCTGCTTTCAATACCCTCATATGTAAAATGGAGCTAATACCTACTCTGTTACCTCAAAGCGATACTGTGAGGATTGAATAAAATATTTATGTGCTTTGCAAACAATAAAAGACCACGAAAGCCATTTTTGTTAATTTTTTTAGTTTCAATGAAACATTTATGAGAAAGTATATTACAGAGATTACAATTATATTAAAAGAACAGATATATAAGAAAAAAGACTGGAAGGAAATATAAAAATTCTCAAAGCACTCATGTTATGGTGGTGGAATTAGGAGTAATTACTCTCAGTCTTTGTTTTAACCCAACTTTCTGTAATATGCTTATGTTACTTCAAAGAAAAGTGTCATCAAGAATCACAGACTTTTTTTTTTTTTTTTTTTTTTTAAATCATCATTTTATTGAGATATATTCACATACCACGCAGTCATACAAAACAAATTGTACTTTCAATTGAAGAATCACAGACTTTTAAAAATTAAATTTTAACTTCACATGTAATAAATAAAATGAATGCATTCTCTTCTTTTAAAAATTAGAATACTATACATAGATCTAAACTTGTCTTTGACCAGCCTCTGTCCACCCATCTACCACTCTCCAGAAAAAACACCTGTTAGAGGTGTTTCTGGCTTAGTGCTGAAAGGAGGCTTTGCTAAAAAGATCATTTCTAGTGATATTCTCTCTCTGTTTCTCTCTCTATGTCTCAAAAATCAGAATTAACCCTATAGGGCAGAGAAGAGTGAGCATATCTCTCAGGGAGAGTACGCAGACACAGTTTATAAACCTCATATTGTATATCAGATTCATCTAAATTATACATTCAATTTTATAATAGTAGTGTTTTCAATAGCCAGGGTTTATTTTGTTTATTTTAAATTATGGGAGACAAGAGAAAGTATTATATAACTACAAACCACTAACATTTATTCGCATGAGTGCAATACCACATACTACAGATGAGGGTCATCTTCCTCACAGATGATGACTGTTACAAATTGTTATACGGAGGAAAACAGAAGTGTTATACTCCTTCCCTCCTTATCCACTGTACAGTACTAAATCCCTAGAATGAGAAATTCCTATTGGTTAGAAAAATATGGTTAATTCAATTTATATCCTGTAACACTCTAAACAAAATTACATGAAAACACACTGCAATTATTAATTACAAAAAACACCATTTAATTATGGGAAAACAGACCATGGCCATTAGTTCAATATGGCTTGGCATTTCCTTAAAAGGTTTAATTTTGAAAATTACAATACATGTGAAGTTGATAAATGTATATTTTTGGGTCACTGCTGGGGAAAATAACTAGATTTTTAGAAATAAGATGTTATTTTACTTCTTGCTAATATACTTTAATGTTACCTCAAACCTAATACACCTGGGTTCATTTCTAATTCCACTGTCAACTCTCTGCCTTCAGAAATTTGACTCCAAATGTGGCTTGGATGAAAAAGTAAAGTTATTGGTACTCTTATGCCCATCATTACAATGCTTTCTACAGAAGCATCTTCTCTGGAGGCATTTATTCTTATTACAAATTCTGTCCAAGTATCTAGTTTGACTCTGGGTGTTTAATAAAGTTAGAATATTTAAGAGACAAAATTATAACCAAGAGCTCTGAACTGAAGTCAGGAAGTCTGGTTCTCAATTCATAGGAATACATTAAAAATTCTATATAAAATCACAACCTTGAACATCTACACACACACAAATGCCATGAATGGTGTGCATTCTAAGTTTTTCTGTTAATATTTATTTGTTATGTGGAAGGGAATAGTTGTTAATGTTGAAGGCTCTGGGGTTAGACTGCCTGAATTCAAATCTTGTTTTTTATTTATTAGCTGTGGAACCTTGGGCAAGTAACTTAATATCTCTGAATTTCTCATCTGTAAATGAGGATAATAATACTTATGTAAGAATTTTTGAAGAATTAATCCACATAAAGCAGGTAGTATGGTGTCCATCACATGGTAAGAGTCTATAATAGTTTCCTATGGCTGCCACAACAGTTACCCAAAACTGCACCCAACAAAAATTTATTCCATACATTTCTGGAGGCTAGAACTCTGAAATCAAGGTGTTCGCAGAGCTATGTTCAATCTGAAGGCCCTAGGGAAGAATCCTCCCTTGCCTCTTCCTAGCTTCTGGTGGCTCCTGGCAATCCCTGGCATCCCTTGGCTGATAGATGCATCACTCTGATTTCTGCCTCTGTCTTCTTCAGTATGTCTCTGGGTGTCCTCTCCCTTTCCTATGAGGACACCAGTCATTGGCTTTAGGGCCCACCCAAGATCAGTATGACTGCATCTTAACTGATTACATCTGCAATGACCTTATTTCCAAATAAATTCACTTTCTGAGGCTCTAGGTGGACATGAATTTTGGAGGGACACTATTTCATCCCACTACAGAGCCTAATAACAGCAATGATATCAATAAGAGCAGCAAACATTTTTTGAGTATTTACTAAGTGCCGGGCACTACTCTAAGAGTTTTACATGTATTATCCCATTTAATCCTCACAAGTACCATATTAGGTAGATATTATCCTAGTCTTAACTATCTTATAGTGAGCAAACTGATCCCGGTTAAGTAACCTGCCCAAGTTTGCTGTGACAGTCATTATGGCTATTCACAAATATTTTTAATTCTCCATTCAGGAATGTAGTAGGACTGAACTTTCTCACTATCTCTGAGATTAGACCTAGCCCATGTAACTCAATTGGCCAATGAATGTGAGTGGTATGATTCTTTTGGGCAGAAGCTTTAAGAATCCATAAGCAATTCACCATGTTCCTTTCCCCCACATGCAGTCATCATGGAAGCACATATTAAGACAGATTTTCTATTGGCCTGGTTGCCTAAGTAAACACAAATTACATAGTCCTCTACTGACCCACTCTGGACATGCAGCACGAGAGAAAAAAAAAAGTCACTGAGGTTTTGAGATGGTTCATTACCACAGCAATAACCTAGCTGAAAACAACGATAAACTGTAGTTCACTAAAATTAAGAACATCTGTTCCTCAAAAGATCCCATTAAAAGAGTGAAAAGGCAAACCATAGACTGGGAAGTGATATTTGTAATACATATATCTAGAATGACTCATATCCAGAGTACATAAAAAACTCTTGCAAATGAGTAAAATAAAGATAAATGACCAACTGAAAAAAAAGGCTAAGTATAAAACAGGTACTTCATAAAAGCGGCTATACAAATGATCAATAACCACATGAAAGAGATACTACTAAATACCACTGGAATGGTTAAAATTGAAAAAGACTGACAATACAGTGTTGGCAAGGAAGGATAAGGAAGAACTGAAATTCTCAAATGTTGCTGATGGGAGTATAAATTGGTACAACCACTTTGGAAAACTGTTTGGCAATACTTGCTAAAATATCCCTAACCTATTAACCAGCAATCCATTCCTAATAATATATCCCAGAAAAATGACTGCGTATGTCTACCAGGAGACATGTATAACAATGTTCATAGCAGCTTTATTATTTAAAGGAACCAAACCAAATGTCCATCAACAGTAGAACAGATACATTACAATATATTCCTACAGCTGGATCGATGGAATACTACACAGTTTGATGTACTACTTCATGCAGCACGGATGAATGTCATGGACATAATGACGAGCAAAAGAAGCCAGGCCCATGAGAGTAAATATTCTGTGAATCCACTTATATTAAGTTCAAGATTTATGGTGACATAAATCAGAATAGTAGTTATCTTTGGTGATGGAGGGAAGGTACGAGTGGAGAGCTTCCTGGAATGCTGTAAGAATTCACAGGTACTTATAGAAACAAAAATTCATTGACCTGTCCATTTAAGACTTGTACACTTTACTGTATATACCCCCCCCCCAGGAAAACAAAACAAAACAAAAAACAGTGGTTTAGATAAAAAATCCAGGATTGGAAGGTCCCATAAAGGTCACTGAGTCCACCCACACAAACAAGATTCAGTCTCCAACCTTAATATCTTTCTTAGAGATGTCTTCTCCCATTTCTGAATAGCTCTGATCACTAGGTTTTTCTTTACAATGAACTCCAAACCTATTCCTAAAGAGTTTCCATCCTTGAGAGTTCTCATTCTACCCTTCTGGGGACATATCAACAAGTGTGCTCCTTCTTCCAAATCATAACCCCTCAACTATCTAAAGACTTATCTGATGACTGCTGAGACTCCCTTCAGATCTAAAAATTCTAGGATTTTATATTTCTGTTAGTTCACATTTCTTTCATTTGCCTTTCTCTATTCTTCTGCTGAACTGTACTCTTTCAGCTTAAGTATTCTAAGTACTTCTGAGTAGAAAACTAGTCTGTAGATTGTTACCCAAAATAAGAATTTTAAAAGTATGTCAATATTTACAGTATATAGCTGGCTGCATCTGTATTCTTATGAGAGCAGGAACATCAATGCTTAACACATTGGAATATCAGAAGCTCCTCATTAAAGGTATCTAGCTCATTTTGATGTGGAGATTGCTTAATGTGGAGATTGTTAAATATTTAGACTGGAAGATGAGAAAGGTACTTCTTAGACACACAATAAGTTGAATCAATGATGATCATTTTGACCTAGACATTGGGAATAAGGATGACCATATGAAAAGGACTGGTTATGCCTAGAGTTGTAAATCATTATAGACTTCATGGCAAACAGACGAGCACTTCCATAACCTTAAAAAGCCAACTGAAAAATTCATGGAATTGTATATTTTAAGGCATTCAGTCTCCACAGAGTCAAAGTTTAGGAGATAAATGTAAAAGCAGAATGAGATTTTCTCACACTCAAGATGATGTGTGTTAGAGTACATTCAGGTTTTGTGTTTAAAAGCCAATTCGTAACAGTTTGCCCATACTGTCACTTCATAACTACGACTGCCATTTTACTGATATAGCCTCATATTCTTACTGTTTTGAACTTTACTGAACACACTAGAACAATTATCAGAGAAAGAATTAACTTCAGATTATCTGCAACATGAATTATACAAAGTAAATCTTGATTTTAAATATAGAATATATTCATTTCATTTCGTGGCTGTGCTCTCCAAGAGAAAAGGTGCCATGAAAGTGATGGGTTCTATGGAGATGGCATAGACATATGGACTGATAAAATGCTTGAAGACAATGTAGGACATATATCAGATTGCACCAGGGAAATCCTACATACATCTAAATAATCTCATCAACAATTCTTAACTGCAGCTTTTTGCTGCACACTGTTCAATGATGCCTTGATTTACAAAGTAAAAAAGTAAATGTGGGAGGACATCTGACTGAGTTTAGCATTTATTTGACAGCATAGTATCAAACTTTTCTCAGCTCCCCTAGAGCTACTGGCTGTCTCCTTTTATTCATTTAGCACTTGGCACTTAACCTCTATTTAAGGAAGAAATTTATAAATTATATAAATAAGATTACAGGAATCTTATTTATTACTTTGGGTTGTAATTTCTTGTGTAAGTACCTGTCTTCTCCATGGAAGACACCATGCTGTGGATACCTCTCTAGGACTTTGATTCACTTACTATCATTTTAACCTCTTCTGCAACAATGACTATACTTTTTCCTTCAGATATAAAGGATAATCTTCTCCTAAAAAAGAAAAAAACAAAAGCAGAACTCAACAAAACCCTCTGTTAATTTCTATGTTCTCTTCTACCAATTGCCTATTCAATTACCTTCATAACCAAGCTTCTTGAAAGATCATACTAGTCAGTCTTGCTAACTACTCATTCTGACCCACAGTAAACTGGTTTCCATCCCTAACTCATTCTATTGATTGCACTCTGTTTTAGTTTCCTTGCTGCTAAAAGAAATACCATGCAATGAATTGGCTTAATAACAGGAATTTATTGGCTCACAGTTTCAGAGGCTAGAAGGTTTGCTTTCTCTTGGGGTTGGTATGATTTGGCTGGCAAGCAATCTTTGGCGTTCCCTGGCTTTTCTGTCACATGGCAATGCACATGGTGGCATCTTCTCCTTCCTCTTCTGGGTTCCCCTGACTTCCAGCTTCTGGCTGTTCTCTGCAGCTTGTCTCTTTCACTCTGCTTATAAAGGACTCCAGTAATCCAATTAATGCCTAATTTTATTTAGTTGGGCCACAACTTAACTGAAATAACATCTTGAAGAGATCATATTTACAATGTGTCCATATCCACAGAATGTGGACCAAGTTAATCTACCAGATTTTCAAAGATACCATAACCTCAAAATTGCTAATTTCAACATTTAAAAAAATCTTCACCCAAACTGGTTTTTAACTGGTATTTGAGTAATATTTTCGTCTTCAAATTCTTCTCCCATTGTTTCCTGTATACCATCCTCTTATTTTTTTTCCCCATCTCTTTAGTCATTCCTTCAGCTTTTGGCCCTCTTCTTTCTCTACATGTTTTCCTAGTGCTCTCTCTCAGTTCCAGTGTTTCAACAATCACATATACTTATAATGATACCTAACTTAACCTCTTTTAAATTTCAGGCTTATATCTCAAACTGCTTAAAGGATATCTTCCTTTGGTGTGCCATAAGCAACTCAAATTTATCATGTTAAAAATTGAATCCCTAATTTTCTCCCCAAATTCTGTTTTATCACCCATATTCTTTATGTCAGTTTAGGGTACTCTACTCTCTCACTCAGAATAAAAACCTGGGAGTACTTTTTAACATTTCCCCTGCTCTTTTTCCCATACTCAATCTCCCACTAAACCTAGTTGAATCTATGCTCCTTCTTCTATGTTCCCATTAATTACGTTGTCAGTTTAAGCCTTTATTTTTCTTGCTCTGATTACTCCAATAACCTCTAAACTGTCCTTCCTGCCCCCAATATGTCTCCATACAGCTGCCAGAGTGATCATTCTAAAACATAAATCTAATTAAGCATGCTATTCCTTACTTAAAATCATCCAAGAGGCTACCCACTGCCTTCAGGTGATTTTTACTTTTTCCTTTTAAACTTCTCTGTATTGTTTGAATGTTTTACAAAAATAAAATACATAATTTTATCATTAGAATAAACAATAATGCTTGTCCCCCATAATAGTGAATGACCACTTTTAAACCAGTTTTGGGGTCAGGAAAAGGAATCTTGACATGTTTAAATGAAACAGAACATGAAAAATTTGTATTAAAAAAAAAACCAACAACTAATCTTCCTCACACAACTGAATTTTCATCTTTGGTAAATATCCTCAATTCGTTCTTGCATGAAACATCTTACAAATATCTTTACCCCTTTGGGGAGTAGAATCCAGCTGACTTGCTAATAAAACTGTTATTAAAGTCAATAAATACTCAATAAAAAAAATGCAGCCCTGCCCTACTCTTCTTTTTAAGTAAAGAACAATAAAAATATATCATATAGCAGATGTTCAGGAAGTAACACAATTATTAAGAAGTGATGAAAAAAACGAATACCATAAGATCTAATGCTCAATTTATATAACTACTTATGATGGAGCTTACTCAACTTTCAAACTAGGAAGATTATTTTCCAGTATCATATTTAAACACATTGTTTAAATCTTCAAATTAACAGGTTATAAGATAGATTTATTTCTATTCTCTCCCATAAGCCTTTTAATTATGGTATCTATCTTTTCTCCAATACATTTCTGTTATGATCAACTCCAAAACCTCTTGAGAGTGAATGCCATTCAGTGCTTTATACATGCATTACAAAGTAAGGTAGGAGAAGCCATGAAATCCCATGGTGCCAGTAAAATTTCAATCTTCTTTCCATTGACTTTCAAATCACGTCAGCACAATTGTTGTGAAATAGGTTATAAGTTTTGGGTGATGTGATTTGCTTAAAAGACAAAGAGAGCAGAGTATAGAGCAGATCATAGTAAAGTAAGTTCATACCTGTAGCTAGAACTTATCTGTTATTATGCAAATCTATTAAGTACTCAAACAATACACATGAAGCCCACCTGAGTGTTGCACCACACTAGGTTAAACACATACACTCCCTACCCTCTAAGGGGGTACGGTTTGAAAAGAAAATTAACAGTTTAAGTACTTTGTAGGAAAAAAGTCCTCACAATCGTCTAAGAGTCTCCCTGAGTACTTCTTTGTTGCTCAGATGTGGCCCTCTCTCTCCAGCTAGTCCAACTCAGTGGGTGAACTCACTGCCCTCCCCTGTACATGGGACCTGACTCCCAGGGGTATAAATCTCCCTGGAAACGCAGGATATAACTCCCGGGGATTAATCTGGACCCGGCATCGTGGGATTGAGAATATCTTCTTGACCAAAAGGGGGATGCAAAATGAGACAAAATAGTTTCAGTGGCTGAGAGATTTCAAATGGAGTTGAGAGGTCACTCTGGTGGACGTTCTTATGCACTATATAGATAACACCTCTTAGGTTTTAATGTATTGGAATAGCTAGAAGTAAATACCTGAAACTACCAAACTCCAACCCAGTAATCTGGACTCCTGAAGACAATTATATAATAATGTAGATTACAAGAGGTGATAGTGTGATTGTGGAAACCTTGTGGATCACATTCCCTTTATCTAGCGTATGGATGGATAAGTAGAAAAATGGGGATTAAAAACTAAATGACAAATAGGGTGGGATCGGGGGGATGGTTTGGGTGTTCTGTTTTTACTTTTATTTTTTATTCTTATTCTTATTCTTTCTGATGTAAGGAAAATGTTCAGAAATAGATTGTGGTGATAACTATATGATCATACTGTGAACATTTGATTGTACACCATGGATGATCGTATGGTATGTGAATATATTTCAATAAAACTGAATTAAAAAAAAAAAAGTCCTCACAATCATTATACTCTACTCACTACTTTCCAAAACAGTTCATAAAATTATGCACTACTAAAAGGAGAGGCTAGGCCTCCCTGTATTTGTGCCTAAGAGTCTCCTCCTGAATGCCTCTTTGTTGCTCAGATGTGGCCCTCTCTCTCTGGCTAAGCCAACTTGAAAGGTGAAATCACTGCCCTCCCCCCTACGTGGGATCAGACACCCAGGGAAGTGAATCTCCCTGGCAACGTGGAATATGACTCCCAGGGAGGAATGTAGACCTGGCACCGTGGGACGGAGAACATCTTCTTGACCAAAAGGGGGATGTGAAAGGAAATGAAATAAGCTTCAGTGGCAGAGAGATTCCAAAAGGAGCCGAGAGGTCACTCTGGTGGGCACTCTTATGCACACTTTAGACAACCCTTTTTAGGTTCTAAAGAATTGGGGTAGCTGGTGGTGGATACCTGAAACTATCAAACTACAACCCAGAACCCATGAATCTCGAAGACAGTTGTATAAAAATGTAGCTTATGAGGGGTGACAATGGGATTGGGAAAGCCATAAGGACCAAACACCACTTTGTCTAGTTTATGGATGGATGTGTAGAAAAGTAGGGGAGGGAAACAGACAGACAAAGGTACCCAGTGTTCTTTTTTACTTCAATTGCTCTTTTTCACTCTAATTATTATTCTTGTTATTTTTGTGTGTATGCTAATGAAGGTGTCAGGGATTGATTTAGGTGATGAATGTACAACTATGTAATGGTACTGTAAACAATCGAAAGTACAATTTGTTTTGTATGACTGCGTGGTATGTGAATATATCTCAATAAAATGATGATTTAAAAAAAAAAAAAAAAAATTATGCACTACTAAACCTAAATTCACCTGCCCTACTTAAAAAAGTGTTCTGAATTTCGATCTTTGAACTCAAGCTGCCTGTTTTATGTTGATCAACTGTTAACTAATAGGATATTACCCTTGACATATAAAAATGCTGCTTCATTACTGACTAGGAATTTTCTATTCTATAATAAAAAGACACAATCATACAAATTCATCCTTAGTCTTCCACCTAAACCCTTGGGGTGACAATATTCACCTAAAGGGCAGCATTGAAGGGTAGGATACAAATAGAGACCATTTCTAACCCTAAATACACAATAGACATTAAGCTACAAACAAAAATTAAGTTGCAGTTTTGAGCGTGATAAGGTCTCACTTATCTAAGTAAACATTAAACTCTTTACAGGAAAACAATTCTCTCCATGCTGACATAGGTACAGAAGGGAAGGACTGTAAACAATACATTTACTCTTTGCCAGTGATGGTGTTGCTGGACACAATTCCTAAACAAGTAAGAGAAGACACATTATTAGTAAAGACTGAAAGCTAGAAAGACAGAGTTGACCCAAATCCTTCCTGGTACAATATATGAATCTATTAACTTCCCTCACTATCATGTATTGCTAGAGAAAGATTCTAATTAAACGCCAGGGAGAAGAAATCTGTTAATCAGAATTTTGCAAGTAGTGCATTTTGCTAGGATATAAATGGCTAGCAGCTAAAACTGTCTTTCTGGCAAAATAAAGCTGCTCTTTCTCCCTTTTAGAAATAAATATAAAAACCACTCCACTGTATTTATTTAATATAGTCCCTAAATTGGCAATTAGCTTGAGAAGACTGTTTTTATATATGGCTGACAGTTTCCTGTAGTTAACCCCCTATAACAATGATGCAGTATATTTGCATATTATAGCAGTACTATAGAAAGAACTTTGATATTCCTCATATTCTTGCACTTGCTCTAGAGTCAGTGATCTACATTTTAAAAACTGAAAAAAAAAAGGAGCCTGCAACAGCAACCAGAAGATTATGAAATTCAGAAACTTATTTAGTCATACCCCGCAGCAGACATTTATAAACTCTTATGAGCTCCCAATTTTATTGACCTGAGAACAATTATGAGTCTCTGGTAAACCTGTAAATATCAATAAATAGATGAAAATTTAAAAATTATTTCACTCAGAGAAAATAAAATTTTGCTAAAGGTAGAATACATTAATACTATAGTTAGAAACTTGGCCTTTTCTAAGCCTTCAAAATTCCCATTCTTCTTGTTCCACCCCTTCACCACCAGGGCTCTGAACCTGCTAACATGCATTAAACATTTAGTATATATTTTCAGTTCACAGAATTCTAAGCATGCTATATGGACTTTGGGAATAAACAAGAATACCTTGTTTATTAAATATTAAGAAATTTGATAAATCTCTATAATATTTCCTCCCAAAATGAAATTTATGTGGTCTGAAATTGGTAGTAAGCAGGCATTTTTTTCCATGTGTTTCAGAAATGTTAATGGCCTGAAAACAGTTTCAAATTGTTGGACTTATAATATTCTATCAAACATAAAATTAAGCATCTCATTTTACTGAAATCAGCTTTCAAAACAATCATTTAATTAAAAACTAGGTCTAAGATGAAGAAAGCCAACTCAAACTCTCTAAGAAAACATGGAATATTTTGTATTAACAAATCATAATAGCTCTATATATATTATAAAATATATATGAAGACATTAGTATTGTGAAATGTGGTCATTTTGCCTTATTCTGATCAAAAGACATCATATAGTTACTGTGGGAGTATAATGGCATATCTACACAACTAAAACAGCTAATAATCTTTATGTAAACAATACCATAAATCTCTGTAGCAAACAAATGCAATTAGACTACCCTTCTTTTGAAGAACACAAATGTTTAAAAGAAAATTTGAGTTTTAGAAAACAAGGCAAGTTCTTTGGCTAAAACTGCCACTGAGAACTCTCTGCCTCTTTTTACAAGAACTCCTATCTGAAAAATGGGACAGGTGTGGTTCCTCTGTGGGCCTAAGTAAAATTTGCCTGCCACTGCCAGATTAGTGTAACATATAAAATATACATTATTGAGAAGACTAATAATAAAAAATCGTCTCCAGGACATTACAATGATTACCCGGTGCCTTTCTCCTAGAACAACTTGGAAGAAATAAAGCACCAAATTGGAGGAAACAAGCAACCTCTCATGCTCCCAGGTTACAGGACACACTTATAAAATGATTCCCTACCTATAGTTTATCTAAAGTGGCATGTTACATTTCTTTCATACATGATATAGGTACTAAACATATAATATATATCAGGTACTCTGTTAAGACACAGGGAATACAATGGTGAACAAGTTGTCTCTGCACTTATGAAAATTACAGTTTGAGGCGAAGGACAATAACCAAAATATGCCAGTAAATAAATGTAAAATTGTGAAAAATGCTATGAAGGAAAAGAACAGAAAGCTACAGAATAACAGTGGGAGATATAATTAAGATTGGGGGACTCTCTGAATGAAGTAACACATGAACTGAGGGCTGAATGTTACATAGGTGCACTCCACACCGAGGAACTAGCTTACTAGGTCTTGAGGTGAAAAAGAACTAGATGTTTTGGAGGAAGTGAAAGAAGGCTAGTGGGGTCGAGAAAAATGAGTAAGAAAGGAGAATGAAGAGAGGTAGACAGCAACCAAATCTTGCAGAGACTAAGATGGGCTATGTTAAAGATCTGGCTTTTCCCCAAAGTAGACAGCAAACTTAATAGGAGCTTTAAGGAGGGGCATGAAGTGATACTTGTTTTTTTTAAGACCATTCAGACTTCTGTGTAAAGAAGAATGATCGAGAAAGACTAGTTGGAAGGCAACTACAACTGCCCACCACAGCATGATGGTTGCTTAGAATAGGGGAGTGCAGTGGAGATGTAGTAAAGAGGGTGGATTTGAGATATATTTATGAGTTTGAATCAACAATCTTGTAGTGGTCTGGATGGGGGTGTTTGTGAGGTAGTTAGTAGTCTCAGGAATGATCCCAAAATTTCTAACTTGAGAATTAGTAGACAGATATTCTGTTCATGAAGATAAGGAAGACTGGAGATGTAGAAAATTTAAAGAAATGATCAAGAGTTTGATTGGACATGCTCATTTAAGATGTCTTTGAGACAAAATGTCATGTTGGAGGCTAGATATAGGAGTTACAGGAGAATATTGTTCACAATATCATTTTACATTTTTAGTATCTGCAGAATCTGTAGAGAAATGTAGACCTCTTTTCATTCCTTTTTTTTTGATAGTTTTCTATTGTACACGTGTTTTCCATTTCATTAATTTCTCTTTATCATTTCCTTTCTTCTACTTACGTTGGGTTTAATTTGCTGATCTTTTTCTAACTTCTTGAGATAGCTACTCAGATCACAGATTTTTGACTTTTTCTTTTCTAATATATGCATTTAAGGATGTATCTTCCCATCAAGGATAGCTTTAGCTGATTCAAACGTATTTTGATATGTAGTATTTTCATTACTATTCTACTGCAAATATATTCTAATTTCCATTGTGATTTATCTTTTGATCAATGGGTTATTAAAAAATATTGTTACACCAAACATTTGGGGGTTTGCTAGTTATTGTTTTATAACCCATTTCTAGCTCAATTTTACTGTGGTTATGGGTGAAATTTGGTGAGATAATATATTTTGGTATAAGTTCCCTGTGAATTTGAAAAAAAAAAGTATACTCTGCTCTTGTTGCAGTACTCTATAAATGTCAATTAGGTCAAGTTTGTTCATTGTTCAGATTTATATCCTTATTGACCTGCCTTGTTGTATTAGTCATTGAAAAAGACGTGTTAAGCAATTTTGCTATAATTGTAGCTTCATTTTTCCTTTTGATTCTGTCAAATTTTGCTTTATATCTTTGGAACTAAGTTATCAAATGCATATCAACTTATAATTCTTATATTTTCCTTGTAGAAAGACCTTTTATAGTTATGAAATATTTATTCAACTTGTAGTCATTCTTCTTACATTCAATTCTACTTGGTATTATTAGTATAGTATATATCCCATCTTTTGTTTAGTGTTTGCAAGACATATCTTTTCCAATCTTTTACTTTCAAGCTTTCTCCATTCTTACTTTTATGGTATGCTTTTTGTAAACTGTACACAGCTGGATTAAAAAAAATCAATCTGACAATCTTTGTGTTTTAATTGGATTTTTGATAAAATTTGGTTTCTATTTACCAATATATATTTTTCTGTCAGTCCCACCTGTTATATGTCCTTTTCTTTTATTTTCTTTCTTTTAGATTTAATCCAGTTTATTCATTCTGTTTTCTCCTCCCTTTTAGCAGGTTAAGTGTACATTCTTTTAATGGTTATACAAGAGGTCACAACATGAGCCACTGATTTATTTCAGTCAATAAAAAATTAGTAATTTTACCACTTCCCAGGCAATGCTAAATATCTTGATATATTTTATCTTCATTTACAGCAATCCCACCTTTTGTGTTATTGTTGTTATGCACTTTAATTCTACATATTCCTAAAAACCCTCAAGAGAATGAGAAGTTTTGAGACACGGTGCAACTTAGAAGAAATTTGAAAACATTATGCTCAGTGAAATAAGCAAGACATGAAGGACAAATATTGAATGATGTCATTAATAAGAGATAACTGGAAATAGTAAATCTGCAAGGACAGAAGGTAGATTAGAGGTTACCAGGGGATGGGGGTGTATATGCTTGGTGGCTATGGAGTGTGTGTAAATAAAATTAATAAAAATTTAAACAAACAGAAAAATTATTATTATTGTTTTGTACAGTCCATGATAATCTAACTTTATCCATGTATTTATACTTTCTGTTGTTTTTCATTCTGTCCCTGAATTTTCAGGTTTCCATCTGGAATCATTTTTTTTTCTGCTTGAAAAATTACCAATTTTTTTTGCATGATTGCTATTTGTTTTTTAATAGGGTCTACACAAAATAAATTGCTTTAGTTATTTTATCTGTCTGGAAATACTTCAATGTTTCATTCAATTTCAACCAAGTTTTTGCTGGGAAGAGAATTCTAGATTGGCAGTTATTTTCTTTTAGCACTTTAAAGACTGTACTCTAGACCCCACTGTTTCTGTTAAGGAGTCAGGTATTGGTCTTATCATTGTTCCTTTGGAGATGATGTATCTTTTTTCTTCTGGCTACTTCCCAGATTTCTTCTTTGTCCTTGTTTTTCATCAATTTTACTATGATGTGTCTAGGTGTGGAATAACTTACTTTTATTCTGCTTGGGGTTTGCTGTACTTTTCAAATCCATGGCTTGATGTCTTTCATTAGTTTGGGAAAATACTCAGCTGTTACACGAATGTTAGACTTTTTTCATTGTTTCTCAGTCTCTGTCTGGGTTTAATACTGCTGCTGAAACACACTACCATAAGCTTAATGGCTTAAAAGAAACACAAATTAGTTTTCTTACAGATCTGGACATCAGAAGTCTAAAATGGTAGACAGGCTGCATTCCTTCTGGAGGCTCTGGGGGAGAATCTGTTTCCTTGGCTTTTCCAGCTTCTAGAGGTCACCTACATACTTTGGCTTGTGACCTCTTCCTCCATCTTCAAAACCAACAGTGCAGCATCTTCTCTCCTCTTTGACCTCAGCTTCTGTCCGTACATATTCTCGATATAGCTCTGATCCTCTTGCCTCTGTGTAAGGACCCTTGTGATTAAATAGGATCATCTGGATGATCCAGGATAATTTCCCCATCTCAAGATCCTTAAGTTAATAACATTTGCAAAGTCCCTTCTGCTATGTAGGGGTAACGTATCTGCAGTTCCAGGGATTTGGATGTGGACATCTTTCAGGGGCCATTATTCAGCCTGACACAGTCTCTTATGCTCTTTCCTGCCTTTTCCTTCCTTTTTCCTATCCATTCTTCAGTCTGGGTATTTTCTATTGCTCTATCTTCTGATGCATGAATCCTCTCCTTTGCTGTGTTGAATCTCCTGTTAAACACATCTATTATGTTTTTTATTTCAGTTATTGTATTCTTCAGTTTCCAGAATTTCCAAATGATATTTAAAAGTAGATTCGTCCACTCTGCGCGTGGCGCGCACGTTCCCTGCAGCGGCGTGGATCTGGCAGTGGAACCCGCAGTGGACTGGGGCCCCTCTCTCCCCGGAGTCTCCTGCGGGTCCCTCCAGAGAGCCCCAGGCAGCGCGTCCTCAGCTGGGAGTCGGGAAACCGCCCTGTCTGAGCCAGCTGCGTCAGCCGTGGGGCCAGCCCCAGGACCGCTCGCTCATCCTCCGAGGGCTTGGGAGCGCCCACTGCGTCCGGTCTCCAGAGAAGTCATAGTCCGCTGGTTTAAGGAGGAGCAGCTGCCTCACCGAGCCGGCTTCGAGAGGAACACCAAATCCAATGCCTCCTGGTTCCATGGAATTATTAGCCGAGAAGATGCAGAAGATCTCCTCGAGAACATGACTGAGGGAGCATTTCTTGTCCGGGTCAGTGATAAAATCTGGGGTTACACCCTCTCCTACCGCCTGCAGAAGGGGTTCAAGCACTTTCTTGTGGATGCCTCGGGGGATTTTTACAGCTTCCTGGGAGTGGACCCCAATCGCCATGCAACGCTCACAGATCTCATTGATTTCCACAAGGAGGAAATTATCACCGTTTCAGGGGGAGAGTTGCTGCAGGAACCCTGTGGACAGAGGGACAGCCCACCAGACTACCATCTGTTGTTTGAATGATATTTTTCTCCTTATCAATTGGACTTCTTTGGGCATCCTTTTTTTTTTAAATACATTTTTTATTGTGAAATTTAACATATATACAGAACTGTGATAACTTTCAAAGTATGTTTTAACAAGGAGTTAGAGAGCAAATTTCAAAGAATATTATGGGTTACGGTTCCACAATTTCAGTTATTTTCTTATTGTGATATATAGCATATATACAGAAAAGAGATAACTTTCAAAGTATGATTTAACAAGTGGTTATACAGGTAATTTCAAAGAATGTTATGGGATACATTTCCTCTGTTTCAGTTCTTTCTTAATTGTGAAATACAAGATATGTACAGAAAGGTGATAACTTCCAAAGTACAATTTAATGAGTAGCTATAGAGCAAATTTCAAAGAAATTTATGGGTTACAGTTCTACCTTTTCAGTTAATTCCTTCTAGCTATTCTAATACCCTAGCATCTAAAAAAAATATTTATAGAAAGATTCAGTATTCGTAATCCTTTGTTAAATCCTGGCTTGTCTGTTGCTACCCCTTCCTCTAGTTTAATCACTTGCTCGATCTTCAGGGGTGTCTAGGCAGTGACCACCCTAACTTGTTCATATTGAAAAGGGGTGTCAACATTATGGGGAAAGGGGCTGTGTAAGTTGATGTTCTTAAAGAGGTAGTTGCCTCTGGGTATAAGGACTTGACTGGTTTAGGAACACTCTGGTGGATTTAAGTTTCTGAAAAATATACTTAGTGAGAAAAACTTTTATGGAGTCTCAGATACAGACCTAGGTATTTCAGGACTATTGTTGGTATACTGTGGCCATTTGGGAGCTTGCATAAGCTGAAGCTTGCGTAAGAGTAACCTCCAGGATAGCCTCTAGACTCTATCTGAAATCTCTTAGCCACAGTAACCTTATTTTGTTAACTTTCACTTCCGTCTTTTGGTCAAGAAGGCATTTTCAATCCCTTGATGCCAGGGCCAAGCTCATTCCTGGGAGTTGTGTCCCACATCACCAAAGAGAGTCACTCCACTGGGAGTCATGTCCCACATACGGGGTATTTGCTGGGTTGGGTTTAGAGAGAGAAAGGCCACATCTGAGCAATAAAAGAGGATCCCTGGAGGTGCCTCTTAGGCATATTCATAGGAAGGCTTAGCCTGCCTTTTATAGCCATAATTTTCACAAGAGCAAGCTTCAAGATCAAGGGCTTGACTTACTAAGTAGGGGGTTCCTAATTTCACATAGCATATATTCTCTCAAAGATAAACAATCAGTATCCCACATTAATTTCACTTAGTTGTACAGTCGTCATCACTCTCAGTTTTAAACAATTATCAAAACACAAAACATTCCAAAGCTTTTATCAGCCCCTAATTATTCATCCCTAGTATTAGCGTAGCACTGGTAAGGTATTCCTGTTAAATATTGTCTATAATATGTAATAGGTAGTTTTTCCATATACCACTCTGTTGTTAACTCTTTGTACCAGTGTCATACTTTAGAATTATATCATGTAAACACTTATTTATATTTGTTGTGCTAATCTGTGGGATACATGCCTTTAAATAGCCACTTTCGATCATGTTTGCTTTCAAAGCAGCCCTGATACTTATAATCCCATTAGCGAACATTCATCACCCCTGTCCGTTCCCATACCTTTAAGATCACCCTCATTATCATGTCTGTATATATTAGGTTATCATTCCCCCTTCACTTAACTTCTGTGTATCTCTATGTCCCCTCTATTCAATATTATAAGACACTTATTTTACATTGTTCAAGTAGTTCACATTAGTGGTAAAATACAATATCTCTCTTTTTGTGTATGACTTATTTCACTCAGCATATGTCTTCAAGGTTTATCCATGTTGTCATGTTTCAGGACCTTGTTCCTTCTTACTGCTGCATAGTATTCTATCATATGTTGTGCCAGTTTGAATGTATTATGTTCCCCCAAACACCATTATCTTTGATGTAATCTTGTGCGGGCAGATCTATCAGTGTTAATTAGATTGAAATTCTTTGAGTGTTTCCATGGAGATGTGCCCCACCCAACCGTGGATGATGATGCTGGATAATTTCCATGGAGGTGTTGGCCCACCCATTCGGTGGGTCTGAATTAAATTACTGGCACACTATATAAGATCAGACAGAAGGAGAGAGCTTGCTACAGCCAAGAGGGACACTTTGAAGAAAGCACAGGAGCTGCAGATGAGAGACAGTTTGAAAATGGCCGTTGAAAGCAGACTCTTGCTCCGGAGAAGCTGAGAGAGGACAGATATCCCAAGTGCAACTAAGAGTGACATTTTTGAGGAATTTCAGCCTAGAGAGGAACGTCCTGGGAGAAAGCTGTTTTGAAACCATAACTTCGGAGCAGACGCCAGCCACGTTCCTTCCCAGCTAACAGAGGTTTTCCAGACACCATGGCCATCCTCCAGTGAAGGTACCTGACTGTTGATGTGTTACCTTGGATACTTTATGGCCTTAAGACTGTAACTGTGTAACCAAAGAAATCCCTTTTTATAAAAGCCAGTCCATCGCTGGTGTTTTGCATTCCGGCAGCATTAGCAAACTAGAACAGATTTTGGTACCACAGAAGTGGGATGTTTTTGCTGCTGAATTTGCAAATACCAAACATGTTGGAATGGCTTTTTAAATTGATAAGGGGAAGATTCTGGAAGAATTGTGAGGAGCTTGACAGAAAAGGCCTAAACTGCTTTGAAGAGACTATTTGTGGAAATATGGACTCTAAAGATACTTCTGATGAGGCCTTGAACAGAAATGATGAATATGTTGTTGTAAACTGGAAGAAAGGTGATCCTTGTTTTAAAGAGGCAGAGAATTTGGCAAAATTGAGTCCTGGTGTCAGATGGAAGGAAGAATTTGAAAGCGACAACATGGAATTCTTAGCTGAGGAGATCTCCAGACTACGTGTGGAGGATGTACCGTGGCTTCTCCTTGCAGTTTATAGTAAAATGCAACAGGACAGAGGAAAACTTAGAATTGAACTCTTGGGTTCAAAGAAACCAGAAGCTGATGGCTTGGAAAATTATGAGCTTCCAGGGGGCAGAATCCCAGAAGCTACAGCCCAATGTGAATATGTAACCAAACATGGAACCCAGCAACCATTTCAGTACAAGCCAAGATTGAAAAAGGAGTTAAGCAGAAAGGATTTGTGGGAAGTCCTATTGTCTGATGGCTTTGACCCCTGTGTGCTTCATGTGAAGCCAACAGAATTTTTGTGAGATCTTTATAGACAGAGCCGTTGCCAGTCTGGACTGGAGAAGACAGACAAAGAACAAATTGAAGGAAAAATTTGTTCAAAGACAGAGCCATGGAAGTTGAGGTCTGGAGTCAAGAGGTCTCAGGCTGGGAGAGCAGAGTGGCCCACAGGCATAGAAAGGGTGAGTTTGCCCCAGAAGTTGAGGGCGGGTCTTCCGCCTCGATGTTCAGGAAGTGTTCTGCCACCCCAAGCCCCAAAAAGGGTGGAGCACATTCCCAGGGAATTGGGGAGAGCCTGGCTGGCACCCCACTGTTCTGAAGGGGTTGAGCATGTGCCCCGGAGATGGAAGGGAATCCGGGTGCTGCCCCGATGTTTGAGGAGGGTGGAGCCAAGAAGGTGGTCTCCCCAATGTGTGGATATGTTGGAACACTCACCCAAGAGTTTGGAGAGGAAAGGGCTGTCACAAAGGTCCTTAGGAAGGGTTAAACTCCTGCTCTCTTAAGCCCCAAGGATGCAACATCATTCTGTAAATGACTCTCAGACTCTGAAATCTAATGGAGTTTGTCTTGCGGGTTTTAGGAACTGTTTTGGTTCTGTTAACCCTGTTTTCCTTACTCTTTCTCCTTATGGCAATGGGATGTTTATCCTATGAATGTCTCTCCTTTGTATACTGGAAGCACATAACTTGTTCTAAGTTCACAGATCCACAGCTAAAGGAAAATTATGCCTTAGGACTGACCACACCTGTAATTGATTTTGATGGAATTTTGTACTTAACTATTGTTACTGAAATGATTTAAGTTTCTGTGATATTGTGGGATGAATGTATTTTGTATATGGAAAGATAATGTCATTTTGGGGTCAAGGGGGTAGAATGTGCCAGTTTGAATGTATTATGTCCCCCAAATGCCATTATCTTTGATGTAATCTTGTGTGGGCAGACCTATCAGTGTTAATTAGATTGAAATTCTTTGAGTGTTTCCATGGAGATGTGCTCCACCCAACTGTGGATGATGACTCTGGTTGGATAATTTCCATGGTGGTGTTGGCCCACCTATTGGGTGGGTCTGAATTAAATTGCTGGCATGCTATATAAGATCAGACAGAAGGAGTAAGCTTGCTACAGCCAAGAGGGACACTTTGAAGAAAGCACAGGAGCTGCAGATGAGAGACAGTTTGAAAATGGCCGTTGAAAGCAGACTCTTGCTCCAGAGAAGCTGAGAGAGGACAAATATCCCAAGTGCAACTAAGAGTGACATTTTTGAGGAACTGCAGCCTAGAGAGGAACGTCCTGGGAGAAAGCCGTTTTGAAACCATAATGTTGGAGTAGACGCCCGCCATGTGCCTTCCCAGCTAACAGAGATTTTCCGGACACCATTGGCCATCCTCCAGTGAAGGCACCTGATTGCTGATGTGTTACTTTGGACACTTTATGGCCTTAAGACTGTAACTGTGTAACCAAATAAACCTCCTTTTATAAAAGCCAATCCATCTCTGGTGTTTTGCATTCTGGCAGCATTAGCAAACTAGAACATATGTATATACCACTTTTTGTTTACCTACTCATCTGTTGAAGGACACTTGGATTTTTTCAACTCTTGGCAATTGTGAACAATGGGCATCCTTTTTTTTTTTTAACAACTTAAGAACTTCCCAGCTCAAATCTTTATAGTCTTCTGGAAGCCCTATCACCACCCAGAGGAACGAGTATATTCATTTGTCTCGAGGGATATGAAACATATGGCATCTGTGCTACTGGTCTCTATCCCAGTGCCCAGGACAGAAATTGCTAATGAATGATGTTACTCTTTCATGAAGAGCTTGGACATGACTTCCAAAGAAGATGAGGCCTGTTTGTCATCTCTGCCCTAAACTGAGCTCCTAAATCACATGGATCATGTTTTAATAATCCAAAATAATTCTAGTGCTGAACTCTGAATTTAACATTGGTAAACAATAAATACTTGCGGAGTGAAAAAAAAAAAAAAAAAAAAGTAGATTCTACTTCTATAATGAAAATTCAGATCTTGGCATCTATTTTCTTGAACATGTTAGTCACAGTCCATATCTGATAACTCCAATATCGGGATCAGTCAGGCATCTGTTTCTGTTGCCTGTATCTTTTCTCTTGCTCCTCTGTTTTTCATATGCCTGGTAATTCTTGCTTGAATGGTAGACCTTGTGCAAGAAAAATTGTAGACACTTTAGATAATATTAATTCCTCCTTAGAGAAATCACTCTACTCTCTGGAATGTAGCAGAAAGGCAGATAAACTTATTTAAACCAGGAACTGGGCTACTTTGAGGCTAAGTGGCAATTTTCATGAAGCTCTCATTCTCTCTGGTTTGCCTCCACTTAAGGGTGATGCAGGGATCCCACCTGACAGCCTGTGGTATTTATAGGACCCTTCTTCCTTAGAGGGATATGAATTTTAATTTTTGCTCTTCAACATCATTAGATGGCCCAAAATTTCACCTTCCTCTTAAAGAGCTGCCTGCTTAGCTTCTTAGCCTCTGACTCTGTGTAGCAGATACCTTGAGAGGAAAACAAATTTTAAAATAATTTCACTGTATCTTCCTTCTCTCAAGGATCTTGGCTCAGCAAATTCTGGCTACTTAGGGAACCCCAAACTCAGCTCCATGAGGCTACTGGCTTCTCTGCTTCTGGCAGAAACCTTCAGCTCAGTTTCAGTCTCTTGTCCTACTCCAAGACTTACCTAAGTCCTGGAGGTGAAAATAGAAACAAAGAACATCGGTTGATTTCTTTAACATTCCCTTGGCTTTGTGTCTGTGGCCTTTCAAGTTCTGGCTGCCTCAGTAGATCTCTGATGCTTTCATCTTTGTTTTTTTTTTTTTTAAATCTGGTGGTGTGGTGCACTAAATCTGCCATTTATGCAAAATACCAGAAATGGAATGGCTTTTATAAATGGGGTTTATTAGATTACAAATTTACAGTTCTAAGGCCATAAAAGTGTCCAAACTAGGGCATCAACAAGAGGCCTACCATGTCTGAAACACCTCCGTCAGCTGGGAAGGCACGTGGCTGGAGTCTGCTGGTCCTTTGCTCCTGGGTTCTGGTTTCAAAATGGTCTTCTCCAAAATGTCTCTGGCTTCTGTCTCTCTTAGTTTCTCTCTCTCTGCTCCTGTGCATTCCTGCTTGTTCTCCCATGGCATTTCTCTCTAATTGTCTGGGGGTCCTCTCTTAGCTTCTTTGGGCAAACTCTGGATTACATACCATAGCTTCTCTGAAAATGTCTCTCTCAGCCTCTCTGAGCTCCTTCTCTCTATGAGCTCTCTTAAAGGACTCCAGTGACCTAATCAAGACCACCATGAATGGGCGACATAACACTTCTATGGAAATAATTTAATCAAAGGTCTCGCCCACAGTTGGGTGGGTCATGTCTTCATAGAAACATTAAATCAAAAGGTTCCAACCAAAAAGATTGGATTAAAAGATCATGGCTCTTCTGGCATCCATAACAGTTTCAAACTGGCACTTCTGGCTTTTCTTTTTGTTTTCACAAAAGCATTGGTCTGCAGCAACCTAGTTCATCAGAGACAGAAGTTATAGCTTGGATTCTGAATCCATACTCTAATGCTTATCAATTGCGTGACTTTAGGCAATTTATTTAACCTAGGCATTTAAACTCTCTGAGTTTCAATTTTCTCTTATATAAAATGAAAATAATACTGCCTCATAAGGTTGTTGTGAGGATGTGAAGATTAAATTAGATATGTGTTCCAGTTTGCTAATGCTGCTGGAATGCAAAAAACCAGAAATGAATTGGCTTTTATAAAGGGGGTTTATTTGGTTACAAAGTTTCAGTCTTAAGGCCATAAAGTGTCAAGGTAAAATAAATCAACAATTGGGTACCTTCACTGGAGGATGGCCAATGGCGTCCGGAAAACCTCTGTTAGCTGGGAAGGCACGTGGCTGGTGTCTGGTCCAAGTTCTGCTTTCAAAATGGCTTTCTCCCAGGTTGTTCCTCTCTAGGCCACAGCTCCTCTTCAAAATGTCACTCTCAGTTGCTTTTGGGGAGTTTGTCCTCTCTTAGCTTCTCTGGAGCAAGAATCTGCTTTCAATGACCATTTTCAAACTGTCTCTCATCTGCAGCTCCTGTGCTTTCTTCAAAGTGTCCCTCTTGGCTGTAGCAAAGCTCGCTCCTTCTCTCTGAGCTTATACAGTGCTTCAGTGAACTAATCAAGGCCCATGTTGAATGGGTGGGGCTATACCTCAATGGAAATTATCCAGTGAAAGATCTCGCCCACAGTTCAGTGATCACATCTCCACAGAAACATCCAACCAAAAGTCTACAACCCAATTAACACCAATACGTTTCCTGCCCACACAAGACTGCATCAAAGATAATGGCATTTTGGGGGACATAATACATCCAAACCAGCACAATATGTTTATAAAATGCCTAGTAACAGTAACATTTATTGAGTGCTTACTATGTCCCAGGCAGTTTATATGGATTTAATTATTTAATATAGATATAGTTATTACCTCCATTTCCTGTTCAAGCTCACACACTAGTACGTGATGGAGTTAGAATTTGACTTTAGGGTACCTATTCTTAATAACTGCTTCTACAATGTTGCTGTAATATGGTGCCAAACAGTAAGTGCTCAATAAATGTAAATTACTATTATACAGAAAATAGAAATGCTTCTGAAACACAACAACCACATTACTTACTGTTAGATATTCAGAAGGTTTCAATTTTTTTGACAGTATAAATATCAGTGCTATTAACATTTTGTTCCTTTAACCATTTTCCTTATTTGAATTATTTTCTCAGGATACAGTCCAATGAGAAGAATTACGGCTCTAAGAGTATGAACATTTTATTACTGCTGATACAACAGTTCATAGTGTTTCCCCCAAAACTGTAGTAGTTATGATGGTACCAGCAACAAAAATGAAAGGCCTGTGTCAAGAGAATAGGAATTAATGCTATGGAGCATAGGAATGAAGGAGGTGTGGAGATGGGAGAGAGATTTTGAGTCTAGGAAAGAAAAGAATGGAATAGCTGGATACTATTTCTTGTAAAGCAGGGGTATTAGTTTCACTTCAAGGGCAGGGAAGGAAGAAGAGGACTGGTCTTTGTTGCAAATTCAAAGGACTGACTGCAAATACGTAAAATGACTGTGTCATAATATTTCAAGCAAAATGTTTCTATGATAGTTTTCAAAGAATTGTGTCCACTTCCATCAATACAGTCTTGAATACAGATAACATATTATTCAAATACAGGTTACAGATAGACTATCTCATATATCAAAGTTCACCCTGATCTTCAGTATCACTTCTTACTCTTACCTATCATCAAACATTTAGTAATTTGATGTGTGGACAGTATTACTGTTGTTTTAAGAATCATCAAGAAGTGATCTCTTTTAAGAATAACTCACATATTAAATTATAAAAATTATACAAATAAATTGCAAAATACCTACACAGATTGTTGTTTTCATTTAGTTCAGTCAACTTAGTAAAATGTATGGGGAAGCAGAAGTCTATATATTAGTGCCCATTCTATTACTTATTTGGTGTGTAATCTTGGGGCTTAGTTGCCTTAACAGATAATCTGGGACAATATTTTATCTAACTAAAAGCCAGAATTGGAACATAGCACTCTTGTTTTATATTTCTGATCTTAAATTTGTTTGGAGACTTTAGCACACTTAAAAAAAAGAAGGTATCTCCTTCTTTTGTTACCACCTACTATCCTTTGAATATCTCATTAACCTCAAAACCATGCTAAACTAGAAGTTATTATTTTAAAGGTTACTTTGTGGGAATCTCTTAGGGCTAAGTCATTTATCTGTCCTTTTTTACAATCAGATATACAATCACTGTATATACCCAAAGGCAGTTGCTTTCCTACCGCTGTCTTTCTCCTTTCACCTTGCTTGCACCACAGATTTTGGGGCAGGTATGTGTCTGATCATTTAGAGAAATAGAGAGGGCCTTGAAAATGTGGGCTGAACTCTATCAAGATCTTCCTGTCTTTCTATGTGAAACATCTTCCCCCTAAAACAAACAAAACCCTTCTCTGTAAACTGCTTCATTATGTATACACTACATCAGAGTCTGATTTTCCAAATTCCATTTCATATTCCTTTTCCAGTTTCCATTAGCCCCCATTAAAGGGATCATGGAATAACAGAAAGAACACTGGGCCTCTGACAACCTGTATTCAACTCTTCCCTCTACCATTTACTAAGTAGGTGACTTGGGCAAACGGCCTAACCTTTTTAGACCTCAATCTCTCAGATGCAAAACGAAATTAGTTAATACCTACAATACCAAATTATTAGAATTAAGATAACATATGAAAGTGACTAGCATAATATTAAATAAATATTAGTCAAATGAGAAATGGGATAATGACCAAATGCAATTTCAGTGTGAGTATCATGAAGGAGAGCACAACTTAATAATAAGTATTTTTTTGAGCTGACTGAAATTAGAGGATGGTTTGGTTTCGAGGGTCTTCAAATCCATATCCTTACATACTCATATATTGATGGTGGTATCAAAAATTAGAACAACCTTTTAGGGAAATGATGTAGCTATTGTTTTGAGAACTAAAAAATGTCTATGCTCTTAGAATCAATAATCTCACTCACAGGATTTTATCTTAAGAAAATAATTCAAATAAAGAAAAATAATTACAGTTTTGCTTACAGCTTAGATTAGTGCTTGGCACCTAAAAGGTACTCAATACTATTTCTTCAAATGAATACCTTTATTGTACTGACTTCTCCAAATCACTGCCTTTTGTTCCTTCCCATTAAGATTTATCCATTTCCATCATGTGAGGATAGTTTTAGAATCAAATTCTAATGTTTCTGTCTGACCTCTTTTTTCCATCTTCCCCAGTGACTTCAGGCTGATTACTACCAGATTCCTTTACCTTATGACATTTTTGCCCTCTGAACTCAATTGACTTTTGCATAGAAGCCAAAATCACCATATACTACATCCTTAACCCAATCAAAAAGGATTAAAAAATGGTCAAAGGACTTGAATAGACATTTCTCCAAAGAAGTTATACAAATAGTCAACAGGCATGTGAAAAGATGTTCAATATCATTAGTTATTAGGGAAATGCAAATCAAAACCATGAGATATTATTTCACACCCAATAGGATGGCCATAATAAAAAAATTGGAAAATAACAAGCGTTGATGAGGATGTAGAGAAATTGTACACTGCTGGTGGTTCAGCCAATGTTGAAAAGTTTGGTGGTTCCTCAAAAGGTTAAATATAGAGCTACCATAAGACATAGCAATTCAACTCCTAGGTTTATATTCCAAAAAACTGAAAACAGGGACTCAAACAGATATTCATATACTAAAGCTCACAGCAGTATTCTTCAAAATAGCCAAAAGGTGAAACAATCCAAGTGTCCATCAACAGATGATTGGATAAATAAAATGTGGTATATGCATACAATGGAATATTATTCAGCCAGAAAAAGGAATGAAGTTCTGATACACGCTATAACATGTATGAACCTTGAAAACATTATTCTAAGTCAAAGTAGAATACAAAAGGACAAATATTGTATGATTCCAGTTATATGAAATATCTAGAATAGGCAAATTCATAGAGACAGAAAGTAGATTAGTGGTTGACAGGGGCTAGGGGCAGAAAGGCAACAGGGAGTTACTGCTTAATGGGTATAGAATTTCTATTTGGGCCGATAAAAAATTTTGTTAATTGACCATTGTGATGGTTGCATAACTCTGTGATTGTAGTTAATGCCACCGAGTTGTACACTTGCAAATGGTTAAAATGGCAAATTTTTTGTTACATATATTGTACATATATATAAAAGGAATTTGAAGCTTCCTTCAAGTTCCTCAGATTTTTTTCTCTTTTGTCAATTGCCCTCTAGTCTAACCATTCATCTCACTTCCCACTTCATTAATGCAAAAGATAGCCAAAGCCCTCACATTTTTCCTCATGGGTTCCTCAAGATACCTCTCACCCTCTACCTAGCTGCTTATATTTCTCTATGATCTTAGGAAGAACTATCACTCCCTTGCTTTCACATCTCTTGCTTCCTTCTTCTAGCCCATCCAAAATTCTCTATTTTTCAATTTTAAGTGCAATCTCTCTTACTTTTAAAAGATGTAACTCACACAGCATAAAATTCACCATTGAAAAAGGTATGATTCAGTGATTTTTAGTATATTCACAATGTTGTGTAACCTTCACCATTGTCTAATTGCAGAACATTTTCATCATCCCCAAAAGAAAGCCATTAGCAGTCGCTCCCCATTCTCTCATCCTCTGGCCCTTGTCAACCACTAATTTACTTTCTGTCTCTATGGATTTGCCTATTCTGGACTTTTCATATAAATGGATTCATACAATATGTGGCCTTCTGTGTCTGGCTGCCTTCATTTAGCATGTTTTCAAAGTTCATCCATGTTGGAGCATCTATCACTAACTTCATTCCTTCCTATTGTTGAATAAGATTCCACTGTATGGTTATACCTTTCATTTATCCATTCATCAGTTGATGGACATTTGAGTTTACTTCTATTTTTTGGCTACTATAAATAATGCATGGGTCCATGCATGAAAACACGTTCTCAATTGTTTTGGGTATATACATAGGAGTGGACTGTAAGTTAAGTATCTCTTGATATCCTACTTTATTACGATTCTAATTTCAGATCTCTCACTATGCAGACAACTCTACACTAACCTCACCACTCCTGCATTCTACCCTCACTCAAACACCTGTAGTCTTCAGAGATTAGACATGTTAGTTGTTACTTGTTTCCAAATAAATTGAGGGCAGGGATCAGTCCTTATAGTTTTCAACATGTAGCAGGTATTTAAAATATGCTCAATGATAGGACACTCTAAGATGCTTCCTCTAAATTATAAAATGATGACTTATTTAATTGTTCATTCAACAGATATGTGAGTATCTATTGTATGTTGGCCACTGTGCTTAATAATGGGCATAAATAGAATGGATGGAAGTTATTGATTAGTTTCACTGTGCCCCAAGTGCCAATTCCACAAATATTTACTGAATACTTATGACATGATTGGCATTGTACCAGGCATGCCAGCAGACACAAAGAGGAATAAGATATAATCTGTAGCCTCTTACAGGAGGACATAAACTATACATACTACATCATCATTAACATAAAACAAACATAATGTTGGATATAAAATGCCATAAGAAAGTTACAAAATGCTCTGGAGGGTCAAAGGACAGATCACATATGATTTGGGGGAGTGGAGAGAGCAGAAGACAGACATCAGAAAATACTTCTTGAAGGTGGTACTTGAGAAAGAGCCTCAAAGAAAGTGGCATTTTGATAGAGATTGGTAGGAAAACAGAAAATGTTTTAAGCAGAGAGAAGAGCTTGAGCAAAGAGAGAAAAATTGAATATAGATTGAATATAGTACATAATTTTTTTTCAGAGACCAATTTAGTTGGGATGCGTTGGTGGGTTAACAAGAGAGATGATCATACTAGGGAGGGTCCTGAATGTTAGGCTTAGTATTTAAGTAGGTGTAAGAAAATGATCTGAAAGTCTTCTTGTAACAATTCAAATTACTTTACTGATTCTTAACTCTCTTAAAACTTTCCTCTAATGTAGTTTTCAGAGTTTATAAAATAATCATGGAAATTGGTGATTTCTCCTTCCCACATGGAACAAAATATAAAACTTTGGCAGCTAAGTGAGCATGTTGATAGGGGAGAAGGTGGAATGTCAATAATCCTAGCACTGCAACCCATTCTTTCAGGAATATGTAAGGTTTAAAACAGACATGTGACCAAATATCAATAGCCAGAGAAGCAGAGGCAGTATTGTGATTAAAAATAATACCATTTATTAAGCTCTTAGCATGGCACAGGCATTGTGTCATGCTATTTATATAAAATATTTCTGATTCACCAAATGACCCCATTTAGGTTTATGGAAACTGAGGTGTGGAGAATTCAAGTAAATTGCTCAAGGTTACCAAGCTAGTAAGCTCAGTTAGTAACATGGAAAAACTAGTTTTGAACCTACTGTTCACTCTTATTTGTTTGTACCATACAAAGGAAACTAGAATGGTAGGAACATGACATATGTAGTCAAAAAAACGGCTGGATAAGGGGCTTGTATGACCTGGAGAAAAGTTAGGCTGAAATGTTCAAAGCTGGGTTTGGATAGCAAGACCAAGAGAGGTAAGTTTAGGGGTGCTTGCTGATACAGTTTGAACAATGATCACAGCATAGATCTTATTTAAGAATACTAAGGGAGCAAAATTCCAATTGTGATTTGGAAACTAGAAAGTAAGCTCCAAGATAATATGGATAGTCATACATTTTTGCTCACGTGCCTTGAATACCTTTAAAGGCTCTGAAACAAGAGATAAAGACAGCAGAGTAGTAAATTTAATAATCACTCAATCTATTAGAATAATCCCTTAAACTCTCAACTCCATGGCAAAAACAAAAAGCAAAAATCACCACCAAAAAGATAAACAAAAAAGGAATAGTTGTAGAACATTAGCATGACCTTATAAGGAAAGGTAGACAAAGAATCAAAATACACTTTTGCATTATGTATAACATCTAGTACTGTGTGGATAATCAAATTTCAATGAGATGGAATCCAGAATTTTGACCTACTGTTTTAATATTTCAAATTTCTCTGAACAGTGAATATATCCAATGACAGCTTTTGGAGAACTGTTACATAGTCTAAGTGCTCTAAAAAAACTGATGCTCCCTTTAATATAGATGGCAAGGATGGAATGAAAATCTCAAATTCATTCACTCAAAGAAGTAACAGAGTCCACTTTCAAATCTGTATTTTCTAATTTTGATACTATTTTTCTATTAGAAGGCACGCAGAAAACTGCAACAAAGGGCACTAAGGGAAAAAAGGCTTTGGAAGACAGCAAACCTGTCCACCCAATTATGTGGAGAATAAAAACAGGTTTCAAGGACTTTCCCCTCGATACTTTTCACAAGCTTTTTAATATTTCTTCTTAATGGAACCACTGAATAATTTATCCTAAAACATCTTTTACATATGTGCTTTATATATTTCTTTCTTCTTCCATGGAACATCATAAAGACCAATTTAATAAACTTCTGTGCTCTCCAAACACAGTTTCCAAAAGGCCATACTACTGCATCTCAATCAACACTTTAACATCATTTAAAAAAAAATCTTTTTTCATTTAATTCCACAATCTTGCCATACTTCAAATAGTTTCTAGTATTATAGTTTCAATTTGTCAACACTGATTTTAGGGATTTAAACTTTTTTTTTGAAGTCTACAGAAAGTTAAGACACGTATTTTTTTCCTTTATTGCAACATTTGGTTAAAAACATATTTTCCAAATGGCTTTTTAAAAGAAGCAGAATTTTAAAAATTAGAAATTCTGAGGCTAGATTAAGTATCAATCCCAAAGGAAAAAATATACAGGCCTTATTGTTTTAAAAAATTTTTGAAAGACATTACAGTCCTAGGTTCACCTGATATTCTAAAATTACTAAGACCGTTGAGATCTCACAAAGTAAGCTCCAAAAAGATTCCTGTGGCACCTGCCCAATCACAGGCACACACACACAAGCAAAGGTAAATATTGTACTTCATAACAGAAGCAAAGGAATCAAACTCATTGAGTGTCTATTACACTCTCTATACAGTTTCTGACAAAAAATTGAGAACATAGGAAAAATAGAAAATTCTTTCTTATTCATCTTTTGTTCTTTTTGTATCCATTTTCCCCCTACTTAAAATGTGAGTTGAATCTCACGCACCATACTTTAAAACCACAAAGAACAGATACTGTTTTTTTAAAATCGGTGCTGAATTTAATTAAATTACAAGGGGGGAAAAATGTACTAAAATACAACTTTCACAAATGCTACATGCAAACTACATGTAAGAATTTTTAAGGCTGAGGAAGTTATTCTCCCACACAGGGTAAAACCTGTAGCCTAGAATCAACAGTTCTTAGAATTTAAATGTACCTAGTCTATTAGTTAAGGCAACACCAAATATCTGGGCACTACAGTAAGATACTTTCACTCTGATAACGTGAAGATGCCTCATAACTTATGTAAAATATTCGGTCCTCTCATAAACGATCTCCTTAAAAGAGAAGCTACAGAGCCTTGTGGCACGTCAAGGCAGAGAACACCACTATAAGGGCGGACTTGAGTAGTGGAGCGGGGTAGGCAGTCCATGAGTCACACAAGAAAGTATGTCATCTTGAAGAGATGAGTGGAGAATTTTAACAAGGGGTTTCAAATTTTTTGAAGTAAGAAAGCATTAGGAAATTTTTGTTGTGGAGGAAATTTTCCATCTTACATGTGGAAACAACACTCACACGAACTCCGACTGGAGGTTGGGGATTAGCACAATTTGATGGAGTAACCTAATTTACATAAAAAAACAATTTCAAGGCTAGAAGACACCGTCTGTGCAAACAGCACCAGCCACCACCTTTTCAAACCCTCTTCCGCACTGGAAGTGGGTTTGACACCCCCCGAACCATTAAACTACCCCCACAGGAAGTGAGTTGTAACACCCCCCGGACGGCCTTCCTCCCCTCCCCCAACCGGAAGTGAGGCGCCCCCATTCAGTCAGCCTCAATTGGAGGCAAACCAATAACAACAGCAAAAGATGGGTGATTTTCATGGGCTGAAGGGCGCCTCGATTGTGGCCACCCCCAGGCTCGCCTTGCTTACTGACCTGCTGACGACAGAGACAAACAGGGGCCTGAGACCTAAAGAAAGTCCCTCGTACAGAGAATTCCCTCAGCCCCTCTCAATCGCCTTCACTCTTCGCACGGCGTCGTCTCTCAGCTTGCCAAAAATTCCTCCGCAGCACTTTATTTTTATGTCCTTTCTTTCTTGTTACCTAATCGCTTAACCGCCTTTCCATAGTTAGCTTCTCTTAACGCAGTAAAATTTAAAATTCTTCCCGTGAGGAGAAAAACGGAATATTCCCGATTCCTTCAGAGAAATTAAGGGATTATTTTGCCCAAACGCGGCGAAGGACTACGTTACTACGCAAGGTTAGACTATTCATGGAGGTTTCTGGGAGATGTAGTTCCTTTTTTTTTCCTCTCTAAAACCGGCAGAAAGTAGCGGGAGTTAGATTGGTTGTTACTATGCACAACAGTCCTTGAAAACACATATTCTCTATTCAACAGTAGGCTGACATAGAGGGCTCCGGTACTCAAATAGGTCCATACTTCGTTCCCCTTTTTCCTCTGGAATTTAATTAAACCCAAATTTCCCTTCTTGCAGGCGCACAGTACTATCGCCCCTCCCTCTTGCTATGGCCCCGCCCTCTTCAGCCAATCAATCGCTTCTAGGTCTTATCCTCTGGGGGTGGGAACGCGAGGAGGAGGGGACTTGCGGTGACTCCTCCCACGATCCGGAGGCGAGAGTGGAGGAGAGAGAGGCCGAGGCCTCGTGCGCGCGCGCGTGCTCGCTCCCGGGCAGAGCTAGAGGAGAGCCGCGGGCGGGTGCGCGCGCGGAGGGGCGGCGCGCGGGGCTAGGAGGAGGTGGGCAGGCTGGTGGCTTGGGCGGGTGGCGAGCGGCCGGGAGCGCGCGGTGGACTGGCGGCGGCCAGTAGTTTGTTAGTTGCTGTTAGTCAGTGTCAGTTGCTCGGCGGCGGCGGCGGCCGCAGTCACCAGGACCGGGACTGGACGGTCGGCTATAGTGGTCCCTGCGGCGGCGTGTGCGCCCCACAGGTAACGGGGGCAGGGCTGTCCGCGTCCCCTCCGCTCTTTTCTCACGCGTCGGCTTGTGGGACTGGGATAGCCACGGGGTGAGGGCTCTGACCCGCGGGAATCCGGGCCGGGCGGCGCGGGGTTTGGGTGGCGCCGCCTCGGGGGCTCGGGCGGCCAGTGCGTCCTGCCCCGCGCGGTGTCTCCGGCCCCGGCCGCCCCCGCGCCCCGCCGGCGCCGCGCACCCCCTGGCGCCCCGCGCCGCCTCCTCCCGGGTCCTCGGCGGCCGCCCCAGTAGCGCGGCGCCCCCCAGAGGAGGGAAAGTTGGTTCCTGGCGGCGAGGGACGCCCCCGGGCGCGGCTGGGTGGCTGCTGGGGAAAAGTGAAGCCTGGAGAAGCTGGACGCGGAGAGGCTGGGGCAGGAAGGGCTCTTCTCGCTCCTGCTAAGTCTACACGGTCCTCCCGCTCCCAAACCGGGGAGGATTCGGCGCAGTCTCGCCAGTATCGTCGGGAAGAAAGCCTGTGGCTCTTTGCCTGCTCACTTCGCTCTGCGTCTGGTGAGCCTCCTAAGTGCTGGTTCGTTGGGTTGTTTGGGGGGTTTTGAGTGGTTCAGTTGGCCAGTTTGTTTCCTCTTTGCCCTTGGACTCATCGCCCTTGCAACATTTTTCTCCTTCCATCGAGGAGGACTTGCCGTCCAAAATCCCCACTTCGCAAGCATCATCCGTCTGAGAGCTTAATTTCGTTTTCTATCCTGTGACTGTATTAAAGACTGCTGACAGCAACAGGAAAAAGGACCGCTCCCCCCCTCTAAATGTTGCTTTCTTGCAATCGGTTGTGTTTTTTTTTAAGATTCAAGTTTAGGAATTTGAGAGCTGTGGAATGGAGTTTATTGGAAGGCTGGCGTTGAGGGGGTAGTGATGAGTTAGAGGAAAACTATGATTTCATCTTTATTGGCCTTGCTATAGAAAACCTAATACGTTTTTTTCTCTGCCTCTGTTAAATATGGTAAGATTATACCTTGAATTAAATACTTGGAGACTTACATAAAAGACTATTTTTAGTTCATTGGGTGATGTATGCGAACAGCTTTTCCCCTGAATTAGGATTGCCTTGAGGATTTTGTTTTGGGGCCTACTTACAGATAAACAGTTCAGCCACAGTTCTTTTTTCCCTGATAAATGAAGTATTGTAGTAATGTGTGTAGTAGGAGAACTCATATTGCTCTCTACAGTGTGGAAGTGGAAAACGTGAATTATCCACAGGGGTAAAACTTTCCGTGAGCAATCTTGGATACTCGCTTCATGATGGCTTCTGTATTCTCAGAGCCTTTCTAGATACCTCAGTTCACTGACTACTCTATTTTCTGAAGTCTCTGGTAGTTCTTCTCTTTGGTGACTCGTTTTGTAAACTATAATGGCAGGTATGGTACATTTTATTGGCTTCAAAAATGGGAATAGCCTCAGTCTAGAGTTTAACAGTTAACAATGGAAGCAGAATTCATACCATTGCTAGTGAGTTTGGGCTATGACCAACTCACAAACTATGTGAAAAAACAAACATCTCAGGGAAGAGGGGAAATATTTTATCATGTCTTTATTTTGGAGACTCTTACATGATTATATTATGTGAGGAAAAAGTCAAATTATTTTCTTTAAGCCTTGTGTAGATGTAATGGTCCTCCCCCTGTATTTAGGGATTGACATTTATGTTTGGTTCAATTCCAGGGTGGAAAGAGAAATATTTTGGTGAAAGAAAAAGATAAGTTTGCTTTGAACTATTATGATACTGTGACTGTTTATCTAGTGATAGTTCAGAGAAACTTCCCTGATAATGTTCATACCCCATTAACATTCTGTCAGAATTCATTTTTAAGAGCCTGCCTGGAGGCCCATAAAGAAATAATGCCATTTCATAACTGTTTCCTGACAATCACATTAAAGATGTGTTCCTGGAATGCATTATATGTGTACTCATCTAAACATTTATCTTTGTACATTTATGGTAATGTAAATATTTAAGTCTGAGAGCTTAAAAACTTTTATTTGCTTATTTGCATACATGTTTTTCAACATCTCTTGGTGCCAACCATATTTGCCAAATAAACATCAGCCATAAATTCATGCTTTGGCACATTTCATATAATAACTCTTCTAAATTGCTCCATGGTGAAGCATCATGAGATTAGCATTTGTTCATGAGAGAGATTTGTTGTTTTTAACTGTAATGATGTGCATTTTAAGTGGAACAGGTGCTGGGCTGTAGCTGTTTGTGTTGAAACCTGCCAAATCGTACTCTTTTGTTGGATGGGTTAAGTAATTTAGGAACCAAACTGTGGCCCCTGGCCTGCCAAATGTGAGTTCAAGACTCCCTATCATTGCTGCAGATGCCTGTTTTCACTGTAAGAGACAGGTGTGTGTCATGAGCTTTTATTTTCCCATTGTTGATCTCTTTACAGTAATTCCTAGTGGTCCCCCCTCCCCCCAAAGCCTTTCATTACTAGAACCCACAGAAAGTCTAGACTCCTTCGTTGCTAGTTTTTTTTCCTCGAAGAACTAAAATTCTAACAACTTTCAGGCCAGGAATGGGTAACTCACATTCGCTAGACAAATGTTTTGCATGCCTTTTAAGTTCCATGCATGATGGTCCGAGTGTATGTAGAATGATACACTTTCTATAAGGAGCTTACAGTTTAGTGGGAAGCAAGACCAGTTTGGTAGCCATTCCTGGTGTGAAATGAAGGGTGTAGAGGAGCAGGTGGATGTATGAGAGATTCGGGAGGTATTATCAACAGGACAAGGTTGATCAGATTATGGAGTTGAGCAGGACTGAAGATCTAGGATGATTCCCAGATTTCTATGATGGGCTACTGGAGTAGGCAGCTGGGGAGAAGCCAGCCAGCTGTGCCAGAGAGACGGAAGATAAAAAAAGGAAACTCAAGAGATTTGTCAGGGAAACTGAGGGAGTAGAATGTTTTATGGACCAGGAGTGGTCAACACTATCTCATGCCATGAGGAAGCCAAGTAAGATAAGGACTGAATAAAGTTTTGGAGACTTGGTGATTAAGGTGTCATTTGTGACTTCAGCTGGAGCAGTTAGCTACATTGTAGTGCATTGAGGTTGAAGAGTGAATGACAGTTGGAAGTGTAGCTAATTGAGAAGGATACAATGTTTTCGACAAAGAATTCAGAAAGAAAGAATGCAAGTAGAACTCTGATGCAGAGGATTTAAATAAGTTTGCTTTTTTTTTTTTTAATTGAGAGGGTCTTGGGCATGCTTATGAAGGGACTGGAAAGAATCTGTGGAGAATAGGGGGTGTATGGAAACTATTTTCTGCATGATCTTTCTGTAAACTTACAGCTTCTCTATAAAAAAAATTAAATTATTTTTTAAAAAAAGAACCAATGGAGAAAAATTGTGTGTTTATATGCATGGAGCCAAGGATTTTGAAGAGCTAGGAGGGAATGGGATCCAAGGCTTAGGGAAATTGGCCTCATTCTTTCTACATTTGTTAATTGGAATTCTTCTCTAAGAAAGGTTTGTCTCTTATTTATTTATTTATTTATTTATTTATTCAATCAGTCATTCCTATCAGTTCAAACTCATACATTCACACACCATACAATCATCCATGGTATACAACCAACTATCCACAGTATGGTAACATAGTTATGCATTCGTCACCACAATCTATCTCTGAACATTTTCCTTACATCAGAAAGAACCAGAACAAGAATAAAAAGTAAAAGTGAGAAAAGAACACCCAAATCATCCCCCACATCCCACCCCATTTGTTCTTTAGTTTTTATCCCTCATGGATATTTATTTTATTCTTAGGGTTGTATTTCAGTGCTCTCATTATTTATTTTGTTGCTCAAATTATTCCAGCTTTGGCCATTGGGAGCACCTTTAGGTTGACTTTTGTGTCTTTCTGACATGCCCCCATCCTCTGTGTATGTATGTATGTACCCACTTCTTTACTCTTTGGCACTACTAAATGCCCTAGCCTCATCTTGTAGCTTTCCTGCCCCAACTCTAGAATCAGCCATTTCTCAAAGGATTCCTGGTTCCTTTTATTGGATATTGGAATTTCGAATCCAAAATTTGTGTGCTAGGTTGCTCATTACTACTGGGATGTCACAGGTTTTAGGCTCTCTCAGTGGACAGAGCTAGGAAATATTTGTATACATACTAATCTATGTATCTGCACATATCTGTTTTTATTTCTGTATATATGTTTAAATAGACATGTTCATACAGATAACTCTGATTTCAGCTGGTTATGTTTTGATTCAGACAGATTTGCTGATGGATTGCATGTGGAATGTGAAAAGACAGGAGTCAAGGATGACTCCAGGGTTCTTGGTTTTAGCAACTGGGAGGATGGAGTTGTCATTAACAAAGATTGGGAAATCCATGGGTGGATAGGTTTCTGGGGAGGGTTCAGGAGTTTTGTTCCTGAGTTTTTGAGATGTCTGATGGAATTGCTAACAGAGATGTCTAGTTAGCAGTTGAACTGGAGTGAAGAATGGTCCAAGCTGGATACATTTCAGAGTAGTCAGTGTATGGATGGTACTTATAACCATGAGGCTAGATGAGATCAGCTGGGGAGTGAGTCTAGATAGAGAAGAGAAGATTTCAAGGATTGACCCTCAGGACTTTACAATCAGAGAGAAGAGGAGGAACATGCTGCACAACGAAAAAGGCCGGGGTGTGCGTATGGGGTGGATTTCATATCCGTCATTAATTAACACATAGTAAATACCTATTATTTGTAATGTACCAAGCTATATTTGGGGTTAATAATGGTCCTGTCCTCCATAAATTTGCAACCAAGGATGAGCCAAATTACAGACTTGAGAATAGCTGTGGAAGGTAAATACTAGATAATGGTACAGATAAAAAATACCAGAGGAGCTTATTAGAGGACATGAATATAAGAAATGATGAACTCAAACATGTTTCAGCCACATATAAACTCTGATTTAAGCATGTGTCCACCAAGGAACTTGGCAAGGTTTCATGCACACACTAGTAATTATCAACCAGCAGAAGTTCCTCTCTACGTTGCTTCTGCTCTTGGTGCCTTGCCATTATAAGGTTCGTAATTGTGCCTGTAGCCATTGGCTATCAATTAAGCCACTCTTCAGTGAACTGGGCAGGAGGGTTTCTCCTGCACTAGATTTTTTATCTTTTGGCTCTCTGCCACCTTTTTATAATCAGTGCGATTTGACTCAAGACTGTTTAAAATCAAATGTTTCCATGTAAAAAATCAAACAGAGGTGACTTTACCATCTTCTGGGCCAATCCTTAATTTTTAGACTGCTTCTTTCACAGATGATGGATGATCTTAGAGATTCATATTTACCATTGGCTATAAAATCAAACACAAAATGCAATTACTTTAAAAGTAATTTAAAACACAGTCCAGTAAACTAAGGTTTTAGGAAAACATTTTCATTTCAACTCCTTTGTACTAAAGATGGGTAGGCTTTCTTTGCCAACTGCTAAAAGATGGTAGACATGAAGCAGGCAAATAGCACCTGTCTAGTAATTAACTGTTGATCACTCTTTAGGAACTGTAAGAAAAAGAAAGGGTTTATTTTTATTTTTAGCATTGGGGGCAGAGAATTTTAGAATTCCATTCTCAGTTCTACCACTGAATGGTTGGCAAAGCTGATATTCGTTTATGTGTACCAGTGTGTTGTATTTACTAGTTGGAGAAAATTGAGCATTATTTGTATGCTGAGTGGAAAGAGCCTCAACCTTGTATGCAAAGACTATGTCTTATTAGCATGTTTGTGGCAGGAAGCCATTAATTACATAAGACACCTGACCCTTGTAAAGTAAGATATGAACAGTTATTTAGCTTGTTCAAGAAAAGGATCTAAAATCTGTCTAAATCAGAGTTAGGACAAAATAAAATAAATCTCTGTGGTAACATCCTCATTTTAGGCTAAGCCAAACAAATAATGTAACACTGTAAAAATGCGATCACTGTCTTTCAAGTAGCTCATAAGTCAACCCTCCAGGAGTGGTCAAAATTCTAGTTCAGTAGTCAAACTGGTTTCAAATCCTGGCTCAGCTAACTTACTAGCAGTGTGACCTTAATTGTGCTTGTTTCCTCATTTGTAAAATGGGGATAATACTAGTACTTATTTTATGGGGTTGTGATGTAAAATGAGAGTATATGTCAAACACATAAACAGGTAAGTGTTTGGCATACAAGAAGTGTTTGATTAATTTTAACTATTCTAAAATTGCTGGGAGACAATCTTAATTTTAATTTTAATTTTAATCTTAAAATTAAAGGTTTTCATTTTCTAGAAAGTCATGTGTGCTGAGTGGTAATTATGTAAAGGGAATTTAAAAACGCCTATGTGAACAAGAAAAAAGACTGATTGGAAGCATACCAGTATCCTCATAGTGATGTTTTGTGACTATAAATAATTGGTTTTCTGCATTTCACTATCTCCATTTTTTTTCTCTCATTCATTTAGCAGATTTTTATTAAATACTTAAATTATAAGCCAGACACCAGGCTTCAAGAGGGTATTTCTTTTTGAGAGTCAATATAACATATTAAAAGCATGGATTATGGATCCAGACAGCCTGGGATTGAGTTTCATCTTTGTAATTACTAGCTGTGTGATCTTGGAAAAATTACTTTTATTTTCCTGTGCTTCCGTTTCCTTGTCTGTAAAATGGTCATAATGATAGTACCCACCTCAGAGAGATGTTCTAAGCTAATATTTGAAAAATGCTAGAATAATGTCTGGGGCATAGAAAGTATCATGTGTTTATTAAATAAAATAAAGGATGGTAGAAGATTTTAGTTTTCTCAATTTAGCTTTCTACATCCACATTATGTAGACTCTTCCCTTCTTTAGTTCTTGGAGATAAGTTTTCTTCTTGCTCCTCTACTTCCACCTCCCTGAGCATGTTTGGTTCCAATGGTAGTAGAGGGGCAGGACAACTATGTTTACTCATAAATTCTTGGTATGACAGAAGTACTTTTTATTGTTTAGTTTAAAGTTAGGGTCCCCCCTTAATTTTCAAAGTAGATTCAGTTATTTTTTTTGTTTATTATTTAAAAAAATTTTTTTAGACACAGTTTTATTCACATATCATACAGTCCATCCAAAGTGTACATTCAGTGGCTCTCAGTATAACCACAGAGCCGTGCTTACTTTGCCACAATCAATTTTAGAACATTTTCATAGCTCCAAAAAGAAAAACCCCATGCTCTTATACCCCCCACCCCCATTAATGATGCTTAGCTTTGGTGTGGTACCTTTGTTACAATTAATAGAAGAACGTTAAGATATTACTGTTAACTATAGTCCATAGTTTGCATTAGGTGCATTTTTTTCCCATATACCACCCTATTACCAGTACTTTGTGGTTGTGACATACATGTTCTAATCCATGGAAGTATATTCCTGTATTTGCACTATCAACCAACTTCATCATCCACAGTAGGGTTCACTATGTTATATAGTTCCTTGTTTCATCCTCTAGCATTCCTTCTAGTGATATACATAACCCTAAACTTCCCCTTTCAACCGCTATCTCACATGAGTCAGTGTTGTTATTTACACACTTAATATGCTACTGTCACTTCTATCCATTTCCAAACATTTACAATCACCCTTATTTAAAAATTCTGCCTAAATTAAGCATCAGCTCCCCATTCTCTATCCTCTTTCAATCTTCTGGTAAGTTTAGGTATAAACTCTGTGAGTTTGGTCATTGTGTTTAATTCGTATTAGTGAGACCATACCATATTTGTCCTTTTGTGCCTGACTTATTTCACTCAACATAATGTTCTCAAGGATTATCGATGCTGTCACATGCAACAGGACTTCATTCCTTCTTACAGCTGAATAATATTCCATTGTATGTGTATACCACATTTTGTTTATCCATTCATTAGCTGATGGACACTTGAATTACTTCCATCTTCTAGCAGTTGTGAATAATGCCCCAAGGAACACCAGTGTGCAAGTGTCTGTTCACATCCCTGCTTTCAATTCTTCTGGGTATATACTTAGTAGTGGGATTGCCAGACCATGTGGCAGTTTGATGCCAGTTACTTTTTTTTATTACAAGGGTAGGCCCCAAGGTATACCTCTTAAGTTTTTGGAATAATGAGTTGAATATTTCAAATGCTAAGAAACTGCCTTGTTCCCAGGTGTGTAACCTTATTATGGATTTTATTTGGGTATGAAGCAGGTGTAATTGTGGGAGTTTGTGTGAAAGATGATTTTAAGGCATTGGAGCGCAATAGAAAGTATTTTCCTAATGCCAGTTCTCTCTCTGACTTGAAAAATTATTTTTTGCAGTAGTATCCTTAACCTATTTTTCAGCATTTGCTTTTTGGAAACTGGCTGCATCAACAGTGTTGAACCTCACAGCTAAATATTTCAAGTAAACTGCTGAATCTTAATTCAACTATTGGTCCTGACATTAAAAGAGCTTGTTGGTTTTCCCAATTCAGTGAGGTAGTTAGTATAATCTAAGAGTGATGAGAGGGAGAGAGGAGAAACCTGTCATTCGATAACCTTTTGTCTTCTATGTAGTGTAAGAGCAATTCTAAATTGTTTCTTTTTACTCTTTTCCAAACAAATGTGGCTTGTGGAATGATAATAAATCACACCATTAGCAACACAAATGATTTGTAAATACAGTGGTTCCTAATTTAGAGAGCTGAATTTTGTAGTTCTTTTATTATTGGCAGACTTTATTTCACATGTTTTTTATTAAACATATACAAATAAAATTTGAATCCGATTATAAATGCGACTTGTAATTCTGTTGTCAGTTTTGCATTCCAAATGTCTACCAAAATATTGTGTCATCTAGAGAAGGAGATATTTTGTATTCTTTTGTAAAAGGTTAACTACTGGGCTTTGGAACTACCTGAGTGCTGATTCTCTTATCTTCTGTGGGTCTGTGTGGTCTGGGTTTTCATGGACTGGCCGTCTGACTAGGAAATTGAGTCCTGCTGTACACAGTGAATTATAGTTCAATTTGTCCTTTTCAGCTGCAGATCTGGAGTTTATTATTATGTAAAAATTGACTTTTATTGTAGAAAGATTGGAGTAATATAAAATAAGCAAAAAGGAGAAAAATCTATTGTACCATCTATAGATAACCAGTGCTAATAATTTGGTGCCTTTTTCTGTCTTTTTGTGTGTACATACATTTCAAAATGCCTATTTGTCATCATACTGTATATAGTAGCAAAAACATGGGATTCAGGTTTTAAAGCAAAAAAATGAGAACAGTCACATTTATTTTTTCAGTTATGGTGGCTGTCGTAAGCTGATCATGCCATGAGAGGCTTGCAGACAGGAGCTGACACTGGCTAAGGGGAGAGCAAATTCATGCTTCAGGAGATGTTTTTCATTTAGTCAAATTGGTATTTTTCTCTCTTTCATATTGCTGAACTAAATTTGAATTGTTTAATGTGTGTTTGAAGCAGATCTGCTTTTTGATAATGTCACGGATATTTTCCCGATAGCATTAAAAAATCCTGCATCTCCCTTCTCCCCCCATGATTACTTCCTGATATATTAAAAACTGGCAGTCATGTAGGATATGTTAATAGAATAGACCCTTGATAGTCTTAAAGAATATGTCTTAAATCTCTTTAGCATGTCTTAGAGCAGTGCTGTGCAATAGAAATAATGTGAGCCACATACGTAATTTCAAATTTGTTAGTAGCTACATTTAAAAAATTTAAAAGAAACAAGTGAAATTAATTTTAATAATGTATCTTATTTAATCCTTATAACTAAAATATTATCATTGCAACCTGTAACCAATATAAAAATTGAAATTTTTGCATTTTTTTTCTTACTAAGTTTTTGAATGGGGTTTATATTTTCATTTTATAGTACATCTCAGTTTATACCAGCCACACTTCAAGTGTTCGGTTAGTTTGAATACAGTCCGAGAACATATAGTTTTCCCTATAAGATGCTATAAAATAGCACTTTGCAGGTACTTGAAGGGGTATATGAGAAGAAAACAGCAAAGCCAAGTTCTGTGGATGCTCAGCAATCATTCTGGTGTATAATGAGATTTGAAACATTTGTCTCTGTAAAATCACGTATTCCTTTATTTATGAGTCTTCATGTCATACAGCAGTGTTAAATTTGCAGTTGTCTAAAGGTCTACTGGATATATCACTTTTAACTCTCAGAATAATCGGTTAATAAGATCAATTCCATATTTCAAGGATTTTGGGTAACTAAGAGTTTGCAAATTCCCTGTGATTTAAGACCTGAGAACAGATAAATGTTATCCTTCCGTGAAGAGAATATCTTCATGAAGTGAGTACCAAGCACTTGCACATGTGTTACATATGCATATATAAATTATATATACACACGTGTCATAATTCTTAGCATTACTCTTAAGAAACAGTTGCAACTAAAATCATTCTGTTCTTTTTAAAATGAATTAAAGATTTTAATTGGCATAATCAGAAAGTTCCCCAAGGTTAGTAATATAAACTGAATAGATAATAGAAGAGTATTGAACAAGCTTTGCTTTTAAATCAGTTTGTGCTCATGTGAAAGAATTCCTTAACATTTTAAAGCTTTATTTTATTGAGTAAAATAGAGATAATCTTGCCCTTTTTTCTTATATGATTTTGATTATCACATGATAAGGGGAGACTAAAGGGACATGTCTTATTCATAGATATCCATAGATATTGGGTATCAATACCCATAGATATTGATTTCAGAGGCTGAATATATATTAAAAAAACTTTCTAAACTATGGGTGTTACAAGGGATAGCTATTATTATTTTTTACATATTTTGTTTGTTCTATTTCTTTTTACTTATTTTAGCTGGAATGTGAGAACTCCTTGATAAATTTTTGCTCATAGAATCAATGTCATATTGTCTGTGGTGGTTATATTTTTATTTACTGTTGATGTTTTATCAGTTATTGGCTGTAAATAAATATATTTCTGAAAATATTATATTTATCTTATTTTAAATGATGGTTGACACTTAAAATAAATGTCATTTCCTCTGTTTAGAGTCAACAGTTAATTTTTTTTCTTGGTTATTGAGAGAGACTTGACTGTTTTGACCGGACTCAATCTTTGTCAGCTAACAAATAAGTAGTATTTGAGACACAGATATAAACTCATTGGAGGCCAAACTTGTGGAGGCAGAATAACAACGCTTTTCTGGAATGTGGTCTGTTAATCAGAAAAGACCCTAAATAAGAATGGCCTTCTTGTTTCTATAGTAATGAGAGAAATTCCATCTTTTTCCTCTGCAATTGATGCAGCATTTCCTAAGTGTTGAGTGTGAAAGTAAAACAAAATCATTTTGCAAGAGCAAATAATAACCACCCAGAACAGCATTTCAAAGTGATCTTCATGAAAACTTTAGTTTATTCTAGCATCAGCTATAAATTTCTGTACCTTCCCACTCACTGAGTCATCTGTAGCAATTGAAAATTTGGTTATTTCCCATTTCTTAGGGTATGTTTTATGACAAAGTGGATCACTTTTGATCCACTCTGAATGAAGTCAGTCAGTCTCATAAAATAGTGAATGCAGTGTGACAGCCTGCTTTACTATTTCCTGGGGGAGTAAGTCAGGAACTTGGGAAGCAGGTAAATGTTGTCAGTGTACTAAGATACCATTATCAAAATGATAACCTCTGGAAGTAACTTGGCACAGTTTTCTGTCTTCGTTATGTTCCTTCACTTTCACCCCTACCCAAAGTGGTTGAGCTTCTTTGAATATTTGGTGACAGAAAATTAATCAAATTAAACTTGATTTTTTCTCTTTTTTTCCACATTACAGTAAATATTAAAATTGTTAGTAAGAGGAAATTAGCACAGATATATTAGAAGAGAAGTATATACACTGGCTCTGTAGACCATATGACCAGGTGACAGATCTATGGATTGAATGAAATGATTGGCCACAATTAAAGGCATAGAAGAGGGAACTTGTTGTTTTTGCTGTTTCTCAAAGTTTCTTCTCTTTTTGATCTCCTTTTTTTCCCTGATGGCTAGATATGCATTTTTAAGCAGTTCCTCTGCATTTTCTGCATGCCTACTTTGTGACAGGCTTGATGCTGTTTGTTGGAAGTATAAAAATGAATGAACCACAGTCTGGCCCTCCTGTGTCTCAGTGCCCAAAGGGGAATACAGAAGTGTGTAAAAGAATGTCAGTGTTATGTGGCAAGTGCACTCATATGGGTGTAATTTTGTGCTTTGGTGATAATTTGACCATTCTGAGATTGAGATAGTCTGTAGGCCAAGAGTTTAAAGTAATGCTATTGTTTCATCATGCTTCACATTTTGGCATTATCATTTTTGGAAACCTACAGGTGAATTCCCAGTTATTGGTGTATGTGATGTTCTCCCCCTCCCCTTTCATTTTCTCGGTCTGTAGACTGCTCTGTCAGGGCAAAAGACTGAACCGTCTCTGACTTCAGCTGTCACTTGTTGGAAAAAACTCTTCTCCCATGTTGTTGTTTGTTCTCTCCTCTCCTCTCTCATTTTGAACACTAACAATGGCAAGAAGTGGTGGAATTTACAGCTCTCTGTTAGTGGTTTCTTTTCCTTTGTTGGGAGTAGGGGGGCTGTCTAAAAATGGTGAATACTCTAAACTTCTGTATCTTTGTCCTTTTCATTCTCCCTTTGGATTCTCACAGTTGGGCACCGTTATCTTAGCCTGAGCCAGAAACAGTGTCATCCAACCACATTGCTTTTCATTTCAAGCTGGTAGCAGCTTTTGCAGCAGTGCAATAGTTTGGCCCAGAATTCTCAAGTTGTAGTTGAAAAGATTCCAGAATTAGTGCCTTCAGAGTATACAGTGCCCCTTTTCCTCACTTTTTTTTTTTTTTACCTTGAATTTAGGATGATACCAGCACCTTTTTCTCTTGCACTTGGTGCTGATCTTTATAGACAACCCATATTTCTGTTCCCCTAGAATGTAAGCTCCATGGGTGTAGGACCTCTTGTTCACAGCTGTGTTCCAACACTTAGAATAGTGCCTGGCATATATCAGCCTTACAGTAAATATTGGTGAATGAATGATGTATGAACAACTCTACCCAGAAGACTGAGTGAATCTTTAAAGTACAGATACTGTTTCAGAGTAACAGGTTGTATTCCTTTTCTTCATGTGAAGCTATGTAGGATCCATGCAACCCAGCCATAACACCACATAACCAGTATCATTTCCTGGGATCACTAAGAAGATTGCTACTGCATGGCTTACTTGGATAAAGAGAGAGACCCTAAATGAAGTCTTGTACTTTCTTTGGGCCTGTGGGGCTGGGATAAAAGGTCCCTGTGATATTAAACTAAAATCCTGGTGAGGGGAGTAAGGTTCATGGCCGTGAACCCTCACAGGTCCACCCTCACAGTAGGCCCAGGGAGCCTACTGGGCTTACCCTGTCTAGGCAGAAGTTCTTGTTTATTTATTTATTTTTGGCTGTGGCACCATGCAAGAAGTTCCTAGGATCCCCCAGGGCATCTGTCTACTCCACTAGCTCATATCCCAGGGAGAGCTGAGAGGCAGTTTATTGTCACGTTTAAGAGCTGGGAATCTGAAACCAGACTTCCCATGTTGGAATCTTGGCACTGCCATTTCCTTTATGTGAGATCTTCAGTAAATTACTTATTTTGTGTCTCAGTTACCTCATCTGTAAAATGGGAATAAAATAGTATCTAACTCATGTTGTTTGAGGACTGATACAGTTACAGGGCTTGGAATATGCCTGGTACATATTAAGTGCTCAATAAATATTAATATTTACTTATCTGATACAGAGAAAATTCATGCCTCTTTTACTCATCCTGGGAAGGCTGAGAAGGCACAGAGGTGTAGCCAACGTTCCAGGAATTTCACATAGGCCTGCTCTGCCCATGGAGGTGTGTTGAGCCTTTGATGGCACATAGCCTCAGCTTCTAATGCCTCATCCATCACTATGTGTCAGGTGGAAAACAGGTAGAGAACCTTTGCTCTGGAGAGCTCTGACTATCTCCATGCTCAATTTGTCAGTCAGGATTTTTAATATTTGAAAATTCCAGAATTGCTATTCTGGGATGTAACCCTTTCTTCTTTTTTTTTTTTTTTGCCAGCAAAGCCAGCTTTTATTGCTCGGGGTTAAACCAGTGCAGATGGGGCCGGCGGAAGGAAGGGGGAGACACAGGAACCTGGCGAAAGCATTCTCCTGGCATCACTGGTTCTGGGCTCCCAGGAAGCCAGCCACACTCCAGATATGCTGGTCCTCTGCTCATGGCTGGGCCCCATCCGTGGTTCCAGGTGCCACTCAGTTGTGGGAGCAGAGATCCTCCACCCACAGTGTAGCTCATGTGGTCACCTGCACAAAACTAGTCCTGGCCTAAGACGGCGCCTTGCTGGAGGAGGCTGTCCCCTTCTTCTTGGCCGCCGGGGCCTTCAGCAGGGATAGCTTCTTGGGCAGACTGTTGCTAGCTTTCATCACCACATCATGTTCGATCTTCTTCCGGATCCCGACCTCCAGGTCCTTCTTGAGCTTCCGCTGCTGCACCACGCGCGCCTTTTTGGGGGCGATGAGACGGCCGCCCTTCCTCGGGCCCCGGTTCCGCTCCGAGGCAGCCGCCGCCGCCTTGCTCTTTGCGGGCTTCTGCGCCTGGAACTTGCGTTGCCCCTGCGCCATGACCGCGCGTGCACCGCAACCCTTTCTTCTTTTACCTCCCTTCTGCTTTTGCTTACACAGTTGAGTGAATATGATGCTGTACTTCCCACACAGATACCCAAATAGCTCTCACTGGGAAATATTAAGTATCTTACTGTCAGCACATAACTTGTTGCAGTGTTGTTGGATGTTTGAAATTATCACTATTACTTGGGTTTGAATCCTAGTTGTGTGAAGCTGAAGTTTTTTTCATTTGTCAGATGGGGTAAAAATATCTACCTCATAGGGTTGTTGTGAAGATTAAAATGAATGCAAAACACTTAGCATAGTGCCTGGCATGCAGTAAGTCTCAAATATTAGTTGTAAATTAATACATATGTCATCATCATCATATCATCATCATCATCCCATGTTTTAAATCAGCAATAACAAATAAAAATTTCTTGCCAACTCACACTAATCTTCATTTCTGCTTGGAACTGTGAGATTAAATGAAATGTAGCAGCTCCTTGCTTGAAATGTAGTGAAATCTTTTGTAGTCAAGATTTTACTATCGTTAGGGGTGCGCAGGGGGTACTGGAACACAACAAACCTTGCGATTTGGCTTTCCTGTTCTTTTATTCCAGTTTCTTCCTGCCTACATGTTGTAGCCCAAATTTCTCCTTGATGCCTACTTCGGTAAAATTGTAGTACTCTCATTTGTACTCTGTCTTTGAATTGAGGACAGAATTGTGTTGTGCATTTAATAGGTTTGGTAGTAAAGTTTTGTAATGGCTTATGAGATAATTACTTTGATAACACAGGCTTGTATGTATAGCCACCAATTATTAAATAACTTTTTACCATTTATTATACTACATTGGTTATATTTCCTTTCCTTTAAATTGAAAAACATCCCTGCAAGGTAGGTGGTGGTATCTCCCATTTACAAATGAGGAAAACGGAGGCTCAGAAAGGTTAACTTACACAAGGTAGCATGGCTATTTAGTGATACACAGAGTTGGTTCACTCCAAAACTTTTTCGTGTTTTGCTCAAGATTAGAAAGCTGAATTCTGAGATTAGGGTCAAAATTTTTCCTAATAAAGCTTATAAATTGTATGACCTAATAATGATAACAGGTAAAAGAAGGTTAAACAGGTAGAAAGAAGGTATGAAGAAAGTTAAATTGACAAATGTGGACCAAGTATAGGTTGGAACTATAAGATAGGATGGAAACATAATAGTAAATACCATTCAAGCATCTGTTTTATGGAAGCATTTCATAGAAGGCCTGTCTGATGGAGGATGCTTTTGTTTTTCATAGTGTGAAGTTTTAACTTGGAGATTCAAATTTCACACTTGAAACTATTTCTAAAAGAGAGGGAAGATAATATTATCCAGTGGAAAGGAAAATATAAAAATAGAAATGTTTTATAATATTAACTGAAAAAATACTCAAGATGAAGTGTTAAAGATATGTGGGCTAAGTGATGGCTTAATGTAGATAAAGTTCAGGGAAAGCTAATTGTAAGCATTCTTTGAAGTAGAGAGAGAAGATTCAGATAAGTATTCTGGAGTTTGTTGCTATAGTATTATATCTTTCTAGAAATGAGACCCTAATGTGAAGCTTCTGTATTTTTTTTTTTTTACAGAACAAATTGTACATTTGATTGTTCACAGTACCATTACATAGTTATATATTCATCACCAAAATCAATCCCTGACACCTTCATTACCACACACACAAAAATAACAAGAATAATAATTAAAGTGAAAAAGAGCAATTAAAGTAAAAAAGAACACTGGGTGCCTTTGTCTGTTTGTTTGTTTGTTTGTTTCCCCTGTTTTTCTATTCATCCATCCATAAACTAGACAAAGGGGAGTGTGGTCCTTATGGCTTTCCCAATCCCATTGTCAACCCTCATAAGCTACATTTTTATACAGTTGTCTTCAAGATTCATGGGTTCTGGGTGGTAGTTTGATAGTTTCAGGTATCTACCACCAGCTACCCCAATTCATTAGAACCTAAAAAAGGTTGTCTATATTGTGCGTAAGAGTGCCCACCAGAGTGACCTCTCGGCTCCTTTTGGAATCTCTCTGCCACTGAAGCTTATTTCATTTCCTTTCACATCCCCCTTTTGGTCAAGAAGATGTTCTCCATCCCACGATGCCAGGTCTACATTCCTCCCCGAGAGTCCTATTCCACGTTGCCAGGGAGATTCACTCCCCTGGGTGTCTGATCCCGTGTAGGGGGGAGGGCAGTGATTTCACCTTTCAAGTTGGCTTAGGTAGAGAGAGAGGGCCACATCTGAGCAACAAAGAGGCATTCAGGAGGAGGCTCTTAGGCACAATTACAGGGACTCCTAGCCTCTCCTTTGCAGCAACAGTCTTCCCAAGGGCAAATCTTGTGGTAGAGGGCTCAGCCCATCAAACCACCAGTCCCCTATGTCTGTGGGCATGTTAGCATTTTATTTCTGTATTTTATTTGGAATATTTAAGCAAGGATCAAGGAGGTAAACACTGAATAACTACTGCAACGATATGAAGAGGTGTTTATAATACACCAAGGGTTCAGATATGAATTTCATTAGCTGCCTGTTACCACGTCACATCTGTCACTCTGAGGCTTCAGCTTTTACCTAAGAAGCCCACCTGAGTAATTTAATATTTTCATATGTTTTAAATCCCTACAAGAAGCTCAAAATTTGCATCTTCAGTTTATCCATGATCTAGCTGCATGCACTTAATACATACTAAACATACTCACTTGTTAATATTCAACTCAACTGGATAAAACTGACCTTATCCCCTTTCCCCGTCAGCTAGTTCTCTAGCTTCGGATTTGTCGGGGAGGCCATCATCCACATAAAAACTAAAAGTTTTGATACATTGACTCCATTCTTGTATCTAGCCAAGTCTGGTAATTCTTACTTTGCAATGTATATTTTGTCCCTTTTTCTGCATTACTAGTTGATTTTTTTTTTTTTTTGACTATAGAGGAAAAGATAATTGTTACTTGTTTCTTTGAGAATTCCCATAAGCCTCCCTGTGTCATTTTTGTCAGACATTTTTTTGGGTAGTGCCTTTTCTTTTTTGCTAAATTTAGTTATTTAATCTTAATTTTGCTGCTAGAATATGTTACTGAAGTTAGCTTCCTGTTGGAGTCACAGGTTTCAATTCTGCTAAAAGAGGATATCATATGCATTAGTCAGGATTGGCGTAAGTGGAGTTGAAAACATCAGCTGTTAACAGGTAATGAAATTACTTCCCGTATGTGATTGTTTGGGATTCGAACAATTCCATCTGTTTTCCCTTAAACAAAAGGTATGAAGACAAATATTTGTAACTTACTATGAGGAAATCCCTACCCTACAAAATTATTCTAGGATCGAACTAAATCATTTACACTTGGGCAATGAAAATCCAATTTTCTGAGAGGATAGTAAAGCGTCTGATAATTCACCATTTTAAAAGTGTGTTGATGAATTTTTATCAGGAAGAAGAAATTTTATCATTTCTTATTTTAATTTAAGCAGACAACTGTTTTTGTAGAAAAGATTATCAGGAATGTAATCAAGGCTTAAGGGTAATTTTCTTGTGGGGAATAGAAGGGAGAGAGAACTTCTGTTGGAGACTTATTTTACTTTGAGAACACAGAAACAATTCAGACAAGCATTAGGAACATTTCTAGTTTATGTGGTTGTGTTTCATAATTAACAAGTTTACTGTGACTTGTTCAAATAGATTGTTTAATGATCTTTGGTAAGAGACTCCTTCCCCATCTGCTGATTTCTAATGTATTTCTATTGTGCATCAGCCAATGCGTGTCTTTTCAGTTGAGGTCTTACATTAATGAGGTGCTGAGGTTGCAGTTCAGTAGGAATCTAGAAAGTGTGGTATAGTGGCAGGGTCCTCCTATACAAGGTCTGACATGATGGATAACTAACTGTGTGACATGGGGAGAGCCACACTTGGTTTCACTTTCTGTCCTCTAATTGAAGGGAATTGGACCAAGGACTCTGCCAATTGTGTGAGTCTCTGAGTTCATGATGCTCACCAAAATCCCTTCTAAGCTGTTGTATTCTTGGAAAGAGGGTATTTGATCTGTAGTTCTTTCTGTTCACTCACCTAGCCCTTTTCTTATGGTTGTGGACAAAGTCAAACTAAATGTTCTGTAGTTTGGGAAAATTTTTTTTTTTCCCTGATAGAAGTGACCTAAACAGATACTGAACTCATGACCAATAGTATTATTAGCTTTGTGCTACCAACAGCATTTTAGCACCAAAGGATGATTGTTTGCAAACCAGAAATCTATTAAAATCAACTGTTGATAAGAAGGGTTTCAACACTGTTTTTCATCGAGCCAGTTTTAGAAGCACTGGGGATGTTCATCTAATGATAACTGCAGTATGATGAGGTAGTGAAGAGCATGGACCCTGGAAACACACTACCTGGGGCCACGTTGGGCTCTGCTACTTGCAAGTGGTGTGACCTTGGGCAAGTTGTTTAAGAATAGCAATAGTACCTGTGTAATAGGTTTTATGAGTAGTAGTTGCTAAGGAATATATCCCTGGCCTATAGTTCTGTATATGTTTAGCTGCTATTTATTAATTAATGAATTTATTTTTACATTCCATATGTCAGGCTCTTCTAGGATATCTCCTTGAATCCTCATAATAATCTTATGAAAGTAGTTACCATCATCATCTTTATAAAGAGACTGAGACAAAAAGAGATTTAATAACTCGCCCAAGATCGCACATGAAATAGGCCCCAGAGTCACAGTTCAAGCTAGGTCTTTATGGACTCATTCCAAAACCCAGACTCCTTCCTCCTTCATATATACTTCTTTAAACCCAGCCCTTTGGAAACTCTAAATGCTGTTCACTAATCTCTAGTCATTGATTTCAGGAGGCAGCTGGTTTAGAAGACCAAAGGCGCTTAGGCAGATGGCATCTAAGTACTTCTGCTATAACCAGGAAAAAACCAATGCCACTGCCCCTCCCTCCTTTTAAAGATGAGGCCTAAAGATAGGCCTCAGAGTTTTCTGCAAATTGTTTTCATACAAAGTGATTTTTTTCCCCCACCTCCATTGCAACTGAGGCAGCATTGGAACCCGGTCCCCAGTATGGCCTTTCTTATGATAGTGGCTTTGGGAGTGCTGGGTTAGAAAAAAGACTCCACAGCTAGGTCTGCATCGGTAATTTTGGAGACTGAAATTGTAACACAAAATAATGGCAGTGAAGGTAATAACCTGAGCATCCACATAACTTGCCCTTTATTCCACAGTTATTTTTGGGATATATGTGTATACAGCATTTTAACCTGGGTTTTAGCACTTAGATTTTTTGCTCAAAAATTTAAAAATGGCTCTATATTTTTAAGTTAGTTAAATTAACAGTGTTATTGAAAATGTAACATCACTTGTTTTTTATTTCCTAAACTTGAAAGTGTGTTTATTTTAACTACTGATAGCCATTTTTGTTTTTCACTTGAAAATCTTTTAGCAGAAACAGTGGTACATAAAATAGACTTCTGTCATTACTCAACCTTCTTTATGACAATACCATACTTCCTGCTGAGTAATAGTAATTAGGGTGGTGCTAGGGTGTAGACATTTTGCATTTTGAATAGGAGAAGATTTTAGCTGAGTCAGCTCGGCTTTGTTCAGTATTTCAGGAAAGTATCTTATACATGAATTCCAAGTAGTGTAAATATTAAAAAGTTAACTGTGTTTAAGAGGCTCTATAAGCACTCTGTCATCTTCATTTCATAGATAGATGTACAGTGGAGATAATGGTGAGGAAATTTTATCCAGACAGTTTACTTTGAACAAGTCGTGGGGTTGGTAAACTTTTACTGTTAAGGGCCAGATATTAAACATTTTAGGCTTTGTGGACCATATAGTCTCTGTCACAAACACTCAACTCTGCCTTTGTTATACAAAAGTAGCCATGGGTAATATATAACCCTATGGGTGTGGCTGTGTTGTAGTAAAACTTTTTTATGTGGGCCTAGCTTAAGACTTCTGAATGGATCTGGTCTGGTGAACGCGCTTAGCACACGTTGATGAAAATAGTTCTTTACACTTCTGGCAGAGTTGACTGCTAACTTATAAAGGAGTCACAATAGTATTTATATGAAAATAAAAGCAGTGGTTTGAAATATCACAACTAAGGACTGCTCTCACAAGGAGTTCTGTTTTCACAATGGCATAATTCGTCTCTCGGTATATGCTTTATAAAAGTCTTTATAATGTTTTATTAATTTGGAAGCTATTATTCATTCAGCTACATGTGCAGATTTTTAGTTTTCTTTAGTACATTTAAAAATGATAAATGGAACATACAACACCATTCAAGAGAGGGACTACTCAATGCTCAAGTAGTTATTTGCCAAATCACATTATGGGTTGAGTTTCTGTTTTTAACTGACATACAGACTTAAGTTTGCCAAAACCTGATTGCATTAGGAAGGAAAATGGCATTGTTGCTATTTCCTCTGCATGAGAACGTCTAAAACAGGCGACTGGCAGCAGTGGAAGAGTAAAGATAAAGGGCAAAAATATAATACTTTGTATTATAGTATTTGTATTTTTTGTATTAAATTTCAGCTCTAGTTAGGTTTGGTTTCCTTTTCTTTGATTTTTAGAATGCTTATTTTCTACATTCCCTGCTGTCGATTAAATAAGAGAAATCCCATTGTATTACAATTAATGTAAGTCTACTAACGTGTCTTTATTATTGAAGTACTGTTGCAAATTATTTTATTAGAATTTAACTTTCTGTTTCATATTGACGACTGTTTTCATTTGCCATCTATATTTTACAATATTTATTTCTCAGTATGTTTCTGTGAACAGATAGTTTGGTTTTAGAGCTGGAGTAACTGAGTTAAGGTACACCAAATGACTTAGAACACATTTAAAAATAGTGACTTTCAACTACTACATTTTTAGAGTTTAAGAAATAGAAAAGATTAACTAGATTGGCCAAAGTCATTCTGAAAAGTAAAGCAAGACCCGTATGTGTGTTTTTTCTTAGATTGTATCTCTGTCCTTGATTTGTAGAATCCCTCAACCTAGTAAGTATTATTATAAAAACTGTTGAATAGGGAGTTGCAGTGGATTTTGGGTTTGCCACCAGTTTGAGACTGTAGATTCAGCTTGTAGGTCTGGATTTTGGGAGGTGTTTGCTCAAAGCTTTTTTGTTTCTTTTACACTAGTAGCATCAGGATGTCATGCAGCACTCATTTCGAATCCCAAATAGGAAAGTTTTGGGCAGGGTTCTGAAAAGTATGGTTACAGGATTGTGATGTATCCTTTAACAGTTATCCTACCTAGAAAGATCAAGGGGATTGTGGAATTGGATTTTAACTTGATGTTTCTTCTCAAGGCAGATGTTTCCTTTTGCAGTGTGGATGTCATTCTCTATTTAAAATAATGATGTAAACTGATTTCATATTTCAATTTTTTAATTACTCAGAAGCTGGTGTATGGAAACATTTTCCAAATAGATAAACAAATGTTTTCTGTAAAGTTCTTTTTTTCTTTGTTTTAGCAGCATTATGAATATTCATGTAAAAGTTGATTGCTTGGTCAGATTGCCCCATTGAATCTTATATGGAAAAACTTCCCCATGTATTTCTCTTGGTTGGATTCCTTTTTAAGAAGCTAGTAGCCGTTTTCCAAAAATGTGCTTAAAACCACCAGGTTATTAGGAAGAATACCTGAGGACTCTTAGGCAACAAATCAAAATAGAATTAAAAAACCAAACCAAACCACACAGCTGTGTATCTCCTTGATGGAGTGGATTGATACTGTTCTGTAGATGGAACACAGAACTGGGATCATTTGCTCAGTGCCTACAATGTGACAGCATTCTGTGCACTAGTTTGAGATTTAACAGTGCCCTTTGAGAAGCTTGATAGAGGTGATTATAAAAGAGGGAGCCTAATTCAAGTTGGGGTGGAGTGGGGAGGGGTGTATTTCAGGGTCCAAGAGAGGGGATGTCAAGGAGATGTTTTTGAGAGAAGAACTTGAGCTCAAGCTAACCACACACACAACGGAGAAGAATATTCTATGAAGAAAAATGGAATAAGCCAAGGCATGGAGGAATGAGAGGGCATTAAACTTTGGGAATCTGTAAATACTTAGTAGATATGATTGGAGAATGAGGAGGTAGAAAGTGATATGGTGGAGGGTGAGGTTGGAAAGGATTGTTGGATTTAAAATATTAAGGGCCTTATATACCAGGGAATTGAATCAGAACTTTGCCATGACTTTGGCAGGGAGTCCCTGAAAGAAACCTGGGGTTTTATCTTCTTTATTTGATTAATTAGCTGTGTCTGTTAACTACTCTTGTCTCATCAGTGTTGAGGGGGGGAGCAAGAAGAGAGTGATCTGGCATGAAACTTTTAAAAATTTCATAGGGATTTTTGTAACCAAGGGCAGAGAAGACATGAAGGTTGTCTTAAAGCTCTGGATTAGAAGTTTAAAACTCTTAGCTCTGAATCTGTTTTCATTACTAATTTTGGCAAAGCATGTAATTTCTTTTAGTCTCACTTTCCAGGTTAGATAAAATTAGGGCTTTTGACCCTTCTTTTTGCTTTGGCCCCTTTTGTCAAGGTGGGAATGGGGCTGAGTGTGTGCACACATGGAGAAGGCTAACTGATAACAAAGCAACAATAATGGCTAAATGAGTAAGTCTGACATTGCTCCTTCTAGGGTATTTTGGGAGAAAATGCCTTGAGAGTACAGTGTAATTGAAAAGGATGATATCCTGGAAGTTGAATTTCAGGCACAATGTATATAACCTGGGTGGAAAAAGAAGACCTAAGACTCTCACAGTTTCATTCATTAGGAAACTAATTTCAGGCAAATTAGGAAAATGATTACTTACATCCACCTTATTACCTGGATAAACTGAATTTGTGGTAGAAAAAGTTAAGGCTGTTGGTAATGTCAGATTCAGCTCTTTACTGTTCTCACAGCCTTTCTCTTATTCCGTCTAGACCAATTAACATCTCATGTTGAGTTAGTCTCTTTCCTTCCATTATCTCCAAGTCCTAGGTTGCCTTGTAATGCCATTAATCTTCTCAAAACATGATTTTCATCATGTTACTCCCTTATTAAAAAATCTGCAGTGGCATTTCGTTGTCTGATTGGGTTCCATAAAACTCCTGTAATATTCTCTGTAGATGGGGAGAAGGAAGCTTGGGATATGCTGGGGAATTGGGTCTGACCTAAATAAACTTTTTTTTTATTTGGCATATACCCTTCACTCTGAAATTACCTAAAGGTCCCTTATAGAAGATTGTGTGAAATTGATTTAAGGTGAAGGTAAGTGTCTTGGGTTGGTGAAAGTGGTGTACCTGTGTTTTTGACAATGTATCTATACATCTACCATTGAAATAGTCGGGGGATGCCTGTCATTGGGGGGCAAACAATTGTTGCTTGATTGGTTTTCTCTTATCTCTTTGGCAGTTGGATAGTGTATGTGATAAGCAAAAAGGAGAATAAAAAAGAGCTTGTCCTTTAAAAATTAATTATGTTTTGCCTCCCTGCTTCTCACTTGTCAGCACCACCATTCCGGGCTTAGAGAGTTGCTGTTTTTGCTGAAGTGGTGCTTCTAATTGACAGATTTTCAGGTACACCGGCAGTATGACCTAATAGTCAGTCAGACCTATGAGAGTTTTTCAGCCTGTCTTGTTAGGGCAGACCATGGTATTGAAGAGTACCACTAGCTCCTAGGCCAGTTCTGATTTGCTTTTGGTGGACATTGAGGGAGGGAGCAAGAGATTATTCTTGAAAAGCTGTTGTTTGATTGATTTTGTCAAAGAAAACAAAGACCACTGAAGCTTAAAAAACAAACAAAATAAAACAAAACTGAGTTTATTTATTTGCCAGGCAAGGGGACACAGTATGGCTAGAGCGGGAGTTGTTCACTGCCAATCCAGAGATGCACCCAAGGGTCCCTATTGGTGTGATCTAAAGTTGGGTGCACCCCTGGCTTGGTAGTGAACAGCTCCCACTCTAGATATACACTCCTAGAATGTTCATAAGAACCCGCTAGATTTGCATATGTTGGATGTGGGTAACCTTGGCCTCGTATTGCCAGTTGGAACATGGCATGCCTCAGTGTATGCCATTCTTTCTAGAGGGTACAGACTTGTAAGGATGAAGGTTTTATAAGTGTTATTTTTATTAAGTTATATAAACTTGGCATATTACATATTTCTAGATAGAGAATTTCTTTAGCGTTAACTTCTTATCTTAATAATTGAAGTCTTCTGTGTTTTATTCTTCCATGTACTCTTCAGAAGTGGCTCATATTCTTTTTTTTTAAATTAATTCAGTTTTATTGAGATATATTCACATACCATACAGTCATCCATGGCATACGATCAACTGTTCACAGCACCATCACATAGGTATGCGTTCATCACCCAATCTACCTTTGAACATTTTCTTTACACCAGAAAGAATCAGAACAAGAATAAAAAATAAAAGTAAAAAAAGAACACCCAAATCATCCCCCCATCCCACCCTATCTTTCACCTAGTCTTCATCCCCATTCCCCTACTCATCTATCCATACACTGGATAAAGCGAGTGCGGTCCACAAGGTTTTCACAATCACACTGTCACCCCTTGTAATCTATATTGTTATACAATCATCTTCAAGAATCAAGGCTACTGGGTTGGAGTTTGGTAGTTTCAGGTATTTACTTCTAGCTATTCCAATACACCAAAACCTAAAAATTATAGTGAGTAAGAAAAGTATAGTGAGTAAGAATGTCTGCCAGAGTGACCTCTCCACTCCATTTGAAATCTCTCAGCCACTGAAGCTTTATTTCATTTCATTTGCATCTCCCTTGTGGTCAAGATGTTCTCAATCCCACGATGCCAGGTCCAGATTCATCCCTGGGAGCCATATCCTGCGTTGCCAGGGAGACCCACACCCCTGGGAGTCAGGTCCCACATAGGGGGAAGGGCAGTGAGATCACCTGCCAAGGTGGCTTAGTTAGAGAGAGAGGGCCACATCTGAGCAACAAAGAGGCACTCAGGGGGAGACTCTTAGGCACAATTATAAGAAAGTTTAGCCTCTCCTTTGCAGCAACAAGCTTCACAGGGGCAGGCCCCAAGGCAGAGGGCACAGCATACCAAGCTGTCAGTCCTCAATGTTTGTGAGAACATCAGCAACAATCCAGGTGAGGAAGTCCAACACCTCTGCATTTTCGCCCAGCTCCTCAGCGGGACCCTGCATATATATTTTTATTCTCCTCCCAAATTACTTTGGGCTGTGTCGCTATTTCACTTTAACCTATACAGACCTACCATATCTCACTTCCTATTCAAAGTTCCATGTAATTGTGGTGTTTGAACAAATGACTGTAGACGTTATATTGTTTAGAAAATATGGATCCTACACCAAATATCTCTTCCCTTGGTCTCACATGGAAGTTGAAGTTTTAACACACAGTCAGTTTCAACCGTTACCCTTTGGCCTGATTTGCCCTAGTTTTAACTAGATTTGCTTCATTCCTATCTCTAATTGAAGTCTGGGCTCTTTTTCAGCTTTTTTTTATGTATTTATTTTTTCTTTAACAGTTGCTGTATGCGTTGATACTGACATTCATATCTGCCGAGCTCTAACTCTGTTTCACGTATCACACAGATACCCAGTGTTCCAGAGACCAATCAGGTTATACACAAAGGGATCAGCATCTCAGTGTTTGGAGATAGCCATTACAATTCAGGAATAGATTTGACTGCTTTAAGAGCTTACAGTCTAGGGACCATTGCAATAATCGTTTCCCTGTTAGGCTGTGCTCTGAAATTCAATTCTGACTTTACATATTGCAGTTAGTCCATATCGGTGAGGCATTATAGTGTTTGCCTTTGTTTCTGGCGTACTTCACTCAAAATGCTGTCTATAGGATCCATTCACCTTGTTGCATGTCTCACAGCTTCACTCCTCACAGCTTTACTCCTTCTTGCAGCTTCACTCCTCGAAGTTGCTCAGTATTCCATTGTCTGCAGTTCACCATTCTGTTCCTGAGTCAGTGTACCCCTAGGCCACCTCCACCCATTGCAAATCATGAATACTACCTCCATAAACAGCAGTGTGCAAATGTCCATTCATGTCCCTGCTCTCAGGCTCATATTCTTGTAAATAACTTTTAGCTTCATAGAGAATGCTAATTCAGGGAACTCTCAGAATGATTGCTAGATAACTTTACTGCTTATGGGAAGATCTTGCTGTGGATACCTCCAAATCTGAGTTTCCACTTGAAACACATATTGCTCAACTACTTTTATTTCATTGGAGAAAATGTTTGCATTATTTCAGATTCTCAGCATTATTATAGTGCCCTTTTCTTCTTTCTTGTTATCTGAACAGTTAATTCATTGCCACTTGTAATCCCACTGGAGAAGGGTGCTGTGCTTTTAGGCAAGTCCTATTTAAGCAGATATATCTCTTTAAAAGACAAATCAGCTAAAGAGCATCTCAGGTGAGCTACAATTATTTCTTGCAGATCAAGGAAAGATGGGGAAGGAAAAGCAAAATTCTTAGACTACACAGTCCATTTCATCATGTTTATGTTTGGCTAAGGACTTTTTTTCTCTGAGAGGTATGTGAATGAATCAACAGAATTTTGCTTGGTAGCACAGATTGAGGGTCTTTTTGTACTTTGAACCAGATTTGGCCTTCAGGATCATTTAATAATATTTCAAATGTATCTTGATTTATTTGGTTTCTTGTTGAGTTTTTGACATGTCTGTTTTTGACATGTCTATTATTCCAAGAGGAATTGACAATGTGATTTTTAAAAGGATTTATTTATTTCAACAAATAAGTGTTCAATGGTATCAACATTCCCAAAACTCCTAGGACATAAAAAGCTATTGTTATAAATTTTTAGTGCATAGTAGGATTAAAAATGCATTAGAATATCAGCAAAGATTTAATTTTCCAATAACTTAAACATGTAACAAAAACAAACTATAATTAAGCCATACATAATAAAACCCTAATTAAATGTGCCTTGTAATGTTGTAAATATAGCTTAAAATAGCAAGATTGTTGGCCTCTGGGCTATTGAATTCCGTATCTATAAGAAACAAGAATTTCTGTGAATCATTTCATTTAGCCTTTGCTTATGACTTACACTGTCCATATATGTCAAAGAAAGGCAGATCATCTTTTAATAGTTTTGCTAGAGAAATGAGATGCTTCATGAAACTGTTATGTGGGTGACCTTTTCACAAGTGAAATAGGAACTACATGTTATTTGCTTGCTTAATTTTTATGAGATATGCATAGTGTTGCTATACAGAATCCATGTAGTCCTTAGAAGCTTATGGTTTTAGAAAATATGAGAGGCAAGTTTTTTTTTTTTTTAAGTTCATTGTCAAATAATAGCATATTTGAATTACAGGCTAGTTTGGTATAATGAGAAAAGGTTGTCCTTGGTCTAAACTTGCCTAATCACATAGGCATTTTATGCTGGAAAAAAATATAGAAAATATAGAAAAAAATATACCATGTGCAGTCTTTATGTGTAGATGCTCAGTAAGTTTCATGAGTTCAAGTAAAGGAGTTGGGCTGTAAGGTGATTTTTGAATCAGCAAGTGATACAGTACGTATGTGGAAGGTTATTCCAAACATCCACAAATAAGGTGAGAGTTGTAAATACTACAGTTGTCGTTAAAGACATAGTTTCCTTAAAAAACAACAACATATAAATAAACAAACAAACAAATAACTTATGTAGCAAAGTGTTTTTAAAAAACTTCATTTACAAATGGCTTCATCTTAGTGCAGGATACCCGCACTGCTTAAAATGAAAATTATATTTGCACTATTAAGTATCCATATTGTGTCATGGTTCTTGTGTATCAAAAACAACTCTTAAAATTTTTCATTAGCTGATAAACATTAATATTCTATTCATAAAATCAGTAGAGACAGGAAGATTGGTGTGTAAAATATGGGTGGTAGAGGAGTTGAAACTCTTTACAGAAAGGCTGTTCAGAATTAGGGAGGGTGTCATTTTGGATGTGAGACTCCCTCTTGAGCAGTATTTTTTGGGGTACATTAAGAGAAGGAGATTTTTCCCCAGAAAGGTATATTCTGAGAACTGTTTATTTTCGGTAGGTGAGATCCTCAATAAAATGGGTACTATTTACCTGAGAAGCAACTTGAAGAAAGGCCAACTCCTATCCCTTGCTTTTCCCTCTCTTATTCATTTTCACTTTTCGTCTTAATTTAGCCAGTCCATTTACTTGTTCATCAAACATTTGTTGTATGCCTTTGTTAGATGTGCTGGTCTTTCTCCCAGCCTTATTGATGAGGTAACCTTTTATATATCAATTTATTCATGCTCATTTATTTGGAAGGTAGATATTCAGGATGTCTGACTTTTTAAACCAACAGTAAATTTTTTTCTGTTGAATTTGTACTGCATTCATGAAAATTGGAGAAAGGTTATTTTTCAGTACTTTTCTTTTAGTCAAGCTCTCATTTATTTTTTTCATCCCATGTATTTTAACTTATATCTGTCCTTGTTGAATCTCATATTATTTTTTCTTTTGATTATAATTATCATGGATCTTGTTTCTTCTATTTGATTGTCATGAATGGATTCCATTTAGAGCTTCTTTATAGAAGATTCTAAACATATAGAAATTACTAGTGTTTTCTTATTTCATTATCCCCTTTCTCAGCATTCTACTACCTCTGCATCTAAGTGTCCAGTAATTTTTTTTATATATAATTTAGATCACAGTGAGTTTAACGAACATAGAATTTTGTGACCCAGCCTTTAATGGCAACATCCTTGATATCCCAAATCATGGTCAGAAATATAATTACTAAGTTATATTTTCCTTTGACATTCAGATGGTTACATCCCGTTGGGATAGTGGATCCATTTACAAGAGCTAATACACTGCAGAACTTCAGTGCTAAGTTGGCTTACTTTAATTCCATTTTGAAACCATCTGGTCAGGCAGTGGGGTGTGCGGCCAGCTCAGGGCCTGTGGAGTCATGTCAGCTATGGATTTGAATCTTTACTCTGCATTTACTAGCTGGGCTTGGCAAGGTTATTTCTAGCATTAATTTCATCATCAGTAATATAAGGATGATGCTTTCTGTCTGGTAAGGTGATTATGAAAATTAATAATCTATGTAAGGCACCTTGCTTTCTGTCTGGTATAGTATCTAGTACTCAATAAATGGTAATACTTTTACTATTACTTACCTATTCTTTGTATACTTTTTCTGTTTAAATTCATATGGTGGTGTTAATAACCAAGCTAATTTACATGATTGTTTCAGATTAAGATTAGTGAGACTTTAAAAGCTTTTATTAAATATTAAAATTAAAATATGTTGTGGTCTTTATTTTTCTCCTTTCTCTTAAGTTTTTAATTTAATAACTATCAAAAACATCAGGCTGGTCTTCCTTGATTTGTTCTTAATGAACAAATGATGTCTATTGTTTGATTTTGTCACCTTCTAGTACTTTTCTTTAGCATAGTATACAGCACAGCATTATTTTGCTAAAGACTGATGTTCGATTAGTGGGACAGTGTTGCAATTAGATAATCTTCTCTTTTTGAAGATGTTACTAGGGTTCTTCCTTTCCATCTTTATTTTTAGCATTTTAATCCTATAGTTTTCTGAAACTCCCTACAGTATGACTGAAAGATGATTTTAAAACTGGAAAGTAGCCTGAAATGATTGGTATATCACCATTTATAAGTTCAAAATTCTTGTTGTTGAAGCTACATGTTATTCATCCTTCTTTCAGCTATATATACACCTGCTCCCCTATGGAATTTTTAAATATTCTGCCACTCCCTTAGTAATGTTCTGAGTACCTTGATTTTAATGTAATGTATATCTTATTGATGATTTTCAAAATAATTAACATGCATTATTGAATAATTATTAAATGATAAGGGTGATAATTTAAATTTTCATTTTACATACTCAGTGAATTCCTGTGATTAGAAAATTCTCTCATGGTATTCTATTTATAATTAATATACCAACTGAAACTAATTAGAAGTATCTGAAGCCCCTAGCAAAATCTGTAATTAGACATGCCTTTCATAATTAACTGACTCTTCTCATTCTTGCCTTTCTCCCTCCATTTGAATTAATCATTTGTGTTCTTCCTTTGTGATACCTATCTGCCTGTCCAAGATTCTGACTAGAGTTCAGTGATCACTATTGTAGTATTATTATGGAGACTATGGTTTTATTGGAACTTTAAGGATTAAAACTAAAAAATATTTGAATCATATGCTCTATAAAGTTTCACATTAAAGATTTTTGCCCACGTTATTAAATTAAGCATTTATTTTAGCAGAGGCTGAAGGCAAACATAGGAAGTAGCAGACTTGACCACCTTTCCTTTCTTATACAGACCTGGATTTTTCTTGCCTATCTGCATAATTTTGACAGCATACCTGTTGGCTTCGGGTCATTTAATGAGGCTGGTATTAATTAATTAATTCATTCTTTTGACAAAGAATTAAAGGCTCATTAAAACATCTACTGTGTGCTAGTCAGTGTTCCTAGGCTTTAGATACAAAGAGATAGTGGTGGTATTCAGAGTATTGACCAGTCACTATGTAGGTGCTAACCAATCAATCAAGATGGCCATGGTGCTGGATTAGGGTCTTCCTTTATCCTGGGTGAGGTTTCCTTGTTTCAGTTGCTGAGTTATGGGTGAGCGGAACTGGGCCATCAGCAGGCACTTGAGGGCTGGTAAAGTTTGGGCAATGGCTGTTTACTAGACTTCTTTACAAAAGTATATCAGTACTTCAGTACAACTTCTATGGCTGAACTGGTGTGTACCAGCTGAATATTAGCTCTGCCAAGAGGTGTTAAGTCACTGCTGTCAGAGAGATTACAGTTAGTTCTCTGGCTATAAAAGACTGAGTTATAACCCAATTTGAAGTGTGTGTAAGGTACGTAGGGGAAGGATTGCATGAGTCTTTTGGGGGAAACAGGTAAGACTTCTGTGATAAGTAGAAATTTGCCAGGCAGTCAAGTTTGAGGAGGAAATTCTAACCAAGTAGAAGGGAAACGGCATTTGCAAAGGCATAGGGGCATGAGAGATCATAGAGAATTTGAGGGTTTACAGGTAGGAGAGGTGGAAGATGATGTCTTTCTCTGGCCCTTCATTTTTAATTTGCATAAATATATATTAGGGCCACATTTATATTTTTAAAATTGCTCCATTTTTGGTTGGAGAACTGCTGGGCTATCTGATACTTAGTTTCTTCAACTACGTCTATGTTATTTTAGTCATAGAGAAAGAAGGGAGAAGAGAATGTTGTTATAATCCAGGACTATACTAAACATTGATAAGGCAGGAGTGCAATTAAAACCTTTCTCTTGTTTTACCGAGAGGCCTCTAATGAGCAAACACAGATTCAAACAGATTGAGGGTGGTAGTTTTTGGCTGACATCATGAAACTAATTTTGCGTAATGGCTATGGAAGCCTACAAATTCAAATGTGCGGAAAATGCAGTAAATTATTGGCCTGTCAGATTCCTGTTGCCTGTCATCTTTTATCTGAATAGCAGCTTTTGTTTCCAGACTGTCAGGAGCAAGTATATGGACTCCTTCAAGGTTGTATTTGTACATGCTTGAATAATTCAATTCGGAGTTACCTAAAAATAGCAAATTGACAACAGAGAAAAAATACATCTTCTAGTACTTGTGCAAATTAGGGATCACATCTATGGATATCTCTTCTCATTTCTGAGTCCTCTTGAAATATGGCAAGCATTTGTGGTGGTGTAAGTTCTGCTTTTATTGCCAGAGTTGATGACACACACCTTTGAAATACATGAAGTCATACGGACAGCAGATTCATATGATGGCAGAAGTCATATGGACAGGATGATTCATTCATAAATGATTTGAAAGCACCTACTATGTGCTAAAAATTGTGTGCTTGGTATCAAATTATGTGATTTTGCTATCTTTTTGTTCTTCCTCAAGCTATTTAGTAAAAATGACCTTTTTTTAGGTGGGGGGAGGGGGCAGCCAGGACAAGATTTGAATTGCCTATGAGCAGATTATTTGCTTCAAAGATGGTTTTGAAATAATCATTTGAGTTTTTGATGGCTTTATTTTTACTACAGTTCAATTAATGTTGCTTATCTTCTCTAATTCCTGTTACTCTGAATAAGTAGAAAGAAAGGGAATTTTCAGTGGAATGTATATCATGTTCCAATATCATTAATTCAGCGAGTGTTTAGATAGCATCTACTAAGCTGTAGGTTTGGAGAGGATGAATAGAAAAGATTGCTATCCATAAAATAAAATTTCTCAGTAAGAAGGAAACCAAAATGATAAAAAAGTGAAAAATCTCAGCCCTTTCAATGTGTTTGATAATAATAATATTCAGTCTTAATACACAGAATTTATATTTGAATTTGCAGGTGTATTATCTTTTTATGTTCACAATGGCTATCTGAAAACTTATGCAGGAATGGTTTGTCTACTTTGGATACTGATTATCTAGCCAGTATATTACATCTATGATACTTGGATATCATTTGATATCACGTGTGGCCCAGTCACCTTAGAAATTAAGAAAGTTGTATATACCCTTTTTTGGCTAAAGCCAAATCTAGGGAAAAAAAAAGAGGTGAGAATCCCTATCGTAACAAATTGTCCCTTTTGTCTATTTGCTCATTCCGTTGCTACTATCTGGACTGCCCTTTTTCCTCTTTCTGTCCTTGAACCTGTTACCCAAAGGGCTTACTTAAAAATTTCCTCCAGAAGTGATGTTTTATTCCTTGGAATTTCTATAATATTTTGTTTGCTATGACTTTTGGGGATATTTACCTTTTACTTTTTTGTGAGTAACTGAACTGTGCTTCCTATTGGGTTATAAGCTTCTTGCAGTTTTCATGAACTTTGAATTGGGTCATGAATCATGGTAAGAATTTGCAAAGATGGAAAATGGAGGGCTTGTTATAGGAGAGAAAGGGTCTATATCAAGGTCCTTAACAAACAGAATAAGGGTGCTGTTTCAGGAGTGTTAAGTAGATTCATTTGCTTGGTTTGGAGGATATGAGAGTAAAGTGGAGGAAGGTGAAGTTGGGAAAAAAGGAAATGACTGTTGATACTGTGTTGATCAAATATGAAGATTATCAGTATTTCATTTTGGTCAATGGATTAGCTGTATGTAGGAAGTGCTTAGTGGAGAGTTTTTTGGATGAGATTGCATGTATCTACCATACCTCTGTTTTATTCCCAAAGTACCCCACCAGAGGAAATATGAGCCAGCATCATGATGGTATGTAAAGCACATTGGACACAGTGAACGCAGGAGACAGTAGACCTGGAAGACTGGAACGTCTGGGCCTTAGTTACCTCCTTTGTAACATAATGGAGATGAAAGATGTTAAATGTTCCTTCTGGTTCTAATATACTATGACGCCATGACACATCTTTACTTCTCTGGATTACATCCACTATGAAGACCTATTTCTTCCATTTATGAATTATTTAGTTCAGAGATTGGCAAACTTTTTCTATAAAGGGTCAGATAGTAAATATTTAAACTTTACGACCACTTACTGTCTCTGTGTATATTCTTTTTTTTCTTTCTTATTTTTTACAACCCTTTTAAAATGTAAAAACCATTTTTAGCCCAAGGGCTGGACAAAAATAGGCTGTGGACCTGTTTGCCCACCCCTAATTTAGTTGATTGGGCTGCTTATAACTGAACTTAAGACTTTTCTGGAATTTAGGAACCAAGACAGGCTTGTTGAAGGTGTTTTCCCATCTGTCTGGGAATTTTTCATTGACTCCCCATAGATTATATTTCCTAAGTGTCAGAGAACTAATTACTATTTATGGAGACCTCTCTACTCTCTTTCTTGGAATTGTGATAATTTTGTGTTTCAGAATGTATCTTCTGTTTCTAAGTGCCTTTAAAACTCTTTGATGTCTGAGATCATTTTACTCATTTTTAGTAGTTGTACCCTGAATAACACATTGTTCTAGCACTTCTTTTCTTTTCTGCATGAATGTTAATAGCAGCTTTATTTATACCAGCCAAAAAAATTGGAAACCACCAGAATGTCCATCACATGCATTTGTATAAACAAATTATAGTAGAGCCATACAATGGAACACTACTCAGCAATTAAAATGAAGAGATTACTGATACACTTAAAGTATACAGAAAATGACATATTATATGATTCACTCATATGAAGTTCTAGAGCAGGTAATACTGAGCCCATTTCCTCTACCACAACCCCCCAAAAACTTAATCACAAACAGGCTTAGAGAAAAATATTTTTCTTATATAATAAAAATATGAATCATATGACAAGAACACACAATAGACAAGAAATTTTTAAAAATGGCTAGCATATCATGAAAACTAAGCTGACCAATAATGAGTGAAATGCAAATTAAAACAATGGGTAAATCTGAATCTTACAAATCAGGAAAGTGGTTAAATAAATATATTGTGGTCATACCATGAAATATTATTAAAGCCTTAAAAAACAGTAAGTTACACAAATAGTGAATACTAAGTTAAACCATGGACCACAGCTAATAATACAATTGTAAAAATATGTTATCACCAATTGTTAACAAATGTTCCACACCAGTGCAAGGTGTCAACAAAAGGGTGGCATGTGGGAATGTTGTATTTTATGCATGGTTGTTCTGTAAACCCACAACTTCTCTAACAAAGAAAAAAAAACAGAAAACAATAAGGTGGGACTAAAAGCATCAACATGGTAAATTGTCCAGGATATATTATTCAGTAAAAAAAAGTAGAGGTTAAAAATAGTACATGGTGTTATATAACTGTTGGTTAAAATACACACATGCATGCTTTCCCATAAATACAAATCTTAAAAGTAGGATTATAATTGACTTTCTACTTTATACCCGATTTAATTCTACACTTTTGAGTATTTCACATCCAACTGATATTACCCTTAAATCCAAAAGAACAAAATGTTTCCATTTTGCAAATTAAAAATATTTTTAAAATCACTTGGAGGTATATAATTAAAAACACAAGTACAAAGTACTTATTTTTGTAAAAGAAAAAAGTATGACAGCTTACTTTAAAACAATTCCTAAATATATATTTCAAATTTTTAAGTGTTTCCGCCACCTTAGATCTAGAGCAGTAAGTGAATTATACCTGCTTTATTCTTAAGTTTCTGTACTGTTTTAATTATAAAATATTGTATATGTATTAGTTCTCAATTTAAAAAGATATTTACATTCAACTCCTCCAAAACTCATATGACCTATAGATATTTTAAAAAAATGTTTACTAGATAGATAATATAACACAGAGGCAGTATACAAATAAAAACTGCTGTGGAATTCCAAAATACTAAAAATTCTTTTAGAAAGCTTTAAATCTTCTGATCTGTTCATAACATTGACATTCATAGGTATGTTTTCCCCCCAGCAGCTTGTATCATCACTATAAAGTCCTTGTAATCGCTAAAGAGATTTTTAGGTGGGTATGATTAATTAGAAGACTAAAATAATTTGTCACAAGAATGGGAAAAAAGACTAGCAGATTACATATGTTTTCACTTATATGCTGCTTTATAATTGCCTTTCAACAATTTTTTTATTTTATGGAGAATAATTTATTGTATGTCTTTCTTCCAGCTATTATGTATCTATTTGCTATTCCTGGATTTTTACACGTTGAATTTTCTTAACATGAGGCCTGCCTTTGGGGTGTGTGTGTGTGTGTGTGCGTGTGTGTGTGTGTTGTTAGTGTTGGTATGCTGCGAGCCAAAGCCAAAGTTGAAGTGGCCCATCAGTGAGGAAAAGGAAAGAGGTGTAATCCTCATCATAGAATGTCAATGTAAGTATAAAAGAGTAGCGATCAAGAGTGAAGACTTATAGGGCAGACCGGGCCACATTGTACAGTCTGGAATGCCAGATTAAGGAAACTAATTTGTAAGTCTTGGAAGGGTTTTAGCAGAGCTTCCAATGTCCTTCTTGATCTGGCCCTCCACTGGCCTTTCTAGCCTCATTCCTTATTACATCCCCACTTTCAGGCACATGCCAACTGAAATGAACTACCTGCAGTGGGGAGCTACTTGCAGTTTATCAAGCAGTCTTTCCTCTAGGCCTTCACCTACCGTCAACCCCTGTATTTCTGATTAACACACCCGGAAGGAAGTACTGTGACGTGTTCACCACCATATTCCCATTGCCTCGCCCCACCCTTTTTTAAAAAAATTCAATTTTATTGAGATATAGTCACATACCATAAAATCATCCAAAGTGTTCACAGTACTATCATATAGTTGTGCATTCATCACCCCAATCTATTTTTTTTTCTTCTCTATGATCCTGTTTTTTTTTAATCATCATTTTATTGAGATATATTCACATACCACGCAGTCATACAAAACAAATTGTACTTTCGATTGTTTACAGTACCATTACATAGTTGTACATTCATCACCTAAATCAATCCCTGACACCTTCATTAGCACACACACAAAAATAACAAGAATAATAATTAGAGTGAAAAAGAGCAATTGAAGTAAAAAAGAACACTGGGTACCTTTGTCTGTTTGTTTGCTTCCCCTACTTTTCTACACATCCATCCATAAACTAGACAAAGTGGAGTTTGGTCCTTATGGCATTCCCAATCCCACTGTCACCCCTCATAAGCTACATTTTTATACAACTGTCTTCGAGATTCATGGGTTCTGGGTTGTAGTTTAATAGTTTCAGGTATCCACCACCAGCTACCCCAATTCTTTAGAACCTAAAAAAGGTTGTCTAAAGTGTGCGTAAGAGTGCCCACCAGAGTGATCTCTCGGCTCGTTTTGGAATCTCTCTGCCACTGAAGCTTATTTCATTTCCTTTCACATCCCCCTTTTGGTCAAGAAGATGTTCTCCATCCCACGATGCCGGGTCTACATTCCTCCCCGGGAGTCATATTCCACGTTGCCAGGGAGATTCACTTCCCTGGGTGTCTGATCCCACGTAGGGGGGAGGGCAGTGATTTCACCTTTCAAGTTGGCTTAGCCAGAGAGAGAGGGCCACATCTGAGCAACAAAGAGGCATTCAGGAGGAGACTCTTAGGCACAAATACAGGGAGGCCTAGCCTCTCCTTTGCAGCAACCATCTTCCCAAGGGTAAAACTTATGGTAGAGGGCTCAACCCATCAAACCACCAGTCCCCTATGTCTGTGGTCATGTTAGCAACCATGGAGGTGGGGTAGGCGAATACCCCTGCATTCTCCACAGGCTCCTCAAGGGGGCACTACATCTTTTTTTTTTTTTTCCTTGTTTGTCTTTTTTCTTTTTTCTTTTTTTTTTTTTTTTAACTTTCCCTTCTTTTTTAAATCAACTGTATGAAAAAAAAAGTTAAAAAGAAAACAAACATACAATAAAAGAACATTTCAAAGAGACCATAACAACGGAGTAAGAAAAAGACAACTAACCTAAGATAACTGCTTAACTTCCAACATGTTCCTACTTTACCCCAAGAAAGTTACATAATATAGCAACATTTCAGTGAACTTGTTCCTACTACATCCATCAGAAATTAACAGACCATAGTCATTTCTGGGCATCCCCAGAACGTTAAATACCTTATCTGTTCTTCTTGGATTATTGTTCCCCCTTCCTTAATTGCTCTCTACTGCTAGTTCCCCTACACTCTACATTACAAACCATTTGTTTTACATTTTTCAAAGTTCACATTAGTGGTAGCATATAATATTTCTCTTTTTGTGCCTGGCTTATTTCGCTCAGCATTATGTCTTCAAGGTTCATCCATGTTGTCATATGTTTCACCAGATCGTTCCTTCTTACTGCTGCGTAGTATTCCATCGTGTGTATATACCACATTTTATTTATCCACTCATCTGTTGAAGGACATTTGGGTTGTTTCCATCTCTTGGCAATTGTGAATAATGCTGCTATGAACATTGGCGTGCAGATATCTGTTCGTGTCACTGCTTTCCGATCTTCCGGGTATATACCGAGAAGTGCAATCGCTGGATCGAATGGTAGCTCTATATCTAGTTTTCTAAGGAACTGCCAGACTGACTTCCAGAGTGGCTGAACCATTATACAGTCCCACCAACAATGAATAAGAGTTCCAATTTCTCCACATCCCCTCCAGCATTTGTAGTTTCCTGTTTGTTTAATGGCAGCCATTCTAACCGGTGTTAGATGGTATCTCATTGTGGTCTTAATTTGCATCTCTCTAATAGCTAGTGAAGCTGAACATTTTTTCATGTGTTTCTTGGCCATTTGTATTTCCTCTTCAGAGAACTGTCTTTTCATATCTTTTGCCCATTTTATAATTGGGCTGTCTGTACTATTGTCATTGAGTTGTAGGATTTCTTTGTATATGCAAGATATCAGTCTTTTGTCAGATACATGGTTTCCAAAAATTTTTTCCCATTGAGTTGGCTGCCTCTTTACCTTTTTGAGAAATTCCTTTGAGGTGCAGAAACTTCTAAGCTTGAGGAGTTCCCATTTATCTATTTTCTCTTTTGTTGCTTGTGCTTTGGGTGTAAAGTCTAGGAAGTGGCCTCCTAATACAAGGTCTTGAAGATGTTTTCCTACATTATCTTCTAGGAGTTTTATGGTACTTTCTTTTATATTGAGATCTTTGGTCCATTTTGAGTTAATTTTTGTGTAGGGGGTGAGGTAGGGGTCCTCTTTCATTCTTTTGGATATGGATATCCAACTCTCCCAGCCCCATTTGTTGAAAAGACCATTATGGCTCAGTTCGGTGACTCTGGGGGCCTTATCAAAGATCAGTCGGCCATAGATCTGAGGGTCTATCTCCGAATTCTCAATTCGATTCCATTGATCTATATGTCTATCTTTGTGCCAGTACCATGCTGTTTTGGCAACTGTGGCTTTATAATAAGCTTCAAAGTCAGGGAGTGTAAGTCCTCCCACTTCGTTTTTCTTTTTTAGAGTGTCTTTAGCAATTCGAGGCATCTTCCCTTTCCAAATAAATTTGATAACTAGCTTTTCCAAGTCTGCAAAGTAGGTTGTTGGAATTTTGATTGGGATTGCATTGAATCTGTAGATGAGTTTGGGTAGAATTGACATCTTAATGACATTTAGCCTTCCTATCCATGAACATGGAATATTTTTCCATCTTTTAAGGTCCCCTTCTATTTCTTTTAGTAGAGTTATGTAGTTTTCTTTGTATAGGTCTTTTACATCTTTGGTTAAGTTTATTCCTAGGTACTTGATTTTTTTAGTTGCTATTGAAAATGGTATCTTTTTCTTGAGTGTCTCTTCAGTTTGTTCATTTCTAGCATATAGAAACATTACTGACTTATGTGCATTAATCTTGTATCCCGCTACTTTGCTAAATTTGTTTATTAGCTCTAGTAGGTGTATCGTTGATTTCTCAGGGTTTTCTAGATATAAGATCATATCATCTGCAAACAATGACAGTTTTACTTCTTCTTTTCCAATTTGCATGCCTTTTATTTCTTTGTCTTGCCGGATTGCCCTGGCTAGCACTTCCAGCACAATGTTGAATAACAGTGGTGACAGCGGGCATCCTTGTCTTGTTCCTGATCTTAGAGGGAAGGCTTTCAGTCTCTCACCATTGAGTACTATGCTGGCTGTGGGTTTTTCATATATGCTCTTTATCATGTTGAGGAAGTTTCCTTCAATTCCTACCTTTTGAAGTGTTTTTATCAAAAAGGGATGTTGGATTTTGTCAAATGCTTTTTCAGCATCTATTGAGATGATCAATTGATTTTTCCCTTTCGAGTTTTTAATGTGTTGTAATACATTGATTGTTTTTCTTATGTTGAACCATCCTTGCATGCCTGGAATGAACCCCACTTGGTCATGGTGTATGATTTTTTTAATGTGTCTTTGGATTCGATTTGCAAGTATTTTGTTGAGGATTTTTGCATCTATATTCATTAGGGAGATTGGCCGGTAGTTTTCCTTTTTTGTAGCATCTTTGCCTGGTTTTGGTATTAGATTGATGTTAGCTTCATAAAATGAGTTAGGTAGTGTTCCATTTTTTTCAATGTTTTGAAAGAGTTTGAGTAAGATTGGTGTCAGTTCTTTCTGGAAAGTTTGGTAGAATTCCCCTGTGAAGCCATCTGGCCCTGGGCATTTATTTGTGGGAAGATTTTTGATGACTGATTGGATCTCTTTGCTTGTGATGGGTTGGTTGAGGTCTTCTATTTCTTCTCTGGTCAGTCTAGGTTGTTCATATGTTTCCAGGAAATTGTCCATTTCTTCTACATTATCCAGTTTGTTGCCATACAGTTGTTCATAATATCCTCTTATAATTTTTTTAATTTCTTCAGGATCTGCAGTTATGTCACCTTTTTCATTCATTATTTTGTTTATATGGGTCTTCTCTCTTTTTGATTTTGTCAGTCTAGCTAGGGGCTTGTCAATCTTGTTGATCTTCTCAAAGAACCAACTTTTGGTGATATTTATCCTCTCTATTGTTTTTTTGTTCTCTATGTCATTTATTTCTGCTTTAATCCTTGTTATTTCTTTTCTTGTACTTGGTTTAGGATTGGTTTGCTGTTCCTTTTCTGACTTCTTCAATTGATCCATTAGTTCTTTGATTTTGGCTCTTTCTTCCTTTTTAATATATGCGTTTAGTGCTATAAATTTCCCCCTCAGCACTGCTTTTGCTGCATCCCATAGGTTTTGGTATGTTGTGTTCTCATTTTCATTCGTCTCTATATATTTAGCAATTTCTCTTGCTATTTCTTCTTTAACCCACTGATTGTTTAGGAGTGTGTTGTTTAACCTCCAGGTATTTGTGAATTTTCTAAGTCTCTGATGGTTATTGACTTCTAATTGTATTCCATTGTGGTCAGAGAATGTGCTTTGAATAATTTCAATCTTTTTAAATTTATTGAGGCTTGTTTTATGTCCCAGCATATGATGTATTCTGGAGAAAGTTCCGTGAGCACTAGAAAAGTATGTGTATCCTGATGATTTGGGATGTAATGTCCTGTAGATGTCTGTTAAATCTAATTCATTTATCAGATTGTTTAGGTTTTCAATTTCCTTATTGGTCTTCTGTCTGGTTGATCTATCTATAGGAGAGAGTGATGTGTTGAAGTCTCCCACAATTATTGTGGAAACATCAATTGCTTCCTTTAGTTTTGCCAATGTTTCTCTCATGTATTTTGTGGCACCTTGATTGGGTGCATAGACATTTACGATTGTTATTTCTTCTTGCTGAATTGCCCCTTTTATTAGTATGTAGTGGCCTTCTTTGTCTCTCAAAACATCCCTGCATTTGAAGTCTATTTTATCTGAGATTAATATTGCTACACCTGCTTTCTTTTGGCTGTAGCTTGCATGAAATATTTTTTTCCATCCTTTCACTTTCAGTTTCTTTGTGTCCCTGTGTCTAAGATGAGTCTCTTGTATGCAACATATTGATGGTTCATTTTTTTTGATCCATTCTGCGAATCTATATCTTTTAATTGGGGAGTTTAAACCATTTACATTCAACGTTATAACCGTGAAGGCATTTCTTGAATCAGCCATCTTATCCTTTGGTTTATGTTTGTCATATTTTTCCCCTCTGTCTATTAATATCCTTTATTGTACCCATACCGAATCTCTTTAGTACTGAACCTTTCTCCAAGTCTCTCTGTCCTTTCTTTGTTTCTCTGTCTGTAGGGCTCCCTTGAGTATCTCCAGGAGGGCAGGTCTCTTGTTAGCAAATTCTCTCAGCATTTGTTTGTCTGTGAAAAATTTAAGCTCTCCCTCAAATTTGAAGGAGAGCTTTGCTGGATAAAGTATTCTTGGCTGGAAATTTTTCTCACTCAGAATTTTAAATATATCGTGCCACTGCCTTCTTGCCTCCATGGTGGCTGCTGAGTAGTCACTACTTAGTCTTATGCTGTTTCCTTTGTATGTGGTGAATGGCTTTTCTCTTGCTGCTTTCAGAACTTGCTCCTTCTCTTCTGTGTTTGACTGTGTGATCAGTATATGTCTCGGAGTGGGTTTATTTGGATTTATTCTATTTGGGGTTCGCTGAGCATTTATGATTTGTGTATTTATGTTGTTTAGAAGATTTGGGAAGTTTTCCCCAACAATTTCTTTGAATACTCTTCCTAGACCTTTACCCTTTTCTTCCCCTTCTGGGACACCAATGAGTCTTATATTCGGACGTTTCATATTATCTATCATATCCATGAGGTCCATTTCGATTTTTTCAATTTTTTTCCCCATTCTTTCTTTTATGCTTTCATTTTCCATTCTGTCATCTTCCAGGTCACTGATTCGTTGTTCAGCTTCCTCTAGTCTTGTACTATGAGTGTCCAGAATCTTTTTAATTTGGTCAACAGTTTCTTTAATTTCCATAAGATCATCCATTTTTTTATTTAGTCTTGCAATGTCTTCTTTATGCTCTTCTAGGGTCTTCTTGATTTCCTTTGTCTCCCGTACTATGGTCTCATTGTTCATCTTTAGTTCTTTGAGTAGCTGCTCTAGGTGCTGTGTCTCTTCTGGTCTTTTGATTTGGGTGCTTGGGCTTGGGTTATCCATATCATCTGGTTTTTTCATATGCTTTATAATTTTCTGTTGTTTTTGGCCTCGTGGCATTTGCTGAACTTGATAGGGTTCTTTTAGGATTTGTAGACCAATTGAAGTCCTTATCTCTAATTTATCAGATCTACAGCTTCGTGGAGTACACTTTCTCTAACTAACCAGCAGGTGGCGTCCACGAGCCACCTGTTCTCCACAAGCCAGTTCTCCCCTGCTTAGCCTTTTTGGTGAGTGGGGGAGTGAGTCTTGTGGGGTCCAATTGGTGTACCAAGCTTGCGTGTGTAGTTGGTGTTGCCTGCCCTGTATATGGGGCGTGTTTCTGGGCAGTCAGGGAGGGGGGGGGTGGCTCTAACAATCAAATCTCCCTGGTGATCCTAGAGTTTTAAGGCTGCTGCAATAGTCTATTCCTTCAGTTCAGTCCTGCCGCAGTTTGTCTCTGCCACTGACCCACAAGTCCTTGGTATTGGCATATGGCTCCTGAGACTTGCAAGTGGGCCCCTCTTCCAGGCCGTGCACCCCCTGGTCCTCTGTTGAGGGATGACTGTGCTATGTCACAGGTGAGTGCCGTCCCCCCAGAGCAGTTCTGGGCTGCTGGGCTGTGTAGGGAGGCTCCCAGTCTGCTGAAAGGATGGCTGATTGGGGCTTTGTTAATTCACACTGCCCTACCTTCCCAACTCTGGGACAATCAGCTGAGGTTGCAGGGAAGGCTGATGTCCACGCCCAGTTTTGTGGTGTGTGCCTGTTATCTGAAGCACTTCCATCACACTGGGTTGTCTGGGGCAGCTCTGGGCTATGGGGCTGGCGATGGGCAGGAGTGTTTCCTGTCCACCAGGATGATGGCTGTGAGTGGACACCCCCCTTTTCTTGGGAAGTTGTGGTGTTTAGTGAATTTTCTCAGCCACTGGATTATTGCGTTTTGTCTCAGAGCTCTCCTAGTTCTGCTCTTGACTTGACCTGCCCAAATTGCAGGTCTTTGAAGCTTTCTGTATTGGGCTTCTTAGAGTAATTGTTTTAGAAAAAGAAAAAAGGTTTAAAAAAAAAAAAAAATAAAGGGCCCTCCTCAGAGATCTAATGGGTTATTGAAATTCTAAGAGACAAAGCAACCAGGGCCATTAAGGAAAGGTCCACAGGGCAGAGAGATCAGCTTTTCTTCGGGATTTGCATATGCGCCTCAGGGCCTGGGCTCCAGCCTGAGCTCTGCCCTTCCCCCTTCTATATTCACCAGAACTCCAAAAATCCTCCGCTTTTATTTTGGAGTTTTTCATGTTGTTTTTTTTCTATGCCTGTCTCCTCTCTGCTGGGCTGGCTGCTGTCAGATTCTCTGGTGTCTGGTCTCAGTCTATCTATGGTTGGAGTTTGGATCAGTAGAATGAGTTTCCGATAAGGGCTGCCACTGCAGTTCTCCCTTCTCCTTCCCAGAGCTGACAGCCCCTCCTCCCACGGGACTGAGCCTGGCAGGGAGGGGCGCGGGTCCCCTGGCCGCAAAAACTTACAGATTTCGCTGATCTCAGCAGTTCCACGTTTTCATGAGTGTTGTATGAAGTGTGCCCAAAGTCAGATTGCTCTGTGGTGTCCAGTCCACGCAGTTCCTGGCTTTCTACCTACTTTCCTGGAGGAGTAACTAAAACATACAGCTCACCAGTCTGCCATCTTGCCCCGCCTCACCGCAATTGACTTTTAAATATTGGCCTTAATTTATTAGTTCTAGTAGCCTTTTTTTCCCGTAGGCATTACTATGTACCTTATGATGGTTTAAGTAAAGACTTACTTATTCCTTTCAATCTGTATGTTTGATTTCTTTTCCTTGCCCTATTGTTGTACTGACAAGAACCTCTAGTACAGTATTGAATAGTAGTGGTGAGAACAGAGATTCTTGATTGATTTAGGCGAGGAAGGTTTCAGTCTTTCACTGTATTGTCCTTAGACTGAGGAAATTCCCTTCTATTTCTTGTTTGCTGGGAGTTTTTATCATAAATGAGTAACCTTGAATTCTAATTGTGGTGTCAAAGTATAATTTTTAAAAGAGGATATAATCATGACTCTTATACAGATATGAAATGAACACTTGTCAAATATTTTATTTTACTCAGTGAGAGAACCGGTAAGATGTTAAAACCAGTTCAAAGGAAAATTCAGAGACATTTATATAGTGTAAAGGAATGCTGAAATGAATTTTTCAAATAGGTTGCAAAAACTAGTCTAAATACCAGGAAATTTTCAATTGCATTCCACTGGACACAGCTAATTTACATTTCTGTGAACAAGAGTAATTCACATTATCCAGTTTTCTATAATTTATGGAGTTGAAAAATAACTCAAAGACAATAAAAAATGAGGGTAATGGTGAGTGAATCAAGGAGGTAATTCCTAGTCTTTTTTTTGTTGTTATTGTTCATTTCAAAGTCTTTCATTATTTTTTCTGACAAGTGGTCTTATTTTGAATTTCTCTGATCCCCAGTGATGTTATACACTTTTCCATGTATTTGTTTTTTGTAGGTATGTGTTCTGCTGTGAAATGCTTGTTCATTGTCTTTGCCTATTTTTCTGGCCAAGTTTTGTATGTTTCTGTGGGGAGGTGTTATTGACTTTTAGGAGTTCCTTAAATATTCTCAGTAATAATCCATTAAAATTTTTGTGTACCATGTATACTTTCTCTCAGCTTATAACTTGTATTTTCACTTTCTTTAAGGTGTTTTCTGATGAACATTGGATCTTAATTTTAATATAATCAAATTTATGTTGTCTTGTTTAAGAAATCTTTCCCACTCCCAGGTCAAAAGATGTTCGTCTTTTCCACTAAGTTTTTTAAAGTTGTTTTTGACATTTAAGTCTTTGATTCATCTGGTGTTGATTTTTCATATGATGTGATGATCAAATTTCATCTCTTTTTCTTAAACATGGAATATAATTTATTTAGCTCTTATTCCCAGGACGATCCCTCTTATTCCCAGGATTTGACCTGCCATCTCATTTGAATTGTTTTCTTGTGTTTTTTTTTTCCTGTACAATGTTCAATTCCATTAGTTTATTTATCCCTGTGCCAATATCACACTGTCTTAATTATAGTAGGTTCATAATATGTTCACATATTTAGCACAGAAAATTTCTCCTTTAGAAGTTTCCTGACATTCTTGATCCTGTACTTTTCCATATTAATTTCAGAATCATGTTTCATGAAAAGTTCTTTGGGAATTTTGATTTGAATTATATTGAATGTATAGATCAATTCAGAGAGAATTGGTAACTTCGTGAGATTAATCATCCATAAGCTGGTTTATCACTCCATGTTTTTAGCCTTTTTTAAAATATCATAATAACATTTTATAATTTCCTATTATAGGTTTTACTCATCTTGATTTATATTTATTTTTGGTATATTTTACTCTGTCATACACTGCTTGTATGGGGAGGTTCAAATCCCAGTTTATGTCAGTCCCAGTGATATCAGAAGCTGGAGGTGAGGAGCCCCAGGCATCAGAGAGCTTGTGTCAGTCCTCAGCCTGCACAGCATGACCTCAGATTGTCTTCACCTGTTTCTCTTGAGGAAGAAGCTGCCTTACAGTTGCCCAGCCCTAGGGTTTGTGTTGGAAGAGAAGGGGATGTGAAGAAGCAGCCATGGAAGGTTAGTTTATATCTAACTGTTTTTTTCTCAGCTCCTGATTTTTCTTTCCTGAGGACCCTAGAAGTCTAAGTAATGCACATATGGGTCGGCTTATGTGCTTATGGGCTCTGGGACCCAAGAGAGGCAAAAGAAGAACCTCAGTAGTTCCTTTTCTGTTTTGTTATCCCATAGTTTAATGGGCTACCCCTTGTCTCAGACCAAAACCATCACCCCACATATACCAGTTCAAAATGTGCCTTTATCACCCTAGAGGTTTCTCATAGTTCTCTCCATTTTTCCTGTGTGACATTTCTAAGACTGAGCTTCTGGATATTAAACCCTTATTGGACATGTGATTTCCAAATATTTTCTCCCATTGTGTAGGTTGTCATTTTGCTTTCATGATAAAGTCCTTTGAGGCACACAAGTTTTTAATTTTGATGTGGTCCCATTTAACTATTTTTGTTCTTGTTGCTAGTGCTTTGGGTATAAAGTCAAAACCATTGTCTAACACAAGGTCCTGAAGATGCTTCCCTATGTTTTCTTCTAGGAGTTTGATATAGTTCTGACTTGATTTTTGTATGTGGTGTGAGGGAGGGGTCCACCTTATTCTTTGACAAATGGAGATCAGCACTTTCCTCCCCCTCTGCACCATTTGTTGAAGAGGCTGTTCTTTCCCAACTGAATGTCTTTGTCGCCTTGTCAAAATTCAGTTGACCATAAATGGGAAGGTTGATTCCTGAGCTCTCAATTCAATTTCCTTGGTCTATATGTCTGTCCTTGTGCCAGTACCATGCTGTTTTGATTAGTGTGGCTTCATAATAAGTGTTAAGATCAGGAAGTGTGAGTCTTCCAACTTCATTTTTCTTTAGATAAGATTTTGACATGTATACTTTGTGGTTTCTCTGAGATCTTCAAGTCGAGATGTGTCTGCAGTTCTTGGAGTGAGGTTGGGGCTTGAGGGTGGGGGCAGATATTTTGGGGTTAACAGATTTCCAGGAGTGGTGGAAGAATAAATTGTTCATGATTGAGGATAAAACCCCTGGGAACATCTAGTTTTAGTGGACAGGTGCAGAAAAAGGCAGTGGGAAGGAAATCAAGAAGGAGAAACCAGGAGAGAAACCAAGGGTTAAAGGATTTTACAGTAACACCCTTGGCTTTATCTTTACCTTAAGACCAGATTTTCCTTTCAGCACCCTGTATTTGCCCTAAAACCATTTCTTACTTTGAACTTCCTCTGTTGGGAGAGATTGTGGATGAGAGATAGTTTTATTTTTGAGTCCAGCAATTCCTGGTTTCTTTATATTTCCTCTGAATTCTTGACAAGAGAATAATTTCTTCTTTAGTCCATCTCTCTATCTGCACCTTACACAGATAAAAGAAACCAGTTGTTGATTAGGACATTCTGCTTGGAAATTACCTTTGCTAGAAGTTACAGTTCACTAGCAACAATTTTTGTTTTTTATCTTACCACACGCAACAGTTTTGCTAAATTTTGTGTTGCTTCATTACAAAATCTTCTTTCCTCCAGCTTCCAATATTTTATTCACTTTTTCTCTCCAACAGTCTCCTCAAGGCTCATCAGGCTTTTGCTAATAATGCCTTCAAGACCCTTCCAGCTTTTACTTACCACGCAGTCCCAAAGCCAGTGTCACATGTTTTAGGTTTTTTTTTATAGGCACCCCAGTTCTAGGTGTCAAATTCAATTCTGGTAACTATCGCTATGCAAAACTGCCCCAAACCTAGTCTAGAACCCACATGACTTTCCTGATTTAGCATTTCAAGTTACTCAGCATCACTTCCACTACACTCTGTTGGTTACAAGCAAGTTAAACAGCAGTCTGGATTTAAGGAGAAAGAATCAGATTCCGTATCTTTATGGGGGAGTAGTAAATTCACATCGATGTGGAATGCGAGATATTTTTGTGGCATTTTTGAAAAATATGACCTGCCAGAGATGGATAAAATAAAATACATAGAATTATAGAGGAAACCAATTATTTAAAAATATTATTATCACACTATTTGTGATAAAGTAATATGTGCTTATTTAATACAACACACAGTAAGATATGGTGGCAGGCCTAATAATTATAGTGATTTAGAGGTTAGAGAAAATAAAAGATATAATTTATTTTCCCATCCATGTTCATGGATCTCCTGAATTCCATCCACAGACCTTAGGCCTCTCCAGACCCTTGAATTAATGTAATGATGTCTGCAGAGTCACATCACTGTGGGTTGGGCAGTGGTTGGGTAAAGGGAAGGAGAGTGAAAAGGCAGGCACTAAAAGGAGGACACTATAGGGTAAGTTCCATACACTAGCTTTTATTTACCTTTTAAGTAAGGGTTTTATTTTGTTTTTAGAAACTTAAATGTATTTATGTAATGAGGGAAAGATGCCAATGACAAGAGAAAGTTTATGGATATAGGAGAGGTAAAAGGTATTTGAAGGGTTTCTGAGAAGGCAGGAGAGGGTATGGTCTTGAGGTTAGGTAGATGCATCAGTCTCAGATAGGAGGAAGGGGAAAAGGCAAGGAGATAAGGATGTATGTGGTTGCTGGATAATAGATCATGTGACATTCTGGAAAAGTGTAATAGATACAATAAATTTTGACACAGGCTGACCTGGGAGAACATTGCAGCAGAGGTCCTAGGTAATACGAAAATCTTGGGGATGAGATATGGTAGGGAGAAAAAGAGGTAGTGAAATGGGGACAGAAAAAAAGGAACGAATAATGTAAGTGATTGGGGGCAGAAGGCAATCTGCCTGGTTTGCCATTCTCTTTACATTGGATATTGATACAAAGAAAAATGGCATGAGAGTAAAATGCAGTTATGTATTTTGACTTCTGCTTATTTAGTGTGAACTTTTCTAAGTGTCCTGTTTAGAATATGTGATTGATATTTGGAAAGTCTTTGCTAAAAAATGACATAAAAGCTGAAGAGCTTCTTTTTCATGGCTATTTGGGTTGCTATTGAAAAGCAATACATGTGTTTGCTGCTTCCATGCTTACAGCTGGATGGGACGTTGTCCTCAAAGGTCCATGGTTTTCTCGTCATTAGCCAACGGCTGCTTGCTACAGTGTTTATTCTTTATTTAATGTGAGGTTAATGCATCTCTCTATGCTAATGAGAAAAGCTATAAAGTATAGCAGCTCATTTGTGTATGACAAATGTCTGCCTTAGTCCACACATTGATATTGATCTTTCACTATATGGTTTATCATTTTTTACCAAGCTGTCCTCAATATCTGGTTGACATATCTCTTTAAAAATTACTTTGCCTTTCTAGAAGTTGATCCTGACTCAGGTATATCTCTCTTATATGGGAAATATTTTTTGTCTGTCAAAGATTTACTTCAGATCTTCTTGAAACATTATAAAGTTGTAAAGTTTCAGGTCAGTACTATGTATCATAAAAAAACTTAGGTTTATAGGCACAAGTATTCATTTTTCTATGTGTATGGTATGTAAATACTAATTTGCAATATTATTTTTTTTTATTAGAGAAGTTGTGGGTTTACGGAAAAACCACCCTATTATTAACACCTTGCATTAGTACAGTACATTTGTTACATTTGATTCAATATTATTTTTCAGGATAACTTTTTTTTTTGCTACAAAGAAGTATAATGAAGAAAATAAAGCTATGCATGGATAATGTTAGGAAATTCAAACAGCACTGATAGATACAAGATGAAAAATGAAAGCTTCTATCTCCCCAAAGATAACTGCTATTAATGATTTCTTGAGGTTTCTTATTTTAAAAAGTAATGTACACACAGGCATCTGTCTACCTTTGAAATTATTTATTTTTTATTGAAGTTACATACATACATTCACACACCTATCATATGTGCGTATATATGTATGTATGTACATACGTATCACTCATTTAAAAATCCAGATAACCTTAACAGGCTTATATTATAACAAGAAATAGCAGTCCCCTTCTTATCACCCAGTTTTCTTCTTCAGAAATAGCAATTTTCAGTTGTTTTAGATTATGCTTCTGGTATTTATCTCCATTTTTCTATTGGTGCTTTTATTGCTATCTCTTGATTCTAAATTTTTGTTTTATCATTGACTTCTTGTTAATGTAGATGAGAATTTAGCTCTCTTACATTGCACCTCCCTATGCCTTCTCCTAGCTTTCTGTTCGTCTGTTCTCCCTACGTAATTTCAATCTACATTATTTGTGGCTCAATCAGTATTCAGTATTTTTATTTTTATTTATGTAAATATTGATTACAGCTGAATCAATTAGTATACTATAATTATACTCCTTTTCATGAATAGCTTTGTATGTTCCTTGGAGTTGATTATCTAATTTTTTTGCTTGCTAAGTTTGTTTGTTTTAAACATATTGCGAATTCTTCCCACACCTTTTTAACAGCCTCAATGTAGTTTTCCACATGGTCAAATATATCAGATTATCAATTCCATTTCCCCCCACAAGAACTCTGCCTGGAGCCCTGTTTCCTCTTGGTTGATTTTGGAGTTGATGCTTGCTAGGATTGCTGCACAATTGTCCTTAGACTTGCCTTCATTTCTCCTAGTTCCTGTGTCTTTTTCTATATATATTGACTTGTTTTGACAGAGCCCATCTATTAGAAATTTCCTGAGAAAGAATGTGAAGGAGGTGCATTTTTTGGAAACTTACCGTATATGATAATGTCTTCATACTATTTAATTGATAATTTCAATGGATATAAAATTCAAAAGTTGAGAATTTTTCATATATAATTATGAAGGCATTGCTACCTTGTCCTTCAACTTCCAGTGTTGCCATTGAGATACCGGATGTCATTTTGATTCATGATCCTTTGTTTATTACTTGTTCCCCCACTCCACCTCAGAAATTTTGCTCAATCCTTGGTCTTCTGTAATTTCTTTTTGATGTGCTTTCATATGGGTCTTCTTCATTCATTGTGGTGGGTATTTGGCAGCAGTTTCAATCTGGAATCTTAAGTCCTTCAGATCTGAGTAGTTTCTTATATTTCTTTGATCATTTCTTCTATGCAGTTTCCTGTGCTCTTCTGGAATTCCTATTACATGGATAGTTGAGCTCCTGGATTGATTCCTAAATATTCTTATCTTTTTTCCTCTTCTGTTGTCTTTTTCTTCTTGTTCAACTTTGAGAGATTTCAGTTTTTTATATTCCACTTCCTGATTGACATTTTATATCACCCAGCTCTTGTTTTATAGATCTTGATTTTTTTAAAAGTTTTCTTCTGTTCCCTGCATTGTCTGTTTCTTCTGAATTCCTTTTTAGTTTTGTTCTTTCCCTTTGATATTGGAGATTATCCTCAAATATCTAGTGATCCTTGGCTGTTCAGTCATTTATGAGTGAGGTACTAAAAAGTTGATTGAAAGCTGTGTGAATAGGCTTGTTGACTGTTGGACTTCACTGTCAGCTGATCTATCAGATTTTTTAAAAGTTTTATTCACACACCATCCAGTTCTTCCTATGTGCACAATCAGTGGCTCCTGGTATAATCACATAGTTATGCATTCACCACCACAGTTTATATGAGAACATTCCTATTTATTCCAGAAAAAAACCAGAAACACACACAAAACTATACCACTCCCTTGTATCCCCCTATTATTGACATTTAGCTTTGGTATAGTGCCTTTGTTACAATTAATGAAAGAATATTACAATGTTACTGTTAACTATAGATATTAGTTTGCATTAATTGTATTTTACCCAAATACCACCCCATTATTAACACTTTGTAATAGTAACATACATTTGTTCTAGTTCATGTAAAAAATTTCTTATGTTTGTACAGTTAACCACCATCATCATCCATTCTAGGTTTTGCTAAATTATGCAATCCCAGTTTTTATCCTCTAGCTTTCCTTCTGGTGACATACATGACTGTAGTGTTCCTCTTTCAACCATACTCACATTCAGCTTTGCTCATTATGCTTACAGTATTGCAGAGCACTGTTTTTTGTTGTTGTTGGGATACCCCCAACTCTCAGTCAACTGTTAGTATTTTCTCTGTGGTGGTTCAAGTTTTCCGGAAAGATCTTCCAGTTTCCCACTTCAAAGATATACTCCTAGCTGCTGATGTTCTGGACACTGCGTGGGGGAGTGGTGGCTTTCGTCATTCAGAATGCAGGCTGTTGGGCACCTCCTCTTTCTAGGCTGCAGCCTCACCCCTGACTCCATGTGCCCCAAACTTCCATTCTTCTTGAGGTATGATGCAGGAATGGGTATTTGTCTGCTTTTTAGTGTCGGGTTGGCGACTGTAGGGGTCTGTTTGCTTCTGAGACATTCAACTAATTTTCCTATTTTCAGGCTTTTCTCCTCCCCACAGCCTTTTCAGTACTTTGTTTTTTTTTTGTTTTTTTTTTTTTTTAAATTTTTTATTGTGAACTTAAACCTAGATACATAACTGTGATAACTTTCAAAGCATGATTTCACAGGTAGTCAGGGGGCAAATCTGAGAATGTCATAGGTTACAATTCCACAATTTCAGCTATTTCCATTATTATAAAGTATAACATACATAAAGGTGTCATCTCTCGACGTACAGCTCAAAAGCAGTCACATAGGCAATTTCAAAAATTGTTATGGGTTACAGTTCCAGTCTCAGTCCCTTCCCGAGTATATAATAGAAGGTATATACAAAAAGGTGAAGACCTTCAAGGAACAATTCAATGAGCAGCTAGAGCAAATCCCAAAGGATGCTATAGGCCAGTTCCACCATGTGATTTACCTCCTTCCAGCCATTCCAACACCACAGCGTCCAAAAATATATATATAATTATATAGTTTCAGTATTCATAGACCTTCGTTCAATCTTATCTTGTCTGCTGCTATCCCTTCTCCTCACTTAATCTTTCTCCACCTTCAGGGGTAACAAGGCAGTGGGCACCCTAAATTGTTCACATTGAAAGGGGGTGTTGACAGTATGGGTTTTAGGACTTTCCAGGTATAGGAACACTGGTGGATTAGGAACACTAAGTTTCTGAAAGATAAAACTGAGTGAGTGCATCTTTTATAGAATCTCAGGTAGGGACCTAGGTATTTGGGGACTTCGTTAGTAAGGGCATGGCTTACTGTGGACATATGGACTATCGAGCTGGAACTTGCATAGAAGTAATCTCCAGGATAGCCTTTTGACTCTATTTGGGATCTCTCAGCCACTGTGACCTCAGCTTGTTATCTTTCTTTTTTTTTCCCCTTTGGTCTATACCTCACTGCAAGGGCCTGGCTCATTCCTGAGAGTCATGCCCCTTGTGGGAGGTGGGGGGGGGGGGAGGCAGTTAATGAGTTGGGTTTAAGAGAGAGAAAGGCCACATCTGAGCAGCAAAGAGGTTTTCTGGAGGTGCCTCTTAGACATAATTATAGGAGGGCTCAGCCTCCTATTTACAACCCTAAATTTCACAAGAGCAAGCCTCAAGTCGAGGGCTTGATTCATTAAGTAGTGGGTTCCTAACTTGACTTAACATATATTCTATCCCAAGATAAACGGTCTGTTTCTTACATAATCTTCTTAGTTGTACTATCATCATCACTCTCAACTTTAAACAATTATCATAATATAATAAATCCCAGATCTCTTATCAGCTGCTAATTATTCATCCCTAGTATTAGTGTAGAGTTGGAAAGATATTCCCATTAAAAAGAGTCATTAAAACGTAATGGGTAGTTTTCCCATACCACTGTTAACCCTCTGCACCGGTGTATCATGCTAACACCTATTTAGATTTGTGGGTTACTTGCCTTTAAACAACCATGTACAAACATGTTCACCTTCAGTGGGTAAAAGACCAGTTTTTACAGGGTGCACACTGACTGAGAAAGGGCATTTTATAGATCTTTAGGAATCAACATTCACTATGATGTTCCGTGTTCTCAGAATGAAAACTTAATTTTTAACAATATAATATGTGTGGACCAGATATTATACATTGTCTTGGAGTTGTCATCCAAAACTAGAGACAAAAATTAAACATATCCTGTGTCTTCCCCTACACCTACCTACAGTCTCATCATCTGTCAACTCCTCTTACATTAGGCTGAGCAGCAACCTTCAGCAGAAATACTAGACCAATTCTCTAAACAAAAATAAATGCATAAATATCACTTCCCTATTTTCAAGGCTCTCCCATTCTTGCTCTAATACAAACAAAATATCGTTATAATGTTCTCATATCCCCAACGAATGACTTCTGGGAAACCTCCAACAGCAATTCATTTTTTGAAATATTCCCTCTTCATTTTCAAGGGCATCCAAAAGCAAATGATGTGCTCCTCATGTTCTCGCCTGTAATTGATGAAATTTGCACCGATGGGAAGTCTTCCATTTGAAAAAAGTCCCCTCATTTGTATGTTTCTGAAGCAGTCAGGTTCCTGAGCAGAAGAGTTTGGCTATCAGGTTCAGAAGCTTCTGCCGGAAATTCAGTTTGTCTCCAATTCTCCTGAGTTGAGTAGCACACTCAACCTCGAGCTCTGCCGGAGTCCGCGCACGGCTCGGCTGCGCGTTCTTGCGCGTCTTCTTCCCAGGCATCTCTGCCAACGGCCGCTGGGAACTCTACTCCAGACGAACCGGGGACTCAGTCCCTCTACTCGAGCACCTGGGGCGGATACGGGACGCGCAGGGCGGCCAAGCGAGAGCAGGCGGAGGGCGACGCGGAGCCGCCAACAAGACCACACCAGACCCGGTGAGCGCTCGGGAACTTATGAGCTTTTCAGTACTTTGTATCTCCAATTCTAGAGCTTTTCAGGGGTCTGTGGGCTAATCTACTTCTTTTTTGTTTTTCTTCTGTAATTTGTGTCTTTCTGTTATGAGTTTAATTGTATGTTAGTATTCACAAAGTAGTTATGGGTGTATCATCAATGTTAGGAAGAGTTTTGTAACCTGTAAGTAATTTTTTTTTTTTTTGCATTTTTAAAAATTGTGCTTAAACACACAAAACATAAAATTTGCCATTTATACCATTTTAAAGTGTATTTAGTTAGTAAATAGTATTTTTTTCTATTAATAATTCCTGACTATTTTTTTTCTCTCTCAACCACTGGTACTTTAATACATTCTGTTTTTCCTATCAAATCAGTAAGCTCAGAATTTAGCTTGCTTATTGATGCTATGTACTTTAAATCTATCTTTTCTTATTTCTAACAGAAAAATTTTATACTTGAACATTTGCATTCATTCAGCAGGCTTATTTTGAGTTGTACAATGTGCCAAACACTGTTCTTGACCCTCAGGATAAAAGAGTAATAAGATGTGACTGTATTTCAGGAGAACACATGCCGTTCTCTTTTGATAGAGCAGATCTTGGGGATCATCAGTAGATTTGCAAATATTGCCACTCTATCCTCTATTAGTCTTCTATTTTCTATTTTTTCACTTTTTGTTTTCTTTCTCTGAACTTCTTGGATGTGAGGATGATCCCAAGCGCAGAGGGATTTGATATGAGTACTTCTCCCATAGTATTCTCCAAATGGTGGCTATCCAGAAAATTTGTAGGCAGGGGGAAGTGTTTTATCACAGGTGCAATTCATATGATCTTAGATTATAGAAATTAAACATGGCTCTTAAATCTCTAGTTTGAGGGATTTAGGATATGGTTGATGCCATTTGCAAACACAAAGTATTTACTTTTGGGCCGTTTGCATTAGGGATGCCTAATGGTTGTCCTCTCAGCATGATGGTCCAGTAAGTGTGAGTTCATGAGAGAAATTTGGGTTAGAGTATAGGTGTAGGAGTGATTGGTGTGGAGGTGATCGTGGGAGTCATGGCAGTGATGAGATCATGCAGGGAAAGTATGTGCCAAGAGCAAGAAGAGACCAAGTAAAGATCTGGAGAATAATGAAAATGCTCTTTAAAGGGTAGCAAAGGAAGAGAAGCCAGTGAAAGAGTCTGGGAAGGTTAACTCAGAGAGAGAGGCATGTCTTGAACGCAAAGGAGGGTGATTGCCAAAATTAAAGTGATTTAGATAAGTGTCTTGGGGATACTTAAGAGTTGCTTAATCACTTTTTGAAAATTGATGTGGAGTTATGTTTAATTCCTTTCTTTTTCTTCTTCCAATTTCTCTGTAGAAAATATAATGATTAGATACCAAACAGCTCTTTCTTCTGAGCTACTTATTTAAAAGATTAGGCTCTGTTTCTTAAAATTGTCTGGGCATTAGTTTGCCCCTTGCCATGAATTTTGTGGTATTTATCATTGCTATACCCAGTGCCTTAGTACAGGTAGTAGTAACTTTGGGGAAGCTATCTTGCTAAGCCTGTTCCCTCATCTGTAAAATGGGGATAACAGTGATAATAATCTGTCCTTTGGGTTTTTCTTGAAGATTAAACGATATCGCATTCTTAATATCATGCCTGACAAATAAAAATGAGCAATAAATTCTAGCTATTGTTTGAGATTCATCATTTTTTTTTGGTCTGTGCTATTGCAAAATAGTACTAACATTTGTATGACCTGGTGCAAGAGTATAATGGAGCCCATATACCATATCTAAATACTGAAAAGCTAAAAATCCTACAAATTGCTAAATGAAAAAATCGTGTTCCATCCTTGTACCTTGACACATACACAATGACTTGGAAGGCCAGATTTGAATTTATAATTCTTAGTGTTCTCATGGTTCTGAGCTGGAATATGATGGTGCCAGGAATGCTGGCTCCTAACTTCCCATCTGGACCTGCAGCCCCCTCTTATTTCCCAGTCCTGGCTCCTTCCCACACACATATGGATACCCCAGTCTGAATATCCAGGTTTTCACCACAGCGTCCATTTTCCCCAACAGTTGCCTCTTACCCCTGTGTGAGGACCTGTCCTGGAAGTGGGCTTAGGACCATTTAAACAGGGAATCCTGGAGTTCCAGATAGGTAAAGAGTGGTCTATAGGGATAAGATTCAGGAAGTCATTTCTCCTTGGCCCTCTGTGCTGCTCATTACATGGAGGGAGGTGTGACCACAGGAGGGTCAAATCCTGTTGCCTTGATCCAAAGGTGGTAGTGATCTTAATGATCTTTTAATAGGGTTACAAGACTCAGGTGATGTCAGACTATATTCCTTCCAATCTGTCTTTTTGTTGTATGGCCAGAATGATTTCTCTAAAACAGAAATTATTATCTCACCCCTGCTCAAAACCTTTCAGTGCTTCACATCATCAGGATAAAGTCCAAACACCATAACATGTGCTGTAGAAGAACTTTTGTGCCCTGATCTAGTCACTACTTAACTTTTTCACCCTTATCTATTATCAAGATCTGTTTTTGCCAAGCCAAACAAGTACTCTTTTCTACTACACAACTTTTCACAAGCTGTGGGTCTAATACATTTTCCCATAATCATGAACAACCTCTAGTATATCTACCAAACTCCTACTGAACAGTTAAAAGTATTAGCTAGTCTGGCAAGCCTTTCTTTAACTTCCCAGGAAGATTTCAAGTCCTTCCTCCTCTATATTTCCGTTGTGATTTGAACGCATCTCTAGTATGGCACTTGTCCCATTATGTAGTGTTTGCATGTCTGTAAGCCACGCCCTCTGCCCCCCAAGACAGCAGTGATTTGATTCAGCATGGTATTTCCCGCACTAATAGTTCCTGGCACATGAGAAGTGCTTAATAAGTGTGTGTTGAATGAAGGGTGTAATTAGTGGAGTGCTTTAAATGCGAGTTGCTCTAAATAGAAGACCATTTTGCAGTAAACTTCAGCATATCTAAGGTGATTAAAGAATGGAGTATCCCAGTAATTGATTATGCTGCTTAACAGCCAATTACAAATGATTTTAGATAATTTGAATACAAAACAAAATGGGCTCTACAAAATTTATCTGTCTTTGTGAAGCCATGAAATGCTTCAGGGTGATCATTCTGAATTCTGTGGCTCAATGTTTAGAGCTACAGCTGAGGAAGCTGTAAGAGATTTAGTGTTCTCTATAGTGATGCTTTGTCACAAGCTGGACCTTGTGTTTTCAATCGAATCTCTAACACACTTACTTACATTTTGCCTGTCTAAAGAGTATACTATAAATTTAGTGCTAGATAAAAGGGATTCACAATTGTATTATTTTCAAATGCAGGTTTAAAAAATTCTCAGAGGACAGATAGGCAATATACGTTAAGGTAGATGCACTATATTAGTTCACCAGAAAACTTGATACATTCAGGCCATGGTCTATTCAGTGGCTGTCCTTATTGATTCCAAATGAAATCCTGTGACCTGTGCTCAGCAGTTAATTTGGCTCTCTGGCTATGACTATTTCAAGAGTGCTTGATCTCCACCCAAATTATATAGTTATTCTTCTCTCTCATTCATAAGAAATTAGTATGAGTGGTTGCTGCTCATTTGTGTATCGATGGAATGGTTCTTTTCTGTTCTCACCTGCCCATCAACAGTGTTTGCAATTGTTAGTCACAAAACTCAGCAATTGCTTCTATGCATCTGAGCATTTTCAGTTCTTTGAAAGTAGCTTAGGCAGAAGTCTGTTGGGAACTCAGGGAGCATGTTCTTAATTTATTTGTACAAGTGATCTGAAAAACATCACATGGTGGACGAGCCATGGGCTCTGACTTCCTGTATTGTTGTTCCATGTTTTCTTATTAAACCTAGAATTCTTCCTGTATTGAAGAAATGTATATTGTAACTGTGACTGCTATTTTGATGCTCTATTGTTCAGTTGGCTCATCTTCACTTGAATCCTTTTAATTTAATCAGTCTCCTAGCCTGTCTGTCCCTTCAGCTGCATAATAAAGCAGTATTTGTGCCATAATTATTTTATGAAAGCAGTTATTTTGATTTAAATGCAAGAACTCATTGACCTATTTACAGAAGGGTTAGCTTGAAAATCCTATGTGAAAGAAAGAAAAGACAATTTAAAGGACTGATTAAGTAATTTTTAAGTATGTGAATACTAGAGTTGTTAATGATAGCAACAAAGGACTACTTGATTATGATAAAATATTCAGCAGCTCACTAACCCAGCTGTTCTGTTTAAATAGTCTGTGAACAAACAGAATAAAAATAATTCTTGCTACCTTATAGTAATCCAATATTAACAGAGGCTTGAGCATGGGAAAAATGTCAAAAAACTTGTCTTTGGGAACTTAATTTGCTCTTAGTATGAGCATTTTTGTTTTAAGTGGATTGATTCTGTTTAATATAATATGGAAACATTGATATCATTACAGTATGCCTTTAAAAATAATTGTTAACAGAATAAAAGACTGTGATTTTTCACTGGGGCATACTTTTCTGTATTAGTGAAGTTGTGAGCGAGAGGTTTCCATCTGGTTTTAAAAAAAGGCCATATTCATGGTTCCACTACTCATGGTTCCACTACTGATGGTTTTACTCACGTTCCCACCACTAACTAACTAGCTGATTTTGGTGTCTTGTGTTTTCTGATGAGTAAAATTAATTATCTTGTGGTGAAGATCATTTGGCTGTTTATATGAAAATGTTCCATAAAATGTATATCACATTTAGGAGCTAAGCAAGGCTTTAGCTCTTCCTCTGCTTGCTTTTTGACTTTGGGCTAGTCACTGAACTTCTCCAGGCTTTTGTTTCTTTATAGGTAAAACAAAGAAGCTTGCCTTATATTTTCAACAATTCAAAGGTACCATTTACATTGTGTTCAGCTCTACAACCAGTAATTTATTATTATTTTTATTTTTTTCTATTATCTGTTTACCCCCACTTGCCTTACTGATATTGTGCTTACCAAATAATAAGACCAGTTTCCATTAACCTTCACCTATTTTATTCCATTTAGTCTTTACATCTTTCAGTGAGGGTATCTGGTATCAGGCTTATTTTACCATGGAGGAAAAATGAGGCTCAGGGAGGTGGTGAGTAGCGTTCCCATGCTTGCTCAGCTAGTCAGTGTTAGAGGTAGGTCACAGGGTCCCGTCTCAGAGTCCAGATCTCGGATGTCAATGTTCTTTTTTTAATGGCATGTGGCTTAAGTGAAGATATATAGCTTTATACCTCATCTAAAGAAAGCTTTTGTTCCCTACTGTTTCCCCCCCCTTTTTTTTCCCTCAAAATGAATAACTAGTGCCTTACCAGAATGCTTTTGTAGGAAAAAAAAATGCATGTGTTCAATAGCGGTCAGCACAATTGGGGAATTTTGACAGGATGCACAATTACAAAAGTCTTGTCAACATTATGTAGCATGTACAATATATCTGGGAATCTTTCGGGGCTGAAAAGTATTGTTTGTCCTTGAAATAAGATAAGCTAATTCTGTTTTAATAGGTGCATTTTATTTTTAAAATGTAGCATCATTTAATGTTATAGGTGCTTTGAAACTAAAGGCTGTTTTGTGCTTGCTATGGAAGGAAAGCAGCTGAACTATGTAGTTAATAACTTTTATTTTGTGATTCTAGGAAGAGTGCTAAGCATGGAAAATTTTCTAAAATTTCTATTTAGGAGAGTGTGGTTTTATGGTATCCGTTTACATTTAAGGTTGTTGCTTTTTTTAAAAAATGTCTCTGGCTGTCTGAAAAGTGTAGATCGAACAGAGATTAGAATAAGCATGTCCAGAAACATTCATTTCTGTGTAGAGTTCATTTATGAGTGCCGTATTTTAAGATTTCCTTTTTAAATCTCAGATAGTCCCTTGTTCAGGCAAGCCAACCCTAGATACTGATCTTTCTTGAACACTGTGGCCTTGGGGGTGACTGAGAGCACTGTCAGCCAAAGTCTCTGATGCTGATCCTTTCTGATCCAGAAACCTCTGCCCTTGTGGCATTTCTTAAGTCATGTTTCTGTTTTTTTCTGTTGAAAGTTTCCTAATGGTCATTACTAGTCCACAAATGAGTTCCCATGAATAGCTCATTGGTCATAGTTTTATTTTTATCTTCCCAACTGATGACTCTGAAGTGGCTGTGACACGTTGAGGATACCTTATCTGCTGCTGCTCTTCATCCTGTTCACTAGCTCCAGCCACACTGGCCTCTATTTCTGTTTTGCGAATGTGCCAAGTGCATTCCAGCCTCAGTGTCTCCCACTACTTGTCCCTCTCCTGGGAACAGTCTTCCCCAAGACCATTCCTTGGTTGGGTCCTTCTTGTTGTTTGTCTCAGCCTAAATGTTATCTCTTCAAAGAGATTTTCCTTGACCACTCACTATAAATTAGCACTCCCTTCACCCTCTGTTACATGGCCTTATTTTATTTTCTTCTTAGCACCTAATCACATATTGGTAGTTAGTTATTTCTTGTTCTTCCCCTCTGGTGGGGACAGGGACATTCTGTATTGTTTACTGCTGTGCCCCCAGCACCTAGAACAGTGTCACAAGTAGGCATCCCAGTAAACATTTATTGAATAATCAAACGAATGAATACCTTTTCTATTAGCTATTTATATTAAAATTTTTTACTCTGATTTTAGTTTTCTTGGCAATAAGGAAGGTATAATTAATGTCTGTGCAATTCATGCTTATACGTTTTTGACATTTTTCTTTTCCTCTTTCCTAGTTGAATTCTTTCAAAGAAAGGGAAAAAAAAAAGAGCTTTCTAATTCTCAGACCCTTAGATGTGACTGTTTCAGTCTCTACTGCCTGCCAGGTGGTTGTCTGAGCTGGTGCAGCCTAGTCACAAAAGCAATTAACAGGTAGGAAAATTGGCTCCTAACAGCTGCTTCAGTCCTGCTTGAGCTGGCCTCTTCCCCAAGGGACTGTCGCTGTCATCCTAGCAAAATGAAAGTGCCTTCCTATAAACATATTTTTTTTTTCTGAGATTATGGAACAGAAACAAATTCTCAGTTTATAAAATGAGTTAAAATGTGTCAACAGAATAATGACCTGCTGCTGCAATTTGAATTCTGAGGCAAGGTAGCAAACATTTATTTTCAGAAGAGATGACATTGAAACTGTGGCACTTTTAGTTCTATTGAAATGACTTTATTATGCCAAAAGGGTAGCTTTAATAACTTACTTGTTGGTGTTGGTGAGGGAAGTGACAATTCTATAAAATATAATTTCTGACCCTCAGAGCTTTGGTTTGTGGCAGAGTCCTTGAGTCCTTGCTCTTTCAATTAACTATGAAAAGGGGAAGGCATTTTTGAATGAATGTTACTTGATTTCCTTTCTATGCCATTCCTCAACTGTTAATTCATTCAATAAGGATTCCATTTGGCCATGGTAGATCTTAACCACTATTATGTGTCATAGGCAGTGTTTTCATGCTGACAATTAAAAAATGGGTTGAATGTGTTTTATATAAACAGTATGCCAGTTTTGTCTTTTATGTTGACATGCTTCGGTGATATCAAATCTGGCATTGGTCTGCCTTCATCTTTTTTTGGTAAGTTTTATTTTATGTGATTCTCAACCTGTAGTAGTTGTGAAATGTGCTCCCTTTGAAAGTTGCCTTCTTTCTAATCAATACCCCCTTTCTCTCTCTTACTTTGGAACCTCCAGCCTTTCATGAAACTCAATAGAGTTTGTGTCATTAAATTATGCTTCAAATATTTTGTTACATAAATTAAAAGTCTTCTCGCACAATGAGGTTTTTTGTACACAATTCATGAAGCACAACTGGGCTTCATGCACAATGAGGGTATTAACTTGGTTTTTGGATGTGTGAGATGTACCTTACAAAGCTATCCAGTTGTCAGTTAGAGATTCAGGCCTTCATTCATTGCCTGTCAGCCAATCATTCAGTAACTATGTTAAATGGCTGCTTTGTGCCTGCACGCTGCTGGGCTCAGGAGATCTAAAGATGGATAAAAGTCCTTAAGACCTTGTGATTTAATAAATGTGACCTTATTGAGGTATTGTAATTGTTTTGTAAATTTATTTTTTAATTATAAAATGTTTGAATCATCTAGATAAATACAAAGACTAACTTAATGATCCATGGACCTATTAGGTGACTTTATAAAATCTTGGCATTTTATCTTATTGCCTACAGATTATAAAATTGATGCATTAGAAACCCCTGTGAATCCCTCCAATCTCATCCCTCTCCCCTTTTCAGCGGTAACCAGTTTCATGAATTTGGTGCTTTGTAAATTCATGCATGTTTTTATATTTTACTAAATATTTATGCATTGTTTTATAAGTTTTAAAATTCCACATTAACAACACCAGATATATTACATGTATTTTTGCAGCTTACTTATTTCAAAACTCGGCATTGTTTTTGAGAGGTAGGGGATTTATTTTTTACCATAAAGAAAGAACATTTATTTTAATTGAAAGCAAATTAATGCAATAATTAATTTACTATAGAGTGTTAATTTTGTTTTATGTGTGTGTGTGTTGGCATAGATAGAAAGGCCATGACTTTCTGGAATCTGCTATGATTTAGTTCTGACCTGATGGTCAAACATTGTATCGTACAACATTATCCTGGGGTGAATGTTTCATAGAATTACTAAATTGGTTCTAAAGAGCTACTTTTTTGTTTTGGGAATTTTCTTTGGGATGTTTTTTAGAATGCATACACAAGTGAGATTAGATTATGTGTATGATGTTCCTCAGCTAACTTGTTAATGATAGCCAGCAGAAGCTAGAAAGACTTAATTATCTAGAAGTGTGTGGGCTAGTTGGAGACTGTACCTTCTATAGATTTCTTTCTGGGAGCTATTCTTGAGTTGTGGATTTTCTTTACTATAAACATCAGTTTCTAAAAGAAAGCACCATTTATCAGTTAAATCGGAAGATCCATACACTCCAAGGTGGAGGTATAGCTATATAAAATAATTCCTCCATTTTGAGGAGATTGACTTGATTTTGGTAAGTATGGGGGGGTTGAACCTAACTGTTTACGCTGATGCATATAGCAAGTTTCATATAATAAAAGCAGAAGCTGTCAGAACTTTGCAGAATTTTCTGTGGCCTAAATTAAATCTGTACCACACGGAATTGCAGTCTTTAGAGAAGGCTACTCCCATTGTCTGCTGTGTTAATTGTGCATGCAAACCTGTTACTGCTGATGTGATTATCATTGCCCATTTTATATCCCTTTACTGGTGTATAGTTTGACTAAAGTAAAAGAAGCTTGAATTTCTACTGTTTTACACATTTGAAAAATAATTACCTTCCTTTCTCCTCATGATCATTTATTATAGGTTCCAGAAAACTGTGTAATGCACTTCCAATCCAGGTTATTTTTCTATCGACACCCTGAAAAATCTATTATATTGTGAAGCATCATTGACAGATTCAGTTGTAATTTAATGAGAACAGACTAATATGCCAAGGGAATTGATTTTTAAGTCCCTGCTCTATCTGCTTAGCTCTACTACATGAAATATTAAAGTAGCTTCTCCCCTTTTGTTCTCAACGATGAAATGTGTTCCTTATTTTGCCTCCCCACCCATTCTTCTAGTAAGACTGTGTTCATAACTCTGCTATATTAATAAAGGGGTACTGACAAATGACCTTATTTCTTTTGGTTGTTCTGGAGGTCATTTTTGCCTGATGCCCTGGTTTTAGGTCATCATTTCACTCACGGAAATTAGTCCGTGGTAAATGTATTATAATGTGTTCTCTAAGGCAAGGTTGTAAATTAAAAATTGTGTTGGTGTTGAATCTTTTTGCAAGACTATCTTGTATGTCCTGTTTGGGGTTTTAGGTTCAGGGTCTTCACATGGTAGGATGATGTATTCAGAGTAATCTCAGGATGATATACAGATCAATTCATTTCTGACAAGCCATCAAATTCTCATTTTGATGATGTAGTTACTCTAGATTATTGATTATGATCTTCAATAATTATTCTTCCTTGATTTTTAAATAAATATTCACTGAAGTTTTTTTCTCTCAAATAAATGATAATATGATTCTGGCCCCGTTTCAAATAAATTATATTAATTTTGTCTTAGCGTACTTAGAACAGTTGTTCTTTTTGTTTTGTTTTGTTTTAAGTGACGCTCTCATGACTATATCATCTTGTCCAAAGTCAAGTTTATTTAGATTTTCTTTACTTGGAGGCACAGATAAAATATTATCATGTTTCTCACTGCTGGCATCCTGATGGCTAGATTCACCACTTGATTGGCTATTTTGTTGTCTTTTTCCCACTCATTTTGCTTCATCCCATAAGCACCCACTCTAATCTATTTAAATGTGTTTTTAGGTATTTGTTTGTCTTTGGAAAAATAATTGGTGTTTTCTATGTGTTTAAGTTTTTAATTTCCCTGATTAGCATTGGGCTGTATTTCCCACATATTTAAAAAATATGTCCTTGTTGCTGTATGTAATTCCAGTTTATCACTTCTGACTACTCTAGGATATTCTACCAATGTGCTTATTCATACCTACTATGTAGCCATCTTATTTATATGCTCCCCTAGTGATTGTGCTTCATTATATTCAACTCTATGCATAAACAATGCTGCGATGATAGCGGCAGTAATTTTCCTTTTATTTTAGGGACTGTGTACTCGAGTAGAATTTCTGGGTTTGTTGGGTGTTATCTTAGTGCCAGGGCTGCTATGACAAATATTACTCATTGGCTACTGGCTTAAAGAACAGGAATTTATTGTCTCATGGTTTTGAAGACTAGGCATCCAAAAACAAGGTCTTGGCAGGCCACACTTTCTCCCAGAGTCTGTAGCATTCTGATGGTGGCTTGCCGCAATCTTTGGGGTTCCTTGTCTCACATCTCTGTCTCTGTCACATGGTGATCTGCTTCATTCTCTAGCTTCTTCTGACTTCTGGCTTCTACCACCTGTCTATGTCTAAATTTCTTCTTTTTATAAAGGACTCTAGTCATCTGTATTAAGGTCCGCCCTGATTCAATTTGGCCTAATCTAAATAGGATCTTCAAAATCCTACTCACAAATGCTTCCACACCATAACTGTTGGTAACATCTTCAAAGAACCTATTTGCTAATGAATTTACTCCCACATGAACATGGATTAAGACTTGAGGATGTCTTTTGTGGGGTACATGATTTGGTCCCCAACAGGTATCTATTCTGAAGTTCTCTAAGTACTGCCAGGTTGCTCTGTAGAATGACTAAACTGTTTATGCTCCCTTGAGCAGAGCATGAAGATTCAGACTGTTATTTTGTGTGAGCAACTGAACAACAAAGTTGGGACTGACGAGTTGCTTTTACAGGCATAATTAAACTCCCAAATTATTTGTCTATGAATAAGATAAAACCAAAGTAGCTTATTATCAACCCTCCATTCAGAAAGGACTCATGAATGGAAAAGCTACCTTAGTTCCTGGTAAGGATCCCTATACAGGGAGCTTTTGGTGACAGAATGAGGGTGAGTCCTAGTTGTCAACTAAGCCCACAAGCCATGCAGACAGTTTAGCTCAGCAGCTTTGATTTTTTAGCTTCTTTGTGCCCAGCATGGTTCTTGGAATGCAAACACGAATGACACAGATTCTCTGCCTCTGAAGCTCTTTGGTTGTAGACAAGTGGGTGCAGGACCCTATGCTCTTCTGCCTTTTTTGGGAGACCAGTTTGCTTTGTCTTTGAGAAGCTGGCACTGCTTATGCAGCCTTTCATGGAGCCCTCTTTAGATCACTGTTATTCTTTTTACCTTGCTTTCTAAAATTAAGGCTCACAGGTACCTTGGCTTACTAATTATATTTCTTCTTATATAAACATGAATGGCTATGAGAGAAAAGAAATAAATAAGCAAGATATTCAGAATCCTACCTAATCAGAGACCATCATTGATAGCATGTTGGTTTTATATGGGAGGACTCTTCTAAATGTAAAATTAAATGAAGAAACCATTTAGAAAAAGTGATTTGGCTGCACACACACAAAAAACACATATGCCAAATGCTATTAATATTAAAAGCAAATGACAAATAGGAAGAACTATTTATGCCACATGATAAAAATTTAACACTTAATGAATGAAGAGCTCTTATAAAAGTCAATTAAAAATGAATATTTGAATAGGAAAATGGGCAGTCATAAATAGGCAGTTTGTCAAGGAAATAGAAACAACTAGTAAATATGGGAAAACATTGTCAATCTCATTATTTAAACAAAGAAAAGGAAATTAAAACAATGAGATACCTCTTTTTTTTAAATCTACCAAATTGGTAAAGATTTTTAAAGTGATAATGCCAATGTGGAAAGGGTGCTTGGAAACAGCCACAGTCATTAATTAATAAGACTGGTATTTTCTTCAAACTTTTCTATTTTTTTTAAAAAACAATAACAAAAAGTAGAAATCAATCCAACAAACATTATATGGTGACCATGTGTTACTTTACAGAATCAGGAAAAAAAAATCAGTAAATCTCTTCGTGTTTTGATGAAGAGAGAATCAAAGATTCATTGTTGGTGAGGAGAAATGTATACTCTTATATCACTAGTGGTAAAATAAATTGATTACAGCCATTCTCTAGAGCTGGTTAGAAAAATTTGTTAAAAGCACTCGACATCTACATACCTTTTGATTCAACAATTTTACTTAATATTTATCCTAAAGAAGTTATCAGAGCTGTATAACAAGGTATACAAGTATATTGGGTGTATATAAGAATACACAAGTGCATACAGTGTATACACAGATATTTATGATTCTGTAAATGTAGGAACTACTTAAATATTCAAAATAGAAAATTGATTGAATTTATTATAGTATGTATCTATAATGGAATGCTAGGCAGCAATTACGAATGCTACCGGATAATAGTAAATGGCAAAAGCAGAGTATAAAATTTTAAGTACACGCTGATCCTAGTCTCCATTCAATTAGCCATTCACTCACAAATACTTAGTGAGTGCCTACTCTACCCCAGGCATTGTTTGAGGCCCTAGAGATAGAGCAATGTGGGGGGGAAATACCAGAAAGAGCCACTTCTTTGCTGTCTTGGAACTTACATTCTAGTCAAGAGAGAAAAAACAGTGAACAGTTTATCAACTGGTGATGCAAGCTATGGAGAAAAATATAGCAGGCTAAGGGAGAATAATAGGGAGTACCAAGGGAGGGGGGAGAGGAAGATTGCTATGTTATATATGGTGGGTCAGAGAGGTCTCTGTAAACTGACATTTGAGTGGAGACCTGAAAAAAGCTAGAAAGGGATGGAGGTGAAATCTGCAGGAAGAGTATTGCTGGTGGAAGGAACTGCAAGTCAAAAGCCTTGAGGCAGGGTTGTGTGTGGGGCAGGGGTTGGGGGGCTGGAGCACCAGATCTGGCACAAATAAACTATGTGTGTGTTTGGGCAGATAGTGAGTAAGATAGGGTAAGAGAAATGGAGATTGGGGGTGAAAATGCAGTTGTTGATGGAGGCTGTTGCCTTTAGTCTAAGATGAGAAGCCATTGTAGACTTTTGAGCAGAGGAATGAAAGATGACTGGCATTTTAAAAGATCTGGCTGTTTTGTGTGGACTAGAGTGTAGAGGAGCAGGAATGGAAGCATAGAGAAACATTAAGAGGCTATTATAGTAGTCCTGTCAAGATATGATGGTAGCTTGGACCAGTAAGGTAGTGGTAGATACGGTGAGAAGTGGTTTAGAGTCTGGATTTGCAACACGTGCTTACAAACCCTTATTGGAAGGAAATAATTAAATACATACCTTGACATGTCAGTAATAATTATCTCTGGTGGAATTATACAGATCTGTATTTTTCAAATTTTCTGTAACTATTACTTTTTAAATGAGAAAGAAAAACTTTTAAAAGATGTCTATTTTTATTTTTTTCTGATTTCAAAGTATCATATACATTTAAAAATTTAAGAATTATGTTTCTTTTTAGTATTAGTCATTCTCTTCTATCTCACAATTCAGATGGTGACTAGGCCCAACTCTTACATTAGAACCAAGATGTTAGTTAATTGACTAGTGAAACTGAAGAAATTACACTTTCTCCCCTAAGCTAGAGAGTGTAGTATTCAGCATTTTCCCTGTCATCTTTTTCTTTGTAAAGTAAACTGTAGAAACCTGCTTCAGTACCTATCTTTGATAAAGTTGGTGCAGTAAGGGTACATCTTGACTTATGTGTGCTACAGTTGTTACCTTGTCACTAATGCAGAATAACCTCCATGATGAAAAACTGCCGTACGGTTCCACAGAATGGTCATATCTAGGTCATCCCTGCTGATGACCGTGAGTTCGTATGGCTGGTTTCCTTGAAATCGCTTGTATGTATCATTAGAATGCATTGTAATTTTTTTCTTCTCTGACTTTACCTTTCTGATTTGCCCCATTATACCAAATATTATAATGCTTATAAACCAACTCACTCTAACCTTGGTGAAAGGTGTAGTGGTGCAGAATATGTTATTTGGCAGAAAGTGGGAGGGGGAAGGTCAGGCTAAAATTCAGGCTTTGCTATACATAATCTGGAAATGATTGCATGTCTGAATAACAAATCAGTAAAACCCTTCATTATCTGGAAGTATAACTTGACTTTTCTATTAGTCAAGAATAGTCATCCTTACCTTGATTGACAATGTTTAGATCTTTAATTCAGCTAGAAAATGGAGACTCAGGCTTTTTGCTCTTAGGAGAACTTCTCAAGGTGATGTAACGAGCACATTGGCCAAAATAAAAAAAAATTTTTGCTTTGTATTTTGATTCCAAATCATGCTTTACTAGTAAATTACAAATCTGTAGTGGCACTTGTTCTGTAATCAGCAAAATTACTTCATGGCCTTTTGACTTACTTTAGTCCATTAATTAAAAATAAATGTGATTTCCTTCCTTTTCATAAAAATGGAGAATTATCTTAAATCTTACATTTTAGGTTGTGAAGAATTTTAATATGTGTCTAACCCTTTTGAAAATCAATTCTTCTATACCTTCTGAGCAACATACGTGGCAAATAAATATTTTACTATGTTTGACTTGTTTTTCTTTGTTTGCCTAGTAGGTATGTAGATTTTCAGTTCAGTTTTCCAATGATCAGAATCCAGTATTTTTGTTATTATTTCCTGAACACGTATGTGAAAATAATTCCTTTGTTTTAAAAACAATTATTTTATACTTAATTTTTAACTTGCCTATACTGCTTATGCTTTCTGCATTTTTGAATTGCTTTCCTATGAATTGTATGTGGCATTGTAGAAAGAAAATAGACTTTCCCATCCCACGGACCCAGGATGAATCCCTGCTCTGCCACTGAGTAGCCAGCTGCATGAATAGCTGCCAGCCCCTCAGTTTCCTCATCCACAAAACTACCTGTTACAGATTTGTCCTGGTGTGCCTAGCATTATGCCTAGTGTGTGGTAGGCAGCCAGGAATTTATTGCTTATTTCTGTCTCCTTTATTTTATGTTTTAAATTTGGCATGTGTATTGAATATTGTCTTTGATGATTTTGTTTTTAAAGTTTAAGCTAATTTTTATAGAGAGCACTTTTGGCAGTAGAAAATAATCTGAGCCACTAAATTTAGTCTGTATGATATCAGATCTTCAAATTGCTTTTTTTCATATTTTAAAAACATGTTTATTGTACAGTTTTATAGTATATTCACAATATGTAATTGTGCCAGGTTCCCTGTTAGACCCCTGTGCTAGAAGCTTTGTGTACAAAAATTGTCTGTAATCTCCACAACTGTATAAGGTAGACTTGTTTTGTTTTCATTGAAGAGGAAACTGAGTATTATGTGTGGAAAGCTTTTTAAAAATGTTTATATAATAATGAGCCAAACATTATGGACTAAAATCCATGTGTTATATTGTGAAGCGATCTGCCATATTACTGGCGAGTGATTGGTTACATTATCAGACTAGCGTCATCACCTTTGGGACTGCAGGGTAGCGGTTGTCAAGAAGCTGTGAGGAAGCTGAGCCGTTATTATTTGTGACATTGAAGCCTCTTTGAAATCAGCACAAACTGTTACTGTTTGAGGGTGCTTTGACCAGGGTTTTTTTTTTTTTTTTCCTTCTTCCATATGTGCCTATCAGTTAATTCCTAAATCTTCAAAATGTGCATACTTTTCTTAATTTTAATCATTTTATCTTTGGCTTTTGTAATAAAATTACATTTTTTTTCTTAAACAGTCTTTTAATTGATTCTGATTATATCAAAGGAAAATCTAGAATGTGTATTTTTTTTTTTAAGTTGGTATGGTGGTTTAGTTTTTCAGTGTTCACATAAAAGAATCTAACAGCCACCTATACCTGGTTTTCTTTTCTGTTAAACAGGAATATATAATTATGGTCTTAGTGCACTTTGTTACTGTTGGTCTGCATTCCACCATTGCTTAAAATTGGTCAATTGTCACGTACATTCATGTTTGTAGGTTATAAAAGGAACTTGTTTCATGGTTATCTGCCTCTTAGATGAAATATGAGTGTGTTTATTAAAGAAATGCAGACAGACGTTTAGAGTACATTAGAGCCAAGTTTTTATCTTATTGGGATAGGAATTTACAATGATTCATTGGGTTGTTTCTTTAACTAGTTGGTTTCGGTTTAAACATACCCTTTCCCTAACAGTGATATACCTAATTTAGAGCAGTAATCTGATGAGTGCAGGAACCAGTTTGAACTAACATTCAACTACTTAATTCTGTAGTTATTTTAAAATCAATATACTATTAGCCATTGTGATGATAATCACTAGGGAACAACTTTTAGTACAACAATCTTTGGTTATTTTCTTATTTCTAAAGTCCTGGTTACTTGTTTATGGTCTTTCAAAGTATAATTTGTCTAGTGGTATTATTACTTACTTGTGGAAATCAAAGTGCCCCATCAAAAATGTTTGGATTTTTTTTCTTTTGTATGTTCTGCTTATATATAAAGGCTTGCTTTAAGTAATAGGCAGATATTATATTCTGATAAGTATACTTGGATGTAGTTTGCTACTGAATCTGTTTATTTGAGCAAATAATTGTGGCCCTTACTGATATTATTTTGCCGTATCGACTTAATTTCTGAGGATTTTCAAGTTATTGCATATGAAATAGCTTTCCTTTTAACTATCTGCCTGCAGCATGAACTCCTCTGTCACCAATATTTTTTTTATACATCCTACATGCCAAGCTGTTTCCTAAACAGAATAATATCAAGAATATACACCCCGATTTATTCTTTGTTTGAGACAGTGAGAGACTATCAGTTTTAGAACTATGTTAACATATTTGGGAACTGTCTTTACAACATTGCTAGGATATTGGATCCAAGAGCCTGGTGTCATATATATATATATATATATATATATATATATATATATACACACACACAATATTTATATTATGTCTATTTATATTTTATATTTTTCTCTTAGATTGCCAATCAGGAAGTTTCTGGGAATGAAGGAAATATTCCCTGCATCCAGAGAATGCTCTCATCAGACAGAAAGTCTGAAACAAGGAGGAGTCAGAACAGAGCTTTCCAAGCTCTACATTTTATTTATGCCACAGAAAGTGTAGATTAATTTTTCATTCTTATGAAGTAGGTAGGTTTACCTTTGTTTTGAAGTGGTTCTGGCATTTCTCTTTCTATTGGAGATATTTTGTGTCTTTTCTTTTATTTGTCCTAATTTAAAATTGCTGTTTTCTCATCTATTTGAAAGATTCTCAAGGGTTTGTGGTTTGATTATTGATCACGAGAGTAGTTGAATGTGTTTGTTCTTGATGTTTTAGAGTCTCTTTTATCTAAGTTAACAGACCACTTACGTTGGTGTTTATTAGGTCATCCTCTAAAATCCAAAGATGAATCTGTATGCGGTGGGAGGGGATCAGAGGGGGAAGAAGGGGACAGATGTTAAGTGCCCTAGTAAGATGACTGATATGGCTTAGCAAACGGGGAGATTTTTTCTCCTGTAGTCTATGGAGAATATTTTGAGATCACATTTCTTTTATAATTTTGAACATTTAATAGACAAATTCAAACTATATAAGTCTAGAAAGTGAAGTTAGATTTAGTCCATGGTTATAGTTTATTTTTTTAAAATTAGTTTGTGCTAGCTTTTTGTGTTATATTCATACCCTTATCTTGTATTTGTAAAAATTTATATTTTTTTCTAATCCATTCTTCAAAACTAATAATTTCAAGAAACTTAACGAAAATTTATGTTGATTGAGCTTCCGGATGAATTAATTTCTTATCAGAGAATTTTAGTCCTTGAGAGGGAGAGGCATTAAAAAGAGTGATGGGTAGGACACAGCTGGATTTTCAGATCCCCTTTAGAAAAGTCATCTTTCAACTTTATAAGCTGAGAAAATTTGATCTGTATATTATTGAGGGGAAAGTAAATCCAAAGACCTCACAAACATCTTCTTAAAAGTCAGTTCCAAAATAGAAAGGTAGCACTTCCTCTTGGGAACTTTCAGGATTAGACTCTACAGGATTAACTGCTTCAGTGGTACTATCACTGCTCATTTCTCCTCTTTTTATAAAAATACTTGACAGCTCAGCTCCACCTGTTTGCCATGGTCACATTAAGGAAAGGGTTTTCAGAGAATATATTTGGTCTGGTTTTCTTTCATATTATTTTCTGAATTCACTCTACATTGGACATAGGAACTGAATTCAATTTGATACATCACTGCTCTGCACTAAATTGCATCACAGACACTGGTGAGATAAATATTTCTGGATTTGTCTACATGGATTATGGGTACAATATTAGAAATTATTTTTAGCCAGTATGAGAAATACACCTTGGATCGATTTAATAATGCCTTTACTCAGCAAACATTTATTGAGCTCATATTCCATAACCAGGTACTATGCTAGGTACTGGGAGTGCAGAGATAAATAAGGCATGATTCCTGCCCTTGAGGAGCTCATTATCTGCCTCTCAAGTATTAAACTTTTGTACAAATTAAAGAGGGCCCCAACTAGCTGGTCTGAATAAGGTCACTTAACTCCTAGATATGAAAAGTAATGAAGTGCAGAGTTAAAATGCAAATTGTTAGCTCTGGTGTTCTGCTTTATTTTGTCTAGAAACCCTTCGAAAACAATTCTAGTAAACAGTAGAATTGTCTCTTTCCTCTGTAGAGCATTTTGTAGTGATTGTTAAACATTTAAATAATTATTTCCCCAGGGCCTACTGTGTGCAAGCATCATGCTTAACACTAGGGATAAAAATACATATGAGACAGAGGGTTTTATTCTTGAGGAGGTCAGTAGGGGAAACAACTATATGTGCAGAAAATTATAGTATGGCGGGGGTAGACAATTTATTATTTGGTATTGTACCAAGTGATTTCTCCTGATCGTTTTGACAGTAGAGACTAAAGAGAGGGTAGGGTCAGAAGGCCAAAAGTCATGGGATGACTGAGGGAGGCAGCCATTCCTGAAAGAAGAGAATCTTTCAAAAGTTGTTCTTTACTTTTGCATCACGTATCTGATTACCCAAGAGAAAGATCAAAATGTATTATAATGCATCAGAATATTTTTGTTACAAAAGAGGCATTTTGGTGATTGTAATAAAATCTCATGTATTGGTCCCGCTTTGTAGTTGACTCTAACAATATTTTCCTTTGGGAGCAGCTTCCTATTTAGTAAAGGAAGCAAGTAAAGCAAAGAATGATTAAAAGACAATTTATAGTGATATTGCCAGAAATGGCAATGAATTTACTCTGCTCTAATTGGGTACATCTTTAAATTTGGTGTTGGAAGTCTCTTTCTATTTAGGACAAATGGACTGTAAGGTAGAACTATCCGAGATGGCTTTATGATGCACAAAAATAGAAAACAGAGGTCTACAGGACATACATACCTGATATTTTCATTGCATATATGAATGAGCTGAAGTGGTTGGTATTATCCTTTCATATTCCTTAAAATACCTTTAAAAAATGAAACACTTTAAGGGAACTTTTATTTCTATACTAAGTCTGTTAATTGGCTGAAGCGTATTTTTCTATTAGTGGCATTGAGCTCCTAGAATTGTGTATGCTTCCAACAAAAGTTTCCTGTCTGGCAGTTACAGCTAGTTTTGGTTTTTACTTTTTTTTAGTTAGGAACTTTCAAAATCAGTGATTAGCTTTTTCATTACTTCAGAGACAATTATTTTAACCACTTACTATACACTTATTTTTCCTTATTGTGGGTTTTCTCCCACAATTATACTGCTTTTGAAATTAAAGGTTTTTATAGATCACTCAAAAGATTCAAAGCTTTGAGATTTATAAGTAGTGCTTGAGTATGCTTTTGTTTCTTTTTAACTATATTTGGGACAAATTATTGTCACTGTGCCAGTCTGGATTTATTATGTCCCCCAAAACGCCATTATCTTTGATGCAGTCTTATGTGGGCAGATGTATTAGTGTTGATTAGATTGTAATTCTTTGAGTCTTTCCATGGAGATGTGACCCACCCAACTGTAGATGATAACTCTGATTAGATAATTTCCAAGGAAGCATGGCCCTGCCCATTCAGCATGGGCCTTGATTAATTACTGGAGCACTATATAAGCTCATACAGAAGGATCAGGCTTGCTACAGCCAAGAGGGACACTTTGAAGAATGCATAGAAGCTGAGAGAGTAGCTGCAGCTGAGAGACAACTTGAAGACAGCCGTTGAAAGCAGACTCTTGCTCCTGAGAATCTAAGACAGGACAAACAACCCAAGAACAACTAAGAGTGACATTTTTGAGGAACTGCAGCCTAGGGAGGAACGTCCTGGGAGAAAGCCATTTTGAAACCAGAACTTTGGAGCAGACACCAGCCACATGCCTTCCCAGCTATCAGAGGTTTTCCGGACACCGTTGGCCATCCTCCAGTGAAGGTACCCGATTGCTGATGTGTTACCTTGGACACTTCATGGCCTTAAGACTGTAACTGTGTAACCAAATAAACCCCCTTTTGTAAAAGCCAATCCGTCTCTGGTGTTTTGCATCCCAGCAGCATTAGGAAACTAGAACATTCACCTTCCATGTACCAGAATTTCTTCTGTTAAAGGCCAACAATAAAACTTGCCCACTTTTTCTCTAGGAATAGCTCTTAAGCGTTATTTATTTTGAGTGGTAAAGTGCTAGTAGTTCGTTAGATTAGAGTAGCTATTGTATTTCAAAGCACTATCACAGTGGTTTTGTTTACTGTTGCAGCTAGAGGCAGTCTTTTCGGGAACCTATTAGGTTCTTAGTCTATTAGTTCTAGTGCAGGGTTTGTCAAAGCTTTACTTTTGAGTGAAGGGTTTATAGTTTTGCCATCATTGGAGAGTTTATAGAATACTGACCACATTCTTAGATGGTAGTAGACACTTGGACTACTTTTTGACAATTATGAGGCTTGTTAGGGACATTTGGGAAGGAATAGTACAATCTATTAACAACATCTGACATGATTGCAAGTTGGAGAGGGATGGAGCGGAATTTCTGTTACTTACACTTTGTGTTTATCAAATCCATAAAGGGACTTTAGAATAGGTAATTAGTTCAACTTGTAAACTACAATAAGATTTATAGGAAGTTGCCAAAACAGTACAGAAGTCCTGTGTATTCTTCATCCAGTTTCCCCCAGTGGTTACATCTTATGAAACAACAGTATAATATCAAAAACTAGGAAATTTTCATTGATATAATCCACAAGCTTTTTTCTGGTTCCACCAGTTTTACCTGCATTCCTGTGTGCATGTATATGTGTGTGTGTATAGTTTTATGTAATTTTTTTAAATTAGTTTTTGTAGAATGTAACATATATACATAAAAGTGGTAACTTTCCAAGTGCAATTTAACAAGTAGTTAGAGAGCAAATTTCAAAGAATATTATAGGTTACATTCCACATTTTCAGTTATTTCCTTAATGTGAAATATATATACAAAAAGGTAATATCTTTAAAAGTATGATTTTACAAGTAGTTATATAGGAAATTTCCAAAGTTGTTATGAGTTATAGTACCATAGTTTCAGTTATTTCCTTATTGTGAAATATATATACAAAAAGGTGATAGCTTTCAAATTACAATTTAACAAGCAGCTATAGAACAAATTTTAAGGGATGTTATGGGTTACAGTTCCACATTTCAATTCTTTCCTTCTAACTATTCTAATACCCTAGCAACTAAGAAAAGGAAAATTATATAACGATTCAGTATTCATAATCCTTTGTTAAATTCCATCTTGTCTATTGCTACCCCTTCTTCCAGTTTAATCACTTTCCTGATCTTCAGGGATGTCTAGGCAGTGACCACCCTAACTTGTTCATGTTGAAAAGGGGTGCCAACTTTATGAGAAAAGGGGACACATCTAGTTGATGTTCTTGAAGAGGCTATTGTTTCTGGGTTTTGGGACATAGTTGGCATAGGAGTTCTCTGAAGAATTTAAGTTTCTGAAGAAATAAACTTAGTGTGAGTGAAACTTTCTTAGTCTTAGATAGGGACCCGGGTATTCTTTATGGTTTTCAGGACTACTATTGACTTGGGCTTATCAGACTCTGGTCATTTGGCATATATAGGTGAAGCTTGCATAGGAGTACCTCCAAGACAGCCTCTTGACTCTATTTGAAATCTCTCAGCTCCGGAAACCTTATTTTGTTGCCTTTCTTTTCCCCCTTTTTGGTCAAAAAGGCATTCTCAATCCCTTGATGCCAGGGTCAGGGTCATTCCCGGAATCCGTGTCCCACATCACCAGGATATTTTAATCATGTAGGTAGATTTAAGTAACTGCCACCACAAGGAAGTTACAAAGCTGTTGCATAACCACAAAGATCTCCCTCATGCTGCTCCTTTAAGATACTCTTAATCCCACCCCTCATCCCTAATCCCCAACAACCATTAATATGTTCTCTATCTCTATAATTATGTCATTTTGAGAATGTTAAATAAATGGAATCATAAGTATATGGCCTTTGAGGTTGACTTTTTTCACTCAGTATAATTCCCTTGAACTCCATCAGTTGTTGCATGTCTCAACAGTTGTTCTAAGAGATTACCAAGTGCTAGAGAGAGGGGAGCGTGGGAAATTATTGCTTGATGGATGCACAGTTGATGTTTGGAGTGATAGGAAAAAGTTTTGGTAATGTGACAGTAATGCAACATGGCAACTGTAATTAATGCCAGTGGATTATATGCTTAAAATTTCTTAAGATGGGAAATTTTGTTATACATAGGTTACAACAATAAAATTTCTTAAAACCGCTTGTTTTTATTTTCCAACTTTTCCATTATGAATGCATATTTTTTCTTTATTCTTCTATTTAGAAAAGTAATAAATAATAAAAATAATGCATACTTACTAAAAATTGAAATAAGAGAAATATATAAATCCCCCATTCAAATCCCTCACCCAAAGTTAACTACTATGAACTATTTGTTGTACGTTCTTCTATTTGTTTTTCTATACACAGAGTGAAGTTTTTTTTTTTTAAACAAAAATGGGGATTTACTGTGCACATTGTTTTGCATCTTGCTTTTTCACTAAGATATTGTGAACATTTTTCCATGCCTGTACTTATGGCTTTAATAGCTATATAGTTATTTCCCTGTGTGCATGTAGTGTTTATTCATTCATTTATTCAGCAACTATTCATTGAATGCCTGCTGTTTCAAGGCGCCATACTGGGGAAACTGTGATGGATAATATGTGAAGCTTGCATTTTAATGGGAAGATAGACATTAATAATGATTAATTTCTCAATTGATTATTTGATTACAAATATGATAAGCACTAGGAAAATGTAGTACTGGGAGCTATGCAAGAGCCTGTCAGAAATACTTAACCTGGTCTAGGGAGCCAGGAGGCTTTCCCAGTGAAAGAAACTTTTGAGCTGAGCTCTAAGCATGGGTATATATGAATTAGGAAATGAGTGATGAGGAAGCAGTACCTGGATGAATAGATGTATTCATGGCTGAAAGGATGTATATCAAAATATGACAATCATCATTATTTGTGGGTGGTGGTATTACAGAAGTTTTGAAAATATCTATTTTTTAAGATTTTTGTCAGTGAACATGTATTTATTACTTAACTAAAATAAGAAAAACAATAAACTTGCTGGAATATGAATACATATGATCATAGTGAAAGCAAAACTGATAAAATGTATTTCAGGGTGTTAATACTGTAGTGTCATTATAGGTAGCTATTATATATTTTTTTTTTAATGTACTTTTTTTTTTAAAGAACAGTTTTAGATTTACAGAAAGATTGAGAAGGTAGTACAGAGAGTTCCCAAATACCTCCTTTCCCCAACAAACACACACAATAACCTGTCCGGCGCCTTCTCCGCTCCGCCTCGAGTCCTCGGTCGGCCGGCGATGGGGACCAGAGAGACAGGGGGAGAGAGGGCACGGACAGTATCTTACCCGGAGCACTTGTGATCACTCGGGACTCGCGGTGGTAAAGCAGATAAACTTTTAATGGGACTAGGCAATCATCATCTTTACAGGTTCCACCCGGGGCGAGACACCTCGGGGGAGAACAACCTCGATGCGGCCGTCAGGTACGGCTCCTTGTGGGCTGTCTCCCCGAGCTTTGCCCGGGAACTTTCTTATAAACCTTGCGTGTATCCAATGGGCTAACGCCACGCACACAAGCATGATTGGTGAATACAGCGGGTGGTTACATACATCAGAAGCCGGAAGCAGGATGTGGGCGCCATCTTGGCACCACTCGATGGGCGGGGGGACTTTGGAGCAGGTTTACAGCGCATGCGCTATGCCCGTCCCGGGAGACGGCTCTCCACATCTCCCCCTTTATTATTTATATCGACCCAGTGTCCCCAGTGATGAGTGTGCTCCCGTGAACCCAGATGGCTCACAATTTGTTCCGGTGCTTTGGGGAGTCTGGACTAGGTCTCAGCCATTTAGCGGCGGAGCCTCTAGCACCGACCAGAATGCTCACCTCATATGGAGACAGGAGAGTCCGTGAGCTGGAAACAACATGACTCTCCCTGCAGTGCTTTGCCTTGCAACTGGGGAACAACGACGGGGGCAGGAACAGCAGTAACCAGAGTCGGGGGTGTCACTAGGTGTCTCTGTGCAATGGCTAGGGTCCAGTCTGGCCACAACTAGGACTCTGCCCTAGAGACCCACCTGAGACAAAAATTATGACTGTTGGCGTCGCCCGTTATACCCGGGACATAGCTGCGCGCTTAGCTACAAACCTCGCTCCCGAGTGCCCCGCCCGAGGCGGCCAGGATGGGGTATGGCCATCAGAATGGTCGCTGTTGGGGGTATCAAAGGTGGAGGACATAGCCATCATAGTGGTAACACGGTACTGCCGCGCTTGAAACAGGCGTTCTAGCAAAGATTTAACAATGACTAATCCCACCAATAGTCCCACCATCAAGAGAATCCAATTAGTCAAATTGGGCCAAGAGAACCAAGAGGTGACTTGGTCCCACAGATTTTTTACAGTCTCGCCCAGTGTGGAAAGGTCGAAACTAACAGGCTTCAATTCCCTAATGTTCTCAAGTCCCTGAAGGCCGGAGGCTTGGTCCAATGGCCCAGGCCGTATATTCGTTGGCGTTTCTGACAGCTGCTCCCCGGCCTCCCCAGGTGATGCCACGGTTCCCACCAGTCTTTCCGGAACCCACACTGGTTGACGTCCTGGTTCCTGGGGAAAAACACAAACAGAGCCTCCGGCCCAGCCGAGCACCAGGTCAGGGCCTTTCCACTGTGACGTGGAGGGAGCGATATGGCCCTTAACAGTCTCCCATATAAGGACTAGAATCGGGTCCAAACAGACACCCGTTTGGCGCGCTCGGTCTATATCACGGCCAAGTTTCATCCAAGAGGGCAGGTTGAGGCTGCCAGAGCAGGGAAACCAGGGGGCAAAAGTGGCCACATCATCAAGAAATCGCTGGAGAGAACTTCTCTTAATTGAGATACCCCGCTGTTTCAAAAAGGTCTTTAAGGGGGTTAATAGGGGTGAACTTTCAGACTGCCCCATGCTTGCAGTCGGCACTATCTCTTAATCACTCGGAGAGCTCTTCCGAGTCCCCGGGGCTACCTGAACGCCCACGGGCCCTAGTCCTCGTATGGAAAGGGGGTGCTTACCTTCTCGCGGTGATCAGTCGCGGAGGTCAAACCACGGATCCCGGGAGCACGTCTCCGTCGGGGCGAGGGGAACGCAAATGAGGTTGCGGGTTCGAAGTTCCCCGTACGGGCCACCACTTGTCCGGCGCCTTCTCCGCTCCGCCTCGAGTCCTCGGTCGGCCGGCGATGGGGACCAGAGAGACAGGGGGAGAGAGGGCACGGACAGTATCTTACCCGGAGCACTTGTGATCACTCGGGACTCGCGGTGGTAAAGCAGATAAACTTTTAATGGGACTAGGCAATCATCATCTTTACAGGTTCCACCCGGGGCGAGACACCTCGGGGGAGAACAACCTCGATGCGGCCGTCAGGTACGGCTCCTTGTGGGCTGTCTCCCCGAGCTTTGCCCGGGAACTTTCTTATAAACCTTGCGTGTATCCAATGGGCTAACGCCACGCACACAAGCATGATTGGTGAATACAGCGGGTGGTTACATACATCAGAAGCCGGAAGCAGGATGTGGGCGCCATCTTGGCACCACTCGATGGGCGGGGGGACTTTGGAGCAGGTTTACAGCGCATGCGCTATGCCCGTCCCGGGAGACGGCTCTCCACAATAACCCCTACTGTTAACATCTTACCTTGGTATGGTACCTTTGTTACAATTAACAAACCAATACTGGTACATTATTATTCACTAAAGTCCATAATTTATTCAGATTTCCTTACTTTTTACCTAATGTCAATCTTCTGTTTCTGTTTCTGGATCTCATCCAGGACACCACATAACATGTGGTCTTCATGTCTCTTTAGGCTCTCTTGTCTGTGACAGTTCCTCAGATTTTCCTTGTTTTTGATGACCTTGAAAGTTTTTAGGAGTGCTGGTCAGGTATTTTATAGAATGTCCCTCTTCTGGAATTTGTCTGATGTTTTTCTCATGATTAGATTGAGGCAAGGGTTTTGGAGAGGAAGACCATGAATATAAAGTACCGTTTTCATCACATCATATCAAGTGTACATACTATTAACATGACCTTTTTACCGTTGATGTTAAGCTTGATCATCTGGTTGAGGTAGTGTTTGTCAAGTTTCTCCACTGTAAACTACTGCCCCCACCCCCCCACTCCCATATATGACTCTTTGGAAGGAAGTCACCATGCACAACTCACACTTAAGGACTGGAGTGTTATGCACCACTTCCTTGAGGTAGAGTTTCCACATAAATTATTTGGAATTCTTCTGCTTGGGAGATTTGTCTGATCTCCCCATTTATTTATGTATTTAATGATGATTTATATCAGTATGGACTCATGGATATTTATTTTATACTTTGGGTTATCCAGTATTGTTTTATTTCATTGCTCACATTGTTCCAGCTTTGGCCATTGGGCGCTCTTTCAGTTGCTTCCTCTCTCCCTTTTACATCAATAAGATTTTGTGTGTTTTTGTGTGTTTGTTTATTTTTTAAACACTTCCTTACTTTCTTATGTTGTATATTTCCTGTCCTAGTCTTAAAGTCGGCCATTTTTCCAAGGAACCCTACTTCCTTTTTTTTTTTTTTTTTTTAATCTTCATTTTATTGAGATATATTCATCTACCACGCAGTCATACAAAACAAATCGTACTTTCGATTGTTCACAGTACCATTACATATTTGTACATTCATCACCCAAATCAATCCCTGACACCTTCATTAGCACACACACAAGAATAACAAGATTAATAATTAGAGTGAAAAAGAGCAATTGAAGTAAAAAAGAACACTGGGTACCTTTGTCTGTTTGTTTCCTTCCCCTATTTTTCTACTCATCCATCCGTAAACTAGACAAAGTGGAGTGTGGTCCTTATGGCTTTCCCAATCCCATTGTCACCCCTCATAAGCTACATTTTTATACAACTGTCTTCGAGATTCATGGGTTCTGGGTTGTAGTTTGATAGTTTCAGGTATCCACCACCAGCTACCCCAATTCTTTAGAACCTAAAAAGGGTTGTCTAAAGTGTGCGTAAGAGTGCCCACCAGAGTGACCTCTCGGCTCCTTTTGGATTCTCTCTGCCACTGAAGCTTATTTCATTTCCTTTCACATCCCCCTTTTGGTCAAGAAGATGTTCTCCGTCCCACGATGCCAGGTCTACATTCCTCCCCGGGAGTCATATTCCACGTTGCCAGGGAGATTCACTCCCCTGGGTGTCTGATCCCACGTAGGGGGGAGGGCAGTGATTTCACCTTTCAAGTTGGCTTAGCCAGAGAGAGAGGGCCACATCTGAGCAACAAAGAGGCATTCGGGAGGAGGCTCTTAGGCACAACCAAAGGGAGGCCTAGCCTCTCCTTTGCAGCAACCATCTTCCCAAGGGTAAAACCTGTGGTAGAGTGCTCAACCCATCAAACCACCAGTCCCCTATGTCTGTGGTCATGTTAGCAACCATGGAGGTGGGGTAGGCGAATACCCCTGCATTCTCCACAGGCTCCTCAAGGGGGCACTGCATCTTTTTTTTTTCCTTGTTTTTTTTTTTTTTAACTTTCCCTTCTTTTTTAAATCAACTGTATGAAAAAAAATGTTAAAAAGAAAACAAACATACAATAAAAGAACACTTCAAAGAAACCATAACAAGGGAGTAAGAAAAAGACAACTAACCTAAGATAACTGCTTAACTTCCAACATGTTCCTACTTTACCCCAAGAAAGTTACCTAATATAGCAACATTTCTGTGAACTTGCTCCTACTGTATCCATCAGAAATTAACAGACCATAGTCATTCCTGGGCATCCCCAGAACGTTAAATAGCTTATCTGTTCTTCTTGGATTATTGTTCCCCCTTCCTTAATTGCTCTCTGTTGCTAGTTCCCCTACATTCTACATTATAAGCCATTTGTTTTACGTTTTTCAAAGTTCACATTAGTGGTAGCATATAATATTTCTCTTTTTGTGCCTGGCTTATTTCGCTTAGCATTATGTCTTCAAGGTTCATCCATGTTGTCATATGTTTCACGAGATCGTTCCTTCTTACTGCCGCGTAGTATTCCATCGTGTGTATATACCACATTTTATTTATCCACTCATCTGTTGAAGGACATTTGGGTTGTTTCCATCTTTTGGCAATTGTGAATAGTGCTGCTATGAACATTGGCGTGCAGATATCTGTTCGTGTCACTGCTTTCCGATCTTCTGGGTATATACAGAGAAGTGCAATCGCTGGATCGAATGGTAACTCTATATCTAGTTTTCTAAGGAACTGCCAGACTGACTTCCAGAGTGGCTGAATCATTATACAGTCCCACCAACAGTGAATAAGAGTTCCAATTTCTCCACATCCCCTCCAGCATTTGTAGTTTCCTGTTTGTTTAATGGCAGCCATTCTAACCGGTGTTAGATGGTATCTCATTGTGGTCTTAATTTGCATCTCTCTAATAGCTAGTGAAGCTGAACATTTTTTCATGTGTTTCTTGGCCATTTGTATTTCCTCTTCAGAGAACTGTCTTTTCATATCTTTTGCCCATTTTATAATTGGGCCGACTGTACTATTGTCATTGAGTTGTAGGATTTCTTTATATATGCAAGATATCAGTCTTTTGTCAGATACATGGTTTCCAAAAATTTTTTCCCATTGAGTTGGCTGCCTCTTTACCTTTTTGAGAAATTCCTTTGAGGTGCAGAAACTTCTAAGCTTGAGGAGTTCCCATTTATCTATTTTCTCTTTTGTTGCTTGTGCTTTGGGTGTAAAGTCTAGGAAGTGGCCGCCTAATACAAGGTCTTGAAGATGTTTTCCTACATTATCTTCTAGGAGTTTTATGGTACTTTCTTTTATATTGAGATCTTTGGTCCATTTTGAGTTAATTTTTGTGTAGGGGGTGAGGTAGGGGTCCTCTTTCATTCTTTTGGATATGGATATCCAACTCTCTCAGCCCCATTTGTTGAAAAGACCATTATGACTCAGTTCAGTGACTTTGGGGGCCTTATCAAAGATCAGTCGGCCATAGATCTGAGAGTCTATCTCCGAATTCTCAATTCGATTCCATTGATCTATATGTCTATCTTTGTGCCAGTACCATGCTGTTTTGGCAACTGTGGCTTTATAATAAGCTTCAAAGTCAGGGAGTGTAAGTCCTCCCACTTCGTTTTTCTTTTTTAGAGTGTCTTTAGCAATTCGAGGCATCTTCCCTTTCCAAATAAATTTGATAACTAGCTTTTCCAAGTCTGCAAAGTAGGTTGTTGGAATTTTGATTGGGATTGCATTGAATCTGTAGATGAGTTTGGGTAGAATTGACATCTTAATGACATTTAGTCTTCCTATCCATGAACATGGAATATTTTTCCATCTTTTAAGGTCCCCTTCTATTTCTTTTAGTAGAGTTATGTAGTTTTCTTTGTATAGGTCTTTTACATCTTTGGTTAAGTTTATTCCTAGGTACTTGATTTTTTTAGTTGCTATTGAAAATGGTATCTTTTTCTTGAGTGTCTCTTCAGTTTGTTCATTTCTAGCATATAGAAACATTACTGACTTATGTGCATTAACCTTGTATCCCGCTACTTTGCTAAATTTGTTTATTAGCTCTAGTAGCTGTATCGTCGATTTCTCAGGGTTTTCTAGATATAAGATCATATCATCTGCAAACAATGACAGTTTTACTGCTTCTTTTCCAATTTGCATGCCTTTTATTTCTTTGTCTTGCCGGATTGCCCTGGCTAGCACTTCCAGCACAATCTTGAATAACAGTGGTGACAGCGGGCATCCTTGTCTTGTTCCTGATCTTAGAGGGAAGGCTTTCAGTCTCTCACCATTGAGTACTATGCTGGCTGTGGGTTTTTCATATATGCTCTTTATCATGTTGAGGAAGTTTCCTTCAATTCCTACCTTTTGAAGTGTTTTTATCAAAAAGGGATGTTGGATTTTGTCAAATGCTTTTTCAGCATCTATTGAGATGATCAATTGATTTTTCCCTTTTGACTTGTTAATGTGTTGTAATACATTGATTGATTTTCTTATGTTGAACCATCCTTGCATGCCTGGAATGAACCCCACTTGGTCATGGTGTATGATTTTTTTAATGTGTCTTTGGATTCGATTTGCAAGTATTTTGTTGAGGATTTTTGCATCTATATTCATTAGGGAGATTGGCCGGTAGTTTTCCTTTTTTGTAGCATCTTTGCCTGGTTTTGGTATTAGATTGATGTTAGCTTCATAAAATGAGTTAGGTAGTGTTCCATTTTCTTCAATGTTTTGAAAGAGTTTGAGTAAGATTGGTGTCAGTTCTTTCTGGAAAGTTTGGTATTATTCCCCTGTGAAGCCATCTGGCCCTGGGCATTTATTTGTGGGAAGATTTTTGATGACTGATTGGATCTCTTTGCTTGTGATGGGTTGGTTGAGGTTTTCTATTTCTTCTCTGGTCAGTCTAGGTTGTTCATATGTTTCCAGGAAATTGTCCATTTCCTCTACATTATCCAGTTTGTTGCCATACAGTTGTTCATAGTATCCTCTTATAATTTTTTTAATTTCTTCAGGATCTGCAGTTATGTCACCTTTTTCATTCATTATTTTGTTTATATGGGTCTTCTCTCTTTTTGATTTTGTCAGTCTAGCTAGGGGCTTGTCAATCTTGTTGATCTTCTCAAAGAACCAACTTTTGGTGATATTTATCCTCTCTATTGTTTTTTTGTTCTCTATGTCATTTATTTCTGCTTTAATCCTTGTTATTTCTTGTACTTGGTTTAGGATTGGTTTGCTGTTCCTTTTCTAGCTTCTTCAGTTGATCCATTAGTTCTTTGATTTTGGCTCTTTCTTCCTTTTTACTATATGCGTTTAGTGCTATAAATTTCCCCCTTAGCACTGCTTTTGCTGCATCCCATAGGTTTTGGTATGTTGTGTTCTCATTTTCATTCGTCTCTATATATTTAGCAATTTCTCTTGCTATTTCTTCGTTAACCCACTGATTGTTTAGGAGTGTGTTGTTTAACCTCCAGGTATTTGTGAATTTTCTAAGTCTCTGATGGTTATTGACTTCTAATTGTATTCCATTGTGGTCAGAGAATGTGCTTTGAATAATTTCAATCTTTTTAAATTTATTGAGGCTTGTTTTATGTCCCAGCATATGATGTATTCTGGAGAAAGTTCCGTGAGCACTAGAAAAGTATGTGTATCCTGGTGATTTGGGATGTAATGTCCTGTATATGTCTGTTAAATCTAATTCATTTATCAGATTGTTTAGGTTTTCAATTTCCTTATTGGTCTTCTGTCTGGTTGATCTATCTATAGGAGAGAGTGATGTGTTGAAGTCTCCCACAATTATTGTGGAAACATCAATTGCTTCCTTTAGTTTTGCCAGTGTTTCTCTCATGTATTTTGTGGCACCTTGGTTGGGTGCATAGACATTTACGATTGTTATTTCTTCTTGCTGAATTGCCCCTTTTATTAGTATGTAGTGGCCTTCTTTGTCTCTCAAAACATCCCTGCATTTGAAGTCTATTTAATCTGAGATTAATATTGCTACACCTGCTTTCTTTTGGCTGTAGCTTGCATGAAATATTTTTTTCCATCCTTTCACTTTCAGTTTCTTTGTGTCCCTGTGTCTAAGATGAGTCTCTTGTATGCAACATATTGATGGTTCATTTTTTTTGATCCATTCTGCGAATCTATATCTTTTAATTGGGGAGTTTAATCCATTTACATTCAACGTTATAACCGTGAAGGCATTTCTTGAATCAGCCATCTTATCCTTTGGTTTATGTTTGTCATATTTTTCCCCTCTGCCTATTAATATCCTTTATTGTACCCATACCGAATCTCTTTAGTATTGAACCTTTCTCCAAGTCTCTGTGTCCTTTCTTTGTTTCTCAGTCTGTAGGGCTCCCTTGAGTATCTCCAGTAGGGCAGGTCTCTTGTTAGCAAATTCTCTCAGCATTTGTTTGTCTGTGAAAAATTTAAGTTCTCCCTCAAATTTGAAGGAGAGCTTTGCTGGATACAGTATTCTTGGCTGGAAATTTTTCTCACTCAGAATTTTAAATATATCATGCCACTGCCTTCTCGCCTCCATGGTGGCTGCTGAGTAGTCACTAGTTAGTCTTATGCTGTTTCCTTTGTATGTGGTGAATTGCTTTTCTCTTGCTGCTTTCAGAACTTGCTCCTTCTCTTTTGTGTTTGATAGTGTGATCAATATATGTCTCGGAGTGGGTTTATTTGGATTTATTCTATTTGGAGTTCGCTGAGCATTTATGATTTGTGTATTTATGTTGTTTAGAAGATTTGGGAAGTTTTCCCCAACAATTTCTTTGAATACTCTTCCTAGACCTTTACCCTTTTCTTCCCCTTCTGAGACACCAATGAGTCTTATATTTGGACGTTTCATATTATCTATCATATCCCTGAGGTCCATTTCGATTTTTTCAATTTTTTCCCCCATTCTTTCTTTTATGCTTTCATTTTCCATTCTGTCATCTTCCAGGTCACTGATTCGTTGTTCAACTTCCTGTAGTCTTGTACTATGAGTGTCCAGAATCTTTTTAATTTGGTCAACAGTTTCTTTAATTTCCATAAGATCATCCATTTTTTTATTTAGTCTTGCAATGTCTTCTTTATGCTCTTCTAGGGTCTTCTTGATTTCCTTTGTCTCCCGTACTATGGTCTCATTGTTCATCTTTAGTTCTTTGAGTAGCTGCTCTAGGTGCTGTGTCTCTTCTGATCTTATGATTTGGGTGCTTGGGCTTGGGTTATCCATATCGTCTGGTTTTTTCATATGCTTTATAATTTTCTGTTGTTTTTGGCCTCGTGGCATTTGCTGAACTTGATAGGGTTCTTTTAGGATTTGTAGACCAATTGAAGTCCTTATCTCTAATTTATCAGATCTACAGCTTCGTGGAGTACACTTTCTCTAACTAACCAGCAGGTGGCATCCACGAGCCACCTGTTCTCCACAAGCCAGTTCTCCCCTGCTTAGCCTTTTTGGTGAGTGGGGGAGTGAGTCTTGTGGGGTCCAATTGGTGTACCAAGCTTGCGTGTGTAGTTGGTGTTGCCTGCCCTGTATATGGGGCGTGTTTCTGGGCAGTCAGGGAAGGGGGGGGGGTGGCTCTAACAATCAAATCTCCCTGGTGATCCTAGAGTTTTAAAGCTGCTGCAATAGTCTAATCCTTCAGTTCAGTCCCGCCACAGTTTGTCTCTGCCACTGACCCACAAGTCCTTGGTATTGGTGTATGGCTCCTGAGACTTGCAAGTGGGCCCCTCTTCCAGGCCGTGCACCCCGGGTCCTCTGTTGAGGGATGACTGTGCTATGTCACAGGTGAGTGCCGTCCCCCCAGGGCAGTTCTGGGCTGCTGGGCTGTGTAGGGAGGCTCCCAGTCTGCTGAAATGATGGCTGAATGGGGCTTTGTTAATTCACACTGCTCTACCTCCCCAACTCTGGGACAATCAGCTGAGGTTGCAGGGAAGGCTAATGTCCACGCCCAGTTTTGTGGTGTGTGCGTGTTATTTGAAGAACTTCCGTCACACTGGGTTGTCTGGGGCAGTTCTGGGCTGTGGGGCTGGCGATGGGCAGGAGTGTTTCCTGTCCACCAGGATGATGGCTGTGAGCGGACACCCCCCTTTTCTTGGGAAGTTGTGGTGTTTAGTGAATTTTCTCAGCCACTGGATTATTGCGTTTTGTCTCAGAGCTCTCCTAGTTCTGCTCTTGACTTGACCTGCCCAAATAGCAAGTCTTTGAAGCTTTCTGTATTGGGCTTCTTAGAGTAATTGTTTTAGAAAAAGAAAAAAGGATTAAAAAAAAAACAAGAAAAAAAACGGGCCCTCCTCAGAGATCTAATGGGTTATTGAAATGCTAAGAGACAAAGCAACCAGGGCCATTAAGGACAGGGCAGAGAGATCAGCTTTTCTTCGGGATTTGCATATGCGCCTCAGGGCCCTTCCCCTTTCTATGTTCACCAGAACTCCAAAAATCCTCCGCTTTTATTTTGGAGTTTTTCGTGTTGTTTTTTTTCTATGCCTGTCTCCTCTCTGCTGGGCTGGCTGCTCTCAGATTCTCTGGTGTCTGGTCTCAGTCTATCTATGGTTGGAGTTTGGATCAGTAGAATGAGTTTCCGATAAGGGTTGCCACTGCAGTTCTCCCTTCTCCTTCCCGGAGCTGACAGCCCCTCCTCCCCCGGGACTGAGCCTGGTAGGGAGGGGCGCGGGTCCCCTGGCCGCAAAAACTTACAGATTTCGCTGATCTCAGCAGTTCCACATTTTCATGAGTGTTGTATGAAGTGTGCCCAAAGTCAGATTGGTCTGTGGTGTCCAGTCCACGCAGTTCCTGGCTTTCTACCTACTTTCCTGGAGGAGTAACTAAAACATACAGCTCACCAGTCTGCCATCTTGCCCCGCCTCTCGACTTCCTTTTATTTGAGATTGGTATTAGAAACCAAGATCTAGGCACAATTGTGGGTTTTTTTCTTACTATTTCCCCCTAGTTCCAGTTTCTTTTTTAAGACCTTTGGAAAACCAAATATAAATTCTGCCATGGCAAATGTCATTGGTCAGCTTATTAAATATCTATTTCCAACTACCTTTTCCCTCCCTTCCTCTCTCTTAAATACCTTTCAACCAGGGGTGGCCCTATGACACAGTGCTGGCCAGGGAGGTGTATGTACAAGTCTCCTGGGAAGGGACTTTTCATAATCAAGTCAGTATCTGGGGGTTGGGGGTGGGGGGATGGAGGGGTAGAGGGGCTGGCTGGGGAGGGATGAGTTGGTGATGTCTTTTGGCCCTTCAGCTTTCTTCCTGCCTGGAATATGGAATTGATGCCTGGGGTTTCAGCATGAGTATGAAAGCAAATGCTAGGGAATGCACAGCAGGAAGATAGCAGGAATATTGTTCTGTGATGTCATTGCTGACCTACAGTTAAACCATTCCTGGTTTGCCTAACTCCAGACTTCTTATCTGAAGTAAAATAAGCTACTATTACTCAGCTTTTTTGTAACTTGCAGCCTAGCACATAGTCTTAGCCAATTCAGATAATCAACTTGGTTGGCAGAATTATTTTTCATTTATTTGAGAAATATTTGTTTAGGACCTACCACTTATAAGACTCCATAATATGTAGAAAAAAGAAGGACTCTACCAGTATTACCCGTTCCCACTGAACCTACATTTAATAATGGTGTGTAGAATAAGATAAGTACATGAATAACTATAGTTAAAAACAGAAAATGGTAGTGTTTGTCATTTAACTTGGTCACATTTATCCTTCTCTACTTATAATCTATTTCTCTAAATATATTCTCTGTATCTGTAAATGACTTTCACTTTTTACCGATCCCTTCCTGTTCTCTAATTCCCTTCATCCATTTGGTTGCCATGCCCTATTTTTCTTACCTTGTAAATGTTTTTGGCCCCAGCTCCTTGTTTCTTGTGCTCCTGTATTAGTTCTGAACCTCATACATTTCTCTCACATCACAACATTTCATGCCTGGTCTCCTGCTGCCCCCATTGTTCATCCCTTTCCACACCACTGGCAAAGTAGTCTTTCTAAAAGGCAGATAAAGTCATGTTTCTCATTCAGTAAAATTATGTGTTGGCTCTTCCTCACCTCTAGTGTAAAGTTCAAATTTTTTCGCCTGCCTTCAGGATCTGACATTGCCTGGCTCTTCAGCGTAACCTCATGGAAGTTCCCACGTACAAACCACCCCACCACACATACCTGCAACTTCATTCCAAACATTTAGCAACTTCTGTCTTTAGTTTTCTATGTTCTCATTTCTTGCAGAACATTCCTTTAGTCTGAAATTCTTACTATCCTCGATTCCTTATAGTTCATTAAGACTCAGAGCTGGTCTTTCAGACGATTCCCTAATTCTCCCCCTCTCCCTCTGAAAGATCCCTCTACTCCACCTCTATTATCACATATCTCTGGCAGTTATATTGGAGATACCTGTCGAATTCATCCACTTTGTCTCCATTACCACCACTACCTTGTTCTAAGCTACTATCATAATAAGATGTTTAAAGCATCTCTGTGCTCCTGCTTTGATAACTTGTAGAAATCCATTCTATACCCAGTATTCAGCATTGTTTTCAAATTCTACCTCTGATCATTATGCCCTGGTGTTTAAAAACCATCCTGTGATTTCCTAATGATCCTTGATTATAAACTAAAACCTGCATGGCATATAATATCCTGCACAGACTGACTCCTGCTTACCTACTTCTCTAGCCCCACTCGTGTTCTTTCATTTCCTTAAACATATCATGTTCCCTCTCATCTCAGGGCCTTTATACGTGTTATTCTCCTTTCTGAAACAGTTATCATTTAGATCTCATCCTTCAGCTCTCAACACTTCCTGACGATATCCTCATCTAGGTCTAGGTCACATTCCTTTCTTATATAAAGTTTCCATTATCCTGTCTTTTGTATAAACTTGTATAGTTGAGCAGGTAGGACAGTATATAGTTGCATTTAACTTTCAATATGATTATATTCCCTATTTTTAGAAGTATCTTTTCTGTATCCACACTTCCAGAGACCTCCACTCCACCTGCTGTATACATACTGCTCATTTCACTCACCTCATTAGATTCCTGTCCTGTCTGGACTTCGTGGTCAACCCTTAAATATGGCCCTTGTCAGCCCCACTAGATTCCTTTCTCAAAACCTTTTTGACAACCCAACCCATTTTCCTCTCCAGTTTTTGAGTTTTTGTTTTGGGAGGGGGGAGTGGGGGTCAGGGGGTGGTTTGTATTTTTTCATAAAAACCTACAGAAAGTATTGCATTGTTCAGAAAAGTTCTGAAGAATGAAAGCTCTGCTTAAAGGGATGCTGTGACTCAGGAAAATAGGGTGCAACATTCCGCTCCTCCTTACAACTACCACCAAACCCATCCTCACAGTTAGAATACTTAAATGATTTCATGAAACCCTGAAAAACATTGATTTGGTATAAGTTTAAATATGTATTGCAAGGTCATAGACTCAAGGGTTGAAAGAGGCTTTAGAAGTTGTTTAGTCCAACCACCTCTCTATTCAATGTCATTTGGTTTCTGAGTATTTTCTATTATCAGTATGTAAGAGATTCCATACAGTGTCTTCTATACAATGAGCTGAAACCTGCCCCCTTATAAATTTCATCCTCTGGCTTTAGTTCTTAGCACCATTTGTCATATGACAACTCATATATTTGAAGACAGCTATTATGTCCTTCCTAAGTAGTTTTTCTCCAGGAAGAATAGGCCCAGTTCTTTATATATCATGGCTTAAACTTCTTTTATCTCCTACTCAAATATGTAAAATTTTTATTTTTAGCCCCTTTCATTAGTGTATATAATAAGGGTGATTTTATATAAAACAAGTTGATAGGTTTTTATGGCAAATCAAAATAATACAAGAGCATATTAGTTGTAAGAACTTAGAAAATAAAATTTGGTATTTGGTCCTTAGATCTTGAAAAGCTGTTTATCCAGCCTTATTTGACAGATTAAATGGGGATTGGGGGCAGAGATTATTTGGGTGTTGGAAACTGGTATAGGTGATGTGTGACCACTTCCTTCACTTTATCATATCATTATATCTGCATATCACCATCATTTTCAGTCTGTGATCAGCTGCTCAATTTCATAAATATAGCACATCCAACATTTTGTCACCCAGTACGTGTAGATTGTTGTTTGTCTGTAGCCATAAAGATTTTTTTTCTTTGCTGAAAATTTCAAGTTCCACCATAAATTATAACTTATAGCTGTCTTACATGTTGTACCACTTGAATATGCAGAAGTACAGATTTACCACTTGCTTCTTGAATTAGGCGATTCAAAAGTAGTGATGGCAGCTGAACTTTCTATGAACTGCAAAGCCCTGTAGATAATTTGTCAGGGATTTCTGAGGTTTTTCCTTTAACCTTTTATTTATCCCCATAAAGAAGAGAAGACACATCCATCTTTGGTAATTACATTAAATTGTGCTTTTCTGATCTTTTGCTATTCAAATCTTTTCAATTTAAGCAAATGCAAATTATAAAATGACTTTATAGCTACAGCCAATTATTTCATTTCCAACCAAAAAAAATTGGAAAAGGAACATTTTCCTTCTTTCACCTGATATTTATCGTTTCACTTTTACTCTCAAAATTCAAACATTTCAAATGGAATTGATATCTTTCCAAAGGACAGCTTTTCCTAGAATTTTTTGATCTCGAACAGTAGAACTTTTTCATATTATCTTGTTGACCCAGCTTTAAGTAGAGTTTCAGTGTTAATAGCCTCACTTCCAATAACTTAGCTTTTTTTTTTTTCTCCCCTTATCCTAACATTTGTTGAAAAGTACAGGATCAGAAAGGGTCCTGTGTACAATAACCAAGCATTTAATTAAGGGGTAATGCCTGTGGTACCAGAGGATGTGAAGTGAAACAGAGATGCTTAATCAGCCACAAAAGCTATTTGCCGCTTCGTGAACCTCAGTTCTCAGTGTCGTAAATATTGTTACTGCTCTAGGACTTCAGAAAAGCAATGAAATATTAAAACTGTTTTTTATTGTTTAAGTATGAAAGGTTTTCCTCCTAATAGAACTTTGTAACAAAGCTGATATTTGAGAGAGGCACACATAACTGAAATTCATTATCTGGAGTGTGATCAGAAGGGACTT